>NC_137327.1:17437968-18677968 GCF_965287045.1 Carcharhinus amblyrhynchos
AGAGATCGCCTGAAGAATGTGCTTATAGAATGTATTTGGGACAATTTCTTAGAGCAGAATGTTCTCATGTCAACCAAGGGAGCAGGCTATTTTAGACTTGGTAATGTGCAAAGAGACATGAATTAATTACCTCAGAGTAAAAGAGCCTCCAAGCAAAAGACACGATTGCATGATAGAATTTCACATTCAGTTTGAGAGAGAAAAGTGCAAGTCTAAGATGAGTGTTTAAAATCTGAATGAAGGTAAATATAAAGGGATAAAAGCTGAATGGCTGGAGTGAATTGAGAAGCTAAGCTACAAGGTAGGATATTAGAGATGAGGTGTCAGAACTTTATGGGGATATTTAATAATCCTCAGAGTTTGTCCAATAAGAAGGTCTTTGAGAACGATTTATCATTCATGGTTGAATGAGCAAGTTAAGGATAGTTTCAAATTGAAAGAAACATTGCCAAAACTTGTAATCAGTCAGCAGATTAATCAAATTTTAAGTCCCAAATCTGGCTTCCCTACCCTCTTAGCCTATCACCACAAACCCCAATTGCTCCTCATGACCCCCCAATCCCCCTCTACCCTCCCTCTCCAACTTGAGACCCCTTTCACTTGCTTGGATCTCCAGTTCCCGAGACTTAAATCTCAGGCAGCTTTGTGCAGTTCCCCTTCTGCCCACTGCAGCGCTGTTGCGGCAAGGATTGGAGAGTTGTTGGCCAGAATGTGCGATAGCTCTCCAAGGCAGGACTTCCTCCATTTATTGCCAATCAACAGTCATTTGTGCGTATTTTAGCTGCGGGGAGGATGTGTTCCTGGCCAATTCTTCGGATAGCGGAGCCCAATCCCTTGCCATTCTAAAAATTCAGGCCTATAAATATTTAAATAGAAAAGAGTAACTAAAGCCAGTGTTTGCCCTCCAGAGAGAGAGAGAGAGTCTGGGCAACTGATAATGGAAAAACAGCAATTTTGGTCTCCTTATCTGAGGAAGGATGCTCTTCTCAGCAGAAGACTTAAAAAAACTTCACAAAGATACTTAACTCAAACCAAGAGGTGAACAGAAAAGGGGAATTGAAAGCAAACTCTATCACTAGGGAAAAGGTGCTCAGAAAACAATTAGACCTAAAGACTGACAGGTCCCCAGGACCTGTATCTCAGGGTCTTAAAAGAATTGGCTACAGAGATAGTAAATACATTAAGAACATAAGAACCTAAGAAAATAGGAGTAGGAGTAGGCCATCTAGCCCTTCGAGCCTGCCCCGCCATTCAACAAGATCATAGCTGATCGGAAGTGGATCAGTTCCACTTAATTGGAAGTTTGGTTATAATCTTCCAAAATACCTTAGATTTTTGAAGGGTCCCAGTGTAATTTAGTGCAATACTTTTATTCACAAAAAAGAGGGTGACAGAAAATGGGAAACTACAGGCCAGTTAGCCTAACATTTGTCATTGGGACATTGCTAGAGTCCATTATTAAAGTGGTTAGATACAAAGAAAGTCACAAATGAAGAAGTCGAGTTAATATGGTGTTGTGAAAGGGAAATTGTGTTTAACTAATTTTGTAAAATTATTTGGAGGAGTAACAAGCAAGGCTGGATAAAAGGGAACCTATAGATATGGATTTCCAGAAGCCTTTTGATAAGGTGCCACATCAAGTTTACTACACAGGAAAGATTTTATAGTGCTCATATTAGTACAGATAAAGGATTGGTTAGCTGACAGGAAACAGAGATTAGGAAACAATGGGTCTTTTTCAGGTGGCCATCAGTAACTGTAGAGAATCAGAGGGCTCAGTACTGGGACTTTGACTATTTACGATCCACATCAATGACTTTGATGGAGGTGCTGAAGGTATGGCAGCTAAATTTTCTAATGACACCAAGAAAGGAAGGAAAGTAAGTTGTAAGAGAACATGAAGAATCTGCAAAGGAATTTAGATAAATTGAGTGGACAAAATTTTGACAGATGCAGTAAATTGTGGGAAAATGCAAACTTGTCTGGCTGAGGAGGCAAGTAGGATGAGAGTGGAATTAGGGGTGTCAAGCTTATTAACTTAATGTTATTTAAAAGGCAAATCAGGCTAAGGCTCTTCCTGGGCATGAGTCTGATTACATCACCAGCAGTGGGGAGAGGAGCAGGGAAGATCTCATTCTGAGATTTCGTCAGTGTAAATGCCACTCTCGCAAGATTTAGCAGCCATTACGGGTTTTGCAAGCATGGTCAATGGGGAAGTTTGGTTGCACCCAATGAGTCAGAGTCCAAAAGTTTTGAGTCAGTCCACAAACAACAAGAAGTGTGAATTCCACAATGGTGCGATCTTTGCTCCCCTTGTATATTGATTCAACGTAGGGGTAGATGGGAGGTGGCAATGTAACCACACCCATGATCATTCAATTAGGAACTTTCTGGAGACATAAGCGGATTGTGAGGCTGTGCAAAAATTGTAAAAGTCACCTGAGCCTTTAGCAGCCACCTTTCCAGCCTTTAAATATCAATTTCTCAAATAAAAGGCAGTTTTCTACAATGACATCCTGAATGCAGTCCATGTTTAAAGTCACAGATATAATGGGCCTTTATGGGGCACAGCAAAAGATATACAAACCAGCAACCGCCCAGCGATCTGAAATTCCCACCCGAGGTCGGAGGACTTTTGGATGGTCCATTAAATTGTCCATCCCGCCCGTAATGATTCCCACAGCAGCAGGATAGAGAAGTTACCTTTACAACTACCCTGTTCCCAAGGAGGACACTGGCAATGAGAAATAAGATCGACAACATTTCCAGATATAAACAGATAAATATGAGACTGACAGTAATGCAAAAGAACACTGGTTGAGACAAATTGCTCCCACTCTTCATGGGAAAACTTACCAAACTACATTGCTTCTATTATCTAACCTAAAATCAAGACCACGGTGATAGTCATGGAATACCAAAGCTCGGACATCTTCATCAATCTTTGAAGACCAGTTACACCGAGAACCTTTCTCAAACGTCAGAAAACATCTCAAGCAGCACAAACTATTGAAGAAGGCTATTTGGCCACTTGAAAACTGCCTTGCACACCTAGCCCTCAGAAATCCACCAGCCCCCGCCCTTCCCGGTAACACCTGATGAGAACATCAAATGTGACTATCTACCCAATAACATTGCCTCAAAAATTCAACCCCTTGACAAAGACATCATATTAACATTCAGATAGAATTATGGAAAGGAACTGATCAAAAGAATGGTGGCTAATGAGGATGACATGACAACTTGCCTGAAGTAACTCAACATGGAAGAGAGAATCTACATATGCAGCCATGCCTGGCGTGAAGTGCTAATGAGCTGTACCAAAAACTCCTGCTGACATGCCTTGAGTGTTGGCTTCCAGACAGAAACCAGCAGTAACAACATGTGATTTTGATGGCTTCACTGATGAAAAACTACATGAAAATGAGAAGAGAGTTGTGAACGATAGTGATTGATTGATTGATTTATTACTGTCACATTTTTGGGATGCAGTGACAAGTATTGTTTCTTACGAGCTATACAGGCTAAACATATAATTCATAGAGCACATAGGGCAGAAGGAAAGGATAGGGTGAAGAAAATAGTGTTGCAGTTACTGATAGGGTGAAGAGAAAGATCAGCTTAATATGTGATGGAACCATTCAAAAGTCTGATGGCAGCAGGGGAGAAGCTGCTCTTAAGTCAGTTGGTACGTGTTTTCAGACTTTTGTATTTTTCCTGATGGAAGAAGGTGGAAGAGAGTATGTCTGTGATGTGTGAGGTCCTTGATTATACTCACTGCTTTCCCAAGGCAATGGGAAGTAGATGGATCACAACTCTGGGTTCAATGTCCAAGATCTAAACAACACCGGGTCTGTACATGGAGCTGAATTAGATACCAATGACATCAATGTGAATATCAATGCCCATGAAGCTCCCAACAAGGCAATAACAGATGACTGAATATTGGCTAGTGTGACAGATGCAAACCTTAATGATGTCCCCAAATTTAAGATGATGATGATGATGATGACGACAATGGCACTAAGACTGAGCCATCAAACCATGAAGTCATTAAAAGAATGATGGTTGATAGGGAACAGAGCATCAACTGCTGATAAATAGCCATGTTACTTCTACGTATTACTATGTTTTAAGTATGACCCAATTTCAGAACATCCTACATCCAGCACAGGTTGAAGCGAGAAGTAAATGTGAACAATTAAAAAAATGACTAATTTTCTTCAACAGGTGTCCACCTATTTAATAATCATAGAATCCCTACAGTGCAGAAGGAGGCAGTTCGGCCCATCACATCTGCACCGGCCAGAATCCCACCCAGGCCCTATTCCCATAACTCCACATATTTACACTGCTAATCCTCCTGACACTGGGGGCAATTTAGCACAGCCAATCAACCTAACCTGCACATCTTTGGACTGTGGGAAGAAACCGGAGCACCCAGAGGTAATCCACACCAACAGTGACCTGAGGCTGGAATTGAACCCAGGTCCCTGGCACTATGAGGCAGCAGTGCTAACCGTTGTGCCACCATGCCAACTGATATCAAGATGTATGTTTAAACTTCTGGTATCAGAAGAAATACAATTTAATTTACTTGTACTGATTATCTTACTATTTTATTAATCTGTCTATAGGCTCAGCACTTTTGGAAGGGCCTTGTAATAATGCAACCCCACCTGTAATGCAGTCTCGAGGTATGAGCCCCAAAGATCCCATTATAAGGGTTCCCAGTGTAGTAACACACTCACTCCCTACTATAACTCACTCCTATCTGCTGCTGCTGCCAGGGAATAATCACTATCAATTTCAAAATATTCCTTTTCCTCAGGTGGGATTAGCAAGCAAATATTTCCCTTCATGTGCTCCATGTCACATTTCCACATTAAAAGGAGATTTAAATTGGACTGTGGTATTTTGAATCTTTTGCATATCCAAATATTGGCACAGCCTGAGCTCAGAATTGGAAGTGACGTGTATTTTGAGTATAAATCAGATAAAAGGTGACAATTTCCTGATCTAAACGAGATGAACACCTTTCACCCCAATCATAAAATGTTCAAATGAAACTTCCGTGGTTGCTTGCATAATGAGTATTATTGACCTTAGGGCCTATTTACATCAGTGTGTTGGGTTAAAGTAAGGTTGCAATCACACATATAAACAGTTTCACAGTCCATCCCATTATTTTTGAAATACTGAGCTTGATTTTTTTTCTCTCCGTTTTAGCTTCATTCTATTCAACTTTACATTTCATCTGCCTAGAGGTGAATTGAAGTTCCCCCTTACACTCCACCCCCCCCACATCGTACATCTCATGCCTTCAGCCCTCAAGCTTCCATTTTTTCATTTTTTTTTCCCATTACATTAAAGTTGTCCACTTAAGTTTATCCTTCTTCCTATATGCCTTCCGATTCATCGTGTCAGAGAAATTAGAAGAAACAGGAATTAATTTCCTTGGTGAGAAACATTTCATTTGATATGGAAAGTTGACAAGAAGAACATTCATTTGCTGTAAAATGTTTGAACTTTTTCTCAACAAATCAATCACCTTTAAATTGAAGGGAGAGAACTAACTGGACAGACACCATCATTTCATATCATGGTTATCTGTTTACTGGGACATTGGCCGGACTTTTTCAGTTGGAATTTTCCGGCCTTTCCCACTGGCAGCATCTTCCAGTCCCGCCAATGGCGAACCGTGATGGGGGGATGCGAACAACAGGAAGCCGCATTGACAGCAGTGGGACTGGAGGATCCTGCTACCAGCCAATGGCGAGCCGCTTTCGCCAACGCGAAACAAACCACGAGAAGGTGTGGACAATCCAGGTCACTGTTCAAAATAAATGTTTGGCACTGCCTATTCCCCAGACATGATAGATCTAACATTGCTGTATGCCCATGGCACAGTTGGTAGCATCCCCACCTCTGGACCAAAAGCTCTGGGTTCAAGTCCAACACAAGGACTTATTGGCCTTGGAAGTATCATTCATAACACAATCCAACAAGCTGATTATCAGCTTGAGAATCCTTCCACCACTTCCCCCATTGTTCCCCAAAAGGAAAAAAAGTGTGTATGTGTGAAAGTTCAAAGAAAATTTTCTCCAAAGTTGAAATTAGTTTTGAGCTCTCAAAATTCAAGTATCCCGTATTAAGACACCTGTCCCTCTCTGGCAGGAGTTCCCAGCAATACTGTTGCATTGCCACTTTAAATACCAGGGAATCATTCCTCCCACTGCATCTGAGCTACAATTACAGCCGTGCCAAAGTGCAATGAAAAGCTATTCAGGTTATGATTTGAAGATCCACCTGGTTGAACATAGGTCAGCATAGCGCTGCTGATTGAAATAGTTTTGTAACAAAGTATCGCTTTCGACACTGATGGATGGAGAGAAAATTAAATCTTGCTGTAAAGCTACGTTATCATCCCTTCCTGCAACGCACCTAACCTCAGATGATCAAAATTCTAGTCTTCGACATGCAGTAAATTCATCTACTGGGGCAATGTGCACCATTTCTGTCTCGAATTTCCTTCTTCTGAAGCACTGACTGCCACATTGGGATGCAATTCCATGCTTGCAGGTAGCTTGGCCAGATAGAACATGTTCCAAATGGCCATTATTCTTGGGTTAATTTCAAAAGTGAATGCTCACAGATTTTATATGAAGATACAAATTAGGAGTAGGAGTAAGCCACTCGGCCCTTCCAAGTCTCTGTCGTCATTTAATAAGATCAATGTTGATCTAATTGTAATCTCAACTCCACATTCCAACCTACCACCAAAAGATTTTAACCCTCCTCCCCCCCTGCTTAACAATAATCAATCCATCTCCACCTTAAAAATGTTCAAAGAATCTGCTTGACTTTTGATGAAGAGAGTTCCAAAGACTAAAGATCTTAGGAACAAAGAACAGTACAGTACAGGAACAGGCCCTTTGGCCCTCCAAACCTGCGCCAATCACATTGTCCCATCTAAACCAACCACTTATATCCCTCTATTCCTCATTTGTTCATACACCTATCAAGATAAGTCTTAAATGTGGCCAACATAACAGCCTCAACCACCTCAACTGGCAATGCATTTCAGGCCCCCACGACCCTCTGTAAAAAAATTTCTGTGCATACTTACACTGAACTTTTCCCCCTTATCTTGAACTTGTGTCCCCACGGGGCACAAGATCCTAAGAATATCAGAAAAAGGAGTTTTATTGTTTATGGAATATTATTTTCGTATTGCATACACTGGAAAACAAGCTTTTGGGGGTGTGACTGGTTTAATGTGGTTAGAGACAAGCCTGCAATAAGAAAGGTGTGAAAGCAAATGGTTGATATGATGATGAACCGAGGGAGCCAAGAGAACCTACATAAGAATAAACATTACACAAAGGAAGAGCTGGTTTGAGTGTAGGAAACAATGGAGAGTAAGATCAAAGGAGAAAAACAAGAACACTGAAGACTGCGTGAGTGGTGATGGCTGGTAAGATCTCAAGGAAGATCATGTCGGCAAGAACATACCTGGAGAGCAGTTTATCATCACCCTCAGAGAACACCCTAAGAGCCGCAAGACAATGTGCGGTAAAATTATTGGAATTTTATAAATTAAAAAATCTATTAGGACTGTTGCCATTTAAAGGGAAGTTTAGCTTTGAGTTATTTAATTCAAAATTTGTTTGGAAAGCATTGAAAAGGACTGTTGACTAACTGTGTCATGCTGTTCTTGGATTTAAATGAATGTTTTTATTTCTTTAGTTTAATAAATGTTCCACTTTTATATAAAATCATGACAATTAGTCTGAGATGTTACTTTGATTTTGGAAAACTTCCTCATAATACACAAAACTGTCCTGACAGCTGCTTCATGTTTCTCTTTGGGATTTGGCAGCTTGGCACTTACTATCTTCTGTGCCATATAGGAGAAAACATTTTTCCTTATCTCTATTTTAAATTAGCAACCCTTTATTGTTAAAGAATGGCTCCTAGTTCTAGATTCTCCCACAAAAGAAAACATCTTCTCTATCTTGGCAAGATCCTCAGGATCTTATGTGTTTCAATCATGTCACCTCTTACTGTTCTACGCTCTAGCAAACACAGGCCTGGCCTGTCTAACGTTCCTCATAAGAAAGCCACCCATTTAAAATATTAGTCTTGTAAACCTTGTCTGAAATCCCTTCAATGCATTTTAATTCTTTGTTGAATAATGGGGTCAATACTGTACACAGTACTCTCGCTGTGGCTTCAACAATGCCCTATCTAATTGAAGCATAACCTCCCTATTTTTGTATTAAATACTTCCAGCAACAAATGATAAAATTCTCTTACATATCCACAGGTTATCTACAGTACGTTACCACTTCAAAGAACTCCAATAAATTGGTTAAACATGATCTGCCATTCACAAAACCATGTTGTCTCTCTGATTGCCTTGATTTTTTTCTGACTGCCCTGCTATTACATCTTTCGTAATAGCTTCTAACATTTTCTCAAAGATAGATAAGTAGATGGCTAGGATTTCTTTCTTTCTGCTTCCCTCCCTTTTTGAGTATTTATCCATTGCAGTTGAGCCTGAGACCATTCTCAAACAGGTCAATTTTGCGTTGTATGATGATGAAAGGGTGAAGGATGAATCTTTTAGCATTGACGTCAGAACTACAGGAACAGTCACTGCTGCCACGGGACGCCTCTGTGGGGTTGTGGAGTCCCAGAAAGAAAGACCCAGCCTCCCTCCAACCCCCTCCCCATCCACAACTAGGAGGTTGGTGCCTCAGTCTATCTGGCTTCGGGAGTGGGCCATTCCGAGGACAGTAAAACACTTCTGGGGGTGTAAAATGGTTGTTCATAGACCAGTTGGCCTATTACCTTAATTGTCCAGTTGCCTCCAGTCAGCTTGAGACCCAACTACTGTCACTCCCACTTTTCACAATATTCCATGGCAGTAGAAATATGTTGGGTTTCCCTTCTGCCTCCCAGCCTGGCTTGAGAGGGCTGGTAAAACCCTGGCCACTGAGTCAATTCAAATAAACTGAACGTCCAGCACCTCCATTGATGCTGGTTTTTGCCTTGCTTCTATGACTAGTTCACAGAGAGTCAAAGCTCGGAAAGACAGATATAATGCTTAGCTGTGAACCTGATCTGACCCTTAAAGGCCAGTGTTGAGATCATTCCTGAAGAGAGCTGGTTTAAATAAGTCATGAGGTGAATTATTAATTGCATTGCAAGTTTCTCAAGGTTGGTAGCCGTTTGAGTCCTCATTCCGTTAACTCAGCAACTGCTCCAGACAATCTCAAGGTCAAGAAACCATACTTTTAAAAAGTATTCAACTATGATTTGCCAATATGTCAAACTTAAATTGTGGGCGATGGGCTGTCTGCAGTGAAGTATTAGATAAATGAACAGCAAAGCATGTCCTGAAGGTGTCTGGTGGATATTACTGGTTTAAAAGGTTTTTTTTTCCCCTGTCTCAAATTACAGGGAAATAAACATGTATTTTGTGTATAAGATAGCACATGGGTGGAACCCATCGCAATGCAGTGGCGCATCTCAGGATTGGAGTGATGTCGTAGATTGCAAATGTCAAGATCAAACAGTCTATCAATGTCATGTCAACCCAGAGACATGTTTCATCTGTGAAAAGAATCTCAGCCTATCCTGTTCACTCTGATACACACAGGTGGAGTTCCTCAGGGCATAGCTGTTCCATTATTTCTAATGCTCTCTATTAATTTGTCAATGGTGACTTCATGGCAGGTAAGAGTGGAAGGCAAGCTTCCAGAATTAATTAATATCACTGGAACCCAGCTATTACTGAATGAAGTAATTTAATCGGAAGTGATACAGTAACACATGGCCGAACTGCAACGATACCAGGTTTCTATTTCACTGCGCATTACAGAGAATAACATGCTCTGTGTACATGATGAAGAGCTAATGATTCAATGCCGGCTCCTCAAAGACGTTTTAAATTCATTTTGGTCTTTTTTTTTAAGGTGATTTGAAATCTAAAGTACCAGCAAATTCTTAATTATCATCCGTTATTTTATCCAAACACGTAGTCCATCTGCTGTGAATTTATAAATTAATATTGGAGTCACATAATTTTCATATTTAGGCATCAGATCTTGATCTGCATGAAAGAAATTCTGTGCCAGAATATAATGCTTCAGCTCATTTATCTTTGTCATTGGACAACGTAAATCTTGCCAAAATGTGCATATTGACCCCTCGTCAGCAACCCCCACACTGCTCTTTATTGATCCAATAAAGTTTTCAAGCTACTTTCATGCCATTTTCAAGCTAATTTATCTTCAGAAGAGCCATCCATCTTTTCGCTAGACTGTTCATCACTGGTCAACAGCTTGGAACTAGAAATTGCAAGCAAATCATGCCCCAGAAGTGTCGTACAAGAGTGAATTAAGAATCTATGCCATGATCAGAATCCCAGCAGTTCATTATTAGCTATCAAAACCAGGCCATTCCTCTGTCATCAGCCTATTTCAATGAAACCACAGGGATTTGTACATTACTGGTCTCTCTTTATCCAGTCTGGCATGTGTTACATTCAGTTTATTTATGAGATATTCAATCACTGCGTGTTTGTGTAACCCTTTATTGTGTTATCGTGAAATTCCTATCCAAAGATCTTTGTATCCACAATGCCTGTGATACCACTTCTGCAATGGTAAAAATAAATGCAAAGTCAATGCAATGATATTTTTAATTAAAAAAGGAATATATCTTTAGCCTTTCCTGTCTTAAATGAAATGTTATCTCTCAGTTTTGTATTGATCAGTTAGGAAAGGTAATGAATATTTCTGTTCCCTGAAACCCATCAACTAATGAATAATAACTGCTGTTTTAAAAGCCATTCTGTAGAAAATAGGAGTATGATAAAGTTGTTCTTGCTTTTAGCTACATAAAACCCTGATCCAAACACATCTGGGGTACTGTTGAGCAGTTCTGGGCATTACATCTTAGGAAGGATGTACTAGACTTGGAGGGAGTATGGTTAGATTTACCAGAATGAGACCTGGATTCCAAGAGGTAAATTAAGAGGAGAGGTGACACAAACTGGGGTTGTATTCTCAGGAATATAAAAGGTTAAGGGGTGGTGCAATCATCTTTTTACAAGGTACTAAAGGAAATAGATGGATCGGATAGATGCAGTTTTTGCTGGTTCTACAACTAAGGGGCATCATCAAAAGTCAAACCTTTCAAGAGTCAAATGAGCAAACGTTCCTTTATGCAAATGGGTGCAGAAGTGTGGAACTTGCTTCTGAATGTGGCTAATTGGTGATAAATCAGTTTTTAATTTTAAAATTGAAATGGATAGATTATCAATAACTAAAGATTTTAAGGGAATGGGCAAAGGCCCAACACCCAAATTCTCCAGTCGTCCATGCCAGTGGGATTCTCCAGTCCCGCCGGCAGCGCAGCCCCATTCATGGTTTTCCCACTGGCATGGGGTGACATCAATGGGAATTCCCATTGACTGGGGCAGGATCAGAGAATCCTGATGCTTGCAAGCAATGCGCCACCTCCCACTGGCGGGAAACACATGACTGGGAGGCTGGAGAATTTTACATCATAGATAAGAAGGTAGGTCAGCAGATCAGCCGTGTTCACACTGAATGTGGAAGATATGTGAGGGGCTAACTGGCCTACAGCTGTTTGTATGTTCCCATTAACAACGGGAACACTAATTAACATTAACTTTAGTGTTGCATCAAGTTTTCAGCTTTAAGTGGCATGGTGCAATATTTTTAGTGCACCAAGGTCAAAAAACATCAGGCCATAATTTGTTGCAGGAGTGAACTGACCAACACCTTCCATTAATTAGACTTGCCTTTGTCCATTTAGGTTTTAAATTGTTTTGCACAGCACACTGCTAGAAGTGCGAGCAGAAAGTGTCACGGTGATTGAAACAGGGCTACCAGGTCCAGAGTGGACAGGGCAAGAAACCATGTATCTACTTAACCAATCATACTGATGGATTGCAAAACAAATAGTGCAAGAACTGTGAAGTAAGTGTAAGTTAGAGAGGGTGAACTCAATGTCAAATCAAATTCAGGAATAGTGACAAAGCGATAGGGATGATTGGCATTAATTAACACTTATCCTATTATTAAGAGGGCACATGGATTGAACCGGATGAGTCTTGACTTTCCAAGTTTGATTCAGTTTGTATCTACCTTGCAAATATAACAAATACATAGCAATAATGAGGCAGGCAGCAATATATAATATTTTGTGAAACTAATGGCAAAGCATTACATCTTGGATTTTGGATTTCCGCATTTAGCCATCTTCCCTCGTTTGTACATTTATTGCAACATTGTTAATTTGTCAACAAATGATGAAGTAGCAGCACTCCAAAAGCTTGTGATACCAAATAAAGTTCAGGTCATCTAAAACACTGCTGCTCATATCCTAAAATGCACTAAATCTGATTTACCAATCACCCCTGTTCTCACTGCCTACATTGGCTCCCAATTCAGAAACGCTGCAATTTTATTACTTTCAATCCTTTTTTCAAATAGTCCCATGTCCGCAACCTTTCCCATCTCAGTTATTTCTTCTAGTCTTGTACACCTCTAAGATCTATGCTGTCTTCCAATTCTGGCTTCCTGCGCCTCCTCTATTTCTGTCATTCCACCAATGGCAGCCATTCTTTCAGCTTCCAAGTCCTGCAGTTCCCTCACGAAACATCTCCACTCTCTACCTTGCTGTCTTCCATCACTTTTCAAAATTTATCACATTTGGCCCTCTGGCCTACTACATCATCAGGACGGGATGGTGGGTCAGCAGGGTGGCTCAGTGGTTAGCACTACTGCCTCACAGTGCCAGGGGGCCAGGTTCAGTTCCCAGCTTGGGTCACAGTCTGGTGCAGAGTCTGCACATTCTCCCTGTATGGGTTTCCTTCGGTTGCTCCTGTTTCCTCCCACAGTTCGAAAGATGTGCTGGTTAGGTGCTTTGGCCATGCTAAATTCTCTCTTAGTGTACCTGAGTATGGCAACCAGGGGATTTTCACAGGGCTGTTTTACTACGACACCCACAAGTTATTGTTGAAGAATTAATTTTACAGCTAAATCTGCCAGACCTATATTCAGCAATTGTTTACTTCAATAAAACCTCAAATATTATCAATTCTAGCTGACGCTTCGAGAAATGACACACCAATTAAAAGCTGGGCTGACTGATTGAAACATAACTTAATGGTGCCGAGGGAGTGGAAATAAAGTTACTTTCATCATTCCAGCACAACATCACTGGTTCAGCAGTAATTAGTACTTCTTATTTCAGGAGAAATAATCGGAGTTATCAGTGAGACCATACTGTCAGTTTAAAGTAATTGGGAGAGTCATCTGATGATGAACTGGGGTGTTGCTGGGCAGGTGGACAGGGATCTCTATTTGCACCTTAATCACGTCATACTTAATTCGGAAATGTATTGTCACACTATACTTAATCATAGAATCCTTACATTGCAGAAGGAGGCCATTCAGCCCATCAAACCTACACCGACAACCTTCCCAGCCAGGCCCTATCCCCATAACCCCACGTATTTATCCTATAAATCCCCCGACTAAGGGGTAATTACGGGCCGTACAGTGGCACAGTGGTGATCGCTGCTGCCTCACAGTTCCAGGGCACAGGTTTGATTCCCAGCTTGGATCACTGTCTTTGTGGAATGTGCACATTCTCCCGGTATCAATGTGAGTTTCCTCCGGGTGCTCCAGTTTCCTCCCACAGTCCAAAGATGTGCGGGTTAGGTTGATTGGACATGCTAAATTGCCCCTTAGTGTGCTGGGATGCGTAAGTTAGAGGGATTATCAGGGTAAATATGTGGGTTACAGGGATAGAGCCTGGGTGGGATTGTTGTCAGCGCAGACTCAACGGGCCCAATATTCTCCTTCTGCGCTGTAGGAGTTCTACGATTCTAAAGGATTCTATGAATTCAGCATGGTCAGTCAACCTAACCCGCATATCTTTGGTCTATGGGAGGAAACCAGAGCACCCAGAGGAAACTCACACAGACATGGGGAGAAAGTGCAGACTCTGTGCAATGACCCAAGCTGGGAATCAAACCTGTGTCCCTGGCGTTGTGAGGCAGCAGTGCTAACCAGTGTGCCATCATGTCTCCCAGAAGTAGGAAAGGTATGATGGGTTTGAAGCCTGCAAAGAAGAAAAGATTATTTTCCTGCAGCACTGTCAAATCTCAAAGATCAATATGAAACACGTGCAAGAAACACCTTAGATGTAGCTTTTCAAGAATTGTTCTTTAGCTCTTAAAATGGACTATTATTACTATTATTATTGATACGTATTGTACTTGCATATTTTTAGTTGACCACTAGAGGCCCCCCCGATGGGAATGTTGCAGCAATAACAGACCACTGTCTTCTCTTGTATTGTTTTCATTATTTTTAAATGGAAGATTTTAGAGGGTCTGGAAATAAAAAGCCGTGAGTTATTCCTACACCAGTTTGTGAACTTATCTTAACGCAATATCTTACTTATATTCGGCATAAGCAAATGATATTCAAGTGCA
This sequence comes from Carcharhinus amblyrhynchos, assembly GCF_965287045.1. Taxonomy (NCBI): domain Eukaryota; kingdom Metazoa; phylum Chordata; class Chondrichthyes; order Carcharhiniformes; family Carcharhinidae; genus Carcharhinus; species Carcharhinus amblyrhynchos. The sequence continues at coordinate 17,452,514 of NC_137327.1, forward strand.
AAGTCTCACCAACGTCCTTCATGAGTAGCATGAATGTGTCCCAATCCCATCTTAAATTGCAATTTCAAATCCGTTACACTACTTATTATGCAAAAGGTGAAATGCGAAGGGTAATTAGAATTAATTTTACATGAGAGTGTTACTGTGGCAGTAAAAGTAATCTATTCTTTGTAAGGGATGTACAGAGTTAATAGGTAGTTGCCATTCAATTACAAGGCAACTGTTCAATTGAAAATTTACAATGTGATCAGAAGCCACAGGAGGAAAGTTGTTTATTACATCAGCCCAAAACCCAAGATAAAATCATGACTAGAAGCACTGATTTGACCATTTTTAATTATTTACCTCACCCACTTCCAGTCCTGTGTAAATCAACTCAGCTGATGATCTGCCGTATCCTAACCTACACAAAGTCCCACACATCCATCTCAAAGTTCAAAGCAGGTACCAGTTCAAAGCAGGTACCTGGGAACACCAACACTTAGAGATGCCTTCCAATTCACTCATCATCCTGACTTGGAAATATATCGCCATTCCTTCACTATTACTTGGTTTGAAGGGTGCTGCCTAAGAAGCCTTGGTGAGTTCATACAGTACATCTTGGAGGTGGTATACATGGCTGGTGCTGTTCATCAGTGGCAGAGGGATTAAATGTTTGTGGAGAAGATGCCAATCACCATCCATGCTTTGTTCTGGATGGTGTCAAACTTTTTGAGTGTTGTTGGAGCTGCACCTTCTCAGACAAGGGGAGAGTATTCCATCAGACTTGTGCCATGTAGATTGTGGATAGACTTTGGGGAGTCCTGTTCACCACAGGACTCCCAGCCTTTGACCTCCTCTGGTAGTCTGTGTTTATATGGCTAGTTCAGTTCAATTTCTGGTCCATGGTAATTCCTAGGATGTTGATAGAATGGGAATGCCATTGAATGTCAAGAGGTGATGGTTAGATTCTCTCTTGCTAGAAATGACCATTGCCTGCACTTGTACAGTGCAAATGTTATTTACCCAAACCTGGATACTGACTAGGCCTTGCTGTATTTTGAATATGGACTGCTTCAGTAACTGAGAAGTCACGAATGGTTGTGAACATTATGCTCGTCAGCGAACATCCTACTTCTGACCTTATAGTGGAACAAAGATCATTTGTGGAGCAGCTGAAAATGGCTGAGCACAGGACCTCAACTAGAGGAACTCCTGCAATGATGTCCTGGAGCTCAGGTGACTGACCTTTAACAACCATGATCCTTTGCTGCAGATGATTCCAACCAGCATAGTGTTTTTCCCTGACTTCTAATGACTCCAGTGTTATTAGTGTTCTTTGATGCCCTACTCGGTCAAATGTTGCCTTGATGCCAAGAGCAGTCACTCTCACCTCATCCCTGGGATTTAACTCCTTTATTCATGTTTTAACCAAGGCTGTAGAATGATCAGGCCCCTGCGGAACCCAAACTGACCAGGAAAGTGCCACTTTATAGCACTTTTGATGAATCATTCCACCACTTTATTGATGATCGAGAGTAGGCTTATGGAGCAGCAATTGGCTGGGTTTCATCTGTCCTGATTTTTGTGTACAGGATACACCTGTGCAATTTTCCATATTATCGGATTGATGCTATTGTAGTTTAAGCTGTAAGCTCTGACATTTCCTCCCAAAACTCACCCCCTCATCTTTCTTTATAGCTCTCCTTAAAATCACCCTGCTTCAGGAACTTCTAATCATCTCTCCTTTTTGACTTTGCACTATTTTGTCCTCAATTACCTATTTGCTAAACTTTCCGATGTTGTAGGCGTCATCATTGCTATTTTGTTTTAATCATACATTGGAACTGTCTAATCAATTCTAGACTGTGTTGTGCTCAAAGTTATAGTGATAACCTACAGATGTACAGCTTTTTATTACCGATAGCCCTCGAGAAATTAACACAACAATGCATGGAGTAAACACATCGTCAATAGCACAAATACTCTTAATTTATGTCATAACAATCACACATTTATTATATTGATAATAAAAAGAAAAATGCTTAAGCCGTTATATTTTATTGCAGTGTCAATGAGCTTCCTGTGCGATCATCACAAATTGCTCCCAATGTAACCATCAGTATTTCTTCAAACTGTTTTCAGCTCAAAACATTTGGACTCAAATTTCCACGGAATAATGTGTTGACTGCTTAGGACCTCCAGTGTTGGCTCCACAGAAGGTTAAGAACATCTTTCATTTAAGTACCCCAGCGAGTCACTTGTGATATTAAAATACAGGTTGGGTGCCATCTGCTCCAGAAGTCCACAAACTGCAATGTTGAGGTCCCCCCACCCCTCCACCACATTCTGCACTCTCTCCTTCCCTTCTCTATGGACTTTAGTAAGGCATTTGATAAGGTTCACCATGGAAGGCTTCTGCAGAAAATGCAGATGTATGGGATTGAGGGTGATTTAGTTAATTGGATCAGGAATTGGCTAGCAGATAGGAGACAGAGGGTGGTGGTTGATGGTAAGTATTCGTCATGGAGTTCGGTTACAAGTGGTGTGCCTCAGGGATCTGTTTTGGGGCCACTGCTGTTTGTAATTTTTATAAATGATCTGGATGAGGGTATAGTTGGGTGGATCAGTAAATTTACTGATGACACCAAAGTCGGAGGAGTGGTAGATAGTGAAGACGGGTGTCATAGTTTACAGAGAGACTTGGACAAGTTGCAGAGCTGGGCCGAGAGGTGGCAGATGGAGTTTAATGCGGAAAAGTGTGAGGTAATTCACTTTGGTAGGAGTAACAGATGTGTAGTGTATAAGGCTAACGGTAGGACTCTGAATAGTGTTGATGAACAGAGGGATCTAGGTGTGTGTGTACATAGATCCCTGAAAGTTGGGCATCAAGTAGATAAGGTTGTTAGGAAGGCGTACGGTGTCTTGGCGTTTATTGGTAGGGGGATTGAATTTAGGAGCCGCAACGTCATGTTGCAACTGTACAAAACTCTGGTGCGTCCGCACTTGGAGTATTGTGTGCAGTTCTGGTCCCCACATTATAGGAAGGATGTGGAGGCATTGGAGAGGGTGCAGAGGAGGTTTACCAGGATGTTGCCTGGTATGGAGGGAAGGTCCTATGAGGAGAGACTGAGGGATTTGAGGTTGTTTTCGTTAGAAAGAAGGCGGCTAAGAGGGGACCTTATTGAAACATACAAGATGATTAGAGGTTTAGATAGGGTGGACAGTGATAGCCTTTTTCCTCGGATAGAGAAAGCTAGCACGAGGGGGCATAGCTTTAAATTAAGGGGTGGTAGTTATAGGACGGATGTCAGAGGTAGGTTCTTTACCCAGAGGGTGGTGAGGGATTGGAATGCCCTGCCTGCTGCAGTTGTAGATGCGCCTAGTTTGGGGGCGTTTAAGAGATCCGTGGATAGGTTTATGGATGGAAAGGGATTGGTTTAGGTTAGAGGGTCATTGCTTTTTCAATTGGTCGGCGCGACATTGTGGGCCGAAGGGCCTGTTCTGCGCTGTAATGTTCTATGTTCTATGAATGGTATGCTTTGTATAGTGTGCAAGAAACAATACTTTTCTCTGCACACTAATACATGTGACAATAATAAATCAAACTAAATTAAAATCAAATCAAAATCTACCCTTTAGCTGATGAATCAGTACCTCCAGGAGGAAACTGGAGCACCCAGGGGAAACCCACACAGACATGGGGAGAATATGCAGACTCCACCAGTCAGTCACCCAAGGCTGAAATTGAACGTGGGTCCCTCGCACTCTGAGGCAGCAGTGCTAACCACTGTACTGTCACGGGATTAGAAGTAACTCTTGTGAACTCCTCTGACAGCTGCCTCCTGACTATTTACCATTGTGTTAGTACCACCTTAGGAAGCAGAGTCCATATACCACATACTGCTCTACTCACCCCAGTCTACCTAATGGCAGAATATAGCTGTTCAACCTGGTTCATAGTCACCACACAAACATGGTAGATACCTTCCTCTGGAAAGACATGAGGATTAATTCTAACATTTTGAAGCCAACACATTTTAATTAATTTAAGTCCCACCAGCTCCTGTGGTGGGATTTGAACCGATGTCCTTGGTTCCACTAGAGCAGTAGCATTATCCCCATTGTCTCTGATATCTTCCATGAGGCAGATAAAGGCCCCCTCCCAACCATAAAGCCTGGGTGAGCTCCCTCGATCCAGCATATCCACATTCCAAGGTAGTTTGCGTCTCTTCTACCCTTCACAGAATCATGGAATCCTTGCAGTGCAGAAGGAGCCCATTTGGTTCATTGAGTCTGCACAGACCACAATCCTGTCCCCATAACCCTTCCTATTTATCCTGCTAATTTCCCTGACACTAAGGGTCAATTTATCATGGCCAACCAGCCTAACCCACACATCTTCGGAGTGTGGAAGGAGACCTGAGCACCCGGAGGAAACATACGCAGACACAGGGAGAACATGCAAACTCCCCACAGACAGTGAACCAAGACAGGAAACGAACCCGGGTCCCTGATGCTACGAGGCAGCAGTGCTAACCACTGTGTCACCCTGCCTCCCTCGACCCCTGGAATTACAGTGTGATTGCGTTACTGAAGATCTGGGATGCTCAGCCCCGCTATCTGCAGGAACAGCCCAATCCTAGAATTACAAAATGTATGATAATATCTATGAAAGATTCTTTCAGCTTGAAACGGGCAGTGCATAGAAATTTCAAACTCTGGTAGCAAAATGGAATGAAGACTTTTTCTGTTTGTTATTTATCGCAACATTGTACCCGGTTTCTTTGTAGATTCTGTTTTGATTTGGAGAGTCATCAGGAACAATAGGAATCTTTCCGTATGATGATGAAAAATTACAGCATGTTAAACCACACAGCCAGGCAGGATCTAAATAACTTAGAAGCTTGCAAGCTAAAGGCAAAAGGTGCGCAGTAGATTAGTCAGCCTCTGAACAGAAAAACATATCTGACACTTCAGATGGCTCACCTTATCACAATAATTCAGATAGTCTACTGTGCAGAATGGCTTCATATCATTATAAATGCACCAAAAGAAGACAGAAATGTCAATAGCAGAGGTGGAATGATTGGTTGATCATTCTACTAATCCAATCTGAACACATTGATGGCATCCGACCAGATTTCGTTGTTTGCATAGCAAATCTCTTAAACCCGTAATTTATGTGCATTGAATAAGCAGCACCAGAGATTCCGTCAGTATTTAAATGTCAGGGCCTGAGTTGCTGTAGCTTCTCTAACTGAGCAGTTTAGAAATTGTATTCAATAAAATAGGTTCGAAGAAAATAGAATGATTTTACTCCTTTCATCCTCCCCGACATGAAATTGTTTCTGCAACACTTCATCCCATTTTCTAACATTTAAAATAACTTAGAATTTGGGTCGATGGGTCCGAGATGAAGAAGTAAGTGTTTTCTACTGGCTCTGGAAATTAAAAGTCTGAGTTTGAGCCTTCCCTGACATTCAAATTACTGTCATTGAGCAAGGTTTGTCAACTCTGAGCCAGTCCATTAGACAAAATGCCGCAAAGTGCGTGAGAGCTTGATCACTGGGACAAAAAGCGAGCGATGACCATGAAACCAAAAGGAAAGTGGCAGCATCGGTCCCTCCCCACAGAAACACACCGTCTCTTGGTCAGCCACAGAGTGACTTTCACAGCAGTGTGTTCATCGCACTCGCCTGGCTGAAGGGAGGAATGTGGCATTGAATGGCAGCACTGAGACTTAAGTCAGGAAAAATGTCAAGGGGGTGATTTTACAGATATATGCTTTTAAAGTTATATTCAAACATTATATTCAATTGCTGCCAGAGCAATTTGAAATTCCCCTAAACTCACGAGGGGTGAAACAAGTTAACATATTGGGAAAATATTACGCACCCTACTTAATATCAATAAAACATTTTTTTTCCAGTGTAACTTAATTTGGAGCTTTATTTAGGGGAGGCAACGGCCTAGTAGTATTATCGTTGGACTATTAATCCAGAAACTCAGCTAATGTTCTGGGGACCTGGGTTCAAATCCCACCACGACAAAAACAAAATCTGGAGTTAACTGATGACCACAAAACAATTGTTGATTCTCAGAAAAACCCATCTGGTTTTCAAATGTCCTATAGGGAAGGAAATCTGCCATCCTTACCTGGTCTGGCCTACTTGTGACTCCATAGCTACAGCAATGCGGTTGACTCTCAACTGCCCTCCAAGGGCAACGAGGGCTGGGCAATAAATGCTGGCCAGCCAGCAACACCCCTGTCCCACAAATGATTTTTTTAGAAACAGCTATTGTAACATTGGTCAGACATATGCTACTGCATGACTGCCCTATTTCTTGCATATTGGTGGTGTAATCAAGCTTGTCTTGTTTGGATTTAACAGCAGATGCAATGTAGACTACAGCTTCAATCTTCATCGCCAATTAAAACGCCAACTTGCATTCATATTGCACTGTTAGTGCAGTGAACATCTCAAAATGTTTCACGTGAGCGTGTTCAACCAAAAACTGGCAGAGTGAGATAAGGAGATATTAGGGCGGGTGATCTCAAGCTTGAATAAAGTATGTATAAGTATATTGAATGAGAAAAGAGAGGTAGAGAGGTGAAGAGGGTTAGTGAATGAGAGCCTTTTTCATTTTTAACATTTTTGGGATCTATTGTGTTATTCTGTGAAGCAGGTTTGTGGGTGTGTGTGTGCAAAATTAATTTACTTAAATTGAAGAGAAAGTGTCTGCAAGGGCTCAGATATAAAATGAGTGTAGGTGCTAAAGACATGCATTTGAAGTGGGTAAGGCCAAGTGAAATATCTCTAAATAAACAAGTGGTGGGTAGAAATTTGCATTGGAAGGTAAGTCATGGATTGGATTTTCAGCAGTTAAATTTCAAAGGGGTGTAAAAAGGTGTTACAACTTTGAAAAGGTCATGAATAAATCAGGAACGGTAATTAAATTAAAAGAGAAATAAATGTATTTAAGGAGAGATGTTGAGCTCTGAGTGGGTGGTTGGGCTTGTGAGACCTCCTGGGAAAAGAGGAAGTTGCAAAGTTTGAAGCAGCAACTTCAGCCAATCCAGGAAAAAGTCTTTATTCAGAAAGCACAGCTTTGTACTTGAAGTTTCTTATGTTTCCACAACAGACTGGAAGGCAGTTCGAGAAATCCTGTTGCATACTTTTTCCTGCAGCAGCAATAGATTGTCTTGTAGTAATATCACTGGAATTTTGTAGTTAATCATCTATATGGAACTATTGTCTAAGGGGTGGTTTACCTGTGCATCTAAATGAGGTTCTTTTGAATAATGTTCTGTGAAGCAAATTTTAATGATGAAACAGTAGTCTTATGTGTTTAAGTTCTATTTGTTCATAAATAATTCAGTTTAGTGTTTAAATTTCCAAAGGTGTTATTGGAATTTGTGGCTTTGAATTCAGTAGACTTTGATTCTCATTATTAGAATACAAACAAAGAGCACCATGTTACATGGGCCAAGTATTCCTTTGGGATTTGGTTTGTGCAGCATCTGCTGTATAAGAACAGAAGGGAATTCCGGAGCTTAAGGCCACAGTAGCTGAAGACACAGCTGCCAAAGATGTAGCAATTAAAAAGAGGGATGTACACGAGGCCAGAGGACAAAATACAGGCAGATTGAAGGAGGAGATTACAGAATAGGATGGGGCAGGACCATGGAGAGATTTGACAACAAGAATGAGACTGTTAAAACTGAGTTGTTTGTGGAGCAGCATCCAATATACGGTAAATTACTGCGGATGCTGGAATCTGAAACCAAAAGCGAAAACACTGGAAAATCTCAGCAGGTCTGGCAGCATCTGCAAGGAAAGAAAAGAGCTGATGTTGAGTCCAGGTGACCCTTTGTCAAAGCTAAAAGGCATAGAAAATGGGAGATATTTATACTGCAGGGTGAGGGAACGAAAGATGAGTCATAGCCACAAAACAAAGAGGAAAGGCTAATGGCAGCCCATAGAGAGAATAAAAGGTGCGAATGACCAAACGGTAGAGAAGCTAAAATTAGAGGGTAAGCTGTGACAGATGAAGATGTGGGGGGGAGGGGGGAGATGGGGGGGAGGGGGGAGATGGGTGGGAGAGAGGTAAAATTGAGTAAAAGGTGGAAAGGGGAAGCAAAGAAAGAGAAAAGGTAAGGAAAGGGGGGATAAATTAGGGGGAAAGAGTGGAGGAGAAAGAAAAATAAAGAAAGACAATAAAGAAATGAAAGGTAGAGAACAGTTAAGAATGAAATAAGATGAAAACAAAGAGGTCGAGGTGGGGTAGAGCTAATCACTTGAAGTTGTTGAATTTGATGCTGAGGCCGGAAGGCTGTAATGTGCCGAGCCGGAAGATGAGATTCTGTTTGCGTTGAACTTTACTAGAATATATAGGTTAGCGAAAACAGGGATTTTTATTTTGAATGAGATGTGCTGGAAAATGGTCAACAGAGTTTTGGATGAGCTTATGTTTATGGAGTGTGGTCACAATGTTAAACATCCTTCATTTAATCAGCATGACATTTCCATTGTTCTTTATCCAACTGGCCTGTGTGAATTGGATGTTAATTGTGTTTAATTGTATGTAGATAGCGAGCACTAACAAGGGATAGACGCAGACTAAAATTTAGGAGGATATAATTACAATGTGTAAAAATGTGTAAAGATTGGTTCTATCCTTCATTAACTATCTCAGAATAGAATCCCTACAGTGCAGGAGGCGGCCATTCGAGCCATTGCTGACCACAAGCCCACCCCAGTCCCTATCCCCGTAGTCCTACATACTTACACTAAGGGGCAATTTACCATGGCCAATCAACCTAACCTGCGCATCCCAGAGGAAATCCACATAGACACAAAGAAAATGTGCAAACTCCACACAGGCAGTGACCCAAGCTAGGATTCTAACATGGGTCCCTCGCACTGTGAGGCAGCAGTGCTCACCATTGTGTCACCATGCTGCCCATAAGACAGCAAGTGTGAATGAGGCTGATGAATTACTGTCAACTAATTGGAGTTGACAGTGCTAACAGTTACCCCAGTCCAACGCCGGCACTTCCATATCAGAACTAATTGGAGAGCAGAGCTGCACTATGGGCACAACCAGTTGTGAACCTGGTCTAAATGTTCAAAATTTAATTTACTTAGATTACTAATCCCATGAAAACTGCCCCATCACATTCTTATTTGTTTGCCCAAAATCAAATTCAATTCCCAGAGTGATAGAAAAGGTTCTTGTTATTGCACTTGTTCAAGGGTTATGGTCACATGTATTTTCTGAAGATTTGCACATTTTTTGATTACATTGCGCTTAGGGGAGAAATAGTTTGCTAAACAATACTGTTAACCCATCAATTCTTTTTGATGGTGTCTCTGTAAAGTACTTTAGGTTTTTTTTTACATCACCAGCTTTAGCTACTGTAAGCTATTATTGTTATCAGGGCCTAATGAGTCCATAAAAAAAGCTAAACATCCATTAATAAAATTGAAATGAAGTTATGCCCATGGCATAAAGGTCTGTTAAATCTAAATGATTTCTCCATAAAATATGTAAATAGAAATCTGCATTTTTGGATGGGTTTCTTGCTCACTTCAGCAAACTGAATATTTTGTCATTTAAGGTGAGAGGGGGACAGTCCAGAGGAAATGTGAGGGGTAAGTTTTTTTACACAGAGAGGATAGGTGTCTGGAACGTGCTGCCAGGGTAATGGTGCAGGCAGGTACGTTAAGGGGATTTAAGGGCTTTTAGATAAATGAATATGCAAGGAATAGAGGGACATGGATCAAGGACAGGCAGAAGGGATTAGTTTAATTTGACATCATGTTCAGCACAGCATCATGGGCTGAAGGGCCTGTTCCTGTGCTGTACTGTTCTATGTCCTGTTATGTAAAGTGTCAAAGAAGAATATTTTGGATAAAAGCAAATTACTGCTTTCTTGAATCTTGAAAAAGATTTTGGAATTGGTTGCAATATGAATTTAGTTCAGGTTAAATTGTCAAGCATATCATAGCAATATATTGCAAATTTAGCTGTCGATTTTATCCTACCCTTAGAAAATAAACTTCTTTCCCCCTAAACTTTGCTGAGATGTGAATGACACAACCAATTTACCACAATTCATGGCCACTGAGAAATGTATTGAAACCGTTCCACATAAATCCATACAGGAACTTTCGTGCATTTGTCTGGATGAGATTCAAATGCAGATCCATCCCAAAGGCAACAAGATCTTTTGATTTGAATTATTATTGTCATCTGTATTGGGATATGGTGAAAATTATTGTTTCTTGCGTGCTATACAGAAAAATTGAAACATAGAAGATAGGAGCAGCAGGAGGCCATTTGGGCCTTTGAGCATGCTCCACCATTCATTACAATCATGGCTGATCATCCAACTCAATAGCCTAACCCTGTTTTTTCCCCATAACCTTTAATCCCATTTGCCTCAAGTGCTATATCCAGCTGCCTCTTGAATGCATTCAATATTTTTGCATCAACTACTTCCGATGGTAATCAATTCCACTAGGGTCACCAGTCTTTGGGTGAAGAAATGTCTCCTCACCTCTGTCCTAAATGGTCTAACCGGCATCCTCGGTCTGTGAATCCTTGTTCTGGACTCCCCCACCATCGGGAATATCCTCCCTGCATCTACCTTGTCTAGTCCTGTTAGAATTTTTTAAGTCTCCATGGGATCCTCCCTCATTCATCTGAATTCCAGACAAATCATACTGTTCGTAAGGAGAGAAAAGAGAGAGTGCAGAATGTAGTATTACGGTCATAGCTAGAATGCAGAGAAAGATCAACTTAAGATAAGGTCTGATGGCAGCAGGGAAGAAGTGGTTCTTGTCCAGAATACTTAGAATTGACAATAATAAAGTGGACTATCATCAAAATAACACACCAAATCCTCAGAGGAGAACAAAAGCACATTTAGGACTGGATCGATTTGCAATTAAAAATTAATGAATATTGATTTAAATATTTTGAGTTGCAGGGAATGGCAGTGTTTTATGTATTTGTGCTTGATAGCCTTTTTTTAAACCAATTAAGTTGAACAATAAGCTTCAAGTTTGTAAAAGTAAAAGCAAACAAAACTAACAATGAAATCAAGACATAAGGTAAACATTTGCAAAAATTATTTTGGATGTTCCCTTTACTGGGGTTGGCGGGGCTGCACTATGAGGAGAGATTGGTTCGAATGGGCTGGTATGAACTGGAATTTAAAAGGATGAGACGAGATCAGATTGAGATGTATGAAATTCTAACAGGGCTGGACAGCTGGATTCAGAGAGGATGTTTTCCCTGGTTGGGGAATATAGAAAAAGTCTGACAACACCAGGTTTTAGTCCAACCTATTTATTTGATAATATACTCACTAGCTTTCGGGGTTACCCCCTTCGTCAGGTGAATGGAGAGTTCTCTCTCCATTCACCTGACGAAGGGGGTAACCCCGAAAGCTAGTGAGTATATTATCAAATAAATAGGTTGGACTAAAACCTGGTGTTGTCAGACTTTTTACTGTGTTTACGCCAGTCCAACGCCGGCATACCCACATCATGGGGAATATAGAACCAGGGAAGCCAGTCTTAAGATACAGAAGGACATGGAAATTTTGGAGAGAGTGCAAAGAAGGTTCACAGGATGTTGTCTGGTCTCAAGGGTGCTGACCATAGAATCACAGAATCGTAGAAACCCTACAGTGCAGAAAGAGGCCATTAAGCCCATCGAGTCTGCACTGACCACAATCCCACCCAGGCCCTAACCCCATATCCCTACATATTTACCTGCTAATCCCTTTAACCTACACATCTCAGGACTCTAAGGGGTTAATTTTTAGCGTGGCCAATCAACCTAACCCGCACATCTTTGGACTGTGGGAGGAAACTGCAACACCCGGAGGAAACCCATGGACCATGAGGAGAGGTTGAATAAACTAGGATTGTTTTCACTGGAAAGACGGAAGCTGAGGGGAGGTCTACAAAATTATGAGAGGCATAGACAGGGTGGATGGTCAGAGGCTCTTTCCCAGGGTGGAAGTGTCAATTGCAAGGAGACACAGGTTCACGGTGTGAGCAGGAAAGTTTAAGGGAGATGTGAGTGGTAAGATTTTCAATGCAGATAGTGGTGGGTGCCTAGAGAATGTGCTGTCAGAGAAAGCGCAGTGGAAGCAGGCACATCAGCAATATTTAAGGGGCATCTGGCTGGGTACATGAATAGCAAAGGAATAGAGCAATATGATCCCAGTAAGAGAAGAAGGTTTTTTTCCTAGTTTTGTTAGGGCATCGTGCTTGCACAGAATTGGAGGGCCGAACAGCCTGTTCTGTGCTGCACTTTTCTCCCTTTGTTCTTCATAATTAGGGCTGAGATGAGGAAATATTACTTCACTCAGAGGGTGGTGAGCCTGTGAAGTTCTTTACCACAGAAGGCCAAATTACTGAATATATTCAAGAAAGAGATAGATACATTTTAGATTATAAAGGCATCAAGAGTTATGTGGGGAAAGGAGGAATATGGCATTGAGATAGAGGATCAGCCATGATCATATAGACAGTTCGAAGGGCCGAATGGTCTACTTCTGCTTCTAGTTTCAATGTTTCCACTCTTGCTCACTTCATCTGTTTGTGGAAGAAATGGTACGAACCATTCTGAGCAGAAATTGTTTCTGAAAAGCCAACTGAAAACTGCAATCATTGGATAAATGATAAAAGTTTGGATCCTGCAGGTCTGTTGATCATTTTCATGGCAGGATACTTATGTTGTGTCTGTTTTCAAAACATATTCAATAGGTTGTCCACAGTCCTTGGATTCAGAACAAGAAAGTAAAAAATTTCAGAAACCTTAAAAACTAGTGCATATGTCAGAAAAAAATAGTTGCACCCAACATGTCTGAGCACACTGTAAATTTAACTATAAAATCCTATCTTTCTACAGGGACTAAGTGAAGACAGCTTATGGAATAATAGGACTCTGGTGATTTATATCTATGGATTGGATGTCACATTTAAAAACTCAGTGTTTCAATCATGTGGCAAGTCAAGAGCAGGGATACTCCATCTGGATTTAAGAGCTGAACAAGATTTCAGGCACATTGCAAGCGAGCTGAAACTGTTCATATAAAGAAGTCATAATGTTGAACAAGGTACGTAACAGTGGAGCTGGTAAAGGTTTTCTCTTTTTATCAGTTACCTTTTTTTTCCTTTTTGCTCATTAGAATGGCTTTCCATGGTAACAAAAATCACCTTTGAAGATTTGGCTTTGGTGAGAACCACAGTTTGTTTTCAACCTACATTCAGCGCCATTGAACGCCTCACTGGGTACAGGCACGAAAGAAATACTTTGGAGTACTTGAACAAATATTGACTCCAGAATGATTCAAAGCTTCTGCCAATGACCTTGGCTGGGAAACTTGGCTTGATTTTGTAATCATTTGTTTTTTGGACTGTTTAATGCATCATTTTCCTTCCTACATTTCCACCTTTTTGCTATTGTTTCTCCCACGAACGTTCTGGAACACTGACCTTCCCAGTCACCAGAAATGGCACTCATTAGTCACCTCAAAGACATGCTGCCAATTTTTCTTGCCTAATGCATTGCACTCTACCCCTTCAATGTACTTCAACATCCGTCTGCAAACTGATTAAACATTTTGATCAATGTTGATCAGGAAGCTTCTGCTGTCATGAAAAAAAATGTAACTTGATGTAATGTCAGTTAGCCAGTTGCTAAAGCCATCTCATTTTCTTGAATTAGTGCCCAGTGCTTATTTTGTACAGTTGGTACAAACATGGAAAGTACATGCTAATTAATCCAAAGGGTGCTTCACAAACACATTAGTGATGTTTTGTGTTGTATTCTACGATATCCATTGTTTGAATATTGGTCAGAGGGTACAGCTAATTACACTACATGAAATGAGCTTTACCGAATAAAAAAAAACACACAGCCCAGCTCACCAGCAATTACTTTGATGTGACGATGGCCCTAACCTCATTTTTACAAAATGTAAAGGTGCCCAATCAAAATTATCATGACCTGATGTCTACCGATTGTTTTCCAGCAAAAATCACCTTTCCATTCAGAAAAGTACCACAGACGCTTGCAAGTTGACAAGATCAGTGCAAGACTCAAATGCATGTAGACATGCACAATATTCTTTAGAATGAGAAAGACAGAATTTAGTTCATGCCTGCGAAGTGATCGAAAAAAAAGGCATATTGCTTCCACCTGCCCTCATTAATTTAGAAACTTCTGCATTGGACATTTATAGCTCCTTACTGGAATTATCAAATTAACATAACAACTAGACTCAGAGAGTCATAGAAGTTTGCAGTATGGAAACAGGACCTTTGGCCCAACTTGTCCACACAGCCCTTTTTTCAAACTACTAAACTTGTCCCAATTGCCTGCGTATGGCCCATATCCCTCCATACTAAGAGGGGATCTTATTGTAACATATAAGATGATTAGAGGTTTAGATAGGGTGGATAGTGATAGCCTTTTTCCTCGGATGGAGAAAGCTAGCACGAGGGGGCATGGCTTTAAATTAAGGGGGGGTAGCTACAGGACGGATTGCAGGGGTAGGTTCTTTACCCAGCGGGTGGTGAGGGATTGGAATGCCCTGCCTGCTGCAGTTGTAAATGCGTCTAGTTTGGGGGCGTTTAAGAGATCTCTGGATAGGTTTATGGACGAAAAGGGATTGGTATAGGCTAGTGGGTCATTGTTTTTGTAACTGGTCGGCGCAACATCGTGAGCCGAAGGGCCTGTTCTGCGCTGTAATGTTCTATGTTCTATATGTTCTATACTCATTTTGTCCATGTAACTGTCTAAATGCTTATTAAAAAACAAAGTTGTACCCACCTCTACTACTGCCTCTGGCAGCTTGTTCCAGATGCTCACCACCCACTGTGTGAAAAGATTGCCCCTCTAGATCCTTTTGTACCTCTCCCCACCTCATTTTAAATCTATGCCCTCTGGTTTTAGACTCCCCGACTTTGGGGAAAGATGATGACTATCTAACTGATCTATGCCCCTCATTATTTTATAGACTTCTATAAGATCATCCCTAAGTCTCCTACGCTCCAGAGAACAGAATCCCAGTCTATCCAGCCTCTGCTTTATAACTCAAACCATCAAGTCCCAGTAGCATCTCAGTAAATGTTTTCTGCACTCTTTCTAGTTTAATGATAGTATTGGACATTTATAGCTCAGTACTGAAATAATCAAATCAACAAAACAAATATTTTGATTTGTGTTTCACTAAACTCTAGAATATCCTTGAAACATAAAGTCAGAAAACCATGATACAAGATCATGACGCATTAGTGGTGATGCACAGTACTTCGGAACCAGTGAACACAGATAGTTAGCACACAGAGGCTACTTTAAATCTGGCAAAAACGACATTGTTGTCAAATCATACTGCAAGCATTACCTTAATCTCTATTTTTAACAATCTTATTTAGCATATCATTAAGCCAGTTAAATAAAATACTTCTGCTTTGCTCAACAGTAAATTGAATATGAAACATGTCATTTTTATTTCCAAAAAATAAATCGGTTTATCAAGAACAGATTCTTCCAAAAAAAACAAAGAAATACTGACTTGAAAGAAAAAGCACTTCTGAAGTGAAAGTCAGTTGCTATATTGACATATGTAAATCTACACACCATTATTCATCGCGAATGGATTTTTCTTAAAGATGAAACTTCAAGGATAAAATATGTAGCAAGACATCCAACAACAAATCCCACACATGTGTAGTGTGATGTACTGTCTGGGGCTAAAATGTCACAGTAAAAAGTAGCAGAGGCAGTTCCTGAATGGTACCAAATCAATTTATTGACTCACACTGGACTGATTAGAGTCACAGTGGTGCAAAAACTCCCCCATCCTAACATTGCTGACTCTATTCCTAACACCATCCTTCCAAAGCGGGCCTGGAAAGCAAACACTGGCAGGGTTCCTTTCCAAGCTTAATCAGCATCTCAAATCCAAAATCCAAAAATGTTTACTTGCATCATACTAAATGTCAAAGCGGCAACACTGGTTAACGTTTAACTCATCCTAGTCCCGACACAGAAACATAGAAACTAGAAGCAGAGGTACTGAAGCCAACTGCAACTGTCCAATGTTCTACACTCAGATTAGTTACTTCAGCACAGATCCAATCTACAACCTTATAGGCTGTATGACTTTGTACGATACCACAGAGAGAATTAAAGGGATCTTGTTATGAATTATGAAGAACAGATGGGTAATCTGGCAGAGCAGGAGCCTGAAGTTGAGAAGAAATTAGCTGTGGAATCACCCATGCAGCAAGCATATTTGACAGAGCAGCCACCAGTGTAAGATGCCTCCTAAACAGTGCCAGAAATGTGTACTTCTTAAACCTACAATCCACAAACTTGTCTTCACAATATTACCTCCACCTAGAGTTTGCTGCAGAGTTCTTCAGTCCATTCCAATTACCTGTTCCACTCCTGCCTTGTAGCAACCACTGGCCCATAAATGATTCAGCACAGTGTCCAGATTAAGTGGACAGCACAGTGGCACAGTGTTTAGCACTGCTGCCACACAGCACCCGGGACCCTGGTTCAATTCCAGCCTGGGGTCTGCGTGGAGTTTGCACTCTGCGTGGGTTTCGTCTGGGTACTCCGATTTCCTCCCACAGTCCAAAGATGTACAGGTTAGATTGATTGGCCATGTTAAGTTGTCCCTTAATGTCAGGGGGACCAGCAGAGTGAATATGTAGAGTTACAGTGAGAGGGCCTGAGTGGGATTGTTGTCAGTGCAGTCTCAATGGGCCGAATGGCCTCCTTCTGCTGTAAGGATTCTAAGTGCTATTCATTTATTGAATTAACATCGTGTTATTCAGTCATGCTTGTTTAATTATTGGTTTATTTCCGATGAAAGCAGTGAATTGTGTGTGGCATGTAATTACTTAGCCTTGCATTTGTACTAAGTGATTCCATTACGAAAGGACTTTCTGACTGTAGCATTTTCCTACCAATCAGCCACAAGGTTATAATACGCAAAATGCTGCAGATGCTGAAACAAAACATTAAATTTTAGAAAACTCAGCATTTATAGTGAGAGGAAACAGAGTTAAAGTTTTGAGTTATTTCGACTCTTCATCGGAACTAGAAGGGAAAATGTGTTCGATATTATACTGCAGGTTGGTGAGACTGCAACAAAGATGTAGCAGACTTAAGAACAAGAGACAGATGGCATATGCATGTGTGTTTGTGAGCGTGGGTGAAGGGAGGGTTTTTGCATTGAGACAAAAATTGTATGGGATTTGACCATAAAATGGGGTTAACATGGAGGGGAAAGGTCGCAGTCTAAAGTTGTTGAACTCAGTGTTGAATCCCAAGGACTGCAATGTGCCTCAGTGAAAGATATAATGATTAAAAATCCGATTTTGTGTTGAAATTTAAAAAAAATTAAGTGAGAATAAGCCACTAAGATAGCAAAGTAATGTGTTGTGAGGACAAGCCGGTGACCCAATCAATATGCAGAGTTGGAGAGGAAGGATTCAAGCATATTCAAGGCTCATGCTGGTGCCCACATTGGAACCTTGTGTCCAGTCCAACACCCAGTCCAACAGGTTTATTTGAAATCATAATCTATCGGAGCATTGCTCCTTCCTCAGGTGAAAACCTGATATCGTGTGATCTCTCATCTTTTCCACCCCAGCCCAACATCGGCATCTACACATCATGGTCATCAGAAGATGAGATGCTGCTCCTCCAGCTTTTCCCACGTGTCTGTCTTTAGCCTGGAACAATGCTCCACTAAAGCCCCACGCAAGTTGAAGGAGCAGCGTCTCATCATAACATTTGTTCTGTCCACCACTGATGCACATAGGCAGCAATATGTACCATCTGCAGCAACTTGACAAGGCTCCTATGAAAGGACTTTCCTTATCCACCACCTCAAACATCTAGAAGGACAAGAGCATCAGGTGCATTGGAACATCATCACCTGCAAGGCTCCCTCCAAAGAACATGCCATCCTGACTTGTAAATGTATCACCATTACCATTGCTGTGTCAAAATTCTGGAACTCCCTATCTAAAGCATTGAGGATGTAGCAACAGCACAAGGAATGCAGTGGTTCACCACCTTCTCAAAAGTAATTCGGGATGGAAACTAAAATACTGGCCAAGCCAGCAATGCCCATATCGCATGTTTGAATTAAATGCTACTAGCTCGAGTCTACAATATGCACCTGTCATTATATCCAAACAGTCTACAACACAGTTTGTCTCTGAAGGTCAGTGTAACACTACATTGGAAACTCATGTAATGCATGAATTTAACTGCCTGGCAGCTTGGTGACACTTTGCTAAGTTAACATAAAGCACATTTTCAGTACCGCAACCACAAGATGCTCAAACAGCCATCTGTGTGATAGAGCCATGAGTAAACTATCCTTTACACCATGCTCTCACTTTGCTTGAGTTCAAATTAAGGGAGATATTATTTGTTATTTCCAGGCCATTCGCTTCACCGAGAGGGTTAGCAGAGTTATTTTCTTACTTATGGAATGCACTTTGACATCAGCAACAAGAAAAATGTTCAGAGGATGGAAATGTGGCTTCAACTGACAGACTGCTATTCTTGGGTAGGCATATCTCAAATGGAGCTTGGCTACTCGATGTTGTAAGTGCTATTGCATTTAACGGGGCCTGGTTACTAACACTTCATCACCGATATTGTCATAGTTAGCATACAAACGTGGAGAGATCTCTGTGCAAGTAAACATTTGGTTCCTGAAATTCAATGGAATTCTTACCATCATTTTTGGTTTGATTTGATTTATTATTGCCACATGTATTAGTATACAGTGAAAAGTATTGTTTCTTGCTCACTATACAGACAAAGCATACCATTCATAGAGAAGGAAAGGACAGGGTGAAGGATATAGTATTACATAGACTGTAGAGAAAAATCAATGTAATATAAGGTAAGGTCCAGTCAAAAGTCTGATGGCAGTAGCAATGATGTGGAGTTGCCGGAAGTAGGCACAGTAAGTAGTCTCAAACACCAGGTTAAAGTCCAACAGGTTTGTTTGGTAGCACAAGCCACAAGCTTTTGCAGCATTGCCCCTTCATCAGGTGAGTGGGAGTTGTGTTCACAAACAAGGCATATATAGACACAAACTCAATTTACAAGATAATTGCTGGAATGCGAGTCTTGGCTGGAGACAATACACATCTCTTTAACTTGTGCTTAATCCTCTCTCCGCTCACATTGTCTGTATCTTTAAGATCTGATTATCTGTAAAGACTCACATTCCAACCATTACCTTGTAAATTGAGTTTGTGTCTTTATACGCCCTGTTTGTGAACACAACTCCCATTCGCTTGATGCAGAGGCAGTGCTCTGAAAGCTTGTGGCTCCTGCTACCAAATCAACCTGTGTGTTTAACCATGTGTTGTGAGATCTCTTACTGTGTTTACCCCAGTCCAACGCTGGCATCTCCATATCAAAGATTTTTGAATATCTGCTCTTAGACTTTACCTCCCCTTCAAGTTAACTGAACCTACCTCCGACAATTGGCAGAGATTTTTTTAGTTTACTAACTGAAATCGTACGTTTCTGCGTTAAAGCTCCATTGAAACTCATGGAGTGGTGTTAACAACACTCAAAAGTCCCCTAATGTCTGGATCGCAATACTTTGTCAGCTGTTAATTTACCAATATAATTAAACACACTCTGAATATCTATCCTGATTCTGTTAAAGATCACGAGATTAAACAAGGCATCCATTGTTGAGCTCAGTGGACCTCATTCAGCATTTGATCACGCTCTCATTTACACTTGTTAAAAACACCAGTTCATGCTGTAACGCTATGTTTTCACATATTGTAACTGAGTGAAAAGAATAATTACACTTAAAATTAGCATAGATACATTTCATAATGTGGCTAGTCCGGAGGGAACAGGGGGTAACAGGACTGATCTTTAATGGGACTTGATGAGTTCCAACACAGAAATTCCCTGACATGCTGTAACATCATTAATATTCTGCGAGGTATTGTGAATTTACATATCGTTCTGCATCACTGCACCAGATTATACAAAACGAAAGTAATGATAGGCCTGGCCTTAAAATTTATTATCTGGGTTCACTCTTGTGAGATACATATTCAACTCTTGCAATTAGCGATTTTAATTTGTGTGCCATGAGTACGGAGCAGTAAAGAAAGAAAGAATTTGCATTTATATAGCATCTTATCATGCCCTCAACACATATCACGCTTTACAACCACTGAATTACTCTGCAAGATCAATTGCTTAACGTGTTCGCAAATGGGAAAGCCAATTGTACGTTGCTGAGGTCCCATCAACCTAATACATGATATATTTATTTATTGTTTTTTGATTTGATTTATTCCCTCATTGTATTTCTATACAGTAAAATATATTGATTTTTGCATGCAATGCAGACAAAGCATTCTGTTCATAGAGAAGGAAAGGAGAGAGTGCAGAATGTAGTATTACAGTCATAGCTAGGGTGTAGAGAAAGATCAACTTAATACAAGGTAGCTCCATTGTAGTTTCTTGTAGTCTTGGACAGAGCAGGAGCCATGCCAAGTGGTGATACAACCAGAAAGAATGCTTTCTATGGTGCATCTGTATACGTTGGTGAAGTTGTAGCGGACACACCAAATTTCCTTAGCCTCCTGAGAAAGTAGAGGTGTTGGTGGGCTTCCTTAACTATAGTGTCAGCATGTAAGGACTAGGACAGGTTGTTGGTAATGTGGACACCTAGAAACTTGAAGCTCTCAACCATTCCTATTTCGTCCCCATTGATGTGGACAGGGACATGACCTCCATGACACTTCCTGAAGTCATGACTATGTCCTTTGTTTTATTGACATTGAGGCAGAGATTACTGCCGCACCAGTTCACCAGATTCTCTATCTCTTTTCCTGTACTCCGTCTCATCGTTGTTTGAGACCCAACCGACTACGGTGGTATTATCGGCAAACTTGAAAATCGAGTTGGAGGAAAAGTTGGCCACACAATTATAGATATATAAGGAATATAGTAAGGGGCTGAGGGGACAACCTTGTAGGGAGGTGTTGATGCCTATCCTTACTGATTGCAATTGTGGGTTAGGAAGTCTATGATCCAGTCACAATGGGAGGAGCCAAGCCCCAGGCTACGGAGTTTGGCGATGAGTTTTATGGGAATAATAGTATTGAAGGCTGAGCTGTAGTCAATAAATAGGAGTGTGACATAGGTGTCTTTGTTATCCGGGTGTCCCAGGTGTTATGTTTCAGATCAAAAATTCCAAAGTGTTTTACGAAGCCTGCCTGAATCATAAGTTTTGCATCTTGAATTTGGCTAGGGTAAGCAATGAGATGTTTCTCTTCAGCTATGATTCAAATGACCCACTGAGGAGCTTTTATCAAACAAAGTTTATTTAAGAATAAAGTTAACACGTATAGTAAGAAAATTAGCAAGAACCTTTATCAATTACAACCAAGAAACAAAACAACCACTATAAAAATAACTCTTAATGGATATCTCTGATATGTTCCAATTAAAGCCAAAACCCATAGACAACAAAAAACCCTTTTCACAGATTTAAGACAGCACAGACTAATGCTAGGATACTGGGATCGATTTTTTTCCTTATGGGGCTGCAGTCAAATATTCTTTTGACTCAGAGGAGTTTGAAGACAAGACAGCTTTCCAAAGCACCAGAGAGACTCTGGTCCAGCCCTCCCTCCCCCCACATCCCCTCACCTCCCAAAATAAAACAGCAGACTTCCATCCTTCAAGAAAGCAAGATCTTGACTTCAGCTAACCAACAGAATTTCCAAAAATAAATAAACCGGGAGAGAGAAGGATTTGATTCCTTTAGCACTCTATCTCACAAACTGAAACAGAAAATCAATCCTTGACACCTAACCTGCCGCAGTTTATTTTTTCTCTTCCCAACATGACATCACCTTAGGCTATGAGCATGAATTTTTTAAAAAACTCTTAAAGGTACACCCACATCTCACAGGGTTGTGTTTAGGGCCAGGGAGATGGCATCTGCTGTGGATCTGTTTCAGTGATAGGTGAACTGTTGTGGATCCAGGCAGTCTGGGAGGGTGGAATTTATTCATGCGATGACTAGCTTTTCGAAGCCCTTCCTAATGATGGATGTCGTTTCCATTCCACTGGACAATAGTCATTCAGGAACGCTGCCTGGCTTTTCTTTGATACACGTATGCAATATCAGCTTGTGGATTTGCTGACATGGAAACTCGGGAAACTCCTTGATTTTCTTCAAAATTGCTTTGGGATCACTCGTGCCCAAAGTAGCCAACATCACATCCATAAAAACGAAACCATGGCAATGCAGTATGAGACTGCCAGCCTCAGATTGTGTACTCCTTCCCTGTTTAGGAACTTGAATCTCAATGAACTATTTTTAAATTCAATGGAAATACCTTCTGCAGAACCCTGAACCAACCTACAGGCTTGGATGATATCAAAATATTCCAAGGTGCAAACTAGGTATCATACAAAAATTAGGATTTTAGGCATGGTTCTATTTATTTAGTGGCATGTATAATGTGGTATTTCATACTGAAACATTGAAATATATGCTTACTTACCTGAATAAACACGATCATACAGCTGAGATCAAATAGGGCTGGTCTTAGAGTAATGATTGCCAGTTACAGATATGTCAATAATGAGATACATCCTCAGGGAAAGGACCTAACTAACTTATAAGCAATAGTATGAAGTCGGGTGTACTGAACCACATAATTTATTTTATAGTTCTATTTGTCCTGTTATGCATAACATGTTATGATTGCATTGTATTTATTTTGAAGCAACTGAGTGGGTGAAAAACTCTACATGGAATTTGCACCAACTTGAATGAATCAAGTTATTAAAACGTGATGTACATTACAGAGAAATTAAGCGACAGTGCTCATCTGTAGCTATATGGGAATTACAGTGCACTTCAGACTTCATGTCTGATCATTTAATTTACAACAAATGTTGCAGACTCAACCAAATCACTGTTTGTTCTGTGAAAGGCAACACATCCATTACTTACTGAGACTCAGCTCTTTGTTGTATTCTGTTCACATTCTCTGATTTTAAATTCAGCACTTTTGACGCCAATCCATTATTCTCATTCTTATCACACATACAAACCACTAGTCTTTAGATTACAGCAGTACATGAGCCTCCCAGGCAGCTAAGTCTATATTGCTCTTAATTAGATGTCACGATCTGTAACTGTGAATTTTTCAATGTCGATTTAGATACATCCAGATGATTACAATTTGCAATTGCTGTCCACCAATCATCCAAGCCATTTGGTGATAGTCTACGTGACAGTTCGCTCCAATCCAATGCCAAACCCCTTCAAAAATTCCAACTTGGATTTGGGGTTGTATTTCACAGACTTTTTGTTAAAGGCACTGCTCAGTACTTAAGAGATGTGTGTGGATGGCATTTTCAAAAATGCTTTGAAGATATTCTTGTAATTCATGTGGCGAACTTGTTCAATTAACCATGGGCTAGTAATATTTATCCCAGTTTGGTGCCTGGGAGGGAAATGGCCATATGGATTGTGTCAGGGGGCATAGGTTGGCATGGAGGGTATGAGAGGCCATGGAGGTGGGTGGGAGCATTAGGTGGCAATGGGTTGACATGATGTGGGGGAGGGAGTGGAATGGTTGTGAGCTTGTTTTGTTTTATTCTTTTCCTTACAAGTCCCACAGCACCAAGACATCACGCGGCCTCCTACTGCATCCAACAGCCGCTATGGCATCCAATGCACTGTTTCTGATGCCCGATTCTCATTAACACCTGTAAAATCTTAATATCCAGCCCTATTAGCTTGGGAATTTTTCCAAGATTGCAAATATGCCGCAGGATTCCTGTTACACCTGTTTTCTCATTTACTCAGTTCTTAAACATTACAGGATCCTCATGTTCATAAATCTGAAATCAAGTGACCTCTCTTTGTAAAAAGAGGTTTGCATTACAGCACAGCTAAATGCATTAAAATGTCCAACATAAGAGAACTAGCCTTCCACAGTTCTGCTTGAACGTTATCGCATTTCTAAAAATATTTATTTCCAAAATGTTTATTTAAAAAAAATCATTCTCATGCACGATGTAAAAGTGGGAGATTTCCACTTCAAACCTGCTCAGTAAACACGAAAATATGTCACCAGAATCAAGTGTTCATTCAACATTTATATTCCTGATTAAAAATGAGGGAAATCAATGGGGTTTTCCTTCTATTCTCAGATGATGAATGGCTGCAAAGATATTTCTCCAATGTAATACATTGCGCAACTGCACAACATTCTGGCAAACTGAAAATGCAAAAAGGGTTAAACTGAAAGAAAACAACACAACCTATTAGATGGAAAAGTGCCATAAGAAGGTCCTAACCTCACAACCAAACGCATTTGTTTTTAATGTCACCTGCTTTATTTCAGATGCAAATGCTAAAAGGAATGTCGTGTGTGCTTTATAGTCAAGCCTGATGCAAGAATATTCTATGAATCATATTTCTTTATCCAAATGCATGGCTTGTTTATCTTACTCAGACTGTGACTGCCACATTGATAACGTTCCAATGAAGTTTCCCTCAAAGATGCACTACAATACCCACATTCGACTTAAAACCCTTGAAATTTAAATCTACCAAGTGTGCGTTTGAGTACATCTCAACTGCTTTAGTTTATTATGTCATATGAAAGACAACTGGCATTTTGGCCCAGTAGTGTAATGTATCTGGATGCTCTGTGATAAAGACTATCGGGTCTCAGTTCAAGTATCAGCTCTGAGTGACAGGAGTTCCAAAATGCAGCACTGATTGAAGATGACTTGCCAGGGCACGAAAGCAAAGAATCCACCTCCACTATCTGGTCACAGGGTAGCAATGGTGAATGATACAGAGAAGATAATGATCACCCGGCTAACCTAACAGAGGCCTGTTAAAACGGAGCAATGGTGAGTGAGATCCTTACTTGGACATCATTGCCCATTTAAGGGACTCAAATCAACCACGGTGGGAGGCTCACTTGATGCCTCCCCCGTCACCTGCAAAATCATAGTATGGTAGGTGGCCTGACGGCAGCTGTCCTGTATCTGCAGGTCCATCTGCCTCTTCATCATCCATGGATGACACATAGGATCTAGCCCATGAGTCTATACAGTTATTGTGGATCAGGTTCTGCTGCTAAACATCAAACTGATTTTCTCATACCCTTCTGACCACAGGAAGTTTGGTTTGCAACCCTGAATGCACTGTTGCCTCAGAGGGCCAGGGACCCAGGTTTAATTCCAGCATCGGATGACTGTCTGTGCAGAGACTGCACATTTTCCCCATGTCTGTGTGGGTTTCCTCTGAATGCTTTGGTTCCCTCCCACACTCTAAAGATGTGCAGGTTAGGTGGATTGGCCTTGGCCCTTAGTGTCCTGAGATGCAATGGATTAGCCATAGGAAATTTGTGGGGTTATGGGGATAGGGGCGGGGTAGAGGGCCTGGGTAAGATACTGTGACAGGGAGCTGGTGCAGGTTCGATGGACCGAATGGCCACTTCTGCACTGCAGGGGTTCTACGATGCTATGACATTAGCCAGTATTTTCCAGCCACACATCATGGACAGGATTGGAAAATTTGGACAGACCCAAAAGTCTATTGGCATTTGGCCTTTCTCCAAATTTTTCTATATCGACTGCAATGATGCCTGTTGTGAGCAGGCTGGAAAATCTTGCCCATTGAGGAGCTGTAACTGCTCTGGCTAAGGTCAATAAATTCAGCACAGAATAGGAATCAAATCTTAACCATTCTGGTGTATCTCATTGGATCAAATTCCTCAAGCCTTAGAAAATAATTATGTTGTGTTATGTTTTTTGAACTTTTTATTCACATGGTATATTTAAGATAAAAATATCACAAGGTACTTCATCAGAATATTATCAAACAAAATTTGTTATTGAGCTAGATGAGGAGCTTTTTGACCAGCTGATTAAAGGCTTGGTCAAAGAACTGGATTTTGAGGAGTATTTTAAAGCAGGAAAGAGAGATAGAGAGGGTTAGGAAGAGAGCTTAGGGCTTGACAGCTGAAGGCATGGCCACAAGTCAATTAAAATCAGGAATTTTCAAGAGGACAAAGATACCTCGGAGGGTTGATAGATGTGTTCAAAATCTGGACAGAACAGGAAAGAGAATCTGTTCTCAACTTTGAGAATAAGAGAATTCAAATTCAAGTTCACTGATTAAAGAAGCAAAAAAGTGAGATGAGAAAAGCCTCTTTTCACACAGCGAGTGGTCGGCAGCTGGAACGCTGCCTGAGGGAGTAGAGGCAGGGTCAGTCAAGGCAGAAGAGGGAAACAGATAATTACTTGAAAAGAAACAATGTACAGGGGTAATGGGAGAAGATAGGGGGTGGACATGTCTCCTTCAGTGGCCTCATTACACAACCAGCCCCCACCACCGCCATAACGTCTGGACCGGCCCTGGGTTTTCAATCAACATCCCCACCTCCCTGTTCATCACTGCACTCAACTACACCTCCCGGACTCCAGGATGTGGAACGTGAAAGCTAATAAAGCTTTGCTGATACTGATGCTGCTGTTACTGCAGAGATGTTGGCCCATCTGATTGGCCAGCAGTTCTCTGGGCAAGACTTCTTCTCAAGGAAGTCCTGCCTCCAGCTAATTAATGCTCCTTGGGGATGTTAAAGCAGCCAAAAGTGGTGGCATTGCATTCTTTGCTAACTCTTCAGCTGGTGGAGTAAGAAACCCCACCATCCAAAAAAATCCTGTCCCCGATGTGAGTTAAGACAAAGAATTTTGAATGAACTCAAATTCTCGAAGGATAAAGTTAGGGAGCTCAGATATGTTCTTATGTTCTCAGATAAAATTGCATTAAAATAATGAAGTCCACAGATAACAAATATACGGATGAGGGTTTCACTTGCAAATGAGTTGAGACAACGGTAGAGTTAGACCATGGTACCAAAGGTGGAAATGGGTAGAACATAGAACACTACAGCGCAGTACAGGCCCTTCGGCGCTCGATGATGCGCAGACCAGTGGAACGAATCTAATGACCCTCTAACCTAAACTAATCCAATGTTATCCATATGCCTATCCACTGACCATTTGAACGCCCTTAAAGTTGGCGAGTCCACAACTGCTGCAGGCAGGGCATTCCACACCCTTACGACCCTCTGAGTAAAGAACCTACCTCTGACATCCATCCTATAATTACCACCCCTCAATTTAAAGCTATGTCCCCTCGCGTTAGCCATCACCATCTGAGGAAAAGGCTCTCACTGTCCACCCTATCTAACCCTCTGATCATCTTGTATGCCTCAATTAGGTCACCTCTTAACCTTCTTCTTTCTAACGAAAATAACCTCAAGTCCCTCAGCCTTTCCTCATAAGACCTTCCCACCATACCAGGCAACATCCTGGTAAACCTCCTCTGCACCCTTTCCAATGCTTCCATATCTTTCTTATAATGCGGCGACCAGAATTGTACTCAATACGCCAAGTGCGGCCGGCCGCACCAGAGTTTTGTACAGTTGCAACATGATGCAAGGTGGTCATAGTCTGAGCGTTGATATGTGATGGGCAGCCCGCATTGGGGGTAAACATTATACCAAGGTTGTGAACAGCCTGACAGTTGCCAGTGAGAGGAATGGAGTCAGTGGCTTTGGAGTGGAGTTTGTGACAGGTGATGAAAATAGTGGCCGGAATTTTACAGGCACGCTCGACCCAATTCCAGGGGCGGGCGAGGCTCAGAGAATGACATAATTCATTGGATTTGGGCAGGATCGTATGAAACTCGGGCGGACATGCCAGCAAAATTCTGCCCTCTTCCCAATTCTTACGTTGAGGAAATTTCTGTTGCTGGATTATTGATAAGCAGTCTGACAGGCTCCGAGACAAGAGAACTGGCGTTGAGAGAGAATCATGCACGTATGGAGCTGATATTGTGTCTTCAGAGGATAACGACAAGGGGCAGCATGTCAATGAGAAGTAGAAGAGAGCCAAGAATTGATCCTGATGAGAGACTAGAAATAATGGTATAGTGGCAGAACAGCAGCCAATTCTGTCTACAGCTGCTTACACAGCATGACCAGACTGATTGACTAATCCAACAGAATGAGGCGAGCCTGCTCCAGCTTCGCTTCAGAATGGTCTAGTGCTACATTACAGCTTGTATTGTGTCCATCTCCTGTCTAAATGTTTGTAAATGTGAACAGTTTGCTGGGAAGTACTTAAACACTGAGCCAATGTTCAGTATAACTGGGGCAACATTAATGTATCAAAAGCTCCCATTCTGTTTGACTTCACACGAGGAAGATATGAGCCAATACTGAACCAAGTAGCTCTGCAATTTATGGGGAGGCAGTGACCGAGTGGTATTATTGCTAGACTATTACTCCAGAAACTCAGCTAATGTCTCGAGTTCGAAACCTGCCACAGCAGATGGGGGAATTTGAATTTAATAAAAAGAATATCCAGAATTAAAAATCTACTGATGACCATGAATCCACTGTCGATTGTTGGAAAAAGCCATCAGGTTCACTAATGTCCTTTAGGGAAGGAACCCTGCTGTTCTTACCTGGTCTGGCCTACATGTGACTCCAGAGCCACAGCAATGTGGTTGACTCTCTGAACAAGGGCAACTAGGGATAAATGCTGGCCCAGCTAGTGACGCTCATGTCCCATAAATGAATAAAACAAAATACTTTATGAGTTTTTATGATTTTTAAAAAATCAGTCATCCTTAAACTAAATAGCTTGCTTGGCTGCTTCAGAAGGCATTTATGAATCAACACCCTGAAGTCACATGAAGGCCAGACCAGGTAAGGATGGCAAATTTCCTTTCCCTAAAGGACATTAGTGAACCAGATTGAGCCAGGCTGACTGGTTATTCATTAATTAATAGAACCAGTATAAGTTTACTCATCAGGAACTTGGGACTCTTCTTGCTTTGCTCTTGATAACCCTGCACTAACTTGCATTGAAATAGCAACTTTAACATTGTAAAATGACTCAACGCAATTCATATGAGTAATTATCCAACAAAATTCATCACCAAGTCACATTGTGTGATATAAGCCTGAAGTGGAGATGCCGGAGTTGGACTGGGATACGCACAGCAAGAAGTCTCTCGATGCCAGGTTAAAGGCCAACAGGTTTATTTGGTATCATGAACTTTTGGAGCGTTGCTCACCTGATGAAGGAGCAGAGCACCAAAAGATTGTGATACCAAATAAACCTATTGGACTTTAACCTGGTGTCGAGAGACTTCATACTGTGTGATATAAGGACTGATTATCAAAAGCTTTGTTAAAGAGCTAGGTGTTATAGAGCACATTTTAGAGTTTGTGAGGAGTAGAGGTTTAAGGGTAGGGATTCTAGAGCTGAGGGTGGCTAAAGTTATGGCCATCAGTGGCAGAGTGAAGAAAATTAGGAGGCACAATCAATATCCTACCAGCTAGAGTTGAAAAGCTGACTGAGTCTTGAATTTTGCCAGCTTGTGTGTATATATAAGTATTCTCTGGATTGGATAAGTCAGCTATGTTTTTTTGAGAAGGTGAATACACAAATGGAAATTGAAACTATTGGTAGTTCAATTTGGAGACTGTTAGGATGATAGAGATGAATAAAGAAAAACGGCAAGTATGGTGTGAAACCATCAGAGCAAACACACTTATGCAAACAATAGGTTCAAAACCCTCTCCGCCAATCCTTCTCTGAGGGACAAGTGTCAACTTCACATCTTCTATTATACAGGAGACATTTCATCACAAACTGCAAGGCCTGATTTTTACACTCCTCCCACCCCCCATGCATTTGTCATGGCGAGGGAACCATAACATTGCATTGAGGTGATGCCCTCTGGGATCCCACCTGCCCTGATCTGAAAGCAATCTGGAAGCAATGTTACAGTGGGGTGGGGGAATCCTGCCCATGCTCCAATTAAGGTCTTTCAGAGAAGGCCTTAAAATTAACCCTACTCAGGCCTCAGATGGGAAGCGGGCGGTGTGGGACAGGGTGGGAGGGGCTGTAGTTGAGGAAGTGCCTCTAGCTGCAGCCTCCTTTTAACATTGGGCACGCCCCACTGTACCCAAAATGATCTTATCCCCTTGGCGGGCTCCTTTCCTCCATTTGCACAGCCCCCTGCCTCCCACACTCTGAGACAGTCCAAAACCTGCTAAGTCTGGGATTGCTGGTCCTCAGATTCTGGGGATAGCTTGCAGTCCCACTGCTGCCGAATGCAATTTCTGACAGTGCAGGGCAATCCAATCTGATTGAGAGCTTGAAGTCTCTCCTTCAGCCAGTGGTGCACTGGGCCATAAAATGGCAGTAAAAAGTCTGACAACACCAGGTTTTAGTCCAACCTATTTATTTGATAATATACTCGCAAGCTTTCGGGTTAGCCCCTTCGTCAGGTGAATGGAGAGTTCTGGCCAGAACTGACGAAGGGGCTAACCCGAAAGCTTGCGAGTATATTATCAAATAAATAGGTTGGACTAAAACCTGGTGTTGTCAGACTTTTTACTGTGTTTACACCAGTCCAACGCCGGCATACCCACACCATAAAATGGCACCAGGGCAGGCAGTAAGGGCAGGGGTTTGTGTGCCACTGATTCATTAGATGGCAGGAAAGGAAACCCCCAACATCCGAAATATCCTGGCCAATGTCTTCAATCTGCACCCCTTCATACTTAATCCCGTGGGGTAGAGGTTCCACTTGCTTGTGCTGGCTTCACCCAATTCGCCCAAAACCAGAACAAAAGATTGAGTCATCTCACGTACAAATTGTGTCCAGCGCAACCTTTTGGGAGTTTAGAAAACAACGCGCTTGGAAGCTGTCCATGCCCTCAGATCAGATTAATCATCATGGCGTATTTCCGTTAATTGGAAGTGTTTACAGCCCTTTGAGGAGAGTCTTAAAATGAAACGAGCAAATGGTTTTGTATAGATTTTTAAGAAGTCATTTTCAGTTATTTAAAATCAGGTTACTCCAGAAGATGGAAAGGGCACTCTTGTCCAAGAAATGTTTCTTTATTCTGATAAAGCTATCTTCACTCATATTGATAAAACTTTATCAGGTGATTATTCTTTCACACATCAAAGAAGATTTTTTAATGTCGGACAAAGAAAGACTCACGTTTTAAAGCATTGCTGTATCGATGACTTTACACTGGTGTTTATGCAAACGTGTTTGAGCAGTAACTTGCAGCACGGTGGTTAGCACTGCTGCCTCACAATGCCAGAGTCCTGGGTTCAATTCTGGCTTCGGGTCACCGTCTGTGTGGAGTTTGCACATTCTCCCCATGTCTGCATGGGTTCCCTCCAATTTCCCCCCACAGTCCAAAGATGTGCAAGTTAGATTGATTGGCCATGCTGAATTAAGTCTCGTGTCGGGGAATTAGTAGGGTAAATATGATGGGCTCTGGGAATAGGTTCTGGGTGGGATTGTGTTTGATGCACTCTCGATGGGCCTAATGGCCTCTTTCTGCAGTGTCAGGATTCTATGATTCCACACTGGCGACGAGACAAAGCAACGAAGTGCTTGGGGGTCTTAGTGTCGAGCTAGAGTGGGAAGAGACCTGAGCTTTGAGAATACAAGGTAGTAAGAAAGAATAGGGTACGTTTACTGAGTGCAATGCCTATAATCGGAAAAATCAAGCCATTTAATCCCAAAGTAGACAATCAGGGACAATACATAGAAAGGCTGCATTAGTTCTTTGTAGTAAATTAAATAACCACTGTAAAGTGAGAGGTTATTTTGCCTACAGAGTGTGGGCCACATACTTACAGTTTAGTAAGAACATTAACATCGGCAAATACTCCAGATATGAAGTCGTTTGGCCAGATTGTGGAGCTGGTCAATATCAGTATAACTCCCATCCCTTGATTATGCTGAGATACAAATTTCGTAAAGCAACCTATGAGCCGGGGAGACAGTCTCAGGTTTTGTGGCAAGACTTAGAGGACTGGCAGAACACTGTGAATTTAGTCCAACAACAGCAGAAATGTTAAGGGACAGATTGGTCTGTGGTAAAAACAGCTTAACAATACAATAATAGTTACTGGCGGAGGAGACTAAGATCACCTCAGTAAAAGCTGTGGAGCTGGCCCAGGTGACTGAATGAGCAGAGCGGGGCACAACCAGAGTTGCAAGGTTCGCAAGGTGTGCCAAACAAGGTAAATTGTTTGTGGCATGAAACAGCTGTGGTACAAAACAGCTCAGGAGAGGGCGCAACGGTGCCCGATAGAAGAGATGCAACAGTGAGGGCTGACATGAGATAGGGGAGAACACTCCCAAGAAATTCATCACCACAAGACCAGCTTGTGCTTCAAGTGCAGCAAGAAAGGTCACTTAAAGGCATTGTTCAGAACAAAAGTGAGGACCTCATGAATCATCCTGGCGGGAAGCTGAGCCAATCAGCAGGGGGATGTGTACCTCAGGTCGGGGAGGTATTCGCAGTCCTTACCAACCACGTGGTCCTTTGGAATTGCCTCCTCCCCATTAAGGTGCCACGCTAATACAACAACCTTCCATAAATTTGAACCGTTTGCACATTTCGCTGCATACTTTGAATGGGCAATGGCCCGCTACTCAGATTATTTATTACATTCATATTTCCCAAAATCAGTATAACTCCCAAGCCTCAATCATTATATTTTTCTTAAAATGCAGGCCCATTACAAAACAATTTGTCTCTCATCAGGCTGTTGTTTCAAGAACAGTTACACTCGAAACTAAACTTTAAAACTTTCAGTTGTAAGTAAAGCTGCAATATCCTATTTCAAACTAATATCTTTGCAGTTAGGCACACATGTGCAACTTCTGACTGGAGTTTTGAACTCATCCCTTCTGACTCAGAGATAATGATACGTTAGCCTGAACCATGCTGTCATGTCACATATTGCTTTGCTGTAAGATGGTCATTGAGATTTTGTACTCATGTGGCAATCAGAATGTAATGGGGATTTAGACTGAAGAATCTATGAATGAAGTCTACAAATTATTTCAATTGGACAGCAAATACTTGGATGTAAGTATTTTGCATTATGAACAAACTTTGTCCATTACTATTTCATGCTGGAAGATCTCTCAAACCAAATCTTGAATTGAACTATAAAGAGACTTGCTGAAGGACTGATAGATCTTTGCATAATTAAGAGATGAAGCTGTATTTCTAAGGCTACTGAAGTAGGCATTCTATATATTACGTCACACTTCACTCAATAGTTAAGCATGCTGTTAATATTGGGGACAGTCCTTAAACCCTGTAAACAAAAGTTATTAAGACTTTGAAGTGCGATTTTTTCTTTGTTTGTTCCAAGGGGACAGAGTTTATGATTTTTATGATAATTTTACAACATCTATTAATTTCAGGCTTTAAGGCATTTCTGAAAGTGTCTAATCTTAAGATTCCTTCATGTGCAATAGCATGCAGAAATAATTCCTGTCATTTGCTTCCTCCCCGAGGCATACTCAGCTACAGCTTTTACCTCGGTTTCTGGTGAAAACAAAAGTATTATATTCTTTCTCTGACTGCAGAAGACAGATTGAAGTAATATCCAGCTGTAGGGATCAAGTTTTTTGTCCAGGATTATTTAACTAAACCAAAGTCATTTTTTGATTGATGGCCTTTGCACATTTGTAGTCATTTTTTTGGGATATTGGCATCACAAATAGGCTTTCGTGAAACCACTGTGAAAATGCCCTAGTTGCCACACTCCAGCGCCTGCTTGGGTACAATGAAGCAGAATTTAGCATGGCCAATGCACCTAATCAGCATGTCCTTTGGACTGTGGGAGAAAACCGGAGCATCTGAAGGAAATCCACACAATCACAGGCAGAATGTGCAGACTCCACACAGACAGTCACCCGTGTCGGGAATTGAATCCAGGTCCTTGACGCTGTGAGGCAGCAGTGCAAGCCACTGTGCCACCATGCCGCCCTTATGGTGGAGGTGGGAAGATAGGGTATGGTATTGGATGAACCCCTCATTCATTGCAAAATCAGAAAGCTTCCAACTTTTCCTAATGCACACAAATAGCTAGTCTTCCATAAGCAATCACATTGTTTTAAACTTTAAAGGGTGGCATGGTGGCGCAGTGATTAGCATTGCTGTTTCACAGCACCAGGGACCCAGGTTCAATTCATCAGGTCACGGTCTGTGTGGACCCTGCACATTTTCCCCGTGTCTGTGCAGGTTTCCTCTTGGTGCTCCGATTTCCTCCCACAGTACAAAGATGTGCAGATTAAGTGGATTGGTCATGCTAAATTAACCCTTAGTGTCAGGGGGATTAGCTAGGGTAAATGTGTGGGGTTACAGGAATGGGGCCTGGGTGGGATTGTGATCGGTACAGGCTCAGTGGGCCGAATGGCCTCCTTCTGTACTGTAGAGATTCTATGAAACTTAAAACAAGTCAAATTAAGTTTGGTGTTACATGGGATTCCCCAAACTAGGATTTTGGAGAACAAATTGGATGATCATTTCCAAAGTTAGTGTGCTCACTCTGCAATGTTGTGTTCGGAAGGGAGTGCCACACTGCGTGGGAATGAGAAAAGTTCTTTTTCGGATTATTGAAGCTCAGTGAAAATTAGCGCATGGAGAGACTGCGTCGAATCCTTTATGCATAAAGATGAACTTCATGCTCGTTGCTCAACAGAAACAAAGTGTGTCTATCAGAAATCTGCAGCCATCTGCAATTTCTCTGCATTCAATTACATTTCATAATGATTGTCATTTTGGATTAAATTATAGGTTGTTCTACGTTCTTATAATTTTAGTAGCCCTGTAGTGACAGGATTTGCTGGCTGTGATAAGCACCCGTGTCTATCCAAAAGCATTCACGGGATTATTTAAAGCAACAAAAATCGCTTGGAAAAGCAAGGCTGTATAAAAGTCTTTAATATGAGGGCAAAGTATATCATTATACTTCTGATCACTGTGAATCACGGTATGGGCAAAGAATCACCTGTACTGAAAAATGCAGTTAGTTCCCCAAGTTTGGATTCAAGTGAAAATCTGGCCGGCAGGAATCGGCACGGGATTGGAGTCGATTTCTCAGTCTTAAGCAGCTCATGAGGCAGTTGCAAGCAGCCTACAGCACTTTAAAGGGGCAATGTGTTCCCAGTGGTGGGGAGTAGACAGTGATACAGTGGAGCAGGAGACAGAATGGCTTTAGTGAAGGTCGACATGTTCTGGGCATGCTCATTGAGACCTGCTGTGGCCAGGGTTGGATGTGAGTGGGCATTAAGATAACTCTGCCAGCAGGTTATCGAGTTCCATCCTGCCCATGAACAAGTTCTGAGAAGGTAAGATTTGGCAGTGGGGTGGAGGGGGTGGGGAGAATGGGGCGAGTTGGAAGCAGCTTGGCTACGCCTTACATGTGGCAGGTAGCTAATGCCGCCACCCATTAAGAGCCTATTGTAGCCAAATTAAAGGAATCTGAATTGGATATTGCGTACAGACCCAAGGGCCCTTGCTGTCTGCCTGGGTACAGGTAGAGCACAGGCTGCCTTATGTAGGTGTGTGCATCACCCCTTCCCTTCCCCCCACCCATTCCCCTCTCCCTGCCTCCAAGATTCAGTTTTGAATGGGCACCTCCATGTTTACATGTCCTCTCCCTTACTCACCATGTTGCAGGTTGCTGCTCTTTTTGATACAGAAAACATAGAAACATAGAAGATGGGAGCAGGAGGAGGCCATTTGGCCCTTCAAGCCTACTGCACCATTCATCAAGGTCATGGCTGATCGCTCAACTCATTAACCTAACCCTGCTTTCTCCCTGTAACCTTTGATCCCATTCACCCCAATTGCTATATAATGAGCTGTTTCTTGAAGACATTCAATGCTTTGGCATCAACTACTTCCTCTGGCAATGAATTCCGCAGGCTCACCACTCTTTGAGTTAAAAAATGACTCCTCATCTCCGTCCTAAATGGTGTAACCCAAATCCTCGTACTGTGACCCCTGGTTCTCGACACCCCATCATCGGGAACATCCTCCCTGCATCTAGTCTTTCTAGTTCTCTTAGAATATTATAAGTCTCTGTGAGATCCCCGCTCCCCTCCCCCTGCCCCATTTGTCTGAACTCCATGAAGGCCTCTGATTTGCCTGCCAGTTTTGGGAGCCTACCTGCCATCTTCAGTAGGAGAATGAGCCAGACCCTGGCCATTAACAGGCCATCTTCGTGAAAATTAAGGCCAGTGACTGCTTTCCACATGTCTCCTGCCTCCCCCACCATCACCCCAAGCCTGAGCTCAGAGTCCAGAAACTGTCCTGACCGCTGAATCCCATCACCGGAGGGGAAAATCCTCCCTCACTTTCGCAAGTGGAGCTGCTCATTATGCCTTTCTACACTCCAAGTCTGAAATCTGAATTTTATCCGAGCTTTCGTTCAGGTTGTCCAGCTTGAAATCTCCAAGTATTAATATTCTTTGCAGAGCATGCATAAGTATTTTACTCTTTCCAATTTCAACACAGTCAGAAATCAACTTATTTCTTCATCAAGGAGGAACTTTAACAAAGCTCTAACAAAGAAACGAGTTGTTCATTTTTATTGGAAAATAATGAGACTTTAAAACCTAAACAACCTGTCATAATGAGAAGAATAACCTCGTTAGGAAGGGCCTTTACATTGAAATGCAGAAACTGGCATACCAAAGGGACTGAATGCGAATCTATTGCATTATTCATGTTCTTTTTAAAGGGTTAACTTCTGATAACTTCCCCCATTAGACTTCCTTTAAATCATAAAAATAAATCACCAAAGAGATCTAATTATTTTTTATATCCAGAGAAGTTAAATTAAATCGAATGTTCATGAAATATAATAAGATAAATTTCTTGCATTATATAAATCAATAATTCCCAGAAAGCACTTTGAAGATAAGGCACAAAGCCAACATTTCAATTGATCGGATGGTGTGAAGCCTGTTCAAGAATAAGCGCGTTTGCAGCCCAAAAATAATAAGTTATCTGTTTTGTAAGTTCATTCAGAATCAGTGTTGACAGTAATTTACCAAGATTTCGCATGCCTGTTACGATTGGACCTATTTCCAGTTTTACTTCTTGCAAACCACTAGAGGAGCTTTCTTACCCAAAAGTAAGAATCACAGAATTGTTACAGTGCTGAGGTTGTTTTCCTCAGAGCAGAGAAGGCTGAGAGAAGACACAGATTGGTAAAAGTTACTCATTAGTGTCACAAGTATGCTTACATTAACACCACGATTAAGTTACTGTGAAAATCCCCTAGTCGCCACACTCCAGTGCCTGTTCGGCTACACTGACGGTGAATTTAGCATGGCCAATGCACCTAACTAGCACGTCTTTCTGACAGTGTGGGGAAACTGGGAGGAAACTCACTCAGACATAGGGCGAACGTGCAGACACTGCGCAGGCAATGGCCCGAGCTGGGAATCGAACCCACATCCCTGGCATTGTGAGACAGCAGTGCTAATCACTGTGCCACCGTGCTGCCTGTGCTAGTTAGATAGGAAGGAGCTGTTCCCCTTAGTAGAGGGTTCAATGACTGTGGAGCATAGATTTAAAGTAAGGGGCAAGAGGGTATCTGAGGAGAAACTTTTTCACCCCAGAGGAAGTCTGGAACTCACTGCCTGAAAAGGTGGTAGAGGTGGGAACCCTCACTACATTTAAAAAGCATTTAGATGAGCATTTGAAATGCCATAGCAAACAAGAGTATGTGCCAAGCGCTAGCGTAGATTGGTGCTTGATAGCTAGCACAGACACGATGGGCTGAAGGGCCATTTTTTGTGCTTTAAAACTTTATGGCTGGATTTTTCCAGCCGGTTGCCCTGGCGGAATTGCCTGGTCCCACCGATAGCGCACCCCTCTGCTACATGAGGTGTATTCAATGGGAAACCCATTGAATGACAGGACTAGAAGATACCAGCCAATGGCAGTGTGACACTCAAAGTCCAACTCTATGACTCTACAGTGGCACAGTGGTAGGACCTGTTGCCTCACAGGTCCAGGGACCTGGGTTCAATTCTGGCCTCGGATCACTGTGTGGAGTTTGCATGTTCTCCCTGTGTCTGCGTGGGTGTTCCTCCAGGTGCTCCGGTTTCCTCCCACAGTCCAAAGTGTGGGTTAGGTGGAT
Organism: Carcharhinus amblyrhynchos; assembly: GCF_965287045.1. Taxonomy (NCBI): domain Eukaryota; kingdom Metazoa; phylum Chordata; class Chondrichthyes; order Carcharhiniformes; family Carcharhinidae; genus Carcharhinus; species Carcharhinus amblyrhynchos. The sequence continues at coordinate 17,490,665 of NC_137327.1, forward strand.
TTACCATACTAAATTTCCCCTCAGTGTCAGCAAGAACTGATATGTCGGTAGGTAAGTGGGTTTATGGGGATAGGACCTGGGTGGGATTGTTGTCAGTGTAGGCTCGATGGGCCAAATGGCCTCCTTCTGTAGTGTAGGGATTCTATAATTCGACTCAAAGTGTCTGCATCGGTTCTCCAAATGTGGACTACTGAAAGTTATTTCAAATGCTTTTAGTTTTTTTTTCTTGATTGATTTTCACACAACTTTTGCATAAAAGACACACAGAATTGTTACTTGGAATGCTGTGAGGGTTTAGTAAGCTCTGAATATTCTTTCAAATCTTTTGAACAAAACACAATGTGCTTAATACATGAAGCTTGCTTCTTTCCCAAGACCAAGAAATAATTCATTTGTTACCTTGCCAAAAGACAATACAAGACTAAGCTAGACTCCCAGGCTAGCCACACTGATTCCCGCCAACTATGGCAAGGTCTGCAGACATAACTGGCTACAAGATGAAGGCATGTGAAATCGCCGACTCCACTCACCCCTCCCTGATGAGCTCAATGCATTCTACGCCTGTTTTGAGCAAGAGGTCAGCGAGAGCATGCCCTCCACCCTGGAATGAACCTATGTTTGGAGGTCACCCCATTGCAGATGTCAGAGCAGTTTTCCTGAAGACCAACCCAAGGAAAGCAACTGGCCCGGATGGGGTACCCGGACATGCACTCAGATCCTGTGCAGATCAGCTGCCAGAGGTATTCACAGATATCTTCAACCTCTCTTTACAACAATCTGAAGTCCCTATCTGCTTCAAGAAGATAACCATCATCCCGGTATCTAAGAAAAACCAAGCAACGTGCCTTAACAACTATCAGCCAGTGGCTCAGACATCCATCATTATGAAGTGCTTTGAGAGGTTGGTCATGGCACGAATCAGTTCCAGCCTCCTGAACGACCTAGATCCACTGCAGTTTGCCTATTGCCACAACAGGTCCACATCAGACACCATTTCCCTGGCCCTGCACTCAACCCTGGAACACCCAGATAACAAAGACTCCTATTTGTTGACTACAGCTCAACCTTCAAAACTATTATTCCCATGAAACTCATCCCAAACTCTGTGTTCTGGGCCTCAACATCTCCCTCTGCGACTGGATCCTGAACTTCCTGGCTCACAGGCCACAATCAGTAAGGATAGGCAACAACACCTCCACCACGATTATCCTCAACACCAGTGCCTACCAGGCTGTGTTCCCAGCCCCCGACTATACTCCTTACACACCTATGACTGTGCGGCCAAATTCCCCTCCAATTCAATTTTCAAGTTTGCTGACAACACCAGCGTAGTGGGTCAAATCTCAAACAATAATGAGACAGAGTACAGGAATGAGATAGAGAATCTGGTGAACTGATGCGGCAACAATAATTTCTCCCCCAATGTCAACAAAATGAAGGAGATTGTCGTGGGCTTCAATAAGCATAAAGAAGAACATGCCCCGTCTACATCAATGGGAATGAAGTAGAAAGGTCGAGAGCTTCAAGTTTTTAGGTGTCCAGATCACTAACAACCTGTCCTGGTCCCCCCATGCTGACGCTATAGTTAAGAAAGCTCACCAATACCTCTACTTTCTCAGAAGACTAAGGAAATTTGGCATGTCAGCTACGACTCTCACCAACTTTTACAAATGTACTGAGAAAGCACTCTTTCTGGTTGTATCACAGTTTAGTATGGCTGCTGCTCTGCCCAAGACCGCAAGGAACTACAAAAGGTCATGAATGTAACCCAATCCATCACGTGAACCAGCTTCTCATCCACTGACTCTGTCTACACTCCCTGCTGCCTCGGCAAAGCAGCCAGCATAATTAAGGACCCCACGCACCCCAGACATTCTCTTTTCCATCTTCTTCCTTCGGGAAAAAGATAGAAAAGTCTGAGGTCACGTACCAACCGACTCAAGAACAGTTTCTTCCCTACTGCTTTCAAACTTTTGAATGGACTTACCTTGCATTAAGTTGATCTTTCTCTACACCCTAGCTTTGACTGGAACACTACGTTCTGCACTCTCTCATTTCCTTCTTATGAACGGTGTGTTTGTCTGTATAGCGTACAAGAAACAATACTTTTCACTGCATGATAATACATGTGACAATAATAAATCAAATCAAATTGTCTGTATGTAAAAAAGTCAGTAAAACTAAATGTCCTTCTTTTGTTGCAAATCAGCAAAAAGGCAGGAAATGGCAGTCAGGTTTGTTAGAAACCCCAACCCTGTGAAAAGCAGGTTAAAGTTCAGAGGTCAACACAGGTGATTCCTTCATTGGAAAGGAGATGGTTTTCTGTTCATCTGAAGCCAGTGGAGGCAGGAGCAGATATCCTTGGCACTCTGTATCCTGTTCTTCTGTTCCTATCATGCCAAAGAGTGTTTGGTCATCCTTCATTCAAAGCCTGGGTGCTGAGTGCTTAATGTCCCCATCATCTGTGCAGGCCAAGTGCATCTTCTTTCTCCTGACTCTCAGGATGGTGCCCCAAGGTGGCCATAATTGGCTCTCCACATTTTACCCACTCCCTTTCAAATGATCTGTTTCAGAAGGTGCAATTATCCCATGCACCCCTTTAAAAAAATACAACTGCGAACCTTGATAAGTTCTTAACCAGTTATAATTGGTCTCATTTGTGAGGAGAATGGGATTCTGGTTATGATTGCAGATGCTGGGCATGCTGCCTCATGCTGTTATTTTCTCTTCTCTGTTCTTGACTTCTGGGGGTAGAGGCATGGAAATTTAGCCCAAGGGTTTAGTGAAATGGATGTAATTTTAATTCAATCTATCCTATTTGCTGCGAAAGAATCCTTATTAATTGCTTCTATTTATATGAATCAAGAGATAAATATGCAGCTGTTTGAAAGATAAAACCCTAATTTCAATTCTTGATTCCTCTTGTAATACCTGTTACAGCTTCACACTTGAAGGAAGCAATTAGAGGAATATTCCTCATATGTACTGAGCAATGTAATTTGTGTAGAATTGGCTTATGATATTGCAAATTGCCTGCAGAGAATCAGGAAATAATACAGCCCAAAAGAAGGCCACTCAGCCCATCATGTCTATGCCAGTTCTTCCAAAGACAATTCAATGGCCCACTCTTTCCCCATATCCCTATAATTTGTTCTCCTACATGTATTTATCCTTTGGAAGGATAGATTCAAATCTATATCCACCACATTATCAGGCAGTGCAATTCAAATCCTAATCACTTGTTCTATGTTAAAGAAAGGTTCTTTTGCCAACCACTTCAAACCTTGCATTCTGCTTGTCACCCCTTTACCCTTTGGAAACCATTTCTCTCTATTTTCTCTACATATAGTGGATAAAGACTAGACATTTTAACAAGGTATTTATCCCTGCAAAGTCAGCCTGTATAGATCCATTGCAACAAAAGCCTCCTAAAATATTATGATGCTATAAAAAAACTTGGCAGTGACGGTGAAGATACTATAATAAGTTACGTAATAAAATTATGATAGTCACCGCAGGCTATGGACAAACACAAGCTTATTTTGTAATGACAGTCAGCACGCTCTCCCTGGAATGAGATATTCATCACAAAGTCAGATAGACGCTATTATGGAAGAAATGCTTTAATAAGCATCATAAGCAATATCTTTATATCTGCATGAAAGTTTTCATCTTGTGTGCTTCTGCCATTTAATTTTGCATCATATTTAATTTTGATTCCAAAACAGTTTTAGAAGAGAAAGTTCGTCATCAGATCTACATCTGTCACACCTCGGACATCATACACTTTGCTGTACCATGCTTGGAATGCACAAACAGCCATTTTTATCCAGATTCCCAGAAGAAAAGAGGCAGGATCCTGCTCTGACCAAGACCGCAAGAAACTGCAAAGGGTTGTGAATGTAGCCCAGTCCATCATGCAAACCAGCCTCCCATCCGGTGACTCCATCTACACTTCCCACTGCCAGAAAAGCAGCCAGCATAATCAAGGAACCTTCCACTTTCTTCCATTGAGAAAAAGATGCAACAGCCTGAGGTCACATACCAACCAACTTGAGAACAGCTTCTTCCCTGCAGCCATCAGACTTTTGAATGGACCCATCTTATATTAAGTTGATCTTTCTCTACATCCTAGCTATGACTATAACAGTACATTCTGCACTCTCTCCTTTCCTTTTCCCCTGTGTAATCTATGAATGGTCTGCTTTGTCTGTACAGTGTGCGAGAAACAATACTTTTCACTGCATCACAATACATGTGACAATAATAAATCAAATCAAATCAACAAAGGATAGATTTGCCGCTGACTATCACAACAGTGATCCAAAGTAAGACAAAATTATGTGCAATGCCAAGGAAGATCTGCCGATGATATGTATGAACTTGCAGAAAATACAATACATTCTTTACAAAAATAATTATTCAGTTAGGTTGCAGCTAAGTTGAAAGAAAACTCGGATAAATGAGTACACGGCACAGACAAATGGTTTCAGCTGTTCATGTGACATCGTTATACATCAATGTTTTTCTTGATATATCACACTATTGGTGATAGATTTGAAAAATCTTAGATAAATAATAATTCTACAGCCAGCAGGAGACAATGTGCTAATACATCAGTACATATGATTAATGCTCCAATCTATATTTTGGCAGAGGGGAAATATGGGTTAGACTTGTAAGAGGTATAGATGTCTGTCAAAGTATCCTAAGCAGGATCAGATTTATTTCATTTAGAGTTGACATTGTTTTGCTGATTATTTGCTGTTGAAGACATCAAGTTTTAAGATGCAGCATAACTTTCTCCTTTTTGTCATTCGATAGTCCCAGGTCAAGAATAACATGAAGCAAATGCAATGAGAAGCTCCTTGGTCTGGATATTTGAGGGTGTTAGAAACTGGCCAAGCACGTTGTATGCCTTCCATGTCATTTCCTTGCCACTCTTCCCTGCTTTTTCTTTGTTCATTGCTCCTCTCACTCTCGAGTATCAAAGCTGACTCTTCTGGACCACCCTTGAACTAGTTCTACGTCCAGCTCCTATCTAAAGTTAATCTAGACGTTCAAATTCACTTGGTGAACAGAGATAACGGCAAAGGCTATTCCCGGCGGCCTAAGGTGACAAACAAGGAATGAATCATTTATCAAAGGGGTGAACATCTAAAAAGCCGTTCTGTTTGCTCCTTCCTGATTGTTAAGAGTTATTGAGTTGGGTATTTGGGCAAACCGACTTCAAAGCAAAGGTCTTTAATGTCGGAGTAGGGCCTATACTTAAATGTTATAACAAGCTACTTTAATTATTCTGACAGCCAACCTAGATGTCTACAGAGGTGTCAGATGCAATATGACAGATGGTACATGTCCAGCGTACAAAAGGTACACCAATCATTGCCATATTGATCAGTTTGGCACCTGTTTCACATCTGAAAAATTTCCCTGGCCCCTGCTCCTTATCTCAGCGATACATTGTATCCTAATTTTTGGCAGGGCACCTCTTGATTTTCTGAAACATTTCTCATATTCCCACCCTCATGAACCTCCCCCAGACTGAGAGTGTTGATTTAGTGGCAAATTGAGATCCGTTCTGTGCTGCGGAATGTGGAATACGGGTTAAGGTTGTCGGGACACATTTTGCGGAAGATTCCAAAAGCTGCCAGAAAGAGGACACCTTCAATCTAAATTGGATTTGAACCCTGGTCCCAGAATAAAAAGGTAATAGCCAACCATCCACTGTAATGTTTCACGTTACAGCGACCACTGTCAGCGATGAATTATTGAACGTATTCCTACCTGCACTTCAACAAAATGTCAATATCAATATATTTATCAGACCCCATAAACCCTGGGTTAAGTTCATTTTGAGTATTCTCAATGCAATGGTTCATGCTCCAAAGGCTAAAAATTTTACTGTATGTCTGCAAATTTATGCAGAACATGGAAGGAGGTCGGCCCTGAATCTCTGCGAACGATGTTCTCCCAAAATGTTGCCAGAAAAGTTTCCTTCTTTTTTGATCTTCATTGTTTACCCCACATGCTACAAATTGTTTAAAAATCGGTTTGTATGATACATCATAGTGTGATGTATGATACATCATAGTGTGATGTATGATACATCATACATGTATGATGTATCATCATACATAAGGATGATATGTAAACATCCTTAACAGAAGTGGAGGTGGGCTCCAATATGAGGCATGTGGGAGATCTGCGATAGGTATACTAAGCCTGAGGTGCACTGTAATAACAGTCAAGCACATGAGCTCCCTGCCCTGTATTGTTTCCATGACACCAGTTCACTCAGTGTCACCAGAAAGGTGAACTGAAAAAGGGGCAGTAGCTGCAAGCTTGAATGGAAAAGGATAACCAGGACCTGGATGACTCGGTGGTTCGCGCTGCTGCCTCACAGCACCAGGGATCTAGGTTTACTTCCAGCCTTGGGTGACTTCCATGTGGAATTTGCATGTTCTCTGTGTGGGTTTCCTCCGGATGCTCCAGTTTCCTCCCACACTCCAAAGATGTGCAGGTAAGGTTGATTGGCCATACTAAAATGTCCCTGAGTGTCAGAACTCTCCATTCACCTGACGAAGAGGCTGTCCCCTCGAAAGCTTGTGAGAATATTATCAAATAAATAGGTTGGACTAAAACCTGGTGTTGTCAGAATTTTTACTGTGTTTACGCCAGTCCAACGCCGGCATACCCACATCATGTCAGAGGGATTGGCAGGGTAAATATGTGGGATTATGGTCTGGGTAGAATTGTTGTCAATGCAGTCTCAGTGGGCCAAATGGCCTCCTTCAACACTGTAGGGATCCTATGATTCTATATTTCTATGAAATAGGAGCAGGGTAGGCCATAAACGCCCCAGAACCTGCTTCGCCATTCAACAAGATCATGGTTGATCTGCTATCTCAACTCCACTTTTCTGCTGAGTTCCCGTTTACCTTGATTCCCTTGGTGTCCAAATGTCAGACATGAATATATGCAACGACTGAACATCCTTAACTCTCTGTGCAAGAGAATTTCAAAGATTCAAAACCTTTCAGAATCAAAAAAAATGCTCTTTAGCTCAGTTCTAAATGCCTGACTTTTTATCCTGAGACTTGGTTCTACAGCCAGGAGAACAGATTCTCAGGGTACAAGAGAGCAAAAGAAAAATGATTCGGAACATTTTTGTAACTGCCCTTCCCCTGGGACCCATGCAGACCCTTGGTGCGAGACTTCATTACATTTCTTAAGTTGCCCCACTGCTAGTATACTCGACATGCCATAGCCAAGGGGAGCTCAAGTAGTTGGGGCTTCAAGGGCATGAGGGAATAAGTTAAAGCAAACAGTTTGGAGGAGAATATTCATCAAACTTTCAGCAGAGGACAAACTGAACACTGTTGAAAGGAATCATGCTAAGCATGTAGAGAAAGTACATTCTTAGGATCAGCCAGGTCAAACTAATTAGATCCTAAATAGATCAACACGCAAAAGTAAAAGTGAAATAAGAAAGAAAAAATACTTTTATCAATATTCCAGGTAAAAAGGAAAGATGTTCTCTTTGAGTAAATATAGCAATATGGTTGGTAATCAGAGGGAGACAATAACACAGAGACAAAGTAGCTGCAAATACTAAAAGGCTTGCCTTTATAAAATATCTTTCATGAATTCAGAATGTTCTAAGCAATGAAGTAGTTATGGCCATTGTAACAAAATGTTACAACCAATTGACATACAGCAAGCTCCCATCAACAGCAATGAAACAAGTGACCAGGTCTTAGCAGGTTAGAGAGGGATGGGACAGGGTGGGTATAGGGTTGCCTGAAGATCAGGGCAGCCTTTAAAAATGGTGTCTCAATCTCTGAGGAGGCAGCCTTGCCAGTATCTTTAGGTACCCACTCCAAAACAACTTCTAAGTGGGGGAGAATTCAGTGAGAATCTCCCCAGGCTCCAAAAAAAAAGTGGGTGAATTGCAAACTGATTTGCACCAAACCACCCAGTGGAAATCCCGTTGCTTTTCCTGCATGGGACAACACTGAAATTTTTTGGGACACATAAGTTTAGATTGTGAAGTTCTCTATTAATGTCCTGTGATCTAATGAGCCCTCACTGAATAGAGTTTGGTCTTCTTTGGCAACACATCGATGTTATGTATGTGTGCGTTCCAGAGTATAAAATTAAAACAAACATCAAACTTCTACAATTCTGGTTAGTCTCTGGAGGCCAAAATCCAACTGCTCCCCACCGACTACCTTCTCTGACCTCCCACCCCCAATAGCTCCCAATTCACCTCTGACATCAAAGAGGATGTTCATAAAATGGCCCCAAAACTGAGGGCTTTTTTTTTATTTATTCGTTTATTGCCATTTCTAATTGCCCTCTATTTCAGACTGCACTTGAGACTCAACCACAACTGCTTTGAGCCTGGAGTCAAATGGAGGCAGACTGGATAAAGGTGGCAGATTTCCTCCCCTAAATGTACCAGATGGGGTTTTTACTGCAATTGACAATGGTTTCATGGCCATCATTAGAATTTTAATTCAAGATTTTTACTGAATTAAAATTTCACCATCTGTTGTGATGGGATTCAAAGCCAGATCCACAGAGCATTACGTGGGGTCTCTGGATTGTAGCCGGGTGCCGATACCATTACACCATCATCTCCCCTCAAGTGCTGCTGCCTCCTCTCCCCTCACATATTTTGTTCTCAACTTAACCCTCTACTTTCCATCCCGATGTATCATACTGAGCAGTGTTAATTGCTGGAAGGTGAAATTTTGAGCTGTTAGAAGAAGTCCTGTCTTAAAGAGCCACCAGCCATTAAGCTGATCTACAGCTCTGTTGTCCCAGCAGCGATGGCGTGGTGACCATTGTTAGGACTGTAGGCTTCCTACCACACCGAGGAGCCTAGGTATGTCTGGGATCAGGAGTATCAGTAAGGTGGAGTTGCGAGGAGCTGGAGAAAAGTAGGATCAGGTTCAAGAGGCTGACTGAGGGTACAGGAGTTAACCTTGAAGGGGAAAGGGTCTCCACTGTGCTCAGGGGACCGAGAAAGGAGATCATTCGCTTGGCACGACATATTCCTGAACAGCTAAAGCTGTCGGGCTTTGCACATATGCCATAGGTAAAATACTGACGGGAGAGGAGTGGAGGGATGGTGGGGGTTTGCCCCTAAGTGGCCATTAATTGACAAGACATCCTTCCCCATGTGGTAGACAGCTGTTGACTGACTGTCGGGTTAGCTGGCAATACAGGGGCAGGTATTTACATTTGTGGGATGTTGACCCCAAAAAATTGCCCCTGCAAAATATCTAGCCCATTGTTTCCATGTCAATTCTTTATCATAGAATCACTACAGTACAGAAGGAGGCTGTTTGACCCATTGAGTCTGTAACGACCACAGTCCCACCCAGGCCCTATTCCCATAACTCTCATTTACCCTACTAATCACCCTGACACTAGGGTCAATTTAGCATGACCAATCAATCTAACCTGCACATCTTTGAAAGGTGGGAGGAAACCTGAGCACCTGAAGGAAACCCACACAGACACGGGGAGAACATGCAAGCACCACACAGACAATGATCTGAGGCTGGAATTGAACCTGGGTCCCTGGCTTTGTGAGGCACAGTGCTAGCCACCATGCTGCCCATTGTATCAAACCAAATCTAGTTGTACAGCTCTGCATACTCCCCATTTTTTTTAAATCTTCATCTGCAAGAATTTATCCAGGTTTCTTTTAATGAATACAGCGGTCTCTCCTTCAACCATTTTATATTTCAAGAATCTGAGGTGTAAGAAATGTTTCCTATTATTGCTCCTCACTCTACTGGTATGAATTTTAAATTGTTCACCTCTCAACATCAACTTCCCAATCGGAGATTTTTTGTACTTGTGCAGTTATGAGTCTCTCCTCATAACTGTAGCTTCCTGTTCTTCTAGTCTGGATGGATCTACACTGCACATGTTCTCTCTGGTCTTAATGTTGCATCAGAGTCAGGATTTTGTGAGCAATGACGCAAGGTGTACTTGCTGATGACCTTGAAGAAAGCTGCCCACAGAGATATAGCAAAACCTATGCATTGCCTTCCCCTTTCCCGATGCTGTTTAAGGGGATCTCTTGGCGTACAGCAGCACTGATTTCAGCAAGAAGATGAGCACTCTATCACATTGAGATATTCACATAGCAAACCAGGAAGTTATAAGCATTTAATGTACTTCACTCTCTGTTTAAATTTTGAGATAACAAGAAATATTGCTTGATTCGATTAATATCAAAGCTAACAAAAATATTGCTCAATTGGATTAACAGCAAAGGTAAAATAAAGATACACCAACTTTTTAAACAGCTGGAATTTTAAATTATGAGTTAAATGTAAATTTTTTTTTAAGATCAGTGAGTTTTTTTAGAAGCAGCTGGAAAGTTAGTACGGCATTAAAAATCCAATTACATCTCAATTTGGGAGAGCTGGTGGCAGAATGATATTGTCACTGAACAAGCAATCCTGAGACACAGGGTAATAATACTCAGGGGATCCAGGTTCAAATCCCACCACACCAGAGGGTGAAACATGAATTTAATCTTGAATTAAAAGCCTAATTATGATTATGAAATAATTCACGTAAAAACCCATCTGGTTCACTTTTGTCCTTTAGGGAAGGAAATCTGCCATCCTTACCTGGTCTGGCTGACATGTGACTCCAGAGTCACAGCAATGGGGTTGGCTCCTATGAAATGGCCTAGCAAGCCACTCAGGCCAAGGGCAATCAGGGTGGTGGCCCAGTCAGTGATGTCCACATCCCATGAATAAAAGGTGCAGTTTTTTCAAGGGTTTTTACACCAAGATTTCTTTTTATTCTTTCATGACATGAATCAGGGTTATTGCCCATTCCCATTTATCCTTGGGTTGTCCTGATTAAGTGGCTTCCCGTTGGGTCTGGAATCACATTTGTCAAAATCGGGTAAACATGGAAACACAGAAGACAGGAGCAGGAGGAGGCCATTTGGCCCTTCGAACCTACTCCACCATTCATTACAATGGTGACTGATCATCCAACTCTATAATCTAATCCTGCTTTTTCCCCATAACCTTTGATCCCCAAGTGCTATATCCAGCCACCTCTTGAATGCATTCTATGTTTTGGCATCAACTACTTCCTGTGGTAATGAACTCCACATGCTCATCAGGCTTTGGGTGAAGAAATGTCTCCTCACCTCTGGGTAAGGATAAGGTTGACAGATTTCACCTGAAGGGAATTAGTGAACCAAGTCGGTGTTTACAACAATCTGTTAGTTTAGCGATCGAGAACTAGTTTTTGATTAAATTCCAGATCTATAAATAAATTAAGTTGAATTTTAAATTCCACCAGCTGCTGCAGTTGGATTTGAACTTGGGTCTCTGGAAAATTAGTCCAGAGTTTTAATCTGGTAATGTTACCACCACACCACCATTATCAAAACGGTATAGGAGTGGGAGTTGTCATCAGTTCAACTGATTGCACTCTGGAGGAACCTCAGCTTAGAATCAGTAACAGCACTTTCTGGATTTCTGCATTATTCTGTACTCCTGAAGTTGTCAGTTTCTGTAGTGTCAAGATTGCAAAGATAAACAGTTTTGCCATAAGCAAAAATCCAAGCTTATCTCTTTGCCCAGTGTTCTTTTTCTCTATTTATAAAACTCAAATTCTATTGACATTTCTGATGACTTTATGTCCCTGCAATTTTCTTATCAAGAAAAAGTGTATTGGAATCCTTATGCCTCTGTCTGTTTTCATTTTTAAATCCCTAATGTATAAGTTCAGCACTTTCACCAATGGCTTCAGTCATCGGTGCCCCATCCTAGAACATAGAAAATCTACAGCACAAACAGGCCCTTCGGCCCACAAGTTGTGCTGATGATATCCATACCTACTAGGCTTACCTATAACCCTCAATTCTATTAAGTCCCATGTACTCATCCAGAAGTCTCTTGAAAGACCCTATCCAATTTGCCTCCACCACCACTGACGGCAGCCGATTCCACTCACCCACCACCCTCTGAGTGAAAAACCTACTCCCCAGCACCTTAAACCTGAGTCCTCACATAGCAACCATTCCAACCCTTCACAAATTTGGATTAGCCATGAGCTCCATGGCTGACATCCTTTCTCACATGACACCCAGACCATACCGTCTTTGCTAAAATCAATTGCTTCCACAAGTGATCTAGGAGCTCTTAGCTGGTTTCTAAAAAACTTTAGGGTCTAACCACGCCTTAACTTGTCAATCTTCTTTAGCAATTATATCTTTAGTCAGACCACCTGTTCTTCTGTATTCCCTTCATTCCAGTTCAGGGCTGGGATTTACTGGCACATTCACCCCAAGACCAGGGAATCCCACCCGAGGTTAACTTGGACTTTTGCATGGTCCTCTCCCACCCTTCCGCTATGATTTACATGGTGAGCGGGACACAAAATTCTGCCCTAGGTCTTAAGAAGCTGCATCTCATTTCTTTCGAACTCTCCAAACTAGTCTGTCTTGCCAGCTTCCCCCTTTCAAAGCACTCTTCTACCTACTCGCCCATGTTTTTAGTTCCACTTTTAACTTTTTCCCATCTCCTTCAGGAATCTTGCTATCCTGCCATAAAGCTCTCTGAGCTGTATTTCTAAATCAGGAGCTGCTATAACGACACAAGTTGGGGAATTGCACACATAAAACACAGGTCAATAATCTATGTGACGTGAATTGGAAACTAGCTTTCGCCTTAAACTGCTGCTGAAGGCCAATGTATCTTTCTTTACATTAATTCTAATGCTCAAGAATCTGAAGACAGATACTATTACAGAACTTCTGATTGTCACTGTGCACTCGTCTATATAAGTGAGCTGTTATACGAAAAGGTTGCAGTAGCTATTTTGACATGTTATTTTTATTTTCTCCCCTCCTTTATATTTCAGACGCTGTGACCATCTGTCATGAGATGCATGGAAGTAATCCAGGAAAATCACCCTCTAGTTTAGAGCATCCAACCTGAATCCAGTAGTTTTCTGATCCACCACTTCCTCAATAATAACTTCACCAGATACTACCTTGATACTTTGCACACTCTCGCCAATTAGCATTCTCATTCATTGGGCCATCTCAGGCAGCATCTCTAATTAAGGCAGTTAAACCTTTTAATAAGTATAAATAAAACTAAATCATTAAGAAAAAAAGTAATGATCTTTTAACGACTTCATTAAAGTTTAAAATGCGATTTCTGTTTATCTTGACTCGTTTTTGCTACATGGAATATATATGGATATGGTTTTAATTCAAACCCTAATTCTGTGGTTATTGGGAAAGCAGACATTAAATATATTGCCCAATTTCTTTTCCAATGAACATTGGTGTGCTAGCACCCATCTTTTGTGATAAAAATTTCATCTATTAGGTCTTAACTTGGTTGCTTCTCCTCCCCCTTCTCAATGGGCTTCTAGTCATTACACTGCTGTGTCTTCCTCTAATTCAGTCCCTGATTTTACGTAATAAGCTCGGTCACTATATGAACGCAGATTGGAAATTCACAAATCTTTTGTCAACTTGTCCTCCTCCGCATCTTTTTGTGCTGCTGACATAGGATGCATACATTACTCTGCAATACAAAGCTCATTATTTCCCTTTGGTTCCATTAACCGTGGTCATAGTCTCGGTTTTCAAAGCCTACGCATGTCTAACCAACGCTAATAACATAGCTAAAGTCGTGACACCTGTCATGTTCATTTTAGTAATGATTTTGTGCCTTGACAATCACCAGCTCTGATGGGAATGTGGTGCTGGAAATGAGCAAAATCATCTCAATGTGTTGATTGGAGAGGAGATGGAGATCCTTCTAAACTTCATGGATCATTATGTTCTGATCTGCATGAACTCTTGCCCTTGGCAATGATTATTCTGCAAAAAATTATTGGGCATGTAACTACACTACAGATATTATTTTTAAAAGTATAAGTAGTGCATGGCTATTGGCAGTTTAGATGAACTTTTTTTTCCCTATTTTCAACAGCTGTCAGCATAAAATTAGACCATTTGGTTGATAGTGGTGTGGGAGTTAATGATCAGGAATGCTGAATAATTAATAATGCATTGCACCATCAAGAACTAATTAGCCATATATTTTATCATTCAACCAAGGAAGGACAAATAAATGACATAAAAGTATCATCACTTTCCAGTGAAATCGTATATTCAAGTCACAGACTTGAAACATTGACTCTGTTTCTCCTTCCACAGGTATTGCCAGACCTGCTGAGGTCTCCTTGCATTATTATTTACAGATTTCCATTTGCATTGCTTTGTGTTTCAGTTAAATTTTAAGCATTTGTATGGTATAAAGTCAAAGATTCTTGTTAAATGTCAACATTTCATATGAGCATCAATATCTGACGACTTGAAAAGACACTTTCACATTTTCCTTCCATAACTTAGATCAAATTTAGGCATACAATTGACAAACTTAATTGGTAAAGAAAAATGACTCACGTAATACCTGGGCCTCTATGGCTTTAGAACATCCTTAAATTTCAAGAGGCAGATTGGTAAAATAAAATTAATGCAAGTAGATCTTATGACGAAACATGGGGGCAGAAATTTGTACCAAGTGGTGGCCCAAACTGCAAGAAATCGAACTGGCCTCTCAGAGCTTACTATTCCATTCCATTATGGTCAATGAGATTTGTTAGGTACATTGGGGCATAGCTCCTTTAAGGGAATGAGTCAGGTGACTTGAGGTGTGGGGTAGCTGGTTGAGAACCATCCTGAGTGGGCAGTCAATGTTTGGAGTGTGGAGCGAGTAGACTGAATAAACAACTGTGTTCCCTGATGCCTGACTTTGGAGTAGTTCTTGAGGAGATACCTTAGCATTCAAAGATTTAAGAGAATTTATACTCATTTATGTTTAATTTTAAGTTTTTTAGGCAGAATTAATTCAACAAATTGCTCAGAAGATGGATGTTTGCTTTAATAACTATAATTTTAACCTCTGACTGTAAATCTTTCACTAATTGGTCTTTTACACCGATAAGATCAACTAGTTATGGAAGCTAATCAATCATAGCAAATCCGTACTTAAAATTACAGAATGATATGGACTGATTTATTCATAGAATCCCTACACTGCAGAAGGTGGCCATTTGGCCCAGCAAGTCTGTGCCAATCAAAATTCTACCCAGGCCCTATCCCTGTGTGATTTTTACGATATATTTACCCTGATAATCCCCCTGATACTAAGGGGCAACTTAACCCCAATCAATCTAACCCTCACTTTCAGGTTGTATTGCAGCTTGATATGGCTCCTGCTCTGCCCAAGACCACAAGAAATTACAAAAGGTTTGAATGTAGCCCAATCCATCACGCAAACCAGCCTCCCATCCATTGACTCTGTCTACACTTCCACTGCCTTGGAAAAGCAGCCAGCATAATGAAGGATCCGACACACCCTGGACATTCTCTCTTCCATCAAGTCTTTGAAATATGGGAGTAAACTGGAGCATCCTGAGGAAACCCAACGGACACGGAGAGCATGTAGACTCCACACAGACAGTGATCCGAGTCTGGAATTGAACCCGGATCCCTGGTGCTGTGAGGCAGCAGTGTTAAGCACTGTGCCACCATGCTGCCCTTAGTGATTATTTGTATTGAGAGAATAATATTGGCAGCAATCTGTCACCCTGCATTTCTAGCTTGCAAAGTGCTTACACAACATGCAACTTCACAAAGTCAACAATCAGACAGATATGATAATGTTATGCTATTCCTCCTAGTAGTTCTGAGATATTACACGAAGGGGGCTTATTTGCACTGCGGGAGGGATTGAAATTGCTAAACAACTAATGTCTATTCTGGGTGAGAGTGTTGACTAAAAGACAAAGACCAGTGCCATATTTAAATTAAAAATTAATTCAACCACAATGTAGTGCTTTCATTAACACAGGTTTAAATGTGCTGAATTTAAGCAGCGGTTCCCTTTGAAACACAAACTTGCAATAGTTCATTATTAGAGGACCTTAACCATTAACAGAGAATAGCAACAAGCCAAACAACCAACAGCACTGTGCCTTCATGAACATGGTCACCATCACAGATATGAGCTGGCTTGAAAGAGGAGTTTGAAACACAATCCTGTTTTAAATAGCAGGAGCACAATGCACGGACCAAACTGACAACATTTACAGCTGACACCGAGTGAGTTCCTGACTGAAGCAAATCCTTGATCGAAGTATTTTCCCATTGATCGAACCAAACATAAGCTGAGCATTGTCAAATAGTTTGACAGTTGAATTGATAACATTGATGCGTGACTTCAAGTTCAAGGCCAGAATTCTCCGGCTGTTTACGCTCGGTGGGATTCTCCCTACTCACCAGCACTATACCCCCTGCCAGCGGGTTTCCTGCCAGCATGGGGTGAAGTCAATGGGCATTCCCATGGACAATGGTGGGTCCAGAGAATCCTGCCACTAACAAACAACGTGCCTCCTCCTGCTGGCGGGAAACATGGGATTGAAAGGCTGGAGAATCTCCCTCCAAATATGTAAAAGGAGCAATTGGAGGTTGTGCACATTTTAATCTGCTAACAATCAGTGTTCCAAACAACCTACAAGAAGTGGAAGCTATGGCCCCCTATAACTATTGTGATCATATTCCAGAGGTTCCAACACTCAGAAGCCAAGTATATAATTATAAAGCAAGTAAATGCAAAAATGGTAGAAGCATCTGTACAGAAGACAAATGAAATTCCTTTCAAGGTATAAGGTTGAGAGCACTAGCTACATATTACCAAAATTCCACAAGTGTAAATGAATGTGATTTTGGCTAAATTAAAAAATTAATTTTAAATGGATTAAAAGGAAGACACGCATTCCACAATTCCTGCAATGAAATAACTATACACCAAAAAAACTTAAATAGTGGTCAGAGAGACAAAGATAATTTCAGAAAATAAATCAGAGATGTAAAACAGCACTTTAAAAACTCTTTCAATAGTTGAACAGCAAGGTGCCCATCAGAGAAGGGGCAAAAACGATAACTGATGGGAACTGGAGAATGAGTACAACTTGCTTAGTAATATGAATGCTTGCTCACTCAGAGCATTTATGAAAGGAGGCATAGAATCCCATAAAATCCCTACAGTACAGAAGGAGGCCATTTGGCCCATCCAGTCTGTACTCACCACAATCCCACACAGGCCCGATTCCTGTAACCCCACATATTTCCCCTGTTAATCCCCCGACACTAGGGTCAATTTAGCATGGCCAATCTTTGGAGTATGGGAAGAAACCGGAGCACCCGGAGGAAACCCATGTAGACACGGGGAGAAAGTGCAGACTCCATACAGACAGTGACCCGAGGCAGGAATTGAACACGGGTTCTTGGCGCTGTGAGGCAGCAGTGCTACCATGCCGCTTCATGAGGAACACATACATAGACTCCAAAAATATCAACATCCTTAATAAACCTGATGATTCTGATACAAATTCAATAGAAGACCAAGGCACGCAAAGAAGTTTCAAAAGAAATAAATCCCCAGTGATAGATGATATTCACTCCCAGGATACTCAGAGAGGTAGGGAAGGAGTGGATAAGCATTGACAGTCATTGTGTGGAGGTAATAACTGAATACTTGATATGGAATTATCAAGAGTAAATTTAAGGATTAACTGTACATTAATTAAGTGTGGCTCCAGGGACCTGGGTTCGATTCCTGGCTAGGGTCACTGTCTGTGTGAAGTTTCTCCTCGTGTCTGTGTGGGCTCCCCCCAGGTGCTCCGGTTTCCTCCCACAGTCCAAAGATGTGCAGGCTAGGTTGATTGGCTATGCTAAAATTGCCCCTTAATGTTCTGAGATGTGTAGGTTAGAGGAGTTAGTGGGTAAATATGTAGGGATATGGGGGTAGGGCCTGGGTGGGATTGTGGTCGGTGCAGACTCGATGGGCCAAATGGCCTGTTTCTATAGGGTTTCTATGATTCGAGGCGACCTATAACCTCCAGAATTGTTACAGAAATATTGTTTTTTTTCATGAGCATGGATAAAAACTCCAAATGTGGAAACCAAGTTCAAACACAGCCAGACTCTGCAATTTGTAGATGGTATTGATGGACAATCAACTTTCCATTGAAATCAGACAGGCCTGGAACTGCCAAGTGCTAATGGTCACATTGTTTCAGAATAAACCATTATTTACACCTCCAGTGAAGCTCCTTTATTAGAAAAATGTGACGCAGACCTGGTGGCACCCAGAGGCATAATGTGACAAAGATGGACACACACATGGGATCTTGGAGAAGGGCATGAAGACAGCAACCTGGAGCCCCATCTCTCTCTCTCCTTCACCGCCTTTCTGCACTTTCCCAGAGAGCACCTTCGACCGACAGCCGAGCAGCACAATACCTCCGGCTTCTTATACCTTGTGGCGAACATCATCAGACTGGCCAGACCCAGAAGACCACCCCAGTGAGATGAATTGAAGAGCAGAGCCAGCTCAAGGTGAGAGAGAAAGCCCAAATCTATGACTGCAGATCCTGAAACATTAGCCAATGCTCAAAGACTGAGGATCAGCCTTTCCCAGCCTTATTAAATGGGTATTACAAGTCTTTTCAGATAAACAGTTCAAATATAGTGATAGGGTGTGGACAGGGTGCAGTGAATCCTCAGAAGCGGTAGATAGCTAGTGTAGATTTGAGATGTTTACTCAGAGAATTAAAACTGTTGTCTGAGGAGTCCTGTAAATAAATTGAACATTGTTTTTCCCTGATAAAGTGTTCAATAAAATTGTGTTGGACTTTCGCCTGACTCTTGTCTCCTTTGTCTCTCTCTCTCACCAGGTAAGCACCTGAGTGAAAAAGGGCTATCACAAACTGGTCAAGGTTAGGCAGGGTATTTTTACCCACTTTCACTTTGCAACATAACCAACATAACAAAGGAAAGGACCCTGACTGAACTCCTTGATCCCTTTGAGGAAGTAACTGCCCAAAAGGATTGTAGAAAGCCCAATAATGTGTTTAAACTTAGCATTCATGAAGCACGTGGTAATTTTCTCCACACAAAAAAATTACTTAAGTCTAATGCAAGTTTTGAGATGGATAAAGGGAAAACGTATGTATTAGTTAAAGGAGACACATAACACTGGAGAGAGAAGTGCTAAGGCTGGTATTTTTGAGATCAGCAATCAATTTACATTAATAACAGGGGGTGATACCTGGAATTTTATTCCCTTCCCCCTTAGGACATGTGGCTAGCCCACCTTGCTGCCTTTTTCCAAGCTGTCCCTCATAAGGCCTGCCATTTAGCCTATTAAAGTCCTTAACTGGCTGATTAATTGGTTATAAAGGGTCTAATTCCACCTTTGCTGCAATAAAACAGTGGTCGTGGAAAGCAGAAGGAAAGTTTGCTTTCTCACCATCTGAGGTGAAAAGGCAGGAAGGAAGTGAAGGCACCTCCTAAACAGGATCAAACACTCTCCGCCACACCCCAAGATGGTAACCCCTTATCATCACAAATTGAGGGTTTGGCAAAATATGCTTCCACCAATTACAAAAATGAAAATGTCTCTGCTTGTGGACAGATAGAGAAAATAAAAGAGCTCAGGTTCACGTTTCTATGCTGTAAACCTCTAGGTTCGCTTTTCCTCACTATAACAGTCGATAAAAAAAATTAATCTCAACTACATAGAGCCATAGAGGTTTACAGCATGGAACCAGGCCCTTTGGCCCAACTTGTCCACACCACCCTTTTTCCTTTAACCGCCAAGCTAGCCCCAGTTGCCCGATTTGGCCCATGGCAACTTATTCCAGATACTCACCACTCTGTGTGTGTGACCCTTCTCACCTTAAACCTATGCCCTCTAGTTTTAGACTCCCCTCCCTTTGGGAAAAGATGTTGACTATCTAACTGACCTATGCCCCTCATTATTTTATAAACCTCTATAATATCACCTCTAAGTCTTCTATGCTCCAAGGAAAAGCATCCCAGTTTATCCAGCCTCTTCTTAAAACTCAAACCATCAAGTCCTGGTAGCATCCTAGTAACTCTTTTCTGCACTCTTTCTAGTTTAATAATCTCCTTTCCATAATAGGGTGACCAGAACTGTTCCAAGTGGGGCCTCACTACTGTCTTTACAGCTTCAATAAGATGTCCCAACTCTTGTATTCAATATTCTGACTGAACTGTTTATTGAACTTGACTTCCTTTGACACACTCTTGCAATGTACTGGTGGGCATCAGGGATCAGTGCTGGGTCCACTATTACATGTCATTTATGTTAATGATTTGGATGCGAATTTAGGAGGCATGGTTAGTAAGTTTATAGATGGAACCAAGATTGGTGGCATAGTGGACAGTGAAGAAGGTTATCTCAGATTACAGTGGGATCTTGATCAGTTGGGCCAGTAGGCTGATGAATGGCAGATGGAGTTTAATTTAGATAAATGCGAGGTGATACATTTTGGTAGATTGAATCAGGGCAGGACTTACTCAGTTAATGGTAATGTGTTGGGAGAGTTATAGAACAAAGAGATTTATGAGTACAGGTTCATATCTCCTTGAAAGTGGAGTGATAGATGGACAGAGTTTTGAAGAAGGCACTCGGCCATTAAGCCTATTAAAGTCCTTAACTGGCTGATTAATTGGCTATAAAGGGTCTAATTCCACTGTTGCAGCAATAAAACAGTGGCAGTGGAAAGCAGAAGGAAAGTCAAGGGAAGAAACCAGGAACCAATAAAGAAATTAAACAGGTTCCTTTACTAATGGCAGATGCTCTTCATATCGAAACTAGTAAACAGGACAGTCAAAACAGAACAGCTTTTTCATAGGATGGGCAAAGATTGTAGCTGCTACACATGAACTGGGGTCAGTAAAGTGAAAGTCTGGTCAGCATCAGCTGCACTTTGGGAGCCGACATAATGAAAAATATAGTGCAACACTAGAACCAAAAGCCCATTATAACAACTGTATTAAGCCATTACCGCACTCAGGTCAGCTTTACTTCAGGCTGACAGGGATAGTAAACAAAGTTGAAACCTGCGCCACCAGTTCTTTTCTGGCCACGCTCCAGGTAAAATTTATTCATGCTCAGTGTTCCACACAGATAATGACTTCAGTTTACATAATTATGTATCTCTCACAACACTCACTACGCACAAGCCAGAATCCTATAAGTGTCAATGCAGGCTTCATGTTCCTCTCATTTTCTATAGTTAGAGAGAATATCAGGTATTATATGTCAAGTTGGATTAGTGCCAGGATTGTTACAAGGCTTGTACGAGATTGTCACGGTCTCGCATGCCTTGGACACAGCTGGAATCTGAAAACCATCTGTGCATTGTCAATATGTACTATATAATGAAAGTGCTAAAACTTCCATTAATACTGCACTGAGTAATGTCTTTTAAAAGGCACTACGTAAAATTTTCAGATGTTTCATACTGAAATGCCCCAAAATGTAATATTTGTGCTTGTGTTTAATTTCAGCAACATAGATTATTTATTGTTCCTCATTCTGAGCTAAAAGGATCCTTGGAAAGCAAAAAAGACACTTTTTTTTAAGTAGAACATTTTTACACTCACGGTCTAGAAGAAAACAAGTTACTGCGATGCAAGCTCCATAAATAAAATCAATAGTGTTTACTGTGGAAAGTGTTCATCTTTAAATATAGCTCTCAGCTCTTTATAGAATTCAGTTAACAGCAACTTGCACGTACATAGTGAAGAAAGAATTTCATGGGCGGAGAGGGGGAAGAGAGAACAAATTTCACCAAGAATTAAGAATCTGTAGGATAGCGGTCTGAAGGGATAAGGAGATTATTGACAGTAGGGAGAAATGAAGCAAAATAGAGCTTATGAATTAAATTTAACTTTTGTGAAATGGGTGGGAAGATATAATGGACTTGGCTTAACACAATCAAATATGCAATGAAACAGTGTAAGATTGTAAGGATTGGCACTCATTTGAGTGTCGATTGGCAATGGGCAGGACTTCTGCCTGCCCTTAGAAAGGATTCCCACCTTTGAGTGCTGGCAACTAATCTGCTTGGCCAACAGCCCTCCAACCTAGCCAGTAACAACACTGCAGAAATAGTACTCCAACGCTCTCAGCCTGGAACTAAGTCCCTGGACTATTGGAAAACTAAGTCCCAAGGGTCTTGGGAGGGTAGGGGATGCCCGGAGAGGTCAGGAAGGGGGACAGTTGCAGCATTGGGATGTAGGTCGGGGGGTGTTGGTCATGGGAAACATTTCTGGTCTCGGAGGAGACGGCTCCCCACTCTGAAGGGGTTTTCAGAGGAGGCGCCTACTTTTCCCTCAACCCACTCGAGATGTGGAAACCTTTTTTTTGGCCAGATTCCCACCCTACCCAAACCTGCGCCGGCCACCCTAAAAATTGAGGCTGGGCAGGAAAAGGCCCTTAAGTGGCCACTTTAAGGACTTTAATAGGTGAAAGTTGGGATTCCCACCCCATACCCTGACACATCCAAGCATAACATTTCATCTGGTTTGGGCAGACAGGTTCCCGGAGGGAATCCAGTCCATTCAACTTTCTGCTTCCCCACCTCAGAACCCACCTTGGGGGAAGCATAAAATTCTGCCCAGAGTGAAGGCTGCAGCTGAATAGAAAGTGGAACAAGGTGAGGTTGTAGTTTATAAATGAGAACAAGAATTTTTAAATCAAAGCACGGGGTATGGGAGACTGTATAGATAGAACCATAGAAGCAGGCCATTCAGCCCATCGGGTCTGCACCAACTCTCTGAAAAGGCATCACACCTAGACCCTCCCCTTCACCCCACACATTCTCCATGGCTAATTGACCTAACCTACACATCACTGGACACAGAGAGAATTTAACAATTTACGATGGCCAATCCACCCAACCTGCACATCTGTAAAGTGTGGGAGGAAACCAGAGCACCTGGAGGAAAGCCACACAGCCACAGGGAGAACGTGCAAACTCCACACAGACCATCACCCAAGGCTGGGATTGAACCCAGGATCCTGACGCTGTGAAGCAAGAGTGCTAATCACTGTGCCACTGCGCCACCCACACAAATCGGCAAGAACTTGCTGCATTTCTTCAGATCTTTCCACTCTCAAAAAATAACTTAGACTAAAATTTCCTGATAATTCAATGTCATGTTTGCAAGAACGATATAAGTCAACAGTTAGCGGAGGAAATAAATATTATGATGCCCAATTATATGATCTATTAATGTCTCTTAGATGAGATTTGCACTTTATAATTTGCAATTCGAAAGTAAAAAATTTATTTATCTTTTAAATCTACATCATTAACAACACAGGTAAAGATCAATGTTAATAAAAATTTTGTTTGAAATTGCATTTTAATATTAGATTTTGTAATATTTTGTTTCTTCGACTTTCCTGTTACCATTCCCTTTTTCTCACACCATCATCCCCTTTGTTATTTAATTACTCCAGATTTGGACTTTATCACATACAAACATACAAGTTAGTAGCAGGCCACTCAGCCATAGAATCTTGCAGTGCAGAAGGTGACCATTCAGCCCATTGAATCTACACTGTCCACAATCACACCCAGGCTCCATCCTCATATTCACCTTGCTAATCCCCCTGACACAAAGAGACAATGTAGCGCGGCCAATGCGCCTAACTAGCACATCTTTGGACTATGGGAAGAAACCAGAACACCCGGAGAAAAGCCACACAGACACGGGGCAGAATGTGCAAACTCCACATAGACGGTGACCCAAGCCAGGAATTGAACCCTGGCGCTGGTTCCTCAAGTCAACGCCACCATTCAATAAGATCACGGATGATCTGGTTGTAAACTTCACATTCCTGCCTAACCCAGAATAACCTTTGTTACAAAGAACAAAGAACAACCCAGCACGGGAAACAGGCCCTTCAGCCCAACGAGCCCGTGCCGCCGCATCACCCTACACCTATTCTACCCTGCGTGTCTACGAATGGAACCCCTAACTTAGCCAGATTCAGGGGAGAATAGTGCCAATTTGGTAAAACCAATCAGCCTAAGAGCACATCTTTGGGGTGTGGGAGGAAACCGGAGCGCCCGGAGGAAACCCACACAACCACAGGGAGAATGCACAAACTCCCACAGACACAGTCCCAAATCCATGTATCTGCACAGCTAGCAGTGCTAGTCACCGAGCTGTTGCGGCGCCCGTCTACCGGTCCAGGATCAAGCACACACACCGACACGAAGTATCTATCAGCTCTGCCTTAAAAATATTCAAAGACTCTGCTTCCACTGCCTTGAGGAAGAGAGCTCTAAAGGTTCATGACCCTCTGAGAAAAAAACTTCTCATCTCTGTCTTCAATGGGTGACCCCTATTTTTAAGCAGTGAGCCCTAGCTCTAGATTCTCACACAAGAGAAAATATCTTCTTCACTTGTCAAGCCCCCTCAGGATCTCATACGTTCAATCAAGTCACCTCTTACTCTTTTGAACTCCAGTAGACACAAGCCTAACCTGTTCAACCTTTCCTCATAAGACAACCTCTCCATTCCTGTTACTAGCCAAATGAACCTTCTCTAAACTGCTTCGAACACATCTGCATTTTTACTTATTAATACTGTGCACAGTATTATCACAGATTGTCAACACAGCACAGATGTTTCTTGGGCTGTTGAGTATTTCCAACTTTTTTCATTTTTATTTCTCAAGGGCAAGTAGGGAAGGGCAATAAATGTCAGCCTACACAATGAAGCCCAGATGCCTTGAATGAATAATATAAAAGTTTTTTCTTTGTCTTTCAGCAGAATTCATAGGACTGACGGAACAGAGGTCGCAGAATTGGGTGGGCAACATGACAAGCACAATTTGTTGTGCTTCCAATATTTTCCAGGGTTCCCTGAGGTCATGCAAGCACTAAGTCTGTGAATAAATGTATGTAATTTGGTGCTACACTGAATGATTTGTGAGAAGGAACTCTTCCAGAACTGCTTGTTCATGAAAAATGCAAACGAGACTATTAAAATTCATGTATTCTTTCATAGAATGTGATAAAGTCAGCATTTGTTGCCCATCCCTAAGTGCCCTTGAACTAGGTGGCTTGCCAGGCCACTTCATTGTACAGTTAAGAGCAAGCCACATTGCTTTCAGCTGTGGGTCTGGAGACATGTGTAGACCAGGTCAGGATGGATGGCAGATTTCCTTCTGTAAAGGAAGATTAGTGAGTCAGATATGCAACAATGACTGACAGTTGCCATGGTCAATGTTACTGAGACTGGCTTTCTGTTCTAGACTTGTTGAATCCGTGACTGGAATTTTACAGGCATGACCGCCCCGGAATCAAGGCTCGCAGAATAGAATTCTCCATTGGCCTCAAATGGGATTTTACGAGCTGCGCCCAAGCAAGGTTGTAAAATACTGGCTCATGTCTCAGACTAGGCCTCTGGATTACTAGTCCAGTGATACTGCCACTATGCTACTGTCTTCCCCGAACTGTCAGACTAGTCAGGCCTCTAAGAATTGGCGATATTCAATGTTGATTTGGGAGATTATTGTTTTTTGGATTATGGTGCGCAGCTTTACTTACATTTTCATTGGAGCCTCAAGATGGATGCAATGGATCTCAACAGAGTGAGGGAGGCAGAACAGAAACTAAGGGGTCCGCTCGCTTCTGTCATCGCTGCCCATCCACTCAAATATCAGATGTCCAGTTAGTGGCCACGTCATGGGAAGGAAGCCAATTAATGGTGAAGGCAAGCTTGTTTTCTTAACGCTGGCCCTTTCTCTTGTTCCTTCCAAGCTTGCAATGATTATCAGGGGCAGGGGGGCTCTGAGCCCAATTGCCACACGCTCAGTACACCATGTGCTAGAGTGTCAATGCCGCAGATATGCCTTGAATTGGAAAGACCACCCTTCCAACTCTCAGCGCCAAATTTATTATTCATTGAAGGCGTATAAAGGATAAAAAGTCCTTAAAATCATGCAGACACTGCTACAGAATCTGCTGGAACATTCATTAATAGCTTTTTAATTAATGATTTTGAAATGGTGGGATGATTGCAGTTTTCAGTCTCTGTGTATCTTCCAAACCATAGGAGACAATTTTTAACAGCATGGTGGAGGAGGATGGAGAGGTTTAAATTTGGGAATGTGATATCCAGTCCCTACTCTCTCGCTGCAAGTTTTTGCTTGCAAGTCTTTTATTTGCCACTTTTTTCTTCGAAAGCAGTCTTTCCAAGTCACGGCAGATAAAATATACCAAAAATTCAGATTTTTACAGAGCATGAAACAAAGGCAACAACATGCATCCCTTTCCTTGCATGGTAAGATAGGGTGCAGAACCCCAAGGCCAAAGCCAGCATTTATTCTTCAACCCTCGTTGACTTTGAGGTATTGGGCTTTCTTGTAAAACCATTCCGGCAAGGGCTATGAAGGTACTTCAAATATCATGATATTACCCAATTATATCCCAACATTTCCCCAACCCACCCAATGATCTTGCCCCTCAGTCACTGGTCTCCGTTGATAAATGATACAGACCAATTTGTTGTTCAAAAGGGATAGAATTCGGCACATAAGGAATGAGATTCTCCAGCCGTGCATGTCCCAAGACCGGAAATTCCTGCCCAAAGCGGACAGACCTTTAAATGGTCTGCCAAATTTTCTGTCTCGCCCATTGTGAGTCCCACAGTGGGACGGGATGACAAATGTCCGGCCAATGTTTCCGGTGAAGGATGCCTGAGGTATTTGAAATTCAGAAACTTTCATAAAAGATAGGAAAGTTCGCTCCTTCTCTCACAAATTGGCATAGATGATAAGCCACAGCTGTTCCACTCCTTGAAGTAATAAGACAGGTTGTAAATTATTGGTGTGTCAAGGAGGAGCTGTTTTGTGACAGAGGAAGGATTCTTCTATTTTACGTTTTCATCACAGGACTTCCAAGGACCCAGAAAATAATTAAGACAACATGGATGGTGGACAGGGAGCATTCAGTATTCCCATATGCTACGCTCAAATTGTGCTATCAGTTTATTAATGGTTACAGATTTTCAAGAGGCTTTAAATTAGAAGTCAATTTGATCTTAGTGGTGACAATAAATGCTTGGCTATTTCTGAGGATTTATGTGAGCAGTTGATTCCGACGCGACTGTTCTATATAAAAAAAAAATCTGGAGTGCGGTTTCAAGACTGGTAATCTAGCTCTCGATCCCCAAAGAGAAGAGGCAATTTAAAAAAATACATTATTTAAATGTGCCCTCTCCTGCCACTTTGAGAGCTCTCTGTTCCTTCCTTGGTGCCATAAATTTCTATGATTACGGCAGGAGAGAAAATCTATCCAGTTACGGCAACACATCCCAGAAATTAGTGTGGCTGATGTCAACAAATGAACACTTAAAAGAATGACATTCGTCGATCCACTATTTTAATGGTGGCATAAAGCTTTTAAATGTGACTGGATGAAGACCTGTGTTAAAGCGTTCTTCTGGATGCATTCAGTTTCTCCACTAATGCTGCCAGCAGTAATATGCTGTTACTGGGCCATTTGAAACAACTCTCAGAACAATTGTTTAGACATAAAAGTGTTTCTTTCACCACTGTAAATATATGCCACATGTGGGATGGCCTGGTGACACAGTGGTCAGCACTGCTGCCTCATAGTGCCAGGGACTCGGGTTCAATTCCCAGCTTGGATCACTGTCTGTGTGAAGTTTGCATGTTCTCCTGGTGTCTGTGTGCGTTTCCTCCGAGTGCTCTGGTTTCCTCCCGCAGTCCAAAAGATGTATTGGTTAGGTGCTAAATTCACCCTCGGTGTGCCTGAACAGGCGTCAGAGTGTGGCAACTAAGGGATTTTCACAATAACTTGATTGCAGCGTTAATGTAAACCTAATTGTGACACAAATAATTTTTTTTAATGTCTATGCTTCCTAGCATCTTCAATGGAGTAAAGTTTAACACTTAGCCATGTGAAAGGACAGGCAACCAAATGTTTGGTCAAAGAGTAACTTATAAGGAGCAACTTAAAAGAGAAAGAATTAGTGAGGCAGTCAGGTTCAGGGAACAGATTCCAGAGCATTGGACCGAGGTAGCTGATGGTGAGAATTAAGAACATAAGAACATAAGAACATAAGAACATAAGAAATAGGAGCAGGAGTAGGCCATCTAGCCCTTCGAGCCTGCCCCGCCATTCAATAAGATCATGGCTGATCTGTCGTGGCTCAGTTCCACTTTCCCGCCCTCTCCCCATAACCCTTAATCCCTTCTCTTATCAAAAACCCATCAACCCGCTTCTTAAAAATATTTAGCGAGGCAGCCTCCACCACTTCAACGGGCAGAGAATTCCAGAGATTCACCACCCTTTGAGTGAAGAAGTTCCTCCTCAACTCCGTTCTAAACCGCCTCCCCTTTATCTTGAGGCTGTGCCCCCTAGTCCTACTGTCTTTTTTGAGCGGGAAGAGTCTCTCCACCTCTATCCTATCCATCCCATTCATCATCTTATACGTCTCAATGAGATCTCCCCTCATTCTTCTAAACTCTAACGAGTACAAGCCTAGTTTATTCAGCCTCTCCTCATAGCTCAATCCCCTCAACTCCGGTATCAGCCTAGTAAACCTCCTCTGCACTCCCTCCAGGGCCAAAATATCCTTGCGCAGGTGCGGCGCCCAAAACTGCACACAGTACTCCAGCTGCGGCCTCACCAATGCCCTATACAGCTGCAGCAAGACCTCCCTACTTTTATATTCAATCCCCCTCGCTATGAAGGCCAGCATCCCATTCGCCTTCCTGACCACCTGCTGCACCTGCAAGCTGGGTTTTTGCGATTCATGCACAAGGACCCCGAGGTCCCATAAAAGCCAGAGGAGCATACCAGAAGTAACATTAACAAAAATACTTACGTGTTCCTTCCATAATGATTATGTATTCACCAGCCTGCTGTAGATCTTATTTATCTCAGAGCAACGCAGAGGTGGCCTTAGTTCTAAATCCAAACAGTTTATTTACAAAACTTTAAAACATCTCAGAACTTACAGGAGTTTCAACATCCACCAGACAGAAAACCCAAATCTTCAAGAGGACTGCCGCCATTTTAAGTTCAAGTGAACGTTGACTGGCAGTGGTTGGCACATCTGCCCCTCACTCGGGCGGAGGTTCCACTTTAGAGAGCTGCATGTCAATCAGATTGGCCTACGATCTGAAAAAGTACTGCAGTAGCTGGATCAGGGACTGTGAGAAGCTTCCTAAGTACAGAGAACTGAAGTAAAAAGTGTCAGCGGTCTGGACTGAAGGATAAAGAAATTCTAGGGGATCCTGAGGGTAGCGATTAGGATCGCAGGGAATATGCGTGGGATGGGGGGTGATTGTGGTCCAGATTTCACTGGACTTTAAGTCGACAGTACCCCCAGTCCTCAGTCATCAAGGTTTTCTGATCCAGGGTCAAACTTCCATTAATTCTGGCCTTCCCTCACCAAGTTGCGATCCACCTGTCAGGCTAACAGTTGCAGCTGACCAGGCCCTTAGGTGGATACTTCCCCTCTGAAACCCTGCTTGCCCAGAACACAATCACTATCATTCCCAGATTTCTTAACTTTTCAACTCACAGGTTCATGCAATGAAGCAAGCGTGTAAGGATCAGTTACTGAATTCAGTTGAAACAAGCCACTGAACACTACAATGATGCAAACAAGCAACAAGTCAACTTGAAGCCCATGAACGTTCAATGAGACGTAGTGTCCTAACCACTGCCGCAGTCTGTATTATAAACCATGTACTAGCAGATGAAGAATCATGCTTGATAAAAGCTAAAGTCCAATGCCACTTATATCTTTTCCAAATATACCCTCTCTCTGTAAATTCACAGCCATGATAATGTGAAGTGTTCGGTAGGACTAATATTCTCAATACAGCATCTGAACTTAAGCCAGCCTCTTCAATCTTGTAAACAATAAGAAATTAAAGGGCGTTTTGTAGTCAGGTTATAGCTAAACGAAGCAGATAAGAACGCCATCCATAGTTACTTGTTTCAAATTCATTTGTTCTTTTTTCATAACAATATCGGGGGGTGGGAGGGAGGCCGTGGTATTGTTCAATCCAGTGAACTAGGATAATCCTCTGGGGACCCAGGTTCAAATCCCACCATGGCAAATGGTAAAATTTGAATTCAAGAAAAGTCTGGAATTAAAAGTCTGATGATGACCATGAAACTAAACCATTGTCGACGGTCGTAAAAACACAGCTGGGTTCACTAAAGCCCTTTCAGGAAGGGAATTGGCCTGATCTTGCCAACAGGCAATCCCAGACCTGCAGCAATGTGGTAAATGCCCTCTGAAATGGCCTAGCAAGCCAGTCAGTTCAAGGGCAATTAGGGATGGGCAATAAATGCTGACCCAGCCAGCAGTGCCAACATTCCATGAACAAATTAAAAAAGTGGTCCCTCTATGTGGCTCGATAAAATGAATGTTACATTGCGATTTAACAGTAACATATATATAACCAGAAATGTGGCATCACAGTGATCATGCGACTGGACTAGTAACCCAGAGGTCTTGACAAATGACTTGGAAACATTGTTCATATTCCACCATATCAACTGGGGAATTTAAATTCACATTACTGAATAAATTGGAATAACAAAAAGTTTTTAAGAGTTTATTTATTAATCACAAGTAGGCATATATTAACATGACAATGAAGTTACTGTGAAAATGCCCTACTTGCCACACTGTGGCACCTTTTTGGGTACACTGAGGGAGAATTTAACATGGCCAATCCATCTAACCCACATGTTTTTCGGACTGTGGGAGCAAACCGTGGCACCCAGAGGAAACCCATGCAGACATGAGGAGAACATACAAACTCCACACTGATAGTGACCTAAGCTAGGAATCGAACCCAGCTCCCTAGCACTGCGAGGCAGCAGCGCTAACCACTGTGCCACCCCATCAGCAGTGGTGACCATAAAACTACCAGACTGTTGTGAGAAAAAAATCTGATGCACTAACAGGATAGAAAATCTATCCCATGACATCTGCATGTGACTGGAGAGCAACGATGTGGTTAACTGTTAAATGTTCTCTGAAATAGCCTAGCAAGTCCTCAATATATAGGGTTTGGGTAATTAATACTGGCATTGCTACTGCCACACAAATCCTGGCATTGAATTTTTAAAAAATGGCAATGTAGGAACAGGCTACTACTAGAAGGATGTGGGGGCTTTGGTGGGAGTAGAGAAAAGGTTTACCGGGATGTTGCCTGATATGGAGGATATTAGTTATGAAGATAGATTGAATAAACTGGGATTGTTCTCCCTGGAAAGATGGTGGTTGAGGAGCGACCTGATAGAAGTTTATAAAATTATGAGGGACATAGATTAGGTGAAGCTTTTTCCCAGGGCAGGATTGACAATCACAAGGGGGCACAAGTTCAAGGTAAGTGGGGGCAGGTTCATTAGAAATGTGTGGGAGTAGTGGTTTTTTTTTACACAGAGGGTAGTGGGGACCTGGAATGCACTGCCAAGTGAGGTCGTTGAGACACACACTTTACCGACATTTAAGACTTATCTGGATAGACACATAAACAGGCAGGGAATGGAAAGATACAGGCGGTTGGCCTGGATAGGACAACGCAATCAACGCAGGCTTTGTGAGCGAAAGGCCCTGTTCCTGTGCTGCACCTTTCATTGTTAAAATAATGAATAAATTTTCATACCAAAGATTTATGCCAATTATTTTAGCACAGAGAAAAGCAGCGACCAAAGTTGAGTCAAAATTCAGTGACAATATTGTACAAAATTATTTTTTTCCCTAGAAGTATCACGGGGTAGAGTTTTTGCTTTGCGTGCAATCAGTAATCTGGGTGTAAATTATTCCCAAAATTAAACTAGATTATTGAGATGAATTTCTTGCTCAGGTTTCTACTCAATTTATTTGCATATCCGCGAAAGTAAAATGCAATCGGGCATCATTTCAGAAAATAATTGTTTCCCTTCTTATTTCATGCATTAAAGCATATCCCTTCAGCTACTTAAGAATGACAACATGGTGCCAGCTGAAAATAGATTTATCATCTACATATTTTTAATGTCTGTGCCCAGTTCTCAACCTGTGAGCAACTTTTAAAAAAGACTAAAAACCATATAGAATTGTCTCCTAATTTTACTGCTGCAGGCTGGTTCCTAGCAAATTAATGCTTTTCAACATTTAAGAGCCTTGGAAAGTGCTCATTAGTGCCCTTACACTTTCAAAATGCTTCATTTTATAAGAAACATAGGAGATAGGAGGAGGAATAGGACATGCAACACCACCGCCCCTCCAGCCCCTCCCCCATTCCCTGCTCTGCCATGGCCTTCTACTAAACCATTGTAAACTTTCTTCCTCAGTGCCATTTTCCCCACAGTAACCCCCAAGTCCCTTGATGTCTTAAAATGTAAAAATCTATTGATCTTTATTTTGAATGGACTCTCTATCGGCCTCGAAAGCCCTCTTAGGTGGGGAATTCGAAAGATTCACCAGCCACTGAGTGAAGAAATTCCCAGTCCACCTCAGTCTCAGTCCAAAATGGCCTACCATTTTGTAGATGACATGATTGAACCATATATAATTATTGGGGATAAGAGTGAGTAGGGAGCAGCTATTCCCCTTGGTTGAGAGGTCAATCATGAGGGGGCATAGTTGTAGGGTAAGGGGCAGACGATTCAGAGGGGATTTGAGAAAAAACTCAGAGGTTGTGGGAATCTGGAATTCACGGCCTGGGAAGGTAGTTTGAGGCCAGAAACCTTACAACCTTTAAAAAATATTCTGATGAGCACTTGAAATATAATATTCAAGGATATGGGACAAGTGCAGGAAAATGGGATTAGCATAATGCAGACTCAATGGGTGAAGGGTCTTTTCTGCACTGTGTGGCTCTTGTTCGTAGGCTTTGGCCGGAATTTTATCTCCTCGTCCATCCCAGAATCAGTGCAGGCGAGGCTCGCAGGACAGAATTCTCCATTGGCTTTGAGCGGGATTTTACAAGCTTCGAGGTCGTAAAATCCTGCCCTTTGTCCTCTGGTTCAAGACCATCCTCAGTCAGGGGACACACTCTTCTAATTGTAAGAATTTTGTTTTTCAACTCCAGGAAATGTCCCCAGCGGGCACAAATTTATACTTATGGTCCTTCTTCACAAGTGGAAACATTTTCTCTACATCGATCCTCTGAACCCCTTTCATCATCTACTCTAATCGAGGGAAAAGTGTCCCAGTCTGTTCCGTTTTTCCTAATGATACATTTGCTCTCCAGAACATGAGATGTGACAAACATGGAATGCCAAGGACTGGATTTTTGCAATGCTGTAGAGACTTTCCACAACTGCGAAGGTGGAGGAAGAGGCCACAATCTGGAATTCCTATCCCTGAACACAGCACTTTCATGGGGATGGGATTGCAGGTGTGTCACATTTTGCAGAGACAGCAGGCTATATAAATCAGCAGCTGCCTCCGCTCACGTCTAATTGTGGAACCTATCGTGCGAGAAACATGATGTGTGCAAGTTCGGCCTGGCAGGACCAGGTCTAAACTTTGCAGTAAAATCAAAGCAAAATACTCTGGATGCTGGAAATCTGAAATAAGAACAGACAATGCTGGAAAGGCTCAGCAGGTCAGGCAGCATCCACGAGGACAGAAAGAGAGTTAATGTTACGGGTGCGTGAGACTGAAAAAGAGTCAAAATATTAACTCTGTGTCTCCACAAATATTGGCAGACCTGCTGGGCTTTTCCAATATTTTCTATTATTATTCGAAACTTGAGTGCTTTGGGGAGCTGCGTCCCCCTTTGGATATGGTCCTGGGATATCTTTGGGGGAGGTAGAATTCTCTATGGGATTGTTAAAAGTGAATGTGAACAAGCAAAAAAAGTGTGCAAACTCACTTGAAGTGTCAAAAGTACCTGTCAAAAGTAATTGTCAAGGAATTTAAAAGCCCTACCCTTTAAATCTTTGAAAATAACTGTGGTGTTAAAAAAATCCATTGCTTGCTATTTCACTTTGTCTATTGATACAAGTCAGAGGCCTATCATTATCGTATTTATGTTGCATGACTGATTTTACAACATTTCGTTCTAAGAGTTGGGTGCCTTCCATTTCATCTTGAATGACAGCTCCGAGCAGTCACAGACTTTTTTGAAGTGAGACAATGAATTCTGTTGTTTTTCATAAGGGATTAAGCAATTGAATGAAATGTTCATTCTCGCTGAAGAAATGCACCCAGTGCAATACCATTTTGCACCTTAGAGTTTAGGTTCTGCTTTTAAAATATGTTTGCGTTGATTCTCAGCAATATAGCATGCATTAGATACAGAGATCACCATGGCCTTAACTAAAATGGCTTTCAAAAT
Organism: Carcharhinus amblyrhynchos; assembly: GCF_965287045.1. NCBI lineage: Eukaryota > Metazoa > Chordata > Chondrichthyes > Carcharhiniformes > Carcharhinidae > Carcharhinus > Carcharhinus amblyrhynchos. The sequence continues at coordinate 17,524,969 of NC_137327.1, forward strand.
ACTGTAAAAATGTCTTGTCAAAAATGACACCCCAGAACATGACTTTCAAATTTCTTCACTGTGCAGTCACAATTGGATTAAGACAAAACGTAATAGTTTGAGACGGGCATTAATGTTTAATTGCAGCTATTCTTGACTTCAGATTTAGTTGGGATTCACATTTCATGGTCTGATTCTATTCATTCAACAGATTTTAATCACCGTCGGTGAGTCATTTACCTAAAAATAACAGACTGTGAAAATGAAATTTCGCTCAGATGGATACTTCTTAAATAAAGACATTTCCCATCAGAGTTGCCTTCACATTCCATCTCCTTCACTGTCCACTACCCATAACCCCAGGTAATGTTTGAATTCCAGCTACAAACAGAAGACAGTGGTGCTTTTTCTCAGGGGCATTAAGGACCCTGCAGGGCACCAGGGTGGATTTTTGCTTTCATGTTCTTGGTGCTCTGCCCTTCGAAGAATCCCACCTGATTTTCATTCCATTGAAGTCAAAACAACAAAAATTAGATTGGTCCCTATGAGTGGGCAGATAAATTAACCTGCCAGCTTATTATCCGGCTAGTAAAAGCAAAACAAAATCCACCTCGCCACTAATCACCCCCCCCCTCCCTTCCCTCCTCCACCTCCTCTCCCCCTACCCCGCCCTCCCCCCACCCGCCACCCCACCCCTGGGCCAAAATATGCACTTGATAACTGTCTCAAACCACTGAAAGACCACAACCACATTTGAATTTCAAGCAGTAAAACAATAGGTTTTGCTGCTATTCTTAATTGGAAGCAACACAACACAAGACAAATTGATAGGGAAGAGATGCATTCTCAAGGGCAACGTTTGACATTGCTTAAGAAAAATCTTTTTTGTACATGCTTGTGTTATGGATTGACTTTTTCATTTGATGCTGTCCCCACGTCATTTAACTTGGAAGCTTTAACGATCTTCAGAAAGCACAGACTTTCATCTCATCTGTCTGAACTCTAGGCGTCAGAGAATGTTCAAACACTGTGGTGCCCATGATGCAGAATGTGAAATGTAATTGATCACACTGAAGATAGTAAAGGAACCATTACACATAGGCTCTGGGCATAACTACTTATCTCTGAAGTTGCACAGAATGCTGAATATATATATTCAGTACAATCACAAATGAATTGCTTTAATTTGTTCTGTTACAAAGCAGAACTCATCTGTAAACTGGACCCTAATATTTTTAAACCACAGAGACCCAGTTTAACCTCCCTCCAATAGTGTGCCAAAGGAGGTCGGGTGCTTATTAGCCAGATTCGAAAGATGTCAGTGCTATCTGGTCAATTCAATTAGCTAAGAGTGCCAGATTTAGGCCAGCAGAAACAGCTATCAGTCAATCTATGGTCACCTCATTCAGTCTGGAAGAGCACTTGTTTGTAGTTTTTGCGACCATCATGCAGTGATTTATTTCATGTAGCAGACAATGTTCCAGCCTAATGCTTGTCTTTCATGGAAGTGCTGGGCTCGCAAACACTGTTAAGGATTTGAAACAAATAATACTTTATTCTCTGGCTGAGCAGCTACTCACTGCTTTTGCTAGGTGCACACTCTGGGAAGAACGATCGCGCTCTCGTCATGTGTTGCTTTTTATAGCCGCATAACCACATGACTCCTTAGTCTATGTCTTTTCCATTTAATTTGCAACAACCAGTGGTATTGAGATGCAAGTTTAGTTTATTTTTTTTTATTAGTGTCACAAGTGGACTTACATTAACACTGCAATGAAGTTACCGTGAAAATCCCGAATTTGCCACACTCTGGCACCTGATTGGGAATACACGGAGGAGAATTTAGCATGGCCAATGCATGTAACCAGCACGTCTTTTGGACTGTTGGAGGAAGCCAGAGCATGTGGAGGAAACCCATGCGGATTTGGGGAGAACGTGGGGAGAAGACTGCACACAGACAGGAATCAGACCCGGGTCCTTGGTGCTGTGAGGCAGAGGTGCTAACCACTGTGCCACCATACCCCTGTAACACTGTACGCGAACAATAACTGTGTATGAACCTTTATACAACTCACAAATCGAACAGACTAACAGTACATAACAATTTAGGTATGGTGAGATATGAATTAAGCTGTTATAGCTGGTGCACAGCCCACTGTGTCTCCTTTCCCCTCCCCAGCCTGCTTCTGTTGCGTAAACATGAGATTCGAAGGCTAGTTGCAAATTAGGTGGCAACAGAGTCCAAAACCTTGTGTTCAGTTTGATCACAAGCCCTGAGCATGTGGTTACGCCGGTTTGTTGTGCTATAGTTTTTCTCAGGCTAGTGGCCATGGTGTGAACGACCTGGAGCATTTAATCAGTGTGGTCAGTGGGTGCAGGGCTCACTGCGTAAGCCTCTGGAGGAATCTGGAGGTCAGACACCTGTGATAGAGGCCAGATGACTGGAGTGCTGTGGCATCTGATTCTAATATCTGAAGGAGGTGGTGGCAGTTGTGTGCATAATAGGCATTGCCTGATAATGATTTAACCCCAGGGTCACCACACCTCAGGCATGGGGCAAAGTTGAGAAGTCGAGGACTTCATGAATAACATTGGCCAGTACAGGAAGTGAACACACGCTGTTAGTGTCGATCAGCTGTCTAGCTGACTGAGCTAACTGACCCCTCATGTGCATACACCATATTTGAAGGATTATCAAATGCTTTTTGGAGGTCCATATAAATAACATCCATTGAACCATATAAAAATCATCCATAGATACTTTCTCGTCCAATACCTTAGTCTTCCTTTCAGAAAAGTTAATCGGCTATGACCTACACTTTACAAATGGATGCTGGTTCTCTCTGCTCAGTTGAATGTTTCCAGTGTTCAGTCACTGTATCCGTGGTTATTGACTTTTCGTTTTCCGACAACAGATGTTCAGCAAACTGATGTATTTCCTCTCTTACCTTTCCTAAACAGTATACTGACATGAAATCTTCTCATCTAAAGGAATAGTCCACACATTGACAGAATTTCAGAAGAATCTACATAGGGAAGCTGTGGCATTTTGGCCTATTGCCTTTAAAACTCTGGGAAAGAAACCCATTTGGTCATGGGGATTTGTCACTCTTTAGCTCCATTATTTACAATCTCAAGTCCTGTGGAGTCCATTTGTCAACACTGGAACATAAACACCCATGTGGAATAAGCAGGGAGACAATGCAATCAAAGGATCTTCTGCCATCGGAACCTCACTCTCAGAGCCTTTTTTTTCCCATTATCATTACAGAGAATGTGTGTATATCCAATGGGACGGTCTTTTCAGCTTCTTAATCCTTCAGAATAGATTGGGGACCGTTTGAAAATTTTCAGGTACGCAGACTGATATCACTTTGCTGATACAGTCAGGTTTCCATGAGAATTTTCTTTCAAATTTCAAAGCAAACAGCCACCATACACCAAGATCTCAATCAGTGTGATGTTAGGCGATCTAGGGCTGTGTGATGCTTCAGTGCAAAACAAAAATCGGGCATTGTGCAAAATGGGCTGCTGGTTTTCTCTTGTCTCTTTCACATCACTGCCCAGAATGAAACTAAACCACAAATGTTGGGAGCACCCCACATCCAGATGGTATCTGTGGGGAGGTCAGACAAAGTGTAGATACTTTCTCAAAAACATCCACAGCATCAACCAATATCCTTTACTTTCTCAGGAGGCTAAGGAAATTTGACATGTCTGCTTTGACTCTCCCTAACTTTTACAGATGCACCATAGAAAGCATCCTTTCTGGATATATCACAGCTTGGTATGCCTCCTGCTCTGCCCAAGACTGCAAAAAACTACAAACAGCTGTGAATGAAGCCCAGTCCATCACATAAACCAACCTCCCATCCATTGACGCTGTCTACACTTGCTGCTGCCTCAGAAAAGCAGCCAGCATAATCAAGGGCCCCACTCATGCCAGACATATCCTCATCCATCTTCTTCCATCGGGAAAAAGAAATAAAAGTCTGAAGTCACATACCAACCGACTCAAGAACAGCTTCTTCCCTGCTGCCATCAGACTTTTGAATGGACCTACCTTATATTAAGTTGATCTTTTTCTACACTCGATCTATAACAGTAACACTACATTCTGCACTCTTTGCTTTCCTTCGCTATGAATGATATGCTTGGTCTGTATAGCATGCTCGAAACAATAACATAATAACTCAAATCAAACCTATTCAATTAGCTGTTTACATCCAGTGGAGCACTGAGGGGCTCCACTCTACCTCTCTACAGATGCTGCTTGACCCATTGAGAACTCTCAACAATAGCTGTTTTTGTTTCCAATTTCCAATATCTGCAGGTTTGGCTACACATTACGTTACATCGAAGCTTTGATCGCTGATGTTTGCTTCTATCAAATAAAAGACTACTCAATGTGAAAAAAACAAATGAAATAGATATTGCTTTTTTAATTTACCTCATTGACAGATTACTCAGTACAAACTTCTCCTGGCTTGCTCTGTTGACTAATCAGAACGAACTACTTAGAACAAATAGAAAAATCCGTTTTAATAAAAATAGACTTAAGCAATGATTGAACACGAGAAAGCAATTGTCTGCTTTACAAATAGAACATGTTTTATTCAGCATGTTAATTAATGAAAAACCGGTATAAGTTAACTACAGTCTATAACTCTGAAAGATGCAATGCCCAATGGCCGTCCAATATTTGCTCATGGATCACATGAATCCCTTTTCCCTGTGCAGAGAGTATTGCCCTGGAATAATTGTGTTTAATCAAAACAATAAAACAGCATCAAAGGATAGAAATCACTTTTGCTAGGAGCTGATTTATTATTAATTCAGCAACATATTTAGCCAATCAGCTAGAAGAGTATTAAAATTGCAAACGAAACATAATTACTGAACACTGATTCAATAAAATGCTTCACTGTTGATGATGAAGCTTTACACTGCTACAGAGATGATTTGGTGCTGGGTATGATTATGAAGGATGGTGAAGAGAGTGATGTACTTCGGGTATGTTTAAAGATAGAATTCTATGAAGGTTGACTTACAAAATAAAATAGCTACCATTTACGATGAATAATTCCAAGCGGATGATAAACAGACGGCACGGTGGCACATGTGGCATGGTGGTACGATGGTTAGCACTGCTGCCTCAGCACCAAAGACCCGGGTTTGATTCCCGGCTTGGGTCACTTGTGTGCAGTTTGCACATTCTCCCCGTGACTGTGTCGGTTTCCTCCGGGTGCCCCAGGTTCCATCTGGATAATGCGCTGGTTAGGTGCATTGGCTATGTTATATTCTCCCTTAGAGTCCCTGAACAGGAGCTGGAGTGTGGCAACCAGGGGAATTTCACAGTAACTTCATGCAGTGTTAATGTAAGCCTAATAAACTTTATTTTAGACAATAGTTACGGGTTTTATAGCAATGTAGAGCGCATAGGATCATACAGAGCAGAAGGGGCCCTTTGGTCCATCGTGTTTGCACCAACACATGAGAAACACCTGACCTCCCACCTAATCCCACCTACCAGCATTTGGCCCATAGCCTTGAAAGTTATGATATGTCAAGTGCTCATCCAGATGCTTTTTAAAGGATGTGAGGCAACCTGCCTTCACTACTCTCCCAGGCAGCGCATTCCAGATCACCACCACCCTCTGGGTAAAATACATGCAGAGTATAAATTACCAAAGCATACCTCATTCTCCTAAAGGTTTTAGTTACCCATGCTGCTTAAAATCTGGAGATTTTGCTTTTAAATGCTTGCATTTGATTTTAGATGACATTGTGCGATGTGTTATGCAAGTGGCTATGAGCTTCATTTGGGCTGTGCTACTAGTTGGTGGTTCATTGATTGCTGAGTATAAATGGGCATGATAAAAAGCCTGACATTCACTTGGTGAGCTGTTGACTGTTTTTCTTGGGCTTTTGTTCTAATCTTAGGTAAAATACATTTTTGTTTTGCTTTGGGAGCCAGGTGGAGAGTGAATAGTATTGATTTACAATGAGGAAAAATGCATTTCACAAGCAGGGGATTTTTGATGTCACTCAAAGTACTGAAACATTGATACACAGCTCAGCAGATGCATAGATAAAAATCTCTCTGAAAAGCAGACAGGAGCATGATTATTTAGTGCCCATACAAAAATGTTATCCATTTAGCCTTCAATAATTTACTTCCATATACTATATATATATATATAATACATATTTGTTACTAGAATGAGATAAGTCCAAACTATTAGGCATATTAATACCTTTATTATCTTTATGTAAAGTAGCTTTTACATCTCTTCAGGAAATTTTAACTGTCATCTTGAAAACCACATTTACCACAATTAAGATCAGAAATGATGACAGGTTTCCAGGGACTGCGCATTTCCATGATTTGCAACTGAACCCCTTTCAGCGCATTTAATTTTTGATATTCAGAAGTATCACAAGAATGTAAATGGGCATCATTTGTGCCAACATGTAACTTTGCACCTCATTATCAGCAATGGAGACGTACTATCATCCTGAGGCCTTGACAACTTCCAAAGTCACGCAGTTTGAAGTGCCACTGAGACAGATGATTAAAATACAGTATTTTTGGAATGCTAACTAATGCTGTTTTGAAGATTTTGTGAAGTAGAAATAAGTCCTTGTTCCAACATGTGAACAATTGACACAGATGAGAAAACATTAAACAGAAAAACCTTTTCAGCTGCCTTTACTTCTATTTCAAGGGACACAAGATGATTTATAATCTCTTACACATATCCTTCTTCCCAACCATTCAGCTCATTAATGTTATGGTGCATGACGCGGCACTATTGGAACAGCATGAGGAGATGGTAATTATTTCACAATTCAAGTCTTGTGTTTCATGTTAAGAGAAGGGGAAAAAGGGACATAACTACAAGGTCCCAATTATAGCTGCCATTTAGATGTTTCTGCAGTTCACTTGTACTTAATCAAACAACCCAGTGGATAGTAATGTGAATGTACAGTATGGTCCTGTGAAATAGGTACGTTGATCTGGATGAAATTTCCAATCCAATATGGAAGTGACATGAGATCCCTGGAATACTGTAATTGATATGTCCACGTTCTTAAAGGGGGAGAGGAATAAAATTGGAAATTACAGTTGACCTTAGTGATGGGCAAACATTCAGAAACACTAATCCAATAATGTTGACTGGCACTTGGAAAAGTATTGGGCTCATAAGTGAAAGTCAAGATGCATTAATAACAAATTGTGTTTGACGAACTAAATTAAGTTCTTTGATTAAGGAGCTGAGACATTGGTGAGGGTAGTTTGATTGATGTTGTGTACATGAATTTTCAAAAGACTTTTGATAAAATGCTTTTTAATAGACTCGACTTTGATAATAGGCTTCGATAGCAAAATCGAAGTTCATGGGATTAGAGGAGTTGTGGCTGTGTGGATATAAAATTGCTGAGGATTAGAAAGGTTTTTCTTTATTTAAGATTGAAGGGCAATGTGGAGTGGTGACCGCCAGCCTCAGTATTTTTATTAAAGATCATTGATCTGGACTGAGGTATATCAGGCATAATTTTAATTACAGATTACACAACAGTCAGCAATGTAGAAAGGCAATGTCCAGACGTTGTGCCTTTTTTGAATTAAACAAAAGTATGATGGACCAGAGCCGCCTGGTGCATTGCCTTGTCCAATCTGAGCTGACTTGCCAACCAATCAGCACCCTTTTCTCATGCAGTATGAATTGTTACTCCCTTTGAAATTTGGTATTCTGACATCTGTCCTGCTGCATGCAAGATGAAAAGATTTGGCGGCATGTTGCTTTTTTAGATTCTGTACCACCGTGCACCTATTCTCTGATATGATGAGAAACAGAAAAATAACTCAGGTTCATTTATCTACATGTGAGAAGTTGTAATTACATAGCACTTTAACGCAGTTTTAACTTTTGAAGTATTTCACATACAAATAATTAAACGCAATCACTGCCGCCATGTGAGTAAACACAGCATTCATTGCACAGAGTAAACTCCTACAAACAGCAATTAGTTTAATGAACAATTAATCTGTTTTTAGTAGGGCTGATTCAGGGAGGAATGCTCGCAGGATACTGGAAAATTTCCCGCATTTTTTCCCCCCTCTGAATAGTGCTACCAGGTCTTAAGCATTGAACAAAATAGCCTCAACTTAACTACTCATTTGGAACATTACAGTGTTCTATCAGCTCAGCACTGAAATGTCAAGCCCATGTCAGGGACTCAAATTCTGGAGTGGGACTCACCTTTGACAGAGCTTACTCCTGTTATTATGTTCACCATTAATGCAATTATCAGTCTATAAAGGCATTATCTATCGTATGTATATTGTTCAGTCAACCGGTTGGCCGAACTGCCTGTTTTTGATAGGTGTGCCAGATCCATTGTGGTCACAGTGCTCCAGTCAAACACCATTAGAAATAATTACTGACAGCAATGTGCAGTACCGCTATTTTGGCTTTGTGCAAAAACAAGCTTCTTCAAAGCATTTGAGCCAATGAATAAGTATAGTGGTTCATTATCACTAATTGCTTTGCGTGAATGCAAAACGGGCTAACAAAATGCAGGTCTTTTCTTTCCGTGGATGTCTGGAGTTGTCCAAATCACCCTAATAAATTCTATAAACCACTGCAAAAATTCTACTGGATGCTAAGTTGAGCCTTGCAGTTTTGTGGGACTGGGAGATAAAGAACAGCATAGACAGGAGCATAAAACTGTAAGGAGACAGTGATAGATTAACGTGCGGTTAAAACAGAGGCAGATGGATTTCAACATAATTAAGTATGAGGTCATCCATTTTGGACCAAAGAAAGGTAGAATGGGGCACTTTTTAAACAGTGAAAAGCTGGTAACACTAAAACTCCCCAGAGATTTAATGGTCTATGTGCACAAATCACTAAAATGAAAACAGGAAAAAACCTAATGGGCTGTTAACATTCACAAAGAGAGAGCTCGATTGAATACAAATCTGTAAGGCTGGATTTTATGCTCCCTGTTGTCAGGTTTGAGGGCAGGAGCTCAAACTCCAGCATGTGGTCTTCCCACCTGCCGTCAATCTGTATGATGATTTTGAGATACAACATAGTTCTTTCATCGTCCTGCAATTTCATACTTACCATCTTCCCATCATGCTTAACGGCATCATTCCGCCCCCACTGTTATTTTTCCCATGCTAAGTGGGTAGCCCTACAGATTTAGCTGCCCCAGTTGGAGTTGAGTAAGATGGGGAAACTCCTTCAAGGAATGGTCTCCTGTGCCCATCAGAGGCACTTGACTCCTCCTCCATCCTAAGGTCACACTTACCCCTTTACAATCCCCCGCCCCACCCATCGCCACCACCCCCCCCAGCATAACCACACCTGTTGTCCCCACCTCGCCAGCCTAACTTGAGCGAAACTCCACCCCACACCCCCACCTTGGTGTCTGGCTCCAGCTACAAGCTCTACTGGGGACTCTCTATAATCCCAGCTGCGGCCAACACTTTCACTTAGCTCTGTTGGGACTTGAGTTGCTCTCTAAAATTGAGCCCATGGCTAGAGCTATGGACATGTGGATTAAACCATATATAACATACTGTTTGGGCATCCCACCTGAGAAAGGTCATGAGTGAAATGCAGCTCAAAATCACCAGAATGCTACTTACACTTCAATGGTTAAATTATGATGAGAGACAGGTCATGTATAAAATATGTAAAATACTTTCACACAAATATAAACAGTTATGGGATAATTGATTGATGGATTTAGGATGTTACAAAGCATTATAAGCAAAGATGGAAAGATTTTTTCCCACTGGTGTCAAGTCTTAGAGAAGGGACCTGATCCTTCAAAGCCAGGCTATTCAATGGGGGATTAAGTGAGCACAAAAGATGGTAGAGATAAGAACCTCCCCTCCACAAAAGAAGTTACATTAATTTTAAATCCTAGATTGACAGATTTTGTTGGATTAGGTCATTGAAGGATGTGAAGTCAGAATGTGTGGGATGGTTTTAGAGTACAGATCAGCCAGGATTTCACAAAGAGTTCCAACAGGTTCAAGATGCTGAACGATCCAGTCCTGTTGCTATTTTGATCCTTATCAAAGTAAGCTTGGCCATCTTAACAATAACTGAATGTAGTTGTAAAGACTCTTAATACAACTGAAGTCAACAAACGGCCACCATTTCAGTCGTTCAAGTCATACTGAAACAAAGGAAGTGGGTCGTCACTGGGGCTAAGGGATGATGTTCCACCAGTTCTGCAGGCAAATACCCTCAGCCTAACTACCTATAGCTGCTTCATCAATGATGTCCCATCAATACAAGATAAGGAATGGGTCTGCCTCCTGATGATTATATGATGGTCATCTCCATGTACATTCCTTTAGTTCACCACCATCAAAATCCTGGGGTCAGTCATTGACCCACAGCTTAACTCAGGCAGTTTATTATCAATGTTTTTTATTATTCATTCATGGGGCATGGATGTCACTGGCTGGCTAGCATTCATTGCCCATCCCTAGTTGTCCTTGTCCAGAAAGGAATGGCTGGGAACTCCGTGCTAAATGCCTCATCTCCCTACCCCTCAAAACTTCTCCATCATCTAAAAAGCAGGTGCAAGATGAAATGCTCAGCACTCGTTCACACAGATGTGGCTGCAACATTGCTCAAGAAACATAATCCCATTGACAATAAGACACTCTATTGGATCACACCACACTGTTACTCAATATCCATCTCTGCCTTTCAGATGCAGTTGTAGTATTTATATCTGGAGCAAATTACTGAGTTTGATTCTCAGTATCTCCCAGCCCTGATAATATAAAGTTATAAGAAGAACGCGGTAAGATTTTGGAAAGACCATCACCTCAAGGTTTCCCTCTATGATCCTCCATTCTGACTTAGACAGACACTCGTTAATTGAACGGAGTTTTCCATTCATTATTCCAAAGTGCTGGCTCAGGTGTGAAAACTGGGAGACAGCCCACAGGTTGGCTTTTCCCATCATATTTCCCAGCATTTTGAGAAAAATAAAAGCCCCACCAGCAATGTTGGTCTTCCAGAGATTGGGATGCAGTTTGACAAGCGCACCTCAACCTAACAAGTATAAAAATAAGACCAAAGATTGCCCCCAGTGGACATGGTGAACCCCTCCCCCATAGACACATGAACCACACTCCTTCATGGACTCCCACAGATGAAGCCCCCCCCCCCCCCCCCACCGTCCCCATCACCCTCTATCCTGGCACTGCTCAGGCATGGCCCTCACCTCCATGGGGGTTGTACCTACCTGTACGCCCCTGGCATGGTCTCCTCACCTGGTTCATGTTGCTCCAGGCCTGTTGTAACCCTCACTGACATGATGTCATGTTGGTGGGAGGAAATCTGAATGTTGGGGTTGGGAACATACAGCGGGGAGGCATGGTATGGAGATGTATTTAAATGTGGTTCGCTGACCTTGCTGGGCATGAACCACATTAATTTCACTAATGCCCTTTCGGGAAGGAAATCAGCCATCCTTACCCGGTCTGGCCTACATGTGACTCCAGAACCACAGCAGTGTGGTTGACTTTCAACTGCCCTCCAAGGGCAACTCGGGATGGGCAATAAATGCTGGCCAGCAGTGACACCCATGTCCCATGAATGAAAAAAAAGTTAGTAGGAGGAATCAGGGACAATCACGTTCTGAGATCTCGCTAGCAAGAATCTCGTCCTTGGTTTCACAGAAGATTTTGTGCCCATGTCGCTATTTGCATAAAACACAGGTGCAAAATCCTGGCCATTATCCCTATCCAAAACCTGCAATTCCATGCTTAACATCTTCAGTTTAATGTTTGCAGCAATACAAGGAAAGGCAAATCTCTTCTTTGCAGCAAATGCAACATTGCCCAAACCCCTGAACAAATTTTGAAATATAGCTGCCAAAGTCAATAAAAATAAAGTTCTGTTATATGTTGGAGATGCAGGGAATCCTTTAATCTATTTGATTTAGTGCAACAGTTTACTGAAATTCCATGTGTTCTTGGAATAAATGAATGTGAAATCGATTCCTTGCCTCGCCATGCATCACGAAGAAACGTGGCAACATTTTCTTTACATGTTATTTCGAGTGAAATTGCAGACATGTTCTCTTTGAAGATTTCCTCATTTAAAAGCAATTATCACTTTGCCAGAGAAGATTCTCCCACATTTGATTATGGTGCTTCTAAACATAATGGCCAGAGGAAATAATCCCTCACCTCTTGTAAAGGAGTAGTTTGAACATCCAGAAATAACATCCTTTATTTCATACTATTATGAACAGAAGTTGTGGAAAGTGAACATTATTTCACCTTTATAACAGAATACAATTTCCTTTATTTGATGTATTTGGAACATACAATATTACCAACAATTAGTCGGGTGAGTTTTTGCCACACAATCCTATTTGCATGATATAATGTTTTTGGCCTAGTGGGTAGAAATTGAAAATTCAAATCCATTTTATAGCATTTACTCCTCTTTGATGTTTGTCCTATTGCCCAGATTATATGTCGTCAAACTACATGCAACCAGCCTCTGTATTTATGTCTCATTACAGCAAAGTTCAAAAGGACTTGGACTGACAGTGGCAAGTAACATTCACACTACAGAAACGCCAGGCAATGACTATCACCACCAATAAGAGACACTCTAACCACCGCCCCTTGACATTCAACGGTGTTACCATTACTGAATCACCTACTGTCAACATTCTTGGGATTACCATTGACCAGAAACTCAACTAGACTCGCTACATGAACACAATGACTACAAGAGCAGGTCAGAAGCTAGGAATTCTGCAGCGAATAACTCACTTCCTAACTCCCCAAAGCGTGTCTACAATCTACAAGACACAGGTCAGGAGTATGATGCAATGCTCTCTGCTTGCCTGGATGGGATGCAGCTCCAACAACACAAGAAGCTTGACACCATCCAGGACAAAGCAGCCCGCTTGATTGACACCACATCCACAAACATCCACTCCCTCCGCCATCAACGCTCAGTAGCAGCAGTATATACTATCTACAATATGCACTGCAGTAATTCACCAAAGATTGTTCGACAGCATTTTCCAAACTCATGATCACTTCCATCTAAAAGGACAAGGGCAGCAGATACATGGGGACACTATCATCGGCGGCGCGGGCTCGTTGGGCCGAAGGGCCTGTTTCCCGTGCTGTGTTGTTCTTTGCAAGTTCTGTTCCCAGTCACTCATCATCCTGACCTGGAAATATATCGCCGTTCCTTCACAGTCACTGGGTCAAAATCCTGGAATTCCCTCCCTAAGCAGGGCAACCCACAGCACATGGGCTTCAGTGATTCAAGAGGCAGCTCACCACCACCTTCTCAAGGGCAACCAGGAATGGGCAATAAATGCTGGCCAGCCAGTGATGCCCATGTTCCACGAACGAATAAAAAAAGTCAAATGCCATACAAGTAATTTATTACTTGTAAAATGTGCATACATTTAATTGATATACTTCATATACATAAAAACACACACTTACACAGGCTAATGACAGACACAATGGTAGTCAACCTGCAGCCTCATCACAAGACATCATCTAAACGATAGCACTTTTGTGTCACACAGCATGAGCAAACAGTCACATATGGTAAAGTCCTGGTTTCCAATCGGGGGAAATCAATACTGCAGACCAAATAAAGAACAGTGCACAAAACTGACAAAAAAGACTCCAAAGTAAGCATTGCAGGGGCCAAAATAAATGTGTCATAGCAAAATGTAACACTTCTCAAGATGGAGTCCCAAAATAACTGAATAGGCAATTCTAGCCAGCATCTGATTCAAAATGGACAGTGAATAAGAAGTGTTTTTTTCAGAACTGATTCTAAGTATGGAATAAATTTGGCATATTTTAATGAGATGAGCGTGCATGCCTGTGATCCAACCTGTTAGCATGTGGTCTATATTAAGCACGCTCTTTCATTTGATCAGTACTTGGGCTGTCAAGGGCACACCACTGAGGGAGCATCTCCAGTATGTTGAAAAATCTGTTTGCTGCAAGACTTTGGCCTTTTCTCATGCTCATTCACTTGAGAGGAATAAGTTGTAGCACCTTAATGCATTCAGTGGCATTTTTGATGTAACGACAATTGAAAACCAACCTTTCCTTAAACTGCTTTCGTGGTTAAAAAATCTAGTCATGTAGCAGACGGACATACATCAATAATTGTGTTCCCTGGTGTTAGAACTGAGCTTGTAGTTTTCTTTAATTTTCTGCTATTGAACATTTCTTCAGGCAATTGTACCAGTAATCTCACAATGCTACAATAAGAATGCAATTACTTGCTTCATTTAAAGGTGCATGGTCCAGTAAATACACGGAACTAAGTTTCAGTCTAGTTATGTTTACCAAAGGTTCACTCAATCCATTTTAAGTATACTTTGTAATCACAAAATAAACCTCTCTGGTTTAAGTTGGAGAAACTAACTATTAATCAGCTATACAAATAATAGGACTTGCACAGATTACGAGAGTGGGCAAAGAAGTGGCAGATGAAATACAATGTGGAAAAGTGTGAGGTTATGCATTTTGGAAGGAGAAGGCATAGACTATTTTCTAAATGGGAAAATGCTTAGGAAATCAGAAACTCAAAGGGACTTGTGAGTCATTGTTCAAGATTCTCTTAAGGTTCACGTGCAGGTTCAGTCGGCGGTTAGGAAGGCAAATACGATGTTAGCATTCATGTCGAGAGGTCTAGAATGCAAGAGCAGGGATGTACTTTTGAAGCTGTCTAAGGCTCTGGTCAGATCCCATTTGGAGTATTGTGAGCAGTTTTAGGCCCCATGTCTAAGGAAGGATGTGCTGGCCTTGGAAAGAGTCCAGAGAGGGTTCACAAGAATGATCCCTTGAATGAAGAGCTTGTCTTATGAAAAATGGTTGAGGACTCTGGGTCTGGACTTGTTGGAGTTTAGAAAAGTGGGGGCGGGGGGGCGTTTATTGAAACTTACAGGATACTGCAAGGTCTGGATAGAGTGGACGTGAAGAGGATGTTTCCACTAGTAGGAAAAACTAGATCCAGACGGCACAATGTCAGGCTGGAGGGACAATCCTTTAAAACAGAGATGAGGAGGAATTTCTTCAGCCAGAGAATGGTGAATCTGTGGAACAGCAGAAGGCTGTGGAGGCCAGGTCATTGAGTGTCTTTAAGATAAAGGTAGATAGGTTATTGATCAATAACAGGATCAGGGGTTATGGGAAAAGGGCAAGAGAATGGGGATGATAAAAATATCAGCCATGATTGAATGGCGGAGCAGATTTGATGAGCTGAGTGCTTAATTCTGCTCCTGTGTCTTGTGCTCTTACAAGCAATCATGGGGGACAAAAAGGAGATCTGAGTATATATAGGGCCTTGCATGACTTTGTAATGTCCCCAAGTTTTTTACAGCCAATTAAGTATTTTGAAGTATAAACGCAGTTGCAATGTAGGAAATGTGGCAACTAATGTTCACACAGCAGGGTCCCACAAACAGCAATACAACAAATAACCAAGTATGTGGACTCAAAACATCAGCTCTTTTGTCTCCTTACATTTTCTCCAGCATTTTCTCTTTGGGTTTCAGATTCCAGCAACTGAAGTAATTTGCTTTTAATCAGTTTTACATTCTGAAGATAGATCATCAATCTGAAACGTTAACTCTGTTTCTCTCTCCACAGTTGCTGCCTGACCTGGCGAGTATTTCCAACATTTTCTATTTTTAACGTCAGTTTTAGATGTTGATTAAGGGACAAATATTGGTCAGGAATTTAGGAGAACTCTCTTGCTCTTCATCATAAAGTACCATGGGATCTTTTACCTCCGTTTGAAAGGGCATGCGGGACGTGAGTTTATCATCCCAGCTGAAAAACAACATCTCTGATGATGCAGGAATCCCTTAATAGTTCACAACAGTGCCAGGCTAGATTACGTGCTCAGGTCTCTGCAGTGGAACCTGAACCCACAACCTTCTGAAGCAAGACAGGACTGCTGCAAACTGAGCCAAGCTGACACCAGTGTGGAGTGTTTCAGTTCTGTAGCAAAGGAAGGATCTGATATAAGTGAGTTTCACCCTCAGTCTGACTGGTACAGATTGAAGAATTAGGGACGATGAATAGAGACTGACTTTAACATCTTTTTCTGTCTACTTCTATTCTTTCTGAACATTGACAAACAACTTAATTCTGGAAACTGCTCAAAACTGCAAAGGAGTTAAATTAGCAGCAGTTAATATAGTCGTGAACCCAGGGGTCACAGTCTCCTTGTTATTACAACTGTTTATCTCAATTCAGAGGCTAACTAACTCCTAAAATTAGACAATCCATTGTCAAGTACAACACTGCAGTTAATAGGAAAGGACTGGCAGCTTGGGAATAAAAGTCAGTCTTATATCATTAGAATAGTCAGCAAGTAAGAATGCTTTACTCTAGAAACTCTAAGTTGCAACTTCAGTGTGCTGCAGAATGGCTGAATGCATATTCACATTCAGAGTTCCTCATTCTTAAATTCCGGATTTCATCTGTCCCGTTAGCAGTAAGTCACCGGGAAAATTGAACATAAGATCCACCCTGGGATAATTCTGCAGAATGACAGAAGAACATAAGAACTAGGGTCAGGCCTAGGCCATCTGGCCCCTCGAGCCTGCTCTGCCTTTCAATAAGATTATGGTTTATTTTTTCATGGACACAGCTCCACTTACCTACCTGCTCACCATAACTCTTAATTCCTTTATCGTTCAAAAATCTATCTTTGCCTTAAAAACATTTAGCGAGGTGGACTCAACTGCTTCCCTGGACAGGGAATTCCACAGATTCACAACCCTTTGGGTGAAAAAGTTCTTCCTCCACTCAGTCCTAAATCTGCTCAGCTTTATTTTGAGGCCATGCCCCCTAGTTCTAGTCTCACCTGCCAGTGGAAGTAACCTCTCTGCTTCTATCTTATCTACTCCCTTCATAATCTTATATGTTTCTATAAGATCTCACCTCATTCTTCTGAATTCCAATGAGTATAGTCCCAATCTGCTCAGTCTTTCCTCATAAGCCAACCTTCATTAACTGAAGCCTGTTCAGGTCCACTGATTTCAACCTGACTTACTATTGGTCTACGGAGCAGTCTTCTGGAATTGAAGAGTAAGTTGTGAAGCAGAAGCAGGAATAACTTCCATTCAAGGGTGGGACAGCTGGTCATGGGCAATTGCGTGCTTGGGAAAGCACACGGTGAATCCTATGGCAGGGCAGGATAACGGTCAACACCCTAAGCTTTACCTCACAGGCTCGAAGGTCATTATATTTAAAGGGTATATGGACTGCAAGCCACCGGCTAGTTGCAGAAGAGGAAGCATCCTCTCCACATCCACCCTGTCAGGTTATCTCAGGGTCTTAAAGGTTTCAATCAAGTTGCCTCTTACACTTCGAAGCTCCAGTGAATACAAGACTAACCTATCTACCTTTCCTCATAAGTGTTCTATTAATATATTCTGCAATCTAACCTTTATGCCACTATTAACACTTCTACAGTCATTAATGTCACGGTTAACACTGTGGCATCTTCTTCAATCTTGCTTCAGCTCCAACCACTCTCCAACTTTATAATTCATAACTCCCAAACGGTATTGTGGTTAGCACTGCTGCCTCACAGGGCCAAGAACCCGGGTTCAATTCTGACCTTGGGGCACTGTCTGTGCAGAGTTTACACATTACCTCCGTGTCTGCGTGGGTTTCCTCCAGGTGCTCCAGTTTCTTCCCACAGTCCAAAGACGTGCGGGTTAGGTTGATTGGCTATGCTTAATTGACCCTAGTATCAGGGGATTAGCAGGGCAGGTATGTGGGGTTACAGGAATAAGACCTGTCTGGGATTTTGGTTTGTGCAAATTTGATAGGCTGAATGGCCTCCTTTTGCACTGTAGGGATTCAATGATTCTACGAAGTCTC
The DNA here is from genome assembly GCF_965287045.1 of Carcharhinus amblyrhynchos. Taxonomy (NCBI): domain Eukaryota; kingdom Metazoa; phylum Chordata; class Chondrichthyes; order Carcharhiniformes; family Carcharhinidae; genus Carcharhinus; species Carcharhinus amblyrhynchos. The sequence goes on from NC_137327.1 coordinate 17,542,898, forward strand.
ACAACACCGGTTCAAGTCAATTATGACAAGCAGGCAGCAAGCCTAACTGTTATTCAGCTTTTTAACTTTAACTGTCATGGGCCATGTTTCTCAATCTTTAAGGACACCCAGCAACAACACCGAGCTGCGAGTTCCCTTTCTAACTACCTGCTGGATCCCAGTGAGCCATCCTAGACAATTTTAGTCATCAGGCAACTGTCATCCAATACTACTTACACCCCAATTCACAGCCCTTTGACCACTATTGATCCCTACCCTGGGATTGACAGCCTCACTCACCCCATTCAACCCTCCCAAGATCCATCACACCCTGAGACTGACCACCATTTCACAGCCTCTGAGAATGACTCCCTTCCTATACCCAGGGTTGACCTTTTGCCTACCAGTTTCCCCATCTTAATTGACATCCTCATCACCACCACCACCACCACCCCATCCCAAAAAACTTAAGGGTGCCCCATTCCTCCTTTCCTGGGGGGATAGGTCCATCCACTTGTCTCCTGTTCAAGTGGAAGCCAACCCCATCATTCAAGTTGACCTGTAGGCAGAGAACTGATCAGCGACCATATGCACATGATGGAGTTAGAAATCTTCAGTGACCGGGTGAACCCATCTTCCAGGTTCCCTACGCTTAGCAGCCCTCTTCCCCCAATTCCCACTACATCAGCCAGGTTATGCTCCAGGCCTGAGGACATTTGTGGACAAGCAAACGTTCACCAAACCCTTATCATGAAGATAGTATCCTTTAAAAATGTACGTATTGAATTCTTAACATTACTCAATTGATTACAACATTGTATGTTTATTGACATAACTTTAACCATGGATTTGGGGGCCTTTAAAATATGCTAATTTTCCTAAAACTCCAATGGCTTCCAATAAATAAAAGTTACATGACATGCTTATTGATTAAACCTTTTTTGCTTTAATCTTACATGTTTTTTAACAAATCATTACAGGGATAAACATTTCCAGATTGCATGGGTGTATCAAAGGTAACATGATTGTTGTATATGTCCATTTACATTTATGATTGCACACTGAAAACTGAGGAAACTGGTGTAAGCATGGGCTAAAGGGATGGGAAAATTGAAGGTAAGATGTTGAACATGTTGAGAGAAGCAGTTATAGCAATTCCAGAAGATGAACTGAATCATTAGTGTTCCTTTCATTTGTTCCTCTTTATTGTCACACTGCTCCAATACACCAGAGAAGTGTTAAGAATTGCATGGGAGGAGACTAGTATTAGGCTGTTTGGGACTGTGAGGGTTTATGTAGGACTGGAAAACAACACTGCCTGCATTATGACGTAGCATGTCACATTGGGGTATTAGAGGTGGAGAGGTTGAAATGCAGAAGAGGTAACAGAGCATGTGGCAATTCGTTGTGAGATCTGACCAAAAGCTCAGTCAAAGGACCTAACCAGATTACAGAAGGGTGAGCAAACTCCAAAAACAAAGGCTGAAATCGACACAGTTGTCACAACGGTTAGCACTGCTAGCCCAAAGCACCAGGGATCCGGGTTCAATTTGGACTTGGGTCACTGTCTGTGTTGAGTTTTCACGTTTTCCGTGTCTGTATGGGCTTCCTCCGAATGCTCCAGTTTCCTCCCACAGTCTCAAGATATGCAAGGTAGGTGGATTGGTCATGTTAAATGAGTGGGGTTACAGGGATAGAATGGGGGAGAGGGCATGGTCAACATACTCTGTCAGAGAGTCAGTGCAGACTCGATGGACTAAATGGCCTCCTCCTGCACTGTAGGGATTCGATGAAATAAGTTTTTAAATTTGGTGTAATTATCAGGTGGTACTGGCAGACTGATTGTCTTAATGCGTGCAGATTGAAGAATGCTCCAGCCTGAATCCAGAGTCAGTAACACTTGGTGACTGCATGCAAATGGAAAAGAAATTAAAGAGAAGTCAGAAAAAAAAATCCACTTTAGTGTGATGTTCCAAGCTTAGGAAAGCAAGTTACTGGCTAAAATTAATTTGTTTCAAAGATTTTCTGCAGAATCACTGAAGTTTAGATTGGTTCTGTAACCACAGTAGGAGCCTATGGAATCCTAAGAGGCATGAAAAATGTACTGCCACCCCACTTGTAAAAACAAATGCAACTGTGCTGAAAACCATCATGGTTGATAAATTGACATTGCCAGATGAATCAAGGCAAGTGGAAGGGCCAAAATTGGGCATGAGAAGAAGAAAGTTTTTAACATCTCCGATAACAGTAGGCTTGAATAAGAAAAAAAGAGGCTGAATAAGTGAAGGTAGGTCCAATAGCCACCAACATCATTGCCAGACAGGTCAGTACAGTTTTATACTCAGTAGATCCAATAGCCAATGACATAAGTACCAGACGAGGAATAAGTGAATCTTCTGATAACTTTGAAGTAGTTATTAAGTTTAAGTAGGCATCACAGAACTTAAGAAACATTACATTTTGGAATGATCAAAATTTAACATTAGAGTCCAAAAACTCAGAGAACCCTTAGACTCTTTCTTAAGTGAATTATACAGATTGGCTGAAGGCTCCAATTGTGGTGACCTTAAGTCAAAACTCATAAAAGACCAAGTTGTAATGGGAGTATCCGATGGCACATTGAACATAGAACATAGAACACTACAACACAAACAGGCCCTTCGGCCTACAAGTTGCGCCGATCATATCTATACCTACCAGGCCTATCTATAACTCTCAATCCCATTAAATCCCATGTACTCATCCGGAAGTCTCCTAAAAGACCCCAGCGAGTTCGCCTCTACCACCACTGATGGCAGCCGATTCCACTCACTCACCACCCTCTGAGTGAAAAACTTACCCCTGACATCTCCTCTGTACCTGCTCCCCACCATCTTAAACCTGTGTCCTCTTGTAGCGACCATTTCAGCCCTGGGAAATAGCCTCCTAGAATCCATCCTATCTATACCTCTCAACATCTTATAAACCTCTATCAGGTCGCCTCTCAACCTTCGTCTCTCCAGGGAGAAGAGACCTAGCTCCCTCAACCTGTCCTCATAAGGCATGCTTCCCAATCCAGGCAGCATCCTTATAAATCTCCTCTGCACCCTCTCAGTAGCTTCCACATCCTTCTTGTAGTGAGGTGACCAGAACTGCGCACAGTACTCCAAGTGGGGTCTGACAGGGCTCTTGTAAGGCACACTTTCAGGTGTACTCCAATCTGAAGATCTGACTTTGTAAACAGCCATCCAAGTCAGTATCCTATGTATACGTACATCATTATGCATTATTAAATTACAATTATTGTTCAATGATACGATATTCCCAACCTCTTCATGAGATAGCAGACAACCTTACAACAGAGGCAGGCTTGGGTGAGGGCATAAATCAAGGCTTTAACTTTTGAGAAGACTTTGAATCAATGCAGATGGCAATTAACTGGAAAACAACACAAATGAAACATTGATTGAAAAGAAAATGGATAATTTAGCCCATGATGAGAAAAGAAAGGAGGTGATATATTTTTCCACTAAGCTATATGATTTCTTTAGTTTGCAGTATGAATGTTAATCCTCTTTTTCAAGTGCATCGTGTTTTGTTTAAGATTTGAGTCTGAAAGAAATTGGAATAAGTGAAGATGATTAACCTGTTAAATAATAGAAATTTGACTTTCATTGCATTTCATTTTATTTGATTATGTTCAATTCTCCTTGTTGTAAATTGGGTGTAAGGTCTCAATTTTTGGGGACACAGATTGTCACGTAAGTAATTGTTAGTTATGAATTTCTGACAAATGCTATTTATTACAATGCTAGCCTAATTGATTTGAGGCAACTCTAAATTCCTTAAATATGTTGGTGAACCTCTGATGTGTCATCAGAAAATAAGAAACAACATGGGGGAAACTATTGCTGTGATAACAATCTGAAGACATTTGGTAGTAGGATTGTACTGTACTGTTTGCTAGAATACTTAAGTTACTGGAAAATTGTGAAAAATTAACACAGTGAAATTAACAATGACGTCTGTGTTTATCTTCTTTAAAAATCAAAGTTATTCAACAAGAAATTGTGAGTTGGATTTTAGTGGGTGCCATAGGCTGAAGGGAGCAATGCCCTCGAGGTTCTGGGTGCTTGCGAAAGGTGAAGTGTGCCTTCAATGTGCCCAGACCTCCTCCACCAAGCCTGACACCAATTCACACAACAAAGCTGCTGGGTTTCTTGCATCTTGTGGGCCTTTATCCTGAGGGATGTGAAATACCTGGGGTTGCAGGGAGTTAAGCTCTTACACAGGCCAACTGAGACCTTCAAGTGGCCACTCATTGAGTGGACATCTTATTCTGAATGCACTAAAGCTTTAAGCGGTCAGGGGCAGACCCGTAGGAAGCAGGAACCCCACTTGCTGGGTTTTACATGTCCCTGGCAGCGAGGGAGCATGCAATATTTGTGTGGTGCATGCGTGCGTGTGCATGTGTGAGAGAGAGAGAGACTAACTCCTCTTAGTTAATTTAGGAATAACCTCTCTATTTTATGAAATCACCTGAAGCGTAAGGACATTGTTTGAAACCATCTTGGGCTCCGTGGGGAGCAACATGGACGTACTATTTTCAGTTGAAATTAATGCAGTATCCTTGGCTCAAACATCTTTAGCTGCTTCATCCCTAACCTTCTCTTCTACCATAAGGTCAGAAGAAGTGAGGATATTCACTGATGATTGCATACTGTTCACCAATTATACCAACACAAAGCAATCACAGACTGATGAGCTTTTAAAATAGCATCCTGAGAATCTGAATCTGTAACAACCCTCCTTCAGTTTAATCATGTTGTTATGCGGAAGAAGACGTCATGGAACTTGAGTACAAACTTTCAACAGCTTCAGCTTTTGAACGCTTGCAGCAACAATAATTATCACATGGTTGAAATTGAGAACCCTGTATCAATTCCTCAGATAGTGTGTGTCCACATGCAGCAAGACCCAGACAACATTCCAGCAATCCAAAAAACATCCTGGTTAGGTGCATTGGCCATGCTAAATTCTCCCTCAGGGTATCCGAACATGCACCAGAATGTGACGACTAGGGGATTTTCATAGTAACTTCATTGCAGTGTTAATGTAAGCCTACGGTGATATCTAATTAATTAATAATAAATAAAAAATGTTCAGGCTTGGGCCAATAAGTAACATTCATGTCATAAAAGTGCCAGCCAATGGCTATGTCATACAAGGGAGAATCTAATGGTTTCTTCTTGATATTCAATGGTATTACCACTGCTGAATCCCCAACCCTCAACACCTTGGGGTTTACTATTGATGAGAAAGTAAATTGGACCAGCCATATAAATGCCATTACAAGAATAGATCAGACGTTTTGAATTCTACTGAGAGTAACTTACCTTCTGACTCCCCAAACGCATAAGTCTAACTGAATGAACTGTGCTGGTCTGGATGAGTACAGCTCTGACAACACTTCTGAAGCTCAACACCATCCAAGTCAAGAAGTCCACATAATGGGCACCTCATCCACCACCATCAACATCCAATCACCAGTGCTGCAGCAATCCACCAAGCTTTCAAGCGTTCTGCCTCTACCATCTATAAGTAGATGGGCAGCAGATGCAGGGGAACAATGCCACCTTCACGTTCTCCTCAAGCCACATACCATCCTGAGTTTTAAATATATCACTGTTCCTTCACTGTCCATAGGTCAAAATCCTGGAACTCCCTCCTGAAAAGCACTGTGGGTGGACATGCATCATACTGATTACAGTGGTTCAAGAAGGCAGCTCACCATCTACTTCTCAAGGGCAGTGCCCACATCCCGTGAACAAATAAATTACAAAAATATGAGATTTTGTCAGAAATTTGATGGCAAGTATATAGGAGATAATGTTCAACAGGCACTAGTAACCTCATAAGTAACAACATCCTGGAAGAAACAAACAATCTTGTTTGTTCAGTGTTGAAGCACTGAGTTTAAATGAATCTGAAATTATAGATATGGGCTTGGAAGATTGTGCGTATACAAATTGCATCCTTTTACGGTTTTGCCGCTGTTAATGATCAAATACAGATATGCATATGTTGGATTCTGTCTGGATCAATCTCTTCCAATTGTCAAGTGTGGTGGTTTTCAATTATATCCACACAAAGCAATCACAGACTGATGAGCTTTTAAAATAGCATCCTGAGCTTCTGAATCTATAACAACCCTCCTTCAGCCCTAATCATGTTGTTGTGCGGAGGAAGATGTCGTGGAACTTAAGTACAAACTTTCAACAGCTTCAGCCTTTGAGCAATTGTTGCGACAGACGGCACAGCGGTACTGTGGTTAACACTGCTGCCTCACAGCGCCAGGGACCCGGGTTCAATTCCTGCCTGAGGTGACTGTCTCTGTGGAGTCTGCACATTCTCCCCGTATTTAACAGGTTTCCTCCGGATGCTCCAGTCTCCTCTCAAGGAGGAAACTGAAGGATGTGCTGGTTACTGACCAAACTCAATTCTCCCTCAGTGTACCCGAATAGGCACCAGAGTGTGGTGACGAGGGGATCTTTACAGTAACTTCATTGCAGCCTATTTGTCACACTAATAAATAAATGTTTATCTTTAATAATAACCGCTGCATAGTTGAACTTGAGAACACTGCATCAGATTGGACATGAAGGCTGAGATTTCTTTGGGCTGATGGGAGTGTCACCCACCAGTCAGAATGCTGGTAAGGAACTAACTTCATTGCTGTGGGAAAGACCTGACAGAATCAAAAGCATCCTACAGGCCTTTAATTGACCACCACAGGGCCTTCCCTGCAATTGAGGCCCTTGGCAGCAGAAGCCCCCAATCAGAGACTGCTACTTCCTCATGTTGCCAGTAAGGTGAGTGGCTGTTGGTGGCACTGCCCTGATGCCAGGTGCTTCAATTAAGACACCGAGTGCCTGACTTGTCTCTTCCTCTGGGAAGACCCTAGAAATCCCAACAGGTTTTGCAGAACTGGTGATGAGTTCAGTTTTACAGATTCACCATAGAAAGCATCCTTTCTGAATGTATCACAGCTTGGTATGGAACCTGCTCTGCCCAAGAACGCAAGAAACTACAGAAGATGGTGAATGTAGCCCAATCCATCATGCAAATGAGCCTCCCATCCATTGACTCTGTCTACACTTCCTGCTGCCTCAGCAAAGCAGCCAGCATAATTAAGGGCCTCATGCACCCCGGACATTCTCCCTTCCACCTTCTTACATCGGGAGAAAGATACAAAAGTCTGAGATCACATACCAACCGACTTAAGAACAGCTTCTTCCCTACTACCATCAGACTTTTAATTATATTAAGTTGATCTTTCTCTACACCCTAGTTATGACTGTAACACTGCATTCTGCACCCTCTCCTTTCTCCCCTGTGTACTCTATGAATGGTATGCTTTGTTTATATAGCATGCAATAAACAATGCTTTTCACTGTATCCCAATGCACATGACAATAATAAATCAAATCAAACAGAATGTGGCAGACACATCCAAGTGCAGTGGTACAACCAAGTCCAGAGGGTAACACCATTCATTATCAATATAAGAAAGGTGAGCATAGATATTTTAGAATTCAACTCAACTTATCAAACCATGTTGTAGTCAGTGGAAAGAGTCGACAGTTAGAATGTGACTGACAGAATGTGATGATTTGCAAAATTACTTGACGACCAGGAATTCAGTTACTTTTCACCTTTAAGCAGTGATGACCTTTCATTGATTCAATGATGCCTTTCTTCCACAAATAAAGCTTTCAGTCTTAGCAGCTACTTTCGATATTTGTTAGAATTCATGACAAATATAAGCTATTAAGTGTTATGCAACATGACCTTTTTTTAAAATGTCACACCACACAGGCTTTCATTTCAGTATATGTCATGACAGAATTAATTTTGGTTCTTCAATATTTTCCAACTGCAAATGTGTCGTATATTATCAGGGCAATGATTGAAAAATCAAGGCTAAAATGGAAATATAGAAATATTGCAAACCCATAACCCAAGGCCAGTCGCTATCATTTCATATATATTTATATCTTATACAGTGTGTCAGATTTATAAAAAGGTTAATATTGGGATCTTGAATCCTACCAGCATCAGTCTATTTTAATAGCTGCCAGATTCTGTCACTCACCCATCTGTCAGAACAAATATTGATTTAAAGTAATCATAACCAAACAAATATGAAAGCAGCGTATTGGCTGACGAAAAGCAATAACAGTAGCAGCACAAGAGGAGTTGTTATGATACCTTAAAGGAGTTGGTGTTTAGAGTGATGAGTTTGTGAAGATTATGCAGTACAGTGAACCATAATGCAGTTACACTGTCAAAAGCAGCTCCTTCATCAATATTGCTTTCAGAATTATAATAGTGCTATTAAAATTTTGTCTCATCTGTCAAGACTCAGGTGCGTTTAGCTCCCTCACATTAACTCAATGCCTAAAATGGATTTCCATCAGAAAAAAAACCCCTGTAACTCATATTACAACAGTTAAACATCATGTTATGCAGACTGCTTTGGACAGACAGCTCGCAACTTCAATCATTCAGCTGTTCTCCTCTGGTTAGCGCGTGCCGTTCAAAGCTACTGAAGAATGGGTGCTGGATACATAATTTGAAAAGGCATAACTTTGAAGGTATGCACAGGCAGCTTGATCAAATTCATGAGGTGAGCGAAAGGGGTGCCCAAGAACATTCCCAGTAAGGACAAGTAGAACTCATTCAAAAGAATAATACTGATCACATGAACTAGATACATAGCTTGCAACAGAAAGCATAGACTAAACAAATCTAATTGTAAATGCCTAACAGATTAATCAGACACAAAATACGGAGAAGGAGGTAACTCAATCAATCCTGTGGCATGGTGTCTCAGCAGTTAGCACTGCTGCCTCAAAGCATCAGGGATTGAGGTTCAACCCCAGCCTCCAGTGACTGTCTGTGTGAAGTTTGCACGTTCTCTCCATGTTTGTGTGTGTTTCCTCCGAGTGCTCCGGTTTCTTCTCTCTCTCCAAAGATGTGTTGGTCAGGTGGATTGGCAATGCTAAATTGTCCATTAGTGATCCCAAGAGGTGTAGGTTAAGGGGATTAGTGGGGTAAATCCTTGGCATTATGGAGATAGGGTGGGGGTTGGACATGGTCAGATGCTCTGTTGAAGAGTTGGTGCAGACTTAATGGGCCAAATGGCCTCCTTCTGCACTGTTGGGATTCTATGAAAATGTTCACTTGGATAGACATAAAAATATATGGAAGTCTGTTAAAAGAATGGTTGAGAAACAGCAAAGCTGGAACAAACATAGCAGAATGAAATAATTACACCCAACACCATAGCAAAGAGGCAGTATTCAGAAAAGAGGAAGAATACTGACAACTTTTAACAGAGCTGGTGATGAGCGTAAAATGGTTAATACATTTCCTCCAAGAATTCACAGGGGAACATATGAACAACATGCATCCCTAACTGTCTTAACCCAAGAAGAAGAATAACTTTCACAGAGAACAAAATGGAAGATCTCAACTGGTAAAAATGTTGGAAACAAAAAAGAACTCCAAAGGCTGAGTAGCATTTATCCCAGAGATAATATTGGCCCTTAATTAAGTTAAAGTAGGAAAGCATTTCTTGAAAATAAGTTGGGGTGGGGGGGCGCTAGGGGAGTGTTATCTTCCACAGGACCCTCCTCCGTTCCTTTCTCTCATCTCTACATACACAAATTTCTTTATTTCACCGCTCCTCCTCATTATTCAGTCCAAAATACAAACCTGGCAGATCACCCATGGCTGGGATTAAACTGTTTTGAAGGTAAGGAACTACAAAAAGGTTATAAACATAGCCCTGTCCATCACACAAACCAGCCTCCCATCCATGGACTCTGTCTACAGTTTCCACTGCCCCAGACATCATCTCTTCCACCTTCTTCTGTCAGGAAAAAGATACAGAAGTTTAAGAACCGACTCAAGAACAGCTTCTTCCCTGCTGCCATCAGATTTTTGAATGGACTTATTTCACATTAAGTTGATCTTTTTTGACACACTAGCTACGACTGTAACACTACATTCTTCACTCTCTCCTTTCCTCCACCCCTACATATTCTACAGTATGTTTTGTCTGCATAGTGCACAAGCAACAATACTTTTCACTGTATCCCAATACATGTGACAATAATAAATCAAATCAAAATACAATTCAGCAGCAGCAAAATTCAACACTCAATCCCAGAATATAGAAAATATGCAAAAGCAAACATGCCTAGGAGTTAATTGTCAGTCAAAAAAGATCAAATTGAGAAGTTAGTTTGAACAGATTAAATGGCCCCATAAATAGCACTGCTCAAGAGTCTATTCTGCCTGTTCATGCTTCAGTTGCGAACCAGGCAGTCAGCATGCAGAGGGCTTTTATTTAAATATTTTGTTGAGGCTGTGTAATGCTTCCAATGTGTGCACTGGACACGGTGGTGCCCATTCCAATATAGTGCACTTGGAGCTTAGAATGAGCACTTCTACTATCTTGCACATTCAAATCTTCAGCACCCATTTTATGTCTGTGAACTGGTGCTGTGTGAATGAATTTCTAGGCCACAGACTCCAATAGCAAATCTGGGATCGTAATCAAAAAAATCTTCAAGTTATTCCCTAAATTTCAGAGTTGACAGAGCATTTAAATGTACTTCGCTTTAATATTGCAGAGGGAAAGCCCTGTGAAAGGATTGGATGTTCAAATTAACTTCCTGACGGCTTAATCAGGCACCCGGACATATTTTATGTTTAACTTCCAAGCAAACCAACATACTCTCTCCCACCTTCTTCCATCCGGAAAAAGATACAAGAGTCCGATATCACCACACCAACCGACTTAAGAACAGCTTCTTCCCTGTTGCCATCAGATTTTTGAATGTACCTATTATAATATTAAGCTGATCTTTCTCTCCACCCCATCTGTACCTGCAACACTACATTCTGCACCGTCCCCTTCTCCCAGATGTATACTATGAACGGTATGTTTTGTCTGCATAGCACGCAAGAAACAACACTTTTCACTGTATCCCAATACTTGTGACAATAATAAATCAAATCAAATCAACGTATATCTCTATTAACTGAGAGACTGTGGGGAATAGCAATGGATGTATAGTAGGTAATTACCTTGCTCCCGCTCATAAAAGGATCAAGGACAAGAGGACATAGACTAAAAATGATTTACAAAAGAAGCGAAGGTGATGAGAGAAAAATCTCTCTCACACAGTGAGTGGTTCAGGTCTGGAATGTACTGTATGGAAGTATGAAGAAGGAAAATTCAATCAAGGCATTGAAGAGCGTGTTAGATGATAACTTGACTAGAAACAAATGTCTATGGGTACAGGTAAAAGGCAGGGGAATGATGCTCGTTTGGAGCCAAAAGAGAAAATGCTGAAAAATGTCAGCAGGTCTGGCAACATTTGACAAAGGGTCATCTGGACTCAAAATATCAGTTCTTTTTTTCTCCTTGCAGATGTTGCCAGATCTGCTGAGATTTTTCAGCATTTTTTCTTTTGGCTTCAGATTCCAGCATCCTCAGTAATTTGCTTTAATGCTTGTTTGGAGAGCTGATGCAGACAGGATGGGCCAAATGGCCTCCATCTGCACCATAATGATTCTGTGATTTAAAAACGATGGTGCAAATGAGTACATTATTAAAATCGCTGAACATTAAACATAATAAACATAGTCCCTTTGTAATATTTGATTGCAAGCATGTTACTCCTCCAATGCTTCAATATGGGAGATATTAACAGTTGTTTGGGAAGAATAGTAGTTTATTTATTTGTGTTGCAAGTAGGCTTACATTAACATTGCAATGAAGTTACCGTGAAAATCTCCTAGTTGCCACACTCTGACACCTACTCGGGTACGCTGAGGGAGAATTTAACATGGCCAATACACTTAACCAGCAAGTCTTTTGGACCGTGGATCACCCAGAGGAACCCCTCGCAGATACGGGGATAACATGCAGAATCCGTACAAACAGTGACCCTGGCTGGGAAGTGACCCAAACCCTGATCCCTGGCACTATGAAGCAGCAGTGATAACCACTGTGCCACCATGCCACACTGTATTGATAAAAATAAGAGTTTGTCTCAAGATTAGACTATTCCATTTCTCTCGCTCACAAAGGGTTGAAGTCAATGACTGTCAACTGTGTCTGGAAGTTGAAGACAACATACTGTATGACCTGGAATGCCAAATGCAATTTAGTGGGCATCTGTGACTTGTTACTGTCATACAAAGGAGAATTTAATATACTGTGTCTGTTGAGCACGGAACAATATTCAAACAGTTGTTTCTCTCTAATCACCTGAATAAAGAAAGCTTGCAGGATTGTTTTATGAGCTACAGCTGACAATATGAGTGCTATACCTTCACAGTAGGCTAGACTTCTTAAAAGTATAAGAGCATCTTGTGAGTAATTGTGATGGATGGCGACTAAATAGAAACTTCCTGCTTATAAATTATTTATGATATAGTCATGTACCTGTGAATAAGCACTGGAAGGTCTGACTGATCACTACAAAGCCAATTATAGTTGGCCTTAGGGTATCGAGACAAAGGAAGGAAGAGTTGCTTGGAAGGCTTGACATCACCATGCATGGATTCAAATTGATGTTTATCTTATGAGAGCCGTAGAAATGTGTTGGTTGTGAACATCTGAATAATTGTGTAGCTTTACAATTCAATAGGTATGCATCTCACTGCAATAATACTCGGGAATCACAAAAGCAAGAGAACATACAGTGTTATAATTATGAACCAGACTGCTTACGATCCCATAAATTTGAAGCTGTCTTCTGTCTGGATGTCTTAACGAGTGAAACACACTATTAATATCTTCTTGCGGTGTTATTTATGGAGCAATCGTTACAGAGGGAACTCTTTAGAACTTTGTGATTAAGAATCCATCATCTTTTAAATGTGGAAAAGGAAAAATACAGTCCTTGAGGGATTTGAGGAGTTTTTTCCCCCTCAAGGAAGAATGCTGTGTTTTTCTATCAGAATAAACGTGGGCATCAGCGAACCTACAAACATGTCTGCACACATACATGCATATGGGGAAATGAGTCCTGAAGAAATCGCAGTGACCCAAAATGAATCAGTTTGAGTTTCCTCCCATAGTCCGAAAGATCTGCTGGTTAGATGCAATGGGCCATGCTAACAGATGCCGGTGTGTGGCGACTATGGGATTGTCACAGTAACTTCAGTGTTGATGTAAGCCTACATGTGACATTTGTAAATAAACATAAAATTTCAAAGTAGAGTTTTGATGGACGTGTGATTTTGGCATTGTGGTAGAGGAAGGGAGGGGAGCGAAGAAGGGAGAGAAGGGAGAGTGGGGAGGGGAGGGGAGAGAGGGAAAGATGACAAAGTGGAGTTGAGACCACAACCAGATCAACCGTAATCTTATTGAATGGTGTTATGGGTTCAAAGGACTGAATGGTCTACACCTGAGTTCGACACTACTCTGTTCCTCTGTGTTTCATAGTTTTGAGGTGCAGAGAAAATTAAGTATGAGACTATCGTCCCAGACAGAATCACAGGATTGATTCAGAGGGCCCATCCCAACTGCACTGACTGTACGAATGAGCATTTCACCAAGTGCCATTCTCCTGCTACCATTCTTACCTGCATAAAATGTGCTCCAATTTAACATTAATGGATTGAAAATCACAACTGGGAAACACAGAAGGAGGAGCTTTTGACTCAGGTAAAGTCTGGTTTAATCACAGAGCATTAAAAGATGGAGGAAATCACAGATGAAAATATGGCAAGGTGCATAGCACTTTTGAAAGTAGATGCACAGAGTCGCAAAGTATCCTTGCGTATACGTGCAACCCCACTTCTTCGGCATTGCAGCATAAGTTTCCATGGATCTAAGATCTGGTGAGATACCAAACCTCCATATTTTCACCCCCAATAATCCTGTACGTTTATACCAATTAATCACATTGAGGTTAATCAAGCACAAAACAGCTCGTGATATACCTCATTTGGCACCAAAACGTCAATAGATTTTTTTTCTACACTACATTTTAGCAACTAAGAGCACTTATAAATGTTTGTAAGATATATCAGAAGCGAGAGATTTATATTCCTTATTCAAACCTCTGGATGGTCTGCAAATGGTAGGACACATTGTATAATCAACTTTTCTTTCCCCCTATTAATTATTATTTCCCTCAAGGCAAAAGAAAGACATGTGCTGAAAGTTCTTGCAGAAATCAATGGAGAAAGCTCATTATTTTTATATTACGATCAACACAATGACCACTCCAGCAGTTTTGTCTGCTGAAATTACCTGGAAATCAGCAGGTTCATGCATAGAACCACCCAAGGCAATGTTTCCAAATCCACGGCAAACTGTGCATTCAAAGTTTTACATTGCCTTTGTTTTGTTCTGCACCAATGTTATATCATTCCCGGCACCTCTTGTAATCACAAAGGTGGATCAGTAACCCATGTTTAACCAACGGTAGACTTGCTTGATACTAGGTGCAAAGGTGGCTGGACCACTTGTGAAATGGTGCCCTCACCATCAAATCTCATAGCTGAAGAGGTTTTTCAGCAATAAGATTGTTAGCTGGCAGATATGAAACCAATGTTATGATTCATACCATCAATCAGACAGATCCGGAGGCCATTCGGCCCATCGTGTGTACACTGACAATAATCCCATCCAGGCCCTATTCCCGTAACCCCATGCACACTTACTCGGCCAGTCTCCCTAACACTGGGGGGCAATTTAGCACGATCAATGTACCCTGCACATTTTTGGAGTGAGAGAGGAAACCGGGGCACCCAGAGGAAAACCATGCAAACATGGGGAGAATGTGCAACCTGCACACAGATAATGACCCAAGCCAGTAACCGAATCCAGGTCCCTGGTGCTCTGAGGCATCACTGTGCCACCCGTTAGATAACCCTAATATTTAAATCAGATACTGCTATTTAGCCAGTGGAATAACACAATAATAATGCTGGAGCATTATCATTGTTGCACCAGAAACACGTAACAAAATGGGAAAGTAAAGTTTATTTATTAGTCACAAGTTACATTAATACTGCAATGAAGTTACTATGAAATTTCCCTAGGCCACACTTCAATATTTTATGCAGTTTCTAGAACTACTGTTGAAACAAACTCTTTATCAAGAGGGAGCTGTTAAAGAAAATCCCTATTTGGCTGAATACTACTGCAATGCTGGGGAAATTTGCAATTTTCCTCTCCTATCTAAATAGTAGTATGAATGCCACTGATCACAAATGCTGTCTTCGCCTGAGGAACAAGATGTGCCTCAGCACAAATGTACATCTATTTTCAATTAGGCTCTACTGTCCTACAGTTGACAGGAGGCTGGCCAGTGCCTGTGGCTGGAACAGAATAACAAAGATAGGTGTTTCTTTTCTTGTTTCTCAATATATACTCAGTAATACAGTGAAGTGCTCTCCTAGATGTTTGGCAATATACAGATTGTGAGCATTTTCTGAAGAGTCGATAATCCCCTGTTTGTAGAGAATGGTATTTCTCCTTCTCTGATGATTTGGTAGGGACAAGTATCTATGCTTGTACTCACAAAGTTCTATATAGATGTGTGGAAAAGAGTCAAGGAGAGATTACTCTTATCTCATTTCAATTATCAAGAAATAAATTTAGTTGCACATGTTCTACTTTCGAGGAAATATTTGTCCACGCTCCTCAAGAACCCTTGGAAATTGCATGAGTTGGTGTTTGATGTCTCTAACCCGAGCACATGAGCAAACTGAAATGTTCAATGAGATATTACATTTAAAAAAAACCACCAAGATGCAAGATTGAGGAATCTACATCACTTGCTCAGGTTGACTGCCTGTGTGGAGTTTGCACATTCTTGGGTTTCTTGCACATGCGTGTGTTTCCTTCAAGTGCTCCAGTTTCCTCCCACAGTCGAAAGGTGTGCAGGTTAACTGGATTGGCCATGGTAAATGGGTGAGGTTATGGGCCTGGATAAGATGTTCTTTTGGATGTTGGTGCACGCCTGATGGGCCAAATGATCTCCTTTATTTATTCATTTGTGGGACACAGTCCTTGCTGGCTGGGCAGCAATTATTGCCCATCCTTAGTTGACCTTGAGAAAGTGATGGTGAGCTGCCTTCTTGAATCGCTGCAGTCCATGTGCTGTTGGTTGCCATTAGGGAGGCAATTCCAGAATTGCAACTTCTGCGTTGCAGGCATTCTATGAATTCTATGGTTCTATGGTAGAGGCTTGAGTGCCACTTACATTTGAAAGATGCTGTTTGAGGGAACTGTTTCCTTGAAATATTCAGTAAACAGGAAGATGCATAGCAATAGGCTTTTATTCCAGTTTTATTTGCTATGTTGTTAGCTCCATGAAAACAATGTCTGGGAACCATAAGTACTTTGAGCTGAATAATTAGAGTGAATTGGATTGAAATGTTAGAGTTTCCCCTGAATTAACTTCAAGGTCAGAAGACAATTGCAAATCTATTGAAATTGCAACAAAATAGAAATAAAATATTGCTGATGCTGGAATTCTGAAATAAAAACAGAAAATGCTGGAAAAACCCAGCAGGTCTGGAGGTATCAGTGGAGAGAGAAACAAAGTTAATGTTTCAAGTCCACATGACTCTTCTGAACTATTGAAATTGCAGCACCGACATCTCTGCCCAGTGTTTTGTTAGAAAAACAAAAGCAAATGACTGTCACCCCATGGCGTTGTTTTCTTTCCCTTGAGAGTCTTATATGTGCTTAGAATCATAGAATCATACAGGGCAAAAGAGGCCTTTCAGCCCACCGAGGCTACACGGAAACGCAAGAAACACCCGACCTCCCATCTAGTCCCAGTTGCTAGCACTTGGCCCATGGCCTTGAATATTATGATGTACCAAGTGCTGTCTTGGGCTTAACTAATTGGAGGAAGAATCATGATAAGTGTAAATCGTAAACAATCCGTATGTGACAATGTTGATGCCCAATGTTCTCTTGTTCTGTTCTTTCTTACAGTTATAGATTCTGCTGTGACAGCACGGACAACGCAGATCAACCATCACAAATATAGCTCAGTAGTCCTCAGTCAATTCAACCTCATGTTCTACAAACTGGAAGGTTAATTCTCTGTGAATTAGCTGTTGCAGATGGAGCTGCTCCTGTGTAATCGATACAATTGTACTGGAGGGGGTGTCGAGAAAATTCACCAGGTTGCTGTCTGCGATGGAACATTTAAGTTCAAAAAGAAAAGTGCCCAGTCTTATTATGTTTTAATGCCAGTGGAATTATGAACACAGTCAGATAATGTCTTGATAATGTCCTGACTTTTAACTTGATACCTAAAGATGCAAGATAGGATGATAAGAGAGGGTTGAAAAGCCTGTAAGCCTGTTTCTTTTCTTTAAATAAACCAAGCCCACCTGCTGCCTCCTTATCATATCCCTCATTTCTTCTCACGTCAATGACATTCCTTGATAACTTAATATATGACTCTTTGTCACCCTTTAAGGTCATGTATTTCAGCGCGCAAGAATGAGCAATGGCACTGTTACAGGACTGTTATTAAAAGAGAAAGTCAAAAGTTAAAAAACAGAAATGCAGTTAAAGTGAAATGCTTTGTTGCTGACTGTCACAAGATTAGCTGGTTTAATGATGATAGCGAATTTCTCCATTATATAAATATCAGGATCAGTAAGCTATTCTGAAAAGTTATTGGACTTTAATTCTTTGAAAGGGAGATTACTACTTAAATAATTATGAAGGAAAGTCATTCCCTTTGGCAAAAGGTTGAGAGAGCATGGGCCAGAAATAACAAAAAAAAGAAAGTTACAAGGGATGAAGTCAAATACAATTGCTATCATCCAAAGGGTACTAGAAGTATTCATTGAATAAGAAACATAGTGACGTTTACGAAAATGACAGAAAGATGACTTGTCTGTTTAGCCTGCCCCATATAAGTTAAATTTCATTTATTAGTGCCACAAGTAGGCTTACATTAGCACTGCAATGAAGTTACTGTGAAAATCTGCTGTTCGCCAGGCTCCGGCGCCGTTCTGGTACACCGAGGGAGAATTTAGCATGTCCAGTGCACCTAACCAGCACGTCTTTCAGAGGAAACCATGGTACAAAGGAAACCCCACTGTCCAGTTAGTTAAACAACACAAAAACACGGACAGTCCAGCCAAGAGAAGGAATACATCCTCATCAACCAATAGAGTGACCATGCCAATGTGTGGAGCAAATTGCCCCCACAGGCATGATCAACATCCTGCAGTTTCAGCCCAATGCTTTCAATGTAATAGAATTAGATACTTCAGCAAACTGTTCAAAGCCAAAGCATCTAAACACACAGAAAACCAAAAGCTGATTTCATGAATAGAGAAGTGGACGAAATGATATCCAGATGCCAGAAAATCTTCCAAATCGATGTTTACCTGCAATGATAAAGCCACTTGTACTACAGTGGTGTGAACAAAACATGGAAGGGTCCAGCTCACCTGAACCTAAGAACTCAGAGACTTGAAGTGGGGAGATGGAGTAGGAATATTGATGTAAACACATGGAGTAAACTGGTATAATTTGAAATACATTGGATGAAGACTTGGGGAAGGTGTACTATAAAGGTACATATAAAGTTAATAAGGACTAAGTACAGTTCCTCCCACACTGTGATTATGAGAACACATGACCCATACCTAGGAGTCAGTCTAATGTTGGACTGAGCAGTATGCACGAACAAACTTGAAGATGTCTCTGAGCTTGAATCCTTTACTGTATGTACGCCCATAGTTCTTGTCATTAATAAATACATTCAGTGAACTGACTTAAGACTACAAAGACTTCAGGAAGGTCTAGCACAGGGTATCCCACATACTACAACAATGGCTATTAATTAGGTTGCTTGGCACAACTAAAGAACAAAGATCAACACAGCACGGGAAACAGGCCCTTCGGCCCAATGAGCCCACGCCGCCATTTTAACATTGTGAGTGCCCTCTTCTACCTATGACCTTTGTCTATGCCTATTGGACGCCACAATAAAGGAACCATAACCAGATTGAGGGATGACTAATTTAGGGACAACTAACTGATACTTGGCTGGTACAAACTGTTCATTTGTACTTGAATTTTGCCAGAAGGTCCTACAACCAGCATAAAGTTCTGATTTGCATTGTAAAACTTTAGGTAAGGAGGCTGCTTGTCCCATTTGATTAAAGTATCAGGTGGGCCTTGGACAAGAATGGGGTGACCATTTGCCCCCATAAAGTCCCCCACCTCCTCCAGATCCCTCTCAATTCAATTCTAGGGAAAGTTGGAAAATGGCTCTGCGTTGAATGCTCCCCAATATTTGTTATTCCACCAATAGCAGGAAGCAATAATGAATCAAGTAATGAACCATAAAACTGTTAATTTCATCAGTTTTTGAAAGTTTCTAACGCAAGTTAGAAGTAAAGAAACAGATGGCTTTGGAAAGAATTTTTAGGTTCACAGCATTCTGCAACTTAAATTAAAATGCAAAAGACAAGCTGCCTTCTCACTTTTAGAACAGCAATGTTCGCATAATTCCCAAAATGTTACCAATTTCCAACTGCTAAGCTGAATAACATGAATGCAAAACAAGCAACCGTTTAATCCAATTCAATTCACAAGAGCTGCCCACAAGTAGTGACTTTCTTTAAAGCTCTTAGATGAAAAAATTACATGCTGCTTATTTTTTGAGTTTTTTGAGCAACATAAGTGAACTACTTTGCTTTAAGTGCTGCCCAAATCCCAGGCTTACATCCAGCATAAGTTTAACAGAGCATACCTTGTCCAAGTCCAGTATAAATGTCTAATACAACTTTTCCTACTTGTACAAATTATCCTCGACATCTGCATTTATGCTGTTAATTTTCTGCAACTGCACCCATGTAAAATCCTGAACTGCTCGTTATGTGCATTAAAGGAATAGGTAAGGTGACCCTGGGAGTGGGATGATCCGTCCGAGGACTGCCTTGGGAGGGCTGTTGTGATGAGTGTAAGACCTGCAATAAATACCTGCAACATCTGGCTGCAGTGAGAGTTCACGGGATGAAGTAGAGTTTATTTATTCATCACAAGCAGGCTTTTATGAACACTGCAATGAAGTTACTATGAATATCCCCTAGTCGCCACACTCCAGCACCTGTTCGGGTGCACTGAGAGAGCATTTAGCATGGCCAACGCACCCTAACCAGCACATCTTTCGAGCCCTCGGCCATGGTTGAAGAAGAAAACCTTCTTGCTGATCATCATCCAGTGGCCCTTTGACCTGCTGAGTATTTTGTAGTGCTTTCCTTTTTATTCACCTTATTTTTACATGCATTTGATTTATGCCAGGCCAACTCTGTTGTCAGGTAAACAAGAATTTATTGCTTGCATCTGTTTTTAAATCATAGGTGAGGGAATGCTGTTTCGAGCCTTGTTTGCATTAACTAATGGAGAGTATCAGTTTAATAGTTGTTGCCTGGCTTATGAGTGATAAAATTACTGATGCTGGGAGGTGTGGCTGAGGAGGAGGGTGGGGGAGAAGGGGAGTTAAAATAAAACACTGCACGTTACTCAAAAATAAAAGCCACAAATCTTTTTGGAAAAGCATAACTTTCGAGCCAGACGGATCAGGACTACTCTCCCTAGCTCCAGAAATGTAGTCTGGGCTGCTGCCTGCCTCAACTTGTCCCCTAAAATCCCCAAGCCTATTAGAGCCTTTCAGAACATGGCGGGCCTGACAGCTAGCTTCCATCAGGGTGTCCATCCAGCACCTGCAGGGTGCAAAGCTGAATTTAGCTCAGGCAGTTGCGGTATCAATCACTCCACGGACTTGTGTCCTGCTTTGGGCGCAAATCAAAATTATTCTCCCCCATTAACTTGCCATTCATCACACCCATGCAGTTTCCAGATTCCCTGTAGAGATCATCGCGCCAAAATGACTCTCAGCTATAATACGTACATTACTTTTCACTCTGCGTTAATACATGTGACAACATACATGTGACAACAATAAATCAAATTAAATCAAATCCAATACATTCCCTTCCAATAACCCACAGGAAATCTGCGAACAACTGGAATTTTCATGGAGGACCAGTGCTGTGACCTTGTCTTAGAGGGAAAATGTAACCCAATGTGTATGAAACATTTTGGAAAATTTCTAAGGAAAGTGACTGGAAAATTTCTATAAATGATGCCTCCTTTATTTTAGTTAAACCAGTTCTAATTTTTCAATTGTGAATTGGGGTGGCACGGTGACATAGTGCTTATTGCTGCTGTCTCACAGCATCAGAGATCCGGGTTCAATCCTGGCATTGGGTGACTGTCTGGGTGGAGTTTGCATGTCCTCACCACATCTGCTTTGGTTATCCCCAGATGCTCCAGTTTTATCCCACACTCCAAAGATGCACAGGTTAGGTGGATTCTAAATTACCCTTTGTCACTCAAATCATAGAAATTCTACAGTGCAGGATGCGGCCATTTGGCCCATCAAGCCTGTACCTACCACCATCCCACCCAGACCCTACCCCCATATCCCTACATATTTACCCACTTATCCATCTAACCAACAAATCTCATGACACTAAGGGGCAATTTTAGCAGGGCCAATCAACCTAACGTGCACATCTTTGGACTGTGGGAGAAAACCAGAGCACCCGGAGGAAACCCACGCAGACATGAGGAGAATGTGCAAACTCCAGACAGACAGTGACCCAAGCCGGAAGTCAAACCCAGGTCCCTGGAGCTGTGAAGCAGCAGTGCTAACCACTGTGCTTCCGTGCCACCCATATCTGTGTAGGGTAGGGGGATTAGCCTAGGAAATTCATAGGGTTATGGGTTTAGAGCATGGGTAAGATGCTATTTCAGAGAGTTGGTGCAGACTTGATAGGCTGAATGACCTCCTTCTACATTAGAGGGACTCTTTGAATTCACATTGATGTCACAGTCAGCAACATATTTTGATGTATAGGTCCCAAGGCAACACTCAGGAAATATTTCATTTTCTTCACATTAACAAGTATTAATTAGTTTACTTAAAGTCACGGTCTGTGTAACCTATGGACACAATGACAGTTCTATTAAGTCGCTGGTTTGCCTGACTTGTCAGTTTATTTGGACACAATGCACAACTGCTCTCAAAGAATACACTGAATAAAGGGATTTAGACACCAGATTTCTTTTGCAATGTATCCGGAATGTAAAATATGTTTGCTCAAATAAAAGGGGAACTTGATGCTTTTAATTATGCAATTCACCTTGTATTTTTTACGCTAATTGCTGGACTGCAATTTACCATATTGCACGAAGACATTTTAAAAGCGTTACTTTCTGCATTACTTAGATCATTTTGTGGAATGATAAAGCATTGGTCATAAGTAGCTAATTATCATTAAAAAGAACCAAATGCGAAAGTGCCCCATTTACTGCAGCAGTTGCCCTTCTTTTGCTGTTCACTGGTGAAAATCCATGGCTGATTAGTCAGAAATTGTAATAATTTCTTTCCATAGTTAATGCAGAATTCCCTTTCCCGCTTCTCATCTTTCATTTCCGCTCTCACAGCGCAGATGAGATTTAATTTCCTGAATCTTTTACGTTATTTATTTGCCAATTTACCCTTCCTACCCCGCCGACAACAAAAAGCAATTAATTGCAATGACAGGTTTCACTCCCAACACAAGAACAGATACAATATGACCTCCATTAATCAGGATTCTCCTAAGACAGCTAGGCTGATAATATTAATGTCCTGTTCTTTGAACACCAATGCACATAAATCTTTCTTTAATTGACAGATATCTGGCTTGCCAATAAGCAAATTTATTTCACTGGATTCTCAAAATGTAAGCATTAACAACTTCTTTGGCCTGCTTTTAAAGCTTGACCCTGGATTTTTAAATGGCTAATTGAGAAGCACGGGCTAAATAAAAAGTAATGGCTGAGTTGTTGTGTAATAAATCAGGAACTAGGATAAATAAAAAGATCACTCTGCTGAAAATGCTTATTCTTGCTGGGAATGGCAGCAGCCTTCCCTCTCGTACCTCACTCTAGCTGGGAGCGGAATTTTCCAGCTGTGATCACCCCAAAACTGGAAAATCCCATCCAAGGTCAATAGATCTTTGCATGGTCTGCACGCCCGCCCTGCTACAATTCCCATAGGGGGCAGGATGAGAAAAATCCCACCAGGAGTCGTTCTTCACATTTCAAATCTAAAGGGAGAGTTAGCAAGTTATTTAACAATGGTGTGCAGGTTTGGTTGATTGGCTAACCTAAATTGACAACCTAGTGTCAGGGGATGAGCAGGGTAAATGTGTGGGGTTACGGGGAAAAGGGTAGGATTGTGGTTGGTGCATGCTCGATGGGCCGAATGGCCTCCTTCTGCACTGTAAGGATTCTATGATCAGTAACACAGGATGAGTCAGAACCTGAGCCTGAACCCAGGTCTGAACCTTGTGTGAATTGGCAAGGAGAGGAAGGCAGCACCGGAAGCGGGTGATGCTGGCATGCCCAGTCCAATCCCTGACCTCACCAGCCTGCTGGCCAATTAACGGTCAGAGGGGGTGGGGGTTAACGTTGCTAAGGGGAGGAACCGTTCATTGGCTAGAGCCGTGGACTGACACAGCCGCACACTAGCTGACATCAATAACGTGCTGGCACCAGTGGAATGCAGCTTCAAGCCTCCTAACTGCTCCAACTATTCCCTTCAACATCTCCAGTCCTGTTACTGAGCATTGGCCAAGAGGTAAATATGGCAGGCATTGTGCTAGCCAATGGAATGAAGGGCTTGTTGGCATGGCAGAACATTGGTGGTGCCACAGCTCTGTGATGGATCCTTTCATGTTCCCCTCCGGGCTACTTGAGCATGGTGGGAGGTCCTCATCCCAAGGGAGCATCCCTGATTCCCTTTCGAGATTGGTGACTCTCTTGGAGAGACACATCCTGCAGGAAAATTAGTGGAAAGCAGAGGTGCACGCAGAGCTACATATCAACTCTTTGTCCATGGGCTCTTTGCAGCTATGGTAAGGTAAGCGATGATGAGGCACCTGGGATCTTCCCCAGCTCCTCTTCCATCTCAGATTAACAGGGACGTACAAATGCCTTGTGAAGGTAGTGGGATGGCTGCCTTCCACATTTGGGGCTTTGGCTCAGAGTGCTCCTGTTGTGGACAGCGACTCCTCAGGCCCTCTCCCTGTGCCTCAATTTGCCCTGACAACAGAAGAGGTGGAGGAGCCCCTCAGCCGAACAGAGCTAACCAGGCCTCCGGCAGCCCAAGAACAGCCACTAAAATCTTCCCAGGCCGTGGGGCAGCAAGCTCAGCAACCCCCTTCCATCTCAGCTGAGAGCAGAGGGGAAACAATGAACCATGTGGAAGCACTTGTAAGATGTCTAAGAAAACACCCTGGATGGACTTGGGCTTCAGGAGTAAATGGATATTAAGGTATTTGTTTGTGTTTGTATTAAAGGTGTGGCTTGTTTTGTTTACATGTCCTTTGGAGGCCCTCTGGAAGTGCAGGTCCAGGGTTTACCCCAGGGGCTGTTTAGGAAGGTCTGTGGTCTTCTTTTGGACCATCCAGAAGCTGGCACTGAGTTAAGAAGCCTGGCTTGTAACCGAGGTTAACAACAAGAGTGAAGGTTGAACACGGCTCTTCATTTGGTTGGAAGGATGATGTGGGAAGGGTTATCTGAAATCATGCATGGTTCAGCACCTCCCAAGTCTGCCCAGCCTCGATGTTATTGCCTTATGCCCCAATGTACCCCCTCAGACCTTCTTGGGTGTAGAATCTGAGCATCAGCCCCATCATCGTCCTTGTCTGAGGTTGTCTCATGCTCACTATATCCATATTGGTCAAAATCTCTTCAGCACCAGGTTGGGCAAAGCACAGAAGACCACCATGATCCCGGAGATATCTGCTAGATCCACTGGCAGTGGTTGCTGTCAAGTTACACTTTGATGCAAGGGGATCGTTTCCTGTTAATGAAGGCCATTAGCTGGCCTGTGTGAGACTTGATGGCCAAGTGTGGTCTATCACACCTTGCACCTGGGGAAATCCAGCAGTAGCCCCGAATCCCCTGGATCTCTCAGACTAAAGGACTGGGTTAGAACAATAATGGACACACTGTTTAGCCCCCTTGAAAAGGAATCACCACTCTGACGGTGGTGTGAGGTGAATTAGGATATGTCACACATGCCTCCAGTGGGCTGCTGGAATGAACCAAACCGGCAGAAATCAAGGGCCATGGTGATATCCAGCAGCACTGGTACTAGGTCATCATGGGGAAAACCATCCATCAGCATGGCACTGCTCTTTCTTCTCCTTCCAGATGCTGCCAGACCTGCTGAGATTTCCCAGCATTTTCTCTTTTGATCTAGGGCACAATGATCTGTGACAGCCTCAGAATCATAGAAACCCTACAGTACAGAAAGAGGCCATTCGACCCATCAAGTCTGCACCAACTACAATCCCACCCAGGCCCTACCCCCATATCCCTATATATTTTATCACTAATCCCTCTAACCTACAGACCTCAGGACTCTAAGGGGCAATTTTTAGCATGGCCAATCAACCTAACCCGCACATCTTTGGACTGTGGGAGGAAACCGGAAAACTCAAAGGAAACCCACATAGACATGAGGAGAATGTGCAAACTCCATAAAGATATTGACCCAAGCCAGGATTCAAGCCCAGGTCCCTAGAGATGTGAAGCAGCAGTGCTAACCACTGTGCTACCGTGCTGTCCAGTGGAGAGGTATAGTCCTTGGCAATAATGCCACTCCGATACCCTCTGTCTATGCAGCCTTGATTCAGAATACTTTCTTCCCCACACTTGCACCCACTCACAATCCCCCTGCCTCAAAGTTGTCCTCGTGGGATATGCCCATTACAGCCTTCCGGATTTGACATTGAGTTCAACAACTGCAGGCTGTAAACTCTCTCCTTCACCTTCAGCCTATTTCTTTGTTTCTATCCATTTATTTTCATTTTTTCCATTGATGCATTTCTTCAGCCCCTTTTTTTAATCCCACTTTCCATCCTTTTATTTTCCCTGACCACCTCCTCCCATCCCACTAGGTCGATCTATTGCCTGGAACAGAAAGCAGACGGAACAGGTAACAGGTGACATATTGTTTATCTCTGTTTTGCCATTAAAACATCCTGATCTCTCAATGGCTGCTATCTGCACCCTTCTTAGCCATGATCACTCCCATTTACATTCCCTTCGTTATGTTCATGACCTCTTTGTCAATCTCCCCCTAGTCTCCACTTATCGCTGGCTCTCTATCCAAGCCCGGCTGCTCCCTCCTCACTGCACAACAGCATAAATCTCAAACAAAAACAGGAAATGCTGGAAAATCTCAGCAGATCTGACAGCATCTGCAGAGGGAGAATAAAGCCAACGTTTCAAGTTTGGGTGACCCTTTTGTACAAATCTCAACCTATTTCCGATTCTCTTTAGCCCTGATGAAGGAAGAATCTGGACACTGACTCTATTTTCTATCCACAGATGCTGTCAGACCTGCTGAGATTTTCCAGCATTTTCGGTTTTTGTTTCAGGTTCCAGCAGCCGCAGCAATTTGCTTAAGTGGAGGTGCATTCTGGCTGAAGCAGAGGTCAGAGGTCATTCTACAACTGGTTCTGACTTGGTGAATTGAGAAGAATAGCACACAAGGCAGAGAGCGGGTTCCAAGTTCTCCCAATGCTGCTTGGTTAAGGAAATGGATAGAAGAGATCTGTTCTACCCACTGGGGCCAAGAGGCCTTCCAGGTGAACCCTTGGGTAGCCGTGGCAGCGAATGTCAGGAGTCAAGTTCCAAGAACAGGAGTTGAAGGCAGTGCCACACAAGTTTAAAGACCTCATACAAGTGGGCATCATCAAATTCCAAATGCCACCGACTGCACTATTAGCTTCTGCTAAATGCACAATAGTCCTGGTAACTCACTCACCTACCAAAACGCTTCAGCAAACATTCCTAAAAGTCATAGGCTGGAATGATACCTCCGTTCACGCTGGCGGGATTTTCCCATCCCACTGCAATGAATGGTGATTTGGCTGGGTGCCAAATTCCCCGAGCTTGCTGCGGCAGGAGCATGGTGTGAGCAGCCGATAAAATCACGCCACGGTCATAGTTCCAGCTGACTCTCACAGACTTAGCACTACTACAAGTCTCATCACACCTCACAGCTTGCACACACTGCCAGATATTCAACCATGACAGCCATATCACCCGAACAGACTGTGCCACACCCACAAGCACACTTCGCTCTTGAAAGACAAGGTCACACCTGACTGGAGGCAATAGGGGCTAGCCAGCAAGAGACAAGAGCAGCTTCATATCCTTCACCCAATGCAGGAGCCAGTGCTCACCCATCACTGGAGTGGGTTTTGCTGAGTTTGTGTCCAAGGTGGAGTTGAAACAACGTAAGAAAATATTCTCATATCTCATCCTCCTTTTCACAACCCACTTTGCCCTCATCTGACATAGATCCATAGAATCCCTACAGTACAGAAGGAGGCCATTCGGCCCATTGGGTCTGTACCGACCACAAACCTACCCAGGCCCTGTTCTCGTAACCCCACACATTTACCCTGCTAATCCCCCTGACACTAGGGTCAATTTAGCATGTCCAATCAACATAACTTGCACATCTTTATTCTAGTTTAGTAGTTAGGGATGCTTCATGCATGTATCTTTTGTCAGCCTACTGTCGCTATCAAGGAGCATTGAGAAGTGTCGCACCAACTTGGCATGAGTTTTTACATGCAAAACCCGGAACCCTATTCTATCCAGTATGGAATTGATGGATGACTCCATTGCTATACTTGTTGACCCAAACATAATGCAGCATTGTATTGTCAATGTCTCAGCTTCCACCATAGCTTAATCAGAAGCCGCCCGACTCTGAATGTTGCAGTGAAAACTCAAACTGAAGTCAGCTTGTTGCGACGCAAGCTCATACTAGTGCCATCATGACATAAGAACATAAGAAATAGGAGCAGGAGTAGGCCATCTAGCCTGCCCTGCCATTCAATAAGATCATGGCTGATCTGAAGTGGATCAGTTCCACTTTCCCGCTTTCTCCCCATAACCCTTAATTCCCCTGTCTATCAAAAACCTATCTACCCATGACTTAAATATATTTAGCGAGGTAGCCTCCACCACTTCAACAGGCAGAGACTGTGACTGTGGCTACTAGTGTGCTAAGGGGCCTGCAGAGTGTTATAGCGATTTGCTGTCCAGGGAAAATGACAGTGGCTTCATGGAGCATGAACCTTCTGTCCTCTCTCAGATGGGCAGCATTTGCCCTCCCATCACTGCCACTTGGCCAGTGCCCCTGCTCTTGCCTGTCAGCTGATCACCCCAGACTACTGCTGTACACGTTGTGATAACGTTCGCAGCTTACGCGTCAGATCTAGCCACAACACCAGGGAAGATCTTCTCGAACTGACAGCTCTGCCACTCGCATCCACACAACAATGTGAAAGATTGCCTCCACATGTGGGCCCTGTTCACACAAACCAGATATATTTAATCTGGACAATTCAGTCGCTTCCTACTCAAACACTCACTCACCAACACTCCTCTGCCAAAACCATCTGGCTCCAGAACTCAGCACAGCCTTGATCCAGGAATAGATGCAGAAGTCAAATAACAGCAGTGAGATGAGAATAGCTGCTCCTAAGATCAAAGCAACATTAAACCACATATGGAGCTCTGAGCACTAGAAAACCTGAAGTCAATGCGAGTCAATGGAAATCTTGCAATGGTTGGAATCACACGAACATAGAGATGCTTGTAGTTGTCAGAGGCTAATTATCACAGTCCAGAGTCAGCATTGTAACAATTCCTCAGAGAGGATATGTTGTTTAAATATTTTCAGAGCTTTCATCAATGTCCTTCCCTCTGTCATAAATCCAGGGTGAATCTGCCGATAATTTCACAATATTTTAGTTGAATTCACAATCTCTCCAATAATGAAACAGTCCATTACAGCTTTGAGTAGAGGCTGAACAGTAGCCAATGACAAATGGTAAAGTGAAAAGTTTATTTATTAGTGTCACAAGTAGGCTTACATTAATACTGCAATGAAGTTACTGTGAAAATCCTCCAGTCACCACACTCAGGCACCTATTCAGGTACACTGAGGGAGAATTTAGCATGGCCAAAGCATCAAACCAGCACATCTTTTAGACTGTGGAAGGAAACTGAAGCATCCAGAGGAAACCCACATACACACAGGGTGAATGTGTAGACCCCACACAGACACTGACCCAAGCTGTGAATCAAACCCAGGTAGGTAACATTCACATTATCTAATTGCCCAAGTTTTGCTCATCTCAAACAGGAGAAAGCCTAATCATCTCCCCTAGACTTTCAATGTCAAAACAATTGTCAGGTTTGCCAAAATCAACATTTTAGAAATTACTGGATCAGCCATGTCAACACCATAGCTACAAGAGCCACACAGACTCTGGCTATGCTGCAACATGTGAGTCACATGTGATGATACCTACCCATTTGGGTACAGTCAAAACAATCATGAACATTGAGCACTGGCATCATCTTCAGAGAGGAGTTCATTGATTATTGCTTTGACCAACTATCGCCTAGTGATGAAGAAACTTCTTGTCATAAACATTGTCCTGTATTTTCTCTCCTCAGGTGGCTACTGACATGTCTATTTTCTATCTTTGTCCAGAATCATCTGGTTTTAAAGCATAGCAGTATATTCATAGAATCATAGAATCCCCATAATGCAAAAGAGGCCACGTGGCCCATCAAATTTGCACTAACTTACTGACAGAGTATCTTACTCAGGCCTTCTCCCTGCCCTTATCCTGTAACCCCACATATTTCCCATGGCTAATCCATCTAACCCACACATTTTGGGACACTAAGGGACAATTTAGCATGGCCAATGCACCTAACTGGCACACCTCTGGACTGTGGGAGGAAACGCATGCATACACAGGGATAATATTGGCCAATATTTTTACCAAGTCTGTGTTTGGAAATCTGTACAGTATCAAAATAAATTTCTTATTATACTCTTCCTTTCACAGCTGTTCACTTTAAATTGTGCATATTTTATGCACCAGATGCTATGTAAAAATTTAAACTAACCAACCTATTAGGGAACTCCTCAGTCAGTCTTGTAAAAGATGGGCCAAATTGCCTCTTTCTGCACTGCAGGGTTTCTATGATTTTATGAACCGGGTTCGATTCCAGCCTTGGGTGACTGTCTGTGTGAAGTTTGCAAATTCTCCCCATGTCTGCATGGGTTTTCTCTGGGTGCTCTGATTTCCTCCAACACATGGAAGATATGCAGGTTACATTGATTGGCCATGTTAAATTGTCCCTCAGTGTCAGAGGGATTAGCAGGGTAAATACATGGGGTTATAGGAATAGGACCCCAATGGGATTGTCATTGGGGTAGGTTCGATGGACCAAATGGCCTCCTTCTGCACTTTAGGGATACTATGATTCTAGAACTTTCAAAGTTTATTGTTTATTCAAAGTGAGTAGCTCAAAGTGTAAATATATTCACAGAACTAGATTTTGTGAAGGGGTCTTAGAGATTCAATTATAACTAAAAAAGGTTAAAATTTTCAGAGAGAATTCACCCAATTTAATCAATCAAATGATAACCCACACAATAGTCACTTTTACACCAGTGGCTATATACGCTGAAATAGCATTAACAGATTATTGAGTTGTAGGTTATTTGAAGACAGAGGGCAAATTGCAGGCTTAAAGACAAGATATCATGAAAACCTAACTTTGTTCTGTAAAGTAACGGCACGGAGGCACAGTGCTGAGCAGAGTTGCCTCACAGCGCTAGGGACCCAGGTTTGATTCTGGCCTCGGGTGGCTGTGTGCGTGGAGTTTGCACATTTTCCCTTTGTCTGCATGGGTTTTCTCTGGGTCTCTGGATTCCTCCCACAGTCCAAAGATGTGCGGGTTAGGTGCATTGGCCATGCTAAATTGCCCCTTAGTGTCCAAGGATGCATAGGTTAGAGGGATTAGTGGGCTATATTCGTGGGGTTACAGGGATAGGGCCTAAGTGGAACTGTTGTCGGTGCAGACTCAATGGGCTGAATGGTCTCCTTCTGCACTGTAGGGTTTCTATGATTCTATGAACTGGCACTGTTTTGATAATCCACTTCGCCCAAATTGAAGATTCTATTGGTGACACAACAGCGAAATGGATCATCCAGTGCAAAATTGAGCAATTCAGATCAGTAAGAAGTCCCACAACACCAGGTAAAAGTCTAGCAAATTTACTTGGAATTATGAGCTTTCGGAGCACTGCTCCTTTATCAAGTGAGTGGAAGTTAGCTCACAAACATAGCATATACAGGCAAAGGCTTAATTGCAAGATAATTACAGATTGGACTGCCTCCACCTTTATTCAGATCAGGAAGATTTAATTTACCATCTCTGGGAAATTGGATAATTTTAGTGGACTGGCCGTGAGAGATCGGCAATTGACCTCAACCAACCCAGAGTGAGAAAATATTTCAAAATACCTGTTTAGAGTCCCATCCTGATTATGTGACGAAAAATATGTGGATTTCAGATGAAGAAAGGACCACAGTCAACTCCCCAGTAGTCAGCCAGTGCTCAAAGAGATAATTTTTAATCCTCACTCAGGTGGTAACCTGGCAGATTAAAAGCAAAATACTGAGGATGCTGGGAATCTGAAATCAAACAGAAAATGCTGAATAAACTCAGCAGGTCTGGCAGCGTCGATGGACAGAGAAACAGAGTTAATGTTTCAAGTCCATACAACTTTTCTACAGTTCTGAAGAATTCAGTTTTTCTCTCCGCAGTTGCTGCCAGACCTGTTGCGTTTATCCAGCATTTTCTGTTTTTATACTATGTTGGTAATTTTCCAGGTCAGGCTGGCCACTTTTTAAAGATCCTACTTGATTTTCATTCCATTATTTATTCAGTAACTTTACTCTCCTTGAAGTCTCTTCCTTCGACCAAGCTTTTAGTCACCACCTCCTCCTATTGCTTTCAGTGGTTCAATGAGAATTTCTGTCTAAATAAAGTTTATTTATTTATTAGTCACAAGTAAGGCTTACATTAACACTGCAACGAAGCTACTGTGAAATTCCCCTAGTCACCACATGCCGACACCTGCTTGGATGCGCTGAGGGAGAATTTAACATGGCCAATGCACCTAACCAAGATGCCTTTCGGACTGTGGGAGGAAACCGGAGCACTCAGAAGAAACCCACACAGACATGGGGAGAAAGTGCAAACTCCTCACAGACAGTAACCCAAGCCAGGAATTGAACCCAGGTCCCTAGGCGCTGTTAGGCAGCAGTGCTAACCACTGTGCCATCCCTGCTTGAGTGAAGCAACTTGAGACATTTGCTACATTGAAGGCACTTTACAAATGTAGTTTGATGCCAATGTTAACTCCATCGAATTCACTTTGACTTCCACTTCAAATCCAACCCTCTGAGGATTCGCGATCAGCACGCCCATGGCAGATGAGCAAAATTGCCAAAGAAAAGAGACCACTTTTACAAAACCTCGATGATAAAGAAAGCAAACAAGTTAGCACTACACCAGCAGAGATATATGGGGCTCTTGAATTCCCTGTTTCATCAGCACCAACATCAGGGGAAATCTGCTAGTCTACATAAAAAATACTCAGAAACATTCCTGCATCAGTAATTGCCTACAATTCAGTTTTCCAGGACTGAGCTTGCAATCATTCTTCATCATAATATGGGGCACAAAGCATAAGAAATGGCAGGCGGATGGTGCTCCAATGCTGTTTTTAATTTCGTTTGATGCAGCCAAGTGTGCAGTCTCCTTCCTCTTTATCCAACCATGGCTGTGTTGACCTCAGTTGAGAATTTCAAATACAACAATAGCCTGCAAGGCGGAATATCACTAGAAGCATCGCTTTAAAAATTGAACAGACAAATGTAACCAAGCCTTTAACACTTCTTGTTCCTTTGGTGTTGGCCAAATATCGACTTCTGTTTGAAACCTGTCCAATGAATGAGATCATCAGGGGAAAACGGCTGAACGAGATGAGTTTAAGTTTATATATTAGTGTCACTGACACTGAGGCTGACATTAACACTGCAATGAATTTACTGTGAAAATCCCCTAGTCGCCACCTGTTCGGGTACACTGAGGGAGAATTTAGCATGGCCAATGCACCTAACCAGCACGTCTTTTGGACTGTGGGAGGAAACCAGAGCACCCAAAGGAAACTCACACAGAGATGGGAGAATGTGCAAAGTCCGCACAGTGACCCAAGCTGCGAATCGAACCCAGGTTCCTGGCACTGTGTGGCTAATCACTGTGCCACCATGTGAATGGTATTAGATATGTATTAAATATTAGAACACAGTGAGCAAAACTCTTCCAGAAATTGGCAAATGCTGATGGCGGGAGAAGCAACATTGAAGCCGCTATCAGCAATGGTGGAGGAATCCTAGACTTAGAAGAAGAAACCTAAAGGGGCAGTCCCAGGACATATCACTGATGGACGGCCTCTGATCCACCTTCCCCACCAGCAACTCAGTCACTTGAGAATCAGGCCATCCTTTTTAAAGGCTGCCCCACTGTGGACCACACCCTCTTCCCCACACTGGTCACTACCTGGAGACGATCCAGACACTACCAGGGACAGTGCCCTGGCATGATCCTCTCCCACTGACAGCTGCACTCACCTGAGCTCCCATCGGAGATCTGCTTGCCAGGTGTATTTGGAAGAGCCATCACTCCAACATGAATGGGCCTTCTGAAGTTTGAGGGAGGGGGAGGGATGACTCAGGATGGATAATTACATGTTAATATATTTAAATGATGCTCCTGAGGTAGGAGAACGGCCCCATCACTGACTGGGCAACTGGGACAATTGTGTCAGGTGTTTATATCGACATAAAATGCAACTTTGGCTTTGGTAATATTTTCCACTCTCACCTCTGAACTTGGGAGCAGAAAATCCAGAATAATGTTCTTGACAATAATAACGCATTTATATGATACTCCTGGGCACATTTTTTAAAAAGACACTAAAATAACAGAGCAGGCATAAAATAATATGAGACAGGAGAGTTGTGTGTGAATTTCTTGGCATCTGACCACTATTGTCACCAACAGGAATTAACTGGGTCTGATTTTAACCCTGCACAAGTGGGTGGTTCTCAAACGAGTTAAAAGCTCACCCAGAAAGCCCAGTATTCAACAGATACAGCCATCCATCCAGGATTCTGCAGTTAATTCACTTCCACAAATATCTGAAGAGGGTTGATTCACATCCCAATAACTTGATTAGTACTTTATATGCAAACAACCAAAACAGAACAGATTTAAGCTGTTAATTTCAAAGAATAGTGGCATTTACTGTTAAATGGACAGCACACTGAGATGTGCAGCCAGGCAAAGACAGCACAATGTATTTTTTTCAGAATCAGAGAACCGCTAGAGTGCAGAAGGAGGCCATCCAGCCTATCCAGTTTGCACCAACTCTCTCTGAAGGAATACTTTACCCAGGCACTTTCCCGCACCCAATCCCTGTAACCACAAACATTTATCAAAGCTAATCTATCTAACCTGCACATCTTGGAACACGAAGAGTCTATTTATCATGGCCAATCCACCAAACCCGCACATCTTTGGACTGTGGGAGGAAACCGAAGCACCCGGAGGAAACCCACATAGACACAGGGAGTACGTGCAAACTCCACATAGACACAGGGAGTACATGCAAACTCCACGTAGACAGTCATCCAAGACCTGAATTGAACCCGGGTATTTGGCACTGTGAGGCAGCAGTGCTAACCACAATGGCCAACATACCACACCATTCTTCCCTCCAGTGCTCCTTCTATTCCATCCAGAAGACGTACAGTGTCAACCAATACCTGAACAAAATCTCCTCTGCTCTGGCATGGTTAGCATACATGGTTTGATCTTCCATGTTGATGAGCTACTAATCTCTGTGTTATTGCCAGGAGTTATTAAATAGAGATAAGATGGCGGTATCCAGGGGAGAAGAGAGCTATCAGAAGAATGGTCATGTAAGTGCATTTCACAGAAACAGCGAGTGGAATTTTTCCAACCAAGTCCCTGGACAAGGAGAATGACGAGTGATTGGAGAGCTAACCCCACTTAAACTTAATAAATAAACTTTAAACTTAAAGTTAATAAAGTTTAAAGTTTAGTTATTAATGTCCCAAGTAGGCTTACATTAACACTGCAATGAAATTACTGTGAAAATCCGCTAGTCGCCACACTCCAGTGCCTGTTCGGGTACACTGAGGGAGAATTTAGCATGGCCAACACACCCAATCAGCACGTCTTTCAGACTGTGGGAGGAAACCAGAGCACCCAGAGGAAACCCATGCAGACACAGGAAGAATGTGCAGATTCACACAGACAGTGACTCAAGGCCGGGAATTGAACCCGGGTCCTTGGCACTGTGAGGCAGCAGTACTACCATTGTGCCATCGTGCCACCCATGTGGTTTGCCTGCAGGCCCTCAATTGCAAACGGTATTGCGGCAAAAAATAATAAGACAGGACTACAATCCTGCCAGTATTCTTAAAATCAGGACATTCAAACCTTTCAAAATCAGTTAATTTCACAAAGTGTTCTCCTGATCAAACCCTTCCTAAAGATCAGAAAGGAGAATACTAATTTAGATAATACCTATCAACTCACAAAAAGTATGCCATCTGTAAATGCAGTTCCAAACTATAACTTAACTCACCAGTAGGGGATGATTCCAGAACATGGCCCACGTATGGTCCTTCCCTGAAGAGAGGTTTGTTATCATTCTGATCAATAATCGTGATGTACAGGGTGGCCGGTCCTTCAAGCAGTTTCCCACTGGGATCGGTGATTTCCACTTGCAGCTATTTGAGGTAGAGATGGATTGAGTAAGTTGAATTATTCCAGTGACAGAAGCACGTGCCAAAAATCTTTCACATCAGCAATTTTCTTTCAACAACCCCTGGGCCGGGTGAACAAGTTAGCCCCAGAGGAATTCCACCAGAAATTCCACCATTAAATGTTTCTTAGCTCACAGAAAATCAATTCACATTTAGATCCCACTTGACTATTTGCAATTGACTGTAAAAATATGCTGATAAAATACTGTGTGGAAATGGTATAGAGATCCTCTTTCAGATTGCGTTGATGTTCACATCAGTCTTAGCAATACAGGGCTATTGAATTGGAGAGAAGACAAAATTGATAAGATTGTTCCAGGAGAAAGGAGACCATTTGGCCTTCATACTATGTGACTGTTCTTTGAAAGAGTTAACCAATTAGTCCCCCTCACTCCGTCAGATCTTTCCCCACTGGAATCACACTTTTTGTTTTCTTCTTTTCAGTTATATATCCAAGTCCCTTTTGAAAGTTATTTTCGAATCACAGAATCACTACAACACAGAAGGAGGTCATTCAGCCCATCTAGTCTGCACTAGCTCTCTGAAAGAACATCCTACCCATTCCCACTTCCTGCCTAGGCTGATACCGGAGTTGAGGGGGTTGAGCTATGAGGAGAGGCTGAATAAACTAGGCTTGTACTCGTTAGAGTTTAGAAGAATGAGGGGAGATCTCATTGAGACGTATAAGATGATGAATGGGATGGATAGGATAGAGGTGGAGAGACTCTTCCCGCTCAAAAAAGACAGTAGGACTAGGGGGCACAGCCTCAAGATAAAGGGGAGGCGGTTTAGAACGGAGTTGAGGAGGAACTTCTTCACTCAAAGGGTGGTGAATCTCTGGAATTCTCTGCCCGTTGAAGTGGTGGAGGCTGCCTCGCTAAATATTTTTAAGACGCGGGTTGATGGGTTTTTGATAAGAGAGGGGATTAAGGGTTATGGGGAGAGGGCGGGAAAGTGGAACTGAGCCACAACAGATCAGCCATGATCTTATTGAATGGCGGGGCAGGCTCGAAGGGCTAGATGGCCTACTCCTGCTCCTATTTCTTATGTTCTTATGTTCTTATCTCCATAAACTTCTCTCTTTCTCAGATAGCAACCCGATTCACAATCGAATACCTTGTTCAAACCTGCCTCTGCCACCCTCTAAAATCATCGAATCATCCCTACAGTGCAGAAGGAGGCCATCTGGCCCATCAACTGTCAACTGACTCTCCAACATAGCCTCTAACTTAGGCTCGCCGCTGATTATCCCCATACCCCCACACATTTACCCTGTTAATCCCCCTAGTTTACACATATGGAGATACAAAGGCACAATTTAATATAGCCAATCAATCTAACCCGCACATCTTTAGAGTGTGGGAGGAAGCTGGAGCACCCGGAGGAAACCCATGCAGACACGGGGAGAATGTGCAAACTCCACACAGACAATGACCCAGGGTGGGAATTGAACCCACGTTCCTGGCGCTGTGAGGTAGCAGCGCTAATCATTGTGCCACCCTGCTGCCTCAGGAAGTTTTTTTCCAAACTCCAGCACCCTCTCAGTGAAAGAATATTTCCTCACATCTTTTTTACTGCTTTTGCCAATTATTTTGAATCTGTGTTCTCTAGCTTTTGATGGTCTCCAGAGTGGGAACAGTTTCTCACTATTTACTCTGTCAATACCCCTCAGGATCTTATATAATTTAATCAAGTCTCCTCTCAGTTTCTTTTCTCCAAGAAAACAGTCCCAAATTCTCCAATCTAACCTCATATCTACAGTTCTTTATTCTTGGAAACATTCTTGTGAACCTCCTCTGTATTCTCTTCAATGCCTTCACATCCTTCCTCAAGTATGTTGCCCAGAAATGGATACACGTCTTTTACAAGTTCAACATGCCCTCATTATACTTCTACTCAAGAATAGGGCATGATATGAAAACAGAAAAATGTAGGAAAATCTCAGCAGATCTGACAGCATCTTTGGAAAGAGAGTAGAGTCAATGTTTTGAGTCTAGATGACCCTTCATTAGAGCTATCACTTTCAGCTCTGATGAAGGGTCATCTAGACTTGAAATGTTAGCTCTATTCTCTCTCCACAGATTCTGTCAGATCTGCTGAGATTTTTCAGCATTTTTCTGTTTTTGTTTCAGATTCCTCTATTCACAGTATTTTGTGTTGATCTATGGTATGATATGTTTGTCTCAACATGTCCTGCCATCTTCAATAACATAACGTACATATACAGCAAGATCCCTCTTCCTACACTTCCTTCAGAGTTTCTCTCTTTATTTTATACTTTCTCTCCACATTCTTCCTATCAAAATGAATCACCTTACACTTGAATCCAACAAGTATATCTCCTTCTGAATTTCAGGACTACCCTCATCGCAGTTGATAACATTTCCAATCCTTGTATCATCTGAAAGTTTTGAAATCAAGTCCTGTACACGACAGTCCATGTCATTAATAAATATCAGGAAGAACCCAACACAGACCCCTGGGGAACTCCATCGCCAACCTTCCTCCAATTCACAAATCACCACTCCCTGTTTCCTGTCACTCAGCCAATCTCTGTTCCAAGTGCCTGCTTTCCCTCTTCTCCCCCATGAGCCAGAATTTTGCTCACAAAGCTATTATGTGGCATGGCCTTTTGAAAATCCATAGACGCAATATTAACAGCATTGCCCTTATCAACCTGTTCTGTAACGTCCTCAAAAAACTCCAGCAAGTTACTTAAACATGATTTTTCCTCAATAAAGCCATGCTGGCCTTCCGGATTATCCTACACTTGGCTAAGTGACTATTGATTTTGTTCCTAACTATATTTGCCAGACGTTTCCCTAGCACAGAGTGAAAATGACTGTTCTGTAGTCGCCAGCTTTATCCTTGCACCCCCTTTTGAATAAGGGTTAATGCAGCAGGCGACGGTGCAGAGGGACCTCGGGGTCCTTGTGCATGAGTCGCAAAAACCCAGCCTGCAGGTGCAGCAGGTGGTCAGGAAGGCGAATGGGATGCTGGCCTTCATAGCGAGGGGGATTGAATATAAAAGTAGGGAGGTCTTGCTGCAGCTGTATAGGGCATTGGTGAGGCCGCAGCTGGAGTACTGTGTGCAGTTTTGGGCGCCGCACCTGCGCAAGGATATTTTGGCCTTGGAGGGAGTGCAGAGGAGGTTTACTAGGCTGATACCGGAGTTGAGGGGATTGAGCTATGAGGAGAGGCTGAATAAACTAGGCTTGTACTCGTTAGAGTTTAGAAGAATGAGGGGAGATCTCATTGAGACGTATAAGATGATGAATGGGATGGATAGGATAGAGGTGGAGAGACTCTTCCCGCTCAAAAAAGACAGTAGGACTAGGGGGCACAGCCTCAAGATAAAGGGGGGGCGGTTTATAACGGAGTTGAGGAGGAACTTCTTCACTCAAAGGGTGGTGTATCTCTGGAATTCTCTGCCCGTTGAAGTGGTGGAGGCTGCCTCGCTAAATATTTTTAAGAAGTGGGTTGATGGGTTTTTGATAAGAGAGGGGATTAAGGGTTATGGGGAGAGGGCGGGAAAGTGGAACTGAGCCACGACAGATCAGCCATGATCTTATTGAATGGCGGGGCAGGCTCGAAGGGCCAGATGGCCTACTCCTGCTCCTATTTCTTATGTTCTTATGTTCTTATATTCACAATTCTCCAGTCCTCTGGCACCATGTCTCAGGAAGACTGAATAATTATTACTTGCACCTCTGCAACCTTAAATCTCACTTCTCTTAGGACCCTTGATCCACATCTCACTCAGTCTTGGTAACTTACCAATTTTAAGTAAAGACAGCTTTTTAACACCTGCTCTCTCTCAACTGTAAATTCTTCTTGTGTACTTGGTTTCCTCCCGCAGTCTGAAAGACGTGCTGGTTAGGTGCATTGGCCATGCCAAATTCTTCCTCAGGGTGCCCAAACAGGCACTGGAGTGTGGCAATTTGGAGATTTTCACAGTAACTTCATTGCAGTGTTAATGTAAGCCTACTAGTGACACTAATCAATAAACTTTATATTCAGCCTGATTCTCCATTGTATTTTTTACCTGATATCTTCACTTCCTCTTTCTCATCTTCATCTCTATTTCTCGTTATCTAGGCACTCTGGATTTATTTGTCCTGTCTTTCCCCTCAATGCCGTTGCCTGCAATACTTTTCCTTTGCATGTTCAGCCCATTGTTCAGCCACCATTTTATATGGCAACAGTTGATCCCAGTTCACTCGACTAAAATGCATTTTCATCCCTTCGAAATTGGCTTCCCCCAATTAATTATCCCTGTTCTGGATTGTTCCTTGTCCTTTTCCATGGCCAACTTTAGCCTTATGTTACAATGGTCACTGCTCCTTACATAATATCCCATTGATTCCAATTGAATCTGCTGCCACCCCACTTTCAAACCCTTAATGTCACGATTGGTTATACATGCAGGCAAAGTACCTGACACGTTCACATAATGCTTATTGGTTCATGAGAGTATCAAATTATACCAACACAAGAGTGCAGAAAGGTTTGCTAGGATGTTACTGGGATTTGCTGGTTTGAATCATAGAATCATAGAGCCCGACTGTGCAGAAAGAGACCCTTCAGCCCATCGAGTCTGCACCAAACACAATCCCACCCAAGCCCTATCCCCATATCCCTACATATTATACCTATTAATCCCTCTAACCTACGCATCCCTGGACGCTAAGGGGCAATTTCTTAGCATGGCCAATCAATCTAACTGCACATCTTTGGACTTTGAGTTGTAAGGAGAGGCTGGATAGATTGGGTTTCTTTTCCCTGGAGTGCAGGAGACTTAGGGGTGATCTTACAGAGGTTTATAAAATGATGAGGGTCATAGATCAGTTAGATGATCAACATTTTTTTTTCCAAAGGTAGGGGACTCTAAAACTAGAGGGCATAGGTTTAGGTGAGAGAGTGGTTAATGTCTAGAACAAGCTGCCAGAGGTAGTAGCAGCGGTGGGTACAACTTTATCTTTTAAAAATCATTTAGAGGGATATGGGCCAAATCAATGGGCAACTGGGACTAGCTTACGGGTTAAATCGAGTAGTGGTATAGATAAGTTGGGCTGAAGGGCCTGTTTCCAAGCTGTAAACCCCTATGACTCTAGGATCTCTGTTAAACAAACATGCAAAATATATCATGCAAATGCAGCAAGACTTCATCCATTAATTCTGTCAACAATAATTGTCAGACCCTAGAGTAGAGCGGACAGCCTCTTTCTGCACTGTAGAGACTCTATGATTCGATGGATTCAATGAGGAAAGAAGCCTAGCAAATTTAGCGGTGGTGCGAATGCCTGTACAGATTGGGCAAAGTTTATTCCACAGTTATACTGTGCAGCACGAAGCCCATTTTACATTCAAAAAGCACAGCAATGTCACCCTGTATGCTTTCATGGCAATTACTGTTTGCCATGGATGCCATAGGTGCTGATATACAGCAGTGATTATACTTTAAGAAGGTAAATAACTGGTTATGAAGCATTTTGAAATGTCCTCAGGACATGATAAGATATTATATAAAGACTACCTCTCCGTTCTTCAGCCACAGAATGGAAAAATCAAGCCTTAAGCTCAAACTTGATACGTTGAATAGAAAAGTGTTTTATCAAGCGAAGCTATCAAAGCAGATTAAAAGTAAACTTCTAACATTATAAATGTATTTATTTTTTGTCCAGCAGAATATTTTCTCAGGGGCGTTCCATTATATTTCTGTCCCGTTGCTTTTAAGAACCATTCACTGAGCCTTTATAATAAATAATTTTCTGATACAGGTATGAGATGTAGACTGTTTGAAAGCCGCAATGAATACTGAATACCGAAAGGTTAGAATTACAATATCATTTTGCAGAATCTCATAAACCTATTTTTTATTTTCAAGGTAGAAAAGGACCTTCCCTGCACATAACCTCCTCTCAGAGATTTTATTGGTAATTTCTCTTGACATTTCCAGCGACATAGATCACCACTAATTATTTCAAATTGTCTTTTTGGAGTTAAAAATAATTACCATACCGCAACACTGCCAGTACACATTTGAACAATTTTTCTGGAAAAATAATCAGACAATAATGACCGCAATAGACTTCAAACCAAGATTGTACCACTGCAGGAGTTGGGACCAATTACAGCTAAATATTGCTGAAATTTGCCTGTCAGGCATATAACCAAATTGGTGGAAATGTGCCACCTTCCACTGTAATGACCTGAACGAGGCCCAGGAGGTTGGCCTCTTGGAGTATGAGCTCCCTGATTGAGGTAATGATTGCCTGCCCAATCAGAGAGTTTCAGCTGTATAAATATCGAGGAGTGCCAGGGCCACTGGCATACCAGATTTTGCCTTTGTACTTGCAGCACTCTTAGGAGTGGAAATGGGTTTGTGAATAAAAGGAATTGGGTGAAGGGACGCCAAGGCTGTGAAGAGTTATTTCAACCACCTTCCTGCTTGCAGCCTCCCGCCATTTTCCCAGCAAATCGGAGGTGAATGAAGTTGGAAGAGTGCATTGAGGTGTATTCAGCTGTGTTCTTTTCATTAACCAACACGATCATTCCCTGTCCAACTTTTCCCCTTACTCTGCCCACGCCCCCCCCAACTCACCTCCCACAAGCCATCCTGCAAAGCACGTTATCTAAGTTCTGGAGAACCAGCATAGCAGTGTAAAGGACATTCTAGGTCTAGTGTGGGAACATTCAAAGCATATTTATAAGAGCAGAAATACAATATTTGATCTATATCACATCATTTCTCTTGTTACAATTGTGGTTGTAAGACTTAATGTCCAGTATGAGGTGAGATGGTTCTCTCTTCAGATTCCCTTTGGTGTATAAAGAAAAGGAACTTGTACAATTGCTTTCGGAGCGCGATAATGTATACACCCCAGGATGGGAGTTGGCGGTAGCATTCACAATCTCCTTTTCCAAAACCGAAGGCAGATTAGCACTACAGAAGTTCATGATGTTTCCTCAGCTCAAGTCAAGGATCCTAACTAATGATACCAAGACAGCCAAATAGACCAGTAACACACTGACATGACAAATGAAGGCTGAGCCTGCCAAAAATGTGAACTAATCAGAATTCACTAGATTGCAGAATTTTGAGTCTATGAGAGGATAGAACCAATTTTCTAAATGTCATTATTGCTTCATAGTTTCAACCCTGCTGTTCTATTCTTGGTCTCGCTGTTTTGCTCTAAAATGCTCATTGTGTTAATAAATCTCCTTTAGAAAAGAAACTGACTTCATCCTTCCTGCCAAAGCAGTCTTTTCTCTTAACAACGCTAATCTCGAAGAAAAGCTGAAATTCAGCACAAAATTTAACATGACTTTCCTATCTGGGGAAGCTGTCTCTTGCTTCCAACAATGAAAGACTAAGCATAAATAATCCTCTTCCTTACATTCTCTTCTTATTATTGTCATGTCCTCAGGACATTTCAAAATGATATATAACCATTTATTTGCAGCATAATCCCTGCTATATATCAGCACATTTGGCATGGCAAGTCCACAGCAAGGTCCAGCAAATAGAACAGTTACGAAGAGAAA
Organism: Carcharhinus amblyrhynchos; assembly: GCF_965287045.1. Lineage (NCBI taxonomy): Eukaryota > Metazoa > Chordata > Chondrichthyes > Carcharhiniformes > Carcharhinidae > Carcharhinus > Carcharhinus amblyrhynchos. Next base: position 17,586,371 of record NC_137327.1, read on the forward strand.
ATGTAATTGGTAACTTCTGAGTTTTTCGGCATTGTTTGTTCCCATTCTTTAAAATGAAAACAATGATGCCTTTGGTAAAATAGCGCACAAAGCAATGTTGAATGAATGAGATCACCACTAATTCTGGAAATAAGGAGTGCAGGCTGGAACGAGAGAAGACTGACACACTCAGATAGCATAGATTCCATTACTTTGCACAGAGGGTGGTAAACATGTGAAATAGATTGCCTCGGGATGCACAAAGACAGATGGCAAGTTGAATTGGATAGGTATTTCAGAGAATGAGCATTTGAAGAATATTAGTCTTTGCACCCAGCCTGATCTCTGTGTTCCTTTCTAGTCCTGTACTTCTCTATGTTCCAACATGTTCAATGTTTGTATGCTAATATAAAACGTTCATAATTCCTAGGCTAATCACTTCATTTTATATTTAAATAGTCGCAGGCACAAAAAATGAAGTACAGTGTATAGACAAATATGGGACTCCCAAACATCCATGGCAATAACTTTGGGAAGAGTGCATCAGAATGCAGGAAACTTGACCAGAACATGGATAGGAGAGAGTTATGGGATAATTTCCTCCTTTGCCCATCTCTTAACTGAGCATAACAAGATGTAGTTTTGAGAAGGAACATTTTAACCCCTTGAGTGTTGTGATTTTCCAGAATAGAGACAGGTTTTCACGTAAATATACATCAAAATAAAGAATAAGTGTTTATTTCTACCACACACACTCAGACACAGATACGCATACACAGGCGGACACACACTCAGACACAGAAGCTCACACAGACATAGAAGCGCACACAGACGCACACAAGCTCACACAGGCACAGGAATTCACAGACACAGACACAGACACTTCTCCAAGAAGTTCATCAAAAACGTTGTAGGCGTGCAAATTCACTTTGGAAGTTTGCTGAAGAAGATAAAAAATGCAAATCAGATGTTTCTGGTGATGAACCCATACTATTAAATTAAGCAGGAGTAGGTTTCAGGATTTTCCATTTGAAAGCTGTAGTCAAACCCCTATCATCAAGATTACAATCCACAGGTATAAGAAAAACATAACTTCTCCTCCTGAGATGATTTTTTTGAAGCAGGAGCTCTCTTTGAAACAAGATGCATTCCCTCCAAGGCCTTTCTTTCAGACTGATCTGCACTGCCCAATCCTTATAAGAACATAAGAACATAAGAAATAGGAGCAGGAGTAGGCCATCTAGCCCTTCGAGCCTGCCCCGCCATTCAATAAGATCATGGCTGATCTGCCGTGGCTCAGTTCCACTTTCCCGCCCTCTCCCCATAACCCTTAATCCCCTCTCTTATCAAGAACCCATCAACCCGCTTCTTAAAAATATTTAGCGAGGCAGCCTCCACCACTTCAACGGGCAGAGAATTCCAGAGATTCACCACCCTCTGAGTGAAGAAGTTCCTCCTCAACTCCGTTCTAAACCGCCTCCCCCTTATCTTGAGGCTGTGCCCCCTAGTCCTACTGTCTTTTTTGAGCGGGAAGAGTCTCTCCACCTCTATCCTATCCATCCCATTCATCATCTTATACGTCTCAATGAGATCTCCCCTCATTCTTCTAAACTCTAACGAGTACAAGCCTAGTTTATTCAGCCTCTCCTCATAGCTCAATCCCCTCAACTCCGGTATCAGCCTAGTAAACCTCCTCTGCACTCCCTCCAGGGCCAAAATATCCTTGCGCAGGTGCGGCGCCCAAAACTGCACACAGTACTCCAGCTGCGGCCTCACCAATGCCCTATACAGCTGCAGCAAGACCTCCCTACTTTTATATTCAATCCCCCTCGCTATGAAGGCATCACAAAGTATCACAAAGTATTTTCAAGTAGTTCCTATTACAAGCCAGTTTCTGTTATGTGGTAACAATATCAATGTTTTCTAGTGTTCACACAATGGGTTGATGGCTGAGCAATTTGACATGCACTGGGGGATATTTGACAATCTATCAATACAGCTACAAATAGCCTCTGAAATGTCTTTATTTGGAAGTCCAACTTCAAGGGGACAGCAAATCTACAAGTCTCTTCAATGGAAGTTCTCCACACTTTAATGTCTTTCCAGATGGATGTTTGGATCTTGCCTGTATTAAAACCAAAGAAGCTGCCACCTAAAGTTTATTTATTAATGTTACGAGTCGGCATATACTAACACCTCAATGAAAATCCCCTCGTCGCCACAGTCCGGTGACTGGGTACATTGAGGGACAATTTAGCATGGCCAATGCACCAAGCCCATGCAGCTTTGGACAGTGGGAGGAAATCAGAGGAAACTCACACAGAGACAGGGAAAATATGCAGACTCTGCACAGACAGTGACCAAGCCAGGAATTGAACCCTGAGATTGTGAGGCAGCACTGCTAACCACCGTGCCACCTGGAATCTATATTTTGTCAAAGTGTCCACATTCTATGATACCATTTAAGAATCCATCTTCCTGATAAGTCTTATGGATCTATGATGTGAATGTGTCAACTGAAATTTATATTTCTATTGTTCCTTTATTGTGGAAAACAGATTTTCAAAATCAAGGTTAATTCTCCTTTACAAGAACAAATTCCAGTTCAGATTTTTGTTTGTCACTATTACATTACTTCTTTTTTGAACTTTCCAAACTAAACATATCAATCACCAGGTTCTCCGTCCTCTTTTATTGTGTTGAAATCAAACTCCATCAAGTTCTTTTTTTTTCCCCGCCTGCATTAGATTAACAGCTGGAAGGGAGCAGTTGTAAAATATAAAAGGAAAGCTAATTTCCATACGACCAAATCAAGAATAAATGTTCAATAAAATTGAGCAAATATCTTTTTATTTTTTCGGTTAAAAAACACAATGCTTATATTCACCACGCACTTCAAAATGCCTGAAAAATACTTCAACTGAAGTATCAAAAGTGAGCATTTTCTATGAGAGGGTTCGCCTCAGGGGATGCTCACGCATTTTGCAATTTCCCCTTTCAAACTGCTTTCCAGTCCTGCCATGAATTCACATTTCCCTGTAATCTCAAGTCCCACAGCTCTCTGGGCTATATGTACTCCCCAGATTAGAGAGGTTGTGGTGCCAGAAGCTTGACTCTGACTGCACTCCCCGGAGGAATCAGCGCCCCCGTCAGTCTCCAAAATGGAATACCGATTTGCGAGCGAGAACCCAGCGAACTCCTGAACTAGAGGTTGAAAAAAGGTTGGAGAAACTTGACTTGTTCTCACTGGAACGACGGAGAAGTCTACAAGATTTTGAGAGGCATGGACGGAGTGGATAGTCAGAAACTTTTCCCCAGGGTGGAAGAGTCAATTATTAGGGGGCACAGGATTTAAAGGGGATGTACGAGGCAGATTTTTTACACAGGGGTTGGTGGGTACCTGGAACTCTCTGCCAGGGAAGGTAGTGGAAGTGGATACAATAGTGGCTTTTAAGGGATTTCTTGACAAATACACGAATAGGATAGGAATAGAGGGATATGATGCCCGGAAGGGTGGGGGGTTTTAATTAAGTCGGGCAGCATGGTCGGTGCAAGCTTGGAGGGCTGAAGGGCCTGTTCCTGTACTATCATTTCGTTCTTATTACAGACTCTTGAGAATCCAGCAAAGGTGACTGAGAGACTTCACTGAGGAGCATTTTGGGAGACGTTAGCACAGTCACATGCGCTGAAAAGTGGAAAGTGGAAGAACTGGAGCGGTTAAGTCCAAAACTCTATGTCAGTGTTTCCCTCCCTTCTCTTCTTATCATCAAAGAAGAGGGCACAGACATAAATGGTTACAGAGTGACGTGAGTCCAACTGATGCAGCTGATTGGTGATTAAGTCCAAATGGATATTTCCAAACCATATTAAGTTGAAACTCACAATATAGGCAAGGGTAAGGAATTATTTGCTTAATTTCTTCAAAAAAACGTATAAAGTTTATATACTAAAAGGGTTTAGTCAGGGCAGGAGAGCTCGAAGCTGTGGTTTACTCTTCTTGCTCCATGTGGGAGGCCAGGCACATTTCCAGTGCCTGGGGGCCGGGATGTGTGCGGGAAGTGTGTCCAGCTGCAGCTCCTGGAAGCCCGAGTTTCAGAGCTGGAACAGCGGCCGGGGACACTGTGGAGCATCTGCAAGTCTGAGAGCATTGTGGATAGTAGAGCTGGTCACACCACAGCTGAAGGGACCATGGGTGACCAACAGGCAGTCCAAGAGATGTCGGCGGGTAGTTCAGGACTCCCCTGGAGTCTTGCTCACAAATTGGTATTCCATTATGGAGGCTGATAGGGGCACTGGTTCCTCCAGGGAGTGCAGTCAGAGTCAAGCTTCTGGCACCACAAGCAATCTGTCTGTCGTGGGGTGGGGGTGGAGGGAAGGAGGAGATGCAGGGCAATAATAATAAGGGATTCAATAGTCAGGGGTATAGATAGGTGGTAATGTGGCCGTCAACATGACTCCAGGATGGTATGTTGCCTCCCTGGTGCTCGGGTCCGGGATGTTACTGAACGGCCGCAAGGCAAGTTGAAGGAGGAGGGTGATAAAGCACAAGTCATGGTACATATTGGTACCAATGACATAGATATATCGAGGGATGAGGCCTTGCATCAATAATCATGGAACTCCGCAGTGCAGAAAGAGGCCCTTCGGCCCATCGAGTCTGCACCACCCACAATCCCACCCAGGCTCTACCCCCATATCCCGATATATTTTATCCACTAATCCCACTAACAACGCATCCCTGGACACTAAGGGACAATTTCTTAACATGGCCAATCAACCTAACCTACACATCTTTGGACTGTGGGAGGAAACCCACGCAGACACGGGGAGAATGTGCAAACTCCACACAAACAGTGGCCCGAGCCGAGAATCGAACCCAAGACCCTGGAATTGTGAAGCAGCAGTGCTAACCACTGTGCTACCATGCTGCCCTGATTCAGGGAATTAGGCAGTAGATTAAAAAGCAAGACCTCTCAGGTTATAATCGTGGATTACTTTCAGTGCCACGTGCTCACAAGCTCAGAAATAGGAGGATGATCCAGATGAACGCATGGCTTAAAAGTTGGTGCAGGAAGGAGGGTTTTAGATTTCTAGATCACTCGGACCATTTCTGGGGAAGGTAGGACCTGTACAAGCAGGTCGGTCTACATCTGAACCAGAACGGGACTAACATTGGTCTGAGATGTTTTGCTGGTGCTGTTGGGAGGAGTTTAAACTAATTTAAACAGCAGGGAGGGGGCACAGACTGTTAGCAGGATAAGGGCACATAATCATACAGCAAAACCAACAAGAAGTGCAGCTGTATTAAATTTCAAGGGAGTAAGGCCAGGTTGGATGATCTCTACTTTAACGCCAGGAGTATTGCAGGTAAATGAATGAGTTAAGAGCAATGATTGATATATGCAAGTGTGATATAGTAGCCATCACAGAGACATAGTTGAAGGGAGGACACGATTGGCAACTCAATATTCCAGGATATAGATTCTTCGGATGAGACAGGGGAGGAGGGGGAAAAAGAGGAGGAGGCAGTGCATTATTAATTAAGAAGTCAGTTACTGCAGTAAGGAGAGATGATATATTGGAGGAAGCATCAAATGAAGTTTTGTGGATACAGCTTAGGAATAAAAAAGGGGCAGCCACATTGTTACATGTTTATTATAGACCCCAGATAGTTAGAGGGATATTGAGGAGCAAATATGTGGTCAGTTTGCAGACAAGTGCAAAAACAATAACAACAGGATTATTATATTCGGTGATTTCAACTTTCCCAACATTAACTGGGATATACATAGTGTTAAGGGCTTGGACGGAGTAGATTTCTTGAAACGTGTACAAGAGAACTTTTTACATCAATATGTGGAAGGTCCAACAAGAGAGGAAGCTGTGCTGGACCAGTTACAAATTGACCAAGATAAACAATAGACCTGAGGATTGGAAGCAGTATAGAAGTCAACAAATTCTTTGATTCTGTTTTCACAAAGGGGGACACAAATAAGCTACTAAGAATGTTGAGGAATATAGGGTAGAATTCTCTGGCCATTCTCACCTGAAAACCAGAGATTCCTGCCTGACTTCAATGGCTCTTTACGTGGTCCGCTCCTCCACCACCCCCATCGCCCCCCCCCCCCCCCCCTCCCCCCCAACCCCCCCACCCCTTAGAATTCCAGTGGTGGATGGGATGGGAGAATTCCTGCCAGAGGGTTTAGTGAGAGTGAGGAACTGAAGGGGACCTGTATTAGTAGAGAAAAGGTGTTGTGGAAATGGATGGGATAGAAGTCTGCTAAATCCCCAGGGCCTGACAACCTATATCCCAGAGTATTTACCGAAGGATTATATTCACTGGAGTTCAAAAGAATGACAGGAACCTCACAGAAACCCAGAGATGGTCAGCCTATGGAATTCACCACCACAGGAAGTAGTTGAGGCAAAAACATTGTGGCTGGAATTTTACTGCCCTGCCCACGACAGGAATCAGAGCGGGCAAGGGGCGGAAAATGGGAAGGTCCATTGACACACGGCAGGATTTTATGGTTTCGGAACAAGCAAGGCTGTAAAACCCCATCATGTATGTTTTCAAGAAGCAGTTAGGTTTAACACTTGGGGCAAAGGGGATCAAAGGATATGGAGGGGAGGCAGGATCAGGCGTTGAGTTGGATGTTTAGCCATAATCATAATGAATGGCACAGCAGGCTCGAGGGGCCAAATGGCTGCCTCCTGTTCCTATTTTCTATGTTTCTACTCTCTTGTCAACATATTCTAATACAAGCTTCACACTAAAGCTATTAAAATCAACAGTTAAGACCACTTCCTATCACAATATCAGAAAATACAAGTTTCCCACAGGTACAGATCAATTAAAGCAACGCCTGATTGTTTAAACAGAAGGTGTCACCTTAAGTTCAATGCTGTTAATTATTTCTTCCAAGCAAAATCAAGTGTAATTTCTCACATCAACTGCTTTCCTGTTCCCCAATTACTATTATTGTTAATTGACAAACAGAAATTCCATCTGATCATTTTAAAAGCAGCTAACTTAAAAGTTAATTAACATACCATATACAAAACCCACAGAAATAAAAGTTGATCAAAATCTCCCACCCTGATTTTAATCACTTCATCGTTGGTGGCCATGCCCTCAGCTTTGAAGGCCACAAGCTCTGAAATTCTCTCCCTAAATCTTTCAACCCCTTTCCCCTCCTTTGAAGCACACCTAAAATTCTACCTCTTTGAGCAAGTCTGCCTAAATATCTCATTATGTAGCTTCGTGTCAAATTTTGCTTTGTAACACTCTAATGAAACACCTTGGAACATATCAGTATTAAAAGTGTTGTATAAATACAAGCTGTTGTTTAATGCAGGAATGAAGTCATGTTGGGTTGTATATATAAAAGACCATTTCCAACTCTAATTTTGTGTCTTTAATTTGATATGTTTATGAGTGACAGATTTTTGAAAGTGTTGCAAAGTTATTGCTAATTACAAAAAAAGTGTAAATGCAGTTCTGAATTATAATAGTAGAAACCAATAGAATGTTGTCTTTTTCGCAAAAATTTCAGCAGTCCTTAGTTGGCCAGACCTGATAATTTTACCAGCAAATTAGCATGAAGGTCACTTTTGCTTGATTAACTAGTGATATTGTCTGCGTATATATGTACAAACTGCCTTTTAAGAAAAAGACCACAGGTATTTTGTTTGAGTGACCATGATATGAATAATGTAAGGCCAACATTATTTGAGTTTGAGCATTATTTTTAAACTATATTAGCAGGCATATTTCAGATTCAGGCTAATTTATCCCAAACGTAAGGGGATTACTCTGAACATACAGAAGATGATTGTTGAGTATTCAGAATGAGACCAGGAGTAACGCATGTCCTGCCATCTACTTCTGTTGATAGAATTGCCAGACAGCCTTATTATGAATGTTTGGCTGAGCTCCAAGAGTCACTAATGGACCAGTGCATCAGTAGCCTATTTACAAAGCCTGAAGTGGAATGTTTGCTTTGAATGGCATCTTTGTGATTTTATAATCTGTGAATATTTCTCTGTTCTTTTTTCAATGTCTGTATGCTTTTTTTTGGATAATATTAAGAGATCTTAAGTAGTGGAAAGATTTTGTTGACAAAACCATGAATGGAATGTGTTTGATCAGCATATTTATAAGAGCAACACTTTTTTTTAATAGCAGATTTGTGAATTGTTCTTTCCATGGGCATTTCAAAACTTGCCATTGTTACAATAGAGCAAAGTGTATACTGGATAAGTGAGCATTGAGGATTGGGGAATTTAGGGTGATGGAAGATATGGGGACATAGAGATGAATGGGGCGACGTAGGGTGCTTGATGAGTGGGTAAACAGGTGTGAAGCGCAGAGGGCCAAACAATTTTAAATACAACTCAGTCAAAATCCCAGAGAATTGAGGCAGTCTCCAAATTGCTCCAGGATTTGGTGGACATAACTTGGTCCCGCCTCCCTCTGGAACAAGCGGGAGCCATTTTGCCTGAAGGTAGATCAGTTGGAAAATAGATGGGCAACCAATGTTGGCCTTGCCACTGAGAGCCACATACCACAAAAGAATAAAGAAAAAAAGATTCAGTCCAATGCATCCCTTTTATGCTAAGATAAACCAGATTAGAATCATAGAATCATACAGTGCAAAAGAGGCCCTTTGGCCTACCAATCCAGATTGACATGTTAGAAAGCCCATTTAAGCCCATTTACCAGCACTTGCCCCATAGCCCTGAATGTTATGATGTGCCAAGTGCTCATCCAATACTTTTTAAAGGATGTCAGGCAACCTGCCTCTACCACTCTCCCAGGCAGTGCAATCCAGACCATCACCACTCTCTGGATAAAACACTTTTTCCTCACTTCCCCCCTGAACCTTCTGTCCCTCACCTTGAACCTATGTACCCCCATGACTGACCCTTCAACTAAGGGGAACAGGTGCTCCTAATCCACTCTGTCCATATCTCTCATTATCTTGTACACCTCGATCAGGTCGCCCCCTCAGTCTTCTCTATTCCAATGAAAATAACCCAAGCCTATGCAACCTCTCTCCATAACATAAATGTTTTATCCCAGGCAACATCCTGGTATATCTACTCTACACCCTCCAGAGCAATCATATCCTTCCAATAATCTGGTGGCCAGAACACAGTGATCTAGCTGTGGCCTCACCAAAGTTCTATACAACTTCAACATGACTTTCCTGCTTCTGTAACCAATGCCTTGACTGATGAAGGCAAATATCCTATAAGCCTCTTTCACCACCCTACTAACAAGCTCTTCTACTTCCAGAGATCTGTAGACAAACACATCAAGGTCCCTTTTGTTCCACAGAACTTCCTATTGTTTTCCCATTTGTTGAGTACTTTCATTTCAAATTACTCCTTCCAAAATGTATCTCACACTTTTCAGGGTTAAATTCTGCCACTTACCTGCCCGTTTGACCATTCCATCCATAACTTCTTGTAGTCCAAGACACTTCACCTCATTGTTAAGCACTAGTCCAAACTTTGTGTCATCTACAAACTTACTAATCCTAATCCCTAACGCCCCCACCGCATAGTCATCAACCCCACTTACATAAATGACAAATAATTGGGGGCCCAACACACATCCCTGTGGTATGCCACACAACACTGGCTTCTAGTCACTAAAGCAGCCTTTTGTCATCACCATCGGTCTCCTACAACTGAGACAATTTTGAATCCACTTTATCAAATTATCCTGTACCCCATGTGTATTTATCTTCTTTATGGGTCTCCCATTTGGGACCTTGTCAAAGACCTTGCTGAAATCCACCTAAACCATATCGACGGCACGACCATCGTTTATATACCTGGTCACCTCCTCAAAAGTTCAGTCAAATTTGTTAGTTATAACTTCCCTGTGATAAAGCCATGCTGATTATCCCTGATTAAGTGCAACTATTGTCGTAAAATAATGCTTCAGCCAAATGCAATGTAGATTGAATACCAGAATGCAAACAAACATTACTGCAACCTTTGTCGTCAGAGACAGAGGCCAGAATTTTACTGCCCTACCTGCCGCAGGAATCGGAGCGGGCGAGAGGTGGACAATGAAAAGGTCTGTTGATCTCGAGGGGGAGGATTTTACAGTTTTGGGACGAGAGAGATCATACAATCGCACCTAGAGGATCTGCCACTGCTCATAGCAACAAGCTCATTTTATCATGTCTTTTATTTTGGACTTTTATTCTTTTAATCTTAAAACTATTATGTATTTCCCAGAATGCTTTATCAGAAAAAGAAGCCTTTTTTTTAAAGAGTTAGGTCTGAATATTTCTTGTTGTATTACTTGAAATGAAGTAAATCATTACAGGGTAGATATTGCCTGCTTTATAATTATTGCATTTCTAGTGTCTAGAACACTGACTATCACTGAAATATCTTGTTATCCCAATTCAATATGCATTTACTTGTTCAGTCCCTATCTTGCCCACGGGAAGGTGGGAGTATCTAATGGCAGCCGATAACTTTTGAAGAATCCTTCGTCATGCACTGAATCTGTGATCTAACAGAAAATGAAAATGTAGCTATACAAAACACCTCAATGTGTTCATTTTTCCATTGGTTACCTGATTGTTACAGAAGAGTGCCACCAGATTTCACCAAACTTGTTCATTCTTTGAACAATGTATTACATAGTGCGATGAAAAAGTTGATTCGATATACACTGCCGACAATCTCAAGAAGGCTTAAATGTTACTTCACATGCATATTCTCCTTCAGTACTCATTACATAATTATTGTAGTTTAGGAACATAGAAACAGGAGCAAAGGGAAACTATTTGGCACATTAGGCCTGCTCCTCCAGTCAATTAGATCACAGAAACCTAAACTTTGGAACTATAAGCAGGAATAGGCCATTCAGCCCTTTGAGCCTGTTCTGCCATTCATTTTGATCATGGCTGATCATCAAAAATTCTGGTCCCCCCTTCCCCGCATATCCCTTGATCCCTTTAGCTCCAAGAGCTATGTCTAATTTTTTTTAGAAATAGCTCTTTGGGTGAGGAAATTTCTCCTCACCTCAGTCTTAACAGGTTTGCCCCTTATCCTTAAACTACAACCCCTAGTTCTGGACTCTACTCTCCATTGGGAACATTCTTTCTGAATCCATCCTGTCTAACCCTGTTAGAATTTTATGAGATCTTCTCTCACTCTTCTAAATTCCAAATGAATACAATCCTATCACCACTTACTCTCTCCTCATATGACAGAGTGTCATCTTCAGAATGAGCCAGGTAAACGTCTGTTGCACTCGTTCGATAACAAGGACGTCCTTCCTCGGATAAAGACACCAAAACTGCACAGAATATTCCAGATGTGGCCTTACCCATGCCCTATACAATTGCAGCAAAACATCCCTATTCCAATAATCAAATCCTCTCACTACGAAGTCCAACATACCACTTCCCTTCTTTACTGCCTGCTGTACCTGTGCACTTACTTTCAGCAACTGATGCACAAAGACATCAAGGTCTCATTGAATATCCACCTCTCTCAATTTACACCCATTCAAATAAAAATCTGTCTTCCTATTATTGCTACCGTGGCTAATCATCGATCTCAAAGGCACTTTCCCACGCTATTCTCATATCCCCTGATGTTATTAGTATACAGAAATCTAGTCAGTTCTGATTTGAACACATTCAATGATTGAGTTTCCACAGCCCTCTGCGGTAGAGAATTCCAAAGGTTCACCACCGTCTGACTGAAAAAATTCCACCTCATCCCAGTCTTAAATGACTACCCCTTATTCTGAGACTGTATCCTCTGGTTTTAGATTTCCCCAGTAAGAAGTCTCACAACATCAGGTTAAAGTCCCACCAGTTTATTTGATAGTAAACCCACAAGCTTTTGGGGATTGCCCCTTCGTCAGGTGAGTGGAGAGTTCTGGTCTCAGACAGAGCATATAAAGGCACACACAGTTTACAGAATACTGATTAGAATGCGAGTCTTTACAGACTTTAGAGTTTAGGCTTTACAGACTCACATTCCAATCAGTATTCTGTAAACTGTCTGTGCTGTTATATGCTCTGTCTGAGACCAGAACTCTCCACTCACCTGACGAAGGGGCAAACCCCGAAGCTTGTGGGTTCACTATCAAATAAACTGGTTGGACATAAACTGGTGTTGTGAGACTTCTTACTGTGTTTACCCCAGTCCAACACCGGCATCTCCACATCATGACTACTTTAGATTTCCCCAGCCAGGGGACATAATCCATGTATGTCTATGCTGTCAATTCATGTAAAAATTTTGGAAGTTTCAATGAAGGTTCAATTGTAGAAACTCTCATTTCTGAAGAATACAGTTCCAGCTTCCACAGTCTCTCCTCAAAAGACAATCCCACCATCCCAAGGATTGGTCAAGTGAATGCTTAATGCATTTCTTCAATGGCAAGTATATCCTTCCTTTGATAAAAAGTGCATGGCAGCACAATAGTTAGCACTGCTGCCTTACATCGCCAGGGACCCAGGTTTCATCCCCAACTTGGGCTACTGTATGTGCAGAGTCTGCACATTCTCCCCATGTCTGTGTGGGTTTCCTCCGGGCGTTCTGGTTTGCTCCCACAATCCGAAAAGAAGTGCTGGTTAGGTGGATTGGCCATGTTAAATTCTCCCTCAGTATACCCAAACAGCCGTTCGAGCGTGACAACTAGGGGATTTTCACAGAAACTTCATTGCACTGTTAATGTAAGCCTACTTGTGATGCTAATTCTTAAACTTAAGCAAAATTGTACACAATATTCCAGGTGCAATTTCACCAAAGTTCTAAAACAAAATTACAGCTGTAATTTATTTAATACGCAAAAGATCTTAATCTAAAATTTAAATTAAAAGTAATTTTCATTCATTAAATCAATTCCAGCTCTGTTTCTGTCTCTAATTATTTAAGGGTTTTAATTGTATTTTGAGCCCTTGAGATAGCCCTCATTCTCAACACTCTGTCCAAAGTTAAAAAAAAGCATGTAAACTCATTTAGGTGGCAATCATTGAGAAAACCTTCATAACTTTCTGCTTTAACAGGTAAATATAAAATGATGTTGTGTGTTATAGCAGCCAGAAGTAAGACCAAGTTCCTACTAAAATCAGAGAAATCAAGCCTTCACTAAAGAAGCATTTTGTTTGAGGATGTTTGGTGTCTAATTTAGACATTGTGGCATTCATTAGTTGTTCTTAATAACTTGTGAATAGATACGGTGAACCCAACAGTTCTATTAATCTTTAATTCCAATCTTTTAACTCTTAGGGCACAGCTGGAAGTGCATATTACAATCAAGTTAAATTAAATTATTGAATCTAGCAACATAAAGTAATAATATTTACAAGACTTTTCCCAACCAATTAATTACTTTCATGGTTTAATTTCTCTTCATCTTTATTTTGAATGTCAAATGCACAAGCAAAATAAAAGCATTTTTAAAAATTTTAATTATTTATTAATTCAAAAACAAAGAATTAAGTTCATATTTTGTTACCGGATTTTCTTTTCATTTTTACTTCCACATTGCATGTTTTGATTTGTTAGATATCCTTCCGATGGGACGTGACTTGAATGGTTTTTAGATTTCCCTCTTGCTTCTGATTGCCAATCTCACTCATTGTTCACACAGTATATTGCAACTTTACCTCAGAGACAAGTAATGTCAACTTTTCAAAGGAGGGCAATTTCCAATCTCTTGGTACCCACCTAGTACTCTGCCAAGAACAAAACTCCTCAAATATGCCTTAACAGCCTCGATCTCCAACATAGTCACAAATAGTATTTTAAATCCATCACTACCAAGTTGCCAGATTTGGCTTTCAGTACAACAACTATGTTTAATTTGACAAAACCAGATGAACTGACAGTAAGTGTGGTTAAAGGGCATTTATAAATATCCTATGGCACAGTTGCCGAGTGTAAGGTATGCAGCAGTTTTTATTTTCTTGCTGGCCTCTCTGTTACATGATCCACTTTTTCACCTCGCGACTTCATTGTCAAGTACATTCCAAAACGGAGTGAATCACAGAATGCTCTCCGCACAGGAGGCAACCATTTGGCTTATTGTGTCAGTGTGGACTCTCTTCAAGAGAATTCACCTATTTCCGCTCCCTTGTCTTACCTACGCAATTATATTTTTTTCTTCAGAAAATTATCCATTTCTATTCTGAGTGCCACAATTGAATCAGCCTCCACCTACACTCTCAGACAGTGTATTCCTGATCCTAGCTACTCGCTGCATGAGAAAGGTTTCCTTCGTGTCACCTTTCCTTTTTTCACAATCACCTTAAATTGTTGTGCTCTGGTTTTTGCTCCTTCCAACAATAGGAGCAATTTTTCTTTGTTATAATCTGTCTCAAGCTCTCATGGTTGTGGGCACCTCTATCAAATTTCTTGTCATCCTTCGCTTCCCCAAGGAAAACAGTCTCAGATTTTCCAATGTATCCACAAGTTCCTCATCTCAGTCCCTAAGCCTGACCATGTTCAATCCTTCATCAATGACATTCCTTCTATCATAAGGTCAGAAGAGGGGATGTTCCCTGATGATCACATAATGTTCAGGACCATTCAACACTCCTTAGTCACTGTAGCACTCCATGTCCCAATGCAGTAAAGAACAGAGTGTAAGAGGAGGACACTGGGACAGACAGTCAGCAGCACCAACTACTTAACATCACAGGAGAAACATAAGCTCGTAGGTTGGTGAGGAAGTGTTGTTATGGAGGGTTAACAAGTAGCTGGGGGCTAGAAAAGAACTTTTTTTAAAAAATAAGAGGGCAACATACATTGAAGAAAGCAACAGGGAAATAATTGGATTTTGCTTTTAGCTTAGACTTTAAGTACAACCAAAAAAACTTTAGATTACTAATATTTTCAAACTTGGAAACTAAATTTCTTCACTTGAAAGATTGAAACAGTTCCAGTAGTTTGCCTGAGGTAAACAGGAATAAGACTTTTCTACTCTCTATATTCTATTTAGTTATTTCCCAGGACACTCAGTCCTGTGATTTACACATTTTCCGCTCTGTGGGAAATTCTAGATGTTTATGGTGGTCTGGAATATTAGGTGTGTGGGGGAGCTACCTGTGGCTGGAGCAATTTGAGCTCTGGGTTTTGTAGCCTGAGCAGCAGTGGGGGTACTCTAGTGCATTTACAAGGCTGAGGGGTTTGTTAATAGCGCGTTTCAGGACATGATCACCCACAACTTAAGGAAGTTCAGACAAAGAGGGAATGGGTGACAGAGGAAGGGACCAGGCTGATAGTGAGGGAATTTCTCGAGTACATCGTATCTGCAAACCTCTCAGCTTCGGAAAACTATGAGAGTGATAGTTTCTCCGTGGAGGCCAGCCCAGAACCAAGACCATGGTACTGTTGGTGGTCTAGCTGCTCAGGGTGTGGAGGAGGGTGGGAGGAAATGTGGGAGGGCATTAGTGATAGGGGATTTGTTAGGGGTGAACACAGTGCTTACATAAGAACATAAGAACATAAGAAATAGGAGCAAGAATAGGCCATCTAGCTCTTCGAGCCTGCCCCGCCATTCAATAAGATCATGGCTGATCTGTCGTGGCTCAGTTCCACTTTCCCGCCCTCTCCCCATAACCTTTAATCCCCTCTCTTATCAAAAACCCATCAACCCGCTTCATAAAAATATTTAGCGAGGTAGCCTCCACCACTTCAACAGGCAGAGAATTCCAGAGATTCACCACCCTTTGAGTGAAGAAGTTCTTCCTCAACTCTGTTCTAAACCGCCCCCCCCCTTTATCTTGAGGCTGTGCCCCCTAGTCCTACTGTCCTTTCTGAGCGGGAAGAGTCTCTCCACCTCTATCCTATCCATCCCATTCATCATCTTATACGTCTCAATGAGATCTCCCCTCATTCTTCTAAACTCTAACGAGTACAAGCCTAGTTTATTCAGCCTCTCCTCATAGCTCAACCTCCTCAACTCCGGCATCAGCCTAGTAAACCTCCTCTGCACTCTCTCCAAGGCCAATGCTTCTGTGGCCATAGGCAGGGCTCCAGGATGTTGCATTGTCTCTGGGGTGCCAGGGTCAAGGATATCACAACTACTACAGGGCATTCTGAACAGGGAGGGTGAACAGCCAAAGGTCATGCTGGGACCAATGAGATAGGATGAAAAAGAAATGAGATCCTGCAAGCAGACTTTTGGAAGTTAGGTAGAAATTGAAAAGCAGGACTGTGCTGTCTCTCAGCATCTTCAGATCTGTTATACATATGTTCTAGTTGTTGTGAAACAACTTCTGCACTTTGATATATGGCTATTATTTTCTTTAGCATCAGTTTCTGTGCAGCCAGTAAGTTCACTTGTAGTCTGTGTGTGTATTCCATTTGTAATTTTCTCTGCATTCATTTGCAGTCATGTGTGTGCTTTTCTTTTGTCTTTTTTTTAAAAGCAGCTTCTTTATGGGTTTGTATTTTGCTGTGTGTCTTTCCAAGCTGTCTTACTTGCAATCTTTGGCTGATTTCCTTTGTCTTTTTAGCAACTTTTTTCCTTGCAGATTTGGAATATTTCTCGTGTTCCTGCTCTGATCGTTCCAGCAGTGCTAAGCCCCGCCCACAGCGCGAATCGGACTGGAGATGGCTGAGAGCGAATGGGGGCGTCTGAAAGCGGATTGCTAAGTCGGGTCTTATTGGCACTTAGAATAAAAATGGTAAATTCGGGCCCTATTTTGTAAATATAAGGACAGCTGAACTTCTTCAGTGTGTTTCTGTGAAAGGCTTTTATTGAACTGACCTGAAGATATATGTCACCAGAGGCAACCTCATGATGTGGCCAGATGACTATGGAAAGCCTGAGCTGTCAATCAAACACCTAACAGCATCCATGCTGCTACTTTCCAGTGTCACAAGCCTGTTATGTGACACTTTACCAAAAGCTCTTTGGAAGTTCATGCACAGTGTATCAAACATATTACCCCCATTACCCTGTCACTGATACCAAAAAAACTCAAGCAAGTTACTTAAACACAATTTATATCACATGGCCAACAGTTCCGTAGCCTGGGCAGTATTCATAGAGTCATAGAGGTTTACAGCATGCAAACAGGCCCTTCAGCCCAACTTGTCCATGCCGCCATTTTTTTTTTAACTCCTAAACTAATCCCAATTGCTCGCATTTGATCCATATGCCCCTATACCCACCTTATCCATGTAATTATCTAAATGCTTTTTAAAAGACAAAATTGTACCCGCCTCCACTATTACCTCTGGCTTGTTCCAAAGCTTGTTCCAGACACTCAACACCCTCTATGTGAAAAAATTGCCTCTCTAGACACTTTTGTATCTCTCCCCTCTCACCTTACCCTCTCGTTTTATTCTCCCCTACCTTTGGGAAAAGACATTGACTATCTACCTTATCTATACCCCTCATTATTTTGTGGACCTCTATAAGGTCATCTCTCAGCCTCCTATGCTCCAGAGAACAGAATCCCAGTCTATCCAGCCTCTCCTTATAACTCAAACCATCAAGTCCTGGCAGCAGCAGATTATTTATTTTATTTATTCGATAGCGTCACAAATAGTAGCCACAAGTACATCAACACTGCATGAAGTTACTGTCAAGGTCCCCTCGTCGTCACACTCCAGCACCTGTTTGGGTACATTGAGAGAGAATTTAGCATGATCAATGCGCCTAACTGGCACATCTGGTTAGGTGCATTGGCCACACTATGGGAGGAACCAGTAGCACACAGAGGAAACCCTCACATGCAGACATGGCGATAATGTACAAACTCCACAGAGTGACCCAAGCCAGAATCGAACCCGGATCCCTGACGCTGTGAGGCAACAGTGATAACCACTGTGCCAATGTGCCACTCTGCCAATTGCACATAGTCTCACCACACGGAGGAGCCCAGGTACAGCTGGGCTAAGGATCTCAGTGAGGGGGTTGGGTTCAAAGGGGGGAGAGAGGGTGGCCTTGAGGCAAGGGCACAAATTAGCCAAGGGGACTCATTAAGGGCCCCACTTTTCCCAACATGACTCATGCATCGAAAACTGCTGTGCTTCCCATGTGACTTGGGCCATTCCACCGCAGATAAAATATCAGCAGGGGCAAGGTGAGGCCCTCAAGTGGCCATTAATTATTGCACCTTTAAGGGCCTCAATATGTTGAAGGACAGGCAAGCTGCCCAACACTTCCCCTACCCTATAAAAATGTTAGACAGATTTTGGACAGGCTGGTAAGTGGCAACAAAAATACCCACTGTACTCCATCTGACCCTCACCTGATGCAGAGAGTGTAAAATCAACGCCCAAATATGCAGCAGTGCAACCTTCAAAATCACAATGCTGGAGTACTGATGGAGCAAAGTGGATTCTAATTACAATGTCAGCTGGTAAAGTGACCTGTGTTGGTTGCAACTCAGACAGCTGGAGTCAAGGATAGAAAATTCGAAGCTTTAAGTCAGCAGTCAGCTGACCTTCTGGCGAGCAAGGATTTTTAAAAATGCTGGCAGCCACAACTTCACTGCTCTCCTGTTATTCACAAGCTGCTCACAGATGATTGAATTCTAGATAATGGGAGCAGAGATAATTAAGGTGCTGCTGCACTTTCTGACTTGCAATTACACCTATTAGGATAGTGGCACGTAGCAATATAAACAGGAAAAGAAAATAAAGCTATTGCTTTGCATTTCTAAACATTTCAACCTACACTGACAAACAAGAGCAAATAATCTAACAGCTTGCATAACTAAGAGCTTTTAATGTTGAGAAAGTCCTCCACGAGACATCATCATGAGAATGAAGGCTGAGTCAAAGAAGATATCTGAGGAGAACGTAACATGGGCGCAATGGGACTTCAGAGTATGAGGCCTTTAGGGGTCTATTTTTTTCACTTGTTCGTGGGACATGGGCATCGCTGGCTGGCCAGCATTTATTGCCCATCCTTAGTTGCCCTTGAGAAGGTGGTAGTGAGCTGCCTTCTTGAAACGCTGCAGTCCATGTGCTGTGGGTTAATCCATAATGCCAAGACTTTGTAGCATTTGAAACAACTAAGTGGCTTGCTAGGCCATTTCAGAGGGCAGTTGAGAATCAATCACATTGATCTGGCTCTGGAATCATATGTAGGCCAGACCAGGTAAGAACAGCAGATTTCCTTCCCAAAAGAACATTAGTGAACCGGATGGGGTTTTTTTCTGACAATCGACAATGGTTTCATGATCATCAGTAGATTCTTAATTCCAGATTTTTTTTACTTAATTGAAATTCCACCAGTTGCCTTGGAAGGATTCGGAGATGTAAAGAGTAAATCTCAGGAGGATATGTGAAGTTGATATAATAATGAAACTTGTTTAAAGTTTATTTATTAGTGTCACAAGTAGGCTTACATTAACACTACAATGAAGTTACTGTGAAAATCCCCCTGGTCGCCACACTTCAGCACCTGTTTGGGTACACTGAAGAAGAATTTAGCATGGCCAATCCACCTCACGAGTACATCTTTCAGAACGTGGGAAGAAATCGGAACACCCGGAGCATATGCACGCAGGTACAAGGAGAATGTACAGACTCGCACAGACAGTAACCCAAGCCAGGAATTGAACCCGGGTCCTTGGCGCTATGAGGCAGCAGTGTTAACCACTGTACTACTGTGCCATCCCAAGAGAGATTCAAACAGGGACTTGTGTGAGATAAGCATGAATTGGTGAGTCAACATGTTGAAGGATGTTAATGCGGAAAAGGAGGCTAGATGTGAAATGGTAACTCACAAGGAAAGTGCAACGAAGGGTAGTTCTCAGACGACACACTAATAATGGCAGCTTTTCCATGCAGAGAGATGGTGTCTGAGGAGATCATTTAAAATCTAATACCAGATATAGAATTCCTGAAGATTGCAAGGTAAAGAAATAAACAAAATAGGCAATAAGGCTTATTCTCTTTCCCGTCATTTCTTCATGTCTACATTTTATTGATCTCAGTCATTCACAGAAACAGTTAAAATGTATAGCCTCCAATGGAAGATCTACCTGCCTTCAGTAATCACAGAATAAATTAATTAAGTACAAGAGATCCAATCATGAACTCAACAAGATATGCACTCCAATAATGACAGGCCTTTGGAAAGGGAACTCTGTCGGGAGAGATTAAATCCCCACCAGTACAATTTAACTTAGTTTTTCAATTTCCGCGAATCCTTTTAGTTTTGTAAGTGCATGTCAGTGCTTGAAATGGATAGTGTGTGTTTATATTACATGAAGCTAAAAATGCCCATTTGCAATATCAATTCAGTAAATTTATTAAATGTTCAGATGCTAATTTCATCAATAGTCATTTCTCGGTATTGGTTTTGGGTGTCCCCATAGTCCAGCATGAAACAATAATAAACAACTGGGTTTATTACGGTTTCAACAATCTTCACAAAAAAAGCACCACTCAACAGCTCACTGCTGGCTTACAAATTCAATTTTACAAACTGATTCACTTTGATGTCCTGGGTTTAAATAGCTGCTACTTAATTAAATTGCTCTAAATGCTTGTACTCAAGCTGATATCATAAATAGCACATCTGAAAACAATATGGAGATTAACAGCCTTGACGATTTTCTTTCACAGGGACCCTGACGCCAAAAGATTAGAATTTTAAGTCCTCACTGCCAAAGGATGGTAGGACAGAGGTGGCGTGATGTGTGTGTTATGGAGAGGTATTAGATAGGTCCTTTACCTGCTCAGACTGCTGAGGAGCAAAGCAATAGATAACACGGGGACACTCATGGTGGCAGAGTGGTTAGCACTGATACCTCACTGCATCAGGGACCTAGGTTTGATTCCCAGCTTGGGTCAGTGTCTGTGCAGAGTCTACACATTTTCCCCATGTCTGTGTGGGTTTCCTCTGGGTGCTCCGATTTCCTCCAAAAGTCTGAAAGACATGCTGGTTAGGTGCAGTAGCTGTGCTAAATTCTCCCTCAGTGTACCCGAACAGGCAGCGGAGTGTGGCGACGAGGGGATTTTCACAGTAACTTCATTGCAGTGTTAATGCAAACCTACTTGTGACCTGAATAAATAAACTTTAAATGGCTCAGTGGAGAAGATTTGAGAACCTGTTTTGGTTGCTGCAGGGCAAACTCACATCTCACTGATGGATTTAGTCACTTCAGCTTTGCCTATCATATATTATCATATTGAATTAAAGGCATGTGGTATACCTCACCCCCAAGATATTATTTGCAATAATAAATTGGCATTGCAGTGCCAACAAGGCACTTGCTCATCAAGCGGCATAAGTGAGTGTCACACTGTTCGAGATGGGAACCAACAACAGCTTCCTACTAATGACAAATGTAACCAGGTCGCTGCCAAGAATATTGGATGGATGAGGAAAGAGCTGTCTGCTGACTGATTCTCAGAGACCATAAACCTATTCATCTGCTGTATTTTCTTTATGGAATCATCGCCATGTCACATTTGAGCATCACGTTATCCAAACATTTTCTTCACAACTGAATGAAGCAGTTGCGGAACTCACCAGCGTAAGTATTGCTATTCATGTGATTAAACACCACAGCTAAGGAAACGAGTTAGGTACATATTGTACATAATGTATATATTGTTCATAACCAGATATGACCTTGGTGAACATAATGAGGATCAAACGCTCCATCTTACTTGCAATAAGAAAATTCCTGTCAACCAGCACCATCCTGCAGATAAGTGGAACAGATCTATCACTAGGGGCTAGATAATTCACCTCAGGCGAAGGTTGAAAAGTTGGGCCTTCGTGAATAACCTCAGCCGGTATAGGAATTAAACTCACACTGTTTGCTTCACTGTGCATCACTAACCAGCTGTCCAGCCAACTGAGCTAAATATACATAAATACCAGTGTAATATGTCTTCTCTGAGTTTCACCTCTATTATGATGTATGGGCAAGCATTGATACCAACCTAACATGCTTTCCCGTCTATATCATTTGCCTATAATTCTATGTCAACAATTACATTAGCCGATATTCAGTTGCATCCTTTGGCTGATCAATCACACAGGAAATTTGGCATGTCCGCTATGACTCCCACCAACTTTTACAGATGCACGTTAGAAAGCATTCTTTCTAGCTATATCACAGCTTGGTATGGCTCCTGCTCTGTCCAAGCCTGCAAAAAACTACGAAGGGTCATGAACGAAGCTCAGTCCATCACACAAACCAGCCTCCCATCCATTGACTCTGTATATAGTTCCTGCTGTCTTGAAAAAGCATAATCAAGGACCCCATGCAATCCGAGCATACTTTCTTCCACCTTCTTCTGTCAGGAAAAAGATACAAAAGTCTGATATCACATACCAACCGATTCAAGAACAGCTTCTTCCCAGTTGCCGTCAGACTTGACCTACCTCATAGTAAGTTGATCTTTCTCTGCGCCCTAGCTATGACAGTAAAACTACATTCTGCACCCTCTCCTTTCCGTCTTCCTACGGTATGCTTTGTCTGTATAGCGCGCAAGAAACAATGCATTCCATTGCATGTTAACACACATGACAATAATAAATCAAAGCAAAGGACTGAGGCAGAAGAGTGAAGAATAATTGATGAGAGCCAAGACGGAGGGTAAAAAGACAAGTCACATGCTGCAAGATTAGTGTCAAGATTAGGGAATGGAAGAAAATAACCAAAAAAGGTGAATCACAAAATTCAACTTGACAACAATGCTAAAAAGTAAAGCCAGAACTGCTAATACTTCAACATTTTAACATATTCTTAATGAAGAATCTCACAAGTAGGAGGCCTTTTTTTTGAAAGCTATATGAGATATGACAATCATTTTGATAAAAATAACCATTCCAAAATGGTTTAATTTAACCATATTAAGACTTTTATTGTGACCGTAGATCAAAATTTTTGCATCAAAATCAAATAATTATTGAATAAATTGTGATTAAGATCTGTTTACTCTGGCTGATGAAATTGAAAGGTTGCTGAATTGAACGTAATTATTAATAAAATGGCAAGGTTGCTGAACTGGATATAATCCTATTTTTAACATCAACTTAAATTGCAGCCTATCAATCATGCAATGAATGTCAAGAGATCAGAGGCAAACAGCCATTTAATTTCAATTTTAAAAATGGGTATAAGTCATGCTTTCGAGCTTTCTTTCTTCAATTTCACAGCAGATTTAAGGGGAAAGAAAGCAGTTCAAAACATCTGGGAAGAAATAAAAATGAAACTGCAAATAATCTAGAAGGCTTATTTTAAGACGATTCCGTCATTTGTAAATTGTAAGTTGATTAATTGTGGCATTTGAAAAAAAAGCTAACTGCTCAGTCGTGATCTTCATAAATCAATGGTGGAGTAAAGCAGCTTTCACTTAATCCTCAGCAATCCCACTTGCTGCGTACGAAGTGCATTCAGAGCTAGAATATGCAAATAAGGAACATACTGAATGCAGCAAAATGAAAAGAACTGTTGAATGAGAAGCTGCAGAAGTTTCATTGTGCATGATGAATGAGCCTTCTTCAGCTTTATATCTTCCACAAAACATGTGCCCGAGGATGTAAACAGCAATCGTTCACTTAATTTTCACTACATAACTGCCATCTGCCAATCTAAGCTATGACTACCAACAATTTAACAGTATTGTCTTCAAGATCCTCGGCTACTCCGACAAGAAATTGACTTTGAGCAATTCATCACAGCTTCCAAGTTAGAACCAAACTGTAACTCATAATGGGGGGCTGAAGATTTAACACATTGATCCCAATAACTACATTTTTCAGGTAAATTTACAATCTGGAACTCCTAGTGTTGAGCCACCACCACCAACATCATAATATCAACAGGCTCCGTCTGCTATTTAACTATGTACTAGAACTCATATGCACAGGTACAACTCAAACCTCAAACACATCTCACAGCTCTTCAAGTAGTAAACACACTCAAAAAGGCACATATCAAAAAAACCAGGAGAAAAGAAAACTGCAGGACAGGAACAGGCCCATCAGACCTCCAGACCTGCACCAACATACTCATCATCATTGCTTCTCTTTCAGGTAACAATAGCACATAACAGGTGGCAGTAGGATCTGACTGAGAGGAGGGCAACAAAGGTCGAATGAGTTCACTTCTGTTAAAGGGATCTTGTTGGCCATGGTTAGGACAGGAGAGGAGTGGCAAAAACTCAGAGTGGGATACATTCTGCCAAGAGGTGTGTGACTACTCCATGCTCCTCAAAGATGCACAAACTATTGCTGTTCTTGTGCACGGTGGCACAGTGATTAGCAATGCCCCCTCACAGTGCCAGGGACCCGGGTTCAATTCCCAGCTTGAGTGGAGTTTGCACGTTCTCCCCGTGTTTGCATGTGTTTCCTCTGGGTGCTCCGGTTTCCTCCCACAGTCCGAAGGTGTGCGGGTTAGGTTGATTGGCCGAGCCAAATTGAGCCTCGTGTCAGTGGATTAGCAGGGTAAATACATGAGGTTAAGGGGATAGGACCTGGGTGGGTGTGTGGTCGGTGCAGACTTGATGGGCTGAATGGCCTTCTCCTGCACTGTAGGGATGCTCTGATTCGAAGTTTTACTGAGACTATGTCTGTGATGGGTAATGTCATCCTGACTACATGACAACATCTGACTCCGCGGGACCACAGATCCTTAATGACCACCTTGGTGACCATGGCCTTCTCAAGCATTAGCCTTGGGTCCTGCGTTTGGAGGAGCAGCACTCTCTGAAGATACTGGATTAACAGGAGATCTTCCTGAGGGCACCCACCACCTTGTTTGCAGCTGCTCCATTTGCCCTCAGCTCCATCTCCTCTAATACTTCAGGCAGAGCGAGATGCCTGTAACCAAGCATCTCCTTTCTCCTGGGGATCTTACAGGGCAATAAGGTTGAGCAGCACAGCACTCACTCTTTTCAGATAAAGCCCTGATTGAGTATCTGGGAGATATGTTCATCTCCCCTTCACATGCTGTGCTATCAGTCAAACAACCAGCAAGTGAACATTGAAAGCAGAACACAGTTTTAGGTTACATTTGAAATCCTCAGCAATGACTTGTTTACTCTTCCACAAGTGGTGCCTATGACTGATGCCAAGCCCCGAAAGCAACTGCTCCATTTGAAATTCAGCCGGGGCAGGGGTTTCCCATGAGGACAGCACAAGCGCTTTCGGAATATCCTCAAGGCATTCCCAAAAATGTCAAACATTCCTGCTGTTTCATAGGTGTTCCTGGCTTGTGATCAATCCAGATGGAAAAGGCTCACCCATCACATCCATAGAATCCCTACAGTGCAGAAGGAGGCCATTCGGCCCATCGAGCCTGCACCGACCACAAACCCAACCAGGCCCTATCTCCGTAACCCCACTGATTTACCCTACTCACCACCTGACACTAAGGGACAATTTAGCATTACCAATCAATCTAAACTGCACATCTTTGGAGTGTGGGAGGAAACCCACGCAGACACAGGGAGAATGTCTGCAGAGAGTTTGCACAGTCACCCAAGCCGGGAATCGAACCCGGTCCCCGGCGCTTAGAGGCAGCAGTGCGAATCACAGTGCCACTGTGCTGCCCCTAAATGACACCATTAGAACCATGCCAAGGCAAGGATTGAGGCCTCAGAGGTAGCAGATGAGCTTCAAATCAATCCACATGTGGCAGAGTCTGCATCTCACATTGGATTTCTCGGCTATTTCAGAACCCACTGAAGTGGAATGTAAGCGAGTCATCCTCAGTCCCGAGGACTGCCAAAAAAGGTGGGTAAAGAGACCCCGAGCCAGCTGGTTGCTGGCTAGGAGTAGTCATTAAATGAAGCATTACCCTTCAAATGGTGTGCATCCTCTTTAATGAGCATTACCAGGCAATCTAATTATCAATCAGCCTTTTATGATCCTCCAGGCAACTGCTTCTGGCATGCACCCCAATTCCCTTATCCAAACGGTGTGTGATTGCAAAACATCGGCTAAACCAGCACTGCAGCTGAAGACCTCAAATTTGAAACACAAGGTATACAACTAGAATCACCCTAGACACTGGAACATGTCCACAACTAAATAAAAGCAGGATATTAAAAGCAACATAAAAACCAATCCTTTAAGCTAGCACCAAAAGAACCCACACAAAACACATCATCTTCTTAAGGGAGATTTAATAATTGGGACTAGGGTGGCATGGTGGCACAGTGGTTAGCACAGTTGCCTCACAGCGTCAGGGATCCAGGTTCAATTCCAGCTTCAGGTCACTTTCTGTACAGAGTTTGTACACTCTCCCCCTGTCTGCGTGGTTTTCCTCTGGGTGCTGAGGTTTCCTCCCACACTCCAAAGATGCGCAGGTTAGGCGGTTTGGCCATGCTAAATTGACCCTTAGTGTCAGGGGGATTAGCAGGGTAAATGTGTGGGCTTATGGGAATAGGACTTGGGTGGGATTGTGATCGGTACAGGCTCGATGGACCAAATGGCCTCCTTCTGTACTGTAGGAATTCTATGGACACTAGCCTTAGAACAGACTTTGCATATCAGGGTAACTTTTCCACTCCCAGAGTTGAGGCAAACATAAAGAAAGCAAAAGAAAGAGACAAGTAAAGAACACTAATTCTTATCTTTTGTTCTGTTGCAGTTACGACTCTCTCGAATGTATCAAATGACTCCAGGCATACTCAAGAAAAAAATAGCGCTCTACGTTCTGTGCAAATATTATGGCACTTCTATAAAACAGTATAAGATAATGCTGTACACCTCACCCCAAATTTTATCTTATTTTCTTCAGTTTAAAGTTTATTTATTTCTGTCACAAGTAGACTTACATTAACACTGCAACGAAGTTACTATTAAAATCCCCTAGTTGCCACATTTTGGCACCTGTTTGGGTACACTGATAGAGGATTTAGCGTGGCCAATGCACCTAACCAGCATGTCTTTTGGATTGTGGGGGGAAACCAAAGCACCTGGAGGAAACCCACATAGCTGCAGATTTAGAGATAGTGACCCAAGCCAGGAATCGAACCTGGGTCCCTGGCGCTGGAAGGCAGCAGTGTTGGTTCTTATCTAACGAAGGATATACTTGTCATTGAGGAAATGCATTAGACGTTCACCTAAGCAATCCCTGAGATAGTGGGATTGGTTTTTGAGGACAGACTGTGGAAGCTGGAACTGTATTCTTCAGAAATCAGAGTTTCTACAATTGAAACTTCATTGAAATTTCCCAAATTTTTACAGAGCGTGACAGCATAGATGTACATGGGTTATTCCCCCTGGCTGGTGAGCCTAAAACCAGGGGATACAGTCTCAGAATAAGGGGCAGACCATTTAATACTGGGATGAGGTGGAATTTCTTCACTCAGAGGGTGATGAATCTTTGGAATTCTCTATCCCTGAGGACTGTCGAAGCTGAATCATTAAATGAGTTCAGATCAGAAATGAATAGATTTCTATATCCTAATAACATCAAGGGATATGGAGATAGCATGGGAAAGTGCCCTTGAGGTGGTTGGTCAGCCATGATAACAAGATTATTACGAAGAATGGGCATAAATTGAGGGAGGTGGATACTCAGTGAGACCTTGATGTCCTTGTGCATCAGTCGCTGAAAGTAATTATGCAGGTACAGCAGACAGTAAAATAGGGAAGTGGTATGTTGGACTTCACAGTGAGAGAATTTGCTTATAAGAAGAGGGATGTTTTGTTGCAATTTTACAGGGTGTTGGTGAGGTGGCATCTAGAGTATTGTGCGCAGTTTTGGTGCAAGGGAGTGAAGTGAAGGTTTACCAGGCTGGATTTGAAAATGGCAGGTCTGTCATATGAGGAGAGGTCAAATCGGTTAAAATTTTAACAGATTAGACAGGATAGATTCAGAAAGAATGTTCCCGATGGTGAGGCAGTTCAGAATTAGGGGTCACAGTTTGAGGATAAGGTGTAAACATTTTAGGACTGAGACGAAGTGAAATTTCTTCACCCAAAGAGCTACATCTAACAAATTAGACATAACTCTTAGACATAGTTCTTTGGGTGAAAGGGTTCAAGGGATATGGGGGAAGGTGGGATCAAGATATTGAATTTGATGATCAGACATGATCAAAATGAATGGCGGAGCAGGCTCAAAGAGCCAAATGGTCTTCTCGTGCTTCTAGTTTCTATGTTTCCATGTTCCTAACTGACTGGAGGAGCAGGCCCAATGTGCCAAATGATTTACTTCTGAAGTTTCTATGTTCGGAATTACAACAAATACATAATGATTACCGAAGAAGGATATGCATGTATAATAACATTTAAATCTTCTTGAGATTGCCAGCAATGCTTATCAAGGAGTCAGCTCTTTCATCGCACGATGTAATACAATGTTCAAAGAATGGGCAAGTTTGGTGAAATCTGGTGGCATTCTTCTGTAAGACACAGGTAACTGGAAAAAAATTGAATGCATCTTGGTATTTACATAGCTACATTTTCATTTTACATGAAAATTGAAATTGAACCCTCACAATGCCAGGGACCGGTCCAATTCCAGCCTTGGGTCACTGTCTGTGTTGAGTTTGCACGTTCTTCCTGTATCTGCGTGCATTTCCTCCCACTCTCCAAAGATGTGCAAGTTAGGTTGATCGGCCATGCCCCTTCATGTCAGGGAGACCAGTTACGGTAAATAGATGGGATTACATGAATAGGATCTGGGTGGGATTGTGGTCGGTGCAGCCTCAGTGGGAGAAATGGCGTCCTTCTGTATGATTCTATGTGGTATGCATGGACTTACATTTGTTCATGTACCACATGATAGGTTTGTCAGCAAAGTTGAAGCCCCCGGAATAAAAAGGGCAAGTGCAGCATGGATATGAAGTTTTAAGGAAAGAGAGATCTGTGGGGAATGGCTATTATTCAGACTAGAGGGAAGTATACAGTGATACAAGGACCACTGCATTTCTGGATTTATATTAATGACTTAGACTTAGATGTCCAGGGTACAGATTCAAAATCTGTGAATAATACAAAACTTGGCAGTATTCTGAACTGTGAGGAGGATACTGTGGAAAGTTCAAAAGGACACAGACAGGCAAATAGAATTGGCAAACAAATGCAGATGAAACTGAATGCAGAGAAATGTAATTCCTTTTGGAAGGAAGATGAAGAGAGGCAATATAAGTTAATGGGTTTAATTTTATAGAGGGTACATGTGCATAGGGCCCCTGGAGATATGTGTGCACAAATCACTAAAATCAGCATGGCAAGCTGAAAACTGCTTAATAAAGCATTCAAGATCCAGGACTTTGTAAAGAGGAACTCAGGTGGAAAAGTAAGGAAATCATGATGAATGTTAAGCCCTTTTTCAAGCTCAACCCAGTTATTGTGTCCAGTTTTGAGAACTACAATTTCAGGAAGATGTGACAGCATTGGGGAAGGTGCAGAAAAGATTCACAAGAATGTTTCCAGAGACAAGGACCTTCAACAACATAGTTAGATTGAGAAAGCTGGAGCTGTTCTTCTTGAAGAGAAGATTAAGGGGAGATTTGAGAAAGGTGTTCAAAATCATGATATGATCAGGACATGGTAGATAGCAAGAAATTAATCCAGAAACTCAGCTAATGTTCTGGGGACCCAGATTCAAATCTTGCCATGGCAGCTGGTGGAATTTGAAGAAAGTAAAAAAGAATCTGGAATTAAGAATCTACTCATGGCCATGAAACCATCATCAATTGTCAGAAAAACCCATCTGTTCACTAATGTCATTTAGGGAAGGAAATCTGCCATCTTTACCTGGTCTGGCCTGCATGTGGCTCCAGAGTCACAGCAATGTGGATGACCCTCAACTGCCCTCTAAGGACAACTAGGAATGGGCAATAAATGCTTGCCAACCAGCGACACTCACGTTCTATGAACGAATAATAATAAAAAAGAAGGGTTGAGAACCAGAGGACAATGATCTAAGGTGATTGGCGAGTGAAGAAATAGTGGCATGAGAAAAAACATTTTTTATGCAGGTTAGGCTTTGGAATGTCATGGAGTGGGGGCAAATTCTATCAAGGCTTTCACAAAGGAATTGAATTATTATCTTAAGCAAAAACACTTGCAGCTCTGTGGCGAAAAGGTGAAGGAATGGGACTAAATGAGTTGTTCTAGAGAGTCAGCATGGACACGATGGGCCAAATTGTCTCCTTCAGCACCGTTCAAAGATTCTATATGGGCATAATAATATGAAGCAAAATGAAGGAATGCTTATAGAAGAGTGCAACGATCCAAATGCCAAGCTTTATAGTTGTGGAAGAAACCTTGGTGTCAAAATGGCTAAATTAAGTTTGTTAACGAAAGGGGTTATTGACGGCGTGACTCAATTAACAATACACTTAGATTTTAGCCCTTTGAGAGTGTTTTGTGGGTTTACAGTGAAATAGCCTGAATAGATCAAGACAATGATCCAGACAAGAAGATACAAACGCCAGTAGAAAGAGAAAGAAGCCACTTAGTGCTTTGTTTTTAGTAACTAATCATTTCACACTTTCTCTTCTTTTCCCTCAAGGCAGAGACTCAAGGAAACCTCCATTGGTTCCTGGGGCCCATGCCCCAAAAATAAGTGTAAAACAAAACACGATAATATCTTTGACTTACTTAACAAAATTCTTACACACACTTTTGACATGCTTGGAGAATTCTTAAAGGTACTTCAATACACTTAGAGAATCATTAAAAAAAAAGAGAAGGAACCCTTCAAAACTTGTAAAATAGATCTGATGGAATTTTATATGCAGCTGAAATGAAGTCATTTCATGCTGTTCCAGGTCCCTTGAACCTTCAACAATGAAGCTTAGCCACAGGCAAACCCAGAACACCTCTTTGTGAGATTCTCTTTTCTGCCAAACACAATTGGACACCAAGAGACCAAAATCTCCCACTCCATCAAATGCTCATCCCCCATCATTATTTACAGCAAAACCAAGGCAGCCAGAAAAGTCCTTTCAACGGGGCAGAGGCGGTAAACCTCCCAGCTCCATTTTCCTCCCATTAATGCTCCAGCTTGATATCAAGGAGTGGATTCCTGAAGCAAAATCCAGGCTTATGAATTCAAGATCAAACAGTTGCAAACATTAGACTCTACAATAATATTCTGCAGTTTATTTTATGAAAGCCAAAGTGGATTTCTGTGTTTAGATTATAAAAGACATATTTACGCCACCGAGTCGGGAGCAGAGACTGGGAATTCTCAAAACGGCCAATCTGATTTGGGAGATAATTCCCCGAACAGCACTAGACTTCTGTTCCTCAGGGCAGGTTGATAACTGGAGTTGGACCTGCCACCTCTGCCCGGAAACAGTACATAGGTACAGCCATAGAGACAACCAGATGCCGAGGCAGGCTATTCAATAGGTGGCTGTCATAAAGGGGGCAAAACCACAAACCGTTTAGCCCAAACCCATCACTCCCCATACATAACCTATGCCCCACCCATGCCACTTCATATCCCCACCCACCCCCCATAATCCCTTCCATGCCAAAGTATGCCCATAAAACCACCTTTAATGGTCTCTCATACCCTCTACACAATTTAGTGCCACCCTTTGCCCTTACACCCTCCATAACAACTCATCCAGCATCTCCCATGGGCAGACTACAGGAGCCATGCTGAGATGGAATAAAATAAGTTCTATTAATTACAGCGTACATTGCAAAACATTCCCAGCATTAAAAACTAATTCATTGCATTATATCAGTTTGAGTACAAAAACACAAAATATTTGTATTCAGAGCCTCATGTCAAAAACAGCTAATCCATTTATAATCTTTCTGAATTGTCACTCAAAGTATCAATTTTCTAGCCCCTGCCCCAACTGTAATATTGATAGCATGTGGAAGCAGTCCTTATGTCAATGTCAGCTAGGGGAATTTCACAATAACTTCACTGCAGTGTCAATGTAAACCTTACTTATGACAAATAAACAAACTTTAAAAAAAAACTTAAACTCTAGCTAAGACCTATCGAATTGCAAGCACCATTTTCTTTCTAACTGCAGACTGGCTTTATTTCAAAATTTAAAGGCTATTTAAATGGCTTGACAGTTCCATAAGCCTTATACACATTTCATGCATATTGATGTTGACTCTTAACAATCCTAAAGGGGTACTTAATCTCGCCCAATGATTACCTGTTCTCTCCTCAAAGGAATCTTAACTCTCCAAGTAATTTTGACAAATCTTTCCCTCAAACATCTGAAGTCCATGGGTTGTGATTCAAAAACCTGGATAATGGAAATTGCTACTATTTAAAGCCAGTTGCACTTTGAAGTCTGCAGTTGCACTCTAGAATTGCAGGTGTATGAAATACATCCCACACCCATTTTCAACTATCAAGATGGGCAGTAGTAGTTCTCAATTCCAGGCTATTTTGACTAAGGTGCAAGGCGCAGAACATTTTCGACTATCAAAAATTCAGCCTAGGTCCTTGAAATCATTTAAAATTGAAGAGACAGTTAGTAAGCTTTATGGAACAAAGTTCAGATTGTATTGGTGAGATGACTAAATGCTCTGCTCCTGAAGGTGAGTGAGGGTGGAGCAATGGGGCAAATATAGCAGCCCCGAGGGTATGCACTGGCTACGTTAGATTATATGGACAGCCTAGGACAAGACCAAGCAAGTATTTGCAAACAAGGATGAGAATTTCAAATTGAATACATAATAGATGTGTAGCAAATGTCGGTCAATGAGGAAAGGTTATTGTGGAACACAGTTGGCCAGGATATCTCATGTGGAAAGTGAGACAAATTGGAGAGGAGAATGGAGCAATGGAAGTAGACAAGGCAGGGGGTTAAAAACAAAAACTGCAAATGTTGTAATGTAACCATGCATTGATATCAGAAAATACTTAGAATACACAGCAGGTTAATCTCCTAGATATATTCATGCCTTAGACAGGTTCAAACTAAAGCTATAGCATTGATCTATAACAATTGAGGAAAGAGTTATGCAGACTAGCCTTGAAAAATCAGCTTTACAATCTTGAAAGGCGGCACCAGACAGTAATTTTCCAGAGGGATATAAGCTCATAAACAGTATAAACATGTAAATAGGAAACACCACTTCAAATTTCACCACAAGATTAGAACGCATCCAATGTAGTCAAGGGTTAATTTAGGAGCAAGTCTGGCACCTTCTTCACTTAAACCATGATGAACATGTACGGACATCGAGCAAATCAAAGTACGTACACAAGAAGCAGCATTTTAAACCATGATGTGGGAAGGCCAACATCCTTTGAGATGAATAAGATCTGATGGGCTGAATTAAATTTCTTATCTGTAACCATCCTGTGGTCTTGGGAAGCTAGGTTAATATCTTAGGTGTAGATGCTTTGTTAGATCGGGACACCAAAAGATAAGCTTGCCTCCTCGTCGATATATTACACTTAGCAATGAACTGTCTCTTCCATTCTCCCTCATCCATCTCATCCCCATCAGCTTTAGAGGAGAATTACTCTTTTTTCAGAAGTTGGGCCACGGCCTTACATACCTTTTTTTACTACCCTTTTATTTATTTGATGCTTATTCACAGGGAAAAACAAAATGCTCATTGGGTTAATCTGATAATCATTCAACTGCTTTTAGCCTCTTGCCAGCTTGTTAGAAAGCTGCTCAGTGACTGCTAAAACTATAAATTCTCTCACAGTCACCAAGAATCAAAATTTGTTTTCTTCCCATTACTTTATCCAATCCAGAAAAGGGACTCGTCTGTTGCCTGGTTTCCAGTTTGCGCAAGGTTCAAATATGAAGCTGCCAATTATTTTCTATTTTCTATTTTCTACTTGCTTAAAAAAAATTGCAGGCCTTGCACAAAACCTGAGAATGTTTGTTATCTACAAACAACACAAAATGGTTCTTGTTATCGATAAATTGAGTGAGTAGACAGTGATTAACACTGCTGCCTCACAGCGCCAGGGACCCAGGTTCAATTCCAGTTTCTGGTGACTGTGAGGAGTTTGCACCTTCTCCCCGTGTCTGTGAGGGTTTCCTCCGGTTACTCTGGTTTCCTCCAAAGAAGTGCAGATTAGGTGGATTAGCTATGCTAAATTGCCTCTTAGTGTCCCAAGATGTGTAGGTTAGGGGGATTGGCAGTGTTAGTATGTGGAGTTACAGGGGTAGGGCCTGGGTAAGATTCTCTGTCAGAGAGTCGGTTCAGACTCATTGGGCTGAATGGCCTCGTTCTGAACTGTAGGGTTTCTATGCTGCCTCTAACATCCAAGAATCTTCTGTTGGAAATCATGCAAACTTCTCACGTGTAACAGCGGGAAGATTCAATCATTAAAATTAGATGTATTGAAAGATTAAACTTGTCTTTAACTCTCTTCTAATTATATCACCATTTATTCTATTTTAATTGATTTTCCATCACTCAGGTGCTGACTCCTGCTGCAGTACACTTCTGCAGGTGACAACTTCCCCAGTGCCACATGATCAGCTCCAAGAACAACCTTAGATAATAATTTGTGACTATGAGGGTGGGGTTGTGTGTGTGTATGTGTGTGTGTGTGTGTGTGTGTGTCCGGGGAGGTGTCGGAGGGAGTAAGCGGGAAGGAGTAATTACATAAGAGTTTGCAGCATGGAAAGAGGCCATTTGGTCCATTTGTCAACAAAGATTCACCATATCATAGAAACCCTACAGTGCAGAAGGAGGCCATTTGGCCCATCAGCTCTGCACCAACTCTCTGACTGAGCATTTTACCCAAGCCCGATTTCCATAATCCCACATATTTACACCACTAATTTCCCCTAAAGCATAATATAGCACGGCAATTCCACCTAACCTGCACATTTTTGGTGTATAGGAGGAAGCCAGAACACCTGGAGGAAACCCACACAGACACCAGGAAAACATGCAAACTCCACACAGACAGTGACCCAAGGCTGGAATTGAACCCAGGTCCCTGGCACTGTGAGACAGCAGTGCTAACCACTGTGCCACCATGCCGCCCATAGTTCAGTCAGACCCTACACTTACACAATAAGCCATGCATCAGTACCCTTCAACAGGAGGTACTGAACAGCAGAAAGGAGCAAGAATTTCAGCACAAATTTTCTTCTTTCTCGTCCCGGGCTATTGGAGGCAGTTCTCACTGCATTACCAACTCTGCTGTCATTGAGATCAAATGTCTCAGTACAAACTGGACACCGAATCCTGTTTTTCTTTTTACTATTGGATTGCATGAGAATACATGGTGTTAAAAGTAGAAGCAATGCTTTTGGCTTCAAGCTTTTTTCTTTAATTCCAGCGGACAAATCATTTGGACATATTCTAATTGCTAAAATTCCACCATATCAATAGGGAGGACTGCCATTTCAATTAAGTTGCAACAAAGCGCTCCAAATAAATGCTGAGACTTTTGAGTACTAATTAAATTTAATACAAACATTATGAGCTTCAGTTCAATATAAGCAAATGAAAATGAAACAGTGCAACAGCAATCTTTACAGAGACAAATTATCCTGAGGGCATCCCTTTGACTTCGGAGGAGGACAGTGTTCATTTTCTATCCAATACATTATGTATACAAAGATAATTTTCTCAGATGCCTTTCTTTAAATCAATACTGAGAACAAAGCGCATTCTGAGAGAGGGATGCATTCCTGCAGTAACCAAGGGAAAAAAGTATCAAAGACATTGTAGGTTGCAAATGTACTGCTCAAGGCTCTGCATAAAATTCTCCCATTGCTGTTTTAAATTAAGGCACTATCCCAGCATCCTTGCTCAAAGTAAATGGATCAGCAAGTGCCTTCACTAAAATAGTGGACAAAGGAATTATAGAGGAATCCATTAATTCACACGGTGTGATTTCAATCCCTTTGTTAATATCACAAAAACAGAAAATGCTGGAAAATCTCAGCAAGTCTGACAGCATCTGTGGAGGGAGAATAGAGCTAATATTTTGAGATGAACGAACTCCATGACCTCAGTGGGTTCGGAAGATCCCACTGGTGGCGAAGGCTGAAAAATCCTACCTCATACCCATGTACCTAATATCTTCAAAGAAAGTTCCACTTCAATATTTCCCTTTCCTCCTTCAGCTGCAAGGAATAGGAAAGATATACTGGAATTTTGCCACCACACCCATGCTGGAATTGGTACGAGCGTGGCTCGCAGAATAGAATTCTTCATTGGCTTGCACCTCACCTGAGCGAGGTTTTAAAATACCGGCCATAGACCGCAAAGTCATTACAGTCATCATTAACAATATTCATTAATTGACAAGAGGATCTCTGGTCCTCAGAGTTTTCCCCCCACTCAAGTTAAAGTCCAGTCCTACTATGTTCTACCAACTCAGCAAAGGTGATCAATAAGATTTACCTGATAGTCAAGCCTATAATTCAGTGTTGAATTTGGTTGGGAGCTCAATGTGTCAATGGTAAAGCGATCAGGCCGCCTCGACTTCATTCCTCTTTCTATGGCAAAATGTTCCAATCTGAGCTTATACTGTTATCAGAGAGCACACTAAACTGCTAGAGAAATTTGGACACAAATCAAAGAAAGAAAGCAGCATTCACACACAAAATCTCTTTGGCTAATTCAAATCCAATCTCAATGTCTTCTGAGAAGAGTCAGAGCTACCCACTAGAGTGTAGAATACACCACTGTGGCTTGGAGATACGTTGCAAATGCATGAATCCATATCTGTAAAGCCTATCATGCTGTTTCACTTTATCAGTGGACAACACGTTGCTGGTCATTAGAAACACTGGTCTGAGGCAGCTGAGGGACCTTAGGAAGCATTAACATCAGTAAAAGAATTTTCCAGTTGTGGCTAAATGGATGACTAATGGTGGCGGATAACCAATGCTGCTTCTTCATATTGGATTGTAAGAAATCATCCTTTGCACATTCCAGCAACAATTCAACCACCGTGATACAAAGATAAACTTTTCCCACATAATTAACTCTACTTCATTTTACTATGAATGCAGTAAAGTGAATGGGTAATTCAGCAAGGGATTCATTGTTTTTTTTAAGCCGTTTATTGTATTTTCATTTTAATGAATGTGATACGAATAGGTCAATTATGAAATCATGCAGAGTTTTTGTTGACAATTCCATAAGGTTATTTGAACAATTAAACAACCCTTGGTGATAGTAACTTAAGCAGAACATTAATCAGTCTTGGCACCTCAACATGCCAGTAATGTAAAGAATAATTTCTTCAGAATTAAGGAGTTTTTATGTAACTAAGTCTTTTCATGGCTTCTGAATTATCATGCAAACAGCATATCAAGATAACTGACAAGTTTTATTGAGCAGTACATGCCACACATAAGCATACAAAAATTGCTTCATTACTCTTGCTTTATGGATTATGCATAAGCTTAATTTGGAAGCGAATACAATACATTTGCAAGGGAAAATCTGATTTAAAAAGTAATCGCAGGACAAATCGATCATTCATTAGCAATATTTGCTTCTATCTAAAAGTTGCTTTCATTAGGTGAGTGCAAACATGGCCGACCCTAGTTAACAATCAAAGGCTTAAGAAGATGGAAAAGGGGTTTTTTTGTGTCAACGCAATAAAATGAACTTCATTAGATAAATATCTGATCTCATTCCGAGTAATTGCTCCAGACCTTTGAGCCCTTGCCTTGTGTACCATTTGGCTTTGTATCAACATAATAATTGCATGACAAAATGTCAATGTAGGTCCAGATGACAGATTCTGCTGTGAACAACAAAATGATCTAGTTAAGAGGTATTTTCTGCTGTATTCTGAGGGAAACACAATGGACTGCCATAGATACACATATTTTCAAAACGTGCACACTTTGTGTTCAATTTACCGAATATTTGAGACAATAAGCAGACCTTGACAGTAAAGGATGCCTCTATGCCAATGCTCCCAAAAAGAACCTAAAGCACTTCAGAAAGATCCTAAGTTTCTAGGGTGCTTCTTCCCAGTGTACACTGATCTCTAATGCCCAGAACATTGAATGATTATAAATCTTTCCTAAAAATCAAGCAATATCTTCACAAAGAATCCCAGGATAAACCTGCCTCAGACTAACATCCTCTGATTCCACTTGTCAAAGGAAATCGCAAGTGGAGATATTACTTCTTTACTGGTGCAAGGAAGAGGAGACATTGAAGGAGATCAAGCAAATGCTAAAGTCTTCAAATCCCTTATCGAATGTCTAGTAATAGCACTGACTATTGCTTCTTTGTCTTTTGGCTAAGATCAAACATAGGGTCAGGCACAAAATCAGGTGTAACACCTGCTCTCATCACTGGGATCTAGTATGTCCCTTTCGTAGATATCATGAATTGGGCTCAATTGGAATTGGAATTGTTTTCTGGAGCAAGCAAAGAGGCGGATTAACGCTTGCTTTCCCTGTCCACCCTGCACATTGGCTTTTCAACCCTGAGAAAGGTATAACATTTAAAAAAAATGACTGCACTAACGTAAAATGCTGCAGGTAAATCAGATAAAATTATTTTGAACGTTACAAATAAAAATCAGAGAACAGAACAGAACAGAAGAGAGGAGAGGGGAGCCACATGGTGGCACAATGGTTAGCAGTGCTGTCTCAGTGCCGGGGATCCAGGTTCAATTCCCAGCTTGAGTCACTGTCTGCACAAACCCTGTACGCTCTCCCTGTGTCTGCATGGGTTTCCTCCGGGTGCTCTGGTTTCCTCCCATAGTCCGAAAGACATGTGCACTGGCCATGCTAAATTCTCCCTTAGTGTACTCAAACAGGGGGCAGAGTGTAGCGACTAGGAGATTTTCACAGCAACTTCATTGCAGTGTTAATGTAGGCCTACTTGTGACACTAATAAATAAATTTCAAATTTAGCAGATCAGAGAGGTGGAGTGGTAGAATCAATTAATTAAGATTCTCCTCCCATCGATGGTTTGTAGAGAGGTGGCCAAGTGGTTGTGCTATCATACCTAACTCACTGCAATTTTCTCCCAAATGGAAGCCCTGCATAGCAGTTTGGGAGCTGAGAGACTGCTCATTCTTGGCTTATAATGGCGGAAGGACCATGTGTAGTTCGAGTGCATTTTTGAAATACCATCCAAAGAGAAAGCCAAAAGGCAGAATATTTTTCACTGAATGGGTAGAGATTCTGCTGGCAGAAGCAATGATCTGGAAGGATGGTTTGATGGGCACTGAGGGTCAAAGGCTGGTGCAGACTGCTGGAGGAAGGTGATAGAGGCAATCAACGCAATGCCCCAAGAGGTGTCAAACAATATAAGATGGCCTTCAATAACCTGACACAATAATGGTTTCTGTTAGTCTTTAATGACATTTCAATGAAAGGAACAAGGTACTTTCACTTCATCGTCACATAGCTATTTAGCACCATCTTCTTTCATAAGAACATAAGAACATAAGAAATAGGAGCAGGAGTAGGCCATCTAGCCCTTCGAGCCTGCCCCGCCATTCAATAAGATCATGGCTGATCTGTCGCTGCTCAGTTCCACTTTCCCGCTTTCTCCCCATAACCCTTAATCCCCTCTCTTATCAAAAACCCATCAACCCGCGTCTTAAAAATATTTAGCGAGGCAGCCTCCACCACTTCAACGGGCAGAGAATTCCAGAGATTCACCACCCTTTGAGTGAAGAAGTTCCTCCTCAACTCCGTTCTAAACCGCCCCCCTTTTATCTTGAGGCTGTGCCCCCTAGTCCTACTGTCTTTTCCCTCCAAAGAGGCAAAAAAAACAAGCATATTCCCAGTGATATAAAAAGCCACCCCAGGCAGGATAAAGTCATTGAAAAACCTGAGAAATTAACTGAACAGTAAGAAGAATTGTCACCTTGTGAGTGAGAGCACTACTGAGATTAGGGCTTGGGAATGGGGGAGGGACAATGTTCTTCCCTCTTGGACAGAGAAGAAGCAATTGTGCTCAGCTGAGGAACACAAAAGATCCACATCTCAGAAATCCCTTTCTTCAAAAGGACACTTACTGAGGAGCTCTAGTCTCATGTGAAGGTAATGGGAGATGCCTCAGAAATACCCTTGCAAAAGCTCTCACAGGGCCGAAACAGGACATGGGTGCAGTGGTCAGCTCCACTCCCCAGAACCCATTGCATTATGGTTGGGAATATTTCCAGAGGCCCTTATGGGGAATATTTTTTAGGATGAAAATGTAGTTGCAGTTGTTGGATTTTGGTCAGGTGACTTAAATATATTTAAAAAAATCAGCTTACAGTCCTAAAATAGGTTGCTCTTCTGTTTTTCTGATATCCCTTCATTAGTGCACATCTTTCTCAGAGCTATGGGCAAGATGATTATTAACTGGGCGGGTCTCAAAGTCATAAAATCTTTTCAGCATTTGATCAAAAAACATGACAAATAAGCCTGTCATGCAGCAAACCTTCTTCACAAAAATTATAGTTCAGTTTTCTTTCCTTGGTGTCATGTGTTAATTTTCAGCAAAGAAAAATGTTCTAATAATTCAGTTCTCTACACGTCACCAGAGAGCACATGGAAGATAATCTACGGACTTCACTCCAGCTAGCACTGCTGCCTCACAGCGCCTAGGGCCCAGGTTCTGGCCTTGGATGACTGCCTGTGTGGAGCTTGCATGTTCTCCCCACGTCGCATGATTTGATTTGATTTATTATTTTCTCATGTATTAACATACAGTGAAAAGTATTATTTCTTGTGCGTTATGCAGCTGTTCATACAGAAGGAAAGTAGAGTGTGCAGAATGTTGGGTTACAGTCATAGCTAGAGTGTGGAGAAAGATCAACCTAATGCAAGGCAAATCCATCTAAAAGTCTGACGGCAGCAGGGAAGAAGCTGTTCTTGAGTCAGTTGGTATGCGTCCTCAGACTTTTCATCCTTTTCCGAACGAAAGGGGGTGGAAGAGAGAATGTCCGGTGTGCATGGGTCCTTAATTATGCTGGCTGCTTTGCCAAGGCAGCGGGAAACGTAGACAGAGTCAATGGATGGGAGGCTGGTTCGCATGATGGATTGGGCTTCATTTATTAACTTTTGTAGTTTCTTATGGTCTTGGGCAAAGCAGGAGCCATACCAAGTTGTGATA
The DNA here is from genome assembly GCF_965287045.1 of Carcharhinus amblyrhynchos. NCBI lineage: Eukaryota > Metazoa > Chordata > Chondrichthyes > Carcharhiniformes > Carcharhinidae > Carcharhinus > Carcharhinus amblyrhynchos. The sequence goes on from NC_137327.1 coordinate 17,627,308, forward strand.
CAACCAGAAAGTTTTCTATGGTGCATCTGTAAAAGTTGGTGAGAGTCATAGCTGACATGTCAAATTTCCTTAGTCTTCTGAGAAAGTAGAGGCATTGGTGGACTTGACTTTTATAGTGTTGGCATGGGGGCACTGGACAGGTTGTTGGTGATCTGGACACCTAAAAATCTGAAGCTCTGGCCACTTTCTACTTCATCCCCATTGATATAGACAGGGGCATGTTCTCTCTTTGCTTCCTGAAGTTGATGACAATCTCCTTCATTTTGTTGACATTGAGGGAGAGATTATTGTCACCACACCAGCGTAGGCTTCCTCTGGGTGCTCCTCCCAGACTCCACATATGTGCAGGTTACTTGGATTGGCAATGCTGAATTGCCACTTGGTGTCCCAGTATGTGTAGGTTCGGGAGGTTAGTGTAATAAATATCTGGAGTTACACGTATAGGGGCTGGGCAGGCTGCTCTGTTGGAGAGCCGGTGCAGACTTGATGAGCCTGCACTGTAGGGGTTCTATGAAAAAGTGCTGGCAGAAGGCCATCAATATGAAAGAATAACTGTTTCTTTCTCTATTGACCTGCTGAGTTTTTCTAGCATTTTCTGTTTTAAATTTCAAAGCTAACTCCTTCCCTATCATCATTTGTTGAATTACTCTACAATCTATAATAGTGATTTCCGCAAGAGCAAGGAAGAACTTTCAAGGAATGAAACATTAGCAATACCAAGATTGTACCCTAATGTGAAATTCAAGCCAGACACAAAGATAGAAGTCAGGGCTGTTGGAAGGAGGTGAAGCAAAGAAGAGAAGATTGTGCTGACATTCTTCTTTTGGGAGCCGAAAAGATTTGCTCAGATAATAGAAGGCTGCATAGGTTGGCTAATCTAATTCATTTCAGGCAGAATGACAGGGACATTTGCATCAATAGTAAATGTGAAGAAGTGGCAGCTTGTTTTCATATAAAACCAGATGCTGTAAAAGAACATACCTAAATTCACTCAAAACAAAGGATGACATTATACTCATCTGGGAGACCATTACACTGTGTAATTGTGCAACACTAACACTATTTAATGACCCTGCAAGAAATCTACACTATGTTGCTGTGAGCAAAAGACAAAATATCAATATATAAGCAAGAAATTACATTAATTATATGTGAATATAAACAGTAATTTAATGCTTGTATATTGATATTTTGTCACACATATATACATAGGTTTTATAGAAACACGTGTATATATAGGTATTATATATATGTGGGTATTCCATATCATCTGGGTAGATCCCCAAATATTTTCTGAGTGCTAGCCACTGTTCAATTAGTAGCATTTGTCTCTGAGTCTTAAGGTTCTGGGCTGAACTGTCACTTGAGGGGAACAGAATCTAGGCTGACACTGCCTAGGTATTAGTATCGCAACTAGGCTTACATTAATACTGCAATGAAGTTACTGTGAACATCCCCCAGTAGCCACACTCTTCAACTTGTTCAGGTACGCTGAGGGGGAATTTAGCATGGCAAATGCACCTAACCAGCATATCTTTCAGACTGTGGAAGGAAACTGGTGTGCCCAGAGGAAACCCAGGCAGATACGGAGAGAACATGCAGACTCCGCACGGACAGTGGCCCAAGCCGGGAATCGAACCCGGGTCCCTGCTGTGAGGCAGCAGTGATAACGACTGTGTAGCCTGGCCATCGCCCCATTCAGCATAGAGTTGGGATTCTCGCAGCCCATCTGATGAGCACAGTGAAACCTCCCCGTAGTATTAGATATAACTTAAAAGTTTGAAGAAATTGCAGAATGGAACTGATTTATTTGAGGGCCTGAGCAAGATATAAAGATCAGCGGGAACCAGGGGTTGGTTTGGAAGTTTGATACAATAGATCAGTAAGAGGTGGGAAGCACTGCCACAGAGCAGTGGGAATCTGCCTGGAGTCATGATCTAGGCATTAAATGAATTCATGCTCTAAATAAGACTAATAAGAGCTCAGGAGACACACCATTTGCCAATATAATCAGATATTATTTCCCCTGCGAATCTATTAGAAAAACAGAATGACTTACATATATATATATATATATATATATATATATATTTTCAGACCTACCAGACATCATAGGCACATTATAGCAAATGGATAACTGTTTTGAAGTGTGGTCATATTACTGGGAAGGCGATGGCCCAGTTATTATCGCTCACGAGACTATTAATTCAGAAATTCAGCTCATGTTCTGGGGACCTAGGTTTGAATCCCACCACAGCAGATGATGGAATTTGAATTTTAAAAAATCTGGAAATAAGAATCTACTGATGGCCATGAAACTATTGTGGGAAAATACCATCTGGTTTACTAGTGCCCTTTAGGGAAGGAAATCTGTCATTCTTACCTGGTCTGGCCTACATCTGACTCCAGAGCCACAGCAATGTGGTTGACTCTCAACTGCCATTGGGCAACTAGGGGTGGGCAATAAATGCTGGCCAGCCTGCGATGCCCATGTCCCATGAATTAATATATTTAAAAATTATCAATGTAGAAAATGATGCACTGATATACAGACTGTCAACTCCAAAAGCAGCAATGTGATAACGACTAGAAAAAAGGGATGTTAATTGCAGGATAACAATGTAAATAGTAGTACGGAATATTTAGCATCCATTTAAACAGACAGGAGTGCCAGTTTTTAAAAATTCTTTCTTAGGAATGCTGTTGTTGGCTGGGCCAGCATTTATTGCCCCTCTCTAACTACCTTTGTAAAGTCAATGGTAAGCCATCTTCCTAAACCTCAGCAGTGAGGAAGTTCCCAAATTTTCACCCAGCAGCAGCTTAACATCTCATCTGAAAAGCGGCAGCTCCAACAGTATAGAACTCCCTCAGTGGAGCATCAGAGTACCCAGCCCTTGAGCGGGGATCAAATTGAGAATATTATGAGTCAGAGGGTGAGTGTGCTACCAACTGAGCTACAGTCGACATTTCTTATTTCTGTCAAATGCGGCACAGTGACGGGGGGTTAACACTGCTGCCTGACTGTGCCAAAATTGTTAACCCGTGTGCAAATCCAGCCTCGGGTCACTGTCCGTGTGGAGCTTTAACATTTTCTCCATGTCTGCATGGATTTCCTCCAGATGCTCTGGTTCCCTCCCACTCTCCAAAGATGTTAGGTTGATTGGCCATGCTAAATTGCCCCTTAGTGTCAGGGGGACTAGCAGGGTAAATATGTGCGGTTACAGGGATAGGGCCTGGGTGGGATTGTTGTCGGTGCAGACTCGGTGGGCCAAATGGCCTCATTCAGCCCTGTGGGAATTCTATGAATACGTTCTTGCGTTAAAACATCTTTCTTGTTCCATAATTTCCTATGATCACACTACTCTCAGATATCTGACCATCAATCATGTTATTATTCGTTACTTACACATTTCAGGCTAAGTTTTAGCCTAAATTGAAAAGTGGTGACGTTGTCTTCTTTGAAATGAAATGCTTGCAAAGCCTGCTAAAAAGTGAGCAATGTGCAGTATTTATCACCTGTGTATGCTATTAATTGAACCAGGAAGAAAGGATTGTCCCTTTAATCAAACACGAATTGTTCACAGGATCTATATTAGATTAAATGAGATAAGTTAAATAGAATAGGAATTTAATGTGGAACCTGATTTTGGAATAATGGATAGTTTATGACCATAGTAGGATAATACTCAGGTCTTACTGCATCCCTTTTCATCATATTGTGGAGGCCTGAGACGCCAGAAATGAAATTAATCAAGCCCCAAATAAATCTGCCTACTTAAAATGCTGGTTGGGGGGATTTTTAATTTTCAAAACTGACAAGAAGATCATTGGAAGCTACGGCTACATAGATAACTTCTATTAGAGATGTCAGACAACTAAATTGTATTATTAAAAAAGGTTTAAAGCTGCAAGATCCTTTCTCCCAACTACTGGTCAACTTCAGGCTAATTGAAACGTGGTTGCAGAATGACATGGACTGGGAGCTGAATGTCCAATGGTATCAAGTGTTTAGGAAGGATAGAAGGGAGGAAAAAGGGGTGGGGGGTGTAGCTCTGCTGATTAAGGATAATATCAGGGCGGCAAATCGCTAAATATTTTTATGACGCGGGTTGATGGGTTTTTGATAAGAGAGGGGATTAAGGGTTATGGGGAGAGGGCGGGAATGTGGAACTGAGCCACGACAGATCAGCCATGATCTTATTGAATGGCAGGGCAGGCTTGAAGGGCTAGTTGGCCTACTCCTGCTCCTATTTCTTATGTTCTTATGTAAGGGAAGATATAGGCTCCAAAGAGCAGAACGTGGAATCGTTGTGGGTGGAGATAAGGAACAGTAAGGGAAGGAAGACGCTGGTGGGTGTGGTCTATAGGCCCCCAAATAATAACTTGGAGGTGGGGCAGGCTATAAACAAGCAAATAAATGATGCGTGCAGAAATGGAACGGCGATAATTATGGGGGATTTCAATTTGTATATTGATTGGTTGACCCAAGTCGGACGCGGTGGGCTTGAGGAAGAGTTCTTGGAATGCTGTAGGGATAGTTTCCTTGAACAGTGTGTGATGGAACCAACTAGGGAGTGAGCTATCTTAGATCTGGTGTTGTGTAACGAGCCAGGAAGAATTAGGGATCTTGTTGTGAGAGGTCCTCTTGGGACGAGCGATCATTGTATGGTTGAGTTTTTGATGCAGATGGAGGATGAGAAAGTAGGGTCCTGAACCTGTGTCCTCTGTTTGAACAGAGGGGAGTACGATAGGATGAGAGAGGAATTGGCAAATGTAGACTGGGGGGCGCAGATTGGTCAGTGGGACGGCTGAGGAACAGTGGAGGATCTTTAAGGAGATCTTCTTCGGTGCTCAGCAGAAATATATTCCGATGGCAAAGAAGGAATGTAGGAGAAGGGATAATCAGCCATGGTTATCGAAGGAAATAAAGGAGAGTATTAAGTTAAAAGCTGATGCGTTTAGAGTGGCTAAAAGTAATGAGTGAATAGAAGATTGGGAGAGGTTCAAAAATCAACAAAGAATGACTAAGAAGTTGATAAAGAAAGGAAGGATAGACTATGAAGCTAAACTAGCACTAAGTATAAAAAAGGACAGTCAGAGTTTTTACAAATGTATAAAGAGGAGGAGGCTGGCTAGAGTCAACCCTTACAGGATGAGAGGGGGGATTTAGTGGCAGGAGATGAGGAGATGGCTGAGGCCTTAAATAAGTTTTTTGCCTCGGTCTTCATGGAGGAAGACGCGAATAGTTTGCCAGATATTAAAGATAGAAGGATGGTAGGAGTTGAGGGCCTGAATGTGATTACTGTCACTACAGAGGTAGTGCTTGATCAACTAGCGGGACTGATGGTGGACAAGTCCCCGGTGGCAGAGGTGATAGTAGATGCCTTAGTGATTATTTACCAAACTTCGCTGGATTCCGGGGAAGTGCCGGAAGATTGGAAAACGGCTAATGTTACGCCGCTGTTTAAAAAAGGTAGCAGGCAAAAGGCAGGGAATTATAGGCCGGTTAGTTTAACGTCTGTTGTTGGAAAAATGCTTGAATCTGTCATCAAAGAAGAAATAGCAAGGCACCTGGAAAGGAATGGTTTGATAGAGCAGACGCAGCACGGATTCGTTAAGGGGAAGTCATGTCTGACGAATTTATAGGATTTCTATGAGGATGTGACTAGTACGGTAGACAGAGGGGAACCGGTAGATGCGGTGTTTCTCAATTTTCAAAAGGCGTTTGATAAGGTGCCGCACAAAAGATTGCTTCAGAAGGTTAGGGGGCATGGAGTTGGGGGTAAGGTGTTAGCATGGATAGAGGATTGGTTGTCTAATAGGAGGCAGAGAGTTGGTATCAATGGGTGTTATTCTGATTGGCGGTTGGTGACTAGTGGAGTGCCGCAGGGATCGGTGATGGGGCCTCAGCTATTTATCATTTATATAGATGATCTGGAGGAGGGGGCTGAGTGTAGAGTGACGAAATTTGCTGATGACACAAAGATGAGTGGAAAAGCAAATTGTGCGGAGGGTGTGGAAAGTCTGCAGAGGGATCTGGATAGGCTGAGCGAGTGAGCGAGGACCTGGCAGATGGAGTACAATGTTAGCAAGTGTAAGGTATCCACTTTGGCAGGAATAAGAACATAAGAACGTAAGAAATAGGAGCAGGAGTAGGCCAACTAGCCCTTCGAGCCTGCCCCGCCATTCAATAAGATCATGGCTGATCTGTCGTGGCTCAGTTCCACATTCCCGCCCTCTCCCCATAACCCTTAATCCCCTCTCATCAAAAACCCATCAACCCGCGTCTTAAAAATGTTTAGCGAGGTAGCCTCCACCACTTCAACTGGCAGAGAATTCCAGAGATTCACCACCCTTTGAGTGAAGAAGTTCCTTCTCAACTCCGTTCTAAACCACCCCCCCTTTATCTTGAGGCTGTGCCCCCTAGTCCTACTATCCTTTCTGAGCGGGAAGAGTCTCTCCACCTCTATCCTATCCATCCCATTCATCATCTTATACGTCTCAATGAGATCTCCCCTCATTCTTCTAAACTCTAACGAGTACAAGCCTAATTTATTCAGCCTCTCCTCATAGCTCAACCCCCTCAACTCCGGCATCAGCCTAGTAAACCTCCTCTGCACTCCGTCCAAGGCCAAAATATCCTTGCGTAAGTACGGCGCCCAAAACTGCACACAGTACTCCAGCTGTGGCCTCACCAATGCCCTATACAGCTGCAGCAAGACCTCCCTACTTTTATATTCAATCCCCCTCGCAATGAAGGCCAGCATCCCATTCGCCTTCCTGACCACCTGCTGCACCTGCAAGCTGGGTTTTTGCGACTCATGCACAAGGACCCCGAGGTCCCTCTGCACCGTCGCCTGCTGTAGTTTTTCTCCACGTAAGTAATAATCCTTCCTACCATTATTCCAACCAAAGTGGACCACCTCGCACTTGCCAACATTAAATTCCATTTGCCATTTCTTGGCCCATTCGCCCAGCCTATCTAGATCCTTCTGTAGACTCTCCCCACCCTCCGCACAATTTGCCTTTCCACCAATTTTGGTGTCATCAGCAAATTTCGACACCCTACACTCGGTTCCCTCCTCCAGATCATCTATATAAATGGTAAATAGCTGAGGCCCCAGCACCGACCCCTGGGGCACTCCACTAGTCACCATCCGCCAATCCGAATAGCACCCATTGACCCCTACTCTCTGCCTCCTATTTGACAACCAGTCCTCTATCCACGCTAACACCCTACCCCCAACTCCATGTCCCTCGACCTTCTGCAATAACCTCTTGTGAGGTACCTTGTCATAGGAGGGGCTACTATTTAAAGGGCGAAAAGCTGCAGCATGCTACAGTGCAGAGGGACCTGGGGGTCCTTGTGCATGAGCCACAAAAACCCAATCTGCAGGTGCAGCAGGTGATCAAGAAGGCGAATGGGATGCTGGCCTTTATAGCGAGGGGGATAGAATATAAAAGCAGGGAGGTCTTGCTGCAACTGTGCAGGGCACTGGTGAGGTCGCAGCTGGAGTACTGTGCGCAGTTTTGGTCGCCGCACTTGCGCAAGGATATTTTGGCCTTGGATGGAGTGCAGAGGAGGTTCACTAAGCTGATACCGGAGATGAGGGGGTTTGACTATGAAGAGAGACTAAATAGACTGGGTCTGTACCCGTTGGAGTTTAGAAGGATGGGGGGGATCTTATAGAGACATATAAGATAATGAAAGGGATGGATAGGGTAGAGGTAGAGAGATTCTTCCAGCTCAGAAAGGACAGCAGGACTAGAGGGCACAGCCTCAAGATAAGGAGGGGGGGGGGTGCAGTTTAGAACAGAGTTGAGGAGGAACTTCTTCATTCAAAGGGTGGTGAATCTCTGGAATTCTCTGCCCGTTGAAGTGGTGGAGGCTACCTCGCTAAATATAGTTAAGACACGGGTAGATAGGTTTTTGACAGACAGGGAATTAAGGGTTATGGAGAAAAAGCGGGAAAGTGGAACTGCGCCACTTCAGATCAGGCATGATCTTATTGAATGGCGGGGCAGGCTCAAAGGGCTAGATGGCCTACTCCTGCTCCTACTTCTTATGTTATGTTCTTACATTTAAAATCATTCAGATAGTGGACAGTTTGACATTCAGAATTACCACCATTGTAACTCAAGTATAATATTCACATTTAAATCAATTTTAAAATAAAAAAAACGGTTAAAATAGGCATAAGAGAAAGAATTCAAATGCGGGTTATGCTGTTGTGTTATTTGTTTAGAATGTTATCTAAGATTATACACTCAGATCTTTGGAGTGAGGTTTGAACAGATGATCTTCTTAACCATAGCAGACTATACTACCACAGTCAACACTGTGATGTTGTTCATCCTCAGTTTAGGCAGTGAAGCAATTGGTTACCACATTCATACCGATCCATTCAAAAAGAAGTCTCGTGCATTACTTCTGCCTTTTTTGGATGTGAGAGTTGAACTAGTACTATGCTATCATTCAACTGATATTGGCTAAGTCACAATAAACCAGGTCTTGAAAGTAGCTCCATCTGGGTTGTAATGCTCAGTGGTAAACACCATTGAAATATATTGAAATATCATTAAAAGAAATCCTTCCTTTTGTACTGAGGGGGATATGTCTACTATATAGTATATGTACTATATACTGATCTAATGTCAGGGGCAGCATGGTGGCACAATGGCTAGCATTGCTGCCTCACAGTGCCAGGACCTGGGTTCGATTCCCGGCTTCGGTCACTGTATGTGAGGAGTTTGCACATTCTCCCCGTGTCTGCATGGGTTTCCTCCAAGTGCTCCAGTTTCCTCTCACAGTCCAAAGATGTGCGGATTAGGTGGATTGGCCATGCTAAATTGCCCCTTAATATCATGAGGATTAGCTTGGGTGAATGCATAGTGTTATGGGGATAGAACCAGGGTGGGATTATGGTCAGTGCGGACGCGATGGGCTGAATGGCCTCCTTTTGAACTGTAGGGATTCTTTGATTAGAAGATTCATTCACCTCCAGTGCTGTGAAAGGCTTTTAGAATGTTGATCCATTCTGTTTTGATTATCCAGTGCCAAGGGAGATTGACCGAATCCTTTAAAACTTTTCAAAAGCATGACAAAAATCACAAGTCATTCACAATATTGAAGGCAAGAAAAGTTTCCAATATAATGAGAAGCATTGTTAAACACGACTACCAGCCTGTACTGCAGAGGAATCACCTATAATAGAATTGAATAACATGGTGACAGCCCTGGAGGCCATTCTGCCCTTCAAGTCTATATAAACTTCCCACAAAAGTGGGATTAAGCAGGACGCTCTTTCAGAAAGCCAGTGCAGACTTAATGGGCCAGATGGCCTCCTTCTGCACATAACAACTCTGTGAAGGGCAATTTAACCTGTCCAGCTCCCTGACTCTAGCCCCGTGGCCCTCTGATTGTTTTTCCTTCAATTGTTTCTCTAATTCCCTTTTAAAAGCCACACTTGAATCGACTTCCACCACAGCTTCAGGCAGTGCATTTCAAGTATTGCATAAAAAAGACAGCCCTCATGTTGTCATTAGCTCTTTTGTCAATCACTTCAAGTTGGAATCCTCTGGTTCGCAACACTTCTGCCAATGTGTACAGTTTCTTCCCATCAACTGTGTTGAGACCCCTCACAGCTTTGAACACCTCTAACACATCTCCTTGCTACTACTTTTCTCTAAAGAGAACAAGACCAGTTTCTCCAACTATCCACATAACTGAAGCCCCTCATTCTGAGAATCATTCTCACAGTCTTTTCTGAAACTAATTCATGGTGTGACTTCACTTGATCTTCATTCTGGCCTTGATGTGGAGTTGCCAGCATTGGACTGGGGTGCGCACAGTAAGTCGTCTCACAACACCAGGTTAAAGTCCAACAGGTTTATTTGGCAGCACGAGCTTTCAGAGCGCTGCTCCTTCATTCTGGCCAACCTCTGTTTTGAGAAATCAGAAAATCCTGAAGACATAATCAACTTTTCTCACAAAATCGTTGCACAAAAAAATGGCACAATATTGAAGCTAACATCAGGGAATCTAAGACTATCAATCATTACTTAGATCTGCCCTGCACCCTTCAACTCCACAACCATCTGCCAAAAAAGAATGCAAGGATGAAAACATACATCTAGGAGTTGAGCAAACAGGGCAAACAACAACCTACCTCTTTAACTACAAGATTTAGGCATCAGGAAATAAGCAAAGGGGGGACCAAGGGGGAGGGTGAAATATTATTGTTGGCATCCATCTGTCTTATTGCATCCCAAGGCATGTTGTCACTTTCATATTGAACATCATCTGTTGTGGCTATAGAGGCCAATTCATATGTGGTAGTCCCTTATGCACCTGACACAGATTTCTTAATTCATTTGTGAGACATAGGCATTGCTGGCTGGCCGGCCAGCATTTATTGCCCATCCCTAGTTGTCTGAGGGCAATTGAGAGTCAACCACATTGCTGGGTCTTTGGAGTCACATGGAGGCCAGACCAGGCAAAGACGGCAGAGTTTCTTCCCTAAGGACATTGGTGAACCAAATGGGTTTTTGCTGACAATTGACATTGGTTTCAAGGTCATTAGTAGATTCTTAATTCCACACTTTTTTATGGAACTCAAATTCCACCATCTGCCACGGTAGGATTCAAACTTGGGACCCCAGAACATTGGCTGAGTTTCTAGATTAATAGTCTAGCGATAATACCACGAGGCCATCGCTTCCCCATGAAGAGTGATAGCCAGAGGTTGACTGATGATTTTTTTTTTCTGTTCCACCGTCTGTTAATTTCTTTCACCAGTGCTTTTCCCACATCTTTTCTGACAGCTTGTCTGCAGGTACTCCACTCAAGAGCAAGGGCTTCCCATGTATCAACTCCAATCCCAGTCCCCCTTGCAAACATCCTAATATCGCATTCATGGGTGACCCATCGATCTCATGCCAACAGCACACTCACCGCAGAGCATGTCTTTGGGATGTGCCTGCATTTCCACCAAGAGAGGAATAAAGTTTCAAGTTTAAAGTTTATTGATTAGTGCCTCAAGTAGGCTTACATTAACACTGCAATAAAGTTACTGAGAAAATCCCTTAGAAAGAGGCTTTGTTAAATATTAAATCAAATACAGAGAAATAAATTGAGAGAGAGAAAGAGACAGAAAAGAAAGAAATTTCCTTTGGCATTTTTAAAACCTCCCTAAAATTTAAAATTTAAGAATTGAGATTCCACACTTGCTATGGTTAATTCGTGGAGACAGGGACGTTGGGTGGCAGCAATTAACAATCAATTTGTTAAAATGATACTCGTGTTTATTTTATTCTGCGGTAATTTTACTGGACAATTAACCAACAAAAACAGCAAGTCCCTAAAATTAAATGAAGACATGGTAGGGAAATGCCACTATCATGAGAGTAACTGTGGAGTGGCACAACTAGGCTGGTTTGTGATAACAAGCTAAATTTGGAAATGAAACTCTTAATTATGGTTCTGCACCTTTGCCTGAATTTGCTGCTTAATTTGCATATAAATAACAGTGAGTGCCATTAACCTCTGTTATTTTGATAGAAAAATCTGGGCCAAGATCTTTTGATATATCTCAAGCCATCGAAGCGCATGCCAGCAAACATGTGATAAATAAACACTTATTATGAAGACAGTGTCCCTTTAATCCAATTAGCAGTTGAATTAAAATTTCATAGTACTTCACAGTGGAGGTTGCACCAGAAAATATATGTTAATAGGATACAGAAAGTTCTGTCAGATAATTGTCATGCAGAGGTGGCTGGCTTGTGATAACAGTCTAATTTACAGACTGTAAGTAACAATAGAACATGCCTTTGGCCATTTGTCAGCAGTTGTTTATACAAATGTAACAATGGTTGATGAATGAGATGAAAGAGAGGCACTTTCACCCTCACCTCATTTGCAATTTTTCCTTCCTGACCCTCCGTGTAAAATTTTGCAGCAGTACATCAAAAAACATTTCCCAACCAATTCTGAATATTCATTTGACCATGTTCAAATTGAATGCTAAGAAAATATGATGTTATCGCCATGACTGAGTCTGCTCTCGTTCATGTCAATGCAAAAAAGTACAACTGCAGAGATTTACTTTGTTTCGTTTCTATTACTTTTGTTCAGGAATGCATCAGAGGATGACTCCGACCTCTCACAAAATCAATTTCTGCAGCCAATTATTTTATCAAGGAATGTTACTTAGTTCCAATGGTAATAGGAAACAGAGTACTGCTGAGGGACGTAATGTCAGACTGGGAAAGTGTTGATTGGAGTCCCTCAGGAGCTGAGGTTTGGGCCCGCTTCTTTCTAATGGTCTGAAAGCAAATATAAGGCTCGGATTTGCCGATAAGACTAAGAAAGGGAAAGGAGGCTATGTTTCAATTGAGTGAAGTGTCGTGTTAGTGCCCCTATGACTGTGAAACATGGATCTCATGCAGCCAAGAGCAGCATCAAAAGTATCTCTCCCAAGGCCAATGATTACTATGTTCAATGAATCATAAAAGGCTCCTCTGGTGTTTCCACTGACTGCAAGAGACTTACTTATTGGAAGTTGCAACACGATTAAGGTAGCACATTAAAATAGTTGAACAATGTCACAAAAGATTGAATGTGCAAAGTAACACAAACTGATCAAACATTTGAGAGGCACAGTGGCAAACACTGTTGCCTCACAGCGCCAGGGACTTGCGTTCAATTCCAGCCTTGCCTAACTCTCTCTGTGTGGAGTCTGCACGTTCTCCCTGTGGCTGCGTGGCTTTCCTCCGGGTGCTGCAGTTTCTTCCCACAGTCCGAAAGATGTGCAGGTTAGGTGGATTGGCCATGCTAACTTGCCCCTTAGCGTCCAAAGATGTGTTGGTTCGGGGATTAGTTGGGTAAATGGGGATCAGTTGGATAAATGTGTGGGGTTACGAGCTAGGTCCAAGGGGAGGGTCCGGGTAGGATGCTATTTTAGAGAGGCAGTTCAGACTCGATGGGCCAAATAGCCTTCTTCAGGCCAGTCAGAATTAAGTATACAATGAATAGAGGAGTTAAAAATGAGCTTGGGCTGATAGCATCCTCATAATTTTCAACTTCCATATAATGTTGAAGGCAATTTAAAAAAATAAATGAAATACCAGGTTTTAAAAGAGCAAAGCAAAGTATATATAGCAAATTATAAACTTCCACAGATCTGGTCATATTTTTCTACATCCTAGTCAGACAATATGTTGTGTTACATTCTTGTCATCATATCACAATATATGCAAGCATTGGGTAAAGTGCAGAGAAAACAACAAGATTGATCTGAATTGCAATAGGAATATGAAGAAAGATTAGAAAAGTCAAGATTAAGAATTCAAAAAGGAAGCAGTTAACTGAGGCCTTCAACATAGAATAGAAAACATTAAATCATACAGATACATAAGCTTAATCCATAACATTACTTCAAAATAAATTGGGGAAGGGTGGGAATAGAGATTGTGTACAAATTTAAATGGCTGAAGTGTATGAAACATAGACATCAGAAAGAAGCACTGCCCACGGCAACCTGATTGAAGCAGAAATTGGCAGAAGAAAACCACATAAAGAAATACCCAAGTGATACGGTTTGATCAATTTTGCTGGTTGAAAATTGAAGGGTTCACTGATACATTTGTTCCTATTTGTTCTCTATTTGAACTTTTTGTTATCTTTGACTTGCACCCTAATGGCTAAGTGGTTAGTCAAACTAATAGAAATGTTCAGCTTGTATTGCAGGTCTGACATCTTGACTGGCGACATTTCTGAGGTGGTCACCTCAAAATGTTCAGTGTGTGGTGCAAAATGACATTGATGGCATGAGTTCAGTCTCCACATTGTCCAAGGGACACCAATAATGGCTGGTCAGTACCCTGCTATCGCAATGGGCTGAGTAAAAGTGCCTGCTGCAGTAGTTATTGGGGCCTGTCTCTTCCACTTGCTCCATTATGACATCATGGCATCATTGAGCCACGATCAGCAACCTTTGTACAATGAGGGAGAGAGCATTGCCTGCTAGATGAAAAACATTTAACGGTATTGATAGGTAAAGTACACAAGTATGTGTCCCCTCCATGCTGACACTATAGTTAAGAAAGCCCAAACCTCTACTTTCTCAGAAGACTAAGGAAATTTGGCATGTCCGCTACCAACAACATCTCAAGAACCTTTACAGATTCACCATAGAAACCATTCTTTCTGGTTGTATCAAAGCTTGGTATGGCTCCTGCTCTGCCCAAAACCACAAGAGACTACAAAAAGTTGTGAACGAAGCCTAATCCATCATACAAACCAGCCTCCCATTTATTGACCCTGCCTACTCTTCCCACTGCCTCAGGGAAGCAGCCAGCTTAATTAAGGAGCCCACGCACTCCAGACATACTCTCTTCCACCTTCTTCTATCGGGAAAAAGATACAAAAGTCTGAGGTCACGTACCAACCGACTCATGAGCAATTTCTTTCCAGCTGCTGTCAGACTTTTGAATGAGCCCACTTCATACTAAGCTGATCTTTCTCTACACCCTAGCTATGACTATAAGACTACATTCTGCACTCTGTCATTTCCTTTGCTATGAATGGTATGGTTTGTCTGTGTTATGAGCAAGAAACAATACTTTTCACTGTGTACCAATACATGTGACAATAATAAATCAAATCAAATCAAGAATGTGTATTGTTATCACAGAGTTAGTGAGAAAATACCATGAATATTCATTTGCAAATAAGATAATATTAATAAATGCTGGTTTTGTTTATTGTGACACCATAGAACCAATTTATGCACTTAATCACCTGAAGCCTGTGTTCAAAATCCTGGCACATTCTTCTCAATTTCCATCCACTAAAATGTCCCCTCTCCCCCGCACTGCCCCACATTTTCCAGCTGTGTTCCCATTGGTTGTATGATTTCACAAATTTGCCCTGAAACATTCTTCACAGTTTTCTTGGTCTATATTCTATATGTGGGAAAATAAAGTTGTTTGAAGTACATGTTGCCGCCAGAAATCCACTAAAAAGCATTGAATAAACAAAAGTTACAACCAATTAATTTGCAACCATCTCATAATGCTGGCTAAACTCTAATTATCAAGTCCAGTGACCTTTTAAAGTTACTAACTATCCTTTCCCTCTTTCTTAAGTCATTCTATCACCCAGCAATCCAATTATTGCTTAAGGGACACATCTTATCCTGTCTGTCCCCTTTATCTCACTCCCATTTTCACTTGATGTCTGATCTATTTTTTCATTTTCATACTTATTACTTGGAATAGGGCTGTCTTCAAAGATCCTTCAGACCAATTACCTTTCGTTAGCCACATCCCAAAATGAGTTATATGGACTTAAATGCCTCTGGATGTCATGTTCATGCTCTTTCCTTAAGTGTGTTGTTTTTAATGCTACATTACACTGCAACTGCTAGTACATTGCAGGTAACATTAATGGAGTTACAAGGACGGAAAATATAACTATACTGCCTGTTCCGTGTTGAGGAATGGGGGTGACAAGATGTTAACACTCAGATGTATGCACTTACTAGCCATTGACTGCTTACTGTTGCGATTATTTGGCCAGAGGAGAGGCAACGAAAGAAAGTAAGTTCACCAAAAATCGAGATTTTCAGTTAATTACTCAAAGTTAGAAAGCAGATTTTACATCAGCAGCAGAAACAGTGGCACAGCACTGCTGCGTCACATCGTCAAGGGACCGGGGTTCGATTCCTGGCTTGGGCCACTGTCAGTGTGGAGTCTGCACATTCTCCCCGTGTCTGCGTGGGTTTCCTCCAGGTACTCCAGTTCCCTCCCACAGTCCGAAAGACGTGTTGGTTAGGTGCATTGGCAATGCTAAATTCTCCCTCACTATACCTGAACAGGTGGCAGAGTACAAAAACAAGGGGATTTTCACAGTAACTTCATTGCAGTGTTAATGTAAGCCTACTTTATGACACTAATAAATCCAAAAAAAGAAGGCTGGATTCTGATGGTAGTCTTGCCGTCAACCATGCGACTGTATGCCAGAAGCAATGCATTGCAATGCAATATTCCTACTATTATTCTGGTAATTGCTATTTGAAAACAGCTTTAAAGAGGCCAGCACCAAAGATGCAATATTAAGACAGGAGAGTCCATTATTTCAAAGATTCACAGTGGGAACCATTTTCTTTTTATAAACTCTTGGTACAGCAATAAAAGACTTTTAACCAACTAAATGGTGTATGTAGTGCTAGGAAGTTGGAATGAAATCAAAAGTAAAGAATGGAATAGGAAAAGAAACTGGTTTCTGGAAAAGGAATAAGTTGCACTGTGGGGATGTGAAATGCAGATTACCCTAGTTGCAGGATTACTGTGTTAAGCAAAATGGAAACTAGCAATCTGGGGATTTAGATCACAGCCGCGCCCAGTTGAAAAACAGAGCTCTCTCACTCAGGAAATCAAGCTGCAGAAAGGAAGCAGAAAACATCTGTGTGAGACACCCCATAAATTCTGCTCTAAATTACAGGAAATGTTCCCAAAGTGGTGGCACAGTGGTTAGCACTGCTACCTCACAACACCAAGAACCCTGGTTCAATTCCCTGTTTGGGCCACTTTCTGTGCAGAGTCTGCACATTCTTCCCATGTCTGCATGGGTTTCCTCTGGTTGCTCCGGTTTCTTCCCAAAAAAGACAAGCTGATTAGGTGCATTAGCCATGTTAAATTCTCCCTCAGTGTACCCAAACAGGCACCAGAGTGCGGCAACTGGGGGATTTTCACAATAACTTAATTGCAGTGTTAATGTAAGCCTACTTGTCACACTAATAAATAAACAAAGAAAATGGCAGGTCCTGTGTAGTAACTATTTGCTGAATTTGACTCATATTGTTGAAACATTTGGGATGTTGTTGTAGGGAAGGTGTTTTCTCAGAGTTAGGAAACCAGATGGGGTCGGGGGTGGGGGGGGGGGGGGTGCAGCGGGTATGCGGCGTGTGTAACTTAAGCATTCTGTCTGGGTAACCATTATTGTAATTAATTGTAAATGGTTGCCTTTTGTGTTTCAATGTTTAATAAATGTTTTGTTATTTGAATAATTATCAACAAGATTCATCCATTTTCTCACCGGGTTCCACCTCTTTTCTCACTTATTCCAAATCACAAAAATAAACACTTCAGAATCGCCATTCCGTTAAGAACCAGCATTCCAAGTTTACCTTCCGGGATTTGGGACACCCTTGCATTGAATATCAGCAGGGTTCATTAACAGGAGGAAACAAAGCTTTCCGTCTATCAAACTGCTATTTTGTCTGAATGTGCCAGACTGGATGAACATCCTCTCATGGTGTAGTTAATGCTGTAACTTTGCTGTTGTGCTGAGATTTATAGCTGTCACAGCAGTATTTATTTTGAAATAGCTCCAGCCAGATCTTTGTCAGGACATTGCTTCTGAAATCATGTGGCTGATCCATTATTTTTCAGTAAAATAGACCTATTTGGTAAGGTGGTTATTATCATCAACATCGTATAATTTTTAAGTTGAATTTTATATACATGTTATCTTGCATACACATTATATTTTCTAGATATGTTATCTATACATATATTTTTTGAGTTTAGAGCACGATGGTTCTATTTCATTTAAGTCTTTTCTGAGCCTTGGTACCTAGAAGTCGCTGATAGGTCAGCCCTTTGGGTTTGTTTATATGTATATACATTTTTAATGAAGTTTTACAACCCCTGAAGATAGAGACAGGCTAAAAAGGGGTGAGGTGTTTAATGATTTTGGGAAAAAAAAATGTAGAAGAAACTAGGCTGTGGCCTAGAAACAGTGGTCAAGTGACACTGAGACACAGAGAAAGACAGAGGCAAGTTCAGTCTGCATCCGAGCGTAAAGACTGAGACTTTCAGCTCTCTGGGATAAAAAATGCAAAAAGCTGCTAGGGGACTGTGCTTCGGAGACTATATTTAGGGAAGTTATGTGATTATTCTGCAGTTGAAGCGACAGTGAATTTAGAATGCAGTGTCTTGGGAGAGAAGCATGTTGAGTGAAAAGCATCAGGTGAATGCTCAAGAATGCACTCAAAGAAAACTGATAGCTCGTCTACAAGTCCCAAGCAAAGAGCCCTTGTGTCAAACTGGTGGTGACTCTTCACTGGTCTATTTGTCTGTAAAGATATTGCTGGGTAAAGGAATATTGGGAAAATGAATGATCTTCTTGTGTTTGTACTGAGATCTTTCCAATCTTTTTCCCTCAGGTAATGTAGTTAATTTATCATTTTATTATTTGTGTTGAAGGTTCATCAACAGATTCCTGTGAACGTGTTCATTTACTTTCCTCCACAATTTCTAAAACAAAAAGTAAGATCCATCAAGCCAGGTTTTATTCTGGGACTTGTCCAGTATTATCAGCTGGGAACGTATCAGTTATCTTCTCCAACCAAATCGGATTGAACTATGCAATAATCCTTAATTGAGTCTGAAATCATTCAACCCCAGAAGAGATGCAAGATATTTACGTGCACATTCTAAAAATGATACCACTGTTATGAATTTATTTTGAATTGTTTTTGTTCTCATCATAGAATATACCAGCAGAAGAGGAGGCTATTTGCCCCTTCAATCCAAACTGGGTTTCTGGAAGACTAATTAAGTAGGTGGCACAGTGGTAAGCACTGCTGCCTCACTGCACCCGGGACCCAGGTTCGATTCACAGCTTGGGTGACTGTATGTGCGGAGTCTGCACATTCTTCCAGTATCTGCCTGAGTTTCCTCCGGGTTGCCCAGTTTCCTCCCGCAGTCCGAATTCTGATTAAATGCATTGGCCATGCTAAATTCTCCCTCAGTGTACCCGAAAAGGCACCGGAGTGTGGCAACTAGGGGATCTTCACAGTAACTTCATTGCAGTGTTAATTAAGCACACTTGTGACACTAATAAATAAACTTTAAGTAGGACTTCCCAAACAGCCTGTAAATTTTCTCTTTCCTGGTACTTAGCTTTTGAATGTGGGAGATTGTGATGAACATTTATAAAACCCTGATGATGAATTTGCCTCTGCCACACTCTCAGGCAGTGGATTCCAAATCCTAACCATTGCTACATAAAACTGATTTTCCTCACGTTCTCATTACTTCTTTTGTCAATCACAATAAATCCTCATCTGCAGCTTCTTGACCCTCCTGCCAATGGGAACAGATTTTCCTGACCCATTGGGCAGGGTTTTACAGCCTCACTTGGGCGAGACCAGGAATTCCCACTCAAGATCAGCAGAGATTTCCATTGCTGAAACATCACCCGCTCCAATTCTGTGGTTGCGAGGTGATACAAGTTCCGGCCATTTAGTCTGGACCCTTCATGGTGTTGAATAAAGGCTACCAAACCTCATTTCAATGTTCTCTACAGAGAAGAACCTCAGCTTTTCCAATGTATCCACTTAATTGCCATTCCTTATATTTTAGAACCACTCTCATATATCTTCCCCACATCCTCCTTAAAGCCTTTACATGCCTTTTGTAGGTGCATGTTCAGAGTTGGACGCAATACAGCAGTTGATGCAGAACCAGGGTTTTATAAATGTTCATCACAATCTCCCAGCTTTTGTGCTCTTCTAAGCTGCTTTCATATCATCACTCCTTTCTGAATAAATGTGAGGTAACTTAATTTTCTGTTTGATTTAGCAGTCAAATTTATTTCAGCTGGAGTCCTTCACAACTATCAAAGGTGACAGAATTAATCTCAAATATCTCGGTTGGACTTCAATGCAGATTTGAACGTGGATATGCTTCACTCCCTCCGCAGTTTCCAACTATTGTAACACACTGTTGGATTGCTCGGCAGTAATACAGTAGCTTCAAAACCAAACCAATTATAATCTGCAATGGTTTGACGATTGAAAAATAAGTTTCCAGAAGTTACAAAGTAATCAAAACAGTCAGTAATTACAGGAAGTAGCAAACAAAATATTTCTGCAATCGATAGAATTTATAACTAACTCATTGTTTTCCGCTTGTCTTCAATTTATGGCATGAATTGATGCTTTGGCCAAATTATTAAGAGAAGATAATAATTCATGTAAGACAAATAAAACCTCAGAGAATGATGCTGGTGCAGCAATACTTAACCTTCCAATAGTGTGGATACATGAGGGAGCATAAATAATGAAACAGCAAGACAAGAATATTGCAATGAATAAAATAGAACCATTGTGGTTGTAATTATGAAGAGGATTAAGACATAATCAAATGTGTTATAACATCCATTAAAGCTGAAAGAGGGGGAGGAAGGAGAAAACTATGAGGATATATATACACATGGTCGACCCATGTTGGACGCAGTGGGCTCGAGGAGGAGTTCTTGGAATGCTGCCGGGATAGTTTCCTGGAACAGTGCGTGTTGGAGCTGACGAGGGAGAGAGCTATCTTGGATCTCGTGCTATGTAATGAGGCGGGTAGAATTAGGGACCTTGCGGTGAAGGATTCTCTTGGGGAGAGTGATCATTGTATGGTGGAGTTTCTGGTGCAGATGGAGGAGGAGAAAGTGGGTTCCCGGACACGCGTACTTTGTTTGAATAGAGGGGAGTACGGTAGGATGAGAGAAGAATTGGCGAATGTTGACTGGGGGAGCGCGTTGGAGGGAGGGTCTGCTGAGGAGCAGTGGAGGATCTTTAAGGAGATCTTTCTTGGTGCTCAGCGGAAATTTATTCCGATGGTCAAAAACGACAGTAGGAGGAGAGGTAATAAGCCGTGGATAACGAAGGAGGTGAAGGAAAGTGTTAAACTAAAAGCGGAGGAATTTAGAGTAGCTAAGAGTAGTGGGCGAGAAGAGGATTGGGAGAGGTTTAAATGTCAACAAAGATTGACAAAGAAGTTGATAAAGAAGGGTAGGAAAAACTATGAAGCTGGGCTAGCGCTTAATATAAAAAAGGATAGCAAGAGTTTTTATAAATATATAAAAAGGAAGAGGCTGGCTAGGGTGAACGTTGGTCCCTTAGAGGATGAGAAAGGGGACCTAGTGGTAGGGGATGGGGATATGGCTCAGGTATTGAATAACTTTTTTGTTTCTGTCTTCACGGAGGAGGACGTGAATAATTTACCGGGTGTTAGTGATGGAAAGGTGGTAGGACTGGAGGGTCTTAATGACATTACTGTTACTAGAGAGGCGGTACTCGACAGACTGGAGGGGCTGATTGTGGACAAGTCCCCAGGACCGGATGGAATGCATCCGAGGGTTCTGAAAGAAATGGCGGAGGTGATAGTGGATGCCTTGGTGGTTATTTTCCAGACGTCGCTGGATTCCGGGGAAGTGCCGGAAGATTGGAAAACGGCTAATGTTACGCCGTTGTTTAAGAAGGGTGCCAGGCAAAAGGCGGGGAATTATAGGCCGGTTAGTTTAACGTCTGTGGTAGGTAAAATGTTAGAATCCGTCATTAAGGAGGAAATTGCGAGGCATCTTGAAGGCAATTGCTTGGTAGAGCGGATGCAGCATCGTTTCATTAAAGGGAAGTCGTGTCTGACAAATTTACTGGAGTTCTATGAGGATGTGTCTAGGGCGGTGGATAGAGGAGAGCCGGCGGATGTGGTCTTTCTGGATTTTCAGAAGGCGTTTGACGAAGTACCTCACAAGAGGTTATTGCAGAAGGTCGAGGGACATGGAGTTGGGGGTAGGGTGTTAGCGTGGATAGAGGATTGGTTGTCAAATAGGAGGCAGAGAGTGGGGGTCAACGGGTGCTATTCGGATTGGCGGATGGTGACTAGTGGAGTGCCCCAGGGGTCGGTGCTGGGGCCTCAGCTTTTTACCATTTATATAGATGATCTGGAGGAGGGAACCGAGTGTAGGGTGTCGAAATTTGCTGATGACACCAAGATTGGGGGAACGGCAAATTGTGCGGAGGGTGTGGAGAGTCTGCAGAAGGATCTAGATAGGCTGGGCGAATGGGCCAGGAAATGGCAAATGGAATTTAATGTTGGCAAGTGTGAGGTGGTCCACTTTGGTAGGAAGAATGGTAGGAAGGACTATTACTTACGTGGCGAAAAACTGCAGCAGGCGACGGTGCAGAGGGACCTCGGGGTCCTTGTGCATGAGTCGCAAAAACCCAGCTTGCAGGTGCAGCAGGTGGTCAGGAAGGTGAATGGGATGCTGGCCTTCATAGCGAGGGGGATTGAATATAAAAGTAGGGAGGTCTTGCTGCAGCTGCATAGGGCATTGGTGAGGCCGCAGCTGGAGTACTCTGTGCAGTTTTGGGCGCCGCACCTGCGCAAAGATATTTTGGCCTTGGAGGGAGTGCAGAGGAGGTTTACTAGGCTGATACCGGAGTTGAGGGGGTTGAGCTATGAGGAGAGGCTGAATGAACTAGGCTTGTACTCGTTGGAGTTTAGAAGAATGAGGGGAGATCTCATTGAGACGTATAAGATGATGAATGGGATGGATAGGATAGAGGTGGAGAGATTCTTCCCGCTCAAAAAAGACAGTAGGACTAGGGGGCACAGCCTCAAGATAAAAGGGAGGCGGTTTAGAACGGAGTTGAGGAGGAACTTCTTCACTCAAAGGGTGGTGAATCTCTGGAATTCTCTGCCCGTTGAAGTGGTGGAGGCTGCCTCGCTAAATATTTTTAAGACACGGGTTGATGGGTTTTTGATAAGAGAGGGGATTAAGGGTTATGGGGAGAGGGCGGGAAGGTGGAACTGAGCAGCGACAGATCAGCCATGATCTTATTGAATGGCGGGGCAGGCTCGAAGGGCTAGATGGCCTACTCCTGCTCCTATTTCTTATGTTCTTATGTTCTTATGACGCACACACCCAACAATGTGCATTTACAATTGGTATCAAGTCTAATAAGAAGATATTAAGAACTTATGACTATAAACTTTGTCATGATGGTGGGTTCTAATGAGGATATACTGAGGAGGAGAAGGTGGAGAGGCTGTGACAAGGGAGTGGAATTTGTGGCGCAAACCAAAAGTAATGGGGCGATTCTCCCCCAAAAATATTTGGGGTGTTGAATTCGCGTGAAAACTGGTGTAAATCCTGCTGTTCCTTTCAGCAGGAGTTCAAAATGAATCTCCCACACTTAGTGCACTACAGAGTGTACTAGCGTGAATTACACTGAAAAGCTGTGAGTGGGGTCACTTCCAGCTGGAGAGGTCGGTACCTGAGAGGATCACTGCGCATTCACTGATCTGTCAGCACTGAGACCAGCGCATGCACAGTGGTCCTGTACTGCCGATCTCCCGATCGCTGGCCAGCCCCGTGAACCCCGCATCGCTGGCTCCCCACCCCCCACTGCCCGATCGCTGGTCATCGAACATGCCGGGCTAGCCTCGACCACCACTTTCCCCACACAGCCTCGATGTCCCCCCTCCACCTCCTGCTTCCCCAATCTCCTGCTTCCCCAACCCCTCCCCACCTGCAGCCCCTGACCCACCACCCTCCTGCAGACTTGACCCCTTCCAACCCCCGCAGCCCTCCCACCCCACCTTCCCCCCGCTCTCAAACCCTGATGGCCAGCCCCGATGGCTGGTCTCCCTCCCTCCCTCACTGATCCTGACTGCAGTGTGGCAGCTGGGCCACACCACGGATCACCCCAGAGTCCCTGCCCCCATTAGGCCTGCCCCCTTTGCACTGCCTAATGCCTGGTGGGCAGTGCCAAAATGGCATGGTGGCACAGCAGATAGAGAATGATATAGAAATTTTAAAAAGTTTACTGAATATATAATTATGAAAACAAAGAACTTGGAAAAAATACAAGAGATCTTTAATTTAAGAGTTAATTTTAAAGCTTTGTGACACTGAAAAATGGCTAAAGATTTCAGCTGATGCATTCGAGACAAAAAAAGGAAATGTATTGTTGGAAAAAGACAAATATTAAATACCAATCCTGACAAGTTATGACTGATAACTGAATCTGAGAAGGCAGTTTTGGAAGCTGCAAAATTAGACAGAATAAATATGTAAGTGGGGGAAACCTTAGCAATACAAAATTGTTGTGCATTGAAAGAAAATATGTGTGGTATTGTTATTACTTCAGGAATAGTCTTGGAATGGCTAAGAATTAAGTCAAGGATATTAGAAATCTCACCGCAGAATGGTTCTACTCTAGAATGGCAATCAAAAGAGTAAGTAAAATGCCAAAATATAAATTCAAAAAGAAAAGAACAGAAGTCATTGAGCATTGTGCTTAAACTGTACAATACTTTGGTCAGATCAAGTCTAGTATATGATGTTCGGTGTAAGGTCTGCTGACAATTCAGAAAAGATCCTTTATGAGTGAGTTAATGAGATATGGCCTGTAGAAGAGTCACTGAGAGGTGAATTTATAAGCTGAATACAAAACGGCATTGAAGAAAAGAATCAGGAACACCACTTACAACAGCATAGTGGCACAGTGGTTAGGACTCCTGCCTCACAGCACCTGGGACCTGGGTTTCATTCCCAACTTAGGTGACTGTGCGGAGTCTGCACATTCTCCGAGTGTTTGCGTGGGCTTCCTCCAGATGCTCCAGTTTCCTCCCACAGTCCAAAAGACCTGGTGGTTAGGTGCATTGGCCATGCTAAATTCTCCCTCAGTGTATCTGAACAGCCACCGGAATGTGGTGACTAGGTGATTTTCACAATAACTTTATTGCAGTGTTAATGTAAGCCTACTTGTGACATTGATAAATAAACTAAACTTAAATTTACTTTGAATTAAACTGTAACCATTATGTGAGAGAGCACTAGTTTTAACTTGTAACAGACAGGAAGACAACAACAACCAACAAATAGATCAGGCTGTTGGGTAAGTCAGCAGAGGTGTTGGAATCATAGACTCCCCATAGTGCAGAAGGCAGCCCTTCAGCCCATCGAGTCTGCACTGACCATAATCCCTCCTAGTCCCTATTCCTGTAACCCCACATATTTACCCTGCTAATCCCCCTAACACTGGGGTCAATTTAGCATGGCCAATCAACTTAACCCCTGCATCTTTAGAATATGGGAGGAAACCGGAACATCCGGAGGAAACCCACGCAGACACAGGGAGAATGTGCAAACTCCACAGACAGTGGCCTAAGGCTGGCATTGAACCTGGGCGCTGTGGGGCAGCAGTGCTAACCACTGTGCCACCATGCCACCCACGGTCAACCTGATGAGATTTCAGGCTGTTTCTGAATTCATAGGTTAACACAGACCTTTCTTCACCTATATCACGTGATCTTGTCAATCCATACCTTTTTCAGCACATTCATTGGCTGACTTGTATAGATTGAGGAGTAGCCTTTAAGCAATGTATACATGTGAAAGGTTCAATCAGTTAGTGGACAACAATACCATTAGCAAATCATGAATGCATATCAAACCATTAATTACTCTACTAGTAAAATCTCTCAGTGATCGTTAATTGTGAATTGAGCTTAAGGCTATTAAAGTGTGACCAGAGAATGTTGCTTACACAAGACCAAATCGATGTGTTGTATACATCACAGGTGCCATTGAAAAAAACTAATGAAGATATTCAACCTTTCCACTGACATGGTTATTAAAGCTATTCAATTTTCTGACAATGTAAGGATGATTAAAATATGTAGGAAAAGGGATATATGAAATAGTTGTGGAGGGAGGGCAACCCAACAAGAGAAATTCAGAGATGCAGGAATCCAAAGTAGGACTCAACTGCCACAGAGGCAATATCGAAGTCAGAAATGTCACAAATATCACAAGCAAGTTACGAGGCCATACGGACAAAACCTAACAGAAAAGATGCACACTGAACAATAACTGCAAAGTTCTTAACAATATCTAATGTTGGGTCATGGCAAATTGACCACTACGGAAGGACGTAGCACAGTCTGGTAAGAAAGATAGACATGGCCCATATTTCACCCTTCACAAACTTTAATCAAATCTCTGCTGCCAGTATCATAACTGACACCACGTCCCATTCACTCATCAACAATGCTCCCTAAGTTTTTTTTTACTTATGCAAAAACTCTTAATTTTTTTGCATGGCTACACACAAGTGGTGACTTAGAAGCCATGTGGCATTGTTGCATGGCCATGTCACCTAATGGGAATACTGTCCGTTGCCCTGTGCTTGCTGACTTAGATTCACTCACAGTGAAGCAATGATTTGATTTTAAAATTCTCACTCTTGCTTTCATATCACTCCATGGCCTCACCTCTCACCATTGTTCATCTCCAACAGCCCTTCAACCCTCCATGACATCGGTGTCCAGTTCTGGCCCTTCATGCCTCCCCAGTGTTAACGTCCCCATTATTGTGCCTTCAGCTGCAAAGGCCCTAAGCTCAGTCATGCCTTTCCTAAACCTCTCTGCCACTCTTCCTCCCTGTCACCTTAGAGGCCACCTTAAATCCTATTTCTTTGACCAAACTTTTAAGCATCTGGCCCAATATCACCTTATGTGGTTCATCATCAAATGTTTGTTTGATAATGCTTCTGCAAAGTACCTTGAAACATTTTGTGATGAAAGCACTACATAATTGCAAGCTGTTTGTGGTGCTAAGTGAGCAGGATAGGTGGCAGCTGTGGTACAAAACAGAGAAATATGAAATGGTACATTTTATGAATATAAATATAAATACACCTCTGATGGCAAGATTCATTAGAGAATGGAACTCTCTGTAACCCAAGGATACAGATAAGGCAATCTTTTAAAGGAGTGCTGGTCAAGAAGATCATAGTAAAGTTAAATATGTTTCTGATTTCACACACAGTGGCAAAAATTTTGATTTGATTATTGTCACATGTATTAGTATAGTGAAAAGTATTATTTCTTGTATAGAGAAGGAAAGGAGAGAGTGCAGAATGTAGTGTTACAGTCATGGCTAAGATGTAGAGAAAGATCAACTTAGTGCAAGGTAGATCCATTCAAACGTCTGGCAGCAGCAGGGAAGAAGCTGTTCTTGAGTCAGTTGATATAAGATCTCAGACTTTTGCATCTTTTTCCCAATGGAAGAAGGTGAAACAGAGTATGCCATGGGTGTGTAGTGTCCTTAATTATGCTGGCTGCTTTTCCAAGCCAGCAGGAAATATAAATAGTATGAATGGATGAGAGGCCGGTTTGCATGATGGATTGGGCTTCATTCATGACCCTTTGTAGTTTTTTGTGGTCTTGGGTAGAACAGGTGCCATACCAAACTATTCAACCGGAAAGAATGCTTTCTATGGTGCATCTGTAAAAGTTGGTGAGAGTCGTCACTGACATGCCAAATTTCCTTAGGCTTCTGAGAAAGTCAAGGTGTTGGTGGGTTTCTTAACTACAATGTTGACATGGGGAGACCAGGGCAGGTTGTTGGTGATGCAGACACCTAAAAACCTGAAACTTTCGACAATTTCTACTTTGTCCCCATTGATGTAGACAGGGGCACGTTCTCCTTTACACTTCCTGAAGTCAATGACTATTGCCTTTGTTTTGTTG
Source organism: Carcharhinus amblyrhynchos (assembly GCF_965287045.1). Classification (NCBI taxonomy): domain Eukaryota; kingdom Metazoa; phylum Chordata; class Chondrichthyes; order Carcharhiniformes; family Carcharhinidae; genus Carcharhinus; species Carcharhinus amblyrhynchos. The sequence goes on from NC_137327.1 coordinate 17,654,695, forward strand.
ACATTGAGGGAGAGATTATTGTCGCTGCACCAGTTCACCAGATTCTCTATCTCATTCCTGTTCTTTTGATGTACTCTCAACAAAATGTTGAGCTTATACACCATACAGAAAAATATTTATAGTCCAGCATGCACAGGCTATCAGTTAATGGAGAGTTTCATTTAACAATAGAATGTAGCAAAATACTTGAAGCTTGAACTAGAATGCAATGAAATAAAGAACAATATTCTTTTTATTTCTAATCTTTTAAGAGTACTTTAAAACATAAATTAAAATATTGAATAATAAAGGTGCAGATTCCAGATAACTTTATCATTGCTTTCGGTTGGTAGTGTGACAATTTGTATTAGGGCATTATTGGAAATTCTGGCGAGCAGTGTCCTGATTGGTGGCACGTTGGATTACACACTGTGTTGGCGATCGCTGGAATAGTCAATGCATGTGCAGGCAAAACAATTTTAAGAGGGACATTGGAGTCAGGGAAAGAATATGACTGAAACAAACAGCATGATTCACAAATACAAAATCAGAAGAAAAATGTATTCTCCTCCCTGGTACAGAGAAGGTTAAGAAGATCTGAATCCAAGTTTACACATTTCAAACAGATTTTGAGAAGAGAAATGATGACGAATTCACCCCATTAGTTGTTAAAATTGGTAACCCTATATTATCACTTGAAGAATGAATAGGGAAATTAAAAAGAAATGCTTTCACAAAGGGAGAGTTATTACAAGTTGGAATAATTTACCCAACTGCCTTTTGAGGCAAACTTTAATAACACTAGAAAGGAAATTAGGTATGTACTTGAAACAGAAGAATATAGAAGGATACAGGCGAAGAGCATTGAAATAGGACTGCAGCAGATGGCTGTTGTAAAACAGTTGATCTAAATAGCCTCCGTCTGTCATATAATTTTGATATGTTCTGACTCAGAATAATACAGCTCATTTCATACCAGATAATAATTTATTCTTCCTGTTTAAAAAACAAGTGGAAATGTTGAAATGCTATCTAATACTCTGTCAGAAAGTTGGCACTGATTAATGGCTCAAGAGAATAAATCTAATTAATTACTGATTACCACTTGTCTTGCATAGATTTGTCCGGATACACACATTACAAGTAAGATTGTTACAAAGTCCAAGAGAAATTATTTTCTCCAGAAATGGAACCATAGATTTTCCAAAGGCGCGTGCTCTTCTCTGAAGCTATGGTCAGGTGGCAACAACATCTACTCAACATCTGGAGCACTGATTCCACTCCAATTTCATTGTTCTGCTCATCTGGATAATGAGGACACAAGTCTCAAATGTTGCCTGAATTGGGAGCGGGCACATTGGAGCCAGGGATGGAACAACCTGTTGCAGAATTTCATGGGTTGCCAACACCATAATGAAACAAGCATCACAGTGGTGAACTACGAAGTACTGCTTTTTCTAAACAGATCACATGAGGCCAACTGCATTTGGCAAATCTTCAGACCCTCATAGTTGAGATTTGTGATTTTGGCAGGTTTAGGGTGATTTAGGTTTCTGATAGACAAGGGAATTAAGGGTTATGGGGAGAAAGTGGGAAAGTGGAACTGATCCATTTCAGATCAGCCATGATCTTATTGAATGGCGGGACAGGCTCGAATGGCTAGATGGCCTACTCCTGCTCCTATTTCTTATGTTCTTATGGCAGTTGTTGGACAGAAAGGTTAGAGTTTATGTCAGGCAGGAAGAGTGCTTGAAAGTGGGCGGGACTTTCCACACAAAACATCACATGTTTCTCAGTGCCGGAGACAGCCCATCAATGGCCAGCGGTGGAACTTCCTGGCCCTGCTATTGTCAGTAAGATTCCTGTTGAATGCATCCCGCGCTGCTGGGAAACTCACGTCGGGTTGTGCCACTGGCAGGACAGGCTGGAAAGTTCCGGCCAAAATGTCACTTCATAAGAACATGGGCAGCGCAGTGGCACAGTGGTTAGCACTGCTGCTTCACAGCTCCAGAGAGCTGGATCCGATTCCTGGCTCAGGTCACTGTCTGTGTGGAGTTTGCACATTCTCCTCATGTCTGCGTGGGTTTCCTCCGGGTGCTCCGGTTTCCTCCCACAGTCCAAAGATGTGCGGATTAGGTTGATTGTCCATGCTAAATTGCCCCTTAGTGTCCTAAGATGCGTAGGGTAGAGGGATTAGTGGGTAAAAATATATAGGGGTATGGGGGTAGGGCCTGGGTGGGATTGTGGTCGGTGCAGACACGATGGGCAGAAGGGCCTCTTTTTGCACTGTAGGTTATCTATGTATCTAACACAGGAAATTGGAACAGGAGTAGATCTTCTGACCTCCCGAGCCATTTCTAACATTCAAAACAATCATGGCTGATCTCCTGTTTGACATTCCCGCCCCTCCCCATATTCCCTACTTTCCTGAGACTAAGAGGGTGACATTCCCAAAAACACAATGCTGGACAAGCAAGAAAACAGGAGATTTTCAGATCCATTATTTTGGGGAGGCCACAAATGAAATCTTATGCCACTTAGTGCAAAAAAAGATGCACTGATTCCCGCCAGTAGAGGGAGTGGATAGAGGGTATTCTTGCCCATGAGCCAGCTCCTTACACTACGGTTGGTATTGCGCATGTGCAGATCTCTCTGTTCTGTAGAAAGGAACAAAGAGATCTGTCTGACCCCCATCCCCAGATACTGCTCCACCCCCAATCGTTGGCTACCCCGGCTGAGTGTGACCCCATCCCCCAACACCTCCCCACCCTGGCCGATTGCACCCAACTTTGCGCCCCACCCTGCACCCTCCCTCAGTCCAGTCAATCGCCCCTCTGGATGTGAACCTGATTTTTCACTTATCTAGCGATCTTATCATCTCGTCCCGCCCATCAACCGGCATGACAAGCTGGTAAGATTGCCTCTGAAATATTTCTATTTCAGTGTTAAATAAATTCAGCAATGCAGCAAGTGTAACCCTTTGGCTGAGAGAATTTTAAAGATTCACAACCTTCTGAGTGAAACAATTTTTCCTGATCGTAGTCCTAAATGATCGACCCCTTATCGCGAGTCCGTGCCCTGTGTTATAGACTCTCCATCCAAGAGAACAACCACTCAGCGTCAACCCTGTCAAACCCCTTCAGAATCTTGTATATTCCGATTCTCGTTTGGAGGCAGGTTTTGATTGTGTTTTCACTTTTCCGCCAATGTTCTATCCAAAGTCTCTGAAGCAGTTCTAAATTGGGGCAAGGCTGATTTTAATAAGGTCAGATATGTTTTGCCCAGAGTGGACTGGGAGCAGATACTTTACAGGTACATATGTGACAGAACAGTGGGATGCATTCAAGAAGGAAATAGGGAGAGTACAGGGGCAGCATGTTCCAATAAAGAAGAAGGGTGGGACCAACAAGTCCAGTGAACCTCGGATGTCGAGGATAAGGAGAAAAAGGGAGGCTTATAGCAGACATCAAGGGCTCAAATCATGCAAAAGTCTTAGGAGGAGTTAGAGTGTGCAAGAGGGAACTTATAAAGGAAATTAAGAGAGCAAAAAGCAGACGTGAAAGGATACAGACAGGTAAAATAAATGAAAGTCATTAAAACAATTAAAGCATCCAACTCAATAGAACTAAAAGAAATGTGAGTGACGGGTAAGTTTGGCAGCTGTTAACTTCTTGTATGACTCGCATTACTGCACCGGTGTACAACATTGCATTTCTCATTAGCACAAACAGGCATGAGAGGAAAAAAACTTCTGAAAATTGCTCAAGAGTTTACTAGAATGTAACTGGAGTTAATGATCACAGATTTTGCATGAATGATCAATGCAGTTGCCTATCTGCACATTGTTTGTTCTTACTACATGTATCAACAAATACGTTTTGTTTTAACAGTTCAAGCTACTTGATATGAGAGCATCTCTACCAAATTTCTTTTTCCCATGCAACTAATCCTACCACTCTATTGTTCACACGCTGGAGAGTAAGGCAGCCTTTGTTGTTGACTTAATGAAATGTCAATCTTTATATGCAAAATAAGTTCAACCGAGGAACTGAGTGCATACTTAAGAGTTTGGCGAGTGGGGGAGTTTGAAGAGTGGGAGAAGGTGGTGTTTCTTCCTTTCGTTTTGTGACTTTTTTCACTTTGGAGGAATTGGTTCTTGCTCTGCTTCAGGGGAAGGAGTAGCTGGTAAGTGGTTATAGACTATTCTATTCCTAAGGTTTAATATAGTGTACAAGTTGATGGTAATGTTAATAAAATCTATCAAAAAGCAACAAAAATAAGGGAATGATATGATTAAGTAATGAATTAAAACACATCAAGGTTGGCTGGACAGGTTGGTGTGTCGAGGATGTAGCACGTGAGAGCCCTGTATTCCAGCATGATCCTGGGCAAACATGCCTGCAATGTTTGTGGCTCGGGAACTTCGACTCAGAGTCACTGAGTTGGAAAATGAGCTGCAGACACTTTGATACACAAAGGAGGGGAGAGTTGCCTGGATGCTTTGTACCAACAGGCAACACATTAAGGATTGGGTCTTCTGATTTGGTGAGTGATTAAAGACAGGAGATTGTGACTGTGAGTGAGGCAAGTAAGGGAACTCACAGGGCAGAAGTGCAGGAGCATAGAGTCAAAATACTGTGGATGCTGGAATATGAAACAAAAACAAAAAATGCGCAGAATCTAAGCAGATCTGACAGCATCTGTGGAGAGAGAATGGAGCCACCGTTTCGAGTCTGGAAGACCCTTCATCAGAGCTGAAAGCAAAGAAAATCAGAAAAGATTTATAGTAAGAGGATGAAGGCTATGAGGAGCGCAGGGGTGTCAGCCTCTGGAATTGTCCAACAGGATTGTGGTTCTTCTCAGCTTGTTCAGCTGTGAGTGGGGGCGGCAGGGTGGATAAGCAAACTGAGCATGGCACATTGGTGCAGAAAGCACTGAAGTGGGGAAGGGGGTGGAGAATGTAGTAATGTAGTGACACAACGCTGCAGTCATTATGAAATATACAAGTACAATTTGCAGATTATCTTTGTCAGATGCAGCATGGTTACAATCGACAAGTGTTTTCATCTCAGCTTCTCAGTTAGGAAGTCAGGAGATGTGTCTTTAACTGAGGAGTATAAAAGCAGGGAAATAGGCCATTCAGCTTATCGGGTCTGCTCCGCCATTCATGGCTGATAAGTTTCTCAACCCCATTCTCCCGCCTTGTCCCCGTAACTTTTGATCCCCAAAGTGGTCAAATTCATACTTGCCCACACAGGGTGTAGGGAAAGATCAGTTTAGTATACGATAGGTCCATTCAAAAGTCTAATGGCAGCAGGAAAAAAGCTGTTCTTGAGTTCCCCACTTTCTCCTTTGCATTCTCATAAATACGTCTCTGCTATTTACCTCAACAACACCATGGGATACCAAGTTTCCCATTCTAACCACACGCAGACATTTGCCAGAGTACCACATCAGAAGTAATTGTGGAAAATAAATGGTGTAGGGGATAACTTATTGGTATGAATGGAAGACTGGTTAACTAACAGGAAAGACGGTAGCCAAAAATTATTTTTCTTCTGGCTGGCAAGATGCAACGGGCAATTTGTCACTGGGATCGGTGTTGGGGTCTGAACCTTTTACAATTTATAAAAATGACCTGGTTATATAAATGACTGGGATGAAAGGACAAATTGTGTGATTGCTAAATTTGCTGATGGCACAAAGATGGGTAAAAAAGTAAGTTGTGAAGAGGACAAACGCGGGCGGGGGGGGTGGTGGGTGGGTACAAAGTACCATAAATTAAGTGCGCAAGTACCTGGCAAATGGAATATAATGTGGGCAAATACGAATTTGACCACTTTGGGGATCAAAGGTTACGGGGACAAGGCAGGAGAATGGGGTTGAGAAACCCCACATCCACATCATTGAGAAACTTATCATCCATGAATGGCAGAGCAGACCTGATGGGCTGGATGGCCTAATTCTGCTCCTACTTTTATACTCTCCAGTTCAAGACATATCTCCTGACTTCCTAACTGAGATGAAAACACCTCTCAACTGTAATCTTGCTGGATCTGACAAAGATAAACGGCAAATCGTACTTGTATATTTCATAATGCATAGCGTAAATAATCACCAAAACATTGTCCTTTTAAGAAAGATCTATGTTTTAATTAAAGTAAATATATTATTGACTCTTGCCTTGCAATCAAATTAAGAAAAATATATATTTTGCAATGAAACCACCTTATCTAGGTATTTTTAATTACTGAGCAGTTAGAGCTCTTCAGAAAATATTTTGTTCTCCAACAGTACAAGTTCCAATGTTGGTAAATAATTTATTAACCTGTTAATTAAACTTAAGAACGCCTTGTTTTAATGAACACTGAATTTGCTGACTGGCATTTGCAGACATCGCTCCTGCAGGACGTTCACTTAGGAAATGAAATTCATTGACTTTAATTATCTTGATTATTTATAATTAACTACAATTAAAACAAAGATTTTCAACAGCGTTAAGCGTACTAGAAACATGTCAATCAAAGTAACACTTCAAATTATTGTTTCCAAGTGGCAAATGCACTTGAAGTATTGTTCGCAATCATTGGCGTGAAGTGCTAATTAATCTTGACATCCAAGTGATTCGACTTAATTTCCGTGAGAATTAACTTTTAGTAACCAGACTAAAACATTGACATTTTTGGTTCAAAATAGAAGGGTATTAATAGCCCAGCTACAAACGTCAAAGCATTATTACCATTCATCGTGGGAAATGAGGTGAGAAGTAGAATTTTGCTGGATTTTCATGTTGTCCTGACATAACTATTCTGCATTTGGGTATCCAATTTGTCTTGACGAGAATTTTGAGGCACCAATATTTCCTGGAAAGTCTGCAGCATTTCTGCCATGTGATAAGAACATATTGATGACCGTAATGGTGTTTGTGACCATGGGTCAAATTGACAACACAAAACCATCCATCAACATGAAAAGGTTAATGGACCATTGCAACAACGTTCATGACAAAGTAAGCTCAGAATTCACTGGAGTGCGGCATCTCACAGTGATCAACACGGGTTGGGATCCATTTCCTCATCCATTAGGACCAATTATTTTCATGCCACAAATTTCAGGAAGTGGAAGTTGATAAAGGCCTATGGGATCAATGGAGTGAACCATGGGCCCAATTCTCTACCTCCATTGAAATGTAGAGATAGAGAAAGGAACAAAATGAAAGATGGAAATTTTACACGTTTACTTATTTATCAGCGTCACAAGTAGGTTTACATTAACACTGCAATGAAGTTACTGTGAAAATCCCCCAGTTGCCTCACTCCGGCACCTGTTCGGGTACACTGAGGGAGAATTTAGCTTGGCCAGTGCACCAAACCAGCATGTGTTACCATGTGTCTTAATTATGAGAAAATCATACTTACGTTTCAAGTATCGTGCTTCAAATAGTATTTGTGGCTCATTTTCAAAAAAATAGATGTTTTTAAGCGTCAGTCATTGCCTTCAACTAATTACGGTATAGTTAAGTTCTGCCATTTGCGAGGTTACATTCCTGTGAAACCTTGCAAATGGCAAAATCATTAAGGAGGGACACGCTTTTGAATTAGACCTGCTCCGATTACCCCCCCACCCTCCCCGTGAAAGCAGCCAAGGAGGTCTCGCAAACCAAGGATTACAAAGATTTATACAGACACTTACATTCTATAATCATGTGATTTCTGTCCTTGTCAGGAATTAGTCTAGTTCCCTCTGAAATTATTCCAAGAGTTAACGCCTGTCACACCACACCTGTTGTTATATTCCAGAGCCTCATCACTCAGACATATCTGACATACACAATTGCAAACAATCATTGTAAAGTGAAAGATCTATTTCAAATTAATTGACACAAAGATGAGTGGTAAAGCAAATTGCGTAGAGGGTGTGGAAAGTCTGCAGAGGGATCTGGAAAGGCTGAACGAGTGGGCGAGGACCTGGCAGATGGAGTATAATGTTAGCAAGTGTGAGGTTATCCACTTTGGCAGAAATAATAGTAGGAGGGATTATTATTTAAAGGGCGAAAAGCTGCAGCATGCTACAGTGCAGAGGGACCTGGGGGTCCTTGTGCATGAGTCGCAAAAACCTAGCCTGCAGGTGATCAAGAAGGTGAATGGAATGCTGGCCTTTATAGCGAGGGGGATAGAATATAAAAGCAGGGAGGTCATGCTGCAATTGTACAGGGTACTGGTGAGGCCGCAGCTGGAGTACTGTGTGCAGTTTTGGTTGCCGCACTTGCGCAAGGATATTTTGGCCTTGGAGGGAGTGCAGAGGAGGTTCACTAGGCTGATACTGGAGATGAAGGGGTTGGACTATGAAGAGAGACTAAATAGACTGGGTCTGAACTCGTCGTAGTTTACAAGAATGAGGGGGGATCTTATAGAGATGTATAAGATAATGAAAGGGATGGATAGGGTAGAGGTAGAGAGATTCTTCCCACTTAGAAAGGATAGCAGGACTAGAGGGCACAGCCTCAAGATAAGCGGGGGGCAGTTTAGATTGGAGTTGAGGAGGAACTTCTTCACTCAAAGGGTGGTGAATCTCTGGAATTCTCTGCCCGTTGGTGGTGGAGGCTACCTCACTAAATATATTTAAGTCATGGGTAGATAGGTTTTTGACAGACAAGGGAATTAAGGGTTATGGGGAGAAAGTGGGAAAGTGGAACTGATCCACTTCAGATCAGCCATGATCTTACTGAATGGCGGGGCAGGCTCGAAGGGCTAGATGGCCTACTCCTGCTCCCATTTCTTATCTTATCTTATGTTAAACAGAAGCACTCAGACGAATCCCGCACAGATACAGGGAGAATGTGCAGACTGTGTACAGGCAGTGACCCAAGCCGGGAATTGAACCCGGGTCCCTAGTGCTGTGAGGCACTGTACCACCATGCCACCCAAAAAGAGTGGATTACAGTTAATTAGATAAAATAAGAAAAACAGCAGGGAAAAGAAAGACTGGATGAAGAGGGCAATAATAATAGACAGAACGAAAAAGTGAAGATATGTTGTAAATTTTATCACAAGTTTTGGGATAAATTGCTGACTTGTAGGAAATGAGTGTGCAAAGTTTCAATAGTTCCATTCTGGGTCATCAGGGCAAAGAGCACATTGGGCCATAAAGAGGGCTCTTACACCATGAAATTGCAGCTTTAGCTTTCTGTAATGAGTTTAGTTACTATAATGGACAGGATTTTCTTCTGGTCCCTCCACTGTCAACAAGGTTCCCATTTTTGCACCCCTCCCCGCCCCACTGTCAGGGAACCCACAGCAGGGGTTCACCGTTAGCGAAAATCCCACCGTGGGAATTGCCGGAAAATTCCACCCAATCAGTGCAAATCCAAAATGCTGAGTGGCCATCTAAGGGGCCCAACTGGCACATTGGCAGATGGGCCAGCTGAAGCCTTCGCTATTGCTGATAAAAGTTTGACAGGGGTGGGTGGGTAGGCACTGGGAATGTGCCCAGCACACCGTGCCCATATTACAGCAATCCCCTCACCTGTCAACTTGGGAAGTGGGGACAGGTGGGAATGGGGGGGGCATAAAATCCAGCCCATATGTCTCTTCCTCACCCCAAATTGTTTTTTTTTAAACACTGATAACATCATTTGCCTTAAATTGATTATTATGTTTCCAGTAAATTTTGGGCCAGAGTCATAGTTTAATTCCAACAGTCCATGTCAACTTCAGTCAGTGCGCTGGGTATTAGAGTAATTATGTCAATTTAGTCAAACAAAACTGCATTAAATTGTAATGTAATGCAGGGCAGTTATACATGTAACAGGAGGCCTGACTCGCAACCAGATGCTTGCAAGTTTCTGTCCCACGGCTGCCTGTCATTTAAGATTGCCTGTCACCATTAGGCTGAGTCATGATAGCGAAATGCAAAGTCTACTTTCATCAGTCGCTGTGCTGCAGCAACACCTTCTGTCTGCTGTAAATGGTGCTGAGCAGGCCAGAGCAGACCTTGGGCATGAGGTAAAGAGGATGGATAAAGGATCAAGAAGCAGCTCATCACTTGTAATATGAAACTTGAGCACTGCTGAAAAAATTAGGCATGCTGTCGAAGTTTTTCATCTTGTACTCATCAGGACAGACACAAGAATGCCAAGGAAAGGCACAAGGGATGGAATAGTCTCCGTTTACCTAGATGGGTGCCACTCACAAAACCTTCACGAAGCTTATCAATATCCAAAAAGAAACTCCCCTCTTGGCTGGCATCCCATCCACCACCTTAAACATTCACTCCCTCCATCATGGAGGCACAGCGGCACTGTGTGCCAACTACCAGATGTATTGCAGCAACTCACTAATGTTCCTTCAACAGCACCTCCCAAATCTGCAACCTCCACCACTGAAGGATAAATGCAACAGATACACGGGAACATCACCACCTGCAAGTTCCAGTCTAAGCGACACAGTATCCTGACTTGGAAATATGTTGCCATTTCTTCACTATCGCTGGATAAAAATCCTCGAGCTGCCTTCTTAACACCACTGTGGATCTATCCATCCCACATGGACAACGACAGTTCAAGGAGGTAGCTTACAATCACCTTCTCAAGGACAATTAGAGATGGGCAATAAATGTTAGCTTAGCCAGTGATACCCACATGCCCAGAATGAATAAAAAAAAGGACCCTTTTGTCACACAGCATAAATTGCTGAACCTTTTGCATCTGTCCTGATGAGTGCAAGGCAAAAAGGTTCAATCCAATCTAATCTATTCCCTTCATAATTTTATATGTTTCTACAAAATCACCCCTCATTCTTCTGAATTCCAATAAGTATAATCCCAGTCTACTCAGTCTGTCCTCATATGCCAACCCGCTCAACTCCGGAATCAACCTAGTGAATCTCCTCTGCACCCCCTCCAGTGCCAGTATATCCTTTCTCAAGTAAAGAGACCAAAACTGTACACAGTACTCCAGATGCAGCCTCACCAGCACCTTATACAGCTGTAACAAAACCTCCCTATTTTCAAATTCCATCCCTCGAGCAATGTCATGAGAACAAGGCAGCAGACAAGTTGTCATAGAATCCATAGAATCATAGGATCCCTACAGTGCAGAAGGAGGCCATTTGGCCCATTGAGCCTGCACCGACCACAATCCCACCCAGGCCCTATCCCCGTAATCCCACAAATCTATCCTACTAATCCCCCTGACACTAAGAGGCAACTTAGCATGGCCAATCAACATAACTCACACATCTTTGGGCTTTGGGAGGAAACTGGAGCACCTGAAGGAAACCCAAACAGACATGGGGAGAACGTGCAAACTCCACATAGACAGTGACCCAAGCAGGGAATCGAACTCGGGTCCCTGGCGCTGTGAGGCAGCAGTGCTAACTACTGTGCCACCATGCCACCCTATTGAGAAACAAAATGCAGTTAAAGTTGCAGCATGGCAGTAGTAAGAAGCTGCAGAAAGAGAACTACAGCTGGGCAGAAAAATGTTGCCGCAATCCCTGGAGCAAATGTAATCATTGTGTTCCAGAAGTAAGGTTTTCCTCCAGCGAATATGCCTTATGGTCCTCTTAATGCTACGTGTGTTGCTGCTTTGCTGGTGCGTGATGCCTGACATAGATTTTCTTAAAAATAGGTAATAAAATAAAGTACAAATACGTGTTCCTGTCTGATTTGACAGATCTGAACCCAATTATCCTGAGACATATCATTTTGACTGTGAAAGGCAGAAGGTCAAATGGCAATTACAGTCTTCTCATCAAGGAGCCACCTCAACTTTGGGGTGACTCTTTGAGGCCATTGTCACAGAAACATAAATGTTTCTGCTGGATTGAAGAGAGAAATCAGGGAACTGGAATTAAAATGTAAATTGTATATTTCAACACAGCCTTTCATGCAAATAAGCACTGGCAGAATTCCCTTTTCTTGCTCAGTTCAGCGCACACAAAGAGAATAAATCCCTGGGCTGGGTGCACTGCAGGATAGACAGTTTTTGAGTGCACGCACTTTGTTACATTGTAAAGGGCCATATTCAAAACATGGCCACAGAAGCCACGAGATATTACATCCATCAATGCCAAGGTTGATGACCTTTCATCAAGCCAGGAGAAATTGACAGATATTACAGCGAGAAATGGATTGGAGAGGTGGGGGGGAAAATAAACAAAGGGGAGGTCTATGATTGAATGGAAGGCAGAAGAGATTAGGACGGCACAGTGGTTAGCCCTGCCGCCTCACAGCGCCAGGGACCCGGGTTTGATTCCCAGCTTGGGTCAATGTCTGTGTGACATCTGCACATTTTCCCCATGTCTGCATGGGCTTCCTCAGCTGCTTTAGTTTCCTCCCACAGACCAAAGGTGTGTGGGTTCAGTGGATTGACCATGATAAATTGCCCATTAGCTTCAGGAGAATTAGCAGGGTAAATACATGGGGTTGCAGGGATAAGACCTGGGTGGGCTTGTGCTTGATGAGCTGAATGGCATCCTTCTGCACTGTAGGGATTCTCTGATTAAATGACAGAAGGGTTGATGTTGTAAAGCTTCAGGTGATGGTAATGGTACACAGAGAAAAGGAAAAAAATGAGTCGAAAGGAGGTGTTGATGAGAACATCCAAATTATCTCCTGCAATTGACATCTTAAAAAGTGGATGGAGAAGTTTTGTGAAATTGTTGAACTCAGTTTTTAAGACGGTGCTGGGTTAGTTATTAGGAGGCAGAGATCAAGGAAAAGACCTGTGTCTGTGTTTCACACTTCACCATCTGGCTTGGGTCCAATGAACAAAGGTACAAGCTGAAGTTGAGCTTCAGTAGAACAGCACGGGAGGCCGAGGACAGAGAACTCAGACAGCAAATTAAAATAGCAGGCTAAAAAGGTTCGGCCACGCTTGCAACTGAACAGCTTGCAAAGCTGCTAATCTATATTTGATCTCCTCAATTTAGATGAATCTGCTTTGTGACCAATTAATACACTACTAAATTGAAAGTGCAAGTAACTTCTTCAAGGTCAGCGCTTCCAATATTTCTTTTTATATCCTCAACTACAGATTGCCTTCAGAATAGATCTGCAACCTTGTCTCCTGTTCTCACTCTCATAACCACCACTGGTTTTGCCTTGCAGCCCCTCAGCTTCCACACTCAAGTCACCAACAGATGCATCTGCTGCTCCATTCCCAGCATCCTGATGTGATTGTCCACTCTGTGACATTTGGTCCTTTCCTCAATTGCCCCCAACACCCCTCCCCTTCCCCACAGCCCCATCTGGTGCTGGTGCAGGAGATGCCACAGTGAACTATTACCTCTTCCCATCCTGGCACTAAGAGCCCCAGATGATCCTTCCACTTCATTTAGCATAGCGTATTTGTTGCCCATGCTCTAGTCCCCTCTGTCCTTAGGAAAAGCAGATTGAACAATTGCTTTGTAGAACGCCTCTGTTCACTCTTTCAATCTCCTGACATCATAATTCTCCCCTCCACTCTGACCCCTATCTCCTACATTGTTCCAATAAAGTCAATGTCAGCTCAAAGTGCACATCATTATTCAATTAATGCACTTTGCAGCCTTCTGTACTCAATGTTGAATTCAACAAGCTTCTGATCATAATCGCTGCTGCCATTATTTTGCACGGCAGCTATTGTTGACAATTCTACCATCTCCCTTTGACACCTCCCCCGTTTCTGAAATAAATCCAGAAACTATAGATCAAACTCTGCAGGTCAAAATGCGTCCAGAGAGAGAAGTGACCCTTCGTAGATGTGAAACATTACCTTGGTTTCTCTCTCCACTGATGGTACCTTCGTTCATTATTATTTCCCACAGTTTCTGTTTTTGCTTCAGATTTCCAATGAATGCAATATATTAATTTTTATTTCTTTACTGGTCACGTTGCTTCTCCTTTTACCTTCCACAGTAATCATTTTGTAATTCAATCTCTCCTGCCTTCCACTCTATCTCAGGCCTTTCCCCGCATATCTGTTCTGTACTTCCCCAACATCTGCACTTGCTTCAAATCTCTGATATTTCTAACATTTTCTAGGTGGGCAGCACAGTGGTTAGCATTGCTGTCTCACAGCACCAGGGACCCAGGTTCGATTACCAGCTTGGGTCACTTGTATGTGCAGAGTTTGCGCAAAGGAAATTGCCCATTAGAGGTTGGAACTTCCCTGACAATTCCCTGGGAATCCTTTCACTGTCCCTTCCAATGGAGATCTCTTCGTGCATCCTTCTGTGTCCATCCATCAGAAGATCTGGGGCAATATTTGCTTTGCTCTCAAGAAAATGGGCAGCACGGTAGTTAGCAGTGCTGCCTCTCAGTGCCAGGGACCCAGGTTCAATTCCGGCCTCTGTCTATGTGGAATGTTCACATTCTGCCCGTGCTCCCACAGATGTGCAGGCTTGGTTGATTGGCCATGCTAAGTTGATTCTAGGGCCTGGCCTGGGTGGGATTGTGGTCGACTCGATGGGCCAAATGGCCTCCTTCTGCACTGTATGGATTCTATGATTCCATGAATGCTGTCTAACTTATTGTTCATTTCTGGCAGTTTCAGTTGTTGCGTCATTTGATTATTCATCTTCCAATGCATTAGCTTGAAATTTCATGTCACGTTCTGCATTCAGCACAGACAGTTAACTGCTAAAACAGTCGTGTTTACTTACAACTGCAATCAGCAATGAGAATCAGAGGAATAGTAATCTATAAACGGGCTTTTGCTGCATGTGGGTTGACAGCAATCCTTCGATTTGATAGTAATGTCACATGGTCAGCACCCTAGAGTTTTAAGTGCTGCAGTTCACTCTCATGTGAATGCTCGGTAATCATTTCAATAGAATTGTGCTGGAAATGCTAAGATCAAATGTGTCAATTTTATTACGCTGGGGGGAGTTGGACAATGGCATTCACCAATGCATTAGGCCCACATTTAGAAGTTGTTAAAATAAATCTAAGCCAATGCTGTCAAAACAAGATTGATTACTTTTCAAGTTGTCTCTCAAATTGAGACCCAACAGGTATCAAAACAGATCTCCAGTGGTCGTGTTATCTGTCAGATTCCTGAATATTTCACATTTAAAATGCCATATTTTTGAAATGATACATGCTTCCATTCATCACAGTCGGAGACAGCATTTTGTACCAGCCACGAAGTAAATTAGAGCTGTATAAACCCGGGAAGGTACCTAATGGCGACGTACAAAACTATACTCAGTCATCAGAATGACGTGTCTCACTGGTTTCCAAGAAAATGAAAAGCTACTTAGGGATACAGGTATACATTACAGAGCAGCTAAGGGGAGGGAGAGAGAGGCCGAGACCATAAATGATGGAGGCAAAGTAATAAAAGTGTTTCAAAAAAGGTGATATTTACCAGAATCTTTTTTTTTAAGAGACCTTGCTAGGGGATGTGGAGAGAAAGTGAGTAGGACCTGGACATGTGTTCAAAGGGGGAAAGAGCTTATCAAAAATGTGATAAAATCAATTACAAAATTTCACCCTTGAACTGATATAGGGAGAACCTATATTTCAAAGAACAAAGAAAATTACAGTACAGGAATAGGCCCTTTGGCCCTCCAGGCTGCCCGACTTAACTAAAACCTCTATCTTCCGGGGACTATACCCCGCTATCCCCATCCTATTCACGTACTTGTCAAGATACCCCTTTAAAGTCATTACCGTATCCGCTTCCACTACCTCCCCCGGCAATGAGTTGCAGGCCCCACTACTCTGTGTAAAAAATATGCCTCGTACATCTCCTTTAAACCTTGCCCCTCGCACCTTAAACCTATGACCCCTAGTAATTGACTCTTCCATCCTGGGAAAAGGCTTCTGACTATCCACTCTGTCCATGCCTCTCATAATCTTGTAGACTTCTATCAGGTCTCCCCTCAATCTCTGTCGCTCCAGTGAGAACAAACCTAGTCTCTCCAACCTCTCCTCATAGCTAATGCCCTCCATACCAGGCAACATCCTGGTAAATCTTTTCTGTACCCTCTCCAAAGCCTCCACATCCTTCTGGTAGTATGGCATCCAGAATTGAACTCTATATTCCAAATGCGGCTTAACTAAGGTTCTATAAAGCTGCAACATGACTTGCCAATTTTTAAACTCAATACTCCAGCCGATGAAGGCAAGCATGCCGTATACCTTCTTGATTACCTTCTCCACCTGCATTGCCACTTTCAGTGACCTGTGTACCAGTGTACCTGTACACCCAGATCTTTTTGCCTATCAATACTCTTAAGGGTTCTACCATTTACTATATATTTCCTATCTGTAGTAGACCTTCCAAAATGCATTACCTCACATTTGTCCAGATTAGACTCAATGTGCTATCTCTCCACCCAGATCTCCAACTGATCTATATCCTGCTGTATCCTCTGATGGTCCTCACTGCTATCCGCAAATCCACCAAACTTCATGTCGCCCACAAACTTAATCTATCCAGTTACATTTTCCTCCAAATCATTTATACATATTACAGATAGCAAAGGTCCCAGCATTGATTCCCGAGGAACAACACTTGTCACAGCCCTCCATTCAGAAACACACCCTTCCACTGCTATCTTCTATCTTCTTTGACCGAGCCAGTTTTGTACCCACCTTGCTAGCTCATCTCTGATCCCATGCGACTTCACCCTCTCCACCAGTCTGCCAGGAGGGACCTTGTCAAAAGCCTTACTGAAGTCCATGTACATCCTACCCTCATCAATCATCTTCGTCACTTCCTCAAAAAACTCGATCAAGTTCGTGAGACACGATCTCCCCTTCACAAAACTATGTTGTCTCTCGCTAATACATCCACTTATTTCCAAGTGGAAATAAATCCTGTCTCAAAGAACCCTCTCCAATAATTTCCCTACCACTGATGTAAGACCCACCGGTCTGTAATTACCTGGATTATTCTTGCTACCCTTCTTAAACAAAGAAACAACATTGGCTATTCTCCAATCCTCTGGAACCTCCCCTGTAGCCAGTGAGGATACAAAGATTTCTCTCAAGGCCCAGCAATTTCCTCCCTTGCCTCTCTCAGCATTCTGGGGTATATTTCATCAGGCCGTGGGGACTTGTCTACTTTAATGTTTCTCAAGAACCCCAATACCACCTCCTTTTTGAGGTGACTGAAATTATCTACACACCTTTCCCAGACTCATCCACCAAGTCCTTCTCTTTGGTGAATACTGACACAAAGTATTCAGTTAATACCTCGCCCATTTCTTCTGGCTCCATGCATAGATCCCTCCCCTTGTCATTGAGTGGACCAACCCTCTCCCTGGCTACCCTCTTGCTCTTTATATATGTATAAAAAAGTCTTGGGATTTTCCTTAATCCTGCTGGCCAATGCTTTTTCATGATTCCTTTTAGCCCTTTTTACTCCTTGCTTAAGTTTCTTTCACTTTCCTTGTATTCCACACTTGCTTTGTGTATTTCCAGCCTCCTAGCTTTGACAAATGCTTCCTTTTTCTCTTTGACTAGGCTTACAATATCTCGCGTTATCCAAGGTTTCCAAAACTTGTCATACTTATCCTTCATCCTTACAGGAATGTGCCGGTCCTGAATCCCTACCAGATAACACTTGAGAGCCTCCCACATGCCAGATGGTGATTTTTCCTCAAACATCTGCCCCCAATCTACATTCTTCAGTTTCAATGTTATCTTATTTTTAATTATTTCACAGGATGTGACCATCACTGGCAGGACCAGCATTTATTGCCCATTCCTAATTGCCTTTGAGATGGTGGTGATCAGCTGCCTTTTTGAGTCGCTGCAATCCACGTGATGCAGGTAGAACCACAGGGCTGTTAGGGAGGAAATTCCTAGATTTTGACACAGCAACACTGAAAGAACAGTTATACAATTCCAAGTCAGAATAGTGTATAGCTTATGGACTTAGGAAATAGTAACTGGAATAGGCCATTCAGCCCCTTGAACCTGCTCTGCCATTCAACTAGATTATGGCTGATCTTCTATCTCAACACTATTTTCCCGCAGTATCCTCATAGCCCTCTGCATCTTTAATATCTGAAAACCTATTGATCTCCACCTTGAATATACTCAGTGACTGAACCTGTGAGGTGGAGAATTCCAAATATTCACAACCCTCTGAGTGAAGAAGTTCTTACTAATCTTAGTCCTAAATGGCTGACCTCTTATTCTGAGACTGTGTCACTGAGTTCTAGATACACCCCAGCCATGGGAAACATCCTTCCTGCATCCACCCTGTCCAGCTCTGTAAGAATTTGGTATGCTTAAATTTGGTCATCTCTCATTCTTCTAAATTCTGGAGAATACGAGCCCAATTTTCTTAATCTCTCCTCATAGGTCCGTGCCATCATCTGTGAGATCTAGTGAACCTTCATGGCACTTCCTCTTTTGCAAGTATATCCTTCCTTAGGTAAGGTGACCAAAAGTATACATAATACACCAGCCGCGGTCTCACCAAGGCTCTACCTAATTGCAGCAGGACTTTTATTTTTACCTCTGTGTTCAAATCCTTTGATGTGGCGATGCCAGTGTTGGATTGCAGTAAACACAGTAAGAAGTCTCACAATTTAAAATCCAACAGGTTTATTTGATAGTAAATAATAATTTGATAGTAAATAGTAATTTGACGGTAAATAGTTTACTATCAAATAAACCTGTTGGACTTTAAACTGGTGTTGTGAGACTTTTTACTCAAATCCTCTTGCAGTGAGGGCCAATATATCATTTGCCTTGCTACATCTGCATTTTGATTTTCAGTGACACAAGTACAAAGACAACCTTGATCCCTTTGGACATCAACACAACCCAAACTCTTAGCATCTAAGGAATACTCTGCATTTCTGTTCCTCCTACTAAATGGATAACTTCACATTTTTCTACATTATATTCCATCTGCTATGTTCTTGCCCACTCATTTATCTAAATCCTCTTCAAACTTCCTTGCACCCTCCTCACAACTCACATATCCACCAAGTTATGGTCATCAGCAAACTTGGAAATATTACATTTAGCTTTCATATCCAACTCATTGATATAGATTGAGAACAGCTGGGCCTAAGTACCAATTCTTGTGGTACCCACAGACAGCCAGACTGAGAATGACTCTTTTATTTCTATTCCCTGCTTTCTGTCCAATAGCCAATTCTCAATCCATGCCAGTAGATTGCCCCCAATAGCACGTGCTCTCATTATGTTTACCAACCTCCTGGTGCAGTAAGGTAGCAATGCTAAACACTGTGCCACCTGTATTGAATTTCAGTAGGTGACTGTCAAGCTGCAAATACTGCTCACAGGACCTTTCTTCTGGCCTATAAATTACAGTTAAGCAGTTCCTCTTCTAAACTCCTTTTGTAGTTGAAGTTATAATAAAAATGTATGTTTCAGATATCAATCATTGTGTATTAAACTCTTCCAGTGAACGGGATCAATATGCAGTTTTGATTATGTATAGCTGGTAGCAGGGGCCCAATTTTACAAGGAATACGTACAGCATGTGTAATACTTACAATATACATATCCAAATCCTCACGGTCCAGTGAACGGGTCACAATGATCTCTCCAGACTTCTCGTTGATTTTGAAAACACCCTTTGGTTCCTCCTCAACGCCCTTACCATGAAGTTGAAACTTTATGCCATCTTGCCTGTCAGTTATTACCTGGAAAATAATTATAAACATTGTCAGATAAGATCTGAAAGTCACAATTTTGCATTAAATATTGAAAAGCTACACAATAGCAATGTCCCCAATAAATAATAGAACACAAATGTGCCCAGAGCTAATATATCATTCCAATTTTTCGATCTATCCATTTATTATTTCTACGGTACTAGTATTTTTCAGAGTCTATGTTAATTCGTCTCAGAGATTGGACTTTGAAATTCCTGAGGTAAGCGAGGATCTTTTTCAAGGTGGGTTTCTTAAAGAAGACAAAATCTAATGTGGAACTTGAATCTACCAAGGGTCAGCATTTTTCATGAGCTCTACTGCATATCATAATCAGTCATTAGACTGTAATTGAGATAAATGAGTCATGCAACTCATTTTCTGCACTCACACCATTAGCAGTGGCCACTGTTTGGCTTCAAACATTGCTGGGGCCACGAGGGTGGAGAGGTTTGGATATTTAAAAGACCAGTTTTTCCACCCAAACAATCTCCGGGCAAATTGATTGCCTTATTTGAATGGGCAGCAAAAACCAGCAGGACTTAAAAAAAAAGACATTCTCACAGAAGGTTTCAAAGTCCTGTAACAACACTGACACTGCAACAGGAGTGTCGGAATAAATTCCATCTACTCTCCACCAAAATTAAGGTCGTTGGACTCAAAATGGTTACACGGCTATGAACAACGTTGGGTGTCTCTATTTTAATTCTCTCTGTCTTAACTGGGAAATGCCAGAAGTGCTTTCATTAAAGCAGAATATCAATGGATTAGTCAAATCCTTAATTGTTCCACATGATGATAAATCAGTGCTAAAGGCACAAGGCAATCTAAATTGTTTTCTTTCCCATAATAGTACTTCAATTGCCTGCACTCAGTGATTCAAATCCATTGACCTTCCTTTTGTTTATTGTGACAGAATAATTATTACAAGTGTGCTCAGTACACAATTTTTGTCAGATTAAGTTGTGCTCCCTCCGGCAGCTAGGATTTCAAGGATTTATTAAGATTATAAGTGTAGCAATTTGGCAAGGAGATTTAAATATATTGAAGAATTGGCAACCAATTTTAATGCTAAACTTTCACCAAGTGTTTGTCAGAACTTTATTTTCCTTGGGTATTGACTCCAAAAGAGATTAATCCTTCAAAAGTGCGTTGTTCAATAACTCATTTATTATGCCCTGCTAATGTCCATTTCAAGTTGCATTCATCCTACATTGCCGAAAATTGCATTTGACATCTTTCTGGAGTCCAGAAATGCAACGCAATTGACACTAATGAGAATTCCTTTACAAATCTCAGGCCTTAGGTCTTTTCTAGATCTCAATGACGAACTGTAGTGTACAAAATAGTCAGACTACTTTCCATTCCACTATTTTTCTGGTCACACATTTCACATGGCGGGCATTCACACTTATAGAAATATTGCAAAGTTCTTCAAGGCATTTTATTGGCAAAAGGTCTTAAGCGTGCATTGTCTTGGATCAGGAGATACTTCAGCAGCAGACGCGACCTTGAATCTAGTGAGTGCAATCATTTAGCTTGCAAGCTAAAGTGGATGAGGCAATGGCCAAACTAATTGAAAGCAGCTTTGATAAATGAGTGGTAATAATTAAACAATTCTACATGCAATATTCAAGCACTGGTGCCAAGAGTTTGATGTTACTAATAAAATCTAAATGTATTATTGTGCAGCTTATTATATTATACTGGCTGATAGCCTCAGTCCATGTATTTTATGTATGAGCTCTATGGATTCTCATTTGGAGTTTGCAGAACCTAAGTCTAAACAAGTAACTAGAAAGATTGTACAAATAGACAAGCAAGACAGTTTTCCTATTCATAAAAAACGTGTGTGTGCGATAAGGCCCCATATTAACTAATCGTTTAATCAACAATTTATTTTGAAAGCTTGTGTCAGCAAAATTGAACTTGCATTGGAGCAGTTTTTAGGAATCCAAGCTGAGCAGGTTACTATGGTTATGAATGGAAGGGAGAATTTCAGCTCACAGTTCAAGCAAAACAATGTACTGATTCTGAAAATATATTACTCATCCACTCCTCAACACTTGCTCTCAAGTTCACATCATCATTTGATTGTCAAATTAACCGGTAATAATGACCTCATCTTGTTCACGATACCACCTTAAATGTGGCAACATTTCAAACATCATCGCTTGGTTATTTGCACTGCACACTAATTCCATTGCATATTCCACAGGGAAATCAATCTGAGTCAGCAATTTAATTCTTGGTACTACTTGACCGTCGAACCCATGGTAATACCCACTTATTCCAGAACACTTGGTCGCAAATTTGTAAGGAGTCATAACATAACATAACATAAGAAATAGGAGCAGGAGTAGGCCAACTAGCCCTTCGAGCCTGCCCCGCCATTCAGTAAGATCATGGCTGATCTGTCGTGGCTCAGTTCCACATTCCCGCCCTCTCCCCATAACCCTTAATCCCCTCTCTTATCAAAAACCCATCAACCCGCGTCTTAAAAATATTTAGCGAGGCAGCCTCCACCACTTCAACGGGCAGAGAATTCCAGAGATTCACCACCCTTTGAGTGAAGAAGTTCCTCCTCAACTCTGTTCTAAACCGCCCCCCCTTTTATCTTGAGGCTGTGCCCCCTAGTCCTGCTGTCCTTTCTGAGTTGGAAGAGTCTCTCCACCTCTATCCTATCCATCCCATTCATCATCTTATACGTCTCAATGAGATCTCCCCTCATTCTTCTAAACTCTAACGAGTATGGGCAGTGGTGAAGTGAAGCCGCTTTGGGCTGGATTTTGTGAGGTTGACAGTGGTTTCAGTGGGAGAATTGGTAGGAAATTACAAAGAGCCACAGGTGGGAAGTTTAAGGGAGATGTGCGGGGGAAGTCTTTCACGCAGAGAGTGCTGGGTGCCTGGAATGCGCTGCTGGAGGAGATAGTAGAAGCAGGCACATTAGCAACATTTAAGAGGCATCCAGATGGGTACATGAATAGGGAGGGAATAGAGGGATACGGACAGAGTAAGGGCAGGAGGTGTTTGTTTTAATCAGGGCATTATGATCAGCACAGGCTTGAAGGGCTAAAGGACCTGTTCCTGTACTTTACTTTGTTCATTGAAAGCCATGTCAGTTCTGTAGTGGGGAGGCCTGGACAGTATCAAGGCCCCTTTTATTACTTAAACGGCCACATTCAGGACTTCCCCAACAATTGAGGTCCCTACTGGGAGCTGCAGGCCAATCAGAAGCTGGCAACTACTCACCATCGTCACCGCCAGCACCCACATGGTGCCCAGGGATCTCCTGCACCCTAAGCCAAGGGTGATTGAAGGTGGGTTGGGGGTAGCAGGGTGAGGTCATGGAAGGGGGGAGACAGAGATGTCAGAGGCACAGGCAGAAGTGGCTTTCCCAGTAACACTCTCTTCCCGACTTCAGACACAGAGTCCGACGACGAGTGAATCTCCCAGCTCACCCATCGCTCCGTGGAGGCTTCTCGCAAACCCCATGGCCGGAATCTCACCACCTTTCACTCCGGTGGGATTTTCCCACCCCACCACAGTGAATGGAGGTTTGGCTGGCCACCAAAATCTCTGACCTCACTGCAGGGGGAGTGTGGCGTGACCAGCGGTTGAGATCACGCTCCTGGGTTTTGTAATGCAGCCTGAGAGTATGGGAAAGCTGTGGGGTTCTGTTAAAGCAATGAGGCACCACAAAATTGCAATGGGTCATGGATTATTGGTAGCAATTGGCTCATTAATGAAGTTAATTGACATCCAGCCGCCAATGGCCGTGAATCCTGCATCAGTCCCTTTACCTTACAACTTCATCAAGGAAGATTCTCCCATGGCTGGGGAGCTGATGTGGGGTTTTTCCAGTGGGGCCAGGCCACCATGGTTCCTGTGAAGACGGCCTGCAATAAGCCTAGTCCTTAATGCTGATATGGTCGATAATGGTTTCCTTCAATTTATCCATTCTTTTTCCTGTTTCTCGCCTTTATGATCGGGTTTCTCTGCCATTCACGTGAAAGAAATGTTACTAAGTCACGTTGACCAGTGAAACAAAAGATGACTGTCCCAAAATATCTGTTGCATAGCAACAGCAACTACATCAATACCTCATTTGCGTAGCAGAGCCTTCTTTGAAGACAGGCAGAAGGTTTCACTACCTGACCATGATAAATAGGCAGTGTCATCACCAATTACGATCGAGTTCGTCATTTTAATTGGCAGTGCACTGTCCCCAGGAGGGAGAAAACAGATTCAAAAGTATGCAATCCCTGAATAGTTTACCTTACATTGCAAAGATGTGTGCGTATTGTTTTTCTGCTGCATCAGATTACAACACAGATTACTTCACTTCCCAATCACTGTTAGCCAAGCTCAGCTATCTTATAATACCCAATTCATATCAGTAGGTGGACAGTTCATCACTCAGTAAATTCTGTTAGCTGGAGGGTGAATCTGCCAGCACCTTTCCTCTTGCAAAGAACTGAAGCTGCAATCAGCCCAGCCACCTATAATTTTCAGCGCACAAGTGAAGTGGTAATGTATTCGAATGCAATGTGTTTGCAAACACAAAATGGTGCAACAATCACTTCTCGAGAAAACGCAGCTATAATCACAGAAAGGAGAGCCACGCAACCAGGTGGAATATTTTTGCTGAAGCTCTGCCCACAGCTGATTCAGCCAACATTTTTAGAATCGGGGGGGGATTGGGTTGAAGAATCAAAGAATCCCCACAGTGCAGAACGAGGCCATTCAGCCCTTTGAGTTTGCACCGACAACAATCCCATCCAAGCCCCATCTCCACAACCCCACGTATTTATCCTGTTAATCTTCCTAACACTAAGGGACAATTTAGCATGGTTAATTCACCTCACAGCGCCAAAAACCCGAGTTCGATTCTGACCTCGGGTGACTGTATGTGTGGAGTTTGTACATTCTCCCTATGTCTGCGTGGGTTTCCTCCTGGTGCTCCGGTTTCCTCCTACATTCCAAAGATGTGCAGGTAAGGTGGATTGGCCATGGTGAATTGACCTGAACATCAGGGGATTATCAAGGTAAATCCATGGATTATCAGGGTAAATCCATGGGGTTATGAGGATTGGGCCTGGGCAGCAACGCTGTCAGAGCAGGCTTGATGGACTGATTAGCCTCCTCCTGCACTGCAGGGCTTCTATGATTCTATTCTATGATAAGAACATAAGAAGTAGGAGCAGGAGTAGGCCATCTAGCCCTTCGAGCCTGCCCCGCCATTCAATAAGATCATGGCTGATCTGAAGTGGCTCAGTTCCACTTTCCCGCTTTCTCCCCATAACCATTAATTCCCTTGTCTACCAAAAACTTATCTACCCGTGACTTAAATATATTCAGCGAGGTAGCCTCCACCACTTCAACGGGCAGAGGAATTCCAGAGATTCACCACCCTTTCAGTGAAGAAGTTCCTCCTCAACTCCGTTCGAAACTGCACCCCCCCCCCCCTTATCTTGAGGCTCTGCCCTCTAGTCCTGCTGTCCTTTCTGAGCGGGAAGAATCTCTCTACCTCATGATATTTGAGTGTGGGAGGAAATCAGATCACCCAGAGAAAACCAACGCAGGCACGGGGAGAACGTGGAAAATCCATACAGACAGTGACCTGAGGCCAGAATTTAACCCGAGTCTCCGGTACTGAGAGGCAGCAGTGCTAACCACTCTGCCACCATGCCTCCTCTAAAGCTGAGATTGTTTTCTGTGGAACAAAGAGGATTGAGGGGAGATTTGCCAGAGATGATTACAGGTTTAAATATGAAAAGCTGTTCTCAGTAGCTACATTATCCCATGAGCATGAGGACCAGAGGGATGCTGATTTAGTCAAATGATGAAGGGGGATGTGAGGAAGAAAGATTTTTACACAGTGAGTGGCAGTGACCTGGAACTTCCTGCATTCAGAGTGGTGAAAGTGGTGCCAATTAATGAGCTCTGAAGAAAATGGGAGAGACTGTTGAGGGAAATAAATGTGCAGGGTGACAAGGGCAGAGCAGACTGATTGGGTTACTCCGCAGAGAGATAGCAAGGATTCGATGGACCGAATGGGCTCCTTCGGTGCTGGAGTAGCTCCATGGTCAGGATTTTACAACCCCCTCTCCCTCGGTGGGATATTTCAGTCCTGCTCAAGTAAACAGCCATTTAAATGGTCCATAGCATCTGACGGGGGAAGACACTCAGTGCCAGGTCCAAAAAAATCCTGGTCCATTATTTTAATTACATCCAAATGTTGGGTGATTGGCCAGGGCATCTGCTTGCTGCCAAGGGATGTGGAATTGTCCGAATACTGAAGATCCTTAAGAACTGAAAGATATTCTCCTCCACCCAGGAAAACATTCAGGTCCCAGTGTCCCTCCTTTTTTAAAGTCTTTAGGAAAGTGTCTCAGTATTAAACAATTGACAGTGTCCATGACCCAGTCCACATGCACCAGTAGGCATATCAAAACAGCTGCTTTGAAAAGGTCTTGGAGGGTTTAATAAGGATTGAGCCTTCACACCAGAGTGCAGCATAAACAAGGTGAATTTATTCAAGCTTTTACCACATGTATACAGGAGAGGCCTTTCACATCAAGCTCAGAAACACACTGTCGTTTACAGGTCAAAGCACTATGTGCGCATTATCACGTCACAAATGAAACATACATACGACTTCAAAATAGATCACGTAATCGAATGTCACTCCATCCCTTTATTTCCATGTTGCAAATTACGTCAAACTCAGGTTGTGGCCCTCTAGTCTCTGTGGTTTGTCCTGTCACTTGTGGTTTGTTTCAGAACGTCTGTCTTTGTGACATTTTAAGGCTTATGCCCTTACCACCTGCTGTCTGTTCCCTACACTTCTCCTTGTGAGTCATAGTCATACTGCGTGACTGTCTGGTTCTAAAGAGGGTCTTTGACCTAGGTCACTGCCACTGGTTGTCTGTCATGGGTCAAGGATTGATGTACCGATGCTCTCTGGCTATTTCCTCATATGGATGTATTCTGCTCCCTGCTAAAAGGTTATTTTTCATGGTCTTGCAAATTTAGCTAAGATGCTTTATTACTTATATGGATGAATTCTTCTCCTATCTCTCTCATACATTTTGCACTGTGCCATGCTTCACAGCATCTTTCTTTTTCCCATATGTTTTCTCCTTTTTGCACTCTCTTAGCTACCTTTCCTGTCTTCAATAGGTATCTCCAGATTCAATCTTGCCTCAATCTCCTCTGGATTAGAACAATGAACAAAGAACAAAATCAGCCCGGGAAACAGGCCCTTCGGCCCAACAAGCCCACGCCGCCAACAGGACTACAGTCATGAGAACTCCAAGATGGGGTATTGTTTTAGCCATGGTCTAACTGAATGGCAGAACAGACTTGAGGGGCTGAATGGCCCAATCCTGCTCCGATATCCCTATACAAAAACCTTCAATAAGAACAAACACAACTGTCATGTAATGGGTTTTTCTCCCGTAGTTCAGTATTTTGGTAACTGTGCCAATGAATATTTTCTTTTAAATTCCTAATTTAAAACTGGAAGTAAAGCAACCTTCCTCAAGTTCCCTCCTGTGAGACAAGAAGGTGTCATTCTTGTAGCAGTCTCATCTTTGAGCTACAGAAAAGAGACATACATTGAAGCATTCAACAAATGTACTGCAATTGACTAAAGTCAGAGATTTAGAGTCTAATTTATTTCAAATTTATAGATAATGAGAGCAATGATTAAAGGTAAAAATATTTAAAATGTACCTGAAGACTCGCTAATGAAATTAATTTACCAGCCATAAGGAGATGCAGACGTGCGACACAGTTTGACACACTTTGATTTCTCAGTCTTTATTCCAGAGAGAAAACTCTCAGCCTTGTTATTTCTCTTGATGTCCCAGCCAAGTTTGGAATGTGTCATTTGAGAAAGTACAGATAAAGTTCTGTGCCTTACACACATTTTGCATGTGCAATTTTTAAACATCTCAGGGAGATTTGTTTGACAGCGTGCAGAGACTGTTTTACAGGCAGAAACTACAAGTGCTTGGTCACAGATGAGAGGAGTGTTCACTTATCTCAATAATTCTACCAGGTGATGAGAGTTTAGTATTGAGACAAGGTTAAAATAGCAAACCAAAATGAAGCATTGGCAAATAGTTTGCTGTATCTATGGAACTCAGCCAATTGCTGATTCAGTGTATTACTAAGCATGTATCCCAAGACTAAACTGCATTAAATCCAGGATAATAAACAGTTGAGTTAGCAGTATTGCAAGATAATACAACATAATCAAATGATACAGATGGCATAATGCAAAACAGTATTCTGTCTCAGACAGCTTGCAAAGATCATTTGAATTCAATGATTATATTACAGTTGTTTCCAACAGTTGCTCCCTTGTTTCCTGTAATCAGTATGTTGTATATGGAAAGAGTCGAAGCTTAGCCTTGGAGTGTGTGTTCTGATTACAACATTCAGACAAGCACACATGTGCACACAGCATATACACACAAAGATATTGTACGTGTACAGATTATAGTTAATCTATAATTGTCAGTCTCCTACATGGCAAGCCTTTGGTTTCTTGAGATGGGTTCAATGACAAAGCTTAAGTGAGAATCTTGCAAAGCAAAGGACTCACAAATGATGGCAGGGGATTTCTCGCAGTCAGGTATCTCGGAGATATTTGAAATTGGAACAGGTTAACTGTTTTGGCTGCTTGAAGACTTGTACTTATTTTCAGAGTCTGGTTCTCAGACTGACTGTCAACTGATGTTTCTTTGATTTGTCAATGCTCTTCTGCCACCGGCCCAGATCCCTTCTGGACCCTGGGCTAATAAAGGATTGCAGTAACAGAAGGCAGTTTTGGTCTATTGATCAATGGTCATTGTCCACACGGAAAGGCTTCGAGCTAAAATGCCTTTGATCTCGAATAGGAAATAGATGGGTGTTCTTTCACTCCGAACTCGTGGATAACAGCTCTCATCAGTTTTCTTTTGATAAATTGCAAAACAGAAGACACAGAGTTAGGGGTCCGCTGACTTTGTGCTTTCAGTAAGCTGTGAACAATGTGAAGTTTGAATTCCAAGGATAGCATTCAATATGGAATGTCCATCCCACAAAGAGGTCATTGATGTACAACAGGAGATAGAATGGAAACCATGGGTATGATTTTCCCCATAGACTTCAGTACCCTGTGGTCAGATTGAAAGTTGGGGGGCAGGGGGGTGGGGGAGTGTGTGCTTTGTGGTGATGGTGGTGGTGGTCAGAGGCCTGCATTATGTACAAAAGTCACTTTTCTGATTTTCCTCAAATTAATGTGCAAAGGGCAGGCTCAACATCCTGTAGGCTCAGGAGCTGGAGGAGCAGAGGTTTTACCATTTGAAATGGAAGCATAGTAAGTGAGAGGGCACTTCAAAATGGAGGCAGCTTCTCTCCACTTCTTTAATTTCACATCATTAAATGGATTTTGCAGCCAGACCACACACACTGTAAATGTAGGTGGATGAGGAGCCCATGGACAGGACAGCCTGCAGTTGTTGCAACCAAACAGGGCCTCTGAATCTACCTGGAGAATTAGCACTTCAGTTCTACTGCTGAGAGGCTGCCTGTAGGCAACTAACCTGGCTGCCCCACCCACAGGAACCTGAAGGCCAAGTGTAGTTTCCCAGTTGACCACCATTAATTGGTCCTAAGTGACTCTATATGACTCGTGTTGGCTATTTACTCTGCTGCAAACCCCATCCCAAACAGGGCCCGCAAATAGATTCGAGCCGGGAACTGGCTGGTGGTTACTTTACTACCCGCCCACCTCTGTTCTCAGCTGATTAGGGCCCCATCAATCTACCAAAATCACAATCTAATACAGGAGCTGCATTTCAGATATTTTCACAGATTAGGGCAGTGGAACCTCATCCCAGACTCTCCAAGATAACTAGTGTCTGCTGCATGTAGAACTCAGAGGCTCAACCATGGAATCTGTCATCCTCCATAGCCTCATATGCTGGATGGCTACTGGTCAACCAGAATGGAGATGCTGGGCCGAATGGCCTCCTTCAGTGCTGCACATTTTCTATGATTCTATGACACTATTGTGTTTGTTGCACTACAGTTCATGGATGTCCAACTGGCAGGTTGGCATTGTGTTAGCATTGCTGCCTCACAGTGCCAGCATTCAATTCCAGTTGTTTGGAGTCTGCACATTCTCACCGTGTCTGCGTGGGTTTCCTCTGGGTGATCTGGTTTCCTCCCACAGTCTGAAACACATGCTGGTTAGATTGATTGTCCCTGCAAAATTGCCCCTCAGTGTCAGGAGAATTAGCAAGGTAAATCACTGCCATTATAAGGATAGGGTCTAGGTGGGATTGCGGTCGGTGCAGACTCGATGGGCCAAAGGGCCTCCTTGTGCACTGTAGGGATTCTACAATTTAGTACTATCTTACTCTCCTCTGTGACTGTCAGAAATAAAATTGTGAGACAAAGTTCAAATCAAGTGCAAGCAATTTACTTTCCTGTAAGTGACATGGGTATCCACCTATACTGTATTCAGCCATAATGCCATCACTGAATCAGAATTTATGGTGCGTGCTTTCGAGAACCTATTATTTTACTCCTCCTGAGAAGTAAGTGAGATGAATCACTGCGAGTGGTAGGCTCTTGTGATTGGATGGTCCTGTGATTCCTTTGACTGGGTTAGGACGTGGCCTTCTGTTTCCTCTGATAGCCCTGGAGCACTCCATGACTTGCACACAGACTCCATTCCCTGCCTCCACATTTTATTAACTCCACTGTTCATTTTTCCAGCCAGGCACTTTGTGCCTCAAATTAACAATCCAACCAATTTCACAATTTCAACCAATCGAATCTGTTAGTTTTTTTCTGGAGCCTGCTCCTTTTTTTGACCTCCATATTTGGCCAGTCGCCTTTCGAATAAATACTTCCTTTTTTTTAAAAAGGCTCTCGCCTTTGATGTTGCTGCAACAATGCTGCAATATGCAAGCTCTCAGCACCAGTCGAAGTTAGCAATCGATCAGCTTATCTCGGCTTGGTTGAACACAAAACATGGGCTGCCTGTTTGCTGTGTGGTTCCTTGTACATTGCGCGAGAGGGAGTGAAGCTCAGAATATGTCAACCCACAGTTAAACTCAGCAATATATGAATGCAATTGTGTTTTAAGTTGCACAAAATAGAACTAATAATGTATCTGTTGGCTTGTTCTTGCTAAATTTCTCTGCTTGCTGTTTGAACAAATGCATTAATCCAATTTGGCCTACCAGCTCTGTTGAATTTCTTTAGTAATATTGCACGGCTTGTTTTCAAGTCATATGTCAGACAGAGTTAACCATATACAAATGCAGGGTGGATACAAATCCAGCCCTTCACACTGCCGAGATTTTCTGGTCCCACTGCAGTGAACAGAGATTTGGCTGAGTGTCAAATTCTCCATCCTCACTTGCAACGGCAGCAGGGTGTGAATGGCCGGGAAGATCACGCCCACAGTTCTTGAATGAATTTTTGCTTCACAAAGTATCATTTTGGAACGGGAATATCTTTCATTATCAGCATCAACTTTTCAACATATCACCCAGAGTGAAGCAAAATAGTGCTCCTTCTCAAACAAAAACAAAGAATGTTGGAAAAAGTACTCAGCGGTTTGGGTTGCAGCTGTATACAGAGATAATCAGGCAGAACCTACTGGTCTCTCTGGTGACATGCTCGGAGCTGAGAAGTGTGTTTAATTCGGCAGACTATTGATGTATCAGAACCCCACCACCTTCCCGTCTCAACCAGTTCTAGGCAAGAAAGTACATGGTCGATCTTGACTGCCAATTGAGGGCCTTAAATGACCAACCAATTACCTCATCAATTATGAGTCTCATCCCACTGTCATTGGTATTAATCCAGCAGCAAGTAGGCCTGTTGCCAGGTGGCGTGAGCGATAACTACAACTGTATAGCCAGCTTGTCATCTCTGGGGTTGAATGGATGGATGAAACTTCTACTCTGAGCTGAATCCTACGGAAAAGCTGTTGCTTATGGCTCAGTGAGTCTTCTAGAAAGGAGGCAGCAAGGATCTCTCTGCGCCTGACCAGCCAGCAGGCAAAACCCCTGCTCAACAAGATTGCTTCCAAAGTAATCAGTTTTGACCACTGGGGTTGGTGGGACAAGGACCAAATGGATGGTCTCCAATGTGATGGAAGGCAGAACCGTCTGGGTGACAGTAATGTTGGTTGTCCAAGGCCAAAGGGAATGGAGGATGTCTTGCACAGTCCCACTGCACCCGTGAGAATGGCCTGCCTGGCCATGGGTATGGGTCCACATTGATTATGTTGATTTACTCATGAGGACAATGTTTCTGCTCAATGTTAATCCACACTAACAGGATGGACATTTTTGAGGTCAACTCTCCTACGTTGCACGCTACCACTGTAGGATTAACACAGAATCATAAAATCACTACAGTGCAGGAGGAGGCCATTCGCACCATTGAGTCTGTACTGACAACAATCCCACCTGTTAACTCCACATATTTACCCTACTAATCCCCCTGACAATAAGGGGCAATTTACGATGTCCAGGCAACCTAACCCACACATCTTATACCAATGCTTTTTCACACACAGAACACCTTAAGTCCTAATATCTGACAATGGAACAGTATTCACAAGTGCTGAGTTCAAAACTTTACTGCACTCAATGGTATCAAGCACATTAGACCTGCACCTTACCACCCACCATCTAATGGAAGGGTTACAAGAGCCATCCAACCTTTTAAGTCTGGCCTAAAGAACAAAAGGGGGACCCAGAAGGAGGGACCCAGAAGACCAGATGTTTATAATTTACATACACGATTTGGAGTTGGGGACCAAGTGTAGTGTGTCAAAATTCACAAATGACACTAAGATGAGTGGCAGAACAAAGTGTGCAGAGAACACAGAGTCTGCAAAGGGATGTAGATAGTCTAAGTGAGTGGGCAAGGGTCTAGCAGATAGAATACAATGTTAGTAAACGTGAGGTCATCCATTTTGGTAGGAATAACAACAAAATGGACAATTATTTAAATGGTAAAAAATTGCAGCATGATGCTGTGCAGAGGGACCTGGGTGTCCTTGTGCATGACTCACAAAAAGTTGGTTTGCAGGTGCAACAGGTAATTAAGAAGACAAATGGAATTTTTGTCCTTCATTGCTAGAGGGATGGAGGTTAAAAACAGGGTGACTATGTTGCAGCTGTAAAATGTGCTGGTGAGGCCTGTGTACAGCTTTAGTCTTACTTGTTGTGTTTATTTATTTTTTACTTATTTGTCACAAGCAGGTTTATATTCACATTGCAATGAAGTTACTGTGAAAATCCCCGAGTCGCCACACCCCGGCGCCTATTCGGGTACACCGAGGGAGAAAACTTAGCATGGCCAATTCACCTAATCTGCATATCTTTGGACTGTGGGAGGAAACCAGAGCACCCGGAGGAAACCCACACGGACACAGGGAGAATGTACAAACTCCACACAGAGTGTGACCCAAGGCCGAATCAAACCCGAGGCCTTAGCGCCGTGAGGCAGCAGTGTTAACCACTGTGCCACCATGCTGGCACTGGAG
This sequence comes from Carcharhinus amblyrhynchos, assembly GCF_965287045.1. Taxonomy (NCBI): domain Eukaryota; kingdom Metazoa; phylum Chordata; class Chondrichthyes; order Carcharhiniformes; family Carcharhinidae; genus Carcharhinus; species Carcharhinus amblyrhynchos. Next base: position 17,687,878 of record NC_137327.1, read on the forward strand.
GAGTGCAGAGACTCACTAGGTTGATTCCAGAGTTGAGAGGGTTGGTTTATGAGGAGAGACTGAGTAGTCTGGGGCTATACTCATTGGAATTCAGAAGAATGAGGGGAGATCTTACAGAAACAAATAAGATTATGAAGGAAATAGATAAGATAGAGACAGGGAGGTTGTTTCCGCCGGCAGCTGAAACTAGAACTCGGGGCATGGCCTCAAAATAAGGAGGAGCAGGTTGAGGACTGAGTTGAAGAGGAAGTGCTTCACACAAAAGGTTGTGAATCTGTGGAATTCCATGTGCAGTGAAGCAGTTGAGACTACCTCATTGAATGTTCTTAAGGCAAGGATAGATCAATTTTTCAACAGTAAAGGAATTGAGGGTTATGGTGAGTGGGCGGGTAAGTGGAGCTGAGTCCACAAAAAGATCAGCCATGATATTATTGAATGGCAGAGCAGGCTCGAAGGGTCAGATGGTCTACTCCTGCTCCTAGTGCTTACGTTCTTATGTTTTGAATCTCATCCTCCCTTCTTGGCTACTGGACCACTGAGTTGTTAATGAACCGGCATCTCAGAATGAGACTGAGCCTCGTGTTTCCAAATTTGCTGGGATAAGTAGAGGCCAGCCAAAAACAGAATAAAAGAACTTGTATTTATGTAGTGCTTTTCACATCCCAAGGCATTGAGCAGCCAATAATTACTTTTGAACTCTTACTGTGTAGGCCAACACAGCAGCCAGTTTGTACACAGACATTAGGCCAACAAGCACTTGATCTACTTTGGGTGGTGTTGGTTGAGGGGGTTCCAGGAAAATTCCCTTATTCCCTTCATGCCATGGGATCTTTTATACCTACAAGTACAATGCTGTATCTGAAAAGCAGAACCTCTGAACATGTACCAGTCCCTCCATACTGCAAAGAAGTGTCACCATAGGTTTCACACTCAGGTCTTAGACAAGACTTTAAGTCATGACTTGCTGACTGAAACTTGAAATTGTTACCTTTGAGCTAAGCTGCTATTTCACAGAAACAACATAACCAGTTTTTTAAAAATTCATTAATGGGACATGGACGATGCTGGTTGGCCAGAATTTATTGCCTATCTCTTGTTGCCCTTGAGAAGGTGGTGGTGAGCTGCCTTCTTGAATCGCTGCAGTCCATGTTCTGTGGTTTGACCCACAATGCCGTTCGGGACGGGATTCCAGGATTTTGACCCAGCGATTGAGAAGGAATGGCTGATATACTTCCAAGTCAGGATGGTGGGTGGCTTGGAGGGGAACTTGCAGTCGGCGTGTTCCCATGTATCTGCTGCCCTAGTCGTTCTAAATGGAAGTGGTCATGGGTTTGAAAGGTGCTGTCTGAGGAACTTTGGTGAATTTTAAATCAGTAAAATGCTATAATAGGAACTAAAAACCAATTCTTGAATGCCTTCACTATTTATGTTGTACATTTTTAAGATGGCATGCCATGAAAATAATGTTGGGCAAAAATTGTATAGACTGAGGGGTAAAGGTCAGAAAGAAATGATGTGGAGATGTTGGCGTTGGACTAGGGTGGACACAGTAAGAAGTCTCACAACACCAGGTTAAAGTCCAACAGGCTTAAAGGAGCAGTGCTCCAAAAGCTCGTGATTCCAAATAAACCCGTTGGACTTTAACCTGGTGTTGTGAGATGACTTACTATCAAAAAGAAAGGTTTGGGCCTTTACAAAAGTTCATTTCTAAATGGTATTATGTACATTTTTCTTTTTTTAACACTCTAAATATACTACCTACAGAAATCAGAAAGGTGCCGAAAATCCTGCTACCATTGAATTAGAGCCCATACTCCAGCCCAAGATTCTCAGACTTCTTAAAAGGGAAAAAAAAAATCAGTTGCATAATGTGAATCAACTTTTGTGAGGGATTTCTAAAAGAATTTGTTTCGCCAACTTAGCTTTAAAGGCAGTGGATGCAGCATCAAGCTGAAATGTTCATGACTGACTTCAATAAGTAGGCTTATGGGCCTGTACTCGTTGGAGTTTAGAAGGCTAAGGGGGGATCTTATAGAGACTTACAAGATAATGAAGGGGCTAGATAGGGTAGAGGTAGAGAGATTCTTTCCACTTAGAAAGGAAACCAGAACTAGAGGGCACAGTCTCAAAATAAGGGGTGGGGAGGGGGGGTGCAGTTTAGAACAGAGTTGAGGAGGAACCTCTTCTCTCAGAGGGTGATGAATCTCTGGAATTCTCTGCCCATTGAAGTGGTGGAGGCTACCTCGTTGAATATGTTTAAGTCATGGGTAGATAGATTTCTGATAGATAAGGGAATTAAGGGTTAGGGGGAGCAGGCGGGAAAGAGGAACTGATCCACTTCATATCAGCAATGATCTTATTGAATGGCGGGGCAGGCTCGAAGGGCTAGATGGCCTACTCCTGCTCCTATTTCTTATGTTCTTACAAATTTTGCAGGTGAGGGTGGGTACATGGAGATGAGGTACAGATCTAGTGGAATTGTAGAACAAGATCAAGGGGCTGAATGGCCTCCTCCTGTTCTTATGCTAAAATCTGTTTTAAATTGGACTTGGTACAACCATGCAACAAAAACAAAATCATTGTCAACTACCACCATCTGTAATTTGGGAAAATGCCCGCAGTGTTGTGAAAAATATATGCAGTAAGTAGGAAATATAACGAGGCGGAACCATTTACTGCTCAGCACAAATGAAATGGCGATCTCATCAGCCACCTGAAAATCAATCCTGTTTCTTTTTTAAGTGGTTTAAAGAGCAATGAAAAGGATGCATGTATCCAGTAAGTGCACACCATTTACAGGCCCTAGCACACTTCCATTACTGTCAAAAGCAAAGCTGCAAACAGGACAATTTGTTCTGATGCCTTTCACTCATGTCGGCTGATCCAACCTCAGAACAAGCATAAAAGCTGCAGGAGCATGTGAAAGGATCATCAGTGAAATGAGTTTTGATCCTCTCCTAGGGCGTTGCAGTTCACAGTACTGATACTACCCTGGTGGATCAGTGTTTAAATGAAGTTAATATGGATCACCATTCATTTATCACCAGGCTCACCGTCATGTTACCTTTCAACGCAAACAACTCAATAGATGTCAATACGTTTCAAAGCCTTGCTCAGGAATAAAGCTTCCAACGCCAAGAAAAGTCACAAGGTCAAAAGAATGTTGTGTTTCGGTTTCTCATGCAAAATGATACCTGCCCTAAACTGCAACTGGGAAATTCAATCAAATTCTCGTGTCTATCTCGCCGAATCAGCAATGGTTCAGCACATTGAATTCTGATTACCTCTAGGTTTTGACAGGGAAGTCAAAATCAACAGCATGGAATAACTACCAGTCAAGGTGGTCACAGAGTCATTTTCACTTTCTAATCTAAACATATCCACCACTAAATACCATTCCATTTCCTCAAATTTTAACTAAGAATTAAAACAAAAAAGGAAGACATAACTATTGAGTCCACATTTCGCGACAGAATATCATTTTTATCTTTAAAATGGGTACTGTGAATTTATACAAAGTAATTGGGAAGTATCCTGAAGCATTCCTGGTACAGTGAGGCGGCATGGTGGTACAGTGGTTAGCACTGCTGCCTCACAGCGCCAGGGACCCAGGTTCAATTCTGACCTTGGGTCACTGTGTGTGTGTGTGTGTGTGTGTGTGTGTATATAAGAGTTTGCACTTTCTCCCCGTGTCTGCAAGGGTTCCCTCCAGATGCTCCAGTTCCTTCCCACAGTCCAAAGACATGTTGCCTAGTTTGATTGGCCAAGTTAAATTGACCCTTGTGTCAGGGGGGATTAGCAGGGTAAATGTGTGGGGTTACGGAAATAGGGCCTGGGTGGGATTGTAGCCGGTACAGACTCGATGGGCCGTAAAACCTCCTTCTGCAGTGTAGGAATTCTATGTTCCAAGAAAGTCTCAGGAAGATTAGAGGCACTAGGGCCGAGATTTATACGGACCCAGAGGCCCAAGCTAAATTCTTCAAGGCACAATGGACACCCTAAGCCCCATGTACCAAAGTAGAGGCTGAATTTGAGTATCTAAAGGAACTTGGCATTACACGCCCAGCATAATTTGCTGAATGGGTCATGCCAGTAGATCCAGTTTTAAGACTTGGCAATTTGGTACATATTTCCACCTACAGGACAGAAGGAGGCCATTCAGCCCATCAAGTCTGTACTGTCCCCAATCCCATAACCCTCATTTACCCTGTTAATTCCCCATGACACTCATGTCAATTTAACATGGCCAGTCAACCTAACCTGCACATCTCTGGAGTGTGGGAGGAAACAGGAACACCCGGAGGAAACATACACAAACACGGGGAAAACATGCAAATCCCATATTGACAGTAACCCCCAAGTCGGGAATTGAACCTGGACCCCTGGCTCTGTGAGGCAGCAATCTAACTTCTGTGTCACCGTGCTGCCATACAAAATATAAATTAACCTGTTGTGTTGTATCTTTTTTGTGGGATGTGGATGTTTTTTGCAAGTCTTACATTTGCTGCCCTTGAAATAAGTAGCAGCCATATTGCTGTAGGTCTGGAATCATGTGTAGATCAGACCAGGTAAAGATATCAGACTTCCTTTCTCCCCAGGGCATTCGTGAACCAGATGGGTTTTTACATCAACTATAGTCTCTCAGTCATTATTGCCAAAACTACTTTCAATTCCAGGTTTGTTAATTAAATTTAAACTTCACCGAGTTGGCGGCCAGCAGACCCTCTCGCTTAGACAGATACGCTATGCCGTACATAGAAGACTTGTATGCAAAGCTGGCTGGGGGTGGGGGGGGGGGGTCACACATTCTCCAAATTAGAAAAGAGACATGCCTACTTCCAACTAGAGCTTGATGTGTCATCCAGGAAGTCTGCCACCATAAATACTCACAAAGGGCTGTATGAGTATACTTGTTTGCGCTTTGGGGTATCTTCACCTGTGCCATTTTTCAAAGACTGGCAGTCTACCTGGATGTCATTTTAATCTCAGGAGCTACTACAAAAGGAAAGTGTGGAGGAGACCTTTTGGGTTTTCTCTGATGCTGCATCCAATTAAAAAGTGTGTTCCAGGTCAATGAGGTAAAGTACCTCAGGTACAGAATTGACAAAGATGGATTACACCCTGTTGAAGAGAAGGGAAAGACCATTGAAGGGGCTCCAGCTCCAAGGAACTCAACAGAGTTGAAATTTTTCCAAGGTCTCATAAATTACAATGGAAAATTCATATTGAACTTGGTGACCCTGCTGGCAACCCTCCATGTACTATTCAAAAAAAAATCAGAAATGAGTGTGCCACACGAGAAAGACTTTGCAAATGTCAAACAATTGCTGTTGACAAATATACTTTCCCATTATGACCCCCTGAGACCACTCATTACAACCTGCGATGCTTCCCCCTATAGGATAGAAGTGGTATTATAGCCTGCACATGCCAGCACCTACCTTAATAATGTGAAACTTCACTCCTGCTATTCTGGATTGACTTCTGCATTGATGCTATGTGATGGACATGTGCATTAACCAGACTTAAAAATTAGTCACTCCTCGGCTACTGATTGGATCATCACCATTTCAGTCCAACCTTCAGGGCGCGATAAATGTGGTCTTGTCGGTACACTCACACCCTCAGAACAAAGTCATATAGTTTCCAATCCTTTACACAGTAGCTCAGAGTCCAGAACCAAGTGTTCCCTGCATTCTGCTAAACAATGCTGCAATATTCCATCAGCAGATGTACTTATGTAGAAATTTGGTGCTGGCAATAAAGGAATGACAGAATAGCAAAGCCACTACAAATGGAGTTCCAACTGAAAAGGTTGAAATTGAATCCCCTGAGGGAATATCTGTGGTCTGTCAACTGGAAAGATTAGCCTGAATAGGCCAGGTGAAGAACAACTCTTGATAGCACTTGGAAAGATAGCATAATAGTTGCATGGGATGAGAATTCTTTGAATTTGATCTGTGCTGCAGGTTAAATAGCATTGTTTCCTCTTGCCATCATTTTTCTTAAGGCTTGTTGAGTGACCTAAAGGGAAAATGCTATTATACCTGTCATTGCAATGCTTCAACACGTTTCATTTCATATTATTCTTTGCGCTTTTTCTCATTGCATGTCTGTAAAAACAGCAACTCCAAGGTTAGTAACTTCCCAGTTGGCATTGTCAGGATGTCAAATGGATGAGAACTGCTTTAAGGGAGATATGCAAGGGAAGTTTTTCACACAGCAAGTGGTGGGTGCCTGGAACGCACTGCCAGAAGCGGAGGTGGAAACAGGCACATTAGCAACATTTAAAAAGCATCTGGATGGGTACATGGATAGGGAAGGAATAGACAGATAGGAACCAAGTAAGGGCAGAAGGTTTTTCTTTAGTTAGGGCATTGTGATCGGCACAGGTTAGGAGGGTCATAGGGCCTGTTTCTGTGCTGTACTTTTATTTGTTCTTTGTTCTTATCTATCCTTTGGTGGAATTCTTTATTGCAAGGATAAGACAGCAGTGAAGAAGGTAACAAAGACTGTTAATGTAGGGGGTGCTTGTGTAACATAAATGAGCAGGTACATCAAAGCACTGAGCAATCAAACTGTATCCCCAAGGGCACTCCTTGACAAGTGAAGCTGTAAGGGATGAGAGCTGGTCTTCTCGTGGAAGGCTGCAGAGCCCTGCGACAAACTCAGTTATCCAACCTGCAGACACACCAGCGGGTTCACAAGTCATCACATGGTTTGGATTCAGCTGTTGTTGTTTCTGCTCTCAATTACATGCAGGACTGCATTTTGTTCATTCTCATAGTTGGTCAATGGGGAGGATCGGAGGGTTTCTTCCTGCTGAACTGGCCGGTCTCACAACTTTGCATCCAGTTGGCTGAAGCTCTACGAGCCTTGTTGCAAATGCCTGGTTTGTGCACTGCTCCTCACACAGTTCCAGAAAGCTCAGTCCAGACCCTGTTGGCTCAGTGAGGTCTTATGTGGTCCAACCTCAACTTATAACTTCGGAGGCAGGACACCTAATTCATTGTGCTGTGTTTCTACACTTGCTTCTCTTCATGCAGCCAGATTGAGGGGGGAAGAATGGTACCTATCATGAGCAGTGTGTGTACTGAGGGTGTATATGCAGAAGAAACACAGGTTTCAATGGAGGGAACCTTCAAGGCAACTGAGACAGTGAACAGACAGCTAATATCTGGATATTTTGCAGGTCAATGCTCCCTTAGACATTGCTTATGTTGGCTCTTAGAAAGCAACCCTATTAGTTTTTTCACTCGATAGGTTTAGCCGTGGGCTGCACTCCCAGTCAGAAGTATTAAATCACATTGTGCTGCTAACATCATCATTGGATTCTAATTTGCAACCTCACACTTCTAATGAAACCCTGTTTATTGTGGCAGAAGGGAATCACATGGGAACAGAGTAGTAAGTCTCTCAAAGTAAAATTAACTTTGCTGCCATACTGTTCCCACTGGGCAGTGGGAGTTGAAATCCTCCCCTTTACTCTGTGTCTACTGAAAAGAAAAAGCTATTACACAGGAAGGAATGAATTGGTCCACAAAAAGAGAATTTTCTAAACATACTTAAATGAATAATAAGCTATTTATTATGCCATAAACCAGTCTCAAATGACTTGTGATTGATTCAGTCCCCCCACGTTCACTTAATATTCCATTTGTACTGTACTTGTCACATACTTTCCGAACATGCTGATGAATGAATATTCTATTAATTTCATTTTCTCTTCACTCTTATCCCTCCTCTCCTAAACGCACTGATTCTACAGTGCCTGGTTCCCCTGCCAACTGTCCGTTATTAATGCATGAACCTTGTTGGTGACTGCCAGTAAGCTATTCAAGTGAGGGGCGGAGAAGCATTTCTGAAAAGCCCCGTTCTGTCCATATCTGATCCCCACAACGATGCACTTGAGCTAGCTGAACTGCAGTCAAAAATGGTAGGGCTATTTTCAAAATACACATACACATACATACCTACATATACCTAATAAATATTTTGTGTATATGTTATATATGTACATTTTAAATATGTAAATTTTAATTTTAATTTATTTTAAATTATTTTTAAATTATTTAGAATTTAAAATTTAAATTTAAATTGAAAATAATTTAAAATTTCTTCAGTTAGCCATTGATTCTTTCATTGAGAAAGAATTCTCTTAACATAATCTAATAGGAGTAAGTAAAACAGTACTCAGGGTCATCTAGAGACAACCTTTACTGCTGAGGACAGATGGCTAGTCTTTGATTGTGTTGCCATCTCACCAAACACAAAGAGTCAAGTTTGGCTAAGATTTCGCTTTTATTTTTTTAAAATGCTAATTGATGTGAACTTGCAGACTCTCATCCCACAAGGAAAGTAAATTATATTGTGATCATATGTCAAGAGTAAACGACTCAACCAACAGCCAAAATACTGCTCATCTACTGGATTGGTGGAAATGATTAACATCCCGATTCCTGAACAACTGGAGACAGCTAGAATAGACTGGACAAATCTGGGCTGTGGTAATCTATTAGTTAGTCCCTAAATGGGGAGAATCACAGCCTTTATCATAAACAAACCCTCAGTTCAAAAGGTAAGGGGATGAATATGGAAAGATTCAGAACTCATGCTGCGGAGGAAACAGTTTAAATATTGGCTCAGATTTTACAGAGGGTGGAATTTCCCTCCCCCTCCCAGATGTCTTTCACAGCAGCCAGAGGCGGTGCGCCACTCGCTAGCATTGGGATCTTATGGTCATTGCACTTGGCTTACCTGTTCAAAACTCGCGGTCGGGGTGCATCGTCAGCGGAACCATAGGATCCCGCCGACGTAAATGACAGCAAGATTTCCCCAAATAAGGCTATCAGAACTCCTTTGAGGCTGACAGCGACCTCTGCAATCCACACACGCAGGGTAAAATGTAGAAATTCTGAAGAGTTGCTGTCAGGAGTTCCCCACTTCTATGGAGTGTGCTCTATTATGATCCCCCTCCCCAGAATGCAATGAATCAGAAATCAGTAAATTGATAAGAATTTTCGCTGATATGCTGTTAAACACACTGTAAGATCATTTGAAAAAGTCACATCTTGTTGAATGACGTCTATCTACGTCTGTGGGAAGGCAACAGCCTTGTGGTATTATCGCTAGACCATTAATCCAAAATAAAATTCAACTAATGTCCTGGGTTGGAATCCCACCCCAGCCGATGGTGGATTTTGAATTCAGTGAAAGAAAATCTGGATTTAAGAATCTACTGATGACCATGAAACCATCATCGATTGTCAGGAAAAGCCATCTGGTTCACTAATGTCCTTTAGGGAAGGAAATCTGCCTTCCTGACCTGGTCTGGCCTACATGTGACTCCACAGCCTCAGCAATGTGGTTGACTCTGAGCTGCCCTGTGGAATGGCCGAGTGAGTCACTCAGTCGTATCAATCACTAAGGCGGTAGCTCACCACCAACTTCTCTAAGGCAACTTAGCATGGGCAATAAATGCTGGACAGTCAGCGACATCTATGTTCCACAAATGGATTTTTTTTTAAATCTGTGCTTTTAATGCCATACTAATTTCAATAATTACTGCTAAACATCTGTCAATGTGTCTTGTTTTAAAATCTTATATTTAACTAAGAATTGAAGCCCAGGTTAAAAAGCAACAGGGCCGTATTGGAGGATCCTTTTCCTCCTTTTTGTAGCACACATTGTACGTCTGAACACTTGTGTTTCTCATTGAAAGTTTCATTAAGATAAACAATGACCTCTCTTCCACAGCAGAACTATTGCTATATTTGGCCTTGCTCTCAGCTTGCTAACTCACTGTCTTGGCAATGAGACGGAGAGATCCCAGAGGTTCATTTTTATTCTATTTATGATTTATGTCTAAAACTATAACAGCTAAACAGTGGCACTATAAATATGTTATATCATTGGACACTGTGGGAACTCTGTGATTAATTTTTGTTATAAATAGTTTGGATGAACAATTATGTGCACATTCTATGCAGAGTGACTTACTTTGTTCGATGTACTTACACTTTTTTGGCTGGTAAACCTGAGAAATAAAACTTAAAAATATACCTTCTTTTAAAAATACAGTTTTTGAGCTACTCAGTATGAGCAATAAACTGCAAAATTGTCAACTCCAACTAAGCAGAATTTTCATCCAAGTATAATATTCCAAGGCACCAAATAACTTTCCATTCATTCCTGTTGGAGGGATTCCAGACATCGGAACAACAATTCAATGTAAAACTAGGATAAACCATTCCCACAATTGCCTTGTCCTATTTCAATGCTTGCCAGGCTACAGACAGTCAATCACAGGCAAAATTCAACAAGTTAGAGGCATTCAAGAAATCATTATAGATTTGCCAATGACTCTAATGCTGTGATTACTGTAGCTGGCAATCTCAGGTTGCAGTCAGCAGCTATGTACTTCATAGAATCCCTACAGTGCAGAAGGAAACTATTCAAGCCATTGGGTTTGCACCAACCCCATTCCCATATAGGACCTTTCCCCATAACCCCACATAAGAAACAGGAGCAGGACTAGGCCATCTAGCCCTTCGAGCCTGCCCCGCCATTCAATAAGATCATGGCTGATCTGTCGTGGCTCAGTTCCACTTTCCCGCTTTTTCTCCATAACCCTTAATTCCCTTGTCTGTCAAAAACCTATCTACCCATGTCTTAGATATATTTAGCAAGGCAGCCTCCACCACTTCAACGGGCAGAGAACTCCAGAGATTCACCACCCTTTGAGTGAAGAAGTTCCTCCTCAACTCCATTCTAAACCACCCCCCCTTTATCTTGAGGCTGTGCCCTCTAGTCCTACTGTCCTTTCTGAGCGGGAAGAGCCTCTCCACCCCATTCATCATCTTATATGTCTCAATGAGATCTCCCCTCATTCTTCTAAACTCTAACGAGTACAAGCCTAGTTTATTCAGCCTCTCCTCATAGTTCAACCCCCTCAACTCCAGTATCAGCCTAGTAAACCTCCTCTGCACTCCCTCCAAGGCCAAAATATCCTTGCGTAAGTGCGGCGACCAAAACTGCACACGGTACTCCAGCTGCGGCCTCACCAGTGCCCTGTACAGTTGCAGCAAGACCTCCCTACTTTGATATTCAATCCCCCTCGCTATGAAGGCCAGCATCCCATTTGCCTTCCTGACCACCTGCTGCACCTGCAGGCTGGGTTTTTGCGACTCATGCACAAGGACCCCGAGTCCCTCTGCACCATCGCCTGCTGCAGTTTTTCGCCATGTAAGTAATAGTCCTTCCTACCATTATTCCTACCAAAGTGGACAAGTTCACACTTGCCAACATTAAATTCCACTTGCCAGTTCCTGGCCCATTCGCCCAGCCTATCTAGATCCTTCTGCAGACTTTCCACACCCTCCGCACAATTTGCCGTTCCACCAATCTTGGTGTCATCAGCAAATTTCGACACCATACACTCGGTTCCCTCCTCCAGATCATCTATATAAATGGTAAATAGCTGAGGCCCCAGCACCGATCCCTGGGGCACTCCACTAGTCACCAGCCGCCAATCCGAATAGCACCCATTGACACCCACTCTCTGCCTCCTATCTGACAGCCAATCCTCTATCCACGCTAACACCCTACCCCCAACTCCATGTCCCCTAACCTTCTGTAATAACCTCTTGTGCGGCACCTTACCAAACGCCTTCTGAAAATCAAGAAACACCACATCCACCGGCTCTCCTCCATCCATCGCCCTAGACACATCCTCATAGAACTCCAATAAATTCGTCAGACACGACTTGCCCTTAACGAAACCATGCTGCATCTGCTCTATCAAACAATTCTCCTCAAGATGCCTCGCTATTTTCTCCTTGATCACGGATTCTAACATTTTACCTACAACAGACGTTAAACTAACCGGCCTATAATTCCAGGCTCATCCCCCTAACACTAAGGGGCAATTTATCATGGCCAATCTACCTAACCTGCACATCTTCGGACTGTGGGAGGAAACTGGAGCACCCGGAGGAAACCAACGCAGACACAGGGAGAAGGCACAAACTCCACACAGTCAGTGATCCGAAGCGCGAGTTGAAACCCGGGTCCCTGGTGCTGTGAGGCAGCAGCGCTAACCACTGTGCCACACCTTTAGTCACCCAAGGAACAAATCTGATTGTCACAGTTAGGGGAGAGTTCTGTGCACAGATACTTTGATGGGAAGGTGCCACATTGCCAATCAATAAACTGTAAGCAACCTAAGTGCGTTAAGTGGGAGCATTCACACACTCAAATACTTAAAGGAACTTTACTTCCAGATTAGTGTCCAACAATTCCAACAGACCACTTAAGTGTTTTTTAAATGCAGCTTGACATGGTTCTGGAGTTGCGTTCTTCACAGTGTCAATCCACACCGTCTCTCAGGAATTCACACACTATTATGTTCCAGAGCCAAGTCAATAGGCGAGAAAAACTTGCCCAAGCATTTTTTTGACATTTGCGCATTTTATTTCCTATTAGAATGAATGAGCTTTTAAATGCGAGTGAAAGATCTGGATATTTGAATTGATCCAATTGTAGCAAAGTTGTGAGAGTTTAAGATTGCAAACAGTCCTACCCCAGAATGTTGCTGGCATTTCTGTCGTAGTGCTTTCAGCCAACTATGGGGTAAAAATCGAATCTTCTCACATCCTTTTACAGGCCCAATTTCAGGTGCCCTACATCTGGCACAACATTGAACCATAGAACCCTACAGTGCAGGAAGAGGCCCTATGGCCCAACAAGCCTGTACCGACCACAATCCCAACCCGGCCCTACCCCCATATCCCTACATATTTTACCCACTAATCCCTCTAACCTACGCATCCCGGGACACTAAGGGGCAATTTTAACGTGGCCAATCAACCTAACCCGCTCATCTTTGGACTGTGGGAGGAAACTGGAGGAAACCCACGCAGACACAAGGAGAATGCGCAAACTCCACACAGACAGTGACCCGAGCTGGATTTCGAACCCAGGTCCCTGGAGCTGTGAAGCAGCAGTGCTAATTACTGTGCTACTGTGCCGCCCACGAGGAGATTGAGGAGAACAATTTTTTAGAAGATAATGGTAAAGGGCCAAAACAGGTATTAGACACGTAAATAAAGAGATTGATGCCTGTTTTGGGACTTGCAGGGGAAGCAGTGCCTTGAAGTGGTGGACCTGTTTCATGGAGCTTCACCGACCGGGAGTTTTGATTTGTCATTCATGTGTATTTTTCACACTTCACAGTAATCCTGATAGCCATTGGCTGCCCCAACCATTGTCCCCCATACTTGCCCGAATTCCCAGAAGGAAAAAACAATTCAAAATTGCCAAAATCCATGTACAACTGGAGTTTCATGTTCAGATAGACACGGGCTGTTCAGCAAGTACCAAGCGTTTCCAAGTTTTACTCTTTCTTCCTGCAGCTGCCAGCAAAGTAACCAGCTCAGACTTTGAGCCAGCAGTCAGGTGAGCAGCTCGCCAAGGTATAATATTAGCCAACAGATCACCAAGGTGATTTGGTCAAGATCTGAGATCAAATAACAGCCCAGTTATGGATTTCCTGGCATGAGCATGTGTTGCCTTTGTTAACGTGCTTTTATTTTCAAATTTGCTCAGCAAAAATAATTGCAGTACTCTATCTGATGATGATAGTGTGACTATCACAGTATTGATACATTCTGTTTTTCTTATATCTATTGAATTGACAGGAACAAAGAAAAGTACAGCACAGCAATAGGCCCTTCCGTCCTTCAAGCCCATGCCGATTATGATGCCCTAATTAAACTAACAATAATCCTTCTTCTCCTACTCAGTTAGTATCCCTCTATTCATGTACCCATGCAGATGCCTCTTAAATATCACTGATGTGCCTGCTTCCATCATCACCTCCTCTGGCAGCGCCAGGGACATCGACCACTCTCCATGCGAAAAGCCTTCCTGCACATCTCCCTTAAACTTTCCTCTCTCACCTTGAACCTCTGCCCCCTTGTAATTGATACTTCCACCCTGGGAAAAAGCCTCTGACTATCTACCCTGTGTGTGGCTCTCATAATTTTGTAGACCTCGGTCAGGTCTCCCCTTAGCCTCCGTCTTTCCAGTGAAAACAATCCTAGTTTATTCAACTTCTCCTCATAGTCAATGCCCTCGAGACCAAGCAACATCCTGATGTGAAAATAACAGCAAAAGAAGCCTAACTGGAAATAAAACTCCGAGCTTTATTTGTAAATGCCAAAAATATATATTTCCAAAATTCATAAAAAATTGACTTTGTACAAGGTTTTGTAATTTTCTCTCATAGCTTTCTCACCCCCTCATTCTCATTGTAATTAATTATTTACTGCCCGTAATTTTGCTTTGTTTCATGTATCTCAATAGATAATGCAGTACTTTCCACTTTAACCAGAAACTTGCTCAATTATAAGCTGAAATGAAGTTAAATGAGCATGATAGAATTAAATAAATTGTTTGCGCAAATAAATGTAGCCTGCAGCTGTTTAAATATTTAGCGCTAAAAATTTCAGATTTTGTTCCACATTCATAAATGTAGGTTTCCTTTATATTTTTAGTAGCTTATGTAGATGCTTTAGTGGTTTAACTGGCACTACAATGGCTTAGATTTGCATTATTTTCATTGAAAGATACCCCACTGCACTTGATCCATATTTTAAGTGGTGTTTATTACTGCCTTTTGAAGGTCACCATCTGCTACCTAACTAAATGAACAATCGTGGCATTATCACTTCACTTTGCTGGAGTCAAGGACAGACTTTCAATATTAATAACTTGAATTTGCACAAGTTGCACGTGCTTCAGTGTAGAAAGAAAGATTTGAATTTATACGGGGGCTTTCAAAACCTCCAGACCAAAAAAACAATTTGAATGGACCTTCCTTCTATTATATTGTCAGTAAAGTGATGGAAAGTTGTGGTCATAAACAGTGCTATCCTGTGGCACTTACCGATAGCCCACTCACCAACGCTCAGTTTGAGCTCAGCCAGGGTCATTCAGCTCCCGACACCATTATAGCCTTGGTCCAAGAATGAGGTGAGTGTGACTTCCCTTGAATTCAAAGCTGCATTTGACCAAATGTGATATCAAAAAGCAAAACAGAAGTCAATAGGAATTTGGGGAAAACCCTCCACGATTTGGAGTGATATTTGACACATAGGAAGACGGTTGTGTTTGTTGGAGGCCAATCATCTCAGATTCAATAAATCATTATAAGCATTCCTCAGGGTAATGTCCCTAGGCTCAAGCATCTTCAGCTGCTTCAACAATGACCTTCCTTCCATCATAAGGACACAAGTAGGGATGTTTGCTGACAATTGCAGAATGTTCAGTTCTGCTGCAACTTTTCAGATAAAAAAAGGTCCATGCCCACATGCAGCAAGGCCTATGCAGCACTTAGGCTTCCATTGATAAGTGGAAAGTAACATTCACAACGGACACTTGCCAGACAGTGACCATCTCCAACAAGGGACTGTCTGACCAGATCCCTTTAAAGGTTAACAGCATTACCATTGCTGAATCCCCCATAATCATTCATCCTGGAGTTCACCATTGACCTGTAAATTAATAGGATCAGTTATAAACTGTGGTTACAAGAGGCTGATAATTCTGTGCCAATTCCTTACTCCCCAAAGCTGGTCCACATCCATTAGACACAAGTCAGGATTACGAAGGAAGCAACTCCACTTGCCCAGGTGAATGCAGCTCCAAAAACACTCAACGAGCTTGACCCCATCCAGGACAAAGTAGCTTGCGTAACTGACATCAAATCCACAACCTCAAATAGTTATTTTGTCCACCACAGGCACAAGAGCAACACATGTGCACGCCCTCTACAGGTGAAACTCCCGCAACACCCAAATTTTAGATCACAGCCCCATAGAAGAACAAACAAGAACATCAAACACATGGAAACATCGCCAGCTGCATGCCCTACTGACTTGCAACTATATCACTATGCCTTTACTGTCACCGGTTCACAATCCTGGAACTCCCTCCCTGACAGCACTGCAGGTCTACCTACACCACAGTGGTTCAAAACAACAGCACACCTTTTCACAGGCAAATAGGGGGTGGGTAATAAACGCTGGCCTAGCCAGCAATACCCACATCCCATGAATGAATAAAAAGGCTCAACCTTATATTTAATATAATGTATTTGAGATTTGAAAGGTCGGTTAAATCAGTACACGTCTAGTCTGTGGCTCGGAACGGCGCTAACAGCATAGGGTTTGATCCCCATTTCAGCCAAGGTAGAACTGGGGCCTCTTTCCTTGGCCTTTCCACAGCAAAAGTCACAGCAATTTTCTGCAGTTCAACAGGTAATCAATCGCCTTTGGGCAGAGTGTCTTTGGGCTGAGATATGCTTTATGATCATATGAGATACAGTGCCAAGATATAGAGACACCAAACTTTGTTTAATCAGAAAAGGGTGATTAAAATAATGCTGTTTCAACAAAGAGGATATCTATTGTCATAGTTAGGGACAGCTCAGATTTCCAAGCTCTCGAAACAAAAGTATGCTCAAGTATGCATTGGTATATAACAGGAGCTACATATAGATTGCCACTTCTGTTCAATGAGATAGAGTATGAGTGGAATTAGATGCAGAAAATTCCATTGTCAGATATCTACAGTATTGAGAAAGTCAACAAAGGCTGTTTAAATAGAATAATCCAATTCTAGTAACACAATAACTTGCATTAATTACAGCACCTCTAACACTGCAAGATGTATTAAGGCACTCTTGCAGGCTCATCATCCAAAAGATTTGACACCACGAGCTTCATCTGATCCCGCCAATGACGCATTTTTAAACCTGTTGTCTGCACGCTTGCACACATACAGGAGCTTCCTGCAGCCTGCTGAGAGATATAACAGAGGGAACTGAGTGCTGGCTGAGGGGAGAAATCCAGCATGCAGCTCTCCAGTGGCACAGCTGAGTTTTCTCCAGATTCTCTGACACTGTGCACTCCGCAGGAGCAGATTTCATTGTCATGCTGATGAAGCGGGGCCTGATAGAGCCAGCAATGTCACCTCCACAGCAATTGGGGCATCCTTTTCAAAGAGTGTCCTGATCTGCGTTGCAAATAATTCCCACCTTCCCCCTCACCCCCACAGATATGGGGAACCCCTCCATAGATACAAGGAACTCCACCCATTCCCTCTCCTCCCCCACCTACAGATACAAAGAACCAGAGATCTCTATCCTCCTCAACCCCCACAAACGCTGGGCAAAACCCACCCCCAACCACAGGTAAGGAGATCCCACCCCCCCCCACAAGCACTGGGCCAGGGTGGCACTGCCCAGGGATATGCCAGGTTGCTAGAGTGCAGTACCAGGGAACAGCTCAGACATGGCCCTCACCTCACCCTCCACAGGGGCTATATTTAACTTTGAGCCCCTGGCACTTTCTTCCTGACTGCTTCACATTTTGTAATAGTAGTTGTAAACCTCATCAAGTTGATGTCGGCGGAGGGGGCTCACAAGATTTTCCATTGGGGTGTCACCGTTTTTGCCTGAAGCGAACGCCAACAGATAATCTCAGCCAATAAATTTTTACTAAGAAGCTTTCGGCCATAGCCACGCACATTAGAAACGACATCTGCAAATGGGTAAGGCGTACATTGGGCCGGATTTTACAGCCTCAACCAAGCAAGACTGGAAACTCCTGCCCGAGGTCAACGGACGTTTCCGTTGTCTGCTTCTCACCTGCTCTGATTCCAAAGCTGGCAGGGAAGGTAGAATTCCGGCGATTGGGCGGGATTCACTGGCCATTCACACCAGCAGGTTTCTCCTGACCCGCCACAGTGAATGGAGATTTGGCTGGGCACCAAATTCTCCATCCTCTCTGGTAGTGGCAGCCAGAATGGCCAGAGAAGTCCAGCCATTTTTTCTTTGCAATAAGAGTTATGGGATAGTAAGGAACTTAGGATCGCAACCATTTGAGAATCCCAAGCTAGAGTACTGACTTTTGATTGGTCCCTGTACCCTGGTCAATGAAAAATGTTTCAAAGTTCACCCTACAAAAAAGTTGTGCTTCATAAAGTTGGAATCACAAAATTCCTGAAATGATGTCACACGATACTAACATTTTCTTTCACGAAGGCAATGACCCATTTATTCAAGTAATAATATAACTTCAGATCATCTCTGCATGTTATGTCCAATACTTGCAGTGTTTGAAATCTTGTCTAAGTCTGTGGAAAAGGCCTGGAAGGATCCAGGTGAAAATAAGACCATAAGACATAGGAGCAGAATTAGGCCACACGACACATTGAGTCTGCTCTGCCATTCAATCATGGCTGATATTTTTCTCATCCCCATTCTTCTGCCTTTTCCCCATAACCCCTGATCCCTTATTAACCAAGAACGTATTTATCTCTGTCTTAAAGACACTCAATGACCTGGTCTCCACAGCGTTCTGTGGAAAGTGTTCCACACATTCACCACTTTCTGGCTGAGGGGCATCCCCCCCTACCACCGGCATCACCTTGGCAAGCTTTACAACTGCTTTTACAAAATGTTTTAAAGGATCGTCCCTTTAGCCTGAGTTTGTGCCTTCTGGTTCTACTTTTTCCTACTAGTGGAAACATCCTCTCCACATCCACTCTATCCAGGCCTCGCAATATCCTGCAAGTTTCAATAAGGTCCCCCCTCATCCTTTTAAACTCCAACAAGTACAGACCCAGAGTCCTCAACCGTTCTTCATATGACAAGTTCATTCCAAGGATCATTCTTGTGAACCTCCTCTGGACCCTTTCCAAGGTCAGTACATTCTTCCTTCAATATGGGGCCCAAAACTGCTCACAATACTCCAAATGGGATCTGACCAGAGCCTTATACAGCCTCAGAAGTACATCCCTGCTCTTATACAATGCTGAACACAATGCTGACTTTGGCAGTAGCCAAGCTTGGTGCATGTCCACCAGGCCCAGAAAGCAGCATGTCTACTTTGGTTACATTACCAATCTGACATTTTTTTATAGATGCATGGTCAGATACCCCAATCATATCAATGCTTGTTCATTATCCAAATTTTATTATTGATCTTATTTAGTTATTTTTCTCATCTTGTTGCAAATTCAGTGCTGACCATACCAAGATGAGGCCTGACTTTCCAAGTGCTTATTTCTTTTTTTTAAAATAAGTATCTTTGCAATGAGTGACATGTAAATTGCACAGTAATCTGTTAAATGTAAATTATATCTTTATCCGTCATGTAGAACAAAGACACGAAGATGGTAATTGTGATTACTGCACTGCACTGGCAAGAATTCACCAATTCTCTTGATTTCACTGATTTAAATAGGGAGAGAAAAGGCAATTTTTAATTAATTTAATGAAACAAAACATTCTTTTTCTATAATCCTATGACCCTCACATAGCGAACAAAATTACACATAACTAAATGCTCTCTCTGGCTCCATTTAGCCGCATAATGAAAAAAAAACTGTTGTCTTCTTATCACAACTAAGTTATGCTATTGAACTTTACTTGCAGCTTGCTCACACACAAAGAGATACCAGTCTATTTTCTATTTCTGAAAGCTTGTCATGTCTCTTAATAGAGAAACTACAGGCTTCTCTCTACAATAGAGAACTGTCGAACTTACTAATGATAACTGAATTAAAACTAGGCACTTTAGTCATCAGACAGTTCGAGTTGACACATGCAATCCTGCTCTAGTAGCAGGGCTGAATGATTATTCACTTGTTAGAGACGACAGGAAGAAATGTGAACTAGATAAGTCAAGCAGAGGTTCAGCAATTTGCATTACATTTGATTTCCCATATGAAATTGTGAAACAATACCACACTCTGGAAGCAGAACATCAGAGTTAAATGAACTCCAAGTGGGACTTGTTGCCCACAACCATATTATGCACCCTCAATCACTCACCAAGCACTGACAAATTTGCAATGAACTGTGCAATATCAATGATCAGTGCTGTGAAAAGGAAGGCTACAGTATCATTATCTCAGGTAACGGAAGTCAACTGGAAATAACAGCAATCCTCCACCCAATCCACTTTCAAGCAAGTTGTTGAACTCCCACCCTACCAAACATGCTTTATACGTTACTGCAGTACATATCTAGAAAGTCTACGAGTTGCCAGCTGAAAAAAACATTGCAGCACTTGGACTACATGAATACTTCGACCTCCATTTCTAACCTGTTAATAATTAATCGTTTACCAAAATCCATGGAGGACATGGCCAGAAGTTTCCCATCCCTCCTGCCATGGGATGGGTGGAGGGCAGACCATGCAAAGGTCTGTTGACCTCCTGCAGGACTGTCCCATCCTGGGGCAAGCACGGCCGTGAAATCCCACCCCAGATGTCAAACTGAATTCACTCCCTAGGTCTATCCAAGAACAATGCTTCCCCAATACTTTTTGGTTGCCATGTGATATTTATAACATGATGTACTCCATCATCATTATCATCTTCATGCTCTGCCCAAAGCTTGGCATTTAGTCATCTTCCTATATGTCACCATTCTGAGCCAGTCTTTTCATTTGCCAATAACTTCTTTCAATTTTCAATCTATCCAACATTGATATTCTCTTGGTTTCCAATTCCTCTTTTTACTTGAATTCCTTCTTCCATAAAGCCTCCAGTAAGTCTTTTTCGGCTTCAGATATGTCCTACCCAAACTCTTTGCTTGTTCCTACTTACAGTCGCAAATTTCTTTGGTCATTCCCTTTCCTCATTTATTTATTTTTCTGCTCAACTGATCCTTCCCATTCTCCTCCATAGCCACAGTTCAAAGCTAATCAGCAAGTTGGTCTTTCTGGAAGTTCCAGGTCTCTCATCCATACAAAACAATCATTGCAGCAAGTACAGAAGAAGGATAATGAAAGCTAGTAGATAGACTTGGAACAGCATTCATGCATTTTGAAATGAAAATAAACATTAAGAAAACCCAAAGTGATTTCATATCTCAAAATCATAGAGAAGAATTTGTATATTATGTATCTATAAAATAATGAGGGGCATAGACAAGGTAGATAGTCGATATCTTTTCCCAAATGTGGGGAGTCTAAAACGAGAGGGCATAGATTTAAGGTGAGAGGGGAGAGCTACAAAAGTGTTCAGAGGGGCAATATTTTCACACAAAGGGTAGAGAGTATCTGGAACAAGCTGCAGAGGTGGTAGTGGAGGTGAGTACAATTTTGTCTTTTAAAAAGCATTTAGATAGTTACATGGGTACAATGGGTATAGAGGGATATGGGCCAAATGCAGGCAATTGGGATTAGCTTTGGGGCTTTTAAAAGAAAGGGCAACATGAACAAGTTGGGCTGAAGGGCCTGTTTCCATGCTATAAATCTTTATGACTCTATATTTATAGAAGGAAAAGTAACTAAAATATGTGCAAGAGTTCAAGTATTAAATAAAAATGGTGGCTGGAATTTTCTGGCTGTTAATGCCGGTAGGATTCTTCGGTCCTGCTGCAGTGAACAGAGATTTGGCTGAGCGCCAAATTCTCTACCCTCGCTTCTGGTGGCAGCAGGGAGCTAACAACTGAAAAATTCCTGCCAATACCTGGAGAGGCAAGGGGACAACAAAGAAATAAGGACATGGAGAGCAATGGAAGAGACCATGTTTGGGAAGAAAAGACAGTTGTCAAATGGAAATTAATGAGTAACCCAAGTACCAACTTATAAAGAGCATGGTTTGGAGCATTGTTTTGTAAGGATGTGAGATTTGGATCTTATGGAAAGAGATCAACTTTCCAGTGTATTTACGAAGATCGAAAGCTTTAAACATAACATTAATGCAGCTCCTGGCAATAGGAGTGAATAACATACTCATGGTAAAACACAACTGAGATGTAAAAAAAAGTAACATCTCTAAAAAAAAAGGACAAAAGTTATACCCCTAAGAGAACTCAGTAATTATCAATTACCGGAAAGAATACATCATGTAAAGTCATGATACCAGATGTCTCAAAGCGCTTTACAGCCAATGAAATATTTTTGTTGTCCTGTCAGAAACACAGCTGTCCATTGGCACACAACAAACTCCCATAAACATTAAAGTGATAATGATCAGATAATCTGCTTTTGTGATGTTGGATTGAGGGATAATCATTGGCTAAGACACTGCAGATAGCTCCTCAACTCTGCTTCAAAATAATGCAATGGAATCTTTTACATCTACCTGAGAGAGCAGGTATGGGCTTGTTTTAGCACCTGATTCAAAGATGGCCGACAGTGCAGAACTCCCTCAGTACTGCATTGGAATGTCAGGCTTGCATTTGTTAAACCCCTGAAGTAGGACTTCTTATAGAAACCCTACAGTACAGAAGGATGCCATGTGGCCCACTGAGCCTGCACCAATAACAAGCCCACCCCCGGCCCTGTCCCCACAACTTCACACATTTGCCCTGCTAATTCCTCTAAGCTACATATCCTAGGTCACTAAGGGACAATTTAGCATGGTCAATCAACCTAATCCGCACGTCTTTCGGATAGTGGGAGGAAACTGGAGCACCCGGAGGAAACCCACACAGACATGGTGAGGACGCGCAGACTCCACACAGACAGTAACCCAAGCCGAAAATCGAACCCAGGTCCATGGCACTGTGAGGCAGCAGTGCTAACCACAGCACTGCCCACTTCAATCCACCACCTTCTGGCTCAGAAGCAAGAGTGCTACCAACTGCTGACATTTTTGCAAGCTACTAATTAAAATTGTTCACCCATTACTGCACCAGGTTACCTGACCAAAAAAAATCCCTTGAAATTTTTTTCTCTTCTATCCAATGTTCTGCTTTTTAGTTTCACTTTTCCTTTTGTGTTTCAATTTTATTTGAGATATATATTCATGGAAATATCTGTCATTTCTTTTCCTCTTCCATAAAGTTACAATTCCTTAATCTGTTACTTTGCTTCACTTTTACTTTATATTACTTAAGTGTAAAGTCACATCCATGGTTTGAGATTTTTAAATTCGAGCTTCCGTGGTAAATGTTGAACCTCATTATGGTGAAGACAACAAAGAACTATGTTTTCCCTCCAAATGTTAATATTAAGCACTCTCCAATAACGAGAGGAGACCAGAACTATGAATTCAGAAGAACATCAGCTACAGCTCTGCTGCATCTTTCATACAAAACTGTAAGGGACAAATCTTTAATCCTTTCATCTATCCCAACCCAGTTCAAGCTAAGAAGACAGGGAGTTAACATTGGTTGGATGGTTTATCAAATTTCTGCTTGTGTTATGATCCCAGCTGATGCTAATACTAGACAAGTCAGGTCCCAGAATGAAACCTGGCTTGGTAGTTTTTCCTTTCAGAAGCCATGGAGGAACGTTACTGAACAAAGTCACAGGAATTTATTGATGATGAACTTTTAACATCAAGAATAAAATTAAAGCCCATCTGGTTCATGAAGTTTGGTTAGAGAAGGAAATCTGCCATCCTCACTTGGGCTGGCCTACATGTGACTCCAGATCCACAGCAATGTGGCTGAGTCTTTAATGTCCTCTGAAATGGCCTACCAAGCCATTCAGTTCAAGGCAGGTAGTGTTTTGCAATAAATGTTGGCCAGTCCCACGATGACCACATCCCATAAATAAGTTTTTAGAAAAGGGGAAACAATGAAGTATATTACATGAGATAAAATATTAAAAAGCTCTCAATATAAGCATTGGAACATGATTGAAACTCACACAATACTTTTTATCTAAACAATATCCTTACAGACATCAAGACTGGTGAAGATTTACCACTTTCCAAGTACCCAGGCTTCCTCCTTGGGCTGACCGAGCTGCAAACAGTTTTCTTCTGGCAGATTTATAAGCATTCACCAGATGCTTTTTCCCTGGCTGGTATCTCTTCTTCAGAAATCCAGAATGGTACTACTTCATCTCAAAAAGCCCTATTGGATCATATTTTCTCTTCCAAAGTGGTCACTCCACCTTTTCCAATGTATTTCATTGCTGATGTCCTTCATCCCAGTAAACTTTCTCTACATCCTTCCGAAGGCTGTTACATCTCTCGTGGTGCACAGAATTGTCCTTAATCCTCTAACCAATGCCTAACATATGATTTATAAAGTTCTACCTTGATCTCTTTGCTTTTATGTTCTATTCCTATACTTATAAACTCAAGTAAACTTAAATGAGAGGGTTGTCCTTTGCCTAAGGGCGGAATAAATTGGATCTATACTCTCTGAAGTGTACAATAATGAGAGGTGATCACATTTCAATGTACAATATTTTGAAGGGGATTGACCAGGTAGAGGCAGAGGTTGTGTCCTGCAGCTGCAGAATTTGGATCACTGCAGCTAAGTCTCAGGATAAAGAATCATCCATTTAGCCCTGGAATGAAAAATGCCTTCACTAAGAAGCTGGTGAACCTCTGATGGTTGTGGATGCCTCATAATTGAGCATTTTCAAGGGTGAGATAGACAGATTTTTGGTCCCTTGGTGGTGTGGGGAATGGACAGGAAAATGGGTTTGAGCCAAAAGAACAGCAATGATTGTAATGAATGGTGGAGCAATCCATATAATCCACCCCTACCACCTTATAGTATTAAGCTGCTAACTGTAAAGATTTATGTGTATGGCCAAGTTGCCACTATTGATCTGCCCTTTCCAAATTTGTGTAATTTACAATATATTATATTTCTCTATCTGTCCTCCCAAAGTTCATCCTTTCATACTTAACCACATTGAACTCCATCTACATGCTTCTGCCCACTTCAACATCTTATGTAAATCACCCCGAAGCCTATAACTATCCTCATCATTACCAGCTATTTTGCCAAGTTTTGTATCGTCCGCTAACCTTCTAATGCTGCTTCCTACACCGGAATCTAGATTGTTTATCAAAGTGTAATGGATCTAAATCTAACCCTTGCGGAATACCAATGCAAACGACCTTTTAGTCTGTAAAACACACATCACCCTTTCTTTCCTGTCACTGAGTTAATTTTGCATCTACATTGCCAACTTTTCTTTAAATCCTTTAGCTTCCATCTTGTTAATAGGTTTTCTGTGTGGCATTTTTTTGACTATCTTGTGAAAGTCCATTGACACAATGTAAACTGCATTACCTTGATCAACCTTCTCTGTTATCTCAAGTAATCCAATTAAATTCAACACAATTTGCCTTCAACAAATCCATGCTGAAACTTCTTAATTAATCAAAATTTCCAGATGAAAGTTTATTTTATCACAGAAAATTGCTTCCAGTAACATACCCACTTTTAAGATTAGATTGATTGGCCTGTGATTTCCTAGTTTATCCCTGTTTCCTTTCTTTAATTGAGGTATGACATTACCAATGCTCCAATCCAACTCCTGCACCCATTGGGGATTGAAAGATTGTAACCAATTCCTATGCTATTTTTACCTTTGTTTCCTTCAACAACATACCGATTTTAACCCACTCCAAACACATGCGCTTTCACAGAGGTTGTGAAGGTAGCCCAATCCACCATGTAAACCAGCCTCCCATCCATTGACTCTGTCTACACTTCCTCGGAAAAGCAGCCAGCATAATTAAGGAACCCACATACTCTGGACATTCTCTCTTCCACCTTCTTCCGTCAGAAAAAAGATACAAAAGTCTGAGGTCATGTGCCAACCGATTCAAGAACAGTCTCTTCTCTGCTGCCATCAGACTTTTGAATGGACCTACCTCGCATTAAGTTGATTTTTCTCTTCACCCTAGCTACGACCGTGACACTGCATTCTGCACTCTCGTTTCCTTCTCTATAAACAGTATGCTCTCTCTGTATAGCACACAAGAAACAATGCTTTTCACTGTGTGCTAATACATGTGACAACAATAAATCAAATAAAAAGACTTAAAATCAGACAAATGATTTATCAACTTTGAGTCATGCTATTTCTTTTACATGATCTTTTCCAATTATTCTGCGTGGTGTAATCTTCACACCATCTGATTCTTTTGAGAAAACAATGGCAACTGTTCATTTAATATTTTAGCCATGTCCTATGCCTCGACGTAAGTATTCTCCTTCGGGTCTGAAATAGGCCCAACTCTTGCCCTAGCTAACCGCTTATACTTTTTTAATATCATATCCCTAAGACATGAAAGGGATCCCGTACTGTTTAAATCAGCACTTAATTTTAATTTAAACAAAACAAGGGATGTGTCTCCCTAGCTTGGTTTTATGACAAATGGAAAGCCATCAAAACTCATTAATCCTGTAGATGCACACACACATCTATCATCTATCTTTGAAGGCAAACAATGGATTTTGATCAAAGGCATAGAAACTGCTAGCTACTCTGCAGCTAACTCATCAACGGACAACACCACATGACCTAAGCTTCTTTGGAAAGTTCATTACACTTCTAGGCTTGCAACACAGTCTGTTGTTTAATCTCTAGCCTGCAGACACAAGAGTGGAACTCCAGGCTGGCCAACAGACTGAATGAGCCTCCTCAAAGCCCGCATCTCTGGAAAATTCCTACCATCGCCTGCTAATCAGACCAAGTGTCTGTATAACGAACACATCTCGGTGTGTCACCATCAACTTCAAAGAGATTCTGCAACTACTGCTTCTGTTAGCTGAACCTATCTGAACTATAACTCTGACATGAAGGAACCCTCATGAGACTCTGATTTACTCAGCTCTGGCAAGCACAGAAACTGATATCTTTATCTGTGGTTCTTTACCTTTTAAGTTATTCATGGTTGGAAAAACTCCTCTTTCCTATCATTGAAAGGCTGCCAGAGTTTATCTAGTTGTTTCCCCATGTGACAGAGGGCCTACCCATCACAGGCGACATACCTGCAGGAAGAGGTCCTTCATCGACCAGTTAAATGGCTGAATTGTCATCTTGAAAGGTGGAGCATTTACCACCTTCCCCATTGCTCACAAGACAATGGGCGCCTCAGCTCCTGTTTTCCATCACCAGTTTACCCCCCCCAACGAAGTTCCCCAACTGTGAGAATTTAGAACGTTTGGTTTTGCAACTGTATATAAGTTGCATGTACCTGTTAAAGTTTGCTTGAGTGACAATTGTAAATATTCTTCACGTCTGTTTCTTTCATAGGGTGGGGAGCATGTTCAGGTAAGGGGGGTGGGGGGGGGGGTGACAGGGATTGTCTGAGGAACTGGGGAGAAAGAATGCCCAGGGAAAAGGGGGGGGGGGGGGGAAGAAGGAGAAGAGTCTGACAGGATGGGATTGGTGCTGTCAACAGTGGGGTCCTAAGACCAGGGGGAACAGTCACAGTTAGAGGGGATGGACTTTCATTTTACAAATCAGCTTTGATATCAGATGTAATTTATCGTTATCACCCTGTACTTTTCATGGTTACTTTTATTTTAATCAATTTAGAAAAAAAATTGGGAACGAGCTTACCAAAAACTTCAAAGTGCCAAATGAGCGTGAAAATGGGAATCATGCTCAGATGCAATCCTACGACGCTTACTGCAAAAAAACGAAGCAAAAAATGTGATTCACGCTAGTAGGAAGAATGATCTTAGTCTATTCTCATCAGGAAGCCAGCCGCCAACTGCAGGGTTGCGCTATTGCACACGCGTCTTGATCTTTCTGTGTACTGTGTAAAGTGTGCATCCATTTTCTGGATTGCAAAGAATGTTAATAGTCTCAATAATTAGGAACTGAGTGGAAGATTGAGGGATCTTTTTCTTAGTAGATGATTCATCTCCTTTCGGCCAGCCTGAGTGACTAAAAGCAGATGGTCTTTGTATAGCTCTCTTTGCAGTTGGGCTGTACATTTCACAGGGGGTCATTAGTGCATCCTCAGAGATAACAAGGAGTGTGTTTTTCTAACACTGCCAGGTGTCTTCTTTTGTTCAGTAGTCGCAGATGTTCATAGTTTCAGCCATTCTGAGGATGTTTTCTTGGTTTCAACATTTTGGAAATGGCAATTAGCATATATACATAATAAAAACTTATAGCATGAGGTCTTAGTTCCTCACAGAGTGATGAGACTCCCATAAAGGAGGTGTATACAGAATTTGATCTACTTCCTATGGTTTTATGAATACAACAATATATTATAGATGTTCCAGTTGTGAACAGCAATAACAATAGTTTCAGGCCCTCCAAGGCTTCCTCTAGCAATCAGAACATACCTTACATGTTTCACATAAATGTTAATCACAATGTTTGTGGTCTGGATTAACAATTTTCCAATGCTGAATCACAAGCACCATCACATGAATCACTTCAAAGATCACACACCTCTCATAAACAGGACACTGATGCATTTTTTTAAACAGAATGCAAGGAAAAGAAACAGACATGTGAAGACAATTGCCACACCAGCATACTTTAACAGAAGGCAAAGGGAAGAATAATTATAACTGCCACTTAAAACAAGTTTATAACACATGGGAAAGTAATAATGTCACATGGAAAAAGAGAAGTCAATGTTATAACATATTTAAACTTTCTTAACCTTGTGGTTTGCCCTGCTGCCTCGCACCGTCAGGAACATGGGTTTGATCCCTGGGCTTGGGTCACTGTCTGTGCAGAATCTGCACGTTCTTTCCCTGTCTCGGCATGGGTTTCTTCTGGGCGCTCCGGTTTCTTCCCAGAGTCTGAGACACATGCTGGTTGGTTGCATTGCCCATGCTAAATTCTCCCTCCACATACCTAAACAGGTGCCAGAGTTGGCGACTACAGGATTTTCACAGTAACTTCACTGCAGTGTTAATGTAAGCCTAATTGTGACACTGACAAATAAACTTAAATTCAGTGGAATTTCCAATCCTTCGACTCCTCAACCCTTGACAATTCAAGTGATAAGCTATGATTTTTCTCAGTTTGTAACAGTAAGTTATTCAGAGTATACAATTTGTTATGCTATGTAACAATAACATTTTTAAGTGGTGACAAAGCATTTCCTTCACTGGATATCTGTTGTTTTGATTCAGTGCATAACTGGTTAAGCAGAACAATGGTTGGTAGACTTTCCTGTTCAGTGTCCCTGACCTCTTTTTAGCAAAATAAGAACAATTTATTAAACCTTCTTGGGTTTCAAGCCGTGTTAACTCTATTCATCTGTCCAAATTTCCGTATTATTTTTCATTTGAAAACTTGAGGGTGTCTTCTGTCATGTGAAGCGACACAATGCTGGGTAATGACTACAAAAATTGCCATTTTAGATTGAAAAAGTTTTTCTTCAAAACGTGTACTCAGATATCCAAAGGTAATAGACCATTAGATTGCGTTGGAGTGGTTGGCCTGATTTGGTACTAACACATTATTCTGAATCAAATAGGTGGACGTGGGCTCTCCCCCACTCCCTCAAAGTGAATTCCTTACTCTATTTAGCACCATTTAACAATAGTACTTATCAGAGGAGAGGTGCATTAAACCACAAAGAAGAGGGTAAATACAAAGAACACATCTATTATGGATCCACTTAACCACATCCCCTCTCCCGGATGACTACAAAGGAGAATTGGCAGAGGTCTTGGAACAGATTACCAGCCTACTTGACATCATGGTCAAGCATAGCATATGATATTGATCTGTGCTTTGTGATATTAGTATTGGTGACTAGAGCACATTCCACTTTCAGGTACTCAGTATGGTTATAAGCACTCAGCGGTTCAGTGCAGATTCAGGATCAGACCCTTCTGATTTCCCACTGCAAAGACAACAAAACTCCATCATTGTACTAATTGACAATTCAATCAACCAATTGAAAAATGCTGCCTCTTGGTTCAGGAAAGGGCCAGGAAGCGAAATTTCATTTTATCAAACAAAAGGCTTGTTTAAGGAAGTCACATTTTGTTCACAAAGCAATCACATACCGCAAATAGAATCTCGCAGAATGAGGTGTCTTTGTAATTTATATGGATTGCTCCAGTTTCAAATGATATTGGAAAGGATCCTAACCTCTACACTATTCCAAACCCTTCTGCGAGCTTTCGTATTGGCCTAAGCAAAAAGTGGTAGCCTCCAAGCAGCTTCTGAATAAAGCTCCAATAACTTTGCCCTGCAATAAGCCTAATGTCCATTCTCCAAACAACAGGCTCAAATATACTGGAGTGACATTTCTCAGACTAAAATCCCCGTGACTTCCATGAATAAGGTTGAAAATTATAGGCAAAATTGGTCAGATTTTATTCTCTGAGCCCAGACACACATGGGTCTTGCTAGAAAGTTCCTCAAACTGATTCCACACAGGTCCCTTCGGGTTTGGAGTCTTTAGTGGGTTCAAATCCAAGTTGCTCAAAATTGAAAGGATATTAAGTGTCAAATTTAATTTTTTTTTTACAGCAGTGCGAAGTTATTTTCAGATAATTGCACAGCCATCAAATGTAGTGAAATATTGGGGAAAGATTTTCACTGACTCTGCCATGAAGAAGTATGGCAGCATAACCGTTCAAAAACTTACTGCCCTATTCCCCACCCTGGTCCAGTCAATACCACGTGGAACAGTCACAATTATTTTGTCGTGGGATGCAAATCAATGTCTTAGAACCTAAGATTTTAGTTTTTTTTTAATTCATTTCTGAGACATGGACTTCGCTGGGTGGCTAACATTTATTCCCCCTCTCTAGTTGCCGTTACTCAGAGTTCAATTGAGAGTCAACCACATTGCTGTGGGTCTGGAGTCACACGTAGGCCACACCAGGTAAGGATGGCAGATTTCCTTTCCTAAAGTGAACCAGACGGGTTCTTAATCAATAATCAAAATGGTTTTGTGGTCATCAGTAGATTCTTAATTCCAGATATTTTTTATGGAATTCAAATTCCACCATCTGCCATGATGGGATTTGAACCTGGGTCGCCAGAACATTAACTGAGTTTCTGGATTAATAGTCTTGCAAGAATACCACTGGGTCATCACCTCCTCCCTTTTGGCAGGCAAATGGATGGCACCTTGGACCATGCTCAACATACTTCAGCCCAGTTTATTTTGCAGTACTTCTGAAGAGGATCAAAAATTGCAAGTTCAAAAGGCTTTTGTGGGGCCAGGAGAGCAAGTGTGCGCCCTGTGCTCCACAAGAATAACAAGTACAGTGGTGGCCTTGAGTCTCACCCACAATCATCCCTCCCCAGGACTTACCTTGCTGGCAGCCATGCTGAGATACAGGATGCCAAATATTACACCAGCTTTGATCTTGATTGCTACTGGCAGCTCCACAAGTGGTATTGCAAAATTGACTGAAGCCCCCACCAATATTATCCGAGGACAACTATGAGTTTCACTGGTGGATTAATACAGAAAACGTTACACAAATTCATGTTGAGTGCGTAATACGCATGCAACCCGAAAACAACAGGTGATAACTCAGAAAAAGCTTAAATTATTAAAATGAAATCCTTATCGCCCTTGGAAAGGTTACCTTTATATAATAGTGGAAGATAGAAATTGCAGCATGAAATGCACCAATCAGCCAATGTTATTTTTTATCATCCTCGCGGGCAGCAATCCTAATCCCACATGACAATTTTGTTTTCCTATTTACTGCTCATTCCTTCAACCACTTATCTAAGTAATTCAAGAATTTATCCACAGTCAGAGCTGGTAAGAGGTTGAGCGTTGGGAAATAATGGAGAACATTCCTGACTTTGGCAGAAATCTTTTCACCCAGAGTCGGAAGAATGCGGAATTTGATGACACCGGGTGTAGCTGAGGCAAATGGCATTGGCGCAGATAAACATTGGAGAAAAAAAGGAACAGGGATTTATGCTGATTAGTGGAAGAGCATTGTGGGAGGAGGCTTGTACAGTGTACAGATACCAGTACAGTCTAGAACAAAGTTCTACAGATGCGGAAAATCTGAAATAAAATCAGAAAATTTTGGAAATTGGCCATTCCGACAAAAACGTTAACTTTGCTTCTCTGACTACAGATGCTGCAAAACCTGCTGCTGATTCAAACATTTCCTGTTTCACACTAGCCTAGGCCAGTTGGGCCAAATGTCCTGTCTCTGTGCTGCAGATCGTGGGCAGAATTTTCACCCCTTCATTCCCCACCCGTCTCATCATAGAACATAGAACACTACAGCACAAACAGGCCCTTCGGCCCACAAGTTGCGCCGATCATATCCCTACCTACCAGGCCATAGAACTATCTATAACCCTCAATCCCATTAAATCCCATGTACTCATCCAGGAGTCTCTTAAAAGAGCCCAACGAGTTTGCCTCCACCATCACCGACAGCAGCCAATTCCATTCACTTACCACCCTCTGAGTCAAAAACTTACCCCGGACATTTCCCCTGTACCTACTCCCCAGCACCTTAAACCTGTGGTCCTCTCATAGTGACCATTTCAGCCCCGGGAAATAGCCTTCGAGAATCCACCCTATCTATACCTCTCAACATCTTATAAACCTCTATCATGTCGCCTCTCATCCTTCGTCTCTCCAGGAACAAAAGACCTAGCTCCCTCAACCTATCCTCATAAGGCATGCCACCCAATCCTGGCAACATCCTTGTAAATCTCCTCTGCACCCTCTCAATAGCTTCCACATCATGTTCCCCCCCCGACCCGCTCCCCAACATGGATCACCTGCATCAGGCCATTGAGGCCCTCCCAGTGGGCTCCCCTTCATCACTACTTTAAATATGCTTCTGGGCGTGATCTGTTTTGCACCATTCACAAAGGACTGAATGATGGCAAACTGTTTGGCGCTGAGTACGAAACCTCTTATTAGGCCTGCATTCTATTTTCTGGAATTGGCGCAATCTGCACCAGGCATGGCCAGGATGGAAAATCACCCCCTCTACCTCCATGTAACCATCTGGCAAATGTTGACATGTTACCCATTCCAACCACCAACTGAACAGCTACTAAATTTTTCAAGAAAATAACTAATTAATACAGTGGACAGGGAAACGTTAATAGATGCAGAATATATAGACTTCCACAAGCATTTGATAGGATTACATATAAAATTAACATTTTATTAACTAAAATTAAAGCTTACAGAATTGAAGGGAAGGTATTGACTTGGTCAGTGAAAGGCAACAAAGAGTAGGAGCACACAAATTGGAAGAAAGTGACTTGTGGTGCCCCATAAATATTCATTGATGGCACTCAACTATTCATTATCATTATTAATAACTCATATAACACAACAAAGAACCATATATATTTCCAAGTTTGCCAATGACACAAAGAAGTGATACCTTAAGTGGTTTAGACAGGTGCTCAACATTATAAATAGATATAGATAGATCAGTTTCAACAAAGGTTGTCATGATCCACCACGGACCTTAGAAAGACTGGTGTGGGTTTTGCTTGAAAGAAGATAAGCATAAGGTACAAAGACATTTAGGAGGCATGTATACAGATCTCTAAAAAGTCATTTCAAATCCAAAAACATCAAAATGGTATTAAGGATTGTTGACCATTAAAATTAGAGGACTAGAGTGTAAAGGAATGTAAACATTTAGCTACAGCACTCCAAAATCCTACTTTGACCACATCCGGTATACCGAACAAAGAATAAGGGGCAAAGAAAAGTACAGCACAGGAACAGGCCCTCCAGCCCTCTAAGCTTGTGCCAATCATGATGTCCTAACTAAACTAAAAAATACCTTCTGCCCTTCTCGATCCATGTCCCTTTATTTCCTCATTATTCATATATCCATCCAAATGCCCCTTAAATCTTTCTAACGTGCCTGCTTCCAGCACCTCCTCTGACAGCGCACTGCAAGCACCCACTACTCCGTTTGAAAAACATGCCCTGCTCATCTCCCTTTAACTTTTCCCCTCTCACCTTGAACGTGTGCGCCCTTGTAATTGACATGACTGACACTACAGCTTACAGTTCCTTCGAGAACTTTGCTGCAATAATCGATTCTACTAGATAGTAACATGCCCTCTGTCCACTAATTGGCCAATTAAGGCAGAAGTGATGTTGGGTACTGCTTCCATCAGGGCAAGGTTGGGAACTGAATTTTGACTCCTGACATCAGGGTCCCAAGCCAAAATGCAAACTCCTCGCCATCACCTTAAAAACAGAGCCAGGCCTCTCAGAAACATGTTGCAAACTCGTTATTCGTATAAAGGATACTGGAAATGTGAAAATGTTTCTATGGAAAATAGTATGTTCCAGCTCAATTAATAAGTTTAAAAATGAGATCATTAGATTTTTGACAGCCAGGATTAATAAAAGGATATGGAAGCAAAGCAGGAGGATAGAAATAATACTCATCTGTTGAGATTTGATTGAATGGCAGTACAAGCTTGGAGGGCTGAACTGTCCACATTCTTGTGTCTATGTTCCTTATTCCATGGCCTCTCAACCCTCTGAATAAAAATTTCCTTGCTCACAGACCTGAATCCCATATTCAATGTTACATCTATCTTCTCCCTACTCTGAATCTTCAATACCTGGTAACAAGCTGTTTCTATTTAGCTCACCTCATCCCTTCATCTTTTTAAATACCTCTATTAAATCACCCCTTAATTTCCCTCAAAACTGAACAGTAAAGTTAATTTATTCCTCACAGTAAGGCTTACATTAACACTGTAATGAAGTTACTGTGAAATTCCCCTAGTCACTACACTACGGCACCTGTTCGGGTCAATGCACTTAACCAGCACGTCTTTCAGAGTGTGGGAGGAAACCGGAGACCCAGAGGAAACCCACACAGAGATACGGAAAATGAGCAACCTCCACACAGTGACCCAAGCTGGGAATTGAAGCCAGGTCGCTGGCGCTGTGAGACAGCAGTGCTAACCATTGTGCCACCGTGCTGTCCAAGAGCATCAGTTTTTCCATGTCTTTCTTGTTTCCTTGTCAACCTCTGCTTCAACCTCTTTATTACTCAGCATGGGGCTGAAATTCCATATCACATCAGGAATGGTTCCAGGATGGAGGGACTTTGGTGAAGTGGCTAGATTGGAGAAGCTGGGATTGTTCTTGTCAGAGGTTAGGAGAGGTTTGATAAGAGGTGTTCGCAGTCATGAAGGGTTGACACAGAGTAGAGAGAGAACAGCTCTCATTACCAGAAGGCTCGAGAACCAGAGATCATTAATTTAAGGTTGTTGGTAAAAGGACCACGGAATCCCTACAGTGTAGAAGGAGGCCATTCAGCCCAGCGAGTTTGCACTGAATTTCTGACAGAGTATCTTACCCAGGCCCTCTCCCTCTGTTCTATCCCTGTAAAGCCATACATTTGCCATGACTAATCCATCTAACCTACACATACCAGGACACTAAGGGACAGTTTAGCATGGCCAATCCACCTAACCGGCACATCTTTGGGGCATGGGGGAAACCGGAGCACCTAGAGGAAACCCACACAGACACAGGGAGAATGTGCAAATTCTTGTCAGTCACCCAAGGCTGGAATTAAACCCGGGTCCCTGGCCCTGTGAGGCAGCAGTGCTAACCACTGTGCTACCATGCCGCCCCAACAGCGACATGAGGAAAAAATTTGGTTAGAATCTGAAACACGCTACCTAAGTATGTGATTCAATTATAATTTTCAAAAGGGAATTTAATAAGCAACTGAAGAGAAAAAGTTAGCAGGACAGTAGGGAAAGGGTGGTGGAGTGGGTGAACTGAGATGCTCTTGCAGAGAGCCATCACAGATATGATGGGCTGAATGGCCTTTGTGTTGTCATCATTCAATGGCTTAACACTCCAACTGCGGTCTCAATTAGGTACAATATAAATTTGTGCGTTTTAAAACATGAAATTCATCAAATGTCTGAATTTATAATATCTTTAAAGAATTATATAGCTTAATGATCTAATGAGTCAGACAATTAAGAAGAAATTTGTTCTTGAAGGGTAATTTGTTCATTATTGTGTCTACCAGCAGGTGTTAGGGAAAGCGCTCTCCTCCTTTGTTCCAGAATCTCTTGCCATTCCACACTCAGCCAGCTTGATCGTTACTATGGTTGCTAATGAAATGTGGCAAGGACTCGACACAAACCCAGTAAAGTGTGATTATTTTTCTATGGAAGGTTCATTTTTAATGTTACGTCTTCTAGTCTGCACAGATAGAAAGACTCCGGTAGTTGTAAGGGCCCAAAGGAAAATAATCAGAGCACAGTACAGCTTGAGCAGAACTACCAATCAACATAGCTCACAGTACAAAATTGCCTACGATTTGGTAAAGATTAGCAATCCCACCCAGGGAAAACACAAAGGTAGTTATTTCTAGAAAGAACAAGTGTTCTTTGGATGCTGGTTCATATTAAGGTATATTAGCAGGAAGTATAACATCACCTCATTGAAAGCCTGTCTGGAGAATAAACAGCATAAAAAGCTCATAATTTAACAAAAATGTTCTTTCCTTCTCTACTACAGCTCTCCTTCCACCTGCAGTTTGAACACTTGGCGTAGTAACTAAAAGGAGCAAAACTGGGATAAGACTTAGGTTTGGACAAAGATTACACTCTTGTGTCACTCCAAGGATGTTGGTTAATTCAGTTGACTGGTGTGAAGTTCAGAATGATGCACACAGTGGGAGTTCAACCCCTGTACTGGCTGTAGCAGTTCATGGATCCCTCTCTTCTTACCTTGCTCTACATTTGATATAGTGTGTGTTTTGTTGTGTGGTTGAGGTCTAGTTCAGGAGGTGTTTGAGGATTGTTTATTTTCTCAAAGTATGCTAATTATGTCTGTCATTTCCCCAACCCATTATTCTTCATTTACAGCAAGTATTTACACATTTCGGCTTCAACAAGTGATCAGAGCTTCTCCTTCCAGATCTCTCTTACTTCTCAGTCGTGAGATCTGACATCGTATTTACATGATGTATGCTTCTGGTGTTAACCCTTTCATTTACATTGCCTGCTCCCCCCGCACCCAGGTCTTTATCCCTAACATATATATATAGATATATATCTGCCTACATCACCCCCAAAAGTATAAGACTTCAAAGGGTTAGTCCCTGAAGTGTCTTGATCAATATCCCTGATCTTGTCTGATCTTGTTCTAATTTCCTGTTGAGGTCAAGGATATTCCATGCACTCCCTTTTTGTCAGTGTGAGTGTTCTCTGCCTGGGTGGCTGTAGAGTTTGTAGTAAGTCTTTCTGCTCGATTGGGATCTGAGCAGTAAACCCAAGTTTCTATTAGCTTTCACTCCAATTAAGGAACTACAGTTTCTCCTTAGGATATTCTGATCTGTTTTGACCCTGTACTATCTTGGTTGTAGAGCTTTCTTAATGCTTGTGCCTTTCTTCTGTTAGTCTCAGACCCATACTTTCTCCCTTGGTTTCAGCACTGGCACCTCACATGCTCTCTGCCTGTAATTAAAGTTCCAAGCTTGGTTGTTCCTCTGCTCTTCCTCCTACTGTTTTACCCTCTCATAGTGATGTTAAGTTTGCATTTTTGTGACGTTAAGTTTGCATTTTTGTGACAGAGATGGAATCTGTGTTTTAATCTCCTACACCATTAGTAATACTGAGGAACCATCCTGTAGTGGTGAGGATCGATAACTCAGAAGAACTAATGGGTAGGAGTTTGAAAATGCAGAAACTCAGAAGGCTAAGACCATGCCAAAGATGGCACATTGGCACAGTGGTTAGCACTGCTGTCTTGCAGCGCCAGGGTTCCGGACAGATTCCAATCCTGGCCATGCTAAATTCTCCCTCAGTATATCCGGGTAGGCACTGAAGTGCAACAATTCGGGAATTTTCATAGTAACTTCATTGCAGTGTTAATGTAAGCCAACATGCGATACTAATAAGTTAAAGATATTTCTTCATAACTTTTCATACCTCTCCTGCAGCTTCTAAGTTTGCTTAAGGATAGCAAGGTGAACTGATTACACGAACAAAGCCATATTCATTTGCAAAATTGTGGAATAGTTCATTAGCAAATTGCAGCCCAGTGTCAGACACTATAATGTCTGAGACGTCTTGTGGTGCATAAATCTTTTGAGGGATTGGGTGATTGCATCTGCTGATTACATGATTTGGGGTGGCACAGTGGCTTGCAGTGCTGCCTCACAGTGCCAGGGACCCAGGTTCAATTCTAGCCTTCGATGACTGTCTGTGTGGAGTTTGCACATTACTGCCCTAGACCTGTGGATGATGCATCTGCCGTGATTGTGAACAGTAATTCTGGCTCATATGCTAAATCGGTGCCAAGATTTTGGAGGAGATTAAAAGTTGTTTAATCCTTTTAAAAGCATTTTGCTCGTCTGCATTCCAGCACCACTGTTGTCCCTGTTTCAACAGCTGTTTCAAGGACTCATTGGCCTCTGCTTAAGTTCAATAGGAAGTTGCCTACTTGGATGAGCACGCCAAGAAATCTTTGAGTCGGTTTTCTTCCTGGGTTGGGGAGATTCTCTGATTACTTTTGTTTTTTGTTGATCAACTGTGATTCCTGTGGCTTGCACAATATGACTGAGAAAATTGATCTAGGCTTGGTGAATTCTCATGTTGCATTCACTATTAGGCCTGCATCCCGTAAGACTCTCAGGACTGCTCTGACTCTGCAATCATGCTCTCCATGCATGAAGTCATGCATCAATAAGTGTGATATATTGACACCTCTACTTTCCCAGGAGGCTAATGAAATTCAGTATGTCCACTACAACACTCACCAACTTTTACAGATGCATCATAGAAAGCACCCTTTTCTGGTTGTATCACAGCTTGATATGACTCCTGCTCTGTCCAAGACCCAAATAAACTACAAAGGGTCATAATAGACCACCTGGTTCATAATGCAAATCAGCGTCCGTGATGTCATCTACACTTCCCGCTGCCTCGGAAAAATAGCCAGCATAATCAAGGACCACATGCACCCCAGACCCTCTTCCACCTCCTTCCATTGGAAAAAAGATTCAAAAGTCTGAGGTCACATACCAACCAATTCACGAACAGCTTCTTCCCTGCTGCAGTCAGACTTTTGAATGGGCTTACCTCATATTAAGCTTATCTTTCTCTACACCCTAGATATGACTGTAACACTACATTCTGCATCCTCTCCTTTCCTCCTCTATGAACGGTATGCTTTGTCTGTATACTGCGTAAGAAACAATACTTTTCACTGTATACTAATACATGTGACAATAATAAATCAAATCCAACCAAATCCTTCCATGTCTTTTGAAGTGGTTGGATATTGTTCTCTGGAAGATTTCTGGAGCTGATACAATTCCATTGGGGAATCTACTGGAACAACAAAGAGCAAATGATGATATAAACGTGATCAGCAACCTGGGTTCTTCATCCAGAGACAAAATCCATTGTTCACACCCCATTTGATAAAAAAGTATTACTGGCTACTTTGACAAGGCCCTCATCCACTGAGGACATTGGGTGGATATCACATTCCACTAAGCTGTTTAGTTGAGTTAAATCTCTGTAGATTCTTACAGAGCTGCTTGGCTTTGGGACCGTGACCATTCCTGAACACCATTTTGTTGTCATGATGACCAGTGAAATAACTCTGTGCTGCCGTAACATTTCAATTTCACCCTTGACTTTGTCCAAGAGTGGGTGAGTGACTTTCCTTGGCGTAAAGAGGCAAATTGCTTTAGCATCGTCTCATCGGGCGACATGCTACTCAGTCTTTAACTACCTTAGCCCTGTGAACAATTTTGGAAATTCATTTGGAAATGTACTGCTACGGTTCTCATCGGCAACTTCATCCAGTTAATAGATTAATTTCAGAGTTAAGCATGCCTTGCTGCTTAGTGGAGACTGCTCCAGATATTGAATGACATGGAGCGATTCAAGGATTGCTTGACCTTTATATTCCAGCTTCAGTATGATCCAGCCTTTCACTTTTAAAGTTGTCCCACCAGGATATTGCAATTTGATAAAGGAGGGCTGCAATGTAATCTGCTTGAACCATTCAATTTCAACTGATAAAACAGAACCCCAGCTCCTGTAATGAGTTTAAACTCTGTAGGGTGTCCATGCACTTCCAGCTTAATATACAAATGCTTGTTTTCAATTTCATTCATCTCCCCAAGAAAGATTAGTTCCATTTTGGTTGTGGTTCTTCCACATCTCGTGTATGGCTGTGTTTTGGAATTTTTCATCCTCTTTCTATTAGTTGTCACTGCTGTCAAGTGGCTTTTTGAAGTAGCTGGTTTTTCCACAGTTTATGGTATTCTGCTTCTCCTGCTGGACATTCTTCACGCTTATGTGGTCTGCTCCTGCCATACCAAAGATATTTCAAAATGGCGGTTGGCACATTGCTGCCCATCTTAGTGGGTTTAGGCTTTGGCAAACTTTCTCTTTTATGGCATACAAACTGAATAGTCTTATCCAGCCTTCTCCATGGGATCTCTCCCGCTTTGCGGACAATTTGTTTTTTATTCATTCATGGGTCAAGGCATCACTGGTTTTTGCTGGTGTTAAATCCTCACTTGTCTGTAAGAGACCTGTTAATGCTTGGCCTGATTATGATTCTGTTGCAAATCAGCTCATCCTTTAAGATTCTGTTATCGCAGTTCCCTGCCAGACTATTGTGATTGCTGATGGATTGAATCCTTGCTTTCACCTGGTCTTTGCGTAATTTTATTAAATGTAGAGCCCTTTTAATGATTAAATTCTGCTGGAGGCTGAAGTAAAAGTCAAAATCTTGCAAGACTTCTTTCCAAGAAGCTGAAGTCTCATCACCTTCCCTGCCTTGATATCACATCATCAGTGATAGGTGCCACTGCATGAAGTATTGTACTGACCTAGTCTTTTTGATTTTCTTTGTGTAATTCTGAAGCAGTTCTGTACCTTTTTCTCCAGTTGATGCAGTTCTGGGGCTGCTGCACTCTGAAATGGTCCTCGGAGTGATAATGTGGATTCCATGCATCTAAGCTCTGCTCGTGACTACCCAGTCTCCAGGTCTGTGCTTCAGCTTGTTCCAACATGTTAATGAACCTTATTGTTTTTCCTTTGTCCTTCCTCAAGGATTTATTTCCTTGCCAGCCTTGTATCTTCTTTGTAAAGACCCTTACTGGGTCTTTCACTTGCTGTCATGTTTAACATGTTCAGGGTCTAGATAGGGACTTTGGGGATTGTTTATTCTCCCACAGTATGCTGCTCAAGGCTGCAGTTTCTCAAAAGTAATACTCTTTATTTACAGAAAATATTCACATATTTGGTCCTCTACACGAGGTTGGAGCTTCTCCTCCTTCCAGGTCTCTCTTAATTCTCTGTGTTATGACCTGACATCGTTGTTACATATATGCCTCTGATGTTAACCCTTGACTCCAGAGTGGGTGTCCCTCAAGCTATATAACCAATTGCCTCTCTCTAGTGGAGACAGATGCCTATGGTCCTTTATGGACTATGGTTAATTACCTATTACCTAAAGACGTGTGTAGTACAGGGTAATGAGTAAATTGCCTGTAGATCAGATGAAGTGTATAGAAGTGAATTACCCGTTAGGGAATCTACAATTAATTATTAGCTCTGCTTTGAGCACACGGTCGAGCACATGAAAGAAACCTACTTAAATCGCCATTACAGCTGTTAAAATCACATTGAATTATGGGAGAACAGGTTTAGCTAATAGATATGCAGCCTGTGTCACGTCAATCTTTGAATTGTAAGTGACATAAATGGAAAACATTGAGCAAGTCGGTCCATGATTATGTGAAGTGATGCTATGGAGTTAACGCATTACATAGAGACTTATTGACAAGAATTGTATCTTTCTGAAAGTTCTTAGTGTGGTTAACAATTTGTGGTTGTACAGAATTTCCCAGAAGGCACAACCACAATCTTTACAATCTGTGCAGCTTACTTTCAAGTAAGGTCAAGTTTCTAAAAATAAGCACTGATGTTAATGGCAGAAATGCATTATTATTGGACCAATGTGAAATTTTATTATTTTAATAGCAATTCTTGCCCATTCTCTGAGTGGGATTGTAAATTGATAGTCAATTATAATCAATTCTGTGCTCTGGACATGAAAAAGTGGAGCAAGTAATTAATAGTAGATTTCCTTAAGGAATTTCTATATACTTCACCCGATCTACAGGCAATTTACTCATTGTCCTGTATTACACATATCTTTAGGTAATAAGTAATTAGCCATAGTCCATTAAGAACCACAGGCATCTGTCTGATAACTGTCTTCATATTGTACAAACTCAATTCATATAGGTAAAGAGATGCTATCACCCTATTTGAATGTGACAGACCTAAAGCCAGGTCCCAGAACTGAAAAGATGAGAATCCAGCGCAGAGAATAGAATCATGGATGGTTAAAGCTCAGAAGGCTATTCAGCCTATCATGCTCTCCAGTCTGCTGGCCTTTTTCCTGTTACTGATTTTGGTTTTCCATGGCTCACAGCTCTTAAAGTCACAAATGACATCTTACATGACTGTGACAAAGGTAGACTTTCCCTCCTCATCCTCCTCGCCCTCTGGACTACCTTTCATACAGTTGATGGCATAATTTTGCACCATCACCTGTCCATCATTGTACAGTGAGTTGGTACTGCACTTGCCTGGTTTCATTCACATCCATATGGTCGTAGCCAGAGAATCACCTGAAATGCCTCCTGTTCCTCCTCCTTCACCATTATTATGCCTGTCCCCCAAAGATCTCCATTATCATGTTTGACCCCCACTTGGTCACCTCCAATTCCTCATTTACATCTTGCCCAAGGGTGGCATAGTCTGAAATTGTACTTCTCTCTTATAAACTTGATGCTATATTTGACCTTGAGGTAAGTTTCCTCGCACACGTCTATGCCACTGCTTGGACCACACAATTACACGTCCATTACATCATCTTTAACCTTGGCTCAGCTTATCTGTCCATTCATGCTGTTTAGTTCTAACCAGGATCCCACTCTCTGCACAATGCAACTTTGTGATCATTCAGAACTCCACTGCCCATTTTATAACTTGCACCAAGTCATGTTTACCCATCTCTCCTGTGCTCACTCTTTTGCACTAGTTACCTGTCAAGCATCACCTCAATTTTAAAATTCTCATTCCTTAATTGCAAATCACTCCTTGGCCTTGCCGCACTCTACATCAGCCCTACAATTCCCCTAACAACTCTGTGCCCACCTAATTCTGCCCTCGTGAGCATTTTCAATTTTAATCATTCCGCCATTGGCAACCATGCCGTCGCCTGCCTAGAATCAAAGCTCTGAAATTCCCTCCCTATTTTCCTATCTTTCCTCCTCTTGAATGTTTCACCTTTGAACAACCCTTTTGTCATTTGGGTGAATGGGTGGGACTTTCCAGCCATGGTCACCCCAAAACTGGAAGCTCCTCCCCCAAGGTCAACAGACTTTCCGTGGTCCATCCCTCACCTGCAACAATTCCTGCGGTGGGCAGAATGGGAAAATTTGCCCCGATATCTCCTTTGTGACTCAATGTCAAATGTACCATAACAATTTGGCAAAGTGCCATGGGACATTTTCTTGCATTAGGCACCACATAAAATGCAGGTTTTTATTGTTGAGATTTTTAATAAATCGTCAGAAAAGAGAATTTCAAGAGCCATGCCATAATTGCAACTCAAATCAGAAAGAATATTAATCTAGATTTTCACCATGTTGGAACGACATGAGAGCCCTTTAAAAGTGCTGGGCAGTTCTAGATTCCAGGATTCCGAATCATGTTCCCGGTTGTCTGATTTTTTTTTTGGAGTGCCTTCGGGCTAATTCCTGTCAAAAGTTCAAGTCCAGCATTCCTGACATGGTCAGTTCCATTATGGAGGTAGTCCTCCGATTCAGAACAAAGTCGGAATAAAGAGGCACAGCTTACAGCACCTCACAGGAATCATCAACCCTTTTCTGCATGGAGGGACCTTCAAAATTGCAAGCTCCAAAAAGCCTCCACACACACTCCATATTTCAACCACTGCTCTTCTGTTCACATTCTGTGGGCCCTATGCCAAGCTACTAGCCTTCCCATTGGCCACCATACACTGCATAAAACCAAGGAACCCTATGGTGACAGTTCGATGTATAAAAATGTTTTAAAAAGAGTGATTTATTCACAACCTTTTCCTTCATTGAGAAAGATTATTTCACTATCTGCAAGATGTAAATTACTTAGGCCCTTTAAAGAATTAATAACAGTTAATAACAATTAATAACAATTGGCAAGTGCGAGGTGGTCCACTTTGGTAGGAATAATGGTAGGAAGGACTATTACTTACGTGGCGAAAACCTGCAGCAGGCGACGGTGCAGAGGGACCTCGGGGTCCTTGTGCATGAGTCGCAAAAACCCAGCCTGCAGGTGCAGCAGGTGGTCAGGAAGACGAATGGGATGCTTGCCTTCATAGCGAGGGGGATTGAATATAAAAGTAGGGAGGTCTTGCTGCGGCTGTATAGGGCATTGGTGA
This sequence comes from Carcharhinus amblyrhynchos, assembly GCF_965287045.1. NCBI lineage: Eukaryota > Metazoa > Chordata > Chondrichthyes > Carcharhiniformes > Carcharhinidae > Carcharhinus > Carcharhinus amblyrhynchos. Next base: position 17,732,098 of record NC_137327.1, read on the forward strand.
GGCCGCAGCTGGAGTACTGTGTGCAGTTTTGGTCACCGTACTTACGCAAGGATATTTTGGCCTTGGAGGGAGTGCAGAGGAGGTTTACTAGGCTGATACCGGAGTTGAGGGGGTTGAGCTATGAGGAGAGGCTGAATAAATTAGGCTTGTACTTGTTAGAGTTTAGAAGAATGAGGGGAGATCTCATTGAGATGTATAAGATGATGAATGGGATGGATAGGATAGAGGTGGAGAGACTCTTCCCGCTCAGAAAGGACAGTAGGACTAGGGGGCACAGCCTCAAAATAAGGGAGGGGGGGGTGCGGTTTAGAACGGAGTTGAGGAAAAGGGTGGTGAATCTCGAATTCTCTGCCCGTTGAGGTGGTGGAGGCTGCCTCGCTAAATATTTTTAAGACGCGGGTTGATGGGTTTTTGATAAGCGAGGGGATTAAGGGTTATGGGGAGAGGGCGGGGAATGTGGAACTGAGCCACGACAGATCAGCCATGATCTTATTGAATGGCGGGGCAGGCTCGAAGGGCTAGATGGCCTACTCCTGCTCCTATTTCTTATGTTCTTATGTTCTTATAATTAATAATAAAATTAATAAAAATGCTTGAAACCACTTAACATTGTGTAAACAAACATAGTGAAATTGCCAACAGGGGACAGAGAGCTTGAGTTGTCAATGAAACACTGCATTATTTGGGACGTGGCTGTTTCAACATGTATAATAGCGTTAGTTTGTATGCCTGGCTGACAGCCCAGATAACTATTCCTATTGTTGAAACACTTGTTAGAAAAGGAATGTATTGTTCTGTTGAGAGTTCAGGTTCTCCAATCTCTGCTCTAAGTTTGATTACACTACTTTAACTGATTTCAAGAGTTTGTTGTTTCATTTTTGATTCTCGAAAGAGTCCAGACGATTGACATTTTTATTGTTTTGTAGCGAATTTACTTCTTTTTTCCAATATTTGAGAAATATTGGAAAATTTGAGTTGGAAAAATGAATTACATTTTTAAAACTTTTTTTTAAACACATCCCACTCTCACCACAGGAATTGTCAGTTCTATACAGCAAATAGTGGGTCAATGGTGGCCATGGGACACCATAGTTTGGCAATGGGAAGCCGGAGGGCCATAGTGGTGGATAGGCATAGCTTGACATAGGAGATATGAGGAGCCACAGTTGGTGGATGGCGAGTACAAGGTGGCATGGGAAATGTTTGGAGGATGAGGGGGCATGAAGGTTGAGGGCTGGAGTATCTTTTTGTTTTTACTTTAACTGGGATAAAGCCCTGCTGCATTAAGATGGACCTTTAAGACAGTCTGCCAATGCATCTGGCAGCCCCTTTGGCTGCCTCCAAAACCTTTCCTGGGCTGGCTAGCTCAGTGCGTTTCCATGTTTCTTCCCCCAACACAGGACTTAATCCCAAAATGGGAAAATTCTAATTACTGGTTTGCAACATTAATAAAGAACACTACTCTTATTGTTTCAATGATTAATATCGTTGTAGACATTTGTGGAATGAAATGTCTTATTTTTGAAAATAAATCTTACATTTGATGCTATGTTGACTTGTGTAAAAAGGCTCTCAGTGTGTACAGTACTGGAGTCTCAAGCATTTTCATATAATAAAGTTGTTGACATGAAGCCTCCAGTTTGATAGATTGGTGCTTAAAATTATTGGACTAAGTCTCTAGACTCATGGTCCTTGAGTATACTAAAGGGGCAACTGTTAATTAAAATCATACACAATCACTGTTTGCAAATGGGAATGAATATTTGCTGAAATTTCAAAATCAATAAGCCATACCCATAGAGGCCACAAATTCAGCATGTTTTAGATGTTTAGAAGGACAGCTACAGTAAGATTCCCCGGAATGTCAGAGAGAACAAGACAGATCTGAACTAATCTACTATGAGAGTTAGTTGAATAGGAATGCAACCTGACCTATTCAATAAATCCAGATATAATTTATGGAGATCCATCAAAGGTGCCAAAAGACAAAAGCAGACCAAGCTAGAATCCCAGGCTAGCAGCAGGCCCTCTACGCTGGAAGACTCAGCCGAACCTGTATCTGAGGTCAGCACCGCAGACATCAGAGCAGCCTTCTCAAAAGTCAACCCACGAAAAACGACTGGCCCGGATGGGGTACCTAGATGAGCACTCAGATCCAGCATGGGCCAACTGGTGGGATTATTCTTTAACCTTTCTCAACACCAATCTGAGGTCTCTATCTGCCTCAAGTAGATGACCATCATCCTGGTACCAAAGAAAAGCCAGGCAGCATGCCTTAAAGAATATCATCTGGTGGCTCTGACATTCATCATTATGAAGTCGTGACACGAATCAATTCCATCTTCCCAGATTACCTGGATCCACTACTGTTCACCAATGGCCGCAAGAGGTCCACAGCAGATGCCATCGCCCCACCCTTACATTCAATCCTGGAATACCCACATAACAAAGACATCTGTGTCAGACTCCTAGTTATTAACTACAAAAGATCATGAATGCAGCCCAATCCATCACGCAAACCAATCTCCCATCCATTGACTCTGTCTACACTTCCCGTTGCCTCCGAAAAGCAGCAGCATAATTAAGGACTTCACACACTCTGGACATTCTCTCTTCCACCTTCTTCCCTCAGGAAAAAAATACAAAAGTCTGAGGACACGTACCTACTAACTCAAGAACAGCATCTTCCCTGATGCTGTCAGACTTTTGAATGAACCTATCTTGCATTAAGTTGATCTTTCCCTGCACCACAGCGGTGACTGTAACAGTACATTCTGCAGTCTCTCCTTTCCTTCTCTATGGAGGGTTTGCTTTGTCTGTATAGCGCGCAAGAAACAATACTTTTCACTGTATGCTAATACCTGTAACAATAATAAATCAAATCAAATCTATTGACTGCAGCTTAGCCTTCAACACCATCATTCCTACAAAACTCATCTCCAAACTTTGTGGCTTGGGGCTCGGCTCTTCCCTCTGCAACTGGACCCTAGACTTCCTAATCCACAGACCGCAATTAGAAAGGACAGGCAACAACACCTCCTCCATGACCGTTGCGAGTATTAAACTTCATACAGTATACCTGCAACAATCAAAATCAATGATTCAAAGAGTTCAATGAACATGAACTGTTAATTCCATGTTTGGATTTTCTCCTCTTGAAAAATTGCCTCCTGTAGTGGGTGTGATGTGCAGTGTTTACTCAGTTGTGAACAGGGCGAGCACAAATGGCCTAAGTTAGAATCTACTGCCATCGCTGCGCAAAAAGAAATGCTTATATTAAGCTGGAACCTCAATAACATCCGTTAGCACTTGAATGGAATCAGGCAAGGAAACATAAATATTGTGAAAACGTACTTTACCCCCAGCCAAAGGGGAATGTAGTTGGTGCAAAGACCAAACTGCAATTCCAAGACAAAGCAACTGCTGAGAGATGGCTTCAGCTTGACAATTCTTTGCAGCCTCACTAAGTGGTGCAATCATTTTCCACTTCTCAGCCAAACTAGAATAAATAATAAGTAAACAAAATACAAACTGTAGCATCAACGCACAGCTCAAAGTTCAAACACCAATCAAATGGCAGGCAAATTGCTTTTGTTCTGCTTCATCTTATCTCAAACGCAATATTATTCAGTGAACAATAATGCAAAATCCATCCTGTAAAGTGAATTCTGCTATTCTTCAAGTGCAGCATTATTCTGTTCGCTGTGATTGCCCCCTTTCTCTGCTTCGTTTTGAAAAGGTTTTAAGCTGGGAAGTCATCGAAAATGCCTAAAAATGTGACAATGGCTTTTACACTGAATGGATTTTAACTGCTTCGCTGATCATTCCTAAGTTCTACTACAATAACACCACGCTCTGATTAAACAGAAGATATTATTCGAGACAGATTGCAGCGAAGTGGGAGCAGATTTTCAATGGAGATGAAAATTAGGCAGTTTCTATAATGAGCAGTAGATCAGGCATTTACCACATGGGCGATAAGTTCAAAACCTATCTGATTATTATAGCATTAATCTGCTTCTGCACTTATTGTGGTCAGAGAATTGAAAATAACAATTCACCTTCTCTTCATTGATGAGAGGCTAGTTCAGCGTGAAAGGAAAATGTTAGGGTATTTTGCTCCATATAGCTAAATGGCAATTTATGCAGACTTAGCTGATCACCGGCTGGCAATAACAGAGATTTTACAATTGATCCTTGCTCTTTGGGCTAGCTAGGCTGGTTGTGGCTCCTAATTGCTGTCCAACACACCCCTCTGGAATATGCCAATTAGTGGATGTCAGGCTTTGGAGGGGAGACTTCTTCTGTGTGTCATGCATACCAAAATCAAAACCATGTTCTACATAAATAGGTATAGAATTTTGTTACACAAAACCCACACAGGGACATTTTTTCTTTCCATACAGACTGATTTAACCCAGGCAATGATGCCTGTCTCCCTTGAACCAGTTTGCTCATGCTAACTCTCTCAAGCTCACACTTGAAGGGTGGCTAGGTTATTGGAGGTACATGGATTCAGAAAAGAGGGTAAAAATTGAGATAGGGAAAAAAGACTTTGGCATTAAAATGTGATAATACATTGTAAGGCGTGAACTTTGCAATGCAACAGACAATAGCTGGTATTTTACCACCACTACTGCACTGGAATTGGGGTGGCGCAGCTTGCAGACGGAATTCTCCACTGGCCTCAGGTGAGATTTTATGAGCGTCACCTGAGCAAGGTCATCAAATACTGGCCAATGAATACGTTTGCCAACATTCATTTACATATCATCCCTCATGTCAAGCCATACCATTTGAGGATCTGTGTAAGCTACATCAGTCCCATTTCCTCATTGTCTCCTTCTGCCTTTCTCTCTCTCCATTTGAGGTGACCACATTGGGTTTAAAGAAGACGGATGGGAATATTTTCTCAATGGTGAGAGACTTCGATAACATTAAATATTAATAGGCAAGATGAGGATTCATGCTGAGAATATTTTAGCATGGGTTGAGTATTCATGAATTGAGTGAAAGCAGAGAGTGTTGGATGGAAATGGGGTTTTTTCAAGTGGCCAGGCAGTGAATAATGGAGTCCTGCAAGGCTCAGTATTGAGGACTCAGCTATTTACAATCTATATTAGTGACTTAGATGACGAGACAGAGAGAAATGTATCAAAGTGTACTGATGCTATCAAGCTGGCTAGGAAGGCAAGTTGTGGGGAGGACACAGAGAGGCTGCACAGAGGTATAGACAAGTTTAAGAGATTGAGGAACAAGTAGTAGATGGGATAATCACATAGGGAGGTGTGAAGGTATTCACTTTGGTCATAAGAATAGAAAAGCAGAACATTTTTTACAAGTGTGAAAATGTAAGTGTCAATGCTCAAAGAGACTTGGGTTTGCTCATATAGAGAACGCACAAAGTTAGCATACAGGTGCAGCAATCAATTAGGGAGACAGCATGTTGGCCTTCATTGCAAGGAGATTGGAATACAAGTACAAAGCTGGGAAAAATAATTTAAAAAAACAAATTGAATATTCACTACAAGGGGAGTAGGATTTTTTTTAAACGATTCTTCAGTTGCACAATGATGCAATCTATCTGGTGCACTGTGTTCATCTTTGGCCCACAAACCTGAGAAATATACAATTCCTTTGGCAGGAGAACAGCACATATTGACACTAGAGCTTAAAATGTTCAATTATGCAGCAGGATTCATAAACATGGTGTGTATTCTCTTGAATTTGGAATGAGGAATGATTTAACTGAGGTGCTTAAAAGAATAAAAGAATTTGATGAAGATAAAAGGAGGTGAGGTGCAGACTAGTTGTGCTCTAACCAGGTGACAGAGCAGGCTCAGAGGACTGAATAATCTACCTCTATTGCCTGATTTTCAATCTCCTCAAAGCCAACACTTCAGCTTAAATAAAAACAAAAAAAAGTTGGACAGCAGCTGTGGAGAGAGAGTCGAGCCAAGTCAGGATGATCCTTCGTCAGAGCTGAAGGCAAGGAAAATAGGACAAGATTTACACTGTGAGGGTCGGAGGGGGGTTTTAATAGATAGAAAGACATAGACAAAAAGACAAAGGGAAAGTTAATGTTAATGATAAAGACTGGGAATAGTGCTAATAGCATCCATTAATGGATCGGAATGTGTCCTTTCCTCATATCACCATATAAATCTTGTCCTATTTTCCTTGACCTCAGCTCTGATGAAAGGTCATTCAGACTTAGAATGTTAGCTCCATTCTCTCCTCAGATGCTGTCAGACCTGCTGAGATTTTCCAGCATTTTCCATTTTTGTTTCAGATTCCAGCATCCACAGTACTTTGCTTTTAGTTTAGCTAAAATGTTTCTTTCTTATCTCTCCTTTGTTGGTTCAATGCGCATACACTTCTGTGAAGAGCTCTGGAAAGTTATTCTGCACTAAAGGTGCTATGTAAATGCAAGGTGTTATTAATTAGTTTGTAACCTAGCTCTGTTCCAGTACGTACTGAAGTATGTCTTTGATGATGCATCTCTTTCTTCTAAAATCACACACCATCTGCTATGTAAATAAAATGCTGAATTAAGGAAATGGATAAATTCACTTCAGCAGCAGCAGTGTTTTGTCTGTAAATGCCAGCTTTATGCAAAACATGCACCAAGATCACAAAAAGACTGAATAATAGCCTGAGCAATGAATGAGAGAGAGATTGCACTGCAAACTGAATGCTTGGTGGAGAAAGTCTTGGAAGGATAAGCTTACAATTTTGCTGGAAGCAGCACCAACAGAAAATATTCCCCACTCATGAGTAACCAACTCAGTGTTTCTGAATTAAATAACATAGCTGGGCAAATGGAAACAAATTTATAACCAATGCAATAAGATATTCCACCAATGGGGCTAGCCATAGAACATAGCATGAACATTTGTGAGGCTGCATTATATTATGTTGGGTAGATATAAACCTTTCACAATGGACAGTAAACTTGGCATTGTGGATAATACACCCATTACTTCCTGCCTCATTTTCTTTTCTGTTGACTTTGACTGGGTGGCTGTATTACAGGCAACCAGTCCTCCACACCAAGCTTACTGCCTGCTGCTGAGAACACAAATATATGATGCAATACTGGTAATCACAGGGTATGTTTCTTCTGCAACTGTCACAAAAACAATCAACCTGAACATGTTTTTCATCAGCACTATTTGAATTTTCACAATTACTTCCTAACTATTTCCTAACTATTTGAAAATGATTCCTCGTGGTCGTTGTAGCCTTAGGAGAAATGGAGAGGGCAGTTGAAGTTTATCTTAGCTTCATCCTTTTCTTGGGCACAAAGTCTGAGACAGTATAGAATTTCAACAAAAATGACTTTATTCAACATGTATGAGGGAGGGTAGAACTCATGACTGTAACTACAGCTTGCTTCCGAGCTACTCCATTGAGCATTGTCTCTTACAGATTCATATACCCCTTTCTTTACATTATAAAGTGTTACATTTACAACAGGTCATCATATTGTTACTTTTAATTGATTACAGTTCTGTTTTTGATTACGTTATATGGTTTCATTGTCTTGTGTTCTTTAGCTTTTAATCATTTTCTGGACATCTTCTGTACCTGTTCACAATACCAAAACATTGTGTTGTTAAACTAATTTTGACTGGGTGTTCATTGTCCCATCTCCCGGATGCTAGATTAGTTTTGAAAGATACAATTGTTCCTCTAGACTTTTTGGAGTCTTGATAAGTGATATCAATTCTTTTTTGGTTGCTGTAACTTTGGAACAATCCCACCTAGGGTGTGACTGTTTTAGTGTCACCTGAGATGTAGATATTTGTACTTTATCCTGTCTGTCTGCAGTGAGTGGGGATACTATAGTGCTATCCATTTAACCCTTTCCATACATTTCTCTCCTGCTGAGCCCACACTCCCTGGATTTGCCCTACTACACAAAGTAAGACCCACAACCTGCCAATATTTGTCACTGAAAACATGTGACCAAAACACACAGGAAATATATTAGGTTTCTGCCTGAAACAAATGCCAGACTCTGACCTGATACTCATTTCAGAAATTTTTGCTGAACTGGATCACGCCTGACCACTGTCCACCTTCTTGTTCTCCTCCCCTTCTGGGGTTTACTATAGGACCAGCACTAACATCCATGGAACCAACTTTCATCTGAACCAAGCATTGTCTCTTAAGAACATACAAATAGAATGAGAGAAGACTAAGTAGACAAGAGTAGACCATCCAGTCCCTTGAGCCTGCTTCATCATTCATTGCGATCATGGCTAATCTGTCTCGCTTTCATTTTATTGCGTGTTCCCCATATCCCTAATCCCAACTGATAAAAAATCTAAGTTTTAAATATATTGAGTGACGGTGCATCCGCATCCCTCTCCAACAAAGAAATCCAAAGATTCTGAAAGAAGAAATTTCTCATCTCAGTCCCAAATCATTATCCCCTTTATTCAGAAAAGTACACATCACAACAGTTAAACTGACCATTTACTTTCAAGACAGCACGAGGTGCCTCTCTACACTTGCCATTACAGGTTACTATTTACAATATACAGCTGTATTACATGTTATTACACTGGTTCTTGTAGTGAGGGTGGAGGTTTGGTTTACACAATTTCTAGTCCTTCTGTGATGGGAGGTTCTTAGACAGTGACCTTGCCTTATTAAATCATTGCCTTGGCTGCCTCAGCGTGTCCATCAGTACGCAGTGCTGGACATTCGGAATATGCCAGTCTGCAACGATCGATCACAAAATGATCAGCCCCTTCTCCTAAGACTGTGCTCCCATGTTCAGATTCCTGGCAAGGAGAAGCAATCCCTCAGTGTCTATCCCGCCAAACCTTTCAAAGTTTTACATTCTCATTCCCAGTCTCTCGTTATTCTAAATTTCAGAGGATATAGGTCCAATTGGACTAATGCTCCCAGCATCTCCTTCACACCCTAGAGACGCAAGAGGATCAAGTTGCTGCGGCCATTTTGTTTGTCAGCTTCGATGTGGCAGTCCTTGGGTGCTCACATTCAAAATTTATATAACTTCTACCCTCATAAATTCAAATTAGTGATACAGTCACGTTCGATATAAACTCAATCTGCTTAAAGTGAATTGGGCTACCGGTTCACTGAGCAGATGGATAATTATGAATGCAAATCAGCAAAATAAAAAACCAATTGCCATAACTCTTACCCGTCCAATGATTTTTGGGAACGGCCCTCTTTGATTCTCAGGGAACGATATGGGAGGAGCTATCAATGATCGCTTCCTTCTGTGAAGAGAGATGTTTCCAATCTTCAGAGTCTCCTTCAGATAGAAAAGAGAAACATAACTTTAAAAAAAATTATATACATCCATATGTCAAAGATTTGTAATGCAGAATCCATGACTAGAAATATTGCCAATCAGCTACCTATGAAGTGTGGTGGTATTGTTGGAATCGTAGATGTGCAACTGTAAACTATCCACATCAGACAATAAGAAACTTGAGAGAAAAAGTGGGGATGAAACAGCCAACATTGTGGAATGCAACACATTAACTCAAGTTCCAGCATGCTTTTTGCTAATTCAATTCATCATTACACTGATTTTAACAGTTAAGCATGTGCACAGAGTCTGTAAATAGCAGGATACGCTGCCAAGTTTAGCAATGAATTATATGGGTTATTTAACGAGTGCTAAAGGCTCATAATTCAGCAGTGACTGGGTATTAAATTAATTAGGCCTTTCATTTCAGCGAATTAATTCCTAATACACAAGTAACTCAGACATCTGGTGCTGGCAAAGTGCAGTAATCTCCAAGCCCATTGTCGCAGCCCAGCGATAACTAGTTAGTCACAAACTTACAAATTATTAACAAGTAAAACTGCATTAAAAATTGAGGATAAAGCTATTAAGATTTTGGGGGAAAAGTGTTGAAGATATTTCTTTGTACAAGATCTGAAGAGAATATAAACATTAAATTTACTTACACTTTTCTTTCAGTTGCAATGTCAGTGGATAAAACAATCTGTAAACATATTGCAGAAGGGAGGGGTGGGGCATTCTCCCAGCAGCACAATTGGCCGGGAGCTGGCAACCAACACCGCTGGAGTGAAGGGATCCCTGGAGGCACCCCAGAGGGTAAGGGGGATTGCTCCCTGGGCATTGCCAACTTGGCCCCCTGGCACTGTCCTAGGGGCAAAGCTCAGGGGGGCACCTTGATGCTGCTCACCAGGCATTGGATAGTGCCAAGGGGATAGGGCGGAGGGGAGAGATTGGTGCAAGTGGGCAGTCCTGCTGTTACTCTGCACTGGGGATCAGTGCCAAAGGGGGCTGATCGGGCTGGCCATTGGGTTGGCAAGGGGAAGTGGGGGGGAACATCAGGAGATGCCCGGGAGGCCAGTGATCGGTGGATGGGGATGTCGAACAGCCAGCGATGGAGGGTTGCTGTGCAGGCCAGCGACTGGGAGGCTGGCAGTGCAGGGCTACGGCACACGTGCCAATCTCCACTATAAGTTAAAGATTTTGATCATGCATCCCTCAATCTTCTTTTTAAACAACAAGTTTTTAAAACCCACCCTTGACATTGCTTAAACATCACTGACACAGGAACAGAAAGCAGGTCACTCATCAACTGTACTGAGAAGTCAAGATCCCTTTCCAAATGTAAAAGCCTTACACCATACTTGCCTTTTTTCCTCGCAGATGCTGAATGATCTACAAGTCTAATGCTAATATTATCCGTTCTTGTTTTAGGCGTCCATAGAATCCCTACAGTCAGGCGGCACGGTGACACAGTAGTTAGCACTGCTGCCTCACAGCGCCAGGAATAGGAGGTCGATTCCCAGCTTGGGTCACCATCTGTGCAGAGTCTGCATGTTCTCCCCGTGTCTGTGTGGGTTTCCCCGGGCGCTCTGGACTCCTCCCACAGTCCAAAAGACGTGCTGGTTAGGTGCATCAGCCATGCTAAATTCTCCCTCAGTGTACTCGAATAGGTGCTTGAGTGTGGCGACTAGGAGATTTTGACACTAACTTCATTGCAGTGTTAATGTAAGCCTACTTGTGACACTAATAAATAAACTTTAAAAACAGTGAAGAAGGAGGCCATTTGGCCCATTAATCTAAACTGACTCACCAAAGGAGCATTCACCCAGTCTATCCTTGTAACCCTGTGCATTTAGCATAACTAATCCATCTAACCTGCACAGCTTTGGACTTTGGGAGGAAACCAGAGCACCCGGAGGAAGCCCATGCAGACATGGGAAGAATGTGCAGACTCCACACAGTCACCTAAAGCCAGAATTGAATCCGGGAACCTGGCACTGCGAGGCAGCAATGTTGGCCACTCTTGCCTCTACATTCATTTTTTCGTACTATCATTCCCCTTGACCTCTCTACGTTTATTAGTTCTCTCATACCCCTTGACTCATTCAACAATTGTTGTTGCTGCTTCACAGTTTTTGCAAACACTTCCTCTCCAGAGCAAATGAAATCAATTTCATCTTTGCAAAAATTGTTCCACCTGTTAAATGAATCATTTTATCCAGGAATGAAACATCTTTTGTGTCGAAAATGAATGCAGCAATAATAACAGATCCCTATATAAAAGGAACATTAAATGGGCTTCCACTCGCACACTGCATTCTATGCCCTTCGGACATCCCAAAATCAATAATGTATTTTGAGGTGTAGGCACTGCTGTGACGCAGGAAAACACTGTCAGCAATCTGTGTGCAGCAACATCAGCAATGAGTTACATCACAAGACTTGTTTTTGTGATGATAACAAAGGAATTAACTGTGAATATGGCATCGAAAGGCCTCAAAATGCCTGTTACATCCTTCTGACTGGGCGAAGGGCACAGTTCAATCATTTTGAACTAAGACTGGAACATAAAGGCCCCGTTTACTGTGGGTTCGAATCCCATCATGGCCACAAAATCTTTGCAAGCGGGCTGGAGCAGGCATTTGACCCGGCGAGATTTCAGTGTGCGATCTTCCCTGCTGGCGACATGATCAGGTTTGCATCCAGAAAGGGGGTCAACATGATTTGCATGATTTTAAATACATTAATATTATTAAACGGTTTTACTCTATAGCGCTCGGCTATGTTCAATCTTCTCTCCCCGCACACACCCCACGTCGACACGAAACACTACTGGTTGTCGAAAATGAAATTGGTCATGATGACCATGCCAAATGGGGTGGAGGTCAGTATAGCCCCTGGGTGATGAGGGACATGACCAGGCAGCGCCCTGACACTGTCTCCTGGCACCCTGGAGTGCTAGGTTGGCAGTGCCAAGGGGCAGGTACTCTGGGGAGCCAAATTGGGGGACTTCCAGTTGTGTGTTTGTGGGGGGAGATAGTGATGGTTGATTGGGGGGGGAAGTGTGAGTTGTGCATGCATTGGGGTTGGGGGGGGAGAGCTGGGCACTTTGAGGAGGGAGAATCAGGGCAGTGCCAGTGAAGGATAATGGGGTTGATGCCAGTGAATGGGGGGGGGGGGGGGGGGGGGGTGGGGGGAGGGGTGAGATCAGAAAACCCTGTGTACTGGGAGAGAGGGATGCACAGATCTTTGAGTGGGGCGGGGGGGGTGGGAAGAGAAGAGTTGCCCTTCTACGAGAGACAGCTGGCAGTGCTCTCCTTGACCGCAAGGGCTCCCAATATCAGTGGGGGGAACCGATAGTTTAACTCTGAGATCAGGGTTAGGCCCTGCCCCTCCAGGCTGGCTCTGAGATCCTTGCCTGCACTTTGAAATTGCAGAATGCTGTTTAATCAGGCAAGTAAAGTAAAGCCAGTGAGTTTTTCACAGCTTTTCTCACCTGACCCAGCACTCTGCACAGTTTTTTGGAAAATTCCACCCCACGCAAGTTGGAAAAGCAGTGCGTAGCCCGCTGGCTCCACTGCCAGCTTTGCCTGCCTTTTTTTGACACTCAGCTAAACAAGAGGCAGGAGGCAAGTTCCACAATATCACACTGGCAGGGTAGGTTCATTCAGAGCCCAGGCACCAACAACTTTGGCCTTCAAGCAGTCAGGGCCCCCAACTTACAAGGGGCCTGAGAAAAAAATTAAACAGGGTTCTTCCCCACTTTCAGGGACCACTGTCAGGGTGCTGCCCAGATATACCCCTCTTCCTCCCTTCCCCACGGACTGTACTCAACTGTGTGCCCTTGGCGAGGTCTCTTCACGAAGTCCCCATTGTCAGAACCCGTCCTAAACCCCGCTGACATGACGTGATGTCAGTGAGGGTGAATCCTAGTGTGGGGAGATGATATTGCGTTTTTTTTAATTTATTAGTGTCACAAGCAGGCTTACATTGACACTGCAATGAAGTTACTGTGAAAATCCCCTGTGAAAGTCGCCCCATTCTGGTGCCTGTTTAGATACGCTGAGGGAGCATTCAGGCTGATGGCTAACCAACACATCTTTCAGACTGTGAGAGGAAATCATTTGGAGGAAACCCACGCAGACACTGGGAGGATGTGCAGACTTCTCACAGACAGTGGCCCAAGCTGGGAATTGAAACCTGGTTGCTGGCGCTGTGAGGCAGCAGTGCTAACCACTGTGCCAGCCACCATACTGTCCTTAATGTCTGGTAATATGGTTTCTAATCTCAGATGACAGGAATTTACAAACTTCTGATTATTTAAGAGTTGAACTACCTTTGTTGTTGGTGAATAGAACAATGCTTTCAATGATGAGTTGGCTTATTATTCATGTGTCCACTAACGCAAGTGATGTGAATCTCTGAAGTGAAAAATAATGCAGCTGTAAATACATGTTAAAATTGCACTAATATGTTTATTTCAGTCCTTCTATGTGTAGTTGCTATGCCATTATGTTGTTAACCATGTGAAACATTATCATAGAGGACAGTAGTTTCAGGGTGCAAAATAATATATGCAATTATTTGTTAGGTGTAGTTAATGATATGTTATTAGAGGTTTTACATTGCAATTAGAACCTTTTACTTCAGTGTTAATTTTGCTTCTGTGTTTGTGCCATTGTAAGGGAGAGGTTTTTAAAATTAGTGCAAATTTGCTGCAAAAAAAAAAATCAGGGACAAAACAGGGCTTATAATAGAACACGTTTTGCTAACAGGAATTGTTTCTTTAAGATGCATTCATGCACACAGCTTACTGTGCACCAGGAAGAGTTAAATTTGTGGCATCACAAAAGAACATTATTGAAAAATGTGGTCATCTCAGCTTTCTATAAAGATTCCGGGCTGGATTTTCCTGCCGCGCTCGCCCCAAGACTGGAAAATCCCGCCCAAGATCAACAAACTTTGCACGGTCCTGTCCTGCCCACTATGATTCCAGTGGTGGATGGGATGGGGAAGTTCCATCCTGAGTGTTGCCAGTAAAACCTAGACTGCAATTGTTGGTTTCCTGTCAATTAATATTCTTGAATGGAATTGTCACGCTGGAAAACAATGACAGATATTTCTGTTGACGTCTGTAAAAAGATTAATAAAGTGTATAAGATTAATAAAAGAAAATCCAGAGGTTGTTTTTAAAAAAAGTGATTGAACTTGAGTGAGTGCAGAAGAAAGGACCTTCAAATTTATATGATTTCCCTGAGATGTCTCTAAGCCCAGAGTTAATATTGCTCGAAAACATCGGTTATTAAAATATACCCATTCCATTTTCCATCTTTGCTCAAGTACTCCTCGGTTCAAGTATATTCAGATCTACACCAAATGTATGTTTATATACAGTAACTCGCATCTTCCAATCTTGAGCTCACACCTCTAATTGCTTTAGAATCTTTTTAGGGTTATTAATCTCCTTACACAGGTTGTAGGAGCGGGAAGCACTCTTGGTCAGCCACACTTGCTGCAAGAGTGGGCTCCTCAAGCTCTAAGCCTCTGGTGACAGGCTAGCGACCTGTTCCAGGGTAAAATTCACTCTGGGAACAAAGTTTGTCTTGTGCACGAGTAGGTGCAGGAAGTGAAATAACAATAACAATCTTGCTACTTGTAATAAGGGCAGATAGCTGGCTGCTATTGGCAAATCTTGGAACAGTACAGGAAGTACCATTTGCATTACAAGGAACAGGAAGAACAAATTCCACTTGCAAAACTCGATTTGGAATTCCATCGGGCAATTCCACTTTGGGCAGAGCTTTTTAAAATTTATCCCAACTTCCTCCTTTCTTTTGCTAAGTTGGTTTTCAATCCAATTAGTTCTTCAAGAAGAGCTTTATGAAAAACTGATTGCCAGTAACCGAAGCCAGATTGGAAAGGGACAGTGAGCCATATGGAACGTTAAAAAATAAATAATAATTGAGTAACGTGGTAAGAAAATTAGCAGAATTCACTGTACCAAAAGTGTGAGGCCACAGTTTTAAACTGACATCTCATTCAAATTTTAACTTGAGATAAAAATCAAAATGTTTACTTATTAATGTCACAAGTAAGCTTAAATAACACTGCAATGAATTTACTACACTCCGGCACCTATTCGGGTACACTGAGGGAGAATTCACCCAACCAGGACATCTTTCAGACTGTGAGAGAAAACTGGAGCTCTGGAGGAAACCCACGCAGAAACAGGGAGAACATGCAGACTCCGCACAGTCAGTAACCCAAGCTGATAAATGAACCTGGGTCCCTGGCACTGTGCCTCAGCAGTGCTAACCACTATGCCATCACTGTACTGAGATGGATGGGAAACTGTCCGGACCTCAGTAAGGTGAGGAGCAGGCAATCTTCATATCTGGGCTTCATCTACATGTCGCTCATCATTTGCGCACATGAAACTGATGGAAAGTCAAAGCTGGGTGATGGGCAAAAAAGTGCCATTGCTGGGAGCACACTCAATTATAAAGAGTTTTAGGAGGAGCTTGCGATCAGTGGTGGGGTGTTGGCGAAGGGGGGTGGGGGGAAGGTAGGGAGGTGGTGGTGGGTATGTGGGACAGGGGAAACTTACAATATAGTTTTAGCCTCATTCAAAGAATCATAGCATCATAGAATCTCCGGTACAGAAGGAGGCTTCCAGCCCATTGAGCCTGCACTGACAACAATCCCACAAAGGTCTCGTCCCTGTCTCCGTAACCCCACATATCCAACCCCCCAACTCCTCCCGACACCAAGGGGCAACTTATCATGGCCAATCTAACCTGCACATGTTCGCCTGGTTGGAACCCACCCAGAGGAATGAGGAATAAGGAATAAAATTGCCCCCCACAACTTAATGAATGGGGCCCAGAGAAGCACTCCTGGCTTTCCTAACCCATCAAGGGAAGGAAAATAAATGACTTAAAAACCCACCTCTCTGAGTCGGGAGGCAATGGCGGCACAGTGGTTAGCACTGCTGCCTCAGAGCGCCAGGGACTCAGGTTCGATTCCCAGCTTGGGTCACTGCCTGTGTGGAGTCTGCACGTTCTCCCCGTGTCTGCGTGGGTTTCCTCCCACAGTCTGACAGACGTGTTGGTTAAGTGCGTTGACCTGAACAGGTGCCGTAGTGTGGCGACTACTAGAATTTCACAGCAACTTCATTGCAATGTTAATGTCAGCCTGACTTGTGACGAATAAACAAACTTCATACTTTGTGCTATCCGTCCCCTTCCTCCCACTTCCCCATAGCAGGGGGACTGCAGCAGCTCCCCTGTTCAGATACTCATTAAAATAGCTGACGGGCCCCAAAAGCTGTCATCAGAGCCTGTCTTGAATAATTAAAGGACCGCACCAAGGATTCGTGCAGGATCTCTCATAGTTGACAGAACGGACCTTTGGCAGGGACCGAGATAGCGACAATTAAGCTTCCAAGATGATTTGAATTGCTGAGTCACTTGGTTCATGCCCGTATTATTTGCAACAGAAATTAGGACGATGGTCATGTTTGCTTGCTGTGACAGGGAGCTGGCCCTTAGCTATCCAAGAATGAGCGTGACAGATAAAAATTCACACAAATTGCTCCTTTCACTCGCCAGTAATGCTGAGTGCTTTGGTCGCTCCATATTAAACAGTCTCAACGTTGAAATCTGCCAAAACCACCATGTGCCGCTTGGGTTTCTCCACCGTTGTGAAAAAATTTGAAAGCTTCGTTGACTGACAGTTTTGAAATGCAACGTTATAATATCCAATGGAGCAGCCATTTTTTGTGTGTTCAAATGAGATTTACTGTTAGCTCAGCTGGTGTAATTATTTGGCTCTGCTGATGTGTGTTAATCCTATGAGACAGGAGGTACTTAGTGTCAAAATCATAATTTGTTTTTAGTCACTGAGGGTATTAAGGCACTAGTGTACTTTAATTTGGTGTTATTGATGGCAGATTTGCTAATACTGTTATTTTACAGCTAACAAATAAATTACAGAGAATGTGCAGTGACATTTCTGTTGCTCCACCATGGCATCAGTGGGATTTTATTTTCATCGAATTATTACTTGCCTCTTGCCTTTGCAAACACTCATTGTATCCACTTTAATATACATGTACATGGGGCAGCTTTGGAGATGCCTCTGACAAACTACTGCAGTTCTTTCAGTGAACTGTAGATTAAGTAATGCCTCTGATTTGAAATTTATCATGCTTGGTTCGCTGATAGAGGCTTACAAGATGATGAGTGGCGTAGACAGAGTGGATCATCAGATGCTCTTTTCTAGAGTAGAAAAATCAAGTACTAGGGGACATAAGTTTAAGGTGCATGGGGAAAAGTTTAGAGGGGGATGTGCGAGGCAAGTCTTTTTACACAGAGGGTGGTGAATGTTGGAATGTACTGTCTGGGAAGGTGGTGGGAGCAGGTATGATAGCATGTATGATTTAAAGGGCAACTAGACAAATACATGAATAGGATGGGAATGGAAGGATACAGACTAGCTAAATGCATACGGTTTTAGTTTAGGCAGGCATCATGATTGGCACAGGCTTGGAGGGCCAAAAGGGCCTGTTCCTGTGCTGTACCTTCCTTTGCTCTTATAATTCCCTTCATGGATTCACTCCTAAATCTGGAATATCCTTCAGCCCTGCAAGCCTCTGTGAGATCCATGCTCCACCAATTGCGGCCCCTTGACCATTCCCAAATTTAACTTGAGGTTTTATAAAGCCACATTTGGAGTATCGTGAGCAATTTTGGACCCATATCTAAGGAAGGATATGCTGGCCCTGGAGAGGGTCCAGAGGAGATTCATGAGAATGATCCTGGAAACGGAAAGCTTGACGTATGAGGAACGTTTGAGAACTCTGGGTCTGTACTCAATGGGGTTTAGAAGCATGAGGGGGAACCTCATCCAAACTTGCAGAATATTGAGAGGCCTGGATAAAGTGGACATGGGGGAGATGTTTCCATTAGTAGGAGAGACTAGGATCCGAGGGCACACCCTCAGAGTAAAGGGACCAAGAAGGAGGAATTTCTTCAGCCAGAGGGTGGTGAATCTATGGGATTCGTTGCCACAGAAGGCTGTGAAGGCCAGATCATTGAGTGTATTTAAGACAGAGACAAGTACATTCTTGAGCGGTAAAGGGATCAAATGGGGAAAAGGTAGGAGAATGGAGTTGAGAAACTTATCAGCCATGATTGAAAGGCAGAGCAAACTTGATCGACTGAATGACCTAAAGTTGTTTCTGTATGCTTTGGTCATATGGTCTAATCTGTTTCTCACTGTTGGAAATGCCTTCAACTGCAAAGATCCACCAACTTCGAGATATGGAGGGAGGAAACAAAACCAGTTGGACAACAGCATCGTTGAACAACTCAAGAAAGTAAAGAACTCACACACCTGAAATGGTAGGTGGCATAGTGCCAATGACAGCATGAATAGATCAAGCCTACTGTGACATTAATAAATAAACTTAATTGCTATGGATTTCATTCAATTTTAATCAACCCGAAGTAGACCATGAACATAAATTATTTTAGTAGCTAATATTCCTGTGCCCACAGATGTTGCCAGACCTGTTGAGTTTTCCTAGAATTCTCTGCTTTTATTTCAGACTTCTAGTGTCTGATGTATTTTGCTTTTAGTTTATGGATAGAATAGATTTTTCAAAGAACCCTACTGTGCAAAAGGAGGCCATTCAGCCCATCGAGTCTGCACCGACCACAATCCCACCCAGATCCTATTCCCATAACCCCACATATTTACCCTGCTAATCCCCCTGACATTAGGGTCAATTTGGCATGACCAATCAACCTAACTCACACATCTTTGGGCTGTGGGAGGAAACCACAGCACCCATGCAGACATGGGGAGAATGTGCAGAGTCCACACAGACAGTGACCTGAGGCCAGGATTGAACCTGGGACCCTGGCACTGTGAGGCAGCAGTGCTAACCACTGTGCTGCCGTGCCTCCCATCTTCTCGGTTTCCTTCTCTCACATTAAATGTCGATTACAAACCTGACAAACTTTGCTCCATGTCACGCATTAAAGGAATTTAAGAAGTTGTGCCTCTCAGAGAACATTTCAGATCAAATAAAAAGACACAAGTTTTCAGGGTGCAACAAAAGGAGAGATTCGCAAATTGCAAGTTATTCAGATGCAGGATAAAAATCTGGTGGTAACAGAGGCACATTCTGGAATGCAAATTGAAACGAGGGCAATACACTTAAAAAGAACAAACTGATGATTGAGATTTTTTCTTTTGTACAAAAACAAAATGAGAGTTTAGTGTTTATTTTGCGAGACTCCCTCCTGATAAAACCCTATTGGCTGAAGGCATAAATCGGGAAAAAGAGCCAGAGTCCAAAAAGAGCAAATTCTGCACTTAGCAATGCTTTACTGTGTGCCATTTATCCGAAGAAAAGTTCCCACTGTTCCCTTGCAAGATTCTGCTTTCTGCGTAGAATTTCTCATTAAGGAACAATTATTTCCACAGCCAAACATTTCACTTCAGTTTCTGTCACAACACCGATGTAACAGTGAGATGTAAAACCATTTCTGAGTCTGAACCGATCCAATCATGACAACGTAGGCTTGAATTCAACTCAAGACAGCAGGTTTACCTGTTCCATACACAATAAATCAGAATCCAAGTTCAGATGTAATCTACTGAATTTTGGACCACAGCCAAGAGGCCAGATCTGCCATCAAATTCAATTTTACAAGAAAACATCTGTTCCCAATTTGTTTCCGATTTGGCTTACATGTCCTGCAATTGAAATTTGTATCATTCCACAAGAAATCCAAGCCGGAACTGGTTGAACAGATGTGGAATATTTTGAATTTTACCTTCTGAATCTGCACTCTCCACTGATAAAAATTATATCTTAAACACGTTTTTAATTAAAACGGCAATCTAGACTTTTAGCAATTAAAATGTGTGAATATTCTTCACAGGGGCATTATGAAACAAAATATGACTGTGAGTCATGTGAAGAGATATTAGGGCAGATGACTAAAAGCTTGGTTTAAGAGTTAGATTTTATCCTAAGGATGTAAGGAATAGGAGGCGAAGGGCATTCAATCCTTCAAGTCTGCTCCACCATTAAGGCTAATTGTTCTAATTCATTTGTGAGACATCAGCATGGTGACACAGTGGTTAGTATTGCTGCCCCACAGCGCCAGAAAGGTGGGTTCAATTCCTGGCTTAGGTCACTCATGTGGAGTTTGCACATTCTCCCTGTGTCGGCATGGGTTTCCTCCGGGTGCTCCGATTTCCTTTCTCAGTCTGGTTAGTTACATTGACCCAAACAGCCACTGGAGTACAAAGAACAAAGAACAACACAGCACGGGAAACAGGCCCTTCGGCCCAACGAGCCCGCGCCGCCGTCCCACTGTCTCAGTGACCTATTCATGATTTTAGTCTATACCTAACGTGCGAGGATCAGGGAGGTCCAATTTAGGGACAATTTAGTACCCAATCAATCAGCCTAAAAGCACATCTTTGGGGGATGTGGGAGGAAACCGGAGCACCCGGAGGAAACCCACGCAACCACGGGGAGAACGTGCAAACTCCCACAGACACAGGCCCAAATCCATGTGTCCGCACAGCAACAGAGATAGTCTCTGAGCTGTCATGTTGCCCTCGAGATGGTCCAGTTTAAGCACACTAACGACATGAAGCAATAGGCAACTCCCGAAGCAACGTCCAAGAGCAGCCCACTACAACCTGCCGCATGCATGCCCCTTGCTGGACTTAAATGCCTGTGGAGACAAAAAAATTCATTATTAAACAGGCAAAGACTAACATCCCTGAGGCAAAACGTATTCCCAAGCCTACAATGTTTAGTAAGGCCTGCTATATCCCCCTATATGTAGCCCGCTCATATGGCTGTCTAAGTGACTCTTAAACAACCCTAGCGTGCCTGCTTCCACCACCTTACTCGGCAGTGCATTCCACACCCCCACTACCCTTTGCGTGAAAAACTGCCCTCTAATATTTGTCTTATACCTAGCCCCCCTCACCCTAAGCCCGTGACCCCTCGTTCTATCCATTTCTAATAGAGGAAAAAGCTTACCACCATTTACTCTATCTATCCCCTTCATAATCTTATAAACCTCTATGAGATCCCCCCTCAGCCGACGTCTCTCAAGGGAAGTGTGGTGACTACCACAGTGACTTCATTGCAGTATTAATGTAAAACTTGCTTGTGACTAATAAATAAACTTTCAATTTTTACATGGGTGTTGCAGGCTGGCCAGCATTTATTGTCCATCCCTAGCTGCCCAAGGGTAGCTGAGAGTTAACCACAATTCTGTGGCCTTAACTCCAGTTTCCTGCCTGCCCTCAATTACATTTTACCCCCTTGTGAATGAAAAGCATGTCAAACTTAGTATTCAGTGACACAGCCTTCACTACTCCGAAGTAATGAATTCCAAAGACTTAAAACCCTCAGAGAAGAAATTTCTCACCTTTGTTTAAATCTGAGAACTCCAATTTTGAAACTGTCTCCTAGTTCCAGACACCTCCTCAGAAGCTTATTGGTTTCAATAATCCCATTCTTCCAAACCGCAATGAGTATAGGCCAAACCCATACAAACTTGCCTCATTAGACAATGCCCCCATCCTAGGAATCAATCTAGTGAACATTCTCTGGACTGTCTCCACTGCAAATAAATCCCTTGCTGACTCTTTGCAGGACTCTGGGTGCAGTCTCACTAATGCATTGACTTTTTTAGTATCAAATTCCATCCTGGTGGCAATAAAGGCTAGTATTCCAATTATGTGCTCTACCTGCATGTTGATATTTTGTGATTCGTAGGCTATGCTGCACTCTGCAGCCTCTTTGCATTACAACAATATTCAACTTTCCTATTCTTCCTTGCAAGTGGACAACTTCACATTTTCACACATTATACTCCATCTGTCAATTTTTTGCACACTCTGTGTGGCACAACCACACAACCTTTTTAATGCCTGCCCAGGCATGAATAGACTCGGTCTCCAATCTATTGCAAACTACAATTGCTATCAGTACACATTTCTTGGTGTATGCTCTGTGGCTATTGGGAGGGGACCTATTACTACTCCCACTGATAATTGCTTTCCCTTTCTATTTATCTCTACTTAAATTGATTTCACATTTTGATCTTCTGAGTCAAAAAGGCACAGCCAATATGAATTGTCCCACAATGGGACAATTCAAATCAGCGATGTTCAAGAGGTTCAGATTAAAGAAGTACAGAGATGTTAAAATCAAGACAATTGTCAGCTGGGAACCAATGCAAGTCATAGAATTATAGCACCACTACAGTACAGAGGAGGCCATATAGCCCATCAAGCCTGTACCAACTCAATGAGCCAAGTCGAATCTCCTTAATCTCACACATTTATCCTGCTGATCCCCCTGACACTAGGGTCAATTTAGCCAGCTAATCAATCTAGTCTGCACATCTTTGGAGTTGGAGGAGGAAACCGGTGCACCTGGGGCAAACCCACGCAGACACAGAGAGAACGTGCAGACTCCATAAAGATAGTGACCTCAGGACGGAATTGAACCCAGTTCCCTGGTGCTGCGAGGCAACAGCGCTAACCACTGTGTCACCGTGCTGCCCCATAGACTGATATAATACAAATGAGGCCCTGTGGCCCATCAAATCTGCACTGACAAAACCACACTAAGTCTACACTCATTCCACTTTCCAGCACTTGACCCACAGCCTTGAATGTTATGAAAAGGATGTAGATGAACTCTTAAAATGTGAGGTTTCCCACCTCCCAGACAGTGTATTCCAGACTCCCACCATCCGCTGTGTGAAAAATGTCTTCCTAAAATCCCCTCTAAACCTCCTGCCCCTCATGCTAAAATTATGTCCCCTCATTATTGACTCTTCAACTAAGGGGAACAGGTGCTTTCTATCTGCCCTGTCTATATCCCCCATAATCTTATGCACCTTGATCAGGTCTCCCCTCAGCCTTCTCTGCTCTGAAGAAAGCATGATGGTGTTGGACTGGGGTAAACACAGTAAGAAGTCTCACAACACCAGGTTAAAGTCCAACAGGTTTATTTGGTAGCACAAGCCACAAGCTTTCAGGGCACTGCTCCCTCATCAAGTGAGTGGGATTTAAGTTCACAAACAGGACATATAAAGACACAAACTCAATTTACAAAATAATGGTTGGAATATGATTCTTTATAGGTAATTAAAGGTACAGACAATGTGAGTGGAGACAGGGTTAAGCATAAGTTAAAAAGATGTGTATTGTCTCCAGCCAGGATAGTTAGTGAGATTTTGCAAGCCCAGGCAAGTCATGGGGGTTACAGATAGTGTGACATGAACCCAAGATCCCGATTGAGGCCAGCCTCACGTGTGCAGAACTTGGCTATCAGTTTCAAACAACTGTACAATGTCAAACACACCATTGTCTGCAGCAAACTACCCAGCCTTCAGGAGAACAGTGACCACAATACCACACAATCCTGCCACAGCAACTCTGCAAGATGTGCCGGATCATCGACACGGATGCCATCATCTCACCTGAGAACATCATCCACCAGGTACGTGTATATATTCTTGCAACTTGGCCAACATTGTCTACCCGACACACTGCAGGAATGGATGTCCCGAGGCATGGTACGCTGGGGAGACCACGTGGACACTATGACAATGGATGAATGAAGACCACTCGACAATCATCAGGCAGAAGTGCTCCCTTCCTGTTGGGGAACATTTCAGCAATCACGGGCATTAAGCCTCTGATCTTCAGGTAAGCGTTCTCCAAGGCAGCCTTCACGACACACAACAGCACAGAGTCGCTGAGCAGAAACTGATAGCCATGTTCCGCACACATGAGGACATTCTCAACTGGGATCTTGGGTTCATGTCACACTATCTGTAACCCCCACGACTTGACTGGGCTTGCAAAATCTCACTAACTGTCCTGGCTGGACAGTTAAACTGTGCTTAAGAACATAAGAACATAAGAAATAGGAGCAGGAGTAGGCCATCTAGCCCTTCGAGCCTGCCCCGCCATTCAATAAGATCATGGCTGACCTGTCGTGGCTCAGTTCCACATTCCCGCCCTCTCCCCATAACCCTTAATCCCCTCGCTTATCAAAAACCCATCAACCCACGTCTTAAAAATATTTAGCGAGGCAGCCTCCACCACTTCACTTAGTTAACCCTCTCTCCACTCACATTGTCTGTACCTTCAAGACTTGATTACCTGTAAAGACTCACATTTCAACTATTATTTTGTAAATTGAGTTATGTGCCCTGTTTGTGAACAGAACTCCCAATCACCTGCTGAAGGGCAGTGCTCCGAAAATTTGTGGCCTGTGCTACCAAATAAACCTGTTGGATGTTAACCTGGTGTTGTGAGACTTCTTACTGAAGAAAACAACCAGAGCCTCCCCAGCCTCTCTTCATAGCTGAAATATTCCAGCCCAGGCAGTGTCCTGGTGAATTTCCTTTGTACCCTCGCCAGTGCAATCATCCTTCCTGTAGTGTGACCAAAACTAGACACAGTACTCCAGCTTTGTACTTGTCCAGCTCCATCATAACTCCTTGCTGTTCTCCACTATGCTACAACTGTTAAAGGCAAGAATCCCATATGCCTTTTTAATTACCCTATTAACCTGTCCTGCCACTTTCAGGAATCTGCAGATAATCAGCCCAAGCATCTCTGTTCCCCTGAGTTTCCCAGAGTCCTGCCATTCATTGAATCTTCCCTGTTTTGTTACTCCTTCCAAAGTGCATCAACTTGAACCTTTCAGGGTTAAATTCCATGTTCCACTAATTTGCTCATCCGACCAACCTAAGACCTGTCTACATGTCTACCATGCCTCTGTCTACATCAATGGGGACAAAGTAGAAATGGTCAAGAGCTTCATGTTTTTAGGTGTCCAGATCATCAACAACCTGTCCTGGCCCCTCCATGTGGATGCTTTAGTTAAGAAAGCCCACCAGCACCTCTACTTTCCCAGAGACTAGCATGTCTGCTACAACTTTCACCAACATTTACAGATGCACCATAGAAAGCATTCTTTATGGTTGTATCACAACTTGTATGGTTCCTGCTATGTCCAAGACTGCAAGAAACTACAAACAGCCATAAATGAAGCCCAGTCCATCACACAAACCAGCTTCCTGTGAGACACTGTCTCCACTTCCCACTGCCTCAGAAAAGCAGCCAGCATAATCAAGGACTCCACATACCCCAGACATGATCTCTTTCACCTTCTTCCATTGGGAGAAAGATACAGAAGTCTAAGATTGCATACCAATCAACTCAATACAGCTTCTTCCCTGCTGCTGTCAGACTTTTGAATGGCCCTACCTCACATTAAGGTGATCTTTCTCTACACCCTGGCTATGACGATAACACTACATTCTGCACCCTCCCCTTTCCTTCTCTATGTTTTCTCTGTACAATAGACAAGAAACAATACATTTCATTGCTTACTAACACGTGTGATAATAATAAATCAAATCGAAATCAAACTGTCTTCCTCACTGTTAAACATGGCCATGGCAGATTGGGAAATCCACTGGTAGCCAGCGTGAAACTGATTTGCAATCCATGAACGGGATGGAGATGAAGGCCTGACCAAAGACTTCTCCCAAACATCCGATTCTCTGCGACACAAGTGAAGAAGCACGTTGGTCCTTGCGGTGCAAA
This sequence comes from Carcharhinus amblyrhynchos, assembly GCF_965287045.1. Taxonomy (NCBI): domain Eukaryota; kingdom Metazoa; phylum Chordata; class Chondrichthyes; order Carcharhiniformes; family Carcharhinidae; genus Carcharhinus; species Carcharhinus amblyrhynchos. Next base: position 17,758,073 of record NC_137327.1, read on the forward strand.
AGTCAGAATTAACATGCAGAATGCCTGGGGTTGCCACAAGAGTTCAGGATGGAAGCTGCCAGTGACCCTGGAACTTCACAGCACTGGGAGGGGGGAGCATGCATCAGGCGGATCTTCCAGCTTCAGTGTCATCGAGAAAGTCCATTGTTCAGCCTCAGAGTGTTCCTGGAGATCCATCTTCTTGCTTCAATGATGGGTTGGCGATATTGGTCATTCTCTCATTATGGTACCCAGATATGATGGTGGGACAAGCACAATCAAACACACCCTGCCATGGAATACATCTGCAAAATTGAGGCCGGAATGGTGGGTAGGTGTGTGTCGCAGGAAAACTGTGATACTCACTAGCTCCTTTCCCATGTCCCGCACCCCCACTCTACTACCACTTGCTTATGCTTCCCTCCACCACCCAACCGCTTAGTCCCATTGGCTCCTGTACTGCTTCTTACAAACTTCTCCTCTTCCTATCATTCCCTGACCCCAAATATTACACTTCCCTCTTCTTCTTTGGAACTATTGTATCCCACTCTTATATCTTCCCTCCATCTTGCTCCACTCTTGCTCAAATGATCTCCAATTCTACTAAACCTGGTGGTCAGGTATCCCATGCCCCAATTTCTCTGCTTTCCCTACAATTCTCTGTTTATCTCAAAAAAGCTTCCTTTGCTTGGGTCTGGATGCAGAATTAAGGAGGTTGGGATGTGGAATGGTTTTCCATCAGTCTCCCATCCCACCTCATGCCACAGGGCTGAGTCCAAGATGGGAGAATTTTGCTCTATTCACAGACTGAGATTGGTCTTGAAGTATGGCTTTAGTTTCTCACACTTTCTGCCCTGTAGCTTTTTTTCAAAAAAAGTTTGAGAAGCAACAGCTTATTGAGTTAACATTTGCGAAGAAAAACTGAGAGAAAAACATGACTTTCTTTAATGTTAATTAGAACAAATAAAAACATTCCTCATGGGTAATGAAGCTAACTAATTATTTTTCTGTACTTTACTCAAAAAAAATTATTCTTCATATCTGGTGAGAGAAAGAAAGAAAGAAATCGTTGCCTGATGCCCCAGGGTCAAGAAAAAGCAGAAACATCTTTACTTATTTAATATGTTGGCTTTCTTTGAATAAACAAGTTGTATTTTTAAAGCAAAGGAAGCTTTTTTGAGATAAACAGAGAATGGTAGGGAAAGCAGAGAAATTGGGGCAAGGGGTACCTGACCACCACGTTTAGTAGAATTGGGGATCATTTGAGCAAGAGTGGAGCAAGATGGAGGGAAGATATAAGGGTGGGATACAATAGTTCCAAAGAAGAAGAGGGAAGTGTAATATTTGGGGTCAGGGAATGATAGGAAGAGGAGAAGGCTGTGAGAAGTAGTACAGGAGCCAATGGGACTAAACGGTTGGGTGGTGGAGGGAAGCATAAGCGAATGATGGTGGAATGGGGGTGCGGGACATGGGAAAGGAGCTAGTGAGTATCACAGTTTTCCTGCGACACACACCTACTAACCATTCCAGCCTCAATTTTCTTTTATTTTTATTCATTTGTGGGACATGGATGACGTCGCTGGTTGGCCAGCATTTACTGCCCGAAGACAGTTGACAGCCAACACATTGCTGTGGCTCTGGAGTCACATGTAGGCAGATTTCCTTCCCTCAAGGCCATTGGTGAACCAGATGGCTTTTTTTTCCCTGATAATCGACAATGGTTCCACTGCCATCAGTAGATTCTTAACTCCAGATTTAGTTATTGAATTCAAATTACACTGTCTGCCGTGGCAGGATTCGAACCCTAGTCCCCTGAACATTACTTGAGTTTCTGAATTAATAGTCGAGTCATAATACCAGTAGACCTCACCATGCAGCTAAAAGCCATGGGTGACCATCTCCAAACATATCATGGCATCCACCACCCGAAATGAAGACGGGGTATTGTAACTTGGTGGGAGTATTAAATCAGCGACTGCGTACACTCAGGTGATTTGGTTTTCCTCATAGGAAGAAAGGCAAGGGGGTAGAAAAAGAGTTAAAAGAGGTGAAACAGAGAGTGAGACAGCCACACAATGACATTAGTGCTATGCATTCTGTTCAATGCTATGGGGAACAGACTAGCTAAAAATAAAAGACTTTCTCTGGTGCAAAAGCGTATTTTAACTGACACAGTTCAAGACTTTAAAAACTCAAAAATTGGATTGACAAATGAACTTCTCACATTTACTTCAATCCTGTCCTGATGATTTAAACAGCAGTAGGGATAATCAGGTGGCACAAGGCATTTTAAAAGCATAATGACCCAATTTATAACCTCAACAATAATTAGTTTCCAGAGACATTGGATAGTTAGTTAAAATCCTGCCCTTTCACCTCTGAGAATTCAGTTCAGAACTAGCCCAGACTAATGGGTGAACGTTTCACTGGATGTATTTCAAAGGAATCTGAATTAATTTAAACAAATTATTTTAACCTTGCATCACTCATCTTGGCCAAATTAGATTAGTGTGCATGTTTCTAGACCTGTCCACTTTCAAAATGAGCCATTGAAAAAAGGTTACTACAGAACAACAGAAGTTATTCTGGCTTTCCAACTTTCAAATTATGAAGATATTTAGAACTAAATATGCTTACGATGACAAAAATGAGGCTGGTGACATGTTCTAAATTGTCAAAATGCTTGAGAGGGATGGATATTGTAGGTAGGTGCAGATTATGTAATCAACCTGAAAATTAGGACATTCGAGTCCAAAGTATAAAAAAACCCTGAATAATGGTAATTAAAAGAATCCTTTTGTCTCACAGCATACTGAATGCAAATACTGTAACTAAGATAAAAACCGTTGGATGGCAGGAAACCAGTTCTTCAAGAAAAGAGCAAGACAATTGACTTTGTGCGGATGAAAGTTTGCCAGAAGAATGATAGCCAGAGTTGATTAAGTATAGAGCCTCATGAAATTATAACACAGATGGACATCATTTGGCCTGTTTCTTATTATGTGGTAGCTATTTGCAAGGGTGTTCAGAACCCAGTTTGCCTGTCTCATTCTCTCCCTATGATGCTGTGCATTGCTCTTAATTCAAATATTGATCCAATTTTCCCTTATCAGATCCAATAATCTCTGCTTTAACTGCACTCTGTGCTAAATCAACAGAATTTTATGGCTCTGATGTGGCAAAGAACTGGGCCAGAAAATGCAGCGAATTATTCAAAACAGAAGAATGGGAGGGGCTGTAAAGTCCCACCCTTTTTTTTATTCCAATTCAATCAAATCAAGTCCAATTCAGAGTCTCAACAAGTTGAGACATTTCCGATCCACACTGACAAGACAAGGCTCTCACCTCCTATCTTGCGCTTGATCTACATGGTCCAAGCTGATTGGAGTAGGTGTAGCTTCTCCAAGTCTTGATCTCATTTGCATTTTAGTCAAAAAGCCGAGATGCTGCTTTTAAAAATTGCTTCAAATGAAGCTGAAATGTAACCTAATGACTCCAACCAAGCACAGCTTATCGATACTACACTTGGTCTTAGCCAAAAGGCTGAGAAGCGACCCTTCATGCAGGGAAACTTTCCTCAACTTACCTATCACTTTTTGATGGTTAAGAGAGAGATTCTTTTTACTAACTCTCTAATCAGAGGAAACAGCTTTTCTCACTTCAATTTACCAATAGCTTCAAAAATATCAACTGAATTTTCTTTAGCTTTCCCTATCGCGTTGGAAATGTCCTTTCTAGAATGGTGTGCCCAATAATGCACACAATACTTACCGTGTGGCTTGACCTGTGACTGATGCAAATGTATTACTTTATTCTTGTAATACATGCCCTATTTAGAAACACCCAAAATGATGTTGGCCATTTTATAGACTTAGACTTCCCTTAAAAATCTTGCACATTAATTGTCAATTAAACCTGCCACAAGGAGTTATGCCTGATAATTAAAAAATGTAATTACCCTTTTAATGACATGATAATTGTTAATGAAATGCCAATCAACCTGTCTAAGCTATGAAAGGAACCAGTTAAATAGTTCATTCTCATTCCTGAACGTAAATGAAGCTATTTGATAACCTGGTAATGATAGTTCAACAGAATTCCTGATGGGACAGATTTTAGGAGACCAACTTCCTTGATTATTCAGGAAGAAAAATGCAGAACAGTCTGTGTTCAGAGAACAATGATCTTACCATGAGGTCTTGGATATAAATAGTGTAAATAAATAGATTTGAGAAAAACTAAATGCTGACTATCTCCAGGTTTCTCATAAGAGTGAGTTTCCAAGCGGACATTGAAAGGCTTGTTGTCCAGTCGCACAACCACTGATGTACAAACAATGTTCCCCCCCGCCACCTCAAATGGGTAACATAATATTGGACTCATTTATGTTATTTGATGACAAATGCTGTTCTTCTTGGCTCAAGGAATGATTTTTTTTTTTAGTTCCTTCTTTTTAAACAATCTATATATTTTGTAACAGGCACTACACAGACCACAACAACCACTAAACAATCCAACTTGGTCATAGGGGCTGTAAAGCAAGTCTTAAGCCTTCTCCTGCAAAATAAGCCCAACATAAAATCTAAGCATACGTCTTTCAATGATATTCATGTGCAGTATTGCTCCTCTAAATTGGCCTGTGTTAAATGTGTTGTCTCACATCTAAAAGGTACAATGTGATCCCATTTTTTCCCCACACAATATACCATCATGTCCAGAAAGCCTTCAATTTAGTTCCACATGAAAGGCTGAAGAGATTGGAGCATTACAGGTGTCAGTGCTGGAGACATATACTTTCTGATGCACAAAAAAATAGCCTGGATTCAGACAACGTAAGTTGGCTGTCTATGAGGAAGATTAGAAAGCAGGCTGGTGCTGTACAGCACAGCCTGACAAAGGAACTACAGGAGGATTTAAATAATATTTGCAGGCGGCAGGATTGTGGTCAATGACATTCAATATGACAAATGCAAGATCTTGCACACTGGGGAACAGAATGGAGGTCAGGTTGAATGGATGATGGTGAACTCACGAGGAAGGGGTCAAAAACAATGTGGGAATAATAATCCATTAAGCAATGACCACACAGTCACTACAGAGGAACAATTACAAAGAGTACTTAGAATGTTGAGCTCCACTGCCAAATAACAGATTGCTTGCTGACTGATCTCCTGTTCTTAATTTTATCTGGTTTTTCTTTTTTTTTTCCATTTCTTATGCTGCTCTATGCTTTATTGAAATGATTAAACTGTCTTCCTTTCAGTTTTGCTGCAACCCCAATCACACTGTTGTACCCTAGGAATACAAGGCAACCCCTCACAGAGACCATCCATGCAAATCAAGCCCCTTAATTATCCTATCTGCACATATCAGTCCTTGGAACAACCTACCGCATTTATCATAATTGTTGATGGGTCTAATTGAAACGTCTGACACCCTGCTGAGCAAGTTTCAGTAGGCCCCTACTGTTATTCACGTTAAAACTAATACGGTGCACCCCAAGGTCCTAATGCTGGCTGAATTTGGCCACTATGGAGAATTGGTGGCAACCTCATCACCTGGTTCACCATTTGTATGGCAAATAAGTCAGCAGATTAAACTTAGACACTTGGTGATATGTTGGTGCAGGCTATGAAATGGCAGGAAATTGATTATCACCCATGACCCCAACCTATTTCCCCATCACCGTGGCCCCCCCCCCACAAAACCCGGCAAATTCTTGATCATTAAATTGAATTGATTTATTATTGTCACATGTATTGGAATAGAGTGAAAAGTATTGTTTCTCGAGTGCTGTACAGACAAAACATACCATTCATACAGTACATGGGGGAGAAGGAAAATAGAAGGTCCAGAATATAGTGTTGAGTTTAAAAGAGTATAGAACGAGAGTAAAAGTTGGTATTAAAGGGTATGCTGGGGATAACTTGCAAGAAGTCACTTTGCTCTGGCACCATCTTGATCATCCAATGCTGAACATCTAGAAATGTCTTACAGGTCAAGGAAAATGATTGGCATGAGCATCATTGCTCAGCCAGTATGGTGTACCTCATAGCAACCAAAACACAACATATTCATAGTGGCCATGAGGCAACTTAACCCTATCCCCCTCACTCTGGTCCTCTGGTGGTGAAAGATGCAGAGGGATCAGAACAGGGAGGGGAAATAAAGCTTGCACGAGATAAATACACAAACTATTGTTCAAATTAACATCAGTAATAGGGGCAAAAGTTGCATTTACAAATCACAAATGTCGATCAAATTGATGCACATGTTCTTGGAGTTTTATTCATTCTGTTTAAACACCTTGTCTGGAATTTTACCGCCTCACCTGTCCCAGAATCGGGGCGGGAGATGCTCGCAGAATGGCATGTTCCGTTGGTCGTGGGTGGAATCTTATGAGCCTCAGACGGGCGAGACAGTAAAATTGCGGCACTTATCTTCATCACACTTCCCTAGATAGAAAGAGAATAGTTCCGCCCCACAACAAACAAAGAGTGCACAAAACCCAGGAAAGGATTCTTTTCTTTCCTTCAGACTTTATGATCCCAGGGAAATGTTATAAATAAATGTACAAGATATTGTAATGTTTTAAACTAAACTGTAAAGGCATTGGAATCAGTGTTGACTGGTCCACACTTCTTCCACAATTTTGTTTATTTTTAATTAGGTCACTTATGACCCTGATGTACTTGGTTGTCACCATGGAAATTGAAGCCAGCCAACTACTGTGCTACCTCAAACATCTGTGAATCCAAACTGTGCAGATCCTTTGCAGCATGAGAGGGGGGAGGGGGTGGAGGAATGACATTTTTATAAAATGCGCCCAGGCTTTCGAGTCTTACAATATAACTCATATTCTTAAAATCTCAGTAGGCCCGAGATCAAGCAGTGCACTGCTGGATAAATTAAATAACTTTCTCTTTCAAAATAAAGTTGCAGTCCCCATAGTGAATGATTATTAAGAAATCAGGCAACTTTAATCTGCCTCAAAGCCTAGCTTTATTACTTTAATAACAGCAAGCGTATTTGAGACAATGCAATCTAGTAGGACTAATGTGACACTGATAGTAAATTAAAAATGCTCCTTCTGAGCCTTGACAAATAGTAATGTCTTAAAGCATTGAGGTTTTAACTTTGCATTTCGCTCTCGACAAAGGATAAACACGACAGATTTCGCATCCTGTTAAATGCCCAACATTAAATTTGTTTGGACAGTCTCGAGCAAGTTAACTTTCCTGAAAATCAGAGTACAAACAGTGCTTTTGTGATCTAGGTAATCATGGCAGAAAACACAAGGGAAACAACAAGGGTATAAAATTAGGAGCATGTTCTCAACTTGCTGTCTGGGAGTAAAACATAAGAACATAAGAAATAGGAGCAGGAGTAGGCCATCTAGCCTTTCGAGCCTGCCCCGCCATTCAATAAGATCATGGCTGATCTGAAGTGGATCAGCTCTACCTTCCCGCTTTCTCCCCATAACCCTTAATTCCCTTGTTTATCAGAACTGACAGTGCAGATCCTGGCATAGCAGGCTGCAAATCCAAAGCATGAATCACCTACTTCTCATCAGAGTCTTTTCTAATTATACCCATTGCATCTCCTTCCAATGCAAGACGGCCGTGCAAGATGGCTGCCGATACCTGTCTGCGCACATGCAGAGTCCAAGGACTTCATATGCAGGAGACACAAATCCATCCTCATAAATGGTGACAGCTTCCTTTCGGCAGTCTTCAAATTTTTAATGATCTTATTTCATTGCCCATATATCCCAAAAGTAAAGCCTTAACGCATTTAAAAAAATACAACCAGTGGACCATTCCTTTGAACTAATTAAACGGCTAGTCTGAAATTTCATGCAATTCCATGTTTTCTGAGCCCCATGGCAGGCAGGCATTCGGACTGTGGCCATTTCTCTGCCTCTGCCTCTCCTGCTTTCTCTCTCTGTCCCTAGCCATTTCTTTTAATCATCTTTTAAGCCATTTCCAAAATTACACCACCGTAAGGTGTAATTTTAATGGGGGGGTGAGGGGGTGGTTGGAGGTGAGGATGGGCAGACAGTGTGGACCCCAAGAGGCACTTGCCTTCTCATCCCGACCTGTGACATTTAGGGTGAGCTGTGGATGGAGGACGTTGTTATGAGTATTAACTGGGTGCTGCTGGTGCTGCAATATTTGCAATTCCAAGGCTAGTGAATGACCACACATGTGCCCTTCTACATGCTGCCCCCTATAAAGATGGCCACCATGCATACAACTGAGCACGTGTAGTACGAGCAGCTAATGTAGCCATCTGTACCTTAGGCGATTATCATCTATTTCTAACATTAAATTCATAGGCCCTGAAATCCTCAGTGTCAATGACAACATTGTTACACCATTTCTGCTTCAAAAAGAAGCAGCTGGATGTGACCTTCTGTCCTAAGGGTAACTCATAGGATGGGAATTTTCCAGCTGCATTCACCCCTAAAAAGGAAAATCCCGCCCGAGGTCAATTGACCTCTCCATGGTCCGCCCCTCATCCGCTCTAATTCCCGTAGCTGACAGAACGAGAAAATTTGCCCCATTGAATCTTACAGGAGGAGGCTATTTGACCACTTCTAAGAGTGTCAGCTCCTTAAAAGAGTTATCCAATTTATCACACTACCCCCTGCTCAATGTCTATAGCTCTGCAAATACTTCCTTTACATGCATATGGCCAATTCCCTTTTGAATTCTGCTGAAACACATGGGTAGAAATTTCCCATATCCCAAAGAGATTTCTGGGCAGCAGCACTCCCAGCAGTCGCAGAATACGCTCCAACACAAGGGTAAGCAACCAAACAATACTTTATCTGGTGATTTCCACCTAGTCACTATGCGACATCTTTCATCTGTGGCATTCATTCAGCTTGGCATCATCATGACGATTTAGATTCTAGCCCACCATACCAGAGCAACAAGCAGGAAAAGCAGAACCGCCTTCTCCGATGAACCTCGAAGAACTCCAAGAGATATAAGACAGGAACTTTATACTCCTGCCTCTCTCTTTCATCAAAACAGATGCCAGCATTGATCACGCCACTTGCCAGGGAGGAAGAGCTAGCACTGATTGCCAGATTCACTCACCCTCAGGACTCTACGTCAATGCTGCCACAAGCTCATACCCTCACCAGACCATGCAAGGCAACTCAATGAAAATGTCTCTCTTTTCTTTCTTGCTGACCCTCAGCACTGAAAGTAACACTCATACAACTAACCCTTGTATTTGCATTCTGCACACCAATTACCCTATTCTTCACAATGATGACACATCTCCCACACAACACTACAACTCCGAAGCACCCTCACTTGTATCAGTGTCTCTACTGCATTACACACTTCTGACAAAGTTATAGGAGTACTTCATTGATCTTATAGCGCAAACCCCTTCCAATAAAGTCTGACCTACCATTTGTCTCTCCAAATGCTTGATAGATTTGCATGTTAACTTTCTGTGATTCATGTGCAAGGACACCCAAATTCCTCTGAATCCCAATATTTACTAGGCTCTCACCTTCTAAAAAAAAATCCTGATTTTGCATCCTTCCTATCAAAGTGAATAATTTCACATGGTGACACAGTGGTTAGCACTGCTGCCTCACAGCAGCAGGGACCTGGGTTCAATTCCCAACTTGGGTCACTGTCTGTGCGGAGTTTGCCCATTCTCTCTGTGTCTGCATGGGTTTCTGCCGGGTGCTCTGGTTTCCTCGCACAGTCGAAAAGATGTACTGGTTAGATGCATTGGTCGTGCTAAATTCTCCCTCAGTGTACCCCAACAAGCAACTGGGAGATTTTAAGAGTGACTTCTTTGCAGTTTTAATGTAAGCCTACTTGTGATTCTAATAAAATAAACTTTAAAATTTTAGCCTGCCTATATTTGTTGCAGCCTCTTTGCATCCTCCACACAATTTACTGTTCTCCCTAGGTTTGTATCTAGCAAATCTGGATATTTCACACCCAGTCCCCATATCTAAGTCATTGGTACAGGCTGCATATAACTGAGAGCCAGGAACTAATCTTTGTGGCACTTGGCCAGCTACATTCCAAAACATTTTTATTCCTATTCTTGTTTTGTCTCCACGGTGGCACAGTGGTTAGCACTGCTGCCTCACGGCGCCAGGGATCCGGGTTCAAATCCGGCCTTGGGTCAATGTCTGTGTGGAGTTTGCACGTTCTCCCCACGTCTCTGTGGGTTTCCTTCAGGTGCTCCAGTTTCTTCCACACTCCAAAGATGTGCGGGTTAGGTTGACTGGCCAGGCTCAATTGCCCCAAGTGTCAAGGGGGACTAGCAGGGTAAGTGTGTGGAGTTGTGGGAATGGGTGGAATTGTAGTCGGTTAGGCTTGATGGGCCAAATGGCCTCCTTCTACTCTGTAGGGATTCTTTGATTGTACTCGAATCAATCTAAAATCCATGGTCTTATATTACTCCCAATCCCATAAACCTCAATCCTGTGTAACAATCTATTGTACGGCGACTTATCAAATACCTTCTGAAAATCTAAACATTTACACGATAAGCATTAAAGGACATCTTACCATGCAAAAAAATAAAAAGAAAAAAATGATGTTGCATTTACAACTACTTTTTTCAACTATAATTGTATTGATCATTCGAGTAACAATTTTGGCAGTTTATATAATATGCAATGTAGCGTGAAATCATTATTTGAAACAATCATAAACAACTGGCTCAGATAACTTTAATTCTTTGGCACACCATCAATATAATTAGCACAGTAAAGATGTATCCTTTTGTATCAGGTTGCAACAATTTGCGTTTATGTCACAATTTTAACGTTGTAAACTGTCCTGAGGCACATTCCAATAGTGTTATTATTTGACGTTTTACACTGGGTCAAATAGCAAGATGTTAGGACTGGTGGTCAGAACTTAGGCCAAAGAGGTTTTAAGGAGCATCTTGAGGAAGTGAGAGGCAAAGAAGTCAAATGGTTTAAGAAGGGAATTCCTCATCTGAAGGACAGATCATTAATGGTGGAACAATGAAAATGAGAGGCCAAGACCAAGCCCAAGATGGGGTGCAATGCCACATCTTGTCAGCTTGCATCTTGTTTGTCTCTCTTCTCCATGAATTGGATTCAATTGGATTTTTTTCTAAGAGCAAGCAAGGAATGGATTTAGGCTTGCCCAGTCCATTCTGAGCATTGGTTTTGTAACTTAAAGGATGGAGTTAAAAAATATATATACTTGTTAAAAATGAAAAATTTGTTAAAGGCCAGGATTAGAGTAGTTTAGGGATTTCACAGGATTAACAGGCTGGAGGAGATTACAGATGAGGAGTGGGGGTGGGTGGTGGGTGGGAGGAGAGGGGGGGGTGGCAGGATGGAAGGTGTGAAGTCATGGAGGGATTTGAAAACAAGTTTGAGAATTTTGAACCAAAGCAGGAACTGCTGGAAAATCTCAGCATGTCTGACAGCATCTGTGGAGAGAGAACAGAGCTAATGGGTGGGATTATCCAGCCATTTATGCCGAGGGTTCTCTCATCACACTGCAGAGAGAATGGAGATTTGGCTGAGCACCAAATTCTCCAACCTCTCATGCAGCGTCGCAGGGGGAGACTGTGAATGGCCGGAGAATTGTTCTACAATTGACTCGAATGGTCATCCAGACTCAAACCTTTAGCTCTGTTCTCTCTCCGCAGATGTTGTCTGACCTATTGAGATTTTCCAGCATTTTCTTTTTTTTTGCTTCAGATTCCAGCATCCGCAGTAGTTTACTTTCATCTTGAGAATTCTAAAACAGAGACATTGTTGGACAGGCACAGAGCCAGTGAGCACAGCAGTGATGACTGAATGGAACTTCGTATGAGTTAGGGCAGCAGAGTTGATCAGTGCAAGCTTATGAAGGATGCACAGTGAGAGGCCAGCCAGGAAAATAACTCAAAAGTCCAGCCCAGAAGTAACAAATGAGTGGCTAAAGGTTTCAGTAGCAGATGAGCTGAGGCAGGGCTGAATTATCAAGGTGGCATACACAATCTTGGTGATGGGGGTCAGAACATAGCTCAGGGTCAAACAGGATGCCAAAGTAGCCAGTATGGTGGCAGGGAGAGGGTTGGAATGAAGAACAGAATTTGTGCGGCAGACCAAAGACAACAGCTTTCTTCCTAATATTTAATTGAAGCTTCAATTGAAAAGGTTATTCGACTCGGGGCATTCTATTAATGGTTTACTGGGATACAGTATGTTATTACATGTTTAAATATCCGACTGAAATTGGAGTAAGCCATGTTTTTTAATGTTATGATGGTTGGCAGAATGACCTGTTAATTAACAGGGGAGAGAAAATGCTGACAAAAGAGATTGTTTCTTAAACCACCATATTAGACGAGACAAGAGACCTGTTTAATGGATGCTGAGCCCTGTCCCTTGCTGGTCCCAGTAGCTTTCCCTGTATTAGCAGCTCAGTATTTGAGTGAAGGGTAGATTATTTTAACACTACATTATCTTAGAATTAATTTTTAATCAAATAATCATTAGGCTCTCATTTATATTCTCTCTTGAGATGCTTTTAATTTTTTCCTGTAGTCTCAACTGTTTTCCCTGGGAGCCAACCGAATGACAATTAAGTCAGGCATCCCTCAGCAAAACCTTAACTCTCATATTTATCTCACTCACTTAATAAAGTCTAGGTAACCCATGATAGAAGGTGACAAAAAGCAAACTATATTTCATTTGTAAATGTCATCAGTCAACATTGGACAACAACTGTCAATTAAACAAATTTAACAGCTGCTCTTCTGTATTAAATCCAAACTTTTTTTTTTAATACAGAGAATTACTGTGAATGAATTCTCCTTCGACAAGTTGCACTTGAGTCTAGGTTTGATAGGGATATAAAGGAAAACAAGCCTAGTCCCAGATTAGAGCATTAAATTCCAAGAGACTCAGAAACACTGGTGTCATTTTCCCCACACTCTGTTAAGAGTGATGTGGAGATGCCAGTGTTGGACTAGGGTGGGCACAGTAAGAAGTCTCACAATACCAGGTTTCTTTGGAATCGTGAGCTTTTGGAGCACTGCTCCTCCATCAGAGGAGTGTGATTACTCACCTGAAGCAGAAGCAGCACTCCGAAAGCTTGTGATTCCAAATAAACCTGTTGGACTTTAACCTGATGTGGAGATGCCACCTTTGGACTGGAGCAGGCACAGTAAGAAGCCTCACAACACCAGGTTAAGGTCCAACGGATTTATTTGGTAGCACAAACTTTCAGAGCGCTGCTCCTTCATTAGGTGAGTGAAGAGTTGGGTTCACAAACAGGGGGCATGAAGGCATAGGCTCCATTTACATGGTAATGGTTGCAAAGCAAGTCTTAACAGGTAATCAGGTCTTTACAGGTACAGATAATACGAGTGGAGAGAGGGTTAAGCACAGGTTAAAGAGGTATAAATTGTCTTAAGCCTCTCTCCACTCGTATTATCTGTACCTGTAAAGACCTGATTGTCTGTCAAGACTCGCATTCCAACCATTAGCTTGTAAATTGAGCCTGTGCCTGTGTGTCCCCTGTGGTGAACCTAACTCTACTCACCTGAAGGAGCAGCACTCTGAAAGCTTGTGCTACCAAATAAAGCCGTTGGACTTTAACCTGGTGTTGTGAGACTTCTTTTAAGAGCGTTCCTCCAGGGCCTATCTAGAAATGCTAGTCCCCAGGAGTGAATGTCTCTGTGGCCTCTCACTGCAGAAGGCCAGGTGGTTTGGCACCTCTCTCAGTGCCTGTACACAGCCTGCACTAGCCCCAGTTAAATGTCAATTTTTCTGCAAAAAAAAAAACACCTCCCAAAGGTATATTTGGTTTAACTGAATGAAAAAAGATTAAACGTTTCTGCTGGCATAAACAAAAGAATAAGTCCCCAGTGCAGCCAAAGAAAGTGATTCATTGAGTAGTGAACATGCGAGTTAATTTTTAGCTGGGATGTACCAAATTAGACATTCATTTTGCACCCTTTCCCATGTTGGCCTGGATTTCATTTAACATATTATTGTCACATGCATTAGTACACAGTGACAAGTATTTTACTGAATCAAGATGACTAAAGAACATAGAACATAGAACAGTACAGCACAGTGCAGGCCCTTTGGCCCTCAATGTTGTGCCAAGCTACGTCCAAACCCAAGGTCAAGCTATCTCACTCCCTATCATTCTGGTGTGCTCCATGTGCCTATCCAATAACCGCTTGAAAGTTCCTGAAGTGTCCAACTCCACTATCACAGCAGGCAGTGCATTCCACACCCCAACCATTTAAAGAGCCCTTTAAAAATGGTGGGCTGGTCTCCATTCCTGGAATCCAGATCCCATTCCCGGTCTGTCTGATTTTTTTGAGAGTGCCTTTAAAGACTGTAGGCTGGTTCAAAGTAAAATCTACATCTGGCACTCCTGGCCCGGCCATCTGGAGAGGGAAATGCCCTACTCCTCCACATTTTTCATAGAGTCAGACTGGGATTTTAAAGGGTCAGGGTCAAAGGAGTCAGATCCACTCACGTAGACTGTGCCTTATAAGTTCAAAATGTCCTCCTCATGCCCCACACCTATCCCACTGGCCCCTCATATCCCCATGTCAAGTTCTGCCCTTCTACACATGTCCATATGGCACAGGTAGAAAGGCAGAGTTTGGTATGGGGGCATGAAGTGTCATGGGGGTGAGTAGGAGGGTAAAACTTAGCATGAGGCAGGGATGTGATGACATGAGGGTTAGTGGAAGGACAAAACTTGGCATGAGGACAGAAAGTGGCATGGATGGGCATGGGGGAGTGTTTGGAAAGTGTGAGGAAGGGACATGAAGTATGAGGGCTGGAAGGTGTTAGTCACACTTATATTAAAGAATACAAAGTCCCGTTTCAGTGAGGCAGAACTTTTGTACAGCCTACCTCTCCACAAGCCAAAGGACTGGATTGGGAATTTTCCCAACTCCCACGTTTCACCTTGTGGATGAAATTCCAGATTATTCAATCTAGAAAAGCCATTTGTAGAGCTGCGTGCTGCACATAATTTAAATGCCATTGAAAATCTTCAAGAAGCGGGGGGGAGGGGCAGAGGTGGGGAGGTAGAAAAATGGTGTTTTTGGCTTGAGTGAAACTCCATGTGTTGCCAGTGTGTATTTCAATATTCCCAAAGAATATTTGAGGACAAACATGGTTGGCAAACCATTCTGACTACAAAAACTAAATGCTGAGTTGGGAATCCCCCCGCACTATTGGAAGAGTCTTGAATCCCACGGTGCAGGATAAAACCATTCTACCATCGCAACCCTACCCAGGCCCCATTTCCAAAACCCCATGCATTTACCCTAGCTAGTTTCTCGGACACCAAGAGGCAATCTAGCATAATCAATCCACCTAACATCTTTGGATCATGAGAGGAAACTGGAGCACCCGGAGGAAACCCACACAGACACAGAAATAACATGCAAATTCCACACAGACAGCGAGCTAGGCCAGGAATTGAACCCGTGTCCCTGGTGCTGTGAGGCAGCAGTTTAATCACTATGCCACCCCATTGTCTGCTGTTCGAAGAAGAGCAGAGGAGTTCTTTCAATATTCTTGCCAACATTTAGTCCTCATTATAAGTGTACCTCATCAAATAATTCACTGTGGTTTGTGGCATAGTTATTTGCAAATTGTCTATCAAATTTCCAGTAGGGATTTAACATCAAAAGAATGACACTAGTTGTGAAGCAATTTAAGCATCCTGAATCTGGGTAAGTCTCTATATTATGAATTGTTTCTTCCTCGCTTTTAGATGCTAGATGATGACTACTTCAAAAAAACTCTCCTCAACCTTCAACAAAACCACCATTACCAAGTTTCCCACTGTCAATATCTCAGCTGTCATTATTGACCAGAAGCTTAGCTCAACTAAATCATATCAATACTATGATTACAAGTAAGAAGCTAAGACTAGATACTCTTGTGACAAATAGCTCATATCCTAACTCTTAAAAACCTGCCCACCACCTGCAAGATTTATATTGGGAGGGCCATGAAATACTCAGCACCCTCCTGGATGTGTCAAGCCACAAAACATGAATAACAACACTATCAAGAACAGAGCAAGTTACTGGATTGACATCCATATCATTCAACTGAATGGCAACCTCCTCAATCAGTGACCTACTGTAGTACGCACACTCTTAAGGCTGTATTGCAGCAATTCAGGAATGTTACTGTGACTGCACCTCTGTGGCCTATCTAGCACCAAGACAAGAGCAACAATGATGTAAGGTCATCATCGCCTCTGAGTTCACCTCCAACTCACATAGCAGACATTTTGTTATTGTTCCTTCTTTATTTCTGGATTAATATTCGCAAATATCATTATGGGAGCAATGTCATTACGACTGCACTGGCTCAAAGACAAGGCCCATCAACTCCTTCCCAAGACAAACGTGGATGGGAGATAAATATAGCCTCAACACAGCCCAGGAGCAAATAACAAATGTAGCTGGCAACATGGATGTCAAGGGATCTAAATCCCCTTCGGTGGAGGTAATGGTCCAACAATATCATGGCTGGACTATTAATCCAGACACTCAGCTAATGTTCTGGGGATTTGGGTTCAAACCCTGCCATGACAGATGGGGGAACTTCAAATAAAAAATACCCAGAATTAAAAATCTACTGATGGCCATGAAAACATTGTCGAATGTCAGAAAAACCTATCTGGTTCAATCCTTTAGGGATTGAGATTTGCCTCCCTTACCCGATCCCTCCTTACCTGGTCTAGCCTACATGTGACTCCAGAGCCACAGCAATGTCGTTGACTCTCAAATTCCCTCAGACAACCAGAGATGGGTAATAAATGCTGGCCAGCCAGTGACATCAATGTTCCACAACTGAATAAAAAAATAGTGACCCTGACTGGCAGTACTTTTCCCATAGTGCCAGTTAGTTACAAGTTCTCATGAAGATATCGCGGTGACCTACAATACACACTGAACTCTGTGGAGCCGACAGCAGGAGTTGTCCTCGGTTATGGCCAGCTAAGTACTTCAGACATTGCTAGTACAGTTAGTGACATAATGGAAAGTCCAGCTGTCAATTCTCCTATGGGCTATCCTTGATCTTATATGTCGGCTTTTCTGACATTACAACAATGACAAGATCAAAAGTGCTACGCGGGTTGTGAAGTGTGGTGGCTGGGATGTCCTGAGGTGATAAAGGGCAGTACAAAAGTGCACCTCCCTTTTTCTTTCAATCATGTTTGCAATGAAATAATGAAACTGGAGCACCTCTAAGCTAAAGCCCTATCATTCATTTGAATTCAGCATTCAGTGTGTTGTAAGTCACCCGGTTCCCATCAAACTGGTAGCTTTGTGTGTCTTTGTTTCAACTTTGCATGTTCAGCCTGTCCTGCTTTGTAAATGCTTCTATTGATGTCAGCTTTGTAATGAATTAGCAATGGTCTGTTATTACCCAGGGGGGTTGCGTCATGTAGTTAAGTTGCAGGAAGGGTGAGGGGTGACTGGCGAGGAGGTGAGTTCTCAGGGTGGGAATGGGTGGTATTAGTAGTATAGTGTGTGCCCTGCAGTTCTTTTCATCGGGACAGCATTTATTAAACTGAAAATGTATGGAGGAACAGAAAGAATACAGCAGTCTCGTCTTACTGAGTCATACTTTTTTTAAATTGACTTGTGGGACATAGGCGTCATTGGTTGGCCAACGTTTTTTCCCACCCCTAGTTGCTCTTGGAGGGCAGTTGATAATCAACCACATTGCTGTGGCTCTAGAGTCACATGTAGGCCAGACCAGGTAAGGATGGCAGACTTCCTTCCCTAAAGGACAGTAGTGAACCAGATGGGCTTTTCCGACACTTGAAAATTGTTCCATGGTCATCAGTAGCTTCTTAATTCCAAATATTTTCTTTTATTGAATTCAAGTTCCACCATCTGCTGTGGTGGGATTCGAACCCGGGCCCCTGGAACAGCTGAGTTTCTGGATTAATAGTCTTGCGATAATACTACTGGGCCATTGCCTCCCTGTCAGTGCCTCCAAGTTCAGCGTTAGACATTTTTATTTAGCTTCAGCGGAAGCTTGAATAATTTCGCTGCGTTGGTGATGTACTTATCATTTGTACAACATGATTTCCATAAGGAAATAAAAGCAAGAGTTGCTTTTCGTATACTTAAAACACAGTGGGAGCTTTCAGTTAACATATTAAACAGCTGTTAACCAAATGCAAATGAATCCACTGCAATGAAGAGAGAATTTTCTCCTCTCTAAAAAACTGAAAGAAGCTCAGAAGTGGCAAAGTGTTTCTTTGAGGAGTTCCTTGGGAATGACAGGATTCTAGATCTTGAACCTCACTCTGTTGCATTGTTCAGCTTCCAGCATGAATGTTACCCCAAAAACCACCTGCTGCTAGGCAGACACAACCCTCATGGCAAACATGTCAGTGGGCGCATTGTTAAAATTAAAGTGCTGCTTTGAAATTTTTTTCCCACCCCCTTGCCTGTTTTTGGCATAGAGCCAACCTGGTTGACAGGCTACAAGTTTGTTATGCATGAAGCCTGCAGCACATGGCCATAGCAGAGAACAGCAGCTGGTTCTAGAGGGGGGGAGGTGATGTTAGAGGGGTGGGATGGGGGGAGGGGTTGGTCCGAATTGTGAGCATCTAATGGTGGCAGCGGGGAGGGTAACATTTCAATGTTTAAAGTTAATTTATTAGTGTCACAGTCGGCTTACATTAACCCTGCAATGAAGTCACTGTGAAAATCCCAGAGTTGCCTCACTCCGGTGCCTGTTCAGGTACATTGAGGGAGAATTTGACATGGCCCAATGCACCTAACCAGCACCTCTTTTGGACTGCAAGAGAAAGATGGGGAGAGTTGGGGTGGAAGATAGATTGTGAGTTTGCGGGTGGTGGGTCGCTTTGCCAGGTAACTTGTCGGGCCCGAAGGGAACACCCCATAAACAGGCCCATTTTGTAGTGCTGTAAATACACTTATCTCCAGCATTCAGACCTTCTCACCTTCTGGGTTTCCCAAGGCTCAGGTAATACAAATGACATGAGAAAGAATGAATTAAAAATGAAAAACAGGTAAAATGAAGGCAAGCAGGTTGATGATAACATTTGGATGATCAAACCACACAAGTGAATCAGTCACCTCCTCATATTCTGCCTCCGTTAAAATGGGAATTGGGGTCAGTGGGCCAGGGGTGGACGGAGGGAGGGAGGGAGGGAGGGAGGGAGGGAGCAGAGTGGATGGGGGGAGGAGGGACTTGGGCAGTTTGGTTTCTGGCTTCAAACCTTTTGAATTTTAACCTCCGACAGAACTCACTTTTACCCCCATAGAAACATACAGAATAGAATCCCCACAGTGCAGAAAAGGACAGTTGGCCCATTGAGTCTGCATCGATTCTCTGAGAGAGTATGATTCCCAGGCCCTTTCCCCTACCCTATCCCTGTAATCCCAAACATTTACCAATCTACACATCTGGCGGACAATTCACCTGAACTGCACATCTGTGAACTGTGGGAGGAAACCAGAGTGCCTGGAGGAAAACCACGCAGACACAGGGACAGCATGCATACTTCACACAAACAGTTACCCAAGGCTAGAATCGGACCCAGGTCCCTGGAGCTGTAGGGCAGTAGTGCTAACTACTGTGCCAGGATGGAATTAATTTCTCTGAAATATATTAGCAATATTTCAGAAAAATACTACGAGTCATCAACAACAGAAAAAAAAGAGACATGCCGTTGAAGCTTCTTACTTGCACTCATCAGGACAGATGCAAGAATGTCAAACTTCAAAGGGTACATCAATTTATACTGCATGAAAACAGGGTGCTGGTTGTTTGGCAAGTCAATTCCAATTGACTGAGACAGACATCGCTATAAGAACACCAGGGAACTATTGACTCTGAGGCTTTTGTTTAATTCCATAAAAGCACAATGTCTGGATATATTCCGTTTGTCTGCAGAGGACACTGCGAATGAATATATTTAGTTTTGCGTGAGCATAAGCAAGCCAAAGTGCCAACACGTGATAATGTTAGATTGGCTGTTAGTGTAAATTCAGCTGTCCAGTTGCAGAATCACATCTACGTCACATATCAAGTTCTGAGCTTTTCAAGAACAGGCTGGTTGAGTATATCATAAGTATCCAATATTTTGCAAATAGCCAAAGGAACGCACTGTTTGATAGAATCCATCAGTCATTGAGACATATGGCCTACATACCTGACATCACACCAGCATTGAAATTCACATACCACACTGCTTATTTGTGTAGTTGGTTTGACAGCAACATCCTGTTAGTGGAAAATACCACTCAAGTTGCTACTGCATAATGGCAGTATGAAACAGCTAGCTTCACAGTTGCTCAAACTCCTGAGATATCTTACACTTCCAGGATAATTGGAGGTAGATGGGCACGTTACAGATACGAAAATGGTGGCCTTAGGCCAATTCATGAGTATGTGTAACATACAGCCAGCAATGATCTGAACAAGGTAGCTATTATTCTGCAAGATAGCTTGAATGTGTTCTATTTCAATGTCAAGCTTGGACAATGAGCAAATGGCTCAGGTCTTATGTATAAGACTCATGATAAGGTAAATCTTATATAGCATGTGAAACTGTAGGAATCAAAACATATTAATCAACAGTCAGAGTCATAAAATCCCTATCGTGCCGAAGGAGGTCATTCAGTCCATCAAGTCTGCACTGACTCTCTGACAGAGTATCTTACCCAGGCCCTCTATCCCTGTAACCCCATGTATTTACTCCGCTAATCCTCCTAGCCTACACATCTTCGGATAGTAAGGAGCAAATTAGCTTGGCCACTCCAACCAACCTGCACATCTTTGGACTGTGGGAGGAAACCGGAGCACTCAGAGGAAGACACGGGGACAACATGCAACCTTTACGGAGACAGTGACCCAAAGCTAGAATAGAACTCATGGCGCTGTGAGGCATCAATGCTAACCATTGTGCGACTGTGCTGCCCATATTAACCAATGAGGTCGGTTTGTGGTAGACAGTAAAATAATCCAATTGTGAATTTCTCAACAAACACATCAAGGAATGGAGGACTGGTAGACATTTTCATTTCAAAGATAAAACTGAATACCGACTAGAGGGTGTTTAGAGCATAATATCTAATATTAGAAGTGATCTGTGATTGGAGACCATTAGCTTAACAATCCTGAGTATGCTTAGAATTATACTAACAACTGATTTAGATTATCAGTTTTGCTGCAATGTGGCTCGTCTACACTTACTAGAAGCTACATATATTCATTTTCAGGGGCAGGTCATCTGCAGGCAAGAGGAACACATCCAGGGATTGCATTTTTTGAAAATTAAACAAAGGCCTGAGGGACAACAGTTCCCTGGCACGTTCTCCATGGCAACACCTTCACCCATCAGAGTCAATTTGCTAACCAATCAACACCCTTTTCTCATGCTGTAATAACTGTTGATTTCTTTGAAATTTGGCATTTTCGTATCGGCCCTGAAATGTGAACAACACAAAACTTCAATAATATGTCTCTCTCTTCAACAATACTCAAGCTCTGTACTATACTTCTAATAACAGAAGCTTGCATTAAGACAGACCACAAAATCAAATTTTAAAAAAGCCAATGCTTCTTTAAGAGTTCTATTGCTCATTTAGGGTTACGCCTAACGAGTCAACTAAATCCTGGGATCAGCTCATGAAAAATTCACACTCCATTTCATTTTCACATTTTATCATATCTCAGAAGCACGGAATTATTATGGCACCAAAGGAGGCCATTTGGCCCATCATGCTTGCACTGGGTGTCCAAATGATCATCATGATTTAGTCTTATGGACCTATTTATTCCTGTCTGTTAACCAATTCTGAATCCATGCCAATATATTATCCCAAATCTCATTTGCTTTAATTTTGCACATTAACCTCTTCTGTGCGAGTTTAGTGAAAAACTTTCTGAAAATCCAAATAGACCACATCCACTGGTTCACCCTTAGCTGTTCTGCTAGGTACACCCTCAAAACACTCTAGCAGATTTGCCAAACATGATTTTCCTTTCACATACCTGCGTTGACTTTGTCTAGCACTGTTGATATTTCTGAAGTGCCCTGTCACATCCTTTACTGGCACGGTAGCACAGTGGTCAGCACTGCTGCTTCACAGCGCCAGAGACACAGGTTCAATTCCTGTGTTGGGGCACTGTCTGTGTGGAGTTTGCATGTTCTCCCAAGTCTGTGTGGGTTTCTTCTCACATTCTGAAAGACATGCTGGTTGGGTGTATTGACCCAAACAGGTGCCAGACTGTGACGACTAGGGGAAGTTCACAGTAACTTCATTGCAGTGTTAATGTAAGCCTTACTTGTGACTAATAAATAAACTTTAGCATAGAATCCCTACAGGGCAGAGGCCTTTCGGTCCATCGAGACTGCACCAATAACAGCCCCAGCCAGGCCCTATCCTTATAACCCCATGTAATCCCCCAACACTAAGGGCCAATTCCATCCAGATCTGTTCCCCATAACTCCAAATATTTACTCTGCTAATCCCCCTAACCTACACATCTTGGGACACTAAGGGGCAATTTAGCATGGCCAATCCACCTAACATGCACATCTTTGGAGTATGGGAGGAAATTGGAGCACCCGGAGGAAACCCACGCAGACACAGGGAGAATGTGCAAACTCCACGCAGTCACCCAGGTCCTTAGTGCTGTGAGGCAGCAGCGCTAACCACTGTGCCAGGGACCTGGGTATAATATAATAAATTTATTATACACTCAAGCATTTTCTGGATGAAGTTACAGTTACATCCTTGAGACCACACAATAACACAGCAACATGCCAGAAAATCACACTTGGTGCAAAATGGCATCAATCTGGCTATACTGCTGTTTGCCAGAATTGTTGGTCCTCCAATGCCTGTTGTTTCGCAACGGCAACTCTCGAGGCAAAAGCACTTCCGTAGAACTCGTTCTTATTCTTCTTTCCAGCTTTTAGATTTTCTAATGTCAGACAGACCATTAACCCATCGAAAAGAGTGAGCGAGCAATCTAACAAGTTTATGCCTCAGCTTCTGTTCAATCAGTCTGAGAGACTTCACGACTGATTTCTTTCTCCTAAGAACATGCTCCTCTCACATGCAGAAAGCTCCATTTGACATCCTCATGGACAGAATGACTGATAACAGGAACTTTCCAGGAGAGTTGCCAGTTCATTTTTTTTCCCCTCCGCAATGTATTCATCACTCTTACAAGATGGATGGTACCATAATGAAGCTCTGTACGCCGTGAAGTATTAAGCATTGTGCCATATTAATGCATTTTGTACCAACAAAGTTTAAACAAGTTTAAATATCAGTGTGTACAAGGACAGATGAGATAAATAGATGATTGCAATTGACTCCATTCACTCAAAATTAGAAATGGGCAAAGTAGGTGTAAAAATGCATGTCAGTTTGTTTATTGCGTGGCTTACGGTTATTACCTTCAGAACGCTGATACGATTGTCTCCTCCTCTCACAATCTGAACTTCGGCAGAGTCTTGCGCATGAACAGATGTGGCTTGGATGAGGAATCCTGGCATGGTGGCTTCCATACCTTTTGCAGCAAATACAGAACCATCTGCTTCAACCCGCAAGTCTGGGTTGGAAATTGCAAACTCCAGTCCTTCATTCCCACTGCAGTCGTCAAAGTGCACTGGAAGGACACAAAGAAAAATGGCAATTAAGATACAGACTTCTGCGACAGCTTTCATTATTCCAGAAGCAGGCCTCTGCCATTTCTCATGCTCCAAGGAACAACCTCCAGCAGTGTAAGTGTAGATCTCTGCAGCCATTCATCTTATGAAATGATAAGAAAACTGTCATTCCATTAGCAGTGTATTGCTTCTGTGGTTGCCAATGTCTGACTTGCATCATAAAATTGGGTGACAACACAATGGAAAGTTTAACACATTGCAAATTTAATATAGTTTTAAAAGAAACAGCATTTTTTTCCCTTTGCTCCACCGGAAGACTTTTGTGCAGAGCTACCAGCAATCAAGCATGATGAAATCAACACATACAACATTATCCAGAGAATACCTTGTAAGTTCCAACTTATTCCATGTTATACATGCTTCCATAATCTATGCACAAATTTTAAAATATTCATGATTTCTTTAAGGAAATCACAAATGTAATCCAGTCTCATTCTTCAACATTAGTCCTTTTTTTTTAATCACAAGTAGGCTTTTGTTTTATTCATCACAAGTTGACTTACATTAACACTGCAATGAAGTTACTGTGAAAATCTCCTAGTTGCCACAATCTGGCACCTGTCTGGGTACATGGAGGGAGAATTTAGAAAGGCCAATGCACGTAAACAATACGTCTATCAGACTGTGAGAGGAAACTGGAGCACCTGGAGGAAGCCCATGCAGACACGGGGAGAAAGGCCATACTCCACACAGACAGTGACTCAAGCCAGGAATCAAATCCAGATCCCTGGTGCTGAGAGGCAGTAGCGCTAACCACTGTGTCATCGTGATTTGCTCTTAAATTGTTACAATGAACCAACAATCAGTTTGAGGGTAAATTTATTTAGGCCACAAGTTCTATATTAATGGTTAGTTTCTAAGTTCATACAACATTTCCAATACAATGAGCGATAAAGTTGGCTGCTTGCATGGTTAACGTGGCACTTGAGTTTTGTGTTCCAAAAACTAATAAGCTGGGAAAACGTATACCGCACCACAGCCTTATTTGCAATGTTAAGTGTGTCTTTCAGCAATCCATAGTTAACACCACTCAAGTGTGAATCAAATGAATTCAAGCAAACCAGAGCTGTGATGACAAAAATCAAGTAAAAGGCACTGATACCATTTCAATATGGTTCCAACACATGGTTTGCAGCGTAATTTACATTTCTCTGAAATCCATTCCAGAAAACTACGTCGCCCACTTTGAACTAGGTTTTATTCCTCCTGTTCTCCTGCAAAAAAAGGCTGGAGTAGAATTTGATGACAACTCAATCTGTCCAATCTAACGTAGTTAAGAATGGTTCATTCCTTCGCCTCCAGCTCACTGTAATTCACTGATTTCAAGACACATTGCACCAGAACCCTGACACATTTCCAGGACAAGTCAGTAAAATTGTTGAAAACTGGAGCAGCACACCATGTACTTTTAAAAACAGATGAGAAATTATTTGTGATATGATAAGCTGATGAGACATTAGTATGGTAACATTTTAAATAGAGACTGTCCCTCAATAATAATAGTGAAATGTTAATTATTTTTGCTTTCTTAAATCTCTTGTTTACATCTGGAGGATCATAGAATCCCTACAGTGGAGAAGGAGGCCATTCAGCCCATCAAGCCTACACCATCAACAATCCCATCCAGGCCCTATCCCCATAACCTCATGTGTTTACTATGATACTAAGGGACAATTTAGCATGGCCAAATCCAGCTAACCCACACAACATTCAGAGTGTGGGAAGGAACCATACCAGCTGGAGGAAACACAGATAACACAGGGAGAATGTGCAAAAATCAGCAATAGAAAGAGATAGAAAGTGTTATGCGGGAGCAAGAAAGTTAATTTGATACCAAGTGTCAATGAAGCAAACAGAAACAAACATAACTATTTGGAAATCAGAGTTGATAAATTGCAATGCCTGACTGTTATGAAGTGGAGGTGCCGGCGTTGGATTGGGGTGGACACGGTAAGTAGTCTCACAGCACCAGGTTAAAGTCCAACAGGTTTATTTGGAATCACGAGCTTTTGGAGTGTTGCTACTTCATCAGGTGAGTCACCTGATGAAGAGGGTAGCGCTCTGATAGCTCGTGAATCCAAATAAACTTGTTGGGCTTTAACCTGGTGTTGTGAGACTTCTTACTGTGGATGTTATGACCCAGTGCATCAAGGTGTTAATGAGAGGCAGTGGCCATCTTGACCTGGTATTAATAAAATCATCAGATGATGTACAGGAAATGGAAGTCATAGCACTGTGCGAGTTGGTTACCCACAGAAGTTAACGTATTCTGTTATTCAGAAATATCTCGGAACAGGAGCTAAGTAAATAACTTTGAATAGGGACAAACCCAGTACAATTGAGGAGTAAATAAAGCAAATAAATGAGCAAACATTGTTCAACAAGACTTCAGGGGGAATGGAACACATTTGAGGATAAAATGCTGAATGTGCAGAATAATCAATGGCAAAAATCAACAACTGCAGACTGTACAAGTGTGACCCAAAATGGATTAACAGGCAAGTAGAGGGAGAAAAATACATGAGAAAGTGCAAGAGGCTCACTGGGATGAATGTAAAAAAAATGCAGGAACATTTTAAAAGGGACATAAAGAGACTTTGAAAAAAAGCTGAAGCACCACCAGCTGATCAAAACTTTAACATAAACATGCAATATTTTACCAGAAGTCATTTAAAGAAAAGATTAAAATTCTAAAAGATGAAGACAGTAGCAGAAAGATAAGAACAAGGACAAAATGGTTAAATAATCTGAATGATTATTTTTCTCCAAGTGTTCACAAGAACGACCACGAACAATTTGCCTTCCAAAACAGTGATAACCCAGAATCAAATCAATGAGTTTTAGAGATGGAGTTCAGAGTCAGATCAAAAAGACCTCTGATCAAACAAGCACAAGTGACATGTGCTATTTATTCCAGAGTACAGAATGAAACAAGGGAGAAGATTGATAGTTTGCGAACAATCATTATGACAGGGGCGGTAAGGAATTTAAAGAGCATCAGGGGGCAAATTCTTAGAAGCCAAAGACATTTTGAAGTTTATAAGGTTAACAGTAAAATGAAACGTATGTAAAGATGATGAAGTGTGTTGCAAGTGTTAATTTAATAGCTTACATTTCATTGACAATATTACTATAGAATTAACTAACTTGTGAATAGTGGTAGTTAAGTTTGCATGAGAGGATTGAAGACCGGACAATGACCAAAAACGAATCATAGCTATGGATGACAAATTGTAGGTGTTTGCAGTGGCAAGGTATCCCAGAACTGCCAATGTCACACAGCAGGCAACCTCTTCCAAATACCAAAGGTACATATTTTATCCTCATTTCACAACATGATAGCTGAAATACTCAAACTTAATGATACTGTTGGCATACAACAAAGAAAGAGAGGATCCAGGGCCCCAGCAGGGCACCACAGGTGATGCTTTCAGCTGCCTTGCCCACACTCGGATTTACCCAGTATTTGCCTGCCTAGTACACCTCAATGCTCCATTCATTCCTCTCTGTCCAGGAATCTCACATAGCCAGCTGAATCGCCAACATTCACTCTCACGCTCATCCTATTAGCTCCTCATACCCATGCTGCGCAGCAATCCAATACAAACGCTGCCCTTTGCCCTTCATCACACAAACCTCATAACCACTCACAGCTATCAGTGTTCCCTCCTTACAGGAGAAGTAACCATATAACCTTGAGTAGAGATGAAGAGTAGGACTTGTGGGAGGGAGGGTGGTTGTCTTCCTATGGTGGCACACTGCCCATCATTGAAAATGGGCACCCACCTGTCCAATTGGGGAGGTGGACTTGGGCAAGGAACTTGCAGATGTCAGCAGCAACCTCTCATGGAGCCGCACAATGGCACAATGGTTAGCATTGCTGCCTCACGGCGTCAGGGACCTGGGCTCGATTCCTGGCTTGGGTCTGTGTGGACTCTACATGTTCTCCCCGTGTCTGTGTAGGTTTCCTCCGAGTGCTCTGGTTTCCTCCCTCAATCCGAAAAACATGCTGATTAGATGCATTGACCATGCTAAATTCTCCCTCAATGTACCTAAACAGGCACCAGAATGTAGCAACTAGGGGGTTTTCACAGTAACCTCATTGCAGTGTTAATGTAAGCCTACTTATGACTAATAAATAAACTTTAACTTTATGACAGCTTGAGGTACAAGTGAGCACGCATGGCGAGAAACTGACCCTCGGTTTGTCTACCCTTTAATGGGATTGCGAGAGGGAGGCCTCACCTACTTCCAGCTCGGTCTGTGTCTCCTTCCCCTGCTCTGCGAAGGGGTATACAACTGAGCAGAAAACTTGTGCTGCTGCTGGGGTTGCTCGTGCTGCTATTGGCATTGATCTTGATCCTAGTCACAGGGGGAAGGTCGAGCTGTACAAGCGGCTCCCATGCTGTGGTGAAGCTTGGCAGCAGGAAAATGCAACTGCAGGTATCTGGAGTTCTCAACAGGTGGAGGTGCCTTTCAAGAAGTCTCAATCACCTGTCACGCTGTGACAGCACGCTTTGAGAGAGGCAGTGCTTTGAACAGCAGTCTGGCAGTGCTAGTGCTGGAGCTCTTCAGCGTAACTGATCAAAGTCGTGCCAGCTTGTCAGTTTCACTGGTCTCCCCTGTGCTCTCTCCTCAGTGACCACGGTGTGTTTCTGACAGTTTGAGAAACCGGTTCCGTGGCTGTGGAAAGCTAGGTTCAGGCTTAAAGCAGCTGAGTCTGACCAGTCTCAACAACCTCTTCCTTACCCGATGCCTCCCCACTGCCTCACTGGGGAAGAGCTGGAAGAGGATGGGATCGCAAACTAACACCAGCTAAAGAACTCTCCCACGCAGCTCACACCAAGCCCACCCGCAACAGCCTGGAAAATTCTGTCCATTGTGTTACAAATTTAATCTATGATGATTTAAAATCTTGGTCATAATTATTCGTTTGTTGTAATCTTTTATACCTAATCGTGTGATTGGGAGTTTGAATCACCTGAACCTCATGCTATTGGCATCACAAGGGTTTGGCATTCATTTCGACCAACACCCACCCACAACTAACAACTGCAGAGAGCTAATGGGGCAACGGTAACTATTACTACTATTTACAGGGGAGGAAGTGGTATAGTGGTATTGTCGCTGGCGTAATAGCCTGGAGATCCAGCGTAAAGTTCTGGGGACCTGGGTTCAAATCCTGCCAAGGCAGATGTAAAACTTGAGTTCAATTTTTAAATATCTGGAATTAAATGTCTAATAATAGCCATGAAACTATTGTCAATTGTTGCAAAAACCTATCCGGTTCATTAATGTCGTCTGGGGAAGGAAATCTGCCGTCCATACCTGGTCTGTCCAACATGGGACTCCAGAGCCACAGCAACGTGGTTGACTATGAAATGGCCCAGCAAGCCACTTAATTCAAGAACAATTAGGGATGGGCAATAAATGCTGGCTCAGTCAGCGATGCGCACATCCCCAGAATAAATAACAGAAAGATTACTAATACCTACCAGCACCTGCCGTCTCACCGTATCTTTTTATAATGATTATTTTTTACTTTAAGTAGAAGCTTCCCTTTAGAGGTGCATGTATACCACAACAGTTTTCAGTTGGCAACGGACGGAAGGTTGCAGTATGAATCAGGAGTTAGGATGCAGTTTAACTCCGAAAGAGACAATCCACAAAACACCTGCAGTAACTTGACAAGGCTTCTTTGACAACTTCTCCTCAGCCCAAAGCCTCTGCCACCTAGAAGAGCAGTGCCAGCTGGGGAATGCTACCATCTGCAAGTTCCTCTCCACATCACACACCAGCTTGACTCGGAAAAGAATGACTGTTCCTTCATCGGTGCTGGTTCAAAATCCTGGAACTCCATCCTTGACAAAGCACTGTGAGAGTACCTCCACCACATGGATTGTGCCACCTCAAGGAGGCCATTCACCATTGCCTTGCATTAGGGATGGACGAAAAATGCTGACCTTCCAAGTGACACTCATGTCCATTAATGAATAAATTATGACCAAAGCTAAAGTTTATTATTTATTTATTAGTCAGTAATGGGCTGACATTAACACAACAATGAAGTTCCTCTAAAAATCCCTTAGTCGCCACACTCTGACACTCATTTGGGTACAATGAGGGAGAATTTAACATGGCCAATGCACCTAACCAGCATGTTTTTTTGGACTGTGGGAGAGAGCCAGAGCTGACAAAGGGAGAACGTGCAGACTCTGCACAGGCAGTGACCCAAGCCGGGAATCGAACCCAGGTCCCTGGAACTGTGAGGCAGCAGAGCTAACCACTGTGTCACTGATGCTATCTGGCAATTTAATATTGCCACTGCATGGACAATAAAAGTGGTCAGCAAATAACTTGGACCTCCAGCATTGATTTTGAATATATCTGTGAATTAATTGAAATGCTTAGCTTATACTCTTTCAACATTTAAATACCGAGTAGCAGAGCTCCATCAGTTCACGTGCATGATGTTCTTGGTAGAGGGAAGACTTGCAGTTTCAGTTAGGCAATACAAACAAGATACTGCCTAGTTATAATCAATACCTTAACTAGCAGTCTGTGACTGTTAACCACAGTATTAGGCATCCGTGTAAGTAATCTATTAACCACCGATATATAAGGTGGAATGTTGGTCAGCGATCACAAAATAACCAGAACCCCCGTAGCAGATGGACACAAATGAAAATGAATTTTGAGAGAGATAACCAGTTCACGCATGACAAATGGAAATGAACAGAATTGAACTGAAATTTTTTGTCGCCTAGTACGGAATGTACAAATCAGCGTCAAGCTGGCTTTGAAATTTCACACACGCTTTTGCTTCCCGAGATATTTCTGTTACTATAATGGTGGCTAAAGTACATATGTCACAACATATTATTTGTCATTTTGAAACAGCTTTCTTTATGTGCAAGACATTACTGTATTACAGAGGAAAATGCCAACGTTTATTAGAGATTTACACTGTGTGCTATTATCAAGTGTATTGCTGATATTGTCCAAAATGCTCTCCTTGAGGTTGAAAGCATCTACTTTGAATTAGTATGAGAGCATGTTTACAACTTTCCTTCACTTTCCATTTGTGCAGCGAGAGGGTGCAGTTTATAGATTGACAAAAAAAATCCAAGAATAATACGACAGTTAGTCAGACAATTCTAAATTACGAATATGTCACAAGAATCGGCTTGACCTTCCTATGAACCAGCAGAATTTACATGAGTCTAACTCTCTGAAAAATATTTGACACTGTATTTGATGGTCAGCACGGTGGCACAGTGGTTAGCACTGCCGCCTTACAGTGCCAAGGACCCAGGTTTTATTCCCGGCTTGGGTCACTAGCTATGCAGAGTCTGCATGTGTTTCCTCTAGGTGCTCCAGTTTCCTCCCACAGTCCAAAAGACATGTTGGTTCAGTGCATTGGCTGTACTAAATTCTCCCTCAGTGTACCTGAATTTTTGGCGAGTTCTGCTTTTGGTAGACTGTGCTCCATTGTATGGAAACGTCAAGGAATCAGCCCAGCAACAAAACTGAAGGTCTACAGCGCCATGGTACTCACTATCTTCCTGTATGCCTGTGAAATGTAGACTGTGTATCAAAGGCATGCAAGACATCTCAATTATTTCCACATGACTTGTCATCGCAGACTATTATGCATCAGATGGCAAGACAAAGTACCAGACACTGAAGTTCTCTTTAGACCAAGTCTACCATCAGTCCACACATGCTGATGAGAGCACAGACCCCAGTGGGCAGGTCATGTCATCCGTATGCCAGATGAGCGCATACTCAAGCAGCTCCTTTTTGGGGAAATCTCTGCTGGAAGACGCTCGCATGGAGAGCAGAAGAAACATTACAAAGACACACTCAAGGCCTCCCTGAAGTCTCCTGACATAGGCATGACTACCTGGGAAACGCTGGCACAAAATCGCCCTACCTGGCGCTGCCTCATCCACAAGTACTGTCAAGCTTACGAAGCAAGGTGCATTGCTGAAGCTCAACTTAAGTGTGAGCTGCGCAAGTGCAGAGCCACCAGGGCAAGAACTACAGTGTCTACACAAGTGTGCCCACTATATGCCAGGACATTTCGTGCCCGAATTGGCCTGATCAGTCATCTTTGGACACACCGCATCCAGTCTCAAAATGACTAATGGTGTTGAGGTCCTCATCGACAACGATGGATGAACAACAACTCGAATTTTCATAGTAACTTCATTGCAGGGTTAAAGTAAGATTATTTGTAACACTAATAAATAAACTTTTTAAAAATCCACAAATATGTCCTCAACTACCCCCCTCCCTACTGGTTTCCCCCCCTCCCCACACAGACATTGCCACGGCTCCCATGAATTTCAAAACAATCTTTGGATTTAGAAGGGCTTGGGGGAGGAGCAGTTTGTGTTTGTACCATTTATAACACTGAAGAACAGCTTCAATGCAGCATGAAAAGTTCATCAGAACAATTGAGTACTCTTATATACGAATGAAACAGTGATGAAATGTCAAAGGAACTTAAAGAACACCATAGTGTTCCAAACAAAGCACAGGACAAATGGGCAATTTTTGGATTTGGATTCACGTCTAAACCTAGGAAATTTGTAGAGATCCAAACAGAGGTGCAAAACTGGATGGAGATCATTACAGCCCAATGGAGATGAAGTGCAGGCATTTATAAGTAGTCAATGAACATCCAGAGACAGTTGTCAGACCAGCAAGGAAGTCTTTCACACTAAACACAGCTGTACTATCAGATAGAGGTGAGTCCACCAAGGTCAGGTTTGATCTGAAGGGTGATCAGATCTTGCCATCTCTTGGAAATTTGACATTCTATGAAATTAAGAATCTAAGATATCCAAATCCCACTACCGGTCAGTTTAACCAACCAAGGCTGGTGCAGGATTGAGGTTACATCACAAGTTTAGTAAATTGCATTTCTTATTTTATTTTCAGAGACTTCAGAACAAAGCAGCAACATATCGTCTAATGTTCTTCACTTCAACTCCTTGCAAAAATTGTGGTAGTGAGCTGTAGCAGGATTATACACTTTGTCTTTATAAATGTATTTACAATCCAATTTCTTTCAGCAAATCTTACCCCAGAGTGTAATGTGCTCCAGAAAATAGAAGTATGATTTTGAATAAACTTAGTTCAATGCCTCTCGATCTAGGTTGCAAGTTATATGTTCTATCCATATCCAAGATCTGACTCTCCTTTACATCTGTAATAAAGCGTGACACTGTTTTTATGTACTAATTTTCATGGATATTATACTGTCAACCTCCACCCTTACTCTACCCCCCACTGTGATTTTGTGCACTTGTCTGAATCATTGGGGATAACGTAGCAACAAAACAGTTATGATTTAAAAATAATACTCCACCGCTGATCTATCCAAGCGACTATTCGAGTTTCACAACGGGCTGCTTTTCATGTCACTGTTCTAATTGAAGCAGGTAGAAGAAGATTGGGAATATTATAAGACCTTTTTTCCCCCTCAAAAGCATTTTTGTTTCGTGTGTGCGTGTCTCTCTCTCTCTCTAAGATAGCGCAGCCTTTGTGACTTGGACCAAAAGAAATAGAATGAGTAATCACACCAAAGGGTGGAGTCCTCTCTCTCAGGCATAATCACCAAGCTGCCTCGTAGTAGACATGTTAAGAGCTGGAGCTATTGCTCCAGGCGAGCCAAGGGCTGCAAACGCCTGTACCAAGTTTCTCTTATCAATAAATACCTTTTGTTCTAAACAAAGGCTCAAAACTCTTGACGATGCTAGAAAGTGGAGTAAGAAGTTTCACAACAACAGGTTAAAGTCCAACAGGTTAAATCCCAAAAGCTATTGGCTTTTACTATCAAATAAACCTGTTGGACTTTAACTTGGTGTAATAGGACTTCTTACTCTGTTTACCCCAGTCCAATGCCAGCATCTCCACATCATGATGCTAGAAAGCCACAGCACAACAATGTTAAATTTCAATTCCTTGAGTTAATGTTGTATAGCAATTCTGAGCACTGCTGAAACTGTCAGCCACAGTTGGAGTATGCTTCTATCAGGCTTCAGTTGGAAAACCAACAGCAAGCAACTTAAAGAAATGACCACATCTGATAAAGGGAAAAGAGTGATGGGAGCAGACTGGCCTGTCACACCATGCTGCAAATAAACATTTTATCAACTGCTTCCCGAGTGCTGGCGATCACAGCAATTGTACAGCATGAGGCCAAATGGAGGCAACGGGTCATGAAGGGAACAAAAACAGGAAAAATATCTATCAAACCAGTATTAAAACCTTTGTTTGTAATATGCAATTACGTGAACCAACTGGTAAGAATTGACGTGCTCTTCCAATCAGCCAACGTCAGTTCGACCTTTCTGACGCTGTACTGAATACTGAGGTGAAATGTTACACGCAGTAAAATCGAAGAGCTTTGTTCCAAGTTAATGATTTTTCCAAGTTTTGATAGGACATAATGTGGGAATCTTTTATGTTTGTGATAATTACTGTACCGTAATTGTGAGACTGAAGGGGCATTGTCATTCAGAAACAGGTATTACAATAAGGCTGAGGAGATGGGAGGAAATTATAGAAAACTTTCAATGAGGCACAATATAGAAAATCTAACATTTTAAGCCTGTGATATAAGGTAACAATGGCATTTTCTGAAAGAAACTGTTCCATTTCAAATTTTCAAGACCTTCAGTTGCCCTGTAATATTGTAATTCTCAGAACTAATAAACATGCAGCAGCTCATTGAAAGATACTCTTTGACCCGCTGAAATCAAGACAGTATAATATGAAAAGAAATGGCTAATGTTCTACCTTTGCAGGGAATATGCATAACCATTATAGCAAAAGGAACATATTCATATTTAACGTAAGGGAGTTTTTGCTGCATTTTGTATGAGCATCCAAGTGGTAAAGGATTCAGAAGAGTGGACCAAAGGTACGACCAAGTTAATCACTAGTGAAGAGTTTTGTTTTGAAAAGGCAAAGAGCAAAGTTTAAGTTTAAAGTTTTAAGTTCATTTCTTAGTGTCACAAGTAGGCTTACATTAACACTGCAATGAACTTACTGTAAAAATCCCTGAGTCGCCACACGCCGGTGTCTGTTCAGGCACACGGAAGGAGAATTTAGCATGGCCAATGCACCTAACCCAGCACGTCTTTCAGACAGAGGGGAAACCAGAGCACCCGGAGGAAACCCACGCAGACACGGGGAGAAGATGCAGAGTCCACACAGACAGCGACCTCAGCTGGGAATCAAACCCGGGTCCCTGGCACTGTGAGGCAGCAGTGCTAACTACTGCGCCAACAGAAGAAAAAATGCTCAGGGATGATGTTGGGTAGAGCCAAAACAGTGATAATTTTGGCACTGAGGGCACTGGAAGGAAGAGACTTCATGGCCTAAAAGATGCTGTAGAATTCAGGAGAGCTGAAGGCGTTATAGATCCATATATAAGACAATTTTTTTGTATCTTGTACTTTGACAGATAAGGATTTGATTTTGTTTTGATTTTATTTATTATTGTCACATGTATTAGTATACAGTGAAAGATATTGTTTCTTGCGCACTATGCAAAGCATACCATTCATAGAGAAAGGAGAGTGTAGAATGCAGTGTTAAAGTCATAGCGAGCATGTAGAGAATGGTCAACTTAATGCGAGGTAGGTCCATTCAAAAGTCTAATGGCAGCAGGGAAGAAGCTGTCATGGGTTTGTCAGTGACCTCAGACTTTTGTATTTTTGTCCTGACAGAAGGAGATGCAAGAGAGAATGTCCAGCATGTGTAGAGTCCATAATTATGCTGGCTGCTTTGCCAGGGCAGTGGGAAGTGTAGACAGAATCAAAGGATAGGAGGCTGTTTTCCATGATGGATTGGGCTATATTCACGATCTTTTGTGATTTCTTTTGGCCTTGGGCAGAGCAGGAGCCATACCAAGCTGTTATACAACCAGAAAGAATGCTATGATGCATCTGTAAAATTTATTAAGAGTCATAGCTGACATGCCAAATTTCCTTCGTCTTCTGAGAAAGTAGAGGTGTTGGTGGGCTTTTTTAACGATAGTGTCAGCATGGGGATACTACAACAGGTTGTTGGTGATTTAGACACCTAAAAACCTGAATCTTTCGACCATTTCAACTTTATCCCCATTGATGCATGTTCTCCACTATCTCAGTGTAGGTCAAAATGTAGATGGCAAAGTTTTAGACAAATTGGCATTAGTATTGAGTTTGTGAGAAGCAGGTAAGGAAAGAATTCAAGAAACTTCGCTTTGAGATAACAAAAGCATGGATAAGGGATCAGTTGATTGTAAAACTGGAAAACGACTTGCTTTATTATATGCTGTGTATTTACTATCCTGTTCCATTTCAAACACTTAAAAAGCATTTGCATAAGTACACGGATGGGAAAGGATTAGACGGATATGGGGCAAATGTGGGGAGTTGGGATTAACTGGGAGGGCAGCATAGTCAGCATGGACTGGTTCGGCTGTAGGGTCCTGCCGGAGTTCAACGGATTTTTCGTGGTCCACCCCTCACCCGCTCTGCTTCCTGTGTCAGGCAGGACAGTAAAATTCCAGCCTTCCATTCGAACTATCCAGCCATGTTAAAAGGACATTGGTTGTATGCTGTAAGGGACAATCAGAAAATGTTTCTTCTTTTTGAATAGGATTAAAAAACTATATGGCCTTTTATTCCCTCTGTGTTTTTCCTCTCTCCATTAAATTCTCACTCATTGTTAGAGGCATATGTTATGAGAAATGCAAAGACAATGAAGGTTATTGCTTTGACGGAGTAGTTTCCCTTCTGTTAATTAATATAGTACAAGTGAATGGTGGTCTGAGATATATCTCCACACTGGAAGGGTTGGTGAGTCAATACTGATCTTTCTTTGCTAGGTTTAATATTATTGGTGTAGATTAAGCCCAACCTTTGAAAAACCTGCTTCACTTCTGAGCAAAGGCCTGGACAAGGCACTTAAGTGACAATATAAGGCTTTCCCTGGGATTTAGGACCCCAAGGGCAGAAATCTCATCAGTGGAAAGATTCAGGTTAATCAGAGTTTGGCAGTGTGTCCTCCACTTGCCATCATAATGAAATGAGATAGAACATGGAGGACTGAGTAAGATTCCATTGGTTCCTGATTAGACACTAAATGCCTTTGAATGATGGATCCTCCTGGAAGGTGGTCTGGTAAACCTGGTAGTGTTTGCCTGGCAGCTTTCTGGATGCACAGAAATACTGTATAGCTCCTGTTTAATCTCTAAATTTCAATTGGCTCATGGAGAATAGGTGGTCGATCTGTTTGAAAATAAGCCTAATTGGCAACTGCTTATTGTTCACATTGATGCAAGTTTCTTGTTCCCCACACAGATATAAATCAACCTTGGTGTCTAAGACAAAATGATTTGCTACGGAGATTATTAAATAGTGAGGCTGTTTGCTTTATTAACCGATTTGCCTTTTGAAATCAATGCATGAATGTTGACTGGTTTTTGTTTAGTGTGAACTAATAGATCTCTCATGGCTTGCTCATGAATAATTTATGATTCAGAGTACGTCAATGGTGTTTAGATATTAATCTGCCGATTCCTTTAAAGATCAGTGCTCTTAATCAACAAAATAAAAGAATCGTAATTCCTGACAAATTGCTGAGGTCACTCAGAGACTAATTGTAACACTTGAAAATGTTGGGGTCCTGGTCAATGACTGACTCATTTGACTTTGTTCTAAATCTGTAATAAGAACAGTCTCATGCTTTCTTTTATGTACTGGTTCACCCTCCCTGGCATTTTTCATAAGTAAACCAATCATGCTTATATTATTCAGCTATGAACCGGGCCTCTGCATCTAATATCACCTTTCAGAATGGACAAATCCAGATAATATTAGCTGATAGTAATTCTTTGAAGGCAAATGGAACATTTTGAAAATTGCAGATCAATAATGAGTCTTTTTTATTTTGAGGATTATTTTACACCTGTGACAAAATATGATCCCTCATTTATTGTCGTTGACATCTGAAGTGTGATGGATGCAGGGAAGATTATAGCTGCTTTTTTTTTTAAAGGTATAGGTAATGATTTCTCTGTGCCTTTGCATGATGTAGAACTGAAAGATAGGGCTGGATTTAATGCGGCAGACAGGTCTACTTCACCGCAGGAGAGGCTGCACATCAGTCTCTCAATAGTATGGAACACCTCCATTGATTAAGTTGGATGTGGAACAGGTCCATGGGGGGAACTTGCCTGCTCATGACAGGTTGTCAATTAGGCTCATTACTAAGCCAATTGACACCAATTATCCCGAGGCCCACTGGAATTTAGTGGTGGCTCAGGGATTAAATGGAAGCTGAACATCTTTTCCTGTGCCCTTAAAAGGCTGCTAGGCAAACCCTATTGTGTAGGTGCTGAAAGCCACCCCCTTTGTCCTTGTATCTGACTTACCCTAGGCCTGCTCCTCTGACCAGCTCCCCACGATCCCCATCCTGCCCTTACTCATCTGTGCTCCTCGTCCCACAATGATCACAGACCTTTCTCTAGGTGAACTACTGGCAGCGGTCATCACTCCAAGTAATGTTGCCTCACAGTGTCAGGAACCTGGGTTTGATTCCCGGCTTGGGTCACAGTCAGTGTGGAGTCTGCACAATCTCCCTGTATCTGTGTGGGTTTCTTTTGGGTGCTCCAGTTTCCTCCCACAGTCCAAAAGATGTGCTGGTTAGGTGCACTGGCCATGCTAAATTCTCCCTTAGTGTACCTGAACAAGTACTGGAGTGTGACAACTTGGGAATTTTCACAGTAACTTCATTGCAATGTTAATGTAAGCCTACTTGTGACACTAATGAATAAACTTTAAAAAAGACACAACTAAAGTCTTGTCACATACCCAGGTCATAATTTAAATTGCAAACATCACTTCTGGGTTGTAGTTAGACCACTGTAACTATCTCCTTAGAGACTTATAACTTTTAACAAGAAATCTGAATTTGTAGCATCTACTTTAAAAGATCACACAACGAGATTTTAAGTTTTATATCTTTTACTGCAAGAAACTGTTATGAAATAGAGTTGGTTAAAACAATTTGTATGTGTATTGACAACATTAGAAACAAAAATATCAGTTTAAGTTTAAGCTTCATTTGTGTTCCTGTATTTGATTTTAAGAAAGGGTGCAACTTCAGTTAGCTTCATATTAAACAAAAGTGCCTGCATGTCTATAGGTTTTTGTCTCACTTTAAACTGCGCCTGCATTGTATTTGAGGTTTTACAACATAAAAGCAATTATAGGTTTTAAAAAGCTTAGCTGTTGCTTACCAACCAGAGGTTTACCCCAAGACATCAAAAACTGATGAAATAGTTGTAAGCTGGAACCAGAAAAACTGAACATAAGGAAGAGAACTACATGAACAAATTTCCCAAAATAACAGAGGCCACCTGTACAGGCAGGACAATACAGGGATACAAAGTACATGTCCAGAAACTATAGAACACCCAGAAGTCAGGGAATCAGTGTTCTAGGAAGCACTTGGAATACTGTGTGCAATTCTGGTCATCCTACTATAAAAAGGATATTATTAAACTAGAAAGAGTGCAATAAAGATTTACTAGGATGCTACCAGGACTTGGATTGAGTTGTAAGGAGAGGCTGAATAGACTGGGACTTTTTTTCTCTGGAGAGGAGGAGATTGAGGGGTGACCTTATAGAGGTCTATAAAATAATGAGAGGCATAGGCAAGAAACATAGTTAATATCTTTTCCCAAAGATAGGGGAGTCTAAAACTAGAGGGCGTAGGCTTAAGGTGAGAGATGAGACATATAAAAGTGACCAGAGGGGCAATTTCTTCACACAGAGGATGGTGAGTGTCTGGAACAAGCTGTCAGAGATAGTAATAGAGGCGGGTACAATTTTATATTTTAAAAAGCATTTAGATAGTTGCATGGGTACAATGGATATAGGCCAAATGCAGGCAATTGGGAT
This sequence comes from Carcharhinus amblyrhynchos, assembly GCF_965287045.1. Taxonomy (NCBI): domain Eukaryota; kingdom Metazoa; phylum Chordata; class Chondrichthyes; order Carcharhiniformes; family Carcharhinidae; genus Carcharhinus; species Carcharhinus amblyrhynchos. The sequence continues at coordinate 17,797,770 of NC_137327.1, forward strand.
TAGTTTCAGGGTTTTGAAAAAAAAAGGCGGCATGGACAAGTTGGGCCAAAGGGCCTGTTTCCATGCTGTAAACATCTAAAGGAATAAAGAACAGAAATTTGTAAGGTTCAGTGAATTCAGGAGCAGAGAGAGAGAGGTTCCCAGTGAAAAGACGGAAACAGACTTGATGTTGTCAGTTAGTGAGAACTAATCAGAAGGTTGGTGGCACCTTAATGCATTCCGTTAAACAACAATATTATGTTGGTATGGTTGGGGATCTGAGATTGTGTAGAAGCTTGAATGCATGTAGTGAACAAGGACAGAGGAAGACTAAAACAAAGAGGTTGAAATCCTAAGTGTGGATCCTTGGTGAAGATATATGGGAGAAAGCCTTGGGTTGGAGGAGATTTCAAAGTATGTTATTTGAGTTGTGATTGGAGACCCTCTTATGAAAATCAGAGTCCCAGTGAAACCAGTTAGCTCACAGTATGACAAACATCTGGTGGGATTTGATGAGAAATCTACAGAGGTTGCTTCAGGTGGCATCTGTCACTTGCATTCAAAGTACGGTGTGTCTGACCACATTTCACATTTATGGACTTTCAAATTAAGGGGGATGCCACACTGGACCAAGATGAAGAGAAATTCTTTTATGCAGATGGTTGTGGACCTTCGGAATTCGCTATCCCGAGGGCTGTGGAGGCTCAGTCATTATGTATGTTTAAGCTAGAGATTGATAGATTTCTGATCAGTAGCATAAAGGGTTATGGCCATTGTGTGGGTAAAAGGCATGAAGCTGTCCGATCAGCATGATAGCATTAAATGGCAGGGCAGTCACAACGGGCTGAACAACCTACTGCTGTTTCTATGTTTCCGTAGAAACATTGAGAATTATGAAGACATTAGGGTGGAAGATATATTTTGTATCTTGTGTAATCCTTATTGATGTCTGTGGATCTATGAAAGGGTAGTTGGAAAGAAGGAGTTGTGTGTAGTAATCAATATTTTCTTGTTTAATATATGTTTTAGTCTTTTACTAAAGATCAATTGGTAGTCATGTAACTCTGCTCATTCATATCTCTAAACAAAAAAACGTTGGCTGAAAATTTCCTATCTGACACGCCGTGGGAATCGTAGCGAGACAGAAAATTCGGTAGACCATCTAAAAGTCTGTTGAGCTTGCACTGGAATTTGCTATCCTGGGGCGCACACAGCCAGAATGTCCCATCCATTATGGCCTATTGAGCCAGGGTTCCAATTTGGGACCTATCTAGGAGTACAGAACTGTGCCATTTCCTCCAACATTCAGAAGATGTGAGGATTAAGTTGATTGGCCATGCTAAATTGCCCCTTAGTGTCCCATGATGTGTAGGTTAGAGGGATTAGCAGGGTAAATATTTGGGGTTAAGGGGATAGGGCCTGGGTGGGATTGTTTTTGGTGCAGACTCGATGGGCTGAGTGGCCTCCTTCTATACTGTAGGGATTCTATGATTCTATAGTATCAGCTGGAATTGCAATAAAACTCACTCAAAGCAAAGCCATCATAACACTGCTTTTAGGCAACTTACACTTTAGACTTTGGAACATAACTTTCCCCGTTAAGTTTTGAAACAACCAAAAATCTCCTGCTCCACAGTTATACTTTGTACTGTCCCTTAAGTGGACATTAAAGAAGTTCATACAAGAAGTCCAAAGTGACTCCTGGATCACAAGGGATTGATTCTAATCTTTACCATTCTTAGCTTAGTAAACTTTAACCCTAGACTATCGTTCCTGGTGATCATTTTCCTGGAGATTCGCCCTCTAGCTTAAGCTAAGCAAATCTTACAGCCTTGTTTCAAATTCTCATGAACTGGATCCTTTCAATACAAGTGTGAGCTCTCACCTGCATTCTGTACAGTGAACTAGAAAGACTTGCTACCATTATCTGTTCCCTCTCAGACCCTCCTTGCCTTTTGAAATATATTTTAGGAGAAGCTTGTAAAATCCATCTCCATGACGATGTGAATCACATGGAACTTGTATCAGGCTGAAATGCTGATCAGCTATCTTTGAGGCCCCAATTTTATTTATTTATTACCATCAAAAGTAGGCTTACATTAACATTGCAATGAAGGTACTGTGAAAATCCTCTAGTCACCACACTACCCTGTTTGGGTACACTGAGGGAGAATTTAACATGGCCAATACACCAAACCAGTATGTCTTTTAGACTGTGGGAGGAAACTGGAGCATTCAGATGAAACTTGACAGAGAACATGCAGGCTTGACACAGAGTCACTCAAGCCAGGAATCAAACCCGGATCTCCAGTGCTGTGAGGCAGCAGTGCTAACCACTGCGCCATTCAAAATTATATTCTATATTGGAATTACATAGACAATTGAAAGTGTAACAGTTACCAAAATAACATTTGCAATACCTTCCTGAGACTTGGTGATGTAACAGTCTACACACTGTCAGCAACAGATGCCTCTGCAATTGTGTAAAAGTATGAACATCTTGCACTTTCTTCCCAGTAAAACAACCTGCACCCCCCCCCCCCCCCCCCCCCACATTAATCCTTCACAACCATGGGCTTGTTGCCAGGCAGAATTCAGAACAGGTCACATGACCCCTTTCACTTTACCCCACATTGCAAACACTGTCCCTAAAACCTAACAAGTTCATAAACCTTATATTTACAGCACCATTCATTCAGGAGTTTTGAAAGGAAGGGGTTGACATCTTTTGTAGTCCTGATTTCCAGTTTCATTATTAGATAAAATGTTAGTTCTGGATGGAGCTCATATTGCGGCTGGTAATCAAATGCTTGACGCAGCTGTCGCATGAAGAGTAGCACTTAGTTCATGGAAGAATATAAAATCACCACTTAGTGCAAGAGCCAAAGACAAACCCACTAGATGCACCATCTGAACAGCTCTTTCTCCACCACAGGATTAGGAGTGATGGATCTCAAGCTGTCACTGTTCAGACAGGCACAAAGAAAAAGTCTTGCCTTGAGAGTGGAGATAAATGTAATTATTCTTTCTGGCCTTTCTTAAGGGAATATTTGAAGTTGAAGGTACACACCCCAAGAGAATGGTATTTCCTTCTATTAGGTAAAAATACAATTATTGAAAAGACTGTGGCACACCCACAGTTAACAGCAGGCAATTTCTCCCATTTCATTTTCTTCTGTTGCAGATAATCACTGGCGGTATGTGAAATTCCATGGGTATTAGGAACATCATTCTGCTTCAACCATACTTAATGTGTAAAAATACAGAGTACATGTTGGCTGGCTTTTCCAGTGGTCCAATTATAACACTCCATTACCACCTCAGCTCTTGTCAATTAAATCAGCATAGCTGAAACATCAAGCCAAAGATCACTTTGATTTCAATGGCTCAGCATCACGCCAGATGGTATATTTAGCCACAGGATCATTGGAGACACTTACTAAAGGCAACTTTACACTCATCTTGATAGTCTACCTCTGTGAACATTTCTTGTTCCCTCAGCTAGGATCTTACTATCTCTCCCCATCCCATTAGCAACGATATATCCCACTGGTTAACAAGAAATAAGCTTTGCTAGGCATTAGATCTCCCATTGACAGACACCCCTTGATTAAAATGTTCAAAAAGAGCAAAGAAAATTACCTTCATCGGTCGGGCCATTGAAATGTAATAATTGGCAGTCATGCTGCAGCTACACAGAACTTAATAGGCCTCATTTAGAATATTGTGTACAATTCTGGTTGCCACACTACAGAAGGATGTGGAGGCTTTGGAGAGGGTACTGAAGAGGTTTACCAGAATGTTGCCTGGTCCGGAGGGTATTAGCTATGAGGAGAGGTTGGATAAACTCGGTTTGTTCTCACTGGAACGATGGAGATTGAGGGATGACCTGATAGAGGTTTACAAGATTATGAATGGCATAGGGTAAAAAAAAAATCAAGTACTAGGGGACTTAGGTTTAAGGTGCATGGAGAAAAGTTTAGAGGAGATGTGCGAGGCAAGCTTTCTTTCTTACGCAGAGGGTGGTGAATGTCTGGAACGTGTTGTCTGGGGAAGTGGTGTGTCCCCTGGCAAAGTTTTCAAGCACAAACCATGGATAGAAACCACTTATCATGGTGTTGTAACAGAAAATGGTAGGAGCAGAAATGATTGCGGCACTTGAGAAACCAGGTGAATACATGAATAGGATGGGAATGGAAGGAAGCAGACTCTGTAGGTGCATACGGTTTTAGTTTAGGCAGGCATCATGATTGGTGCAGGCTTGGAGAATTGAAGATCCTGTTCCTGTGTTGTACCTTTTTGTTTTTTCTTTGTCTTTGTCCAGCATAGGAACAGGCCTGTTGGCCCTCCAAGCCTGCACCGAGGCCTTGTTCACACACCAAATTCCAGCCCAAGCTCAATGGACGTTTAAATGATCCACCGAATTATCTGTCCTGCTATGATTCCCACAGCACATGGGATAGGAAGTTTTGAGCCAACATTTTTTTGTTTAGAGATATGGGTGAGCAAGAGTTGCATGACTGCCAATTGACTTTTAATAAAAGAATAAAACATTTATTAAACAAGAAAATATTGATTACAATACACTTCTTCTTTCCAACTATCCTTTCCTAGATCCACAGATATCTATAAGGATTACATAGGTAACAAAATGTATCTTCCACCCTAATGTTCTCAGTAAGTAAATATAGAAACAGGAGTCAGCTGTCCAGCCATTGTGCCTGCCCTGCCATTCAAGGCAATCATAGCTGATCGGACACCTCAAATGTCTTTTACCTACACTATCCCATAACCCTTTACATTGCTGATCAGAAATTTATCATCTCCAGCTTAAACATACTCAATGACTGAGCTTCCATAGTCCTCAGAGTACAAAATTCTGAAGATTCACAACCCTCTGTGTAAAGAAACTGCTTGTCATCTCAGTGCAATGTGCCACCCCCTTACTTTGAGCTGAGGTGTTAATGGAGTGTTACAATTGGACCACTGGAAAAGCCAGCCAACACTTACTCTATATTTTTACACGTGAAGGATAGTTAAGGCAGAATGGTGTTCCTAATGCCCATGGAATTTCACATACTTTATTTCACTTATTTTGAATATGCGAAATACTCCATATATGCAAAATACTATATGTTGTTATACTCTCACACCATACTCTGAATGTAAGTGGCAGATGCCACCTGAAACAACCTCTGTAAATTTTTCATCAAATCCCTCCAGATGCTTGTCACACTGTGAGCTAACTGATCTCACTGGGATTCTGGCTTTCACAAGACGGTCTCCAATCACAACTCTCAAATAGCACAGTTTGAAATCTTCTCCCACACAAGGCTTTCTCCCATATGTCTTCACCAAGCCTGCAACAGGCTTCCAAGCCTGTTCGTCAAACAGAAATGGACTGTTATAAAACAGGCTGGCCAAGATGTTTATGAAACAGCGGGGATTTCTGTTTCTTTTCTGAAAAAGAAATGCCTTCATACGTCTATTAGATCAAACAGCATTGAATTCTAATTCAAAGGACTGTGACTGGAGGCAAAAAGACCTGCCATGAACAAAAGTAATGGCTGGCAAGTTACTTATTCAAAATGATGGGAACTTGCCACAACTCCAAAAAAAAACTGGAAATTTGGATGTTTGATACAATTTGCTGATGATTCACTGCATTTGTTTAGCTATTGAAGAATTTGTGCACCAGTGTGCAAAATTCTTATAAATAGGCATAGGCATCATGATTCATCCACATCTGTTGCTTCTATGTAGGCAGCGACAAACTTCAAGTTTTGTTCATTTAAAGCACTGTAGCATGCAGCCAGTTGAATAGTTGTTGAATATGCCTCAGCAGAGGGTGACAAAATTGTGAGAAGCTACTTGGCGCCAGCCCAACCCTCTTAAATGTGAGGTGCATTTAGGGGCGACAATGGCCTAGTGGCACTATCGCGAGACTATTAATCCAGAAACTCAGCCAATGTTCTGAGGACCCAGGTTTGAATTCAATTTAAACTGAATTCAATAAAATGTATCTGGAATTAAGAATTCCGTTAAAAAAGACTGACGATTGTCAGAAAAACCCATCTGGTTCGGTAATGTCCTTTTAGGGACGGAAATCTGCTGTCCTTACCTGGTCTAGCCTACATGTAACTCCAGAGTTACTTGTTGACTCTCAATTGCCCTCTGAACAAGGCAACTAGGGATGGGCAATAAATGCTGGCCAGCCAACAATGCCCATTCCCATGAATGAATAAAACAAACCTGGAGGTCATGTTAAAGCAGAATTTGAACTGGGAAAGAGATGAGAATGGGGGAACATAGTAGGGATTGGGCTTCAAGACTTTCCTAGGCTACACAGGAAGAGGAGGGATGTCATCTATACCTGGGGATCAGGAAACCCTCCAGGCAAACTCTCAAAAAGTCAAGGGACTAGATGGCAGTGTCAGTCAACACCAGGAGTCGAGCTTGAGAATCTGGATACATTAAATTGAGAAAGAAAGAATTTAAGAGAAGGGTGCATCATCTGTGGTTAAATAAGAAAGTTGAGGATGGTTATCAATTTGAAAGAAAAAATTGTACAAGGCAACAAAGAGTAAGTCAGAGGATTGAGAAAATTTTAGAAGCCAAAAATAAAACAAGAATAAAGAGGGAGAGATTGGAATCTGACAGAAAACTAGCATGAAAAACACAAAGATATTAAAGCCTTGTACAAATATATAAAGTGGAAAAAAGTTATTTTTTTCCCTTGGTCCTTTAGAAGGCACCACTGAGAATTAATGATGGGGAGCAGGGGAATGGTGAAGACTTTGAAAAAATATTTTGTATCTGTCTTGATAGCAGAAGACACAGAAAGCATTTAATGATTAGTAGAAAATCAATGGGTAAAAGGGAGAGAAGAACTTAAAACAGTCATGATCACCAGCGAAAAAGTACCAGAAAAATTATTGGGACTAAAGGTTGACAAGTCCCTTGGGACTGATAGCCTACATGATAAGGTCTTAAAGAACTGGTTACAGTGATAGTGGATGCATTGATTGTGATCTTCCAAAATTGCTCAATTTCTGGAAAGGTTCCAACAGAATGAAAAACCACAGATGTAATACTTCAGTTCAGGAAAGGGGGGAGACAGAAAGCAGAAAATTATAGGCCAGTTAAATCAACATCTTTTAGGAAATGCTAGAATCCATTCTTTTCCTTTATTTTTTCATCACATATTGGTGTTGCTGAGAAAGCTAGTCCCTGCTGCCCATCCCTATTTGCCACTAAATCTGAACATTTCAGAAGGCAATTAAGAGTCAACCACATTGTTGTGGGTCTGAATTAAATATAGGTCAGATCTGGTAAGGAGGACAGATTTCCTTCTTGAAAAGGACATTAGTGAACCAGATGGGTCTTTAAGGACAATCAATGATCGTTTCATAGCCACCAGTCCTGAGAAGTTTTCAATTCCATTCATTGGATTGAAATTCCACAAGCTTTCATAAGAACATAAGAATCAGGAGCAGGAGTAGGCCATCTGGCCCCTCAAGCCTGCTCCGTTATTCAATAAGATCAGATCGTGGCTGATCTCTTCATGGACTTAGCTCCACTTACCCGCCCGCTCACCATAATCCTTAATTCCTTTACTGATCAAAAATGTATCTATTCTTGCCATAAAAATGAGGTTGCTTCAACCTCACTGGGCAGGGGATTCCACAGATTCACAACCCTTTGGATGAAGAAGTTCCTCCTCAACTCAGTCCTAAATCTACTCCCCCTTATTTTGAGGCTAAGCCCCCTAGTTCTAGTTTCACCCACCAGTGGTAACAACTTCCCTGCTTCTATCTTATCTATTCCCTTCATAATCTTATAGAAACATATAAGATCTCCCCTCATTCTTCTGAATTCCAATGAGTATAGCCCCAGTCTACTCAGTCTCTCCTCATATGCCAATCCTCTCAACTCCGGAATCAACCTCGTGAATCTCCTCTGCACCCCCTCCCGTGCCAGTATACCCTTTCCCAATTGATGAGACCAAAACTGTATTCAGTACTCCAGGTGTGGCCTCACCAGCACCTTATACAGCTGCAAGAAAACCTCACTCTTTTTAAACTCCATCCCTCTAGCAATTAGAGACAAAATTCCATTTGCCTTCTTAATTATCTGCTGCACCTGCAAACCAACTGTTTGAGGTTCCTGCACAAGGACACCCAGGTCTCTCTGAACAGTAGCATGCTGCAATTTTTTGCCATTTTAAATAAAAGTCCATTTTGCTGTTATTCCTACCTAAATGGATGATCTCACATTTACCAACATTGTACTCCATCTGCCAGACCCTCACCCATTCACTTCGACTATCTAAATCCCTTTGCAGACTTTCAGGGTCATTTGCACAGTTTGCTCTGCCACTCATCTTAGTGTCATCTGCGAATTTTGACACACTATACTTGGTCCCCAACTCCAAATCATTTAAGTAAATCGTAAACAACTGCGGTCCCAACACTGATCCAAGGCACATCACTAGTCACTGATCGCCAACCAGAAGAACACCCATTTTCCCCCACTCTTTACTTTCTGTTAGTTAACCAATCCGCTATTCGTGCTAATACATTACCTGTAACACCGTGCACCTTTATCTTATGTAGCTGTCTTTGGTGCAGCACCTTGTCAAATGTCTTCTGGAAATCTAGATACACCCCATCGACAAGTTCCCCATTTTCCACTGCACATGTAATGTTGTCAAAGAATTCCACCAAATTAGTCAAACATGACATCCATGCTGCGTCTTACAAATGGGACAATTTATATCCAGATGTCTCGCTATTTCTTCTTTCATGATAGATTCAAGCATTCTGTCTACTACAGAAGTGAAGTTAACCAGCCTAATAGTTACCCGCCTTTTGTCTACCTCCTTTTTTAAACAGTGATGTCACATTTGCTGTTTGCCAATCCGCAGGGGCCACCCCAGAATCCAGCAAATTTTGGTAAATTACCACTAGTACATTTGCCATTTCTCCTGCCATCTCTTTTAGTACCCTGGGGTGCATTCCATCAGGACCAGGAAACTTGTCTACCTTTAGCTTGCCCAACACTACCTCCTCCATGATAATAGTTTCTAGGTTCTCACCCGCCATAGCCTTCCTGTCATCAATTTTTGGCATGTTGTTTGTGTCTTCCACTGTGAAGACCGACACAAAATACCTGTTCAATACCTCAGCCATTTTCTCATTTCCAATTATTACATTCCCCTTCTCATCCTCTGAAGCACCCATGTTTACTTTAGCCGCTCCTTTTTGTTTTATATATTTAGAAAAATTTTTGCGATCTGTTCTTGTATTCTGAGCTAGTTTACGCTCATAATCCATCTTTTACTTTTCTTTCGCAGCTTTTTGATGACTTTTAAAGATTTCCCAATCCTCTAGGTTTCCACTAATCTTTGCCACTTTGTCTGTATTTTCTTTCAATTCGATACCCTCCTTTGTTTCTTAGATATCCACGGCTGATTATCTCTTTTTCTACAGTCCTTCCTTATCACTAGTATATACTTTTGCTGAGCACTGAAAGATCGCTTTGAAAGTCCTCCACTGTTCTTCAATTGTCCCACCATAAAGTTTCTGCTCCCAGTCTATCTTAGCCAACTCCTCTCTCATCCCTTTGTAGTCTCCTTTGCTTAAGCACAAGACACTGGTATTGGATTTTACCTTTTCACACTCCATTTGTATTTTAAATACTGTGGTCGCTTCTTCCAAGAGGATCCCTAACTGCAAGATCATTAATTATTCCCATCTCATTATACATGACCAGATCTAGGATAGTTTGCTCCCTTGTGTGTTCCATTAATGCTGTTCAAGCAAACTATTGTAAATACATTGTACAAACTCCTCCTCAACTCTGCCTTGACCAACTTGGTTTGACCAATTGATATATAGAATAAAATCCTCCATGATAATTGCTGTATCATTTTTACATGCATCAGTTATTTCTTTGTTTATTTCTCACTCCACCATGATGTCATTATTTGGTGGCCTAAAGACAATGGCTATCAGTGACTTTTTCTCCTTATTATTTCTAATTTCCACCCAAAGGGATTCAACCATTTTTTCTATAGAGCCTATGTCATGTCTCACTACCACCCTAATGTCATCCTTAAATATCAGAGCAACACCACCCCCCTTACCTTCCTGTTGGTCCCTCTGAGCAGTCTGATACCCCTGATATTTAACTCCCAGTCATGACCATCCTGCAACCATGTCTCTGTAATGGCCATGGAACCCATATCTCTAGGGCATTAGTCTGGCCTCTGGATAACTAGTCCAGTGACACTACCGCTACACTTGCATCTTCCTCAATAATAAGGAGCTGGTTACTGGATATGTAGAAAATCATAAAACCATGTTGGCTCTGTTTGATTGTATTATGAAGGGGAAATCACGTTTGATAAATGTAATAGCAGTTTTAGGATGTAACAAGCTGGCTGGATCAAGGGATACTAATAGATGTAATCTATTTGGATTTCCAAAAAGCATTCAATAACGTGCCACATAAAAGGTTTCTGCAGAAGATAAGAGCTCACAATGTTGGGGAGAATATGTAAGCATGGATAGCAGATTAGCTAACTAATGGGAAGGGCAAGATGTTCCACCAGCAGAAGGGGCCCGCGGTTGGCCGGCAGCGGAATCTTCCTGTCCCATCATTGTCAATGGGTTTTTCCCCATTGCTCACAATCTCCACTGTCAGGGAATCCATAGTAGGGAATTGCTATCAATGGGACTGGAAGATCCTGCTGGTGAGAACACCTGGGAACATTTTGGCCAGAGTGTCAGGACAAATGGAACCTTTTTCAAGGTGACAGATGATTCGAACGAGTACAGTGACACAGGGATCAGTGTGGGGGCCTCAAATATTTATGATCTATTATTAGTGACATGGTTGAAGGGACTAACTGTACTGAAACCAAATTTGCAGGCGATAAATAGGTAGGAAAGCAAGTTGTTTTGCATCGCCATTTGCTGTGGCCTAAATAGCGACACTATATCCTCCCAAACCCTGGTACCTCCCTTCTCCCCACCCCAACTAATGTAATATGGTTATCACAGAAATATCTGGAATAGTACCATTCCGTAGAAGAGTCGTTTAGTTCCAAAACATTAAGTCTGTTTCTCTGATCTGCTGACTACATCCAACACTTTCCATTTTTATTTAATTTATCCAGCATCCAAGTACTTTGCTCTTTCCAAGCATCCTGCCTCTCCAAAGTAGGAGCTGCTTTGTTCCTCCAAATGTCTGCAGTTGCTATCTTTCCCTCTGTCCCTGTGTCTCACAAGGCAGCCACCCCTTTTTTGAGAGATACTGAGGAAAGTTGTGAAAACTGTCACTTGGTTTCAATGGGCTTCTGTTGGAGATTGATCCCAATAGTATCCATATCACAGAGGTATGTCATCATGCTGGGATGTTTCTGGAATTCCCAATTTTACCTCAAGGTAAAGGAGATATTTTAAAAATGACCTGTTAAAGTCCAGCATCTGTAACAGTAATCCTCAAATTCTGCATACCCTTCCTCTTATGAATTTGAGATTTTGAAAAAAATCATTCATGAAATGTGTATGTTGTTAGCTAGGCCAGCATGCATTGCCCATCCCTGATGGTATTGAGAAGACAGTGAGCTGCCTTCTGGAACGGTTGCAGTCCATGAGGTGTAGATACATCCACCGTGCTGTTAGGGGAAGAAATTCCAGGATTTTGAGCCTGCGATAGTGAAGGAACAACAATATATTCCCAGGTAGGATGGCGAGTGGCTTGGAGGGGAACTTCCAGGTTGTGACATTCCAATCTATCTGCTTGTCTTGTCCTTCTAGATGTAGTGTTTGTAGTTTTGAAAGATGTTGCCTAAAAAGCTTCGGTGAGTTCCTGCGATGCATTTTGTATATGGTTCTCACTACTGTTACAGACAAAGATTGTTATGTCTCTACATGAAATAGTGCCAACAGATTCTTAAAAGGGAGAACAGGCATGTGAGTCATAGATAAGCCATTATATCAATTATGTTTGTTACAGAACGTTGCTCTGTCTTTAGCCATACAACAACATTGCACAGTATAAAGCAGTAATATCACAAAACACTTAGCCATCAAAGTAAACTGTAGTGAGCAGAAAGATTCACCCATTTAAAATGTAAAACTGTTATCACTTAGTCTTATTTTGCTTCTGTGAGCTGACTGATAGGAGTAAATGTGATGCTTGGCCTAAACGTAGAGAACCCTTGGAGTTCTCTATGTTTAGCCTCAGTCAAAATCAGTTTATCAATTCTCAGTTTTACACAAATAGTATTTCTTTACTGAAACATCTGTAGATGTCACTTCTTGTCCTTTTTGCCCACAAAATTCTTCAACATAAGCCTGAAGGTGATGGTGGTGTAATGGCACTGGGCTAGTAAATCCAGAGACCCAAGCTCTGAGCACCTTGGTTCAAATCCCACCATGGCAGTTGGTGGAATTTTGAATGCAATTAATATATCTGGGATTTAAAACTCGTCTCAGTAACGGTGGCCACGATAACTACCGTTACGTTTTGTAAAATTCCATCTTCGTCACTCACGTCCTTTAGGGAGGGAAAGCTGCCATCCTTACTCGGTCTGGCATACATGTGACTCCAGACCCACAGCAATGTAGTTAACTCGTAATTTTGCTTCGAACTTACCTGGTAAACCATTCACATCTACAAAGGGCAATTAAGGATGGACAACAAATGCTGGTTTTGCCAGAGATACCCAAATTCCAGGGAAGAAAATCAAAAAATATTCATCAGCGTTTCCTTGTTAGATTATATTTGAACTAGTGGCAATACAAGCTGAAAAAATTGAGAATAATAATGGTAAAAAAGTTAAGATCCCATTAATGCATTGGTACAGCTTACTTACATATCCTTAGTTTAGTTTTAATCTAAAACTAAATAATTTTTCTATTTGATTTTTCATATATTCATTTTATTAAGGCTACATAGTTTTAATACAATTTGAAATAAGAAATCTATTTTGTCAATTTATGAAATTAAATTTAATCCTATTTCAACAGACTTTGCTAATTCCACAACAATTATTTCAATGTCAATGTGTTTTCAATATTACAAATGAATTACCCTGGCAACAGTTCTCCCACTGGTTAGTGATAATGGATTTATCACTGATCTTGCAGGCAAAAATGTGATTAACATCAATAAAAGACGATTTTGTCCATTGCTATTCTAAGTGCTGTAAATTATTTAACGTTAAAGCTGTGTAGATATTTTAACAGAGAAAGAAAATCCAATATGTAATGATTCAGGAAGGCCAACTGGTAAAGAACGTAGTTTCTTACAGAATACAAAGTAAAATCACTATGGTGATGTACACAAGCTAGCCCCTGTCTGGGACTACACTTCAGCAGGCCCAGTCCTGGGCCTGCCTTATAACAGGCTCAGATAATGAGTTCCAGCTGAGCAGGCCACCACCTGTTACCAGGGGAACTCACCCTCAACAAGCATCATCAGGAAATCAGTGATTCCCCACAGACCTCATGGGGCTTATCACACTACACATGACTAAAAATTTTCTCCCAAGGACCTTCAAGAAGACACTGATCCCGCTGTTTGGAAACGTATCATTTGTCTCATACATTCCAATGACAGTTATTAAAAGAAGAAAATAGTCAATAAGAACTAATTAAATTGATTGGCGTTAACATTCTTGAAAAAATAAAATACATGTCAATAAATGTTCTAGCAACAGCAACAACTTTAATTTAAAATGTGCCTCTTACATAATAGAATTTGCCAAGGGGGGAAAACAGAGAAGAATGTACAAAAACAAGCCAGGGATAAGAAGACAAGGCAGTAAATTTTAAATAACATCTTAAAGCAGGAGAGAGTGAGGGTTGAAGGACAGAGAGGTTTAAGAAGACCAATCCAAAGCTTTGGGACAAGACAGCTAAAAACATAGAATCCTAGAATCCCTGCAGTGCAGGAGGCCATTTGGCCCATCAAGCCTACACTAACAACAATCCTACCCTAGCCCCATTCCCCATGTATTTACCCTGCTAATCCTGATGACAGGAAGGGGCAATTTAGCACAGCCAATTCACCTAACTGCACATCTTTGGAGCATTAAGAGTGAACAATATAGCACCCGGAGGAAACCCACACAGGGAGAATGTGCAAACCTCACACAGACAGTAACCTGAGGCTGGGATTAAACCTGGACTCCTGGCTCTGCGAGGCAGCAGGGCTAACCACTGTGCCATCCTGACTACTAATAGAGGAGAAATGCAAATCAGGGATATGCAAAAGGCTAGATTTGAAGAAGCAAGGTTGTAGGATTGGGGAAAGTCAGATATATGGAGGTTTGTGGTGGGAGGGGAGGGGAGGGGGGTGTGGGGAACTATGTTGGAATTTGGAACCAACTTTGGAAATTTGAAATTGAGGCATTGCCAGACTGGGAATCAATGTGGGTGGAAGCAAACTTCATGAATCTTGGCATCCTCTTTAACAATGAGATGGGCCTTTGACTCTATAGTCACTCCATCACTGTCAACATACAAGCATCTCCAAAATGTCATCCATACCCATACTTGTCTCAGCACATCTGCTACTGAAACCCTCACACTTTTATCCCCTCTAGTTTCAATTACTCTAATGCTCTCCTGACCAGCCTCGCACCTGGAGCCCTGCATAAACTTGAGATCATCCAAATTGGAACTGCCCATGTCGAGACTTCTAACAAGCCTTGTTCACGGATTACTTCTGTGCTCGCTGTTGCACTGTGGCTCCTGGTCCAGTAATCCCTCCAAACAGCCTTGTCACTTCATATATTTCTAACTCTACACTTTCAATCTGATGTCTTGGACATCTTGGTTTTAATTTCTCCCTCATTGTCAGCGACGTCTTAATCTTTTTTTAAAAACTTCACTCAACTCCACAATTGGATGCGTTATTATGTGCCCATCTGTCCAATTGGGTTGGTGTGATCACTTACCATCTGTTGCATTTCACAATGATAAACTAAATTAAGCATACTTGATGTCCATATACAAATGGCTAACATATGTTCTCAATTGTATTTTTGAAGAAGTAGCAGAGATAGTGGATGAGAACAATGCAAATGATACAAGAACTTACAAAAAAAATGTTTTTTCTTACATACCACATACAACAGAATTAACATAATAGGCCCACAGAAGCCCATGAGATTAAAGGAGTGGGAACAGCATGGATGGAGAATTAGCTAAAGGATAGGAAACAGAGAATGGATGAACATCAAAGTAGGAGCATGATGAGGCCACTCAGACCTCAAACTGTCCCCTGTCAATGAGGTCATGTCTGATTTGATTGTAACCTCAACTCCACATTTCTACCTGTGCCCAATTACCTTTCACCTCCTTGTTAATCAGGAATCTATCCAGCTCTGCCTTAAATATATTCAAAGATTCTGCTTCCACTGCCCTTTGAGGAACAGTTCCAGAGACTCATGACAAAGAAACAAAGAACAGTACAGTAGAGGAACTGATCCTTTGGCCCATTAACCTTACGCCAACACACCGCCTTTCTAAAAACCTTTTGCCTCTACACAGTCCATATCCTTTTATTCTTTATTCATGAGTCTATCAAGATGCCTCTTAAACATTGCTATTTTATATCTGGCCCTCAGAGAAAATGGGTAGGATTTTACAACCTCGCTCAGGTGAATTCTGGCCAATATTTCTCCTCATATTTGTTTTAAACGAGGGATCCTTATTTTTAAACCATGATGCCTAGTTCTAGATTCTCCAACAAGTAGAAACATGCTCTTCACATCCACCTTATCAATACCCCTCAGGATCTTAAAAGTTTTGATCAAGTTACCTTTTACTCTTTAAAATTCTAGTGGAAACAAACCCAACCTCTCCAACCTTTCCTTTTAAGACAAACCTTCCACTTCTAGTGTTAGTCTAGTAAACCTCCTCTGAGCTGCTTCTAACGCATTTACATCTTCCCTTAAATAAGATGACCACTACTGTGCACAATATTCCAGATGTGCTCACATCAATGCCCTGTACAACTGAAGCGCAACATCCCTACTTTTGTCATCAATTCCCCCTCACAATAAATGATTCATGGGTTGTGGGTGTTGCTGGATGGGCCAGCATCTATTGCCCATCCCTAACTGCCCTCCATGTCACATGAAGGCCAGAATCAATGAAGATGGCAGATATCCTTTCCTAAAGGACTTCTTTTCTCTAAACAAATGTTTTACCCTTCAGAAATCAAACTATTCACATGGCAGCCAAATAATTTAACATTGTCTGAATGTATCTTAACCAAATAAATTTATTCTGTGGATACATACTTTTCAGTGTGCAAAGTGGAAGGATGTTGATACCTGCGCCAATAACCACTTTTGCATATAGGTTATAGGCTATGTGGCCCCTTCAGCTGTGGGCATGTAATCTGGACAGTGACAAAGGTTTCTATTAATAACACTGTGCCAACACATTCTTTGATGTTCAACATGCTGAATATCAACTCACTTCGTGTGTCATGAATCTTGTCGTATAGCTTGGTCAGACATTTCATGAATCTTGTCTTCACGCTATTTGTACACACTCCTGGTTGGTTAGAATGTCTGGCCTTTGTTTGTGGTTTCTCATGGTACTGAGCTAGGTGTTTTGGCTTTTGTTTCCTGCAATGGCACTTACATTGCCCTCCCGTGTCACATGCCTTACAGATGGCATTGAAAGCTGGGCATTTTCTTGGTGCATGTATGAAGCTGCACTGTTCACATTGCTTACCTGACTTATACATAGCCTGTAATGTAGACTCTGTTTAGCCACTGGTTTCATACCTCTCGGGAATTGAACCCAGGTCCCTGGAGCTGTGAGACAGCAGCACTAACCACTGTGCTCTCTTAAACGTATATGCACAACAGCCAAGAGGAGATGTGAAATAAATAATAAATAAATTGAAAATATTTCCAATGCTGAAGGGTTGTTCATCAAAGGGTACAGTTCAAGGTGATTGCCTCTGGTGCCCTTTGCAATATGAAGGAAACCTTTTTCAGACAAGGAATGGTGAAGATTTAGAATGCACAGCCTGAAAGAAACAAGTTCAATAGTAATTTACAAAATGGAAGTGACCAATACTTAAAAGGAGAAAATAATTGCAGGGATTTGGGAAAATAAAAGGGAAGTGGAATTATTTAGATTGCTCTTCAGAAGATCCAGCACTGAATGTGGTGTACTTTTCCACAATTCTATGGTGTACCAATCTCTCCCTTCAATATAGAATGTAAATACAGGCTGGAATTCTACCACCGCTCCCAATACAGATTCGTAATGGGAGAGGAGCAGACAATGGAAATGTCTGATGAGCTCGGGAGGGATTACGCGGTCTCGGGTTGAGCGAGGCCGTAAAGTATGGATTAAGAGTTTTGCAAAACAAATCAGCAAATAATTAAGAATTTTAATGATTAAAATACAAGTTAGAAAACAAAATAGAAACAGAAACATATTCTGGCTATTTGTAAATGCAAATTAATTTGGTTAATTGATGCAAAATGCAATGCATGGATAGAGATTACAATTTACAATTACAAAGTACATTTATTTTATTGCTATATTTTTATAAGTAAATTGATACAAGATCAAATGTTATTCAATGTACCGTATTGATGAAATTCTGTCCTTTCCTCTTCAGGGATGATGTATTCAAGGGCTAATAAGATGAATGTCCCTTTTATCCCAACAGGGATACTAAGTGAAATTAGTGTTGACAAGCTTAATCTAGTCTTTACCAGACACAAGTCTACAAAACAGAATTATCTGTAATTTTGCACCAATTGCTATTAAATTGGCAATTTCTCTCAAAGATCGCAATTACAGCTGGTCCGGGGGAATGGAAATGTTCCACTGGTGCTGCATGGGTGCTCTTTCGAAACAGCAATTAAAATGCTTCTGGGGAGTTTAGGGGAATGTTATCCAATCATGCTGTGCACTACACACAATCTAAGAGTCTTGATGCTGTCACTGGTGAAAAAGTAGAAAATGGTTCCAGAAGATAACATCAACATCCCTCAGCTTGAAGGGTACAAATGCAGGCTGTTAATTTTAATTTTTAAGAAAAATACTGAAATGAATAAATTGTCATCAGATTAAACACTACAGGAATGAAATTGGCCATTGGCAGAAATGCAAAATAGGTGACAGCAAAATGGCAACGCATTTGACACACCACTCACCCTACCCATTTACTTTTCTATGAAATGAAAATCGGGCATAGTTAAAACAGGCAGTCAGATTTGGGCTGCTGCTATTATCTGACATTACCCTGCGTTCCATTCTCTTAACAGACAGTTTAATCTTCTTGAGCACTGTTTTGGGAGTTTCACAGCTATTCCACAATAGTGTACCTCACTTCTCATAACTGACCAGACAACACTCATTCAGAATCTTTATTCCAGCTATAGCAAGGATGTCTGCTGGCCACTGAGGGCTCACAGACTCCCTAAACAGGGAAATACAATGGCAATTATAACCTGTGGCTCAATTATCAATAATTAACATCTACCAATCAAAAGGTATCACAGAAGTTAGCTATATCCACTTACAACTAACAACTGGGATTACATAATGCATAACATAAGGGTATAGTTGTCCAATTACAACTTGTGTACGTCTACCTAAAAATAATATCACCAAGCACATATTTCTTTCTATTTACCTATTATGTTCAACACGATTAGGATTCACTAAATTTCTAACCAATGGTATATTCACCCCTCATGTCTTCCCATGTTCATTGTCCTTTGTTAGAATAACACTAACAAGCTGCAGCCATGCAGAATTCAACGGAGGTCTTGTGATCTGAGGTGTGACTGAGGCCTTCCTTGTAACGAGGAGTTTTATGGTACTTAATTATTATCTGGGTCTGCTTTAATCAAGGCCTCTGATTTTCTCTTACGTGACTGAGTTTAGCAGCTTGCAGCTTAGAATCATACAGCAATACGGAAACAGGCCCTTTGGCCCAACAGGTCCATGCTGACCACGGTGCTCTCCTAGCTAGTCCCAATTGCCCATATTTGCCCCATATCCTTCTAATCCTTTCCCATCCATATACTTATCTTCTCGTGATTTTTAAACCTGTGTGATTATTTACCCTTTCAATCACGCTCAAACTCCAGATAAAATTATGTCAACACTGCAATGAGTGACTATAGGAATCAAAAATGATTTGTAAACAGATTGGGAACCAACACAGTAATGTGCACTGCAGTACTACAGTCGCATGCACAAAAACACTATATGCATTTTGTAGAAGGTTTAAGATAGTTCCTATTTGTGGAGAAGGTGTTTGCTATTTTTACTCTCATGTTCTCAGTTGTACTAGAAAAATGATTGTCAGCTACCCCATCACCAACACAGAAAATCTTGATGTCAAATGACAGCTTCCTTTCTATCGTGGGTAAACAGCATTTTCAACACGTAACATATCTGTACAGGATCTGACATAAAGACACAATCTTGGTTTCAGGTGTACAAATGAACTCGTGATGCACGGATTATCCTATTTTTGCAAAATGCTTGATATCCATTTACTTCTACATATCCCCTAAAGCACATGCCAGAGTGTATAGTGATCCGGTTAGAATCAATTCAAGATTCATTCATTCATGAATATTTCATTATCTAACCAATCGCACACAAAAAAATTCAGAGAATCATTATTTTCAGCATTTTGTCTCAAGACAGCCAAGTTAAAATCACTGAGATAAGACCTTGAAAACTCATCCCAATCATCTTTTCACTTTCATCAGGTAGCAGTGTTTGTCAAGACAGCGAGAGCCTTCATAGTTTAGCCCACCTGCCAGAAAAATTACCAGTTGTTCTTAAGTCACTCTGCAACTGTCTCCTCATTTATCTGAATATGTAGCAGAACTGTAGCATAGATTGAAACCTGCTAAAACAATTTTCAAAGTGCGTAGCCAGCGGATCAGCTACAGTGACAGTGTTCAGAGATACACTTTTGGATGTTGTTTTATCAGCAACACTTCCAAGGAACAATATTACCCAGTAGTAAAGATGAGCTTAGGTAGGGTTCCAGATAGCACTGATAACACCCAGCTTGAGATGTAGTTACCATAGATATCATGTGCAAGCTTGTCAAATGGTTGAAGCTTGCAGCTCTCCTGCAGAGACAGTGTGGCATCCTATCATCTTCTGGCGGTTTACAATTCTCTGACCAGGGGATCATGACAAGCTCATGCATGATTTCTGTAAACTAGTGATTAAGAGAAAGAAAAATGTAATGAAACACGCTGGGAGCAGACCCTTTCATGTCAGTTTGACTGTAGGAGGAAGGACTAAGGAGAAACAGTTCAAAGTGCAGCATGCAATTTAGGATTTATATTCATGACAGAACGAGTCCTCAAAATGCATGTAATTCTTACCTTAGGCAAATTCCCTTTGTTTTTATTTTAATTTGGCTCTCTCAATATCATAATGTACTTCACTAAATTATGTTGAATTTTTTTTTAAACTCAGTGCTTTGTGCGGTAGCAAATCAAATCAGAGTTGTATTGATTATAAATTGTTAAAGATAGGAAAATGCACTACTGAATTCCTTCATTCTGACTGGATCCCACAAGTAAGTAAAATAACAACAGAGGATGAGGTACCATATAACGAGGCTAAGGATAAAGGATAAAGCATCTGCGCAAAAGATAACAGTCCTTCTCAAAGCTGTCAAATAGTGAACTATGAAATAGTGTAGGATTTAAGAACTGCGACTTTATAGTTTCATTCTGCAGCAGTTGTGTGGAGAGATCAGGTCAAACCTGTGTTGCTGGTTACCATCTTAATTGAATTTTAATCTGGTCATTTTTGACATTATACTCGGATCATATATTTTCAAAAAGAGTAGTGCATAACTGCCTTAGATCCCCTAAATTATTCATAAAAACCCCACTGAATTGTCAGTTATAGGGATATTGCCAGTCCCACCAGCATGGCTGATCACAGTGATGTGTGCAAATGCGAACAGTAGTTTCTTCCACAAGCTACTGTGTTGTTAAATACCTATTCCAGATTGAAAATACCCTGTGCATATTTAGATATATTAGTGCATTTCTTCAACAGTAGTTGTTTATTTTCTCATCTAATGGCTTGGATGCCTTTGTGTGAGAGGTGAACCAACAACTCACGCCAAAATTTATATTGCTGTTTGTTTTTAAGTTTTCAGAAAACTATTTTAACTAGTGTTGTGATGGCTTGAATTTGATTGGAGTATATTTTCTGCCAGTACTGGTTCTCTGTTGATTCATTCTTATTGCTTGCAAATGAATATGCACCCAACCTTCCACTCCCAAGTAAACCACCGGGGAAAATGGGCACCCTAGATGCAGCATGGTGACGCAGTGGTTAGCATTGCTGCCTCATAGCACCAGGGGTCCAGTTTCAATTCCTAGCTTGGGCCACTATCTGTGCCGAGTCTGCATGTTCTCCTCATGTCTGCGTGGGTTTCCATTTTCCTCCCAAAAGACATGCTGGTTATGCGCATTGGCCATGCTAAATTCTCCCTCTTGAACAGGTGCCGGAGTGTGGTAACTAGCGGATTTTCACAGTAACTTCATGGCAATAAGCCTACTTGTGACTAATAAATAAATTTTATTCATCACTAGACTACCAGGTAATACGCTGCTGCCGACCATTTTTGCTGTACTTTGAACCACAGATGGCAACTACTCAACTGCTAAGCATCATGGCTGTGGATGAATTGATGATGGGATATATGAAATAATGATGGTTTAAAAGCACAAGAGATTTGAAATTAGCTTTGCTGTGCTAATGAAAAACTAATTAAGCATTGCTTTTAAGTTGTGAAGGTTAAAAATAAAACCACACGGTGATTTTCTGTTTTGCTGATGAATGATAAACCTATATCAGATGTTTTAGCATCTGCTCAACAGGTACCAGCCACGTATCAGTTAGAAGTCAGAAAATGTGGGTCCCATATGAGCAACTGAAACACAAAACCCAGACTTACTCTCCAGTGCTGAGAGAGTGCAGTACTGTCAGAGGTTTTGTTCCTTGGATGAAATGTTAAACCCTGCACTCTTAGATAGACGAAATGATACAATTGCACTATTTCAAGGAAGAGTAGGAGAGTTTTCCAGAATAATTATTATCTGGCAGCTCTTAAATAAAAAGAGATTATTTTATTGCCATTGGACCATAAGACCACAAGATCTAGGAGCAAAATTAGGCCATTCAGCCCATCAAGTCTGCTCCACCATTCAATCATGGCTAAGTTTTTCAGACCCATTCTCCCGCCTTTTCCCCATTACCTTTGATTCCCTTACCAATCAAGAACCTATCTCTATCTTAATGCACTCAATGACCTGGTCTCAAACAGCTTTTTGTGGCAATAAATTCCAAAGATCCACCACCCTCTGGCTGAAGAAATTCTTCCTCATCTCGATTTTAAAGAGTCATCCCTTTACATTGAGGTTGTACCCTCGGATCCTAGCCTCTCCTGCTTGTAGAAACATCTTCCCCACATCCACTCTATCTAAGCTTTTCAATATTTTGTAAGTATCAATGAGATCCCCCTTCATCACTCTAAACTCCATTGAGTACAGACCCTGAGTCCTCATGCTCCTCATATGTCAAGTTTTTCATTCCTGGGATCATTCTCGTGAACCTCCTCTGGATCCTCTCCAAGGCCAGCACACTCTTCCTTAGATATGGGGCCCAAAATTGCTCACAATACTCCAAATGTGGTCTCAACAGAGTTTTATAAAGCCTCAGCAGTACATCCCTGCTTTTGTACTCCGGTTGTCCCAAAATGAACGCTAACCTTGCATTTGTGGGAGCTCGCTGTGTGTATAAAAATGATTTTTCTACATTACAACACTGACTACACTTTACAGTCTGCTTGATCAGTTGTGAAGTGCTTTGGGGCATCATGAAAGGTGCTATGCAAATGCAAGTCTTTCTTCTTTCTAATTAAGCACCAAAATCAATTACGATTTGATACCTGTGGATAGTACTAAATAACCATTTAAACCCTGCAATATCACATGGAAAAGCTGCATCGCTATTCACTGTGCAATGTCAGTGTGCAGTGGAGGTTGTCAAAGGAAAGCAAGGTGATGGGTGGAAACGGCACATTCTGCTTCATGAACGCAGCAGACCCAAACGTTACAAGGGAAAACATGTCAGGGCTTTAAAAAACTCTAACAAAGTAAGGCAAATGCTCCTTCACGCATCGCAGGAGATGTGGAAAGTCAGCCCTAACCAACTTTAAATCTTTCTTGGCCGAACCATTCTTAGCAGCAAGAGGAGGTTAAACAGTACAGGACAACCAATTAATGTTCAGCATGAATGGGAATACTAAGTACACATACCAATCTGTTGGCAGCAACTGTTCTTAAAGAGGGTCACACGAGAAATACTTGTTAAGTCAACCTAGCAGAATGATGTCTGTTCAGATTGAATTAAGCAGAATGCCTTTGAAGCTCAGTAATGGCCTGTACAGTCTGTGTCCCATGTTCCACTTTCCCTAGCTAGGTACAACTTTTTTTTGCCTTCTAATTCAAGATAACCACTGACTGGCCATAAAGTCACTAACCAAAAATATTTAGTGATGCTTTCATCCTAGGGCCTGTTTTTACAGTACAGAAGGAGGACATTCAGCCCGTCGAGACTGCACTCACTCTCCAACAGAGCATCCCACCCAGGCCCTATCCCCATAACTCCATGCATTTACCCCACTAATCCACTTAACCAAATATCTTGGGATACTAAAGGGCAATTTAACTTGGCCAATCAATCTAACCTGCACAACTTTGGAATGAGGAAGGAAAGTAGAGCAGCCAGGGGAAGTCCATGCAGGCACAAGGAGAATGTGCAAACTCCATACGGACAGTCACCCATGGCCAGAATGGAACCCAGGTCCTCGGTGCTGAGAGGCATCAGTGCTAACCACAGTGCCATCATGGCTGATTTTAATTGTTAAAAATTGGAAACCCAACTCTAAACCTGACTTGAATGCACTACCAGTCTCACTACAGAAGAATCAGCTTATCATGTCTAAGCCAACTCTTTCAGTTGAGAGCAATTCAATTCACCCCATCCTGTTGCTTTTTCTCCATAACACTATGTTGCAAACCCAGCTAATGTTAACACTGGACAAGTCAGATTCCAGACTGAAACTTGGCTTGACAGATCATAGCTTTTTTGTAAACCATGACGTGCAGTTACTGCACAGATTATAGAATCCCTACTTGCAGAAAGAGGTCCCTCAGCCCATCAAGTCTACACTGACTCTTTGAAATAACATACCACCCTGGCCCTCTCTTCTAAAGTGAACTTACGTTGTACACAGAACGAATGGGTTTTATAACACCAAAGGATAGTCGCTTTCCAAGAATTTACCCAATTCACTTTTAAAAGTGTTACAACTTGGTGAGGATGAGTACAAGGATGCCTCCTTTCTTCCCATTCCTCAGTTACCCACAACAAGGTTTATTGAAATTTAAAAGGATGAATGTGCCAATTGAAAATATGTACTAAACTGTTGATGTGCTGATTGTAGAGAACTCAGTCTGACAGGCTTTCTTGAATTTAAGCGAATAAAGAGTTAATTCTTATTGTGTTAAAAAAATGCAACCAAGATATTAAAATGTTATGAAAGATATTGCAACACAAATGTAAAAATATAAGTTACCAAATAGAGGATGTTAACTTTTGGCCAAATTAAGATTCAATGAGAAGAGGCAACAAATGTACAGTGGCACAATGGTTAGCACTGCTGCCTCACAGTGCTAATGACCTGGGTTCAATTCCAGCCTTGAATGACTGTCTGTAAGGAGTTTGTACATTCTCACCGTGTCTGCCTGGGTTTCCTCCGGGTACACGAGTTTCCTCCCACTGTCCAAAGATGTGCAGGTTAGGTGGATTGGCCATGTTAAATTGCCTCTTAGCATCCAAGATGTGCAGGTTAGGTGGATTGGCCATGCCAACTTGTCCAAGATGTGCAGGTTAGGAGGCTTGACCAGGATCAATGTGGGAGTTACAAGCTTAGGGTGAGGAATTAGGCCTAGACAGCGAGCTCTTTTGGGGAGTTGGTGCAGACTCAATGGGCCGAGTGGCCTCTTCTGCACTATAGGGATTCTATGATTCTATCAATATAATTGTTCACTGATTACTGAGTCCTTTGCTGTTCTTTGTGGATGAAGTGGCCCTTAAAGCTCCAGTCCTTGATTTATTGTCTTATTGAAATACTGCTTTGGAAATTGAAGTTCTTTTTAGAATTTCTCTCTGCTGTTCAGTGTATAATGCAGACAGACAGGATACAGCTTGGCTGAAAGAGACAAACAGCTTTTCTGCTGCTTTTATACGTTCTTCCTCCAGACCGCACAAGGCCAAAAGTGTTTCTATAATTAAGAGCTCTCAAAACTTGAAGAACTCCAGTCATATGGCAACTGGCCATTGATCCATCTACAAGCAGACATATGAACATTCAAAGTATGAATTAGGAGCATGAATAGACCACTTGGCCCCTGAGACTGCCCCACCACTCAATAAGATTATGATTGATCTGACTGCAAGTTCAACCTCACATTCCTGCTTACCCTGATGGAATAAATCAATAGTCTATTCGTCTTATTGATGAAGCAGTTTCCAATTCTCATGGTGTAAACCATTAGTATGAAATGGAGGCACACAGGGGTCTTTAGCACTCCCTTGTGAAGAATCAGACTTGTTAGCCTTTCATTTTTACCCAGTTGTCCCAGGGACAGAAAGCCTTGCTGTTTTGGGATAAGTCCTGAAAAAGGCTGGTGCGATATTGCACAAGAATGTAGTCCAGGCAGGTTCATTGTAATCCACCTGTGAGAACCTACCAGAAGTCTCGTCAATTTGAAGTCTCAAGTATCAGGTGACCTGTGGTGGCTATCTTAAATCAGTGTCTTTATATTTAACAGCTGAAACTGCCTTCCAAAAAAGGGTCTCACATACAAGTCCAGCAGATTAAATTGGAACTTAACATTTGATATAAATACACATCTGTAAAGTCAATTACTATTGAATCTTTTCAGGCAGTGCATTCCAGATCACAACAAACTGTTACATTAAAAAACATCCTCGTCTCCTGTCATCATGTGTGCAAACAGGGGTTTCCGCTTCACCTCCAGGGTGATGGTGGAGAGGTGTGAGCTGCTGGGAGTGAAAACCCGGATATAACCATTAATGTTGTCCAGATTGGTCAGCCTTGGATTAAAATTGGAATGAACCAATTATGCTACTAGCTGAGCATTATTAGTCAGCCAAATAATATGCCCTGAAGAAGCTGGATCAATAAGTAAAATATATAGATGGTGCTTTGTGGGGAAGCTCCATGCTCCTTTTGGGCGGTACTATGGCACAACGGTTAGCACTGCTGCCACACAGCGCCAGAGACCTGGGTTCGATTCCCAGCTTGGATCGCTGTTTGAGTGGAGTTTGCACTTCATCCCCATGTCTGCTTGGGTTTCCTCTGTGTGCTCCAGTTTCCTCCTACAGTCCAAAGATGTGCAGGTTAGGCTGATTTGCTATGCTAAATTGTCCCTTGGTGGCCTAGGATGCATAGGTTAGAGGCATTAGCGAGGTAAATATGTGGGGTTACAGGGGGAGGGCCTTGGTGGAATTGTTTGTCGATGCAGACTTGATGGGCTGAGTGGCCTCCTTCTGCATTGTAGGGATCCTATGATTCTATGAGGTTTTGCTATTGATTTGGAACGAAAGCTTTCTTTGGACCTGCCTCCCCAACCACTGCAGTCTGCCCACTTTCCCATAAATCTAAAGTACACCTGCAGAGCAGTAATGCCCATAAGTATGTTCCTCCAAACAGCAATTTTGCAACATCTATTAAGTGGATGGGAACTATGTACTCATCCACATTCTCAATAATGCATCCCACAAATAACAGATATACTTCGGGAATGCTGAGATGCTTGTCGGGCTGACATGTTTATCTGCTGTGGAATTCAGCTTTTACAATGCATAGAAATCTAACTGAAGGATGAAAGTACAGGATCCCATCAAGCTTAAAATGAGCGAGAAACACTAGACGCCAAGAGATTGAAGATTCACAACTAAAAGCTCTAAGGTTATGACCACTCAACAAGGTTTCAACAAGAAAGTCAACCCAGAATCCATTTGGAGAGGTAAATTCCTCAAATACACCAAATTATTACAGCTTCCAACTGGAAACACAAGCTCAATGAAATTACTCTAATGTTTTAAATCGTCTATTCCAATGCTTCTACCTGAACAAAGTCAACTTCAAAAATAATGACAATATTGCCAACAGTACCTGCATCTTACCCTATATTTGGTAAGGCTACGGCCAACAAAGAATGAGCTGTCTTCTGTCCCAGGTTGGATTTTAGTGGGTAGTCAAGAGATGGCTGGATATAGCACTTGGAGCAAATGGGGTCAAAGGTTATTGGGAAAAAAAATTAGGATAAGGCTATCGAGTTGGATGATCAGCCACGATCGCAATGAATGGTGGAGCAGACTCGAGGGGCCAAATGGCCACCTCCTGCTCCTATCTTCTATGTTTCTATATTTCTATGAGGGAATTTCAGATCCAACCCTTGTTCTTGATACCTGTTTTTTTTAATTCATTCGTGGGACATGGGCGTCGCTGGCTGGCCAGCATTTATTGCCTATCCCTAGTTCCCCGAGGGCAGTTGAGATTCAACTACATTGCTGTGCCTCTGGAGTCCAGGTAAGAAAGGCAAATTTCCTTCGCTAAAGGACACTAAGTGAACCACTTAGGTCTTTCCGACAATTGACAATGGTTTCATGGTCACCAGCAGATTCTTAATTCCAGATATTTTTATTGAATTCAAATTCCACCAAGTGCTGGGCCAGGGTTCAAATACAGGTCCCCTGAACATTAACTGAGTTTCTGGATTCATAGTCTAGTGATAATACCACTAGGCCAGCACCTACCCAGTAAATGTGCTTAAAGTGACATTTTAATTCCTAACGAGGTGCCAATTTATTGTCCATAACACTATCAAAACAAATCAAAATTTTAAATGGGATTCAATATGACTTGAAGACTTTAAGTGCTTTGAAGCATTTCTCATCAGCCCTAGAGAGACAATATTGACTAAGATTATGGTGTATATAAAAATCCATCTGAAGGAATATGAGATCAAACTAAAGCTGGTTTACTTTAGATCTTACATGATACTGCAGACCTGTAGTGTGGATTGACAGAATGCCAAAAGTTCACAAGCAATGAAAATTTAATGAATTTTAGAAACCATTAAATATTCTGAGTCACTTCCAACCAATTAGGTGCAAGCATAACCTCCTTTGGAGACTTGAACGAACGGTATGTGACAAAATACAATTGATACTCTCAGACAGTGGCAGACTGATCAGAATCTCCATCAGAAGAGATCATTTTAAGTAAGAAACTACTGAGGTACCAAACTCAATTGTCATTTTACAAAAAAAAAGTTTAAAATGATAATATTTGAAATCAATTGGTATCAGATGTGCTGCATTATTTTTTAACTGAAAGAAGCAATGTCATTTTTCTTCATTATAGATGAGGAAGAATTTCTTCAGCCAAAGGGTGGTTAAATCTGTGGAACTCATTGCTACAGAGGACTGTGGAGGCCAGGTCACTGAGCGTCTTCAGGACAGAGATAGACAGGTTTGTGATCAATAAGGGGATCAAGGGTTTTTGGGAAGAAGGCAGGAAAATGGGCATGAGAATTACATCAGCTATGACTGAAGGGCAGAGCAGACTTGATGGGCCAAATGGTCCAATTCTGCTCCTATATCTTATGGTCTTATTACGTCCACAATGCCAGCCACCACCCCAATCTAAAGGTTCACAAAAGGATAAATGTGCTACTTGATTCCAGATAGTCCAATTCCTGCCACGGCTGCTATCACAATCCACATGTAACTCTACAACCCTCCTGCTTTGTGGAAGACACAAACGCTCCATTCGTACCTTTATGCTCAGCAGAAGTAGTGAACTGAGCAGAGCAAAACTTTATCCAATCCATGCTCTGGCAACTAGTACCATCATATCATCATTTTTAAAATGTTCATTGGATATATTAAATTTACTTTTCTCCATTTGAGACTTATTAGGCAAAATTTTCTGGCCACGCTCGCCCAAAGACCAGAAATACCCACCCAAGGTCAATGGACCTTTGCACGATTTGCCGGAATTTCTGAACCGTCTGCTACGATTCCTGGGAAAATTCCGGCCCGTGGTATCGGGATTTTCTCCCAAGACAACATTTCACAATGTCACTGCAGTACAATAGCAAGCTACGGTTGAAATTTTCTGGCCGTCGACGCCAGTGGGATCTTCTGATCCGGACAATGCTCTAACCCCTTAGCTGGTTCCCCGACAACCAAGAGTGCGAACGGGAAAGCCCGTTGGCAGCCGTGGGACTGGTAAATCCCACCACCGGCAACAAGAGGACTCCTCCGTCACCACAAAACATGCCAGAGGGGGGAAATGGATAATCTCACCTTACATACTCCAAGTGGAGCTGCATTACATTTGCAACCATTGCAAATACCATCTTGAGCTGCAGTATTTCTTCAGATAACCTTTAGGCAGAATAGCACTGATCACTGTATGAAGAGTGAATGTTGTGTAAGGATGGATCCAATGTAAATAATCTTTTGGTCCTGTAGTGTCTTTAAGCCAATTCATAACAGCACTCTTCACAAATGCTATGCAATTCCATTTTATACCATTCTGCTTAAAATCTTGTTCCATACACCACATTGCAAATGCAAGGTTTAATGACATGCTGTGCCAAACTCCCTTGTCCATGCTGTAAATTATGAATCAGAAGTTCAAGAAAGCATGGTATCCAAATTCTCTGCAACGAAGAAGGATGTCATAAATCTTTTATTTCCCTCCAACTGCTGACCTGTGGAATTAATGTCAATAGCATTCTACTTCTTTATAAAGGAAGAATGGCTCAGAACGAATATTAAGATCTACAACGCCATTTGAAATTGAAAATGTAACCTTTCAAAGTTCTACCAAAGTGTGTTCCTCAAGTAGGTTTGATCAAACCAATTTCAGAAGTATGTGCAAACATAAATTCAACATAGAAAACACAAGGAAATCCTACAGTGTAGATTTCTTGTCCTTGAAATGAGTGCTATTTCTACAATATATACGTTATGTTCTTCGCATATTTGTAGCATACTTGAGATCATATGAAAAGGAATAATTTTCTTAAAAAATTGATCGCCAAGAACATTCTTCAGCACTAAAATATTCTAACTGAAATATAACTGATATTTCCACATCTCGTGTGATTAATATGAGGATAAGGCAAAAAGAATACTCTCCTCTGAGGTAAGTTATTCAATTGCACTTAGGACTTTATTCCCTGGAGCGTAGAAGAATGAGGGGAGATTTGATAGAGGTGTATAAGAATTTGATGGATATAGATAGAGTGAATGCAAGCAGGCTTTCTCCACTGAGGCTAGGGGAGGAAAAAAAACAGAGGGCATGGGTTAAGGGTGAAAGGAGAAAAGTTTAAAGGGAATAATAGGAGGGGCTTCTTCATGCAGAGAGTGGTGGGAGTGTGGAATGAGCTGCTGGATAAAGTGGTAAGTGCGGGGTCACTTTTAATATTTAAAACTTGGACAGGTACATGGATGAGAGGGGTATGGAGGGATATAGTCCAAGTGCAGGTCAGTGGGACTAGGCAAAAAATGGTTCGGCACAGACAAGAAGGGACAAAAGGCCTGTTTCTGACTGTAAATTTTCTATGGTTTTCACATATCAAAGGAGCTAATTGCTCAAATATGCAGGGGTAAATTTTCCAGTCCCGCTTGTCATGGGAATTGTCATGGGCAGGACGGAAAGTCAGGATGCACTTAAGGTTGACCTTAGATGGGAATTTCTAACCTCGGGGCAGGTGAAACTGGAAAATCCGAGCCGTAGTATGCTTTCACCCTGCTCCTCTGCTGAAATGCTAATGACTGGGTACATTTCAGGTATCAGCCATCCTTTATACCTTACCAAGTAGGAGATATTAGCCTAGGGCATGGTTAGGGAGGTAGGTTTTAAGGAGCATCCTGAAGAAAGATAACAGAGATTTCGATAAGGGGTGAATTCTGACACTTAAGGCTGAGGGAGCTGAAGGCACAGCTGTCAACGTTGGAGCATCTGTGAAAGTATGGAACGTGCTGAGGCCAGAAATCATAGTTCAAGGAAACAAGAAACGGAAGATTTCAGCGGCAGTTTACCACTGGCCACCAGTGGGGTGATCTGGTCCTACCAGTGTTATGGCCCATTGCACCACTGGGAACCTGCCACCTGTCAGAAGCAGGAAGGGCTGGTGGTGTCATGGCAGGTCTGGAAGATTCTGAGAAAGGCTGGAAAATCGCAATCAAAGATTCTGTAGGGTTGTTGAGTTGGTGGAGGATACAGAGTAACAACTCTCTGATCAACAGATACCTGTCCAATTGCTCAATCATGTACTTGATGATAGATTGCAAGAGATCCTCTTTAACTGATATTAATCTGTAGTTACCAGGGTTCTCGCTCCTTTTCTTAAATAATGACGTGACATCAGCAATCTTTCAACCTAACATTCTTCAAATTAGAGAGCATTGGAATATTATAACAAATGTATCTGCAATTTACCATGCACATTAAATCCACTAAATTCCTCCACTTGACTGATTTACAAATTTTGTCATACAGTTGGGTAGTTTGGTCTCTTTTCCCCATTGTTAAAATAGACACAAAGTACTCATTTAACAAGCCTGCCATTTTCATATTATCAAATATTATCTTCCCTGCATCCATCTTCAATGGACGCACAACCATTCTTTCTCTTCACGTATTTATAAAAACCTCTGCCACAAGCTTTGGCATCTCTTGCAGGATTCTTTTTCACTTTTGTACTTCTCATTATTTGCTTGAAATATTTTCCAGGCATATAATGATTCTTTCACACTGTTGCCCCTTATCATTCGTCTCAGAGCTTGCACTAAAATCCCACCAAGATTTTACATGCGCTATATTGTTCTGTTACATTTCTCTTAATTTGGAACTATAGTTTTTAGTTGGGATATTGCTCAATTCTCTGAGCAGAATGTGATGAGTTTAAGGTTCCTTCAAGTACTTTTCAAAGGAGTTGATCAGCAAAGTGATAAGGAAAGTTGAAATGTGTTAAGCAGCACACAGCAGGGCAGTGAATCTGGTTGAAGGTCATTACTCCAAAAAAAAAATCCCAACATTGACATGAATGCAACTTGTCTTGTCAGCTTGGATTGGGAATGTCCCAACTTGTTGGGACTCTGAATTGGCTTTAATTTGACTTGATTGGATTGGAATAAAGTTTAATAAAAAACATAATATATGAACTGCAGCACGTAAGGTCTATAGTTTCACATAATTCTTCGCTAATCACTGACAATCCAGTCAAAATATCAGAACGCTACTGCATTTTCATGCAAGGAAACTGTCAGAACCTGAATCTGTCTGTACGCAACAGATGATAGAAGGGCATTTTAGATACCAGTGATAATTCAGCTTTTGTTTTTTAAATGCCTAACGGTGAAAGTGGCACATTCAAACAGCTTGGCAGTGCAGTAAATTAGACAATGGCTTTCTAAAGCTGGAATCCGGATTTCATTGCCAGCTCGACTGAATCAGCTTGTTTGCTTTAGGGTATGTGTAGTCTCAGGTGAGACACATCCCTCACACAAAATTACTCTGAAATTGGCACGGAATTGTTAATCTCATCTGAATGGCTTGTGAGGAAAATGGAAAAATCACCATGGGTCCCTCTGCTGAGGTTTGTCTTGAGATACATTGTTAAGCATACTATATCTAATCTGGGAGCTCTTGAGACAGACATAAAATGGAAATTGTTCCATGACTAGAATAGCATTACTTAAGAAAAAATGTTATAAAAACAGGTGAAGAGGCAACAAAAAGCACTTGATGTTCTGCATCTAGTATGTATCTGTATCCGCACAGATTGATGCGGAAAGCTCCAAATTCAGTACTATTTGCATGAAATATAGAAATGCTGCAGAAAACGTGTAAACATTTTGAAATGAATTGTTCTACAAATAATTCCAGATGATGACCAATTATGAAGAAGTATTTTCTATTTTGTTATGATCCCAGTTGATGGAAGATCCCAGAATAGAGCCCTGGCTCCACAGACTAGAATTTTTACAAAACATGGAGAAGGAGTCACAAGACTGCTAATTAGTTCTAACAGCAAGAAAAAAATATTGAACATGGAAAGTTGGATTTTTATATAACACACCTTTAATCTCCCCTTTTCTTAACAATTACACACAGATTTTAATTTTAACATGCATTACAAAATACAGCTTTAAGGTACAATAATCCCATTAACAAACAAAGTCCCTTTCAAGCACACAAGATGACTCTGGTCAAATACACACACTCTGCTGTGAACCCAAGTAAATGTTCATGGATTTCTCCTCAGAATCATCCCAGATGACTATCACATGGGAGTTTCTAAACTCCGATCCCAAAAACATGCTCTAAAATCTTCTCTCAGATTTCTGCTTTCCTCTAACAGTTTGCTTTCCATAATCCAGTTCAGGTTTTCCAAATGACACAGAAGAGCTCTGCTCCACTTGTCCAGAATTTTACACCAATCCCTTTAAAATTCCTTTTTCTTGACTGCTATGCAAACTGTTCACAATTGCTTTAACTCTCAATTCCCAGAATGTATTAAAGTGGCATCAAATGTTTCATTTATCTTTGAAGTCCGCTGTCCCATTTTAAATTCAGTTACTGCAACCATCTCTTGAATACAATACTTTATTTTTCTTTGAATTCTTCTTAAGAATACCTTGGTCTCTGTTCTCTTAACTTCTGTCATCTTAAGAAATTATTTCTGCCCGAATTCCTTATTTACCTGCGTTGTATCTTGTTCCTTAGGAAGCTTGTATCTTTGCAGCTCACTTTTCCTGTCCAGCTTCTCCTAACAGAGTTGAGGGCTGTTCAGTCTTTAGTGTCCTGTCTCTAACTACCAACAAATTCAGCTAAAACTAAAACTTAAATGCTTCTCTACCTAACAAGGTCCCAATTGCTAAGCAATCACTGCTAGTCTACTTACTCTTCACACCATCACTCTCTCTAAGCACAATAGAGGCACAATGGAACTTAACCAACCACCATACTTACAAACACCTTTGCCCAGCATGAATTTAACTACAGGTTTTGCCCTTCCAAGCACAGAAACATTAAATTAAACCCACTTAAAATTATACCTTATTTCTAATGCTTACCAAGACAACTATAAATTCCCTAAAACTATCTTTGTTTTCTAAACAATTTTCAATTTAACTCCAAGTGTAGAGGACAAACTGAAGAATGCTTAAGGGAAGCCACTGAGGAAACTCACAAAAGAGGTTGGTATAACAGCAGTATTTGTATGGCACCATCCTATTTCACCAGCAGGTTATTCTTGAAGTAGTTCCTCCAAGGTCATGTCATTACATTAAGTTGTAGAATGCTAACTGGGAGAAAGGCTTTCGCGCCATGATTTGTTTAATGCAGAATTATTAATCCCAGTGTGCAAACTGCAGATATGGTCAAACTGAGGAATACTACTAAACACAAGGTGCCTAGTATAGTATTAATACTTCTCATTAGGAAGCAAATGTGAACTGTGAACTGTTTTGCTCCTATTATCTAAGAGATACTGGCATTGGAGACAGTCCAGAGAAGGTTTACTCAGTTGATCCCACATATGGAGGGATATTCTTATGAGGTGAGGTTGAATAGATAGGATCTGTACACATTGGAGTTCAGAAGAATGAGTGGTGACCTTACTGAGACATATAGCTTTTCCTGGGAAATTAACAGGGTGGATGCTGAGAGATTGTTTCCCTTTGTAGGAGAGTCTAGCGTCAGAGGGCATCATTTCAGAGCAAGGGGTTGTCCATTTATGGCAGAAATGAGGAGGAATTTCTTCTCTCAGAGGATAATGAATCTATTGGGATTCAAGGTACCTCACAAGAGGTTATTGCAGAAGGTAAGGGGACATGGAGTTGGGGGTAGGGTGTTAGCGTGGATAGAGGATTGGTTGTCAAATAGGAGGCAGAGAGTGGGGGTTAATGGGTGCTATTTGAATTGGCAGTTGGTGACTAGTGGAGTGCCCCAGGGGTCGGTGCTGCGGCCTCAGCTATTTACCACTTATATAGATGATTTGGAGGAGGGAACCGAGTGTATGGTGTCGAAATTTGCTGATGACACCAGGATTGGTGGAACGGCAAATTGTGCGGAGGGTGTGGAGAGTCTGCAGAAGGATCTAGATAGGCTGGGCG
Source organism: Carcharhinus amblyrhynchos (assembly GCF_965287045.1). Lineage (NCBI taxonomy): Eukaryota > Metazoa > Chordata > Chondrichthyes > Carcharhiniformes > Carcharhinidae > Carcharhinus > Carcharhinus amblyrhynchos. Next base: position 17,833,103 of record NC_137327.1, read on the forward strand.
AATGGGCCAGGAAATGGCAAATGGAATTCAATGTTGGCAAGTGAGAGGTGGTCCACTTTGGTAGGAATAATGGTAGGAAGGACTATTACTTACGTGGTGAAAAACTGCAGCAGGCGACGGTGCAGAGGGACCTCGAGGTCCTTGTGCATGAGTCGCAAAAACCCAGCCTGCAGGTGCAGCAGGTGGTCAGGAAGGCGAATGGGATGTTGGCCTTCATAACGAGGGGGATTGAATATAAAAGTAGGGAGGTCTTGCTGCAACTGTACAGGGCACTGGTGAGGCTGCAGCTGGAGTACTGTGTGCAGTTTTGGTCGCCGTACTTACGCAAGGATATTTTGGCCTTGGAGGGAGTGCAGAGGAGGTTTACTAGGCTGATACCGGAGTTGAGGGGGTTGAGCTATGAGGAGAGGCTGAATAAACTAGGCTTGTACTCGTTAGAGTTTAGAAGAATGAGGGGAGATCTCATTGAGACGTATAAGATGATGAATGGGATGGATAGGATAGAGGTGGAGAGACTCTTCCCGCTCAGAAAGGACAGTAGGACTAGGGGGCACAGCCTCAAGATAAAGGGGGGGCGGTTTAGAACAGAGTTGAGGAGGAACTTCTTCACTCAAAGGGTGGTGAATCTCTGGAATTCTCTGCCCTTTGAAGTGGTGGAGGCTGCCTCGCTAAATATTTTTAAGACGCGGGTTGATGGGTTTTTGATAAGCGAGGGGATTAAGGGTTATGGGGAGAGGGCGGGAACGTGGAACTGAGTCACGACAGATCAGCCATGATCTTATTGAATGGCGGGGCAGGCTCGAAGGGCTGGATGGCCTACTTCTGCTCCTATTTCTTATGTTCTTAACTGCAGAGGATTGTACAGTTTGGTTTGTTAAATATGTTGAAGGCTGAAATAGAGAGTTTTTTTTAATAAGTAAGGAATTCAAGGGTTTTGGAGATAAAGATTGTCATATCAGATCAGTCATGACCTCAATGAACAGAAGAGCAGATCCGATGGGCTGAATGGCCCATTTCTGCTCCTATGTCTTGCGGTCAAGTAAGTAATCCATGGAACATCTGTATCAGAGAATAGTGGATTTATGGGATTCTTTACTGCAAAGTAAACATCTGTACTACATCTGTATCAGAGAGTGGTGACAACACGGAGCTATTGGGAGGAGTATGTGAGGTAAGCAGTACAGGTGCACTTAAAAAGGAAGAAAAATAGGCAGATGAGGGAGAAAGGAATAGAAGGATAAATCAATGAGGTTAGATGAAGACTCGGGGGAGAGAGAGGCTGGGATAAAACAAAAATACCAGTGTGGATCTATTAAGCGGAATGGCTTCTTTTTGTTTCTATAAATATTTTAGTAATGTCTTGTAAAGTGATGCATGTCATGCTCAATAACACACAGAACCCCTTCTAGGTGGCACAGATCCCAAGAGTGCAAGGCATCATTATTGGCTCTCATCCCACAAAGACAGCAGAGCATAGCTGTCACCTTCTGACGGGCAAACTGCACAGACCCCCTCGGAACAGTTTGCCCTGAAATGTCAAACAAAGCTGCCCTTGCTCTCTGAAAGATGAGAGTGTCTGCTTTTGCCAGTTATCAAACAGGGGTGCTGCACTGTTCTACCATTCCAAAACTACTCCTTTCCTGCCCCATCCCCCCAACAGTTCTGACAAGGGGCCTCAACAATATTTTTCACCGTATGTAGGTGTCACGCATCCTTCTGAAATTGAGCTCCCAGACAGATTTCCCTCATGCCCCATTAGACAAGCTGCGGGCACGAGACCAACACTGTGCTAGAAGCTTATGGTAATTATTCAAATGACCTGGCCCGACAACATTTCACACTGTCAGCACAGTGTGCTGACTCTTTACTGGCAGACAGCCATTCCTGACACAAATTTCTGTCCATTTATTTCTTCATAGATTAAAGGTAACAAAAAGAACGCACTTGAGCCACGTTAAAATCTTCCAAGGTGGTTGCATTAAAACGGCTTTTCAAAGGACACCTTCTTCAGCAGATGAACTTGCATTTGACAAGCTTTTCTTTTAACTCTTTCTCTGCAATTATGCTTCGCAGTTACATGTGGGGACACTGGCACACATTTTCGAGTTGCAGTGAAAACAAGGGACAAGTGAGTGAGATAACCAATGTTGCCCACACTTAGGGAGGGGGGCTTGATCCATTTTCAGGCTCATGCTTTATCTAAATACAATGTAACCTATCATGCTGATAACTGGGGCCTGGCATCAATTCTGGTTGGCAGCCTCTTCAAATATGGCAATACTAGAAACTTAGCCCTCCAGGCCCTGGAGGAATACAGGAAGAAGTTAATGACATGAACTGGGTTGCAAAAGACTCATTCGCACAACTGATGCTCTCTTGTACATGTACCTGACCCTTCACAGCACTGGGCAAACAATTCCACCCTCACTGATGATTTTTCAGCATGCCATTCCCAAACACACTCCTTTTCCTTTCTCAAGTTGCCATGTAGAAGGCCCACACCCGAGATGGGACAACTGGGGAGATGCTGGCGTAGTGGGTAATCACGGTGGCCCAGTGGTTAGCATTGCTGCCTCACTGTGCCAAGGACCCGGGTTTGATTCAGTTGAAGTTTAGATTAAGTTAAGTTTATTTATTAGTCACAAGTAGACTTACATTAACACTGCAATTAAGTTACTGTGAAAATCCCCTAGTCGCCATACTACGGCACCTGTTCAGGTACACTGAGGGTGAATTTAGCATGGCCAATGCACCTAACCAGTTGTCTGAGAGGAAACAGGAGCACCCAGAAGAAACCCAAGCAGACATGGGGAGAATATGCAGACTCTGCACAGACAGTAACCCAAGACGGGAATAGAACCCAGATCCCTGGCGCTATGAGGCAGCAATGCCAACCACTGTGCCACTATGATGAATCAAGAACAGCAAATACCTGGGAAGATCACCACCTGGAAGTTCCCCTCCAAGTCACTCACTACCCTGCCTTGCAAATATGTTACCACTCCTTCAATGTTGTTTGGTCAAAATGCAGGAACTCCCACCCCAACAGCACTGTGAATGCACATATACACATCAGGGACTGCAGTGGGTCAAGAAAGCAGCTCACTACCATCTTCTGAAGGGCAATTAGAGATGGCATAGTCAGTCATGCCCACATCCAGTAAATTAAACAAAAAGAAGTCTTCAACTCCAGGAGAATGGTCAACCCTAATCCAGGGGAAACATGCAATTCCTGACAACCACAGGGTCTTATTTCCTTGTTGGAGAGACTCCAATCAGGAGGATAAGTTCATTGGCTTTGATGATATAACAAGTGATGCAGGCAGGGACATGCGATTGGCTAATGATGCAGGCTGGGATTTCTTTAAATCTTTTGTGGGATGTGAGCATCGCGAGCTGGGCCAACATTTGTTGGTATCTGTCATTGCTCTTGAGAAGGTGGTGAGCCATCTTCTTGAACGGCCGGAGTCCATCTAGTGCAGGTACACCCACTGTGCTCTTAGGAAGTGAGTTCCAGGATTTTGATCCAGCGACAATGACGGAGCAATGATAATACAGTTCCAGGTCAGGGTAGTGTTTGACGGGAGGGGCATTTGCAGGTAGCAGTGCTCCCTTGCATCTGCAACCCTTGTCTGTGGTTGAGAGTTTGTCACAGGAGCCTTGGTGAGCTGCTGCCATGCAAATTGTCGGTGTTCATATTGCTGCCAGTGTCCATTGCTGAAGGAAGGAATGATTGAATAGGTGAATGGGACACCCGATCAAGCAGGTTAATGATGCAGTTGTACAAAAAAAAAATCAGCCACAAGCAAGGACATGCAATCTTCTGCTGAGCTACAAATGACACCTTGGGATAGTTTCACTGGTAAAACACACTTCCTTCGTGCACTGCGCCTTGCACAGTGGCAGGTACAGGAGCTAGCACAGTGAATTTAATTGCGGGGCTTCCTGTGACTTTCCCTCCTACCACTTGTTTCTGCAGCTACACCTTCTGTAATCAGTCACCTCCTCCTTCTCCTCACCTCCGCTTTTCCTTCTCGTCGTATTACATACAAAGAACCACTCCCGTTCATCCCTTCACAAGCTTGTCAGAAACAGCTCTCCGCAGTCAAAACCTTCCTTAGACTTTCTGATATAAATAGTCGTGCCAATTCCAGCAGCCAATACTCCCCCGTAAAATCTCGAATACAGCACAATAGCTGTCAAAAGCAATGATTTCCCAGAGAGCAGCTGATGATGCCTTTAATCAGAAGAAGTTTGTCACCATGGTTTCTCTGTCAAATAGGAGCCAGAGCTACTTGGAATTATATTTGGGCAAAACCCCAATTTGCATGCTAGGCGCCCACTAATTTCAGCAGACGTGTTGGCAGACACCTAAATGGAGGACTCCCCTGTGGGCAACTTTGGGTACAAACAACACTTAAACCCAGAGTACTCAATTTCCAAGCTTCAATAACTTGCACACAAGTGGGAACACGGTGCAGTGTAATCCATTGCAAGGTGTTCTGTTGATACAAACAATTTAGCAGTTCTAGTTAATTACAGCAAATGAGAAACAAGCAATTTTCTAATCCTTCGTTTGCATATATATCCACCAATCATAACAGAGCTTTTTGCCCTTTCTTATACAGTAGAAAACTGTTTCCTGCTCATCCTTTATTAGCATAATAATCCCCATAGCTTGTTCTTCGGTGCTTTGTTATGGAATTGTTTTATTTTCCATCCTGTGGGCGAGGGTGGAGGCTGGAACTAACACAAGGTTTTAGATTTAGTCGCTTATTCTCAGTATGTAAGCAATGGCTTCACTGAAGGCCTCGTATGCCGTTAAGTATTTTCCATTACTTGACAGAGTTTTTTTTGGCAGTTATGGAACTTTAATTTACACAACTGTTGTAACGTAACTTGGGGTTAGCCCAATTTTCAGCATGGAAAAGACGTACAAGATTGCAGGCTCATTTTCTGGGTCAGTGCTTACTTTAGAGAAGTAAAACGGGCCTGCACACATCAAAAATCTGCTCGTCATCCCAAGTCTTTGCTAATGACAATGTTATTGGCCAATGTTAGACAGGAATAAAAGAGCACGGTTCATTATCAACTTCCGCAGCTGAAAGAAAATTGAGACTGATACTCTAAACATGCAGATTGAAGTCTGGAGTTGTTGTACACTGTCAGAACAAAATGTTCAAATGTCTTGGGAATTCTCTTCGAGTGTACATTGGTAATCATTTTGGTTTATTTTTATTTTCTGATGCTCACAGGTAGCGTTGGGAATGGTTGTCTTTTCACTCATGGGGGTTTTTTGGGTTAAAGAATGGAATGAGTCCAAAAGAGTTCTGAGCTAACAGGACATGCTTGTTTGAAAGTCCAGACTGAGCACACATTTTTGATTCTAATCACTGGTTACTATAATTTGATGTTATTGGGAGATGATAAGCAGACGTCTGTCAGTTCAGTAACCATGCTGAACAGATACAATGTTTGTAAACGAGCATACATGGACTCTTCACATCCACTGTCTGGCACATAGTGGCACCGTGCGAGTTGGCTAAGATACCACAGGAGATGGCATCCTCAAAAAAATCCCAAAAAATTTCCCTTTCAGAGTTCCATGTTGATTCTGTCCAGTCATATTATTTTCCAAGTATCCAGTTATTACATTCTTCATAATAAATTCTAACGTTTCCCTGCTATTGACATCAGGTCTACAGTTCTCAGTTTTTCTCTCTCCCTCCCTTCGTCAATAGCAGAGTTACATTGCTACTTTCCAATCTGCAGGAACCTTTCCACAATCTATGGAATTTTGAAAGATAACCAATGTATCAATTATCTCTATAGCCACTTTCTTTAACACTCTGGGGTATAGCTCATCAATTTTTTTTGAGTACTGCCACTTAATTAAAACAAATTTCTTTCCGATCTTCATTTTCACAAGCCCCTTGGTATTCACAAGCCTCAAATATTTCTGGGAGATTTTCTGTATTTTCCTCCATGAAAACAGACACAAAGTAATTGTTTAGTTTTTACACAGTTTCCCTACTCTCTCTTCTCCGTTCTCTGACCTCCACCTGTAAAGGACATACATTTGCCCTTGCTAATATTCTCCTTTTTGCATAGCTAAAGAAGATTTTACAGACTGCTGTTACGTTTCTCACTAGCTTGCTTTTCATATTTTTTCACTTTGGTTATCAATTTATTGGTCCTCATATGCTGGGTTCCAAATTGCTCTCAAATTATGGGCTCACCTCTTTTTCTGGCAACCTAATACAACTTTGATCTCATGCAACCTTTCATTTCTTTTGTTACCCATAGCCGATTCAGGTTTATGTCTTAGAGGAATGTACGTGTGTTGCAGACCATGTAATACTATTTTAGATACAAGCCATTAACTATTTATTTAGTGTATTTACCAAGTCCACCATGGCCAACCTGCCCCTTATGCCTTCCTAGTTCCCCTTGTTCAGATTTCAAGATCTTACCAGTTTATGGTCCATCTAGCATCAGAGCTGGTGTATGTGTAACACTCCGCCAAGCGTACAAAGAGCTGATTAAGCTCATCACATTACAGCAAGCAGTTTGAGTGACAGGCTATGAATTCGGAGTCAAGTGCCCAGCTGCTTGAACTCACAAGATGCTAAACTTGACATTTCAATGGGAAACATTTAATGAGAGAAAACCACTCAATTCAAAATATTGTTGCATAATGGCAAAATATGAGAGCTATAAAGGCAGTATACCAACAATATTCCACTCATGGCACCGACCTCCTCAACTGCAAGTCGTTACAAATTGCATACTTAGCAACGCGTGTCGGTAAAATTAGATTTAACTGCAGGAGATAGGAGTCAGCGATGGAAATAAGAAGGAATATTCGAAAGATTATTCACATGGAGAAAATCACACTGAACCAAGAAATAATCCTGAAGACTCAGGTGCTCAGTCTTGATCCACAAATTCCCAATAGTTGGATTGTTGCTACCCATGATGTGTACTACTTAGACAGCATTCAGCAATACTGTAGAAGTTACCAAGAAGAAGTCTTCATTAACATTGCTGAACAATAAATATAATTACAGTAGAAAGTACAGGTATAGTATGTTCCTGCATGTTGTACTACACTGCTGAACTAAGGTGCAGGTCAGGTGCCTTCTTACATCATGAGCATTACTGTACTCATTCCCAGGTTAACCCTTACTGTGCTGGATCCTGCTACTAAATCTCCCAACCCTACCCCTTGGATATAGTTGCAGAATAGTTACTTACAGTTTGATTCAAGTTTCATGTGGTCAAAAGGCTTTTGTAATTAATTTCAGTGTTGCAACTGTAACTGTTGCAACAATGACGAAACTACTTTGTGATTAACATTACAATAGTAGCAGCATGCATGAACAGAACTTGTCAATGGGTGCTATTCGGATTGGCGGTTGGTGACTAGTGGAGTGCCTCAGGGGTCGGTGCTGGGGCCTCAGCTATTTACCATTTATATAGATGATCTGGAGGAGGGAACCGAGTGTATGGTGTCGAAATTTGCTGATGACACCAAGATTGGAGGAACGGCAAATTGTGCGGAGGGTGTGGAGAGTCTGCAGAAGGATCTAGATAGGCTGGGCGAATGGGCCAGGAACTGGCAAATGGAATTTAATGTTGGCAAGTGCGAGGTGGTCCACTTTGGTAGGAATAATGGTAGGAAGGATTATTACCTACGTGGAGAAAAACTGCAGCAGGCGACGGTGCAGAGGGACCTTGGGGTCCTTGTGCATGAGTCGCAAAAACCCAGCCTGCAGGTGCAGCAGGTGGTCAGGAAGGTGAATGGGATGCTGGCCTTCATAGTGAGGGGGATTGAATATAAAAGTACGGAGGTCTTGCTGCGGCTATATAGGGCATTGGCGAGGCCGCAGCTGGAGTACTGTGTGCCGTTTTGGGCGCCGTACTTATGCAAGGATATTTTGGCCTTGGAGGGAGTGCAGAGGAGGTTTACTAGGCTGATGCCGGAGTTGAGGGGGTTGAGCTATGAGGAGAGGCTGAATAAACTAGGCTTGTACTCGTTAGAGTTTAGAAGAATGAGGGGAGATCTCATTGAGACGTATAAGATGATGAATGGGATGGATAGGATAGAGGTGGAGAGACTCTTCCCGCTCAAAAAAGACGGTAGGACTAGGGGGCACAGCCTCAAGATAAAGGGGAGGCGGTTTAGAACGGAGTTGAGGAGGAACTTCTTCACTCAAAGGGTGGTGAATCTCTGGAATTCTCTGCCCGTTGAAGTGGTGGAGGCTACCTCGCTAAATATTTTTAAGACGCGGGTTGATGGGTTTCTGATAAGAGAGGGGATTAAGGGTTATGGGGAGAGGGCGGGAATGTGGAACTGGCCACGACAGATCAGCCATGATCTTATTGACTGGCGGGGCAGGCTTGAAGGGCCAGATGGCCTACTCCTGCTCCTATTTCTTATGTTCTTATGTTCTTATGTACAACCTCCATCTTCCCCCCACCCCCTTCAAGTCTTTGAAATCAGGGTTTAACGTGGTCTGGAGATCTTGTATTCTTGCCCCGACTCATTTGCCATCTAGGGTGGCAGGATCAAGGGTTGTTGATCTTGATGATGGATCGTTGGCTGGAGTCAGGTGCAGTCATGGCTTCACATGCTTTACCACTGGCGAGAGTTGCACCATGCCTGATCAGCCATGTTGCTGCGGGGATGATTTGATGCCACTAGTGGGACTTTTTCTCCCTGGGAGAACAGCAGTGATAACCATCCAGCTGTTGGTTGCACCCTTTTTCATCCTCTTCTGTCTTTTCAGGCAGACTTTTGGGATTGAAGTGGAGCTGTCCAGTGGGTGGAAGATGAGTAGAGGAGACTCACTTTGTTGAGTAATGTTCCTGTGACTGCTAGTTTCTGGGGCTGTGGGTAGATCCTCATCTCAACCAATTGCAGTCTGGTAGCTGGTGGAGGCAGGAGGTTCTTCTGGCAGCCATTCTAGCTGAGGCATCATCCTCACTGGGGTTGCTGTGGTACCCTCCGACTCTGTGGTTTGACCCTTTGGTTCAGTTTGGGAAGCTAAAAAGGAGAAGCATAGACCTGCCCTGTGAACAAGGAAGAGAGGTCACCAATAAAAGGTCAACATAATTTGTAGTCGGCCTTTCAATAGGATGAGTTTCTGGTTGCATGAGGACCTTTGTTGTCTTCACATCTTCTGCTGGTGAAGCAGGTCAAGAGTTATGCAGATGTCTTTACTGAGGCAAAAAGGGCTGATTTCACACGACATTATAATCTCTATGATCTGCTCGTTGCTGAACATTAATGACTCTTGAACCACTCCAATGACTGGGAGTTTGACTCCCTCTGCACCGTAGAGTGGATGTCCATGGTTTCTCAGCTGCCTTGGATCCTGCTGTCAAGATCTTCTGTCTCTGAAGCTTTTCCAGTGAGTTTTCTCAACAAGATCTTGTTGGGTTTCAAATTGAAAAGAAGTTCAAAGTATTTTAAATACTATTAAACTTAGCAGATAATTCATCTATAGATTGCAGATGATATCATTACCAGACAATTGGCCCAATTGAATAAAGTAGCATGCTAAGCGATATGTTAATATGTGGCATGGTGGCATAGTGGTTAGCACCGCAGCCTCACAGTGCCAGGACCTGGGTTCGATTCCCAGCTGTCTGTGTGGAGTTTGTACATTCTCCCTGTCTCTGTGTGGGTTTCCTCCGGGTGCTCCAGTTTCCTCCTGTGATCCAAAGGTGTGTGGGTTAGGTGGATTGGCCATGTTAAATTGCCCTTTGGTGTCAGGGGGATTAGCTGGAGTAAATGCATGGGGTTGTGGGGATAGGGCCGGGGTGGGATTGTGGTCAGTGCAGACTCAATGGGTCGAATTGTCTCCTTCTGCTGTACGATTCTATGATTCAATAACTTGCTCTGCTACTGCTGCAGCTATGGTAAATCTGAGGAACCTTTCTCTCTCTAATATCTCCAATTGAGAGATTGGTCTGGGCCACAAATAAGGCAATATTGGTGGTGGTGGCAATGAGGAACTGCCACTTAAGATTGAAAATTTTTCCCAGTATTGTAAGTGATCAGAGCATTTCAAAACGGTGCCCCCAATATTTCCAAGAAGATTTTCAAGCGGGTCAGACTTTTGGCATGACTTTTAAGATGGCAGCAGTGGGTTGGGAGGAGGAAGGAGCTTCAGAATGACTGTGGGTAGGGTCACACCTTTGGAATGGCAGTGGCCTGCCAAGGATTGGCTCTGGGTTAAGAAGGCGGAGGTTTCGCTGGTCTGGTGGCTACACATATTGTGAGGCACGCGAGCTTTTGTTTAAATGGGGTTTCTGCGTGTAATCTTGTTGCAGCCTGGAACTGGGGGAGGTGAAGGGAGCACCAAATCGGACGTTGGAATAATGAGAAATGTGCAACTGAGTTTCCTGACTTTTAAAGAAAAAGGTCACAGGACTGGCTTATTTGGAACATTAGAAAGTTTGTATCTAACTGATGGACTGTTGGCTGCTAGCTCTACTTTTGGAAGCTGCTTTCATAGGAATCCAGTGGAGAATTTAGCTTGAGCTTAACTTGTATTTTTTCCTTCTGCTGTCAGGATCTTCTGTCTCTGAAGCTTTTCCAGTAAGTTTTCTGTTTCTTGACTGAGGTTTTTTCACAGTGGACATTCATTGCTCACGTTCTTTCCTTGAATTTTTTTTTCAGTTTCTTTTACTAGAGGACGTAACTTTTGAACTCCATCTGCCACTATGTTTTGATGGGCTGTCACCTCCGTGGTGTGCACTGTTTAGACATGATTAATCAATCTTGTAGTTTTTTTTTGTTCATTCTTGGGACATTCATGGGGCAGCATGGTAGCACAGTGGTTAGCACTGCTGCTTTGCAGCTCCAGGGTCCTGGGTTCGATTCCAGGCTCAGATCTGTCTGTGTGGAGTTTGCACATTGTCCTTGTGTCTGCGTGGGTTTACTCCAGTTTCCTTCCACAGTCCAAAGATGTATGGGTTAGGTTGATTGGCCATGCTAAGAAATTGCCCCTTAGTGTCCAGGGATGCGTAAATTAGAAGGATTAGTGGGTATAATATGTAGGGATATGGGGGTAGGGCCTGGGTGGGATTGTGTTCAGTGCAGACTCGATGGGCCGAAAGGCCTCTTTCTGCACTATAGGGTTCTATGATTCTATGACTTGGGCATCGCCAGCTGGCCAGCATTTATTGCCCACCCCTAGTTGCCCTCGAGAAGGTGGTGCTGAGTTGCCTTCTTGAATCACTGCAGTCCACAATGCCTTTAGGGAGAGAATTCCAGGATTTTGACCCAGCGACTGTGAAGGAACGGTAATATATTTCCAAGTTAGGATGGTGCCATTCCCATGCATCTGCTGCCCTTCTGGATGGAAGTGGTCGTGGGTTTGGAAGGTGCTGTCTAAGGATCTTTGGTGAATTGCTGCTGTGCATTTTGTAGATGGTACACGCTGCTGCTACTGAGTGTTGGTGGTGGAGGGAGTGGATGTCTGTACATGTGGTATCAATCAAGTGAGCTGCTTTCTTGGATGGTGTCAAGTTTCTTGAGTGTTGTTGAAGCTGCACCCATCCAGGCAAGTGGGGAGTGATTTGTGCTTTGTAGATGGTGGATTGGCTTTGGGGAGTCAGAAGGTGACTTACTGAAAAGTTTTTATAAACATTACTGTAAATATGTACATAGTTCTGTAGAGGAGATGGATATAGCATGTGTTGCTATCTACTCTGATGACCTAAGCTTTAGGTCAAGCACTTTCTTAGATCACAGCTGGACAGTACTATCCTTAGTCCCAGCTTAAGCCTTAACGTACCAGATCCTTCCACTACAACCATGACGATGGACAAGATCTTCCTCAGAAAGCATCAGAAAATGGACATCAATGTCAATTAACTTCAGAATCTCCAACAACAGCCACACACGAAGGAAGTGTAGGTCAGAGAAGAAGGTCTTTGAGTATGGTATTTTGCTGGTCCTATGGGAATACTGGATTTATACCATTCCCCCATTACCAAAATGTTCCTCTTCCAATTGTCATGAACCCAGCTCCAAACGCCAACTATCCCATTGAGTAAAAACCTTCCATTAGTCTCCTGACTAGTGAAAATATGAAACAAAACCGCAGTTCCTCCGCACATTAATTTACATGTGCAGCTCTTCACAAGAACTGCCGTCAAAGACAATGGATTCAGAGTGCAGCTGAGATGGATTTTAATGCAGTGACATGTGAAGACACCGACTAGATTCAATCACAGGGACAGGTGGTCCATTCATTCAAGGATTCCCAACCCAACAATAGTCAGGGAAAATAGAACAGCTGAAGCTATTCAAATAGCAGATCAGAAGCTCAAAGTACCAAAGGTAAGGAAAGCTGATTTTATTTTTAATTGATCACATGCAGAACAGAGTGACATTATTGTAAATATGATTAATCCCTCGCAGATCAATTGGCTTTGCTTTGGTAACTGTAACCTTGGCATCCGGTTAACAACCCTGGTGTTGATTCAAATCCAACTCCAGCTGTCTGGGTACAATAACTTAGGCTAACACTTTAGGGCAATACTGAGGCAGCGTTGCATTTCTGGACTTTCAGATGAGATGTTAAACCAAGACAGTGGTCTGCTCTCTAAGGTAAAAGACTTTATGGCAGTATTCGAAAGAAGAGCAATGCAATTATCTCTGATGGTCATGGCCAAGTTCACAATCAGTATGACAAAAACAGACTAATTGATCATTTTCACACTTGTGGGAACTTGCTGCATGCAAATTGGCTGTCACATGTAAAGTCAGAATGCTACTGCAATTATCCACAATAAACTTTGTTCAAACATAAAGAGTGTGACATAATACACACACAGTTGCGTATCCACGTAGGCTGCAACTCTATCACCTTGCCTGCCCAGAATCGGAGTGGGCAAGGTTCGAACAAGGGTCCGACAATGGAAATCTCCATTGACCTCGGGTGGGAAATTCCGTTCTCTCTCAAGTGAGGCCATAAAATCCCACCCATAAGATTTAACAAGAAACAGGATTATATCCAAGGTAATATGATTGTCCTGATCTCCATACAAAGAAGCATAACTTCAGTCCAATTGTTTAAACATTCATGTTATGGGATATGGGTGTTGCTGGCTGGCTAATATTTATTGCCCATCCCTAGTTGGGGCAACATGGTGGTACAGTTGTTAGCACAACTGCCTCACAGTGCCAGGAACCTTGGTTCGATTCCTGGCTTGGGTAACTGTCCATGTGGAGAGTGCACGTTCTCCCCATGTCTGCATGGGTTTCCTCCAGGTGCTCCAGTTTCTTCAAACAGTCTGAAAGATGTGTTGGTTAAGTGCATCAGCTGTGATCAATTCTTCCTCAGTGTACACAAACACTGTGCCGGAGTCTGACAACTAGGGGATTTTCACAGTAACTTCATTGCAGTGTTAATGTAAGCCTACTTCTAACGCCGACAAATAAACGGTAAAACTTTAGTCACCCTTGAGGAGGTGGCGGTGAGCTGCCTTCTTGAGCTGCTACAATACCTGAGATGTAGCTACACCCCCATGGTTCTGTTAGGGAGGGAGTTCCAGATTTTGACCCAGTGACAATGAAGGAATTGTGATATATTTCCAAGTCAGGATGGTGAGTGACTTAGAGAGGAATCTCCAAGTGATGGTGTTCCCAGGTCTTTCTACATGGCAGTGTTTATGGATATGGGAGGTGCTGTCTGAGAAGTCTCGATGCGTTGCTGCAGTGTATCTTGTAGTACACGCGGCTGCCACAGTTCATCAGTAATAAAATGAATGTTTGTAGAAGAGGTGCAATCAAGCGGAAGAGGCACAGATAGGATTAATGGACGGAATCTTTGATTGTTGAAATGTCAAATAGTAGGCGGCATGCACTTAAGATGAGATGAGGAAAGTTCAAAAGGAGATGTGAGAGGCAAGTTATTGTACACAGAGAACGGTATGTGTCTGGAACGTGCGTCCAGGGGTGGTGGTGGAGGCAGATATGATCGGGGTGTTTAAGTGGCTTTTAGATAAGCACATGAATATGCAAGAAATAGAGCGATGTGGACCAAGGGCAGCAGAAAGGTTAGCATAATTTGGCGTCATGTTCGGCACAACATCATGGGCTGAAGGGCCTGTTCCTGTGCTGTACTGCTCTATGTTCTAAATAGGCTGCTTTGTCCTGGATGGTGTTGAGCTTCTTCAATGTTGCTGATGCAGGTGACTATTAAGTCATATTCCACGGTGTTGTGTGTAGTTACATTACAAAATTTTAGAAAACTACTCAAAGTTACATTTTTTAAGAACCTTGGACTGAGTTTAAAGACATCACAAAATGGCTCCAAATTTACAGTATGAAGTCTCACAACACCAGGTTAAAGTCCAACACGTTCAACAACTTGTTGGATTTTAACCTGGATTCTTACTGTGCCCAACCCCAGTCCAACACCGGCATCTCCACTTCCAAACTTACAGACAGGATTGTGGATTTCAACAATCTTTCTCTTATCCCCAAGGAGACAAGGATGCATTCGCAGATATATATAAATATACATTTTGACATTCAAAGTGATAGGAACTCATCGACTTGATGGCTTTTTCCCCAAAGACACTAATCGAGAAGCTCCATCATAAGAGGGTGAACAACCTTGGCCCTTTTGATCACTACAGAGGGCAAGGGGATTTCTGATAACTGAAATAAAAATACCACTTGCCTTACGTGGAATGTGACTTAGCATTGTTGTACAGGTCACATGATAACAGTGATCATCTTGGCTTACCTACTAAAAAGCATCTGCCGACAGCAGCCAGATTAATTCTGAACCATCTTAAAGAGGCTTCAGTGCATCAGCAAAGAAAACTGCAGATGGAGAATCAAAAGGGGACATCCAGAAAAACAACTACTGGGCTGCTGTAAAATAACTAGGCAGAACAGAAGAAAGGGATGTGCTGTCCTCCCCATAAACCTGATTCCACCTAATAGACTCACCCATTAAAACAACCGGCAGTAATTCGACAGTGGAAGTCATTGCAACTGCAGAGCCAACTCTGCAACGGCAAAACCGTCACTTCAGACTACATAAATCTCAACTTCAGACCCGCACTAAACAATACAGAGCGAATGTGAATCATTTTCATCCGTAACTAATCTTTGTATGTGTTAGTAATCTAGTTTTGCTCGGGTAACTTCCAGAGCAATAGTGTGAAATAATCTAACATTTTAAGTACAAAAGGCTTTGCTGCTATTTTTAAATTGTATTACTCACTCCAAGGGTGAAATATGTTATTATTCATTAGCAACTTTGGGAAACACCTTTGAAGTGTCTATGGCAACAGGTCTGCTTTGCTTATTGTACAGAAAAATTTAGCAACAGCATATTAGATGTCCATACATTATAGAAACACAGAAACTAGAAGCAAGAGTAGGTCATTCGGCCCTTCGAGACTGCTACATCATTCATTATTATCATGGCTGATCATCAAATTCAATATCCTTATTACCCCCTAATACCTTTAGCTCCAAGAGCTATATCAAATTTATTCTTGAAATCAGACAATGTTTTGGCCTCAACTATTTTCTGTGGGAGTGAATTCTACAGATTCACCACTCTGAGTGAAAACATTTCTCCTAAAGTTTATTTATTATTTCTTTGTCACAAGTAGGCTTACATTAACACTGCAATGGAGTTACTGTGAAAATCTCCTAGTTGCCACGTTCTGGCACCTGTTCGGGTAGGCTGAGGGAGAATTTAGCATGGCCAATGCATCTAACCAGCACGTCTTTCGAACTGTGGGAGGAAACCGGGACACCCAGAGGAAACCCACGCAGACACAGGGAGAAGTGCAGACTCCGCGCAGACAGTGACCCAAGCCAGGAATCGAAGACTGGTCCCTGGCACTGTGAGGCAGCAGTGCTAACCACTGTGCCACCGTGCTGCCCATTCTTCTAAACTCCAAAGGCAAAGTTAAGGTAAATCGCAATGGACATCTCCTTGTGTTTTATACTAAATCATGACCTCCTCAAAAACAAGCATCAATCAACTATCCACTCATTCCCTCCACAGAACCACAAACATTTACTGCAGATAAGGAGGCCCTTAAGGAGAGCAATCTGAAGGTAATCCCACTTCTCTGCAGTCTACTTGTACAGTTCCATGTTATCCCTTTTCCCTTAAAAGATGCAATTGCCTCGGACTCAGCCTCTCTGACAAAGTATTCCACGCTGCCTGCCAATTAAACACAGCGCTAGGTCTGAATTGCAGACTAAAACAATCAAGTTCATGCTCAGGGAAAATCAGCCTGTTGCAGTGACATATCAAACCTGTTTTGT
The DNA here is from genome assembly GCF_965287045.1 of Carcharhinus amblyrhynchos. NCBI lineage: Eukaryota > Metazoa > Chordata > Chondrichthyes > Carcharhiniformes > Carcharhinidae > Carcharhinus > Carcharhinus amblyrhynchos. Next base: position 17,849,427 of record NC_137327.1, read on the forward strand.
TACATGCAATCAAATGGCGGGACACACAACAAAATCCTTGTGACTGTGTAAAGCTAGGAAGACAGAATTATCAAATCACTCACATGCTAATTTCAAAGAACACTCTGACCTAACTTAAAATTTCTACCATCTCCTTATCATACACAGTAAAAACATAAGAACCAGGAGCAGGAATAGGCCATCTGGCCCTTTGAGCCTACTCCGCCATTCAATAAGACTATAGCTGTTCTTACTCAGCTCCACTTACCACTCATCATAACCCTTAATTCCTTTACTGTTCAAAAATGTACCTATCCTTGCCTCAAAAACATACAATGAGGTAACCTCAACTGCTTCACTGGTCAGGGAATTCCACAGACTCACAATCCTTTGTGTGAAGAAGTTCCTCCTCAACTTAGTCCTCAATCTGTTCCCCCTTATTTTGAGGCTATGCCCCCTAGTTCTAGTTTCACCTGCCAGTGGGAACAACTTCCCTATTTCTATCTTATCTATTCCCTTTATAAGATCTCCCCTCATTCTTCTGAATTCCAATGAATATAGCTCCAGTCTACTCAGTCTCTTCCCATAAGCCAACCATCTCAACTCTGGAATCAACCTAGTGAATCTCCTCTGCACTCCCTCCAGTGCCAGTATATCCTTTCTCAAGCAAGGAGACCAAAACTGTACACAGTACTCCAGGTGTGGCCTCACCAGCACCTTATACAGCTGCAATATAATCCACTGTTTTAAATTCCATCCCTCTAGCAGTAAAGGACAAAATTCCATTTGCCTTCTTAATTACCTGCTGTACCTGCAAACCAACTCCTTGAGATTCCTGCACAAGGATATCCAGGTCTGCCTGCACAGCAGCATGTTGCAATTTTTTACCACTTAAATAATAGTCCATTTTGTTGTTATTCCTACCAAAATGGATGGCCTCACATTTACCAACATTGTACTCCATCTGCCAGACCCTCGCCCACTCATTTAGACTATCTATATCTCTTTGCAGACTTTCAGCATCCTCTGCAGTTTGCTCTGCCACTCATCTTAGTGTCATCTGTGAATTCGGACACACTATACTTGGTTCCCAACTCCAAAGCATCTACGTAAATTGTAAACAATTGCTGTCCCAACACTGATCCATGAGGCACACCACTAGTCACTGATTGCCAACCAGAAAAACAGCCATTTACCCCCACTCTTTGCTTTTTTAAAGGATGTGAGGCAATCCACCTCTACCACCCTCCCAGGCAGCGCATTCCAGACCATCACCACCCTCTGGCCCCCCCTAAGCCTCCCCCTGCAAGCCTCACAACCCCCCTAAGCCTCTTGCCCTTCATCTGTCCTCCCTCGTGACTGACCCTTCACCTATGGGGAACAGCTGCTCCTTATCCACTCTGTCCATGTCCCTCATAATCTTGTACACCTTGATCAGTTCACTCCTTTATTCTTCTCTGCTCCAATGAAAACAATCCAAACATACCCAGCCTCTCTTCACAACTTAAATGTTCCACCCCAGGCAACATCCTGATGAATCTCCTTTGCACCTCCTGAACTGCAATCACATCCTTCCTATGATGTGGTGAGAGAACTGCACTCAGTTCTCTAGCTGTGGCCTCACCATAGTTCTATATAATTCCAATATTCCTGTGGAGCCATGAGTAGTGTTGCTACTTCTACTGAATTCACATGAGTGCAATCCCTTTATAAGGACATTGATGAGATGATTGTAAGCAAGGAAAACTTGAGTGAAGCATGTGCAGCAATTAGGTTCCAACATGCTCCTGGAGTAGGATGGGTGCTTAAACTTGTATCTGGAAGTTATTCATCCCACTCCAATCCAAAGCTTAAAAACAGGCAGAATTGAAATCATTTTCTCCCCCATCTGCCTGGTTGCTGCTGCTATAAAATCCACCTGGCCAGTATCGAAAGGTACATTTAGTAGCTTTACTCACAGTTGTCAATTTCTGTTCATTGGGTATAAATGGTTCATTCAACCCCAGGAGCCTGTGCCGGCAGTTTTTTCCACAGCAGCCACCAAGTCTAGTGCTACCAAAGGAGAAAATGCTGGAAAATCACAGCAAGTCTGGCAGCATTTGTAAGCAAAGAAAAGTGCTGACGTTTCGAGTCCTGGGAACCCTTCGTCAAAGCCAAAAACCATCGAAAGTGGAAGATATTTATACTACAGAGTGAGGGAATGGAAGATGAGTCATAGCTACAGAAAAGATCAGTCAATTAGTTATAATAGTAAGATGCAAGAACTTAAATTTCAGTGAGTCAGATTTCATGGTGATGCAGTGGTTAGCACTGCTGCCTCACAGTGCCAGAGACCCGGGTTCAATTCCAGCCTCAGGTGATTGTCTGCATGGAGTTTGCACTTTCTGCCCATGTCTGCATGGGTTTCCCCGGATGCTCCGGTTTCCTTCCGCACTCCAAAGAAATGCAGGTTAAGTGGATTGGCCATGATAAATTGCCCCTTAGTGTCAGGGGTTAGGCAGGGTAAATATGTGGGGTTACAGAGATAGGGCCTGGGCCTGGGATTGTGGTCAGTGCAAACTCGATGGCCTGAACAGCCTCATGTTGCACTATCGGGATTCTATTCTATGGTTCAGCCTATTATCAAAACCTAAAGAGAAAATGCTGGAAACTCTCAGCAGGTCTGACAGCATCTGTAAGGAGAGAAAAGAGCTGACGTTTTGAGTCCAGATGACTCTTTGTTAAAGCTATTAGGGCTTGAAGCATAAGCTTTTTTGTCTGGGATGAGCAATTGGCACAACATAACATTAAAGGTTATGGCCAAGTGGTGGTAGATGGGATTAGGTGGAAGTTCAGATATTTCTAATGTGACATTGCAGACCTGATGGGCTGAAAGGCTTCTTTTGCACACTATGATTCCCTATGATTGCAGTTTGCTGCTGGCCCAGGCACCTCTCAAGCCCCCCCATCTGTTTGCTTTCTCCACTGTACTGCTCCAATCAACCAACCCACCTAGACATATTTGGATTGTTTGTTAAGGCTTCAAGAAAGACACTACATTGAGATACCCAATTGCGGTTTTACCTACATGAAGCCCATGGCCCAGTTTGGAAACAACCTTGGATCAACCCTGATACCAAGAAGTCTCTGAAGAAGAATCATGTAGACTCGAAACAATAACTCTGTTTCTCTCTCCACAGATGCTAATAAATCTGCTGACATTTTGCAGCATTTTCTGTTTTGATTTCAAATTTCCAACATCTGCAGTATTTTGCTTTTATTGACACCATCCGCCTTGTGCAGAGAAAGAGCCCAAATCCAACTTTTCAGGCAAGTGTAGATTGGGGCTTGTCCACTGTCACATGTCTCAATTTGAAGCATTATCCTCAGAAACCTGGGGTTCAAACTCCATTCCAGAGACTTGAGCATCAAGTGTAGTCTGATACTCTAGTGCAGTACTGAAGGAGTGCGATACTGTCCACCATGCCATCTTTTGGATGAGATGTTAAACTAAGGCCTCCCCTCTCAGATGGACATAAAAGACCCCAAGGCACGATTCAAAAAAACATTGGACTTTCCCCCAGCATCCCAGACTCATCTTATTGAAAATAGCCCCTCATTTTCACATAGCTCTTTGTGGAAACTACCTTGTGCAAATTGACTGCCACACTATAAGAAGTCTCCCTACACCAGGTTAAAGTCCAACATGTTTATTTGGAACCACGAGATTTCGGAGCACCCCCTGAGGACTCACCTGAAGAAGAGGCAGCTCTCCGAAAGCTTGTGATTCCAAATGAACCTGTTAGACTTTAACCTGGTGTTGTGAGCCTTCTTACTGTGGCCACCTCTGTCCAACGCAGGCATCTCCACATCATTGCCACACTATAGCAGTGACTACACTTTTAAAGTATTTCATTGACTATAATGTATTCTGGGATATTCTGATGAAAGGTGATATATAAATGATTTCCTTTTTGTTTAATCACTCTAAATCTCATAATTTTATGATACAAATTCAGACACTGAGACTTACCCCCTCCCTCCACCCCAACCCCCCTTCTCCTACTGGTCAGCTGCGACATACATATGAAGAAACATTCAGCATGTTACGGTCTGTTAGTACATTCTACATTCAGATCAGGCGGGCTTTCTTCATTGCATTTCAAATACGCACACTCATTCATTTTGGGATTCTTAAGGGCAGGCAAATTAAGATGCTGGATCTGAGACATATTTGTTGATTCATTTTCAATGAATAATATACTAAGATTGCCAGAATTCAATTTATTTGTAACCTTGAGCAGTCATTAGAGGAAATTTCATCTTCTTTTCTTGGGTTTTACTTGGGTCCCAGAGGTTACAGATGGTGACGGGAAGTACTGTGTTCACCATCTGTTTCATTTATCTCCGAATGCGCTATTAGTTTGCATTATTACTTTCAAGCTGGTGGCTTATCATCTCCTTTCCCATCCAAGTGCTACCGCAATGATTGCATTGTGATGCTTCTTTCCAGTAATAAAGGAAACATTCACAGAGGAGATGGTGGCGAATGTTCATTCATATTCTCTGCACTGACTGGAATTGAGGATGTCACCATCAAGTTGAACATTATTAAATCTGTGTTACTAAGCTACAGACTGGGAGGCCAAACACACACAACTGAGGATTTCATAATGCACAAGTCACAGGTGATTATGTTTACCAGTTATAGTTCAGACTTGGTGCATTTTACTCAAACTCAACTTGGCTTCCAAAGGGATTTTTTTTTTTAAATACAAGGAATTTATTCAGCATGTCATCTCACAATTCAGGCCCACGATACAATATCCAAAAGTGAATGCTGTCAGACAGTAACTATGAGGAGAGGCTGAATAAACTAGGCTTGTACTCGTTAGAGTTTAGAAGAATGAGGGGAGATCTCATTGAGACGTATAGGATGATGAATGGGATGGATAGGATAGAGGTGGAGAGACTCTTCCCGCTCAAAAAAGACAGTAGGACTAGGGGGCACAGCCTCAAGATAAAGGGGAGGCGGTTTAGAACGGAGTTGAGGAGGAACTTCTTCACTCAAAGGGTGGTGAATCTCTGGAATTCTCTGCCCGTTGAAGTGGTGGAGGCTGCCTCGCTAAATATTTTTAAGAAGCGGGTTGATGGGTTCTTGATAAGAGAGGGGATTAAGGGTTATGGGGAGAGGGCGGGAAAGTGGAACTGAGCCACAACAGATCAGCCATGATCTTATTGAATGGCGGGGCAGGCTCGAAGGGCTAGATGGCCTACTCCTGCTCCTATTTCTTATGTTCTTATGTTCTTAATACAGCTGTAAACATCAGTGCTCCATAACAGGGCCAGCCATTCCAAGTTAGGGAATGCTGGTTGTGGTTACAGCATTGAGGTTCTTGTTGCCATTTTGGGATAAGCCTCCTTAGCAACTAGCCCTGCAACTAGAATGTGCTTGAGCCAGCAAGGATTGTCTCTGTACAGACGGGGCCTTGTGGTGCTAAATACAAGTTCGTGAATGGTTCAATGAAGAAAGCTTGGGTAAACCCAGCCAGATGCACAGCAATGGGAGGTTGCAAGTGTGAAGCATAAGTGTTGGAGGGCTGGAGGAGATAAAAGAAACAGCTGAGGCTATGAAGGAATTCAAACATATTGGGCGGAATTTTCCCCAAAAGATGGCAAAGTGTCAGGTTCTGACTGAAAACAGGCGTATTTTTCCTCAGAGAGACAGGTTTTCTCTTCAGATCTTTCTGACACTTTGTCGAACGAAAAACAGGGGGTGTGTTTGGCACTGTCATTCCTGAGGGGCGGGACCTAAAGGTGCCAGCAAGGCCGGCTGCACAGAGATCGGGGTGTTCTTTAAAAGGATACCCGAATTCTCAAACTGAAGTTACAGATGTTCCCTTGCCCTTCATCACAATCATTGGCGCAACTACAGTCCCCTCTCGTGTCCCCTCCCTGCCCCACCCTCATTCTGAGATCCCCCCCAGCACAAATTCTGTCAAGGCCCTCTCACGAGAGTTAGCAGCCATATTGGATTTGTGTTCATGGTGAATGGGGCCAGAAACTTGTCCCTTTTTTTGAGTTCTATGTATTGAGTGCCAATGAAGGTCAGCAAAGATACCAATGGTGGGTCGGTGGAACTTGGTGTGAAGTAAGAAGGGGCAGTACAACATTGAATGAGCTAAAGATGATAGAACATGAAGATAAGCAGGTCAAGGCAGAGAACAGGGGAATAAGAGAGTCCGGAGCTGATGAAAACATGGATGGGAGTTTCAACACCAGGTGAACTGAGGCAGCAGCATTGGCACATATGTTATAGTGATAGAAATAGGTAGTGTGAGTGGTGGAGAGGCTTGCCGGTGAGAAGCTCAGTTCACAGAAACAAGATGCTGAGGCTGTTAGCAACCTGATCAACTTCAGACAGGGTCAAAAGCAGAGATTAAATCAGTCGCAAAGGTGTGTGATGGTAGATAAAAATGATACATTGATTTTCCAGTGCTTAAATGGAGCAAATGGTTGTATTCAACGTAGAAAGTTGGGCAGATAGCCTGACAGCACCAAAACAGTGGAGAGATCATGAGACATAGCTCCAGATCAGCAACCAACTGGTACAGCCCTGGCAGCTTGAATGTGATTAAGGTCAACCAGCAAGAACAGGCCCTGTTCAGAGGCCTGGTGATGCCAAAGATATGACCATGATGATGAAGTGAACGAACCTTGGATAAACTCAGTCAGATGCAGAGTACTAGGCAGCACTAGGTGGTACATTGGTTAGCACCACTGCCACACAGCACCATGGACCCAGATTCGATTCCCAGCTTGGGTCACTGTCTGTGTGGAGTTTGCACGTTCTCCCTGTGTCCGCATGGTTTTTCTCCAAGTGCTCCTCTCTCAGTACAAAGATATGCAGGTTAGGTGGATTGATCATGCTAAATTGTCCCCTAGTGTAAGGGGGACTAGCTAGGTAAATGCATGGGATTGTGGGGATAGGGCCCGGGCCGGGGGAGGGGGGGGGTGGTGTAGATTGTGGTCAGTGGAGACTCAGTGGGCCAAATGGCCTCCTTCTGCACAGCAGGATTCTTCTTCTAAGTTCAGGTGTGGAGATTAAGGGGTGAAGGGCATTGGTATATAGGCGGGGGTGGGGGGGGGTTTCAATTTGACTCGAGGGAGAGATCAGCTATCGTCTGATTGAATGATGAAGCAGGCTTAAATAGCTGAATTTTCCTACTTCTGCTCCTAATTCCTATGTTCTTGTACACGTGAAGACGAGCTAAAGGGTGAAATGCCTCAATAGAAAAGAAAATTGGGCTACATGTAAAACATGTGCATTCTCCCACCAAACATCCCATGGGCCTTTGAATAATGTTACTGAAAAGCAGCATATAGAGTTCGAAGAGAATGGTCAAGGCAAGATATCCAAGAGACCCAAATGTTAATAGTGAGAGGATTTGAGCATAATGATAGGGATGTTTTGCTACAATTGTATAGGACATTGGTGAGGCTACACCCCAAGTATTGTGCGCAGTTTTGATGTCCTTATCTGAGGAAGAATGTCCTTGCTATAGACGGAGAGCAGCTAAGGTTTACCAGGCTGACTCCTGGGATGGCAGGTATGTCATATGAGGGGAGACAAAATCAGTTAGGATTATATTCATTGGAGTTTAGAAGAGTGAGAGGGGATCTCATAGAAACTTATAAAATTCTAACAGCATTAGACAGGGTAAATTCAGGAAGAATGTTCACAGAGGTGGGGGGAGTCCAGAACTAGGGGTCATAGTCTGAGGATAAAGGGTAAACCTTTTAGAACTGAGGGGAGGAGAAATTTCTTCACCAAGAAGATGGCGAATGTGTAGAATTCATTACCACAGAAAGTAGTTGAGGCCAAAACGTTATGTGATTTCAAGAAGAAGTTAGATTTAGATCTTGGGGCGGATCAGGATATTACATTCAATGATCAGCCATGATCAAAATGAATGGCAGAGCAGGCTCAAAGGGCCAAATCCTGCTTCTATTTTCTACGTTTCTATGTCGAGGAAGTATTGAGAGATGAGAAGAACCAAAAAAAATACACATAAGGTCATAATCTACACCAATTTGTTTTTAGTGTGGGCTCAGTGCAGCAACAGGTGCCGATTGGAGAGGGTCAAACCTGAAGCCATGGGAAAGACAAGCAGTGATTCGAGAGGTAACAACATGTTCCAAAAACCTGAGAAGAATGGGAGATTAGAGTGGGATCAATTGTTTGCAAGAAGAGGGGTCAAAAGATAACTTTTGTTGAGCGGGGTTGTGTTGCCTGTTTTGATTGGAAGGGAACACCACTTGAAAAGTTGTAACCCATGTTCAGATAGATAGTAGAAGAATGAGCAGTTTATTGGGAATGGTGTCACCGGTAGCTGAATCTCAGAGATGAGATGAGCTTAGAAGAGGGTATGAGGTATAATAAAGAGAAAATGGAGAAAGATACAACTTGAGGCCAAGGGAGGTGACAGCAGGAAGCAGCCAAGGCAGGTGAAAGAATGGTCTCAATCTTCATGAGAAAGGCCAAGGCCAAAATTTTACCACCCTGTTCGACGGGAACCTGAGCGGGCGAGGGGCGGACTATGGAATGGTCTGTTGACCTGGGGCATGATTTTACGGTTTCGGGATGACTGAGGCCATAAAATCCCACCCATGGAGTTCTTCATGTTTGTTTATTGTTTGAAGTAGAGGTGGAGGGACAATAGAGGGAGTTAATAATGGAAAAAAGAAGCTGGGGACTGTTTTACTCTCCAGGATAATTCTGGAGTGTTGAATGGATTGGGCAGTTGGACAGTCAGGCCCAATAATGTGGTTTAGTCAGACCTGGTGATGTAAAGTACCGCTCCACTAAAGCAGTCAGAGATGGCAGATCTGACAATGTGTTCTGCTTTGATACACAGTCACTTTGTCTTGTGGGGATAAAGTACATCTGAATTATTCATTCACAGCATCCACTTGTCCAATTGTATAAATAACCAAAAATCAGTGCAGTTCAGATTGGTACGAAAAATTCCCTCGATGCTCATCCATAATAGGTGACAAATTGTTTTGCCGTGAACAATGAAATGATCTTTTCTAGAAGAAGGCACTGACTAGAATCAAGCAATGCACGGATACGTCACAGGAATGTGAGTGAAATGCAAAATACTACTTGCATCCCATCAGGAATGCACACTGCAACAACTGGAATATGTGCCATGTGACATACTCAATAAAAGAGCAAGATATGGGGATTGCAAATCTAGTCGTGAAAATATTACTGATGTATTGAGCATAATAGAAGGCATTTCCAGCATTTGGTTGCAGCTGTTCCATTTAATTTGGAAAATCCAAACACAAAAACAGATTTCACATTTGCAACCACTTTCATGTTTCCTTCACCTTCTCCCTGTCAACACCTATGCTCCTTCTCCAGTTAAAACAATGACCTGACAACTTGCATTCTCAACACTGTCAGTGGTGGCACAGTGATTAGCTTTGCTGCCTCACAGCACCAGGGACCTGTCTTCGATTCACGGCTTGGGTCACTGTCTGTGTGGAGTCGGCATGTTCTCCTCATTTGCGTGTGAATTTCCTTTGGACGCTCCGGTTTCCTCTCACAGTCCAAAAGAAGTGCTGGTTAGGTGGATTGGCCATGCTAAATTTTCCCTCAGTGTACTTGAACAGGTTTGTTCAGGTTTTTATTCGTTTGTGGGGTATGGGTGTCACTTTCTGGCCAGCATTTTTGCCCATCCCTTGTTGCCCGAGGGCAGGTGAGAGTCAACCACATTGCTTGTGGCTCTGGAATCACATGTAGGCCAGACCAGGTGAGGACAGCAGACTTTCTTCCCGAAAGGGCATGAGTGAACTAGATGGGAGGTGACTAGGGGAATTTTGCAATAACTTCATTGCGGTGTTAATGTAAGCCTACTTGTGACATTAATAAATAAACTTGAAACCCTGATCCATAGCCAACTACTGAACGGGCTGTAGGAATAGCCAGTGCAATTGATGATCTGATTTTCCTTATCTTTTTCAATATTGATGCTGAGCACTTTAACATGAAGAACATCAAGGTTGAGATATTTTGCCTCAGCACTCCTTGATGCAGTTGTAATTGTTTCAGCCTGAACAGGATGCATCATCCTTCATGCACTCTAAGGGCAGGGAAATGTAAATGATTCCTCACTTCGGAACTATTTTGCATGTATTTACCAGATTTCATGGTCTAAAAAAAATGAAAGTGTCACACCTATTCTAGATGCAAAATCGCCACGATTTGTTCAAAATTGCAGGCAGCCACACATGCATTCAATATGTGGCAGGAATGTACCACTTGCAATACTAGTAAAGACAGAAAAGAGGCATCCAAATCCAGTATTAATCCCTTTGCAAAAGCAAATACAGGACAAAATGATTTTTTTGAGGTCCTCTTCATAAAATTCAGCTGGCCTGCACACTGTTGGAATGGTTGAGAATGAAGTGTGTTATCTGCATATTGATTGGAGGCTAAGTCTTAAAAATACACTTTCCTGAACATGGAGCAAGAAGTGCTCTTCCAAGCTCCACTGCAAAGCTAAATCCTTGCTAGCCTGTATCTGTTCATCACCACCTACCCTCCCCTAACCAGCCCCCTCCCCTAAACACTTCCTACTTCACGGATGCCACCCTCCCTCCCGACCATCTTACTCATTTCCAATCACTTTCTGCACTCTGCTGATTGCTTCTTCCCCAGCCAACCAAATCCAGCACCCCACTAACTTTGCTTTCCTGGCCATTTTCTCCCCTCCCACAACTGGCATTGCCAACACAGAGAGTGTCCTTCTACACCAGTCACTATAGGTAAGCAAGGAGGCAATAAAAAAAAGGCAAATGGTGTGTTGGCCTTCATAGCGAGAGGATTCGAGTACAGGAGTAGGGGTGTCTTATTGCAAATTTTAAAAGGCCTTGGTGAGGCCATACCTGAAATATGGTGCACAGTTTTAGTCTCCTTATCTGTGGAAGGATGTCCTTGTTCTACAAGGAGTGCAGACAATGTTTACCAGACTGATTCCTGGGATGATGGGACTGATGTTTGAGGATATCGAATCGGTTAGAATTGTATTTGCTGGAGTTAGAATGAGGGGGGATCTCAGAAACAGTGTAGATGCAAGAAGGAAGTTCCTGATGGCAGGGATGTCCAGGACCAGGAGTCACAGTCTGAGGCTACAGAGTAGACTGTTTAGATCAGAGGTGAGGAGAAATTTCTTCACCCAGAGACTGGTCAACCTATGGAATTCGTAACCACAGGAAATGGTTGAGGTCAAAACATCGAATGTTTTCGGGAAGAAGTTAATATAGCACAAGGCAAAGGGGATCAAAGGATCCAGGGGTAGGGTGGGATCAGATTGAGATTGATTATCAGCCACAATCATAATGAATGGTAGAGCAGGCTTGAAGAGACAAATGGCCTCCCTCCTGCTCCTATTTTCTATATTTCTACGTCTGTAAATTTGAAATCTTCTTAACAGGCAAGCAGCCTGGGGTCACCCAACAGGCACCTCAACTCCATAGTCTTATATGGTGTGAGGCCTGAGGCCTAATCTTGGGGGTGAGTTGTTCTGTCATGGGATTTGTCCCCTTCATCCAATTCATGGCAAAAGGCCATCGCAAAGCAATTTCCATTCCATATCTTAGAATGACATAGCACCCATTTCAAAATTGCCGTCAATGCTTTCTGTTTCTCTTTCTCTTTATTGTTGAGATTTACGCTTTATTTTGACTTCTGAAAATTGTTAAATTATTGTGGTAAAGTTACTTTATTATGTGCTGCTAAAATGACATTACATTCAAAGCAACATCACATTCAATATTGGGAAACTTATTTACATTTCCTCATTAACGTGGCTGGATTGTACCTTTCACAATTTCTTGGTTTTAAAACAACTTCATCACTTCTTGAGGACAGCTGCAGAAATCTTCTTTTTATTCCAAACACAAAGAATCTGCTTACTTCGGTTTCCTTTTCTTATGTGGATTCTGTGGTGTTTCACCACTGAGGTTGTGTCAATAAATTAAACTCCAGCTATTCTTCTTGTGGACAGAAAATGTTTTATGCGCACTGCTGGTGAAAGTCACAACAAACTCTCAGGGAAAAAAAAAGCCCAGGAAAATAATTTACTTTTCAGTAATTTCAAGCAACAATTTACTTTATGACGCAGACACATATGAAAAGCGACAGCGTTAGAGCACTTTGTAATGTAATGTTGCAGAACCCACTTTATAATAATAACGGGCGGGGGGGATGGGGTAGTGCAATGCGCTATATATTAGTGTAACTAAAAGCCATTAGCTGTTTGCGCTCACTGCAAGCGCACTTGGAAAGTAACATACTGGTACAATTTCTTTATTTCACATCAGCATCTTGTACCTGACAGAAACAACATGATCATTTGAGGACAATGGAAATGCTATTGCCCTGAAGCAAATAAATCCCACCCAAATACATTTCAATCTCTGTGTTTATTTAAATAATATAAACAGGAAGGCATTACATGATCTCTTGCCTGTCTGGTTGCTTTCTAGTGATATAAAGATTTAATGTGTACAATTTTTTTTGCAAATGTTTCAGATAATTCCTTGGTTAGCTGTGACTCGGTGCCATTCTCACCTCTGATCGAGTGAGAAGGTTGTGGCGTAAAGTCCCAGTCAGAGATTTGAGCACAGAATTCAAAGATGATACTTCATGACTGAGGGAGTGCAGCCCTGTCGAAAGTGTCGTCTTTCAGACGAGACATCAAACTAAGCGGCCTGCCCATCCTCTCAGCTGGGCATAAAAAGATGCCACGGCACTATTCTGCGGAAGAGTAGGGGAAATATCCCAGTATCATGGCCAATATTTATCTTTTATTCAGCATCATATAAGCACAGATTACCTGGTCATCGTAACAGTGCTGATTGTGGGAGCTTTCTCTCACAAATTGACTGCCACATTTCAGACATTATAACAATTACACTTCAAAAGTACTCAACCGGCTGCAAAGCACTTTAGAATACCTTGTGGCCATTAAAGATGATAAAAAAGACAAGTCTGACATTTTTGTATGAAGTAAACAAACAGCTAAAATGAAGTTATCTAAATGTATATAATTTTTTGTTTCGCTGGTTTTCACTGTTATGGGGCAATAAAGGGTAAGATGCTGACTGATACATTTTTCCCCAGTGTATCAGACAAACATCTACCTAATAGTTCATCCCAAACAAGGTTCGGATCTAAACTTAAGATTTTTTTGATTGGTCATATCTATTTAACTGTGGGAGATCAGTGCTGGGGCCTCAACTGCTTACAATTTATATCAATGCTTTGGATGAAGGGATCAAACATGACTGCTAAGTTTGTTGATGATACAATGACAGGAAAGCTGTAAAAAGGACATAACTTATCTATTTCCCTTTGCAGACTGCTCAAGTGAATGGGCAAATATTGGCAGATGGAACATAATGCAGGAAAATATTGTTCACCCTTACTTGAAGAATAGAAAAAACAGTATCATACCTATATGGAGAGAGATTGAAAACTCTTGAGATACAGAGGAACCTTGGTATCCTGGTACATGAATCGTAATTAATATGCCAGTACTGTAAATGATTAAGAAGGCAAATGAAATGTTACTGTTTATTGCAAGGGGAATGGAATGTAAATGCAGCAATGTTTTGCTGCAGATGTACAGAGTATTGATAAGATCACATTTGAAGTATTGCATACAGTATTGGTCTTCTTAATTAAGAAAGGATATAAATGCATTAGATGCAGTTTAAAGAAGGTTTACTGAATTGATACCTGGGATGGGAAGGTCAACTATAAAGAAAGGTTAGACAGGCTGACCCTGTATCTAATAGAGTTTGAAGAATAAGGGTTGATCTTATTGAAACATCCAAGATCCTGGGGAGGGGGCCTTGACAGTGTGGATATCGAAAGGACACTTTCCTCTTGCGGCAAGAACAAGAATCAGGGCACAGTTTAAAAATAAGAGGCTTTTAAAAATAAAAGCATGTTTATTTTGGCAGAGGTAGATAGATTTTTGACTAACCAGGGAATTAAATGATATTGGGGATAGGTGGAATGTGGAGTTGAAGCCACATTAAATGTTACTTAATGCTGGAGCAGGGTAGAGGGGCCAAATGGCCTGTTCCTGCTCCCAAAATAATTCTACCTAATCCTTTAATCACTTCTGTTCTCCAAACTATCAAAGATCCTTTCTTTTGTTCTTCTTCCCCTCTTTCACCTATTGCATCTCTAATTTCTCTGAATGCTGATGTTAGGACATCAACTTGAAACATTCCATATTATTTTATTCTCTCTGAATAGGATTCCAGACATGCTGGGTATTGCCAGCATTTTCTGTTTTTATTTCAGATTTCCAGCATCTGCAGTATTTTAAATTGTTCTATTCATTCATGGAATGTGCATGTCACTGGTGAGGCCCGCATTTACCAGCCATTCCAAATTGCTATCGATGAGGTGGTGCTGAACCAACATGTTCAACTGCTGTAAACTGTATGTGGTATGGACTCACACAATGCTAATTGCAAGGGAGTCCCAAGATTTTAACCCAGCAATGATAAAGAATGGTTCATAACTTGCAAGGGAACTTGGGAGAATAGTGTTCCCAAGCACCAACTGCCTTATTCCTAGGAAGCATTAGTGGCGAGGTTAGAAAGTGCTGTTGAAGAAGTCTCAGTGAGATACTGCGGTACAGCATGTAGATTTTACACACGGTGACCAAGGTGTACCACTGATGAAGGCAGCTAATGCTCATTGTGCTAGCCTAGTTGGTTGTTTTGTCCTGAATGGTGTCAGGTTTCACAAATGTAGTTAGCAAGTGGAAAGTATTGTATCATAGGCCTGACTTATACTTGTAGGTGGAATTCAGACTTTGGGAGTCAGATGCTGAGCTACTTGGGCATACCTGGGCAACACAGTGGTTAGCACTGCTGCTTCACAGTGCCAGGGACCTGGGTTCGATTCCCAGTTTGGGTCACTGTCTGTGTGGAGTTTGCACATTCTCCCTGTGTCTGTGTGGGTTTTCTCCAGGTGCTCCAGTTTCCTCCCACATTCTGAAAGATGCATTGGTTCAGTGCATTGACCTGAACAAGTGCCGGACTGTGGCGACTAGGGGAATTTCACTGTAACTTCATTGCAGTGTTAATGTAAGCCTTACTTGTGAATAAGAAATAAACTTTAACTTAGCTCAGAATACGCAGCCTTTAACCTGATTTTGTCACCATGTTATTTACATAGCTGATTTAGTTATGTTTCTGGTTAATAATGATCCCCAAAATGTTGGTGTTAGGGGGTTCCACAATTGTAATGCCATCAAATATCCAGGGGTGGTGATTTAACTTTTGTTGGAGAATGTTGTTGCTTGGCATGAATATTACTTGTCACTTATCCATCAGTGTGGATGTTGTCCAGGTCTGACTGCATTTAAAGATAGACTGCTTCTATATCGGAGGAGTGAAAACTTTCACATTTCTGAAATTATGGTAGAAGGATGGTCATTGATGAAGCTGAAGTTAGTTGGGCCAAGGATATGATTCTGAAGAATGTTGGAGCAATACCCTGGAGCTGAGAAGATATGCCTATGAGAACTGCAACCATTTTCCTTTTTACTAGTCCAGACTCCAACCAATCCAGAGCTTTTTGTTGATTTCCATTGACTTCAATTTTGCTAGGGTTGTTTGATGTGACACTCAGTCAAGTGCTGCCTTGATGTCAAGGGCATTTACTCACTGCTGGAACTGAGCTCTTTCATCCACATTTGGCCTAAGGCTTTAATGAGGTCAGAATCTAAGAGATCTTGGCGGGATTTCAGTGGGGTGAGCTAAGTACCAATTGATATACAGGTATTCAAGTATGTGAGGTATGCAAATATAATATTCAATCAGCATGAAAACAGCCATCACTTGGCTGGATTAGACTTGTTCTACATTCTATGGAAGGACATACCTGTGCATCTAGTTGGACAGATTCCAGTGTTGTAGTTGGCCTGGAACAGCCTGGCTAGGGTGCAGCCAGTTCTCAAGTACAAGTCTTCAACTCTATAGCTGAGATGTTGTTTGGGGCCCATGGACTATCCAGCATCCAGTGCATTCTACCATTTCTTGATACCACTTGGGAGTGAATCAAATTGCCTGAACATGACAATTGAGACCTCAGGAGGAGGCACAGATGAGTCATCCACTTAGCATTTCAGTCTGATAATGGTTGCCTTTTGTACTCAGGTGCTAGACTCCACCATCAGTGTAAACATCAGGGAGGCTTCACAGTCCATTAATTGTTTAATTGTCCATGACCATTCAAGATTGAATGTGGCAGATCTACAGGGCCTTGTTCTAATCCATTGATTGTGGGATCAATTAGCCCTAGCTAAGCATGCTGTTTAGCTTGAAACTGGTCCTGGATATTGTGTTGTAGCTTCAGCAGGCCAGTAGCTGATTTGGAGGTATACAAGTATGCAAGATATACAAGTATAATATTCAATCAGTGTGAAAACATAATCCGTCATTGTTTTTGCAAGTTATCATGGTTCTAGCTTGTGTTTGTGTCTGCATATCACTTCCTTTTTTCAGTTCCAGATGTCTGATTTAATAAATTTTCTCAGACTAATGGCCTTGCTGCAGATCTATGAAAACTTTCATAAGAGGGCCTTCTTTATCATAACAGCTTGTGTGATTTTTAAACTAGTGTGAATATTAACCAATTTAGTCATTCATTCTTGAAGTCCCCAGCTAGAGTGTATTTTGCGTTCTTGATACCCTCAGTACTTCTTCCAAGTGTTGTTCTAGAAGGAATAGCGATGCTTTTTCAGCTGAGTGGTAGTTGGTAATGAGTAGAAGGATTCCTATGTTTGACCCAATGCCATAAGATTTCATGTGGTCTGGATTTCATGTTGAGGACTCCCAGGCTCACTCCCTCCTGACTGAATCCCATAACGCTGCCATCTCCTGTCAGTCTGTCCTACTGGTGGGACAGGGATAGTAACATGGTGATGGATGAATCTGGGATGTTGGCTCAAAGAATGATTCTTTGAGTATGATTAGAGCCAATATTATTCGACTCAGCTTTGAGACAACTCTCCAAATTTGGCACAAGTCCCCAGATGTTAATAAAAACAACTTGGTATGGTCGACTGGGCTGGGTATGCCTTTGTTATGTCCAGTGTCGAGGTCAATGCCTGATGGCAGCCAGGTTTATTCTTATTAAACCTTTTCATAGTGGTCTTATCCAACTGAGAAGCTTGCAAGGTATTTCAGGAGGTAATTGAAGTAAGACCAGGTAAGGATACCAAATTTCCTTCCCTGAAGGACATGGGTCAATAAATTTTTTTTGAAGTTTTACATGTTTATTTATTAGTCTCACAAGTGGGCTTCCATTAACACTGCAATGAAATTACCGTGAAAATCCCTTGGTTGCCACATTCTGGCACTTGTTCAGGTACACCAAGGGAGAATTTAGCATGGCCAATGCACCTAACTAGCATATCTGTTGGATTATGGGAAGAAACCGGAGCATCCAAAGGAAACCCAAGCAGGACCGGGGAGAAAAAGCAGACCCCGCACTGAATTATCACAGAAGTTCTGAAAAGTAGGATTAGTAGGCAGGTAAGGTAAGGAAATTATAACAGAATATCCCAAAACTAAGTTGAAAATATTGATAAGGGACAGTGACCCAAGCCAGGAACTGAACCCTAGCACTGCGAGGCAGCAGTGCTAACCATTGTGCCACCGTGCCTGTGGCAAATATATAAATTGGCCTAGCTGACAGATCAGGAAGGGTCAATAGGCTTCAGTCACAAATCTCTGAACAGTTCATTATTTGTGAGTATGAAAGTTACCATTCTCATAAATGCTGCCTCTGTTGGGTTTGAGTTCATTGCTAAATGAAGATTAACGATCAGATGACTCTCTTGACTCCTGAGTATACAAACCTACATTAAATAAAATTACACAATTTATCCTAACTTTATCCCAACCGTATGGAACTGAATTAAAACAGTCCCTTATCAGTATTTTCAACTTAGTTCTGGGATATTTTGTTACATTTTCCTGTCCTTACCTGCCTACGAGTCCTATTTTTCAGAACTTCCGCAATAAGTCAGCAATGGATTTTGGGAAACTGCTATTGATGACTTTCAGACCTAACATTCCTTCCAGACATAGCTGTTCCACGGGCAGACCGTAACTACTTGTTATTCTAATTCTGCATAGGTTCCAGATCGGCGGAAAGATCATGACTGTGCCATCTGCTGCAACAATTACTGTAGTTGCCACAAACCGCAGGACTGGCACTAGCTATAGCATCAAGACCTCCTCCTTTGGCTCCTTCTTGCCAAGCTGCAATGTTGCCCTATGGAGAAGGGCCCTTTTCAGCATGACTTTTATTTTGCTGACCAGGAAGCAATCAGCTGAAATGTTCCATTACTTGGCAACAGAAATGACTTACTGTGTCTCGGTATTTTACAAAAGCTTTTTTTTCTTCAAACAGCTTTACTAATGCTGAATAAAGTATGTAAATTAAGATCCTTTATGACGACCATCATTTTTGTCACCGTATGTAGCCCATTAACAGTTACGTGGGCACTAATAATGAATGTGCTACCTGCCGAGTGCCTGATCGGAGGCCCAATTTGAAACTCCAGTTTATAATGTCAAATTAAAACACGCTGTTCTTGAATGAAATATTAAACCATCTCACAACTACAACCAGCATGTATGTAGCGACTTTAATGCAACAAAACATACCAGGGCACTGAAGAAGAGTCACTAATTTTAGAAAGTTTAACACTGAGCCACATAAGAAGGTATCGGGGTGGATGACAAAACATTCAGTCATCGCGGTTGGTTAGAAAGTAGTATCTTAAAGGAGGAGAGAAGGGCAGAGAAGCCAACATGTTTAAGGATAGAATTCCAGGGCTTAGGACCATGACGCCTGATAATGGTGAAGCAATTAAAACCAAATATTACAAGCTGTCAGAATTGAAGGATCACAGATATCTCAAAGGTTGCAGACACGAGTGACTTGGGGTGACTGACAATGTCAAAAAAACAAAAATGAGGTATCATGAAAATTGTTGTATGAGGCAATCTTTGAACCCTCAAAAAATCCCTCCAAAAACAAGGATCAATTTACATTCTGAGCACAAAGCAGACCAGTAACTGCATGGCACAGAGTGAATGGGAGATTGAGTGTGAGTTGAGTTACAGGCAACAGAGTTTCAGATGAGCACAAGTTTATGTATGGTGTAAGAGGGGAGGTTGGCCAGGTGAACATTTGGGTAGTCACGTCTAAAGGTAACAATGGTAACAAAGGTACAGATGAGGGTTTCAGCGACAGAGGAGCTGATGCAGTGTTGGGGTCAGGCAATACTCCAGAGAATAAACTAAGTGGTATTGACAATGAAGCAGATATGTGGAGTGAAGATGTGGTTGGAAGTTCAACTTAAGGTCAAATAAAATATCAGAGTTGGAAAGGTTCCGGCTCAATTCCACAAAGTTGCCAAGGAGAGGAATAGAAATATTGGTCAGGGGACAGAACCATAACTGGGATTCAAGATAATAGATTGGGTCTTATGAACATTTAGATGAAAGAAATTTTTGTATCCAATATTGAATGTCAGACAAACTGTATGATAAATTCAATAAGAAGTCTCACAATACCAGGTTAAAGTCCAACAGGTTTATTTGGCAGCACAAGTCTTGCTCCTGAAGCAGGAGGGAGATTCCAAAAGCTTCTGCTGCCAAATAAACCTTCTGGGCTATATCCTGATGTTGTGAGACTTCTTACTGTGCTTACCCCAGTCCAACACCACAATCTCCACATCATGATAAATTCAAGGCAGCGGAAGAAGCAGGAGAGGTTGTGATGAGGTGGAGTTGAATGTTATCAGCATATGAATGCAATTCTTTTGCTATGTTTGGAAGATATCAATGAAAGGCAACATGTAGATCCCATGGGGAATGCTCCAAAAATAATGATGCAGGAGTGGGAAGAAAAGTCATTGTAGGTCATTCTTTAGCTAGGATTCAATTACTAAAAACTTGGCTAAGGAACAAAAGTTTCATAGAGCTGGACTACAAAGAGACATAAAAAGAGGATGGTTAAGGCTGCAGATAGATCAAGAAGAACGAAGGAGGATCATTTACCACAGTTGTAATCACTTTGAGTGCCTTTTGTCACTTTATGAGCCTTTTTGACACTACGACAATGGCTGAAGCCGGTTTGGAAAGAATTCAAACATGGGACAGATGGGCAAAGATTGGGTGGGCAACTTTGGAAAGGAACTTGTTTTTGGTTTGAAGTAGGAGTTTGTAAGTATGACTTGCAGGGGGGCATTTCTTTGAGCAGGGGGTAGAAATAGCAGATTTGACAGTAAGGGAACAGTACTTGAAAGGGAACCATTAACAAAATCAGCTCACATCGGCACTAGGGAGGGAGATTGGATGGTTAACAGTTTGGCTGGAATAAGTTAGAGGGAACAGGAGTTGTTTCTTATCGGTAAGATGAGCTTGGAGAGAACAGGCTAACTAATGAAATCAAATCTAAGATGAGAGTTCAGGGCTAGGGCAGCAGAGGCCATGAGAGGTCTTTAGGCCCAGGGGGAATAGGAGAAAGGAGCAGTAACAGCTGAACAAACTGGCTTGCATTTTGTGACACAAAAGTTCATGAACTCCTTGGGCTTGTTATTGGATGCAGGAGGCACGGGAATGTGGTTTAAGAAGAGAATTTGTGGTGGGAAAGAGAAACTATAATCTCATCATCATGTCCAAAATCCTTGGATCAATGAATAAAGGACTTCCTTTGATTTTTTCTCTCAAGGTTGTGTCACTAAATATAACAGATAGTCATTCAATTTGATCAAAAACTTGTACAATTAGCAAAAAGAAGCATGAAGTAATGGACAAAATCTTGTCATGTCATTGAGGTTCTCACCTGTCAGCAGGAGAGCCAGTGACAGAGCTGTGCTACCTCTTTTCAAGAAGGCTTGGCCAATCAATAGCCAATCAGGCACTGGCAAGGCCAGAGGTGGGCCTTCTCATGGCAAACAAGAACACAAGGATAGAAGTCCCACCTACCGAAGGCTGACAGCCAATCAAGGTCTAGAGTTCTTGTGCACAGCAATGCTGCTGGGGGAGGGGGAGGAGTGGAGGGGGAGGAGTGGGGGGGGGGGAGGGGGAGGAGTGGGGGGGGGGAGGGGGAGGAGTGGGGGGGGGAGGGGGAGGAGTGGGGGGGGGGAGGGGGAGGAGTGGGGGGGGAGGGGGAGGAGTGGGGGGGAGGGGAAGGAGTGGGGGGGGTGAGGGGGAGGGGTGGGGGGTGAGGGGAGGGGTGAGGGGGAGGGGTGGGGGGAAAGGGGGAGGAGTGGGGCTGTGGCTGCAGTTGGAAAGACAGGCACCTGAATCCCAGGATTGTGGAGCAATCCAGGCCAAAGTAAGGCGTTTGATAAGGTTCACCATGGTAGGCTTCTGCAGAAAATGCAGATGTATGGGATTGTGGGTAATCTAGGAAATTGGATCAGGAATTGGCTAGCAGATAGGAGACAGAGGGTGGTGGCTGATGGTAAATATTCATCATGGAGTTCGGTTACGAGTGGTGTGCCTCAGGGATCTGTTTTGGGGCCACTGCTGTTTGTAATTTTTATTAATGATCTGGATGAGGGTATAGTTGGGTGGATTAGTAAATTTGCTGATGACACCAAAGTCGGAGGTGTGGTAGATTGTGAGGAAGGGTGTCATAATTTGCAGGGAGACTTAGACAGGTTGCAGAGCTGGGCCGAGAGGTAGCGGATGGAGTTTAATGCGGAGAAGTGTGAGGTAATTCACTTTGGTAGGAATAACAGATGTGTTGAGTATAGGGCTAACGGGAGGACTTTGAATAGTGTGGATGAGCAGAGGGATCTAGGTGTATGTGTACATAGATCCCTGAAAGTTGGGAATCAAGTAGATAAGGTTGTTAAGAAGGCATACGGTGTCTTGGCGTTTATTGGTAGGGGGATTGAATTTAGGAGTCGCAGCGTCATGTTGCAACTGTACACAACTCTGGTGCGGCCACACTTGGAGTACTGTATGCAGTTCTGGTCCCCACATTACAGGAAGGATGTGGAGGCTTTGGAGAGGGTGCAGAGGAGGTTTACCAGGATGTTGCCTGGTATGGAGGGGAGGTCCTATGAGGAGAGACTGAGGGATTTGGGGTTGTTTTCGCTAGAAAGAAGACGGCTAAGAGGGGATCTTATTGAAACATATAAGATGATTAGAGGTTTAGATAGGGTGGATAGTGATAGCCTTTTTCCTCGGATGGAGAAAGCTAGCACGAGGGGGCATGGCTTTAAATTAAGGGGGGGTAGTTATAGGACAGATGTCAGGGGTAGGTTCTTTACCCAGAGGGTGGTGAGGGATTGGAATGCCCTGCCTGCTGCAGTTGTAAATGCGCCTAGTTTGGGGGCGTTTAAGAGATCCGTGGATAGGTTTATGGACGAAAAGGGATTGGTTTAGGTTAGTGGGTCATTGTTTTTTAACTGGTCGGCACAACATCGTGGGCCGAAGGGCCTGTTCTGCGCTGTAGTGTTCTATGTTCTATGTTCTAAAGGTAAGTAATGTGGTGGGGATATGCTTGCAGGGAGAATGTGTGCATTGGGAAGGGATGGCCAAGTTCCTCAATCAGACACCAAGTACCTTTAAATCCATGGACCCTCCCCTGGAGGCAACAAGCTGCCTGAAGAGGTCTACTTGTCATGCATGCCGCATGGTGGCAGGCACCTCCTTTGTAGCTGGGTTAAAATCAGTGTTGGTGGGATGAAGCCCTTAAGTGATGAGTAATTGGCATCTTAAGGACTTCACGGTAACTTCATTGCAGTGTTAATATGAGCCTTACTTGTGACTAATAAATATTCAATTGGCAGTCAGGTGGGACGGTCAACCATGGGCCTTAATTCAGGTGGAGGTGGGAAGTCAGTGTGATGCTGGTACACCACCAGTCTGCCTAATTACATGTCTTTCCATTCTTCAAATTCACCACCAGCAAGAGCACAAGGTTCCACCCAAACGTCAGGCCTGTATTATAATAGAAACAAAAATAGCGTGACTAAAATTTTGATTCTTCTTCTGAAGCAACATATGGTGAATAATTAATGTTCTATAGGATTACTGGCCAAGTAAATTTCTTGAATTTCTCCTAGGACTTACTCAGCAGGCTTACAAATTAATGTCTACTTAAATCCTATGCTGTACCGAGATTTGGGCAACTTTGATTTCGGTCAGTCAAATATCCTGATACGTGTAAATTATTACACAGGTATCAAGTTTGCTTCATATGTAGCGATTAATGTCCTGTAACTGCTGTCGAACCTGTTAAACAAAGTCTGATTCCAAGTACTTTTTGTTCTCTCAGAAAGGTTTGAAGTGAATTATGTCAACGAAAGCTTGTAGCTTTGACAAGTTAGAATTACACAAGTCAGTGTGTATGAGCAAAACATGCACCGACGCAGCTTTTTAAGTCATTTTTTAACAACCCTTCAATCTCGCAGTGCCAGTATTTACGCTGAACTGTTCCGTTCGTGTCATGACCACACGGAGAAAAATAAAACAAAGTGAGAGATCGAATATGGGTTTTCAATGCAATACTAAAATCCAGTGATCTCATCCCTCTGGTAAAAAAGCAGTCTTTATGAACTGACTCATCAATTGGCACTAATAGAAGCACCAGTATTGATATGGTCTGAAAAAACAAATGAGAACATAAGAAATAGGAGCAGGAATAGGCCATCCAGCCCCTCGAGCCTGCCATTCGATAAAATCATGGCTGATCTAATAGTGGTTCAGTTCCATTTACCCATCTGCTCCCCACAACCCTTATTTCCCATATTGATCAGAAATCTATCTACTTGTGACCTAAACATATCTAAGCTACTGCTTCAATGGGCAGAGAATTCCAAAGATTGACTACCCTCTGAGAGAAGAAGTTCCTCCTCAACTCTGTTCTAAATTGATTCCCCCTTATTTTGAGGCTGTGCCCTCTAGTTCTTGTTTTGTTTCTAAGTGGAAATAATCTCTCTGCCTCTACTCTGTCTATCCCCTTCATTATCTTATATGTCTCTATAAGATCTCCCCTCGGCCTTCTAAACTCCAACGAGTACAGGTAACTGTGACTCAGTTAAATTATAGATCTCATCACAGAGTGATTAACACAATTGACCTTAGCCAAGACACAGGAGCAGAAATAAGCCACTTGGCCCATCGAATATGAACCCAACATTCTGTAAATATTTCTTGACAAAATGCAGTTGTGGCTGTACCTTGTGTTAGATCAACTTCCACCCTTAACCATGGCTTGCATTTCCTAACTCAGTCAGCATTACCATACAGAGCAATGTAGCTCAGCTGTTCATACTATCGCCCTACAGAGAGAAGCACCATAAAAATACACCAACATTTGGAGTCACTCCAGCATACAATTTGTACCGGATGATCAGATCTTTCCTTGGTAACAAACCTATTAAAATTTATGCCACCTGATTCATGCAAACTACAAAAGTGGAAGGGCAATATAAATAATCAGTCATCTTCCAACAGGTCAATCAACACACAGAATTGTTCTCTAATGGCAACATTCCCATAGCACAGAGAATCAGTGACACCAATGTAACCGGAAAGTTTCAGTTACTTTTCTGCTACCACCACGCACCCCTCCTTGCTTTTCCGAAAAGCCGAAAGATGTGCTGGTTAAGCGCATTAACTGTGCTAAATTCTCCTTCGGTGTACCCAAACAGGCACCGGAGTGTGCCAAGTAGGGGATTTTCACAGTAACTTCATTGCAGTGTGAATGTAAGCCTACTTATGACACGAATAAATAAACTTTTCCATTCTGCTCTCCCAGCAGGTATGCTATCCAATAAAAGCAAATTACTGTGGATGCTGAAACCAAAACAGAAAATGCTGGAAAAATCTCAGCATCTGCAATGAGAGAAAAGAACTGACGTTTCGAGTCCAGGTGACCCCTTGTCAAAGCTGGTGTGCTATGCAATGTTGCTTTGGCACGTGTAGATGAGAGACCTACAATATACTGTATGATGGCATTGTGCCTTCGGAAATGTATTTGTGTCATGTCTCTGGTGCAGCAGTTTTTGTTTTAAAACAGACATTATTGGTGCCACTTTGTCTGTAACCAACAGCCTACATTCTGCAGAAGCATGATTGATCTTAATTGCTGGAATGTTTGTTTTAATCTGGACGAATGCTGTTCTGTTATTTTAGTGTTTTTCTCCTGGGATTGTTTTTAGTGGAGGGCTAATTTACTTGTGTCATAGCTGGCTTACATTCACACTGCAATGAAGTTACTCTGAAAATACCCTACTCGGCCAACTCCGGTGCCTGTTTGGGCGGGAGAATTTAGCACGGTCAATGCATCTAATCAGCATGTCTCTCAGCTTTTTGGAAAAGCGAGGAGGAGTGGGTGATGGCAGCAGAAAAGTAACAGAAACTTTCCAGTTACATTGGTTGATTGACAGGAAATGTCATGTGATTGGGTAGGGCTAAGCTCCCAGAGAGAAACCCAGCTCTGTTGCTGCTTGGGAGCTGTAGAGAGAAGTAACTCGTTCTCTCTCTCTAAAGATTGGTGACTGGGATCTCCCAGGAGACTGCCACATGGGAGTTAGAAGATATGTGTCTATCTGGGTCTCTGTCCAGAGGGGTTAAAAGGCCTGAAAATGATATGAGCATACATGTTTTTGGGCTAATTGGTTCTGAAGAAGGATGTATAGCTGTGGGATATTGCTTACATTGGAACTGTAGAGATGTACAATGGTTAGCTGTTAAGAGTTATACCTTGTCGTGTTTAAGTATTTCAATTGGTAGAAGTTATGCTAATTCTTTTTGTCTTTTTTTTTACTGTGTTGTTAAATGAAGTTTGTTTTAATAAAAGCTTCCTATTGGGTCAATCAAATCATGCCTGGAGCAAAACACCTTATGATCACCCTAATGCCAAAACCAAAAAAAATTGGTGTCTTATCTAACTTCATAACATACCTTGGAGTTTCTGATCTGGTCCCTAACAAATGTATAGATTATGCTGCCTTTATGGCAGCTTTGATGGATTATTGGTTCCTTGACACACCTTCGAACAAAGGTTGTCTTGCTACAAGTGGGTGAGATATCTGTCTGGCTATCTACATTCATAGAATCCCTATAGTGCAGAAGGAGGTCACTCAGCCCATTGAGTCTGCACCAGCTCCTTGACAGATCATCCCACTCATATTCCCGTAACCCCATGTATTTACCCTGCTAATTCCCCTAACCAACACATCTTGAGCTATTAGTTTAGCATGACCAATCCATCTAACCCACACGTCTTTGGACGGTGGGAGGAAACTACCCAGGCATCGGGGGAACATATAAACTCCACAAGGCAGTCATCCAAGACTGAAATCGAACCTAGGTCCCTGTCACTGAGGCAGCAGTGCCAACCACTGTGCTGCCATGCTGCCCTAATGTGTATGGTGGCATTGAATGAACAAATCAGGAACAGCGGAATTGCACAAGATCTCATTTGGGAGAGGCTTGTTGCTTCCACTTTTCCTTAGCCATCCATGCTTTGATAGACCAGGATGTCGAAATAGGCCTCATTAAAAAGATTCTGTGATATGGGATTTGTAAAGCTGTTCTGCAGTTTGACTATGTGCGATACTGAATATCATTTTTTTTTCTAATGATAACTGGAAGCGCTGGGAAAATGCAACACTTCTGGCAACACCTGTGGAGATAGAAACAGAGTTAACATTTCAAGTCTGTATAACACTTGTTCTGTTTGAATCTGGGAGGCTGATTTTCACGGTGTTGGCAATTATCACATTTTTCTGAGGTACTGTCACAGTTAGAGTCTAGCCATTACTTTCTGCAGCAAGTTCAATGGGCAAATATTGTGCAAATCAACAAACTCTGAAAAAACAGGGGAAAGCTAAGGGTGAGATGCCATTTCTCTACAATAAATAATGGAGTTGTGCAAATCAATCAACAAGATCTGGAGATTTACAATTCGCATTTTAGCTCTTAATCCACTGAATTTGTTTTTCCATTAAAAATCGCAGGAATTATGAACAGATTATTGCTCCAGCAAAACCCAGTCCATTAACTTCATAGAATTATAGAACCCTACTGTGCAGAAAGAGGCCATTCGGCCCATCAAGTCTGCACCGACCACAATCCCACCCAGGCCCTGCCCCCATATCCCGACATATTTTATCCACTAATCCCTCTAACCTACACATCTCAGGACTCTAAGGGGCAATTTTTAGCATGGCTAATCAACCTAACCCACACATCATTGGACTGTGGGAGGAAACCGGAGCACCCGGAGGAAACCCATGCAGATACGAGGAGAACGTGCAAACTCCACACAGACATTGACCCAAGCCGGGAATCGAACCCAGGTCCCTGGAGCTGTGAAGCATCAGTGTTAACTCCTGTGCTATTGTGCCACCCCGAACTTGTTGCCAGAAGGAGGTAAGATACAAGTTTTTCAGGAACTTTCTATCCAGAGGTAAGGTCTACAGGGATCTTGAGATGTGAAAGAAAATATATATGTAATTTAACATTTGCAACCCTGCATTTAGCCACATTAAAGCCATTGGTATTCTTCAACCTGTTGAATTCAGATTCAAAAACCCAAAATAGGTCCTGAAGACACTGATGGCAACAAGGAATATTCTGCCATCTACATCCTAACCACGTATTAAATGGCAAGAAGTTTCACAACGCAAGGTTAAAGTCCAGCATGTTTATATGGAACCACAAGCTTTCGGAGCACTGTTCCTTCATTAGGTGAGTCACTTGATGAAGGAGCAGTGCTCTGAAAGCTCGTGATTCTATATAAACCTTTGGATTTTAACCTGGTGTTGTGCAATTTCTTACTGTGCCCACCCCAGTCCAATGCCGGAATCTCCACGTCATGGCTACCATTGACATATTAAATACATTAATTAATTTTCCACATGCAAAGTGCCATATACACCAACTTTGCAGTTCAGAAAAATCACAGGATCATCATTCTTGACCTTATTTGTTCCTTAAAATAAACACAGGCAACATTTCAACCCATAATGCCATCTTTTACCTTCCAAAATGTTGATCTGTAGAGTTGTGATTTGCACATTCCACGCACTGGGAGCCAAACTCCCCAGCGTTACTTTATAACCTCTGTCTTGGCACAAGCTTTTTAATACAAATTGTTTTGTCTCTGAAGATGGAGAGGCATGTTATTAGGGTGGTGAAAAGGGTATATGGGATGTTTGCGTTAATCAATCGAGGCATAGATTACAAAAGCAGGGAGGTCACACTGGTGAGGCCACAGTGAGAGTAATGTGTGCAGTTCTGGTCATCACATTATAGGAAGAATGTGATTGTACTGGAGGGGATGCAGAGGAGATTCACCAGGATGCTGCTCGGATGGAACATTCAGGTCATGAAGAGAGCTTGGATGAGCTTGATTTATTTTGTTGGAGCAGAGAAGACTGAGGGGTGAACTAATTGAGGTGTACAAGATTACGAGGGACATGGACAGAGTGGACAAGGAGCAGCTGTTCTCCTTAGTTGAAGAGAACTTAATATCAAAGGAAACTCAGTAAAAGGAGAGGGGCAGGAGGTTTAGGGGGCATTGTGAGCAAAAGCATTTTTATCCAGAGAGTGTTGACGGTCTGGAATGCACTGCCTGATAGGGTGGTGGAGGCAGGTTGCCTCACATCCTTTAAAAAGTACCTGGATAAGCACTTGTTACATCATGGGGCAGTACAGTGGTTAACACTGCTGCCTCACAGTGCCAGGGACCCAGGTTCGAATCCCCACTTGGGTCACTGTGTGTGTGTGTGTGTGTGTGTGTGTGTGTGTGTGTGTGTGTGTGGAGTTTACAAATTCTCCCTGTGTCTGAGTGGGTTTCCGCCGGGTGCTCCGGTTTCCTCCCACATAGCCACGCTAAATTGCCCCTTTGTGTTAAGGGGAAGTAGCTAGAGAAAATGCATTGGGTTATACTGGATAGGGCCTGGGTGGGATTGTGGTTGGTGCAGACTTGATGGGCCAAATGGCCTTCTTCTGCACTGTAGGGATTCTATGATTCCACAATAACATTCAGGGCTATGGGCCAAGTGGTGTTAGGTGGGAGGTCAGACGTTTCATACATGTTGGTGCAGACTCTATGGGCCGAAAGGCCTCTTCTGCATTATATGATTCTATGAAAGAGGTAATGATTTACATTACAGTGCTGAACTCTTAGTCTAAAATGGATATATTCCATACATATTGATGATTATGCTTTAATTTCTCCGTTGAAAAACTGATCATAGCTAATGAAGTCACGGCATCCTGTTTTCTTTACCATGTTGTGCCAGCTCTGACAATTATTTTCAATGATGGCGTCGCTTTGAAGAGATATTTCCTCATTCTTCACAGATGGAATGGCAGAAATTGCATTTTTCTATCAAATGATGCGACTCGTGCTTCATTGAGCTAACAGGATTTTTTTGAGTATACTGTGCACATTGAAAATCAACACAATTCTACAGTTAACCAGCAGAAGCAGCATATTAAAATATTCAATACAATGTTTCACTGAATAATCCTTCAAAGTCTTACAGATCCTTTAAGGTTTGTGTCAAACCCAACATAAAAAGTGAGTTAGGAAGGTGAAGGAATTAAAAAAAAAGCTACTAGACCATACATGAATCTTATAGGATTAAAGAAATCAGTGACAATGAGGCAGCATGGTGGCACAGTGGTTAGCACTGCTACCTCACATTGCCAGATGGCCGGGTTCAATTCCGGCCTCGGGTCACTGCCTATGTGGAGTTTGCACATTCTTCCCATGTCTGCGCGGGTTTCCTCCAGGTGCTCTGGTTTCCTCCCACACTCCAAAGATGTGTGGGTTCGATTGATTGGCCATATAAATTGACCGTAGTGCCATGGGGATTAGCAGGTTAAATATGTGGGGTTCCGGGGATAAGGCCTAAGTGGGATTGTGGTCTGTGCAGACTTGATGGGCCAAATGGAGGCCTCCTGCACTGTAGGGATTCTATGATTCTACGATCCTTTTCAGCATCCTCAGGGTTCTGCCCCACCATTGTAAAAGGTCACCCACCTGATGAAGGAACAGCACTCTGAAAGCTTGTGATATGAAATAAACCTGTTGGACTTTAACCTAGTGTTGTGATACTTCTTATTAAGAAAGATAAGATCGGTGGTATCATTGACACATCCATTGTGGGGAAGGTGATGGCCTAGTGGTATTATTACTAGGCTATTAATCAGCTAATGTTCTGGGAACCCCAATTCAAATCCCACCATGGCAGATGATGGAATTTGGATTCAGTAAAACTATCTGGAATTAAGAATCTACTGAACCATTGTCAACTGTGGAAAAAACTCATCTGGTTCACTAATGTCCTTGTGGGAAGGAAATCTGCTGTCCTTACCTGGTCTGGCCTACATGTGACTCCTGAGCCACAGCAATTTGGTTGGCTATCAACTGCCCTGGGGCAACTCGGGATGGGCAATAAATATGTTCAGCCAGCGACACCCATGTCCCAGGAATGAATAAAATAAACAAGGCTTTTTTGTGCAGTGGTACTGATGCATGTCATAAAATTGAAAATCTTAATGTATTTAAAAAGAGATTTCTGTATCTTTGAGATACCGTTCCAACCAACATATTGATAAGGCTATCAGCTTGGCACACAGCTCCACTGCAAGTTAAACTTTGATATCTGTCTCCCAAATGTCAGCTAGGAGGTAAAAATAGTGAGCCCTTTTTAAATTTGTATGGATCTGAATTTAGAAAATGGTCCAGCCTGGGCTATCAAGGTATTGGAATTTCATACTTTCTATTACAGTGTGAAAGATTTACAGTGTGTACATTTTAAGCACATTAAAAGAGGACAATGAAATAGAGAAGGAGAGGTTTAGTGACAAGCTTAGGCAGCTAAAGACCTGATCATTAATAGAGGAATGATTACAATCAGGGATGTTCAAGAGGCTGGAATTAGATGAGTGTTATATTTCAGAGGGTTGTGGAGTTGAAGGAGATTACTGAAATAGGGAGGGGCAAGGCAACAGAGGGATTTGAAAATGAGGATAAGAATATTATAACCCAAACATTGCTTGACCAGGAACGACTGGAGTCGGTGGGCACATGGGTAATAGGTGAATGGTACTTGATGTGAAGTACGTAGACAGCTGAATTTAAGTGAAGCAAAATAGATGGAGCATAGAGTTATGTATTTAAGTAGTTGCATCACTGCTTTGAGAGCAGGTCGCATGATTTGATGGTCATGTCATTTGGGGTGTTTCACGGGCTTCTGAGTTTTTAGTTTCAGTTTGTCCTCTGAACTGGCAACAGCTTCTAAGATAAACCTGTTGTGTGTTAGTTTTAATCTATGCGTGCAAGCTACATCTTTTCTTTTTGCATAAAACTCACATGCTTAGGACATTACACATAGAATGTGAAAGACCAGCCTGGAGTGCATTGGAATAATTGAGTCCAGTAGTAGCCGAGGCATGAATGGAGGTTTCAGCATATGAGGCAGAGACAAAGGCAAGGTAGAAAGATGTAGTCTTAATGATGGTGTGGGTGTGAATGGAAGCTCATTTTGGGATTAAATGAGAGACCAATAATACAAACTGCCTGGATTAATCTGTTCCCAGGGAGAGAGATAGGCTTGGTAGCTAAAACAATGTGTGGAGCAGGGATTGAATACAATGGCTCAAGTCTTCCCAATATTTAATTGGTGGAATTTTTTACTAACACGGGATACCAAATAAGCAATTTGATAATTTAGCAACACTAAAGTCATCAAGAGAGGTGGTAGTGAAAACTAATTCCGTTCTTTGATGATGTTGTAGAGGAGTAGCATTGAGTCAAATTGAAGGCCAGAGATAGATTGCTGGATGACATCAAAGACAGTGGTATAAAGTAAAGTTTAAAGTTAAAGTTTATTTATCAGTCACAAGTCGGCTTACATTAACACTGCAATGAAGTTACTGTGAAAATCCCCTATTCACCATACTCCAGCACCTGTTTGGGTGCACTGAGGGAGAATTTAGCATTGCCAATGCACCAAACCAGCATGTCTTTTGGACTGCAGGAAGAAACCAAAGCAACCAGAGGAAACCCATGCAGACACAGGGAGAACGTGCAGACTCCACACAGGCGGTGACCCAAACCTGGAATCGAACCCAGGTCCCTGGTGCTGTGAGGCAGCAGTGCTAACCACTGTGCTACTGTGCTGTCCAATGTGCTGCCCGTAGAGGTGGGATAAGAAATTATTGCAAGCAATACTCTGACTTAGATTTTATAGAAAAAGATAGAATCAAGTTTGTACAGTCCCACCCAGCTGGATGACAGTGGAGAGGTATCAGTGGAAAATTGTGTAGTCAACTTCACCAAAGGACGTGAACACGCTGAGAAGGATGAGAAGGGATTGTTTTTCTCTATCACTGCATGCAGGATGTCATTCGTAACTTTAATTAGAGCCATTTTGGTACTGTGCCAGGGCGGGGACTATATTGGAAGGATTCAAACATGAAGTTACAGGAAAGATGGAGCATGAATTTGGGAGAAGGCAACACATTCAGGACGTTTGGTACTAATAATCATAGTGCCATTTCTTTCAGAAAACACGTTCATAGTCCAAGAGCTGAATAGCGGTGTAACTTGTATCAAAAGATAATAATCAACAATGTAAAACGTCAGAAATCATTTCATGAAAAAATAGACAAACAGATTCAGCAGGTAACAGGAAAGTGGTGGACAGGATATTTGAAAAGGAAAGGGAGGTTGGAGTTGGAATGGTAATTTACAAGGCTGTAAAGGTCAAAGGTTCTTTTTGAAGAGAGTGGTGTTAATGACATATTTTAAGGATTGAGGGACAGTGACTGGAAAGAGAGAATCATTAGAAATATTGGTTAGTATGGAGGCCAGATGGGGAATTAGGGCAGTCAGCAGTTTAATGGAAATTGGGCTGGAAACTCTTATGGGCAAACGGATTCAGATAGCATGAGAGGATAGAGGAGAACAATTAGAGTTCCTGACTAACAACGGAGTCAAAAGATTATTGGAGGTAGGCAGAAAGCCATGACCTTAGTGAATAGTGGAACATGTCGAGGGGCTGAATGGCCTAACCATACTCTTGATTTTTATGTCTGTAGATTAAAGAAAGGTACAATCTTAGGCAAGAGGGAGGTGTAGGCCTGCTGGGTTAGTGTGCCTTTGCTTTCAAAGGCAATGTACAAAACACTCATGAATAAGATAATTATGATAAAAATACAATGTGATAAAAATACATTCTTCCTCAAGTTTTATTCTCTTTACAGATAAATGACAATTACTTTGTCAGTGAAGGTAAAAAAAAAGCAAAAAAAAGAAATAATAATAAAAACTGGGCTTCGCAACTTTGGCTTCAGACCCAACAAATGTTGGATAGTCGTAGCCATAAATATGCTATCTGATAATCAATGCCTCCTTCATCTATTGAGTAAGTTCATGAACACATTACTACCCCTCCCCAAAAAAACTAACCGCACACACACAACAAACAGCTCAGGAAATCAATACAATGACACAGATCAAACTCAAAACCATTCTCAAAGTCAATAAACCCACCAATTTCACAATTTCCTATTCTAGATTGCCAGCTCATGAATTTAATCTTTTGAAATATCTTTGTGGGCTACCAAAATCACATGGTTCCACAATCAGACAAACGCCATACGATTCATTAAAAATGAAATGACAGTAGGCCTATGTACCTGAAGTGAAGCAGAACATGGTCTTACATACGCAAGTGACAGCGACAGAGCATGTTAAATGGTAGAACACATGTAGGGAAGGAATATGTTTCCTCACGTGTGCTACCTATTTATGTCCAACGCGAATTGGAACTCAAAGTCGTGAATTGACTAACTCTGCTTTAGGCAAGACTAAAGTGCTCCAATTTGCTCACTTCATGTCTAGAAACCAATTCAATGTCACTCGTTAGCAGTATCTCTTTTCAATTTCAGGACAATCTAATAAATTTTACATTAACTAACTCTTGTGTGAGTGCTTTAGAAATACAATCATTGCACACAGCTCACTGTAACAGGGCTGCAAGCCTACTTAAAAGAAAATTGGCCAGAATGACATGAGCCATTCAGTGGAAGATAGTTGACATTTATTTGAAACAGAAATTCAATACTGGCTAAATGACACTGGGAGAAGAGAACAACCTTGAAGGCCAGTCTGCCATTTGAGTCAGTGAATGAATATGACAGCTGATTTCTGTGGTGTTACTCCCTTGTTTTACTAAATTTACTTTCTCTTGAACATTGGAGAAGGATGTTGACATATAAAGAGAGTGTCTTGGACTGCTGATAGGTTTGTAATCTAACCCATGCTGGCCATCAACCACATTAAAGTCTCTTTAATGAGCAGTGTGAAAATGGCATTGAATCAATCAGGAACCATAATAGCTGGATTAGGCTGTTGGCTTTAAACATTGTTTCGCTACCATATTTAGTATGTTCAAACCCATCCGTCGACAAGGAAAGCACTGTCGGAAAACAATTAATCAAGCGAGTCCAAATTTGTTAAGTCAATACACGTTTGATATCATTTAATATTCACTAACTATAAGAGAGATCTCTTCTCACTAATTTATAACATCAGTTATGATACATCAAAACTTTGTATATAATTTAGTGCTCATTACACATACAATATCATGGGAACAGAAAAGGAGCCACTAAACAGCACGTTTCATTTAGTCGTACGTAAATCAGTGAGCAGTTAACCCCATTACTGCAAACAAGAGTGTGAT
Source organism: Carcharhinus amblyrhynchos (assembly GCF_965287045.1). Lineage (NCBI taxonomy): Eukaryota > Metazoa > Chordata > Chondrichthyes > Carcharhiniformes > Carcharhinidae > Carcharhinus > Carcharhinus amblyrhynchos. The sequence continues at coordinate 17,884,247 of NC_137327.1, forward strand.
CACATGATGGGATGAAATTACTTAAGGGATCTTTTGTTTTAAAATGATGGAAAAAACAAAGCAAGGGGAATGGGGGCTGATTGGTGGCAGTGAGGAAAGTGGAAAAGTTCCCTAACCAATTCAAAGCGGATTGATGAATTAACTCATTGGTTTCTACGAGTCAATGCATTCCCACACAAAGATAGTGGGAAGCAGTTCTAATTTGTCAATGAAGTGATCGTCTCATTTGCACTGCTGAGGCATCACACACACACATGGACATCACACACGCACACACGCATGGACATCACACACGCACACGCATGGATATCACACACACACACACGGACATCACACACACACACACACACACGGACATCACACACACAGACATCACACACACACACACACACACACACGGACATCACACACACACACACACACGGACATCACACACACACACACACACACGGACATCACACACACACACACAGACATCACACACACACGGACATCACACACACACACACACACACACGGACATCACACACACACACACAGACATCACACACACACGGACATCACACACACACACACACACGGACATCACACACACACACACACAGACATCACACACACACGGACATCACACACACACGGACATCACACACACACACACACACGGACATCACACACACACACACGGACATCACACACACACACACAGACATCACACACACACACACGGACATCACACACACACACACAGACATCACACACACACGGACATCACACACACACGGACATCACACACACACACACAGACATCACACACACACACACACACACGGACATCACACACACACACACAGACATCACACACACACACACGGACATCACACACACACACACACACACACACACGGACATCACACTCACACACACAGACATCACACACACACACACAGACATCACACACACACACACAGACATCACACTCACACACACAGACATCACACACACACACACAGACATCACACACACACGCACACGGACATCACACACACACACACAGACATCACACACACACACACGGACATCACACACACACACACAGACATCACACACACACACACGGACATCACACACACACACACAGACATCACACACACACACACGGACATCACACACACACACACGGACATCACACACACACACACACGGACATCACACACACACACACAGACATCACACTCACACACACAGACATCACACACACACACACGGACATCACACACACACACACAGACATCACACACACACACACAGACATCACACTCACACACACATGGACATCACACACACACACACACACGGACATCACACACACACACACAGACATCACACTCACACACACAGACATCACACACACACACACACACACACGGACATCACACACACACACACGGACATCACACACACACAGACATCACACTCACACACACACGGACATCACACACACACACACAGACATCACACACACACACACAGACATCACACACACACACAGACATCACACTCACACACACAGACATCACACACACACACACACACACACGGACATCACACACACACACACAGACATCACACACACACACACACAGACATCACACTCACACACACACGGACATCACACACACACACACAGACATCACACACACACACACAGACATCACACACACACACACACACAGACATCACACACACACACACACACGGACATCACACACACACACACAGACATCACACACACACACACACATGGACATCACACACACACACACAGACATCACACACACACACACACACGGACATCACACACACACACACAGACATCACACACACACACACACAGACATCACACACACACACACACACAGACATCACACACACACACACACACGGACATCACACACACACACACAGACATCACACACACACACACACGGACATCACACACACACACACAGACATCACACACACACACACAGACATCACACACACACACACACACAGACATCACACACACACACACACACGGACATCACACACACACACACAGACATCACACACACACACACACACACGGACATCACACACACACAGACATCACACACACACACACAGACATCACACACACACACACACACAGACATCACACACACACACACACGGACATCACACACACACACACGGACATCACACACACACACACACGGACATCACACACACACACACACGGACATCACACTCACACACACACACGGACATCACACACACACACACACGGACATCACACACACACACACACGGACATCACACTCACACACACAGACATCACACTCACACACACGGACATCACACACACACACACGGACATCACACTCACACACACAGACATCACACACACACACACGGACATCACACACACACACACACGGACATCACACTCACACACACAGACATCACACTCACACACACGGACATCACACACACACACACGGACATCACACACACACACACACGGACATCACACTCACACACACAGACATCACACACACACACACAGACATCACACACACACACAGACATCACACTCACACACACACACACACACACACACACAGACATCACACATTCATTATTTATACAGATGTTTGATTGCCTGGAACAAAACTGGAAAGTACATCATTTTAAACAAATGGACTTTCTATAACCTTTTCACACTTTTGGTTAATGTGACTAATAGATCAGTTATGCCACAAATTTGACAATAATATAAAAGCAGCAGTTACAACCTTGTATTATTAAGTGTGTGTAATTTGTACGTGGAGCTGGGCAGCAATGGTAACAAGTGGAGTGGGACTATCTCAAAGGAATAGTCTCATTTAAAGTCCCATTGGGTGCAATGCAGCTACAATGTCTATTGGACCATAACAGATTCTTTCTGCTGAATTTTAGCACAGTTCAATATCAGTCAAAGCTAACATTGAAATACGGGTGATATAAAAATTAATGATAATAAAACAAAAAGAAGCAAAATGCAAAAAGGGAATGAAATTTGAAAGAGAAGTATGACCCCAGAAATTCATATCTGCTCAGTTGTGCCCTCACTGCAACATCAAACAAGACACTCCAGAACTTTGGCCGGGTCCCATCAGTCTACCACAGGTTGTGCAACAACCTGGTGAGGGTCAGACCTTGCTATTCCCAATGTTGACCATTAACATAGGTAGTTTAGTTAGAAGTTGTCCTGGTTGTCAAGTGGAAAGCAGTGTTTTTGTCTCTCCGGTATTGAAAATTCTGCTGGCTACCTGGAAGCAAGTTCTCTGGCCTTCCTGGAATGAAAATTCTACTGTTAAAGCTTTGCTAGCTAGTAACTAGAGTCCTTCTTCCCAGTGTTTCGAAGAGCTGTTCTGACTTCAAGCTTGTGTGTACATGTGTGTGCATCTTTCAAGAGAACTGCAGCATCCAGCCAAAGGACTAAAGTCCACCATCACGTGAGCATTTGTATTTGCTGTGTTAAATCTGTGGCAAGGGTTCTGTTTCTGGGATTTGTTTGGTTGGAACAGTGTTTTTTTTCTTATTTGTAAATTGGGAAAAGTTATTTCTAATTTTCTATCTATACATGTTAACTCTATACTTAAATAAACACTGTTTGTTGAAAGCTCCTTAGTGGGCTAATTGAATTATACCTGAAGTGACGCATCTCATGCTCAGCCCAGCCAGATTCAAATTGCAAAACTTATGATCCAGGCAGAATTCATAAAGTACTGTGGAGTTTCTTACCTGAATTATAATACTTCTAACTGTAGAGTAACTATTTAAAAACTCAGATCAAGACCCGCACACACAAACCAACTGCCCCCCCAACCCCATCTCAGTGGATCTCCCACACCAACCCCACACCTGACCCTCCCTCCTGATCTGAAGGGCCCCCCTCTAGACCAACCCCACCCCACATCCCACCTCTCTGACCCAACCTTCAACCACCCTCCCAACCCCTCCAGTCCACACCCACACCACCCCACATTTCCCAGTTTCCCACAACTGTCTGAAGCACTTACTTTTGAAACTTTCCTTCTCCCTTTAAATTGTCTCTTTAAATAATTATCTTATGGCAGCTAGTGCCCCAGTTACCCTTCGCTGAAGCAGCCGATAGCACGCTTCACAGCTCCTGTCTCACCCAGGCCAAGTGAAGGAGGCTGGGTGAGACAGGGGCTTTGCAATTTTGAAAGTTAAATCCATCAAGCGTGGCAATCTGCTGGAGATTGCCACTCTGAACCCAATCCAATCATACAGGCTGAAATATCCAAATTGTCCTGTTAAAGTCCGCAGATATTCCCATGATGTCTCTACTTATCCACATTATCTTCAAACTGTTCCTCACCAGCTGCTGCTAAAATAAGTAAACTGGCACAGCATCAACTAGTAGGAATGTGTTCTACTCTGTGGGAAAAAAAATCTAATCTGTACCCTGTCTTGATGCTTGCCAATATTTACATCCTCCAGTTTTGCAATACTAGTGTAAATTATATGAACTTGCTAATTTACACCTAGTAGAAATGCCATTTATTGAGCCAACAGGTTAAATTTATTCCTTGCAGTATTTTTAAGTGGGATCATATTTCATTGAAATTATCCTCATTCAACTATTACCATCTCTGTCTTAGTTATCTCCCTTTTCTCACAGGAATACAGTGCCTTACCACATTCATTAAATGAATCTAAACATTCTTCTTCTATTGATTCATTTTCTCGTAACGGCAGAGCCTCTTCAGACCTTTTCTCACAGTGAACTCTTCAAACAAAAAACCTATTAGGACTTGACAGAAAGCAAGGCTAAGCATTTATTGCAGCCAATATTCATATAAGCGCAAATTAAATCTTTACAAGGAAGCAATGCAAGTGTTTGCAACTAATACTTGATGATCTTAGCAACCACCAAAATACCATGAACTTGATCTTGTCCTACTTTTGAAAACAAAATGGCACAGTCCGCCTGGAATAATACGATTGTGCACCAGTAAACAATGTTCAGCAGTCTTAATGTTGTGGAAAATTTCCCACAACAATCAAAACTCGTGAGAACATCATCTCCTCGGAGAAGCAAATGATTTGCACTTCGAGTCACAGAGGTTTACAGCATGGGAACAGACCCTTCGGCCCAATGTGTCTGTGCCACCCTTTCTTTTTTAACCCCTAAGCTAGTTCCAATTGATCACGTTTGGCCCATATCCCTCTACACCCATCTTGCCCATGTAACTATCTAAATGCTTTTTAAAAGGTAAAATTGTATCTGTCTCCACTACTGCCTCTGACAGCTTGTTCCAGGCACTCACCACCCTCTGTGTGTAAAAAACTGCCCCTCTGGATCCTTTTGTATCTCTCCCTTCTCACCTTAAACCTATGTCCTTGGAGGTGTTAACATCCTCTTGAAGCATTTTACGGGCTGATGGCTGATAGATTCTTTCACCGGGCCTCAAACTATGAACTTCCTTACCACTTTCAATGTTTCTTTCCTTCTACAATTAGAAGTTCGAAAAACAAATTGAATCCACTGTTTACTGTCACTTTAGCCCGACAGGATTGGTTTAGCTCAGTTAGACGGGCAAGTGGTTAGTGATTTGGAGTGGCTGCCATAAAGCAAGAGTTCAATTCCCGTACCAGCTGAGATTATTCACAAAGGCCCTGCTTTCTCAGCCTTGCCTGCACCCTGCACCCATACCTGAGGTGTGGTAATCCTCCAAATAAGTCACCACCAGTCATTCACCTGGGACTGTGGCAACTTTACCCTTTGTTTAACCTTGCTTTTTCTTGATCATATGAGGGTCTATAGGTTTTGCAAGTCATCATGGTTTTTCAGAGTCAAAAAGAAGTATGTTAGGCCTAAAGAGGAATTTTTTAACATCAATTGTCAGGTGAAAAAGCAGTAATTGGCTCCTTCCGTCCCATCCAATTTGCATTTTAATTGACCTCAGGTTAATTTTATAATGCTCATGTCTTCAAGATTCAGTTACTTCCAAGATTAATCAGTTCCACTTCTCTTTTAAAACAAGCTGAAGTCTAGCCACTTTGTCTCAAGCAAATGATTCCAAAAATAGAACATCACACAGGTTACATATGTACATCCGTTATCAAAGAAGAAATAGCGAGGCACCTGGAAAAGAATGGTTTGATCAAGCAGACGCAGCACAGATTCTTGAAGGGGAAGTCGTGCTTAACGAATTTATTGGATTTCTATGAGGTTGTGACTAGTGCGGTAGACAGTGGGGAACCAGTGGATGTGGTGTTTTTAGATTTCCAGAAGGCGTTCGATATGGTGCCTCATAAAAGGTTGCTGCAAAAAGTTAGGGTGCATGGAGTTGGGGGTAAGGTGTTAGCGTAGATAGAGGATTGGTTGTCTAATAGGAAGCAGAGAGTTGGAATCATTGGGTGCTCTTCTGCTTGGTAGTTGGTGACTAGTGGAGTGCCGCAGGGATCGGTGCTGGGGCCTCAACTGTTTACCATTTACATAGACGATCTGGAGGAGGGGGCTGAGTGTAGAGAAATGAAATTTGCTGACGACATGAAGATGAGTGGAAAAGCAAATTGCATGGAAGGCACGGAAAGTCTGCAGAGAGATCTGGATAGGCTGAGTGAGTGGGTGAGGACCTGACAGATGGAGTATAATGTCAGCAAATGTGAGGTTATCCACTTTGGTAGAAATAATAGTAGGAGGGATTATTATTTAAAGGGTGAAAAACCAACAGCATGCTATGGTGCAGAGGAACCTGGGGGTCCTTGTGCACGAATCACAAAAACCCAGTCTGCAGGTGCAGCAGGTGATCAAGAAGGTGAATGGAATATTGGCCTTTATCGCGAGGGGGATAGAATATAAAAGCAAGGAGGTCTTGCTGCAACTGTACAGGGCACTGGTGAGGCTGCAACTGGAGTACTGTGTGCAGTTTTGGTTGCCTCATTTGCAAAAGGATATATTGGCCTTGGAGGGAGTGCAGAGGAGGTTCACTAGGCTGATAATGGAGATGAGGGGGTTAACCTATGAGGAGAGATTGAATAGATTGGGTCTGTACTCGTTAGAGTTTAGAAGGCTGAGAAGATAAAAACATAAGAAATAGGAGCAGGAGTAGGCCATCTAGCCCTTCAAGCCTGCCCCGCCATTCAATAAGATCATGGCTGATCTGTCGTGGCTCAGTTCCACATTCCCGCCCTCTCCCCATAACCCTTAATCCCCTCTCTTATCAAAAACCCGTCAACCCGCGTCTTAAAAATATTTAGCGAGGTAGCCTCCACCACTTCAACGGGCAGAGAATTCCAGAGATTCACCACCCTTTGAGTGAAGAAGTTCCTCCCCAACTCCGTTCTAAACCGCCCCCCCTTTATCTTGAGGCTGTGCCCCCTAGTCCTACTATCCTTTCTGAGCGGGAAGAGTCTCTCCACCTCTATCCTATCCATCCCATTCATCATCTTATACGTCTCAATGAGATCTCCCCTCATTCTTCTAAACTCTAATGAGTACAAGCCTAGTTTATTCAGCCTCTCCTCATAGCTCAACCCCCTCAACTCCGGCATCAGCCTAGTAAACCTCCTCTGCACTCCCTCCAAGGCCAAAATATCCTTGCATAAGTACGGCGCCCAAAACTGCACACAGTACTCCAGCTGCGGCCTCACCAATGCCCTATACAGCCGCAGCAAGACCTCCCTACTTTTATATTCAATCCCCCTCGCTATGAAGGCCAGCATCCCATTTGCCTTCCTGACCACCTGCTGCACTGCAAGCTGGGTTTTTGCGACTCATGCACAAGGACCCCAAGGTCCCTCTGCACCGTCGCCTGCTGCAGTTTTTCGCCACGTAAGTAATAATCCTTCCTACCATTATTCCTACCAAAGTGGACCACCTCGCACTTGCCAACATTAAATTCTCTCCACACCCTCCGCACAATTTGCCGTTCCACCAATCTTGGTGTCATCAGCAAATTTCAACACCCTACACTTGGTTCCCTCCTCCAGATCAGGGGGGATCTTATAGAGACATATAAGATAATGAAGGGGCAAGATAGGGTAGAGGTAGAGAGATTCTTCCAGCTTAGAAAGGATAGCAGAACTAGAGGGCACAGCTCAAATTAAGGGGGGGGATGGGGCAGTTTAGATCGGAGTTGAGGAGGAACTTCTTCACTCAAATGGTGGTGAGTCTCTGGAATTCTCTGCCTATTGAAGTGGTGGAGGCTACCTCGCTAAATATATTTAAGTCATGGGTAGATAGGTTTCTGATAGACAGGGGAATTAAGGGTTATGGGGAGAAAGCGGGAAAGTGGAACTGATCCACTTCAGATCAGCCATGATCTTATTGAATGGCGGGGCAGGCTCGAAGGGCTAGATGGCCTACTCCTGCTCCTATTTCTTATGTTCTTATGTTCTCCAGCCAGAAAACACAAATGGTACAGAAACAGAAAATGCTGGAAAATCGCAGCAGGTCTGACTGCACCTGTGGGGAGAGAATAGAGCCAACATTTTGAGTCTGAATGACCCTTCAGCAGAGCAGCTCTTACGAAGGGTCATCCAGACTAGACACTTCAAGAAAACGTTACAAGAAAAAGTTAAAATCAAAATTAGACATTTTTAAAGATCTCCTGAAGGTTGTAATTGTTAAATTTCCAGTGCCAGATAGGTTGATTGGCCATAATTAACAATTATTACATCATTAAGGGGATACTTACGCTATTTATTACTAATCCTAAATAACGGCAGCAAGTTTAATTTGTAACCACCACGCGAGTACTGAAACCTAATAACACTCAATACATTTCAATGGTGAGGCAGATAGCAACATGGTGCTAACCGTGGAGAGGCACAACTTGGAAAGCAAGTTCTGAACTTCAGCATGACCCTCTCATCTGACATTTCCACAACATTTACACATAAATATCGGTGAGCATCCCCGGCTTCACTATTACTTTGGGCCCATATGTAATTATAGTGTATGCAGAAAATACGGCTCCTAGGTAACATTCACACAGTGTTTTTTTTTATCACAGTAGGAGGGGCACCCAGTATAGTTCAACAAAGAGCAAAGGAGCTGTATATCATTCTGATTGGATCCCCAATTAAACCCTAATCATAGATTAAAATATCATGGGAAATCTAGCTATTCAGGAATTGGCAGTTTTGCATATTGAAGCAAATCTCATGGTAAGAAGAGAGTTGGTGAAGCAAAAATACCAACCATTTCTGAATGTCAAAAGACTGTGGAAGAATACTTATTTTGGACTTCATGGCCAGAAAGTTGGGGGGGTGGGTGGGAAACCATGGTGGGGGCAACCCCATCTCAGCCGGATCTGGAAACTAGAGATGCGTTTTTCAATCCTCAGCAACTAATTCCCCGCAACCAGAGTTCCTTCCCATTTTAGGTACAAAGGCCCCAACCCAAGTGATGACGCCTCTTTAAGGGCCAGTAGCCCATCGGTCCAACAATGCCATCAGGAGTGCTAGCCACTGTTGGTACTGCAACAGGGCAAGAAGTCTTACAACATCAGGTTAAAATCCAGAAGGTTTATTTGGTAGCAAAAGCCACTAGCTTTCAGGGCACTTGCTGCCCCTTCATCAGGTCTGTAGGGAGAGAAAAGAGCTGACGTCTCGAGTCCAGATGAACCTTTGTCAAAGCCTCACAGATGCTGCCAGACCTGCTGAGATATTCCAGCATTTTCTCTTTTGGAACGGAAACAACTTCCCTGGGGTCTCACAAAATCCCAACCTTTGTGTTAATTTGATATCCCTTGCAAGTTTATTACTCAAATCCCCTTTCTGTAATTCTCATTATCGTTCATGTTATCTTGTGTTGTGCTTTGTAACTTTCAAATCGATGTTAGTACTTGAATTTTCTTTCAGTTTTAAATGTCTTCATTGTCTGTGGCTATCTTTTTTGGAAAATCGATCTTGCCCCTCAGGGGTATAAACTGATGGTGTGTTAAAGTTCTATTCTGAACACCTCCCACTGAACGTCTGTTGATTTATTCATTAATAGGCTCTATCTCACTGTACTGCAGTGAACCTTAGTTAAATCTAAAAGCTGAGCGGCTGTTTGCATTTCTCTCTTTTACATGCCTTGTTGAACTCTATCAGATTATGATTGCTATTAGATAAATGTTCACGCTGCATTAATAAGGCTTTAGCTGAATTTGGCCTTTATAAATTGGAGTATCGAGTATAAAAGTTGGAGTGTTGTGGTAAGGTTGTATAAGGCATTGGTGAGGTCAAATTTAGAGCATTGTGTACAGTTTTGGTCACCTAGTTACAGGAAGGATGAAAATAAGGTTGAAAGAGTGCAGAGAAGGTTCACAAGGATGTTGCCGAGACTTGAGAAGCTGAGTTACAGAGAGAGATTGAATAGTTTAGGACTTTATTCCCTGGAGCATAGAAGAATGAGGGGAGATTTGATAGAGGTGCATAAGATTTTGATGGGTATAGATAGAGTGAATGCAAGCAGGCTTTTTCCGCTGAGGCTAGAGGAGAAAAAAAACAGAGGGCATGGGTTAAGGATGAAAGGAGAACAGTTTAAAGAGAATATTAGGGGGGGGCTTCTTCACACAGAGATTGGTGGGAGTGTGGAACGAGCTTCCAGATAAAGTGGTAAATGCAGGGTCACTTTTAACATTTAAGAAAAATTTGGACGGGGTTATGAATGAGAGGGGTGTGGAGGGATATGATCCAAGTGCAGGTCAGTGGGACTAGGCAAAAATTGGATCGGCACAGAAAAGAAGGGCAAAAAGGCCTGTTTCTGAGCTGTAATTTTCTATGGTTCTGTGGTTCTAAATCTGGCTTATTTTGGTTCCAAAAACAAATGCTGCAGAAAACTGTCCCGGACAAGAGGATCACTGCATGTCATGGGCTGGTCTCTATATGGAAGTTAAAGTTCCCCATTTAAACCTCCCTGTTATTGCTACATGCTGTCAAATTTTTGCACCTGTACAATCTACCACTTCACTGCTGCTGTCAGGAAACCAATACACAGCTCCCACAATAGTGTTAAACCGTTTATTATTCATTGTGTCTGGGCGTCATTGGCAAGGTGGTAAGCGATTTTGTTGAACTGCTGTAGTCCTACAGTGCAGGTACATCCATGGTGCTGTTGGAAAAGCATTCTGACATCACTACAGCAAAGGAACAGTGATATATTTCCAAGTCAGAATGGTGGACAACTTGGAGAAGGTGATGTTTCAATGCACTAATGGCTCCTGTCCTGCTAGGTGATAGAGGTCACCAGTATGGGAGTGTTCTGGAAGGTGGCTTGGCGTGTTACCACAGTGAAGTTCACAGATGGTGCACATTACTGCCACTCTGTACCATTAGTGGAAGGAATTATTGTTAAGTCGGTGAATGGGGCATTGCTCAAGTGGGGCTGCTTTGGCCTGGATGGCGTCAAGCTTCTTGAGTGTTGCTGGAGCTGCACTCATCCAGACAAGTGGAGAGCATCCCTCACTCACTTGCATCTTGTAAATGGTGAACAAACGTGGGGAAATAATGTTGCAGAACTCTGTTTCTAACCTGTTCTTTCAAGTGGCTGGTCCAGTTCAGTTTTTGGTTGAAGGATGTCGATGGTGGGTTTAAAGTTTAAAGTTTATTTATTATTATCACAGATAGGCTTACATTAACACTGCAGTGAAGTTACTGTGAAAATCCCCTAAACTCCACATTCTTGGGAGAATTTAGTATGGCCAATGCACCTAACCAGCATCTCTTTCAGACTGTGGAAGGAAACACACACAGACACAGGGAGAAGGTGCAGACTCTGCACAGACAATCACCCAAACCAGGAACTGAAACTGGGGTCCCTAACACTGTAAGACGGTGGTGAAATCAATGTGCCAACCTGCTGCCCCAACCTTAGTAATGCCATTGAATGGAGATGGTTAGATTTTTTCTGGCTGGAGATGTTCATCTCAAATTTATTTGCCGCTTATGAGTTTAAACTTAAATGTTGTCCAGGTCTTATTACATGCAGACATGCACTGTTTCAATGAGGGTGATTTTGCACCTGCCTTAGCTATAAACACAAACAGTGACGTGAGCACAAAATCTCAGGAGCATCAGGAAACAAGATTCTCGCTGGCGAGATCTCACTTTCCAATTTTCCCTGCCCCTCTTCAGTGACTTAACCCAGATGTAAAAATATCAATATCATTATCGGGCTTCCCCACTATATGATTTCGTACAATTAGAATCCCATCTTGCTGATGTGATATCAACTACTTTTTAAAAACATGAAACAGTTAAGCAGAACTCACTGGATGCACCCAGGTTCGTATAGCCCCCAGAGGGGAGTGGGAAGATGGGGGGAAAGAACATGTCCTGGCTGAGGTGACTAGTCTCCGACTGTCTCCAACAACCACAACCATTTCCTCTGTGCCTGGTAAGGTCAATTCAACAGGGAATGTGGACAATTTTCCATATCGTCAAACAGACAGCACTGTTGAAGTGCACTACTAGAAGTGTACTGGTCTTACAGCTTGCACTACAACCTGGATGGTGTCAGGATCTTTGCTGTATCCAGTACACTCAGTGATTTCTTGATATCGTGTAGAGTGAATCAAATTAGCAGAGGACTGTCATGTAAGATGTTGGGGACGTCAGCAAGAGAGCAAGATAGATCATCCACTTACAACCTCTGGCTGAACATGCTGTAAATGTTTTGGCCCCTGTTTTTTGCACTGATGTGTTCTGCTCTCCAATCATTCAGGGTGGGGATATTTCTGCAGCCTTCTCTTCTAATTAAAGATGGAACAGTCCTCCACCATTCACAATTGAATGTGGCAAGACTGCGGAACTGTGATCTAATCTATGGGATATCTTAAGCTCTGTCCATAGTATCCTTAATTCTATCCATGACGTTTCCATGGCCTGCTTCCCTCTTGTTACATCCTCTCTTCTCATTGATTTTATCTTGAATTACTCCTCCTCCTCTTCCATTTCCCACAGCATTGCTGTAGACCTATCTTATAACCTGCTATATTTAGTTCCTAGTCCTGACATCTTGCAGCCATGTCTCAGCATTGGCTGCCATGGCATATCCTCCAAATTGAAGTTGTATATACAACTCATTCAATGTGCACATCATTTCTTTTATTCATTCGTGGGACATGGGTGTCACTGGCTGGCCAGCATTTATTGTCCATCCCTAGTTGCCCAAAGACAGTTGAGAGTTAACTGTATTGCTGTGGTGCTGGAGTCACATGTAGGCCAAACCGGGTGAGGAGACCAGATTCCCTTCCCTGAAGGGCATTAATGAACCAGATGGATTTTTCTGACAACCAACAATGGTTTTATAGTCATCGGTAGATTTTTAATTCCAGCTTTTTTAAATATTAAATTCAAATTCCACCATCTGCCATGTGAGATTCGAACCCAGGTCCCCAGGACATTAGCTGAGTTTTTGGATTAATTGTCCAATGATCGTAACATTAGGCCCCTAATATGTTGTGCATGTGTATGTAGAACACCCTAACCTGTCATTATGCTCCAACGTTTTAGCTACACATTTCTTGGATCTCACTCCTGGTTTAATTATTTCACATCTTTTAGTTTTTGTTTGGCTCTAGTGCCCAAGCACGAATTCTAGCTGTTACTTCACACTAGGAGCTTAACCACCTGTTGAGATGTGCAGTTACTCGGGCACACATTCAGTGCTGAGCTGCATGCCACAATCAATCATTCAAATGAACAGGCAGCATCAAGTTTTCATGCTGTCTCAGCCACTTTGAATGGGTATGGAATAATCAACACATCGCAATCTCCTCCAGCAATTTGAGGGGCTGTACAAATTTAGCCCCCATAAGATCTTGCAGTCAGCAAGGCAGAAGTTTCTTAAAGAATAATGTCTTCAACAAAACAGAAACACACTGCGCTACGAGTTCAAGAACGAGAAGCATTTGCAGTGATACAGCACACTGATAATCAATGCACATAACAAGAGCCTGAGGTGTGCTTAACGCAATAGTTTCTGTGATTCCTATCTTTGAGATGGACTTTGGCATCATACGACACAAAGGAACATTAGTTATTAGTATTCAAAGAGAGAGAACATTGTGAATAAACAATCAGCATGGGGAGAGGTGATGGTTCTCTCCTACATGATGAAATGTTCATCAAAAAGCAATTTAAACAGAGTAAACATTACTTTATTAATCTTTCCAATAAAAAAAGCCAGGAAATACAGAATTCTTATCTGGTCTTTTACATGAGGATGGAAGAACGAAGCTATGCGATCGAGAAACAGAGGGTTTAAGAGATGTATCTTGAAAGGATTGCAAAAGGCTTTGAATGGCATTATTTCAACATAAAATCAGTTATCTGTGTGTTTCCAGCGTGGATTGAGCGGTGATACTCTATTAGCTAGTCAATAGTTACTACTGGGAAGTCCCAGGAAAATTTGGGCCAATATAAAATAACAAATGGAATGAGGTTAAAAATTGGCAGAAAGGTTAAGAATCAAAGGGGACAGGTATAAAGTGATTAGCAAGTCAACAAATGGCCACTGAGTTTATACACCGAGTGATTAGGATCTGGAATGCACTGCCTGAAAGAGTGTAGAGGCAAATTCAATCATGACTTTTGGAAGGCCATTGGCTAGCTCAGTTGGTTGGATGGGTAATTCATGGTGCAAAGCAACACCAACAGGGGTTCAATTCCTGTACCGGTTATTCATGAAGACCCTGCCTCCTTGACCTTGCCCCCAAGTTTCCTCAGACTTGTCATGTCAGTTCTCTACTTTGCTCCCACTCTGACCTTGGGTTCTATGGTGTTCCCATGGAGCTCCACACAAAGCTCATCATGGGCTGGATTTTATGGTTACCTGCCTGATGTGTTTTTGGTTGGTGGGGTTCCCACCCACCTCCAACCTGGCGGGAAGGGAACCGTGCCCTCTATCTCACCTGCCATAGGCCTATTGAAGACCTTAAGTGGTCATTAATGACCTCAATCCTCGTCCAATGCCATAATACGTTGGGCTGTGGAAGCTGGAAAGACTGTTTCTTTCAACCACCTGAGGTGTGGTGATTCTCAGGTTAAATCAGAATCTCTATAGTGTAGAAGGAGGCCCAGCGAGTCTGCACCGATCACAAACCCAACCAGGCCCTTTTCCCGTAAACCCTCATACTTACCTTGCTAATCCCCCTGACACTAGGGTCAATTTAGCGTGGCCAATCAACCTAATCCGCACATCTTTGGACTATGGGAAGAAACTGGAGCACCCGGAGGAAGCCCACGCAGACACCCGCAGAATGTGCAAACTCCACACAGACAGTGACCCAAGGCTAGAATTGATCACCACCTGTCAGTTCTCCACCTCAAAGTGGAGCGCAGTTTAGGATCATCTGGGATAATGGTAACTTCACCTGTACTTTAAGTTGGAAATATGCATGAGACTGCAAGAATGGACATCAGCATAGAATTACCTGGTTTAAATACTACCATTATGATGCTCAATGCTATGCATTGTGACATTTACCTTGTAAGTGGGATTTGATGTTGATAACAAAATACCAAATAACTGGAATACAGAGGCCATTTGAGATCTATGTTTCCTGTGAGCCTGCCCCAACCCTCAACAGGCCTGTATTCCTGAAAGGGAATACAGATAAAATATTTAGTAAGGTCACTCCGCATCAAATGAAAAGAGAAAGACAAGACCCATGATTAGTACTGCTGCCTCACAGCGCCAGGGACCTGAGTTCAATTCCCAGCTTGGGTCACTGTCTGTGTGGAGTTTGCATGTTCTTCCTGTGTCGGTATGGGTTTCCTTTGGCTGTTCTGGTTTCCACCCACAATTTGAAAGATGTGCTGCAATGACCCAAACAGGAGTGTGGCAACGAGGGAAATTTCACAGTAACTTCATTGCAGTGTTAATGTAAGCCTCACTTGTGACTAATAAATAAACTTTATAAGACCATGAGAAAGACCATGTTCTAGAATGCCAACTTTAAACTTACATGATTATTGTCCAATCACAATAAATGTGCAATTAAACATATTGGTGATGCTTTTTCATCAGTGAATATAATCTACAGGTTCGAGTGAACAAAAAATGTCATGTCGCCAGCAAAGGTTCACAGTCTTTATTCTCCTGCACGAAAGGTGAGTGATATCAGTAATTTGGATTTGATTTGGTTTCGTTTTTTTGCATTCAGCCTCAGGGAACTACCTGGGAGAAATATAGCGCTGGTTAGCTGCAATGTTAAGTTTTCTCTTCACATCCCTTAAGAACTGACGACTTTATTCCTCTAAAAGATATATAGAAAGCCAACAAATTCTTTGGAAATCCTCAACATTCGTTAGCAAAAGAAAATTGAAGTGTTCAGTTAGATGGTGGTGAAT
The DNA here is from genome assembly GCF_965287045.1 of Carcharhinus amblyrhynchos. Taxonomy (NCBI): domain Eukaryota; kingdom Metazoa; phylum Chordata; class Chondrichthyes; order Carcharhiniformes; family Carcharhinidae; genus Carcharhinus; species Carcharhinus amblyrhynchos. The sequence continues at coordinate 17,900,651 of NC_137327.1, forward strand.
GCTTTGAAACCCCTTTTGCCACTGGAAAGAGAAAAACACCTAAATTAAAAGTGGACCGAAAAGGATTTGCACTAAAACTACCAAGTGGTTAGCACTGCTGCCTCACAGCATCAGGGATCTGGGTTCAATTCCCAGCTTGGGTCACTGCCTGTGCGGAGTCAACGTCTTTTCCTTTTGTCTGTGTGGGTTTCCTCCATGTGCTCCAGTTTCTTCCCACAGTGCGGGTTAGGTGGATTGGCCATGCAAAATTGCACCTTAGTGTCAAGGGGACTAGTTAGGGTAAATGCACAGGTATATGGGGATAGGGTGGGATTGTGGCTGGTGCAGACTGGATAGGCTGAATGGCCTCCTTCTGCACTGCAGGATTTCTACGATTCTATGATAAAGCATTTCTAACGAAGGAGAGACAGATAAGCAATTACAGCGCAGTCAGTGGGAAGTCTGTAGAAGCAATAACAACGCATTAAGAGTCCAAAGATGTGCAGGTTAGGTTGATTGGCCATGCTAAATTGCCCCTTAGTGTCAAGGGGATTAGCAGCGTAAATGCGTGGGGTGAGGAAATTAGGGCCTGGGTGGGATGGTGGTCGGTACAGACTCAATGGGCCAAATGGCCTCCTTTTGTACTGTAGGAATTCTATTCTATGATTCAATTCTATGAATAACAGACAATCATGGACTACCAGAGCAGAACCACTCCAGGTTGGAGGGGAAATTGTGTTTCTGTAACTGGATTGAATTTTTTGATGAGATGAAAAGGACTAATTGACAGTTCAGGTTGCCAGTGTGGACGTTCAAAAGGTCCTTGATAAATATCATATGTCAGAAAAACTTAATCCTATGGAAGAAAAGAGGCATTAGGATACAAAATTGGATTTCAAAATGGGCCTGGTTTTGCACTCAATGGCCAAGTAATGTCACTCGTCACTGACCTCAAAAAGAGTGCCCATAATGATGTAGCAAGTTCAGCAACATGGATTTCACATTTTTCTGTGATGTCAGTTTGAATCTCATCACGGCATCCACGTTATCAGCAGGGTAAGCAGCCAATTATATTATACAGACAGAAAACACAATGCACTCACCATCCTTTACTTCTTTATAAACTTTACAGACAGCAAAAAGAAATGACCGGGACATGCTCATTAGGAAATAATAAAACAAATCTTGGATTTTGTTCCAGAATGGGAAGAAAATTATAACACAAATATAGAATTAATTTTCCAGAGCTAGAGATGTTGTTCAGCAATAGTTATAGCTCAGGACATTGTTTTAAAACCCAGTTACACCTCATTAACAAGACATAACATGTTCAGAGCGTTTAGGAGTGATATTAGAGCATAAATGGGGATGTTCTGGTCAGGTCAGTGCTTTTTAATTGATTACAGTGCAGCCTGTGGTGAAGCAAGGAATCTCTGGCAGCAACCTCTGGATTTCCGCATTATTCTACACACGTGCATCCTCTAGAAGTTGCTGTCAGATTCATTGGAATTTAGAAGAATGAGAAGTGATCTCATTGAAACCCACAGAATGTTTAAGGAGCTTGACAGGGTCAATGCTGAGAGAATGTTTCCCTTCATAGAAGAATCTAGAACAAGTAGACATAGACTCAGAATAAAGAGGTTTGCCAATTTAAGACTGAGATGGGGAGGAATTTCTTCTCTGAGGATTGAGAGTCTTTGGAACTCCTTGCTGCAAAGGGCAGTGGCGGCAAAGTCCTTGTGTCCATTTAAGGCTGAGATAGATAGATGGATTGATCAGCAAGGCAATAAACAGTTACAGGGGAAAGGACAGGAAAGTGGACAAGAGGAATGTTGGATTAGCCATGATCCTATTGAATGACAGAACTCAAGGCTCAAGAGACCAAGCTGCCTAATCCTGTCCCTATTTCTTCTGGTCTTAGGAGTAATGATGTTAATGTTAACAATTCGCTGTGTGATGATAGTGTACTATTGTTACTTATATATAGTCTTTTATGTTATGGAAAATGTTTGAAGATTCTGTGATATCGCTATGTCCATACATATATAAATGTATTTTTTTTGTTTGGGGGAATGTTAAAGATTCAGCTTTTTACTGCAGGCAGTCTGTAAAACATTTAGTTCAGATGCTGGAAGAGCAGGATAATTACTCATTTTAACCATGTGATAGAGCTAATGAACTTTAATTTACAAAACAAGGTCTTTGGGGTTTTTGATTAAAGGAATAGAAGGTGGATTTAGGTAAACAGGGTCATGTGATGATGTGGTTAATGGGAAGAGACAGGTATGTAGCAGAGATAAACAGCTTTTTAGTTCTGGCTGGGATTTGCCTGAAGACAGAAGTTTTCTACAAGCCGCTCTCTCTCCACAAAATCTCTCTGAAAGCCTCAGGACTGTCTACACTCATTATAAGAAGTGGCTTTTAAATTTATAAGAAACATATTGCTTATTTGGAACTAAAATGATTCTGCCATTTATAGTACAATTTACACCTAAATCTGATCCTCCAAAATGCATCACTTCATTAGCGTTCTCATGAAGCTGTGTTACTAAATAAAGTTTGTGTTACTATAAAAAGTCTTGAATTTGGTCAGTGGGGAATTTCACAGAGCGAAAAATCCTGTCTTCACATTTATGCCAAATATAGAACATCATTGGAATCTAGTCTGGCTTCACAATATATCTTGGGGTTTGGTTCCGGGACCCTAACAACTGTCATTAACATTATAACATCTGGAGCCAGACCGGGGGGATATATTGTTAAGTTCCCCAAGGTTAAATGCTAGGGCCACTGTTGCGTTTGGTATACATTCATAACTTGGAATTTGGAGCACAATTTCATAAGTTGCAGACGACACCAAACGTGGAAGTGTTGTGAACAAGAGGAAGAAGTGACGGACCTCAGTAAGACACGGACAGGCAGGATGAACGGGCCGACACATGGTAGTTGCAATTCAGCAAGCAGAAAAAAAACAGAGATAATACATTTTGATAGGAAAGACGAGGAGAGATTTTTGCCCATTAATTTTAGCACAATTTCAAAATTACCTCTTTGATGTCCACATCCACTTACTGAAAAGAGCTCAATGATGGAAAGGCAAAACTGATATTATGGTTAATTTGGTAGCTGAATATATCCTAATAAGCTTGTCGTACAACAGATTTCACATCATTATAAACATATGCACCCAGCATTATGGTGATGATATGAATGAAATGTTTCCACTTCTAATTAACATAAACTCAAGGCTTAAAAAAACGTTGGAAGCATGCAAATCTCCACCTACACCTATTTATCACTTTGAAACCCAAGTTTTCTCACTTATTTATCGTCCAGTTTCTTCCAGTCAAATCTATTCCATTGTCTCTCTTTTAGAGGCGGAGGCGATCTTACTTGTTTGTTGTCTTCACAGAATCCCTACAGTGCAGAAGGAAGCCATTCAGACCATTGAGTCTGCACCGACTCTCTGACAGAGCATCTCCCCAGTCTCTATCCCCGTAACCACACATTTGCCCCACTAGTCTCCCTAACCTACACATCTTGGGACATTAAGAGGCAATTTAACATGACCAATCCACCTCATCTACACATCTTTGGACTGTGGAAGAAACCGGAGCACTCAGAGGAAATCCACGCAGACACGGGAAGGACATGCAAACTCCATACAGATGGTCACCCGAGGCTGGAATAAAACCCATGTTTCTGGTGCTAAGGCAGCAGTGCTAACCACTGTGCCACCCAAGCATTTTAATAGTTTGATTATAGTGACAATTGCCTGTCATCCAGTAAATTGCAACCAATTCCACACTTCTGAGAGATTTATCCATATTTCTCCCATGTATCGACAAAGACTGCCTGACCTCAAGGTCAGCAATTTTCAACTTCATTTTAGATGCCCGCTTTCTGAAGTAATTTACTTCTGTTTGGTCTCATTTTTTTCTCTTAGTACTGATGAAAGGCCTGAAATGCTAACTTATTCTCTGCTATGCATTTCCACGTTCTATTTGGATCTCCTATTGAGATTCAAAATCATCAATGAATAATCAAGAAAAGAAACACTTTCTGGTACAGAACACCCCGGCACACCTTTTGTTATGACGTTTTAAATGTCTGGTGACTACTCCAATTAAATATTCATGGTGGATCGGCATAACCCTTCCCAAGTAATTGCGTTCATTTTTCACGTAGGATGGGAGATTTATGATCAAATTAAAAATACCCAAACCCCAACATATGTGAAACATAAATATGATTAATACAACATAATCAACATGCCACAAGTGGCGTCTGACTGGGAAATGTAGTTCCATAGTCGTGATGGAGCATTATCACAATAATAAATTTCCAAAAGCATCACAATAGTGCAGAGATTGGAAAATGAAGTATAAGTAATTATTAAGCATATCATTGCTGCCTCCCTGAGGGATTATGGAAGGCTTCAAATTTGCTTGTTAAAAATTTCATTAGCTATCTATTGATTCGATGCGCATTTTAAATTTACAATAAAGAAAGAAGGAACTTGCAGTTTAGATAGCGACTTTCGCATCCTCAGCATTTCCTGAAATGCTTTGCAGCCAATTAATTATTTCCCACTGTTTCTGCTATTGCTGTATGGACAAATGGGACAGCTGGTCGAGACAGAGTAAGATCCCACAAACACCAATCAGATAATTGGCCAGTTGGTCTACTCCTGGTTGCAGAAGATATGTTGGCCAGGGAAATGGGAAAACTGTTTAACTTTGAATAAGGATAATGGATAACGTCACACCCACCTGAACAGGTGGGCAGAATCAGACTCTCTTTTAATTACATCAACACCACAATGAAGTTACTGTGAAAATCCTGTAGTCGCCATGCTCCGGTGCCTGTTCGGATACACTGAGGGAGAATTTAACATGGTTAATGCATCTTTTCATGGGCTGGAATTCTCCGATCTCCTTCATTGCTGTCAACATGAATAGAGAATTTGGCACTTAGCCAAATGTAATTCACTGCAGCAGGACTGGAGAATCCTGGCCACAGGTGAGGTTGGAGGTTTCCAGTGCATATCTCATGGTCTCATTTCTCTTGTAAAGAATAAGACACAAGAGTGACTTACAATTATGCAAGATTTTGACCGAGCAGTTTTAAGAGAACGGGTATATTTCTTTGAACTCACGCACTCATCTGCAAATCACGCCAGAGAATTGCAAGGAAGGGACTATACCTTCTTATTCTCTTCCCTTCAAGTGGAAACCACTTTTGGGATTCTCCCAGCCCCCACGCCCTGACATAATCTGATTCACAAACAGCAATGATATGAATCAGATTAGCATATTTAAATATTTATTTAAATACGCGGGTTGGTTTGGAGCAAAATCATCCCGACTGCTGCAATTCTCCGACCCTCGGGCACAGTGGGAGCCTGGTGTGAACTACTACTGGTCTTCATAAACAGAGCTAGTGGGATGGCCATTGAGGTCCTAATGCGATCAGGGAAATGGCTGGGTAATGCTCAGGCACTACCCCCAGCACCCTGGCAGTGCCAACTTGGACAGAGTATGGGGGAGGATGGGAAGGAGGAGGCCCTTGGTACAGGTGCTGATACCAGCAAGTGTTGGGGGTGTTCGCAAGCAAGTAGGCAGGAGTTGTTTGTTGAGTTGTTTGAAGATCATGTTCCCCTTGTGTCTGTATGGGTTTCCTCTGGGTGCTCTGGTTTCCTCCAACTGTCCAAATATATGCAGGTTAGGTGGATTGGCCATGCTAAATTGCCCCTTAGAATCCCAAAATGACCAGTTTAAATGGATCATCCATGGTAAAATGTGTGGGATTACTGGTATAGGATGGGGGAGTGGCTGAGTAAGAGATTCTGAGAGAGAGTTGGTACAGATTTGATGGGTCGAATGGCCTCCTGCATGCTTTTGTTTTGGAACAAATTTATGGTGCCTACATCTTTGGGACTGATGGTTTAAGCCATAAAATTTCAGACTCTGATCATCAGGAATGTACAACATTATCAAGGCACCTTTCAGCTTGTTTCTCAATTTGTTGATTCATTACCATAACATTTATATTGCTGCATTTTTTTTTAAGTCTGCAATGAAAGTTTTTGGTTGGTGATGTTTACTTTTGGAAAGGTCTCCAGTAGGCTGTCAGTATTTGTAAGGAGACCTCCACACAGAAAGCTGTGATCACCTTTAAGAAGCATACGAGAACCAGAAGGCATCAATCTTCCTAATAAACCTTAGGGGAGATGATGGGCTAGTGGTACTGTCGCTAGACTATTAATCTAGAAACTCAGCTAATATTCTGGGGACTCAGGTTCAAATCCTGCCAGGGCAGATGGTGGAATGTGAATTCAATAAAATATCTGGAATTAGAAATTTACTAATAACCATGAAATCATTGTCAACTGTCAGAAAAAAAACACATGTGGTTCACTAATGTCCTTTAGGGAAGAAAATCTACTGTCCTTCCCTGAGACTCCAGAGCCACAGCAATGCAGTTGACTCTAAGATGCCCTCGGCAACCAGGAATGGGCAATAAATGCTGGCCAGCCAACGATACCCATGTCCCATGAATAAATAAAAAAGAAATCTATTACTGGCAAGTATCCTCTTTACTTATGTGAGTTTATTTTGTTATGGTTGGATGTGATTTTTGTAGTTGACTGTCGTAGACTTTTGTCCTTGGCATCATCCGGTATATTTTTGGAAACCATTGATGTGATAGAGTTCTGGTACCAGCCTAGTAATCCTATTTGGCTACTTGTCCAAATTCACCATGTCATTTAACTCAATAAATCTGATCGCTTTTGGACTGGCACAAGAAAATATGGTTATTGACATCTTCCAGATTATTGTGATGCTCATCTAATCAATTGATCTTCACACAAAACATTCTCATCTCTCTGGTCTGACCAAGACATGGCGCCAATCTCACATTATGTAGCTGATTCTTAGTGCCCTCTGAATAATTGATGTAAGATAAGAAGCCAACTTGTCCCAACCAGAAATGGGCAAAAAGTGTGGTCTGCCAGTATCCATTATCCTCAGAAAATATCTCTTTAAATCCTTGCCTTTTCAGTAAATTCACACAGCTTAGTCTGGCCAAAATCAAGGAAGTGCAAAATTAATGTAAAGAAAACTTTAAAAATTATAATCTGTTTCATATCAAATTCAGGTTGATACTTCACATAAATCATCACAGACATATTTTTAAAATGAACAATAAAAGGCATAGTGCGTAGAAGATAAGCTAGCTGAGAGAAAGCATCATAGAAGCATACAGTCAGAAGAGACTCTTTGCCCATCGAGTCTACACCGACGTATTAGAAACACACCTGAACTCCCACCTAATCCCATCTTCCAGCACTTGGCCCATAGCCCTGAATGTTATGATGTGCCAAGTGCTCATCCAGATTCTTTCTAAAGGAGAAAAGCAAATTACTGCAGATGCTGGAATCTGAAACTAAAAGAGAAAATGCTGGAAAATCTCAGCAGCCTTTGACTCGAAATGTGAGCCTTTTTCTCTCCTTACAGTTGCTGCCAGACCTGCTGAGATTTTCCAGCATTTTCTCTTTTAATTTTTAAAGGATGTGAGGCAACCCTGAATTCAAAAATCAAGCAGCTTACGCTAGTCGACAGTTTTGCAAGCCAATGGTTTCCTGTTTCCCTCTCTCCCTCTGTGCAAATAAAACTGTGTGCTAACTATTATCTATACAGTACACTTGTGGATGTACCACCATTAGTTATGACACATTTGTGAGTTTGAGATGTGAAGGTTTGATCTTATTTTTTTGTTCAGGTGTTCTTAAGTGTTGGTGCAGATGCAATGGACTCAAGGACCTCTTCTGCACTGCATGATTCTATGATGCTTTCTCTCAGCTGGCTTACCTTCAATGTACTATGCCTACTTTTGTTCATTATTAAAATATGTTTATGATAATGGAATATGTGAAGTATCAACTGTAATTGATATGAAATAGATTTTTTTTACAGTTTTCATCATGCCCTCACCGCAATATATGATTGACTTTTGATCCTCAAAATCAGCAAGTGAAAAAAATCTTGGTGCGACTCTTCAACATCTCAATTATTCTTTGGGCTGTTGTTTAATCATCAGAGTGCAGTTTCACATCAGTGATTGGCATGCCAATTTCAATGCAAGGGACGGGTCTGAATATTAAGCTACGCCAAGAGTATTAAAGCCATCCATATGGAACGAAAACAAGCTGTAGGGTTTATCCAAATCATCCAAACAATTGTTTGGAAGGTTAAGCTTTCAATTAGCTATCAATTAGAAATACAAATTAAAATCACAACTGAGCAACTGGTAAACATACAATTGAAACATCAGTTATCCAATTTCACGGTTCATGGTAGTATTCTAGGGGTGACTTCTAATTTTGGGGAAGAATACATTTTTTAGATTAAAGGTAACTGAACCTCTGGAGGTTAGAATTGACCATACTGCTTAAAGTATTCATACAAAGGTCTTTCCATTGGTTCTCACAAGGTCAGGGTTAGAAGGGTGAAAACCATAAAATGGTATGGGGCTTGTTTAGCTGGAACACTGGAGACAGAGTGCTGCATTGCCTTGTCTGTGTTAGAGAGATCAGTCATTCATAGAGAACTCACAGTCAAAAGTGTGGAAGCGAAAACATTACTGTAAACAATAAGGTTTTTTGGCAGAACAGTCAAGCTTAGAAAAAGTGTCTGACACTCCATGGGAGATATAAGTTATTTATGTGAGTCCCAAAATCAAAGGGGTGCTTTTGAAGCTTAAAGATAATTAGTTTATATTTTGGTTTGGAACATCACAGGCATGGCACATTACCACAGAAATAGGCTGCAAGGACCTCCCCTTTTTTGTGGGATTTATCCATGTGGTTTTGTAGGTTTATCTACATGTTTTTGCTCACAAAACCAAGCAATCTAGCTTGGGAACAAGCAGAGAAGTAGAATGTCTGACATGAATTATAAAGGAACTGTAGGCCAAAAATTAAAGGGCTACAAGATATCAAGAGTATTTTCTGAGTTGGAGTCACAAAGCAAGATTGCAGTGAGGTCCAAGTTGGAGCTTCCACAATTCTGAGGTGCTTAAGCTATTGTGGAAGGTCACTGAGCTGAATGCTGGTGGGAGACACGGTGGCACAATGGTTAGCACTGCTGCCTCACAGCGCCAGGGACCAAGGTTCGATTCCTGGATTGGGCCACTGTCTGTGTGGAATCTGCATGTTCTGACCATGTCTGCATGGGTTTTCTCCAGGTGCTCCAATTTCCTCCCATAGTCTGAAAGATGTGCTGGTATGGTGCAATGGCCATACTAAATTCTTTCTCAATGTACCTGAACAGGAGCCAGAGTGTGACGACTAGGGGATTTTCACAGTAACTGCACTGCAGCGTTAATGTAAGCTTACTTGTGACACTCATAAATAAACTTTAAACTTGGTGGAGGGATCCAATACAGCTCCATATCTTGGAGGTTGGCAGGAACACTGAGAGGAATTAAAGTGACTTCCTGAGAACTGGGACACTTTGTTTTGGTCTTATTGAATGATGGAACCTTCAAGAGTCTGATAAGTAGCCAAAGAATTTCTGGTGTGACTATAACTTATCCATTATCAACTTGTGAGCTTGCTATACTAATCAATCTGTCAGCAGTGAAAATGTTACAATGGAAATGTTTAAATGCTCTTTTGCAAACCCAGAGATATTGTTCCAATGGAGTTTTCATTAATGTTCCATTGTAGTTTCCAGGATTAGTGAATCTGATAAAGCAACACTGTTATAATCTTTTAGACACTGAGTTCAGTTGATAAGGGTGGGCTGTAAATCCACATTGTTGAATGACATGGATTATTGGGGGAATTTATTTTTCATTCTTTGCTGGATCTTTGAGCAGATGGTTCTAAGATAACTTTATCATATTTATTTAAGCAATGTGTGGGTAAAATGGGGCCATGTTTCGCCAATGTTCCTGGTGTAAATGGGTCCAAAGAATACAATTTTGAGGCCAACTTCCATGTGTCTGATGCCATTTTGATCCAGATGCTGTTGTAGTAGCTCCTAAAACAGGCACTGGGACCCCTCAAAATGAGTGGCATGTCACCTGATTTATCCTGAACCCTATAGGTATCCGATCTGCTGACATTAAGATTGCCAGGTCTAACATAGTGGCCAAACACAGTCCTTGAAGGGAAATGGATGCCACCACTGACAATTTAGGTCTTAAAAAGAGTTGAGAAAAGGCAGCATTACTGCCCATCCCCCCACCTTTTCCATCTTTTGATTTCATACCCATAGCCAACAGCCAGTTTCAAATGTTACACCACCAAACCCCCACCCACCAACCTCCTTAGGATCAGAAGCTGCCTCTGGGCCTCTGCCATTATCCTAACCTTGCGTAGTCCAGAATCTGCTTCTTTAGACCCATATAGTTTTCTCTTGTGTTGGGAACGCTCTCCAATTCGTCCATAATCCAATGTCATGGCCTTGATCTTCCTGCATTCTCATGTGATGCACTGACATTGGCTGGAATTTTCCAATTGTTAATGCCAATGGGATTTTCCCATCCTGCTGCAGTGAGCAGAGATTTGGCTTGTTGCTAATTCTCAGTCTTTGCTGCAGCGGGAGCATTGTAAGAACAGGCGGTAAGGTCGCACCCATTGTCTATTTACTCCAGATTAATTGCTTTTCTTTGTCTTTTTTCTCCATAGAAGGAACATATTTCCTCATTTTTCATTGAAAATTGCACCCAAGTCAAAAATAGAATGTCAGATGCAAGGAAAAGATTCTTTGTCCATTTAGTTCCATAGCGCCATCATCAAATGTCTTGGTATTGAAGTTCAAATGATCTTGTATTTTAGTCAAGGGAATATTACGTTCAATTTCACATCGCCTAGTGGGATATCAATTGAGGAATCCAGTGTGACTCATTGTTCCAGAGGTTGATGGAGAATAACTAGCTGTCGAAATTTCTGGTGAAGAGTATTTTGATGGAGTTGAAAAGGTCTGGCTATTGTCAGTAATATGAAATTGTTCGTGGTGAGTTGGAGGACCAGCTATTTTATAAATGTAATAAAAAAATGTTATTGGAATAGACATTACACCGGCAGGGAGGTGAACACTATATACAAGGTGTTTGCTGTATAGATATCTAATACATTGAAGTCTTATGTCTGCATGCAGGTGCTGCCAATACTTCTCCCACTGACATAAGAAATAGGGAAGAAGTCTCACAACACCAGGTTAAAGTCCAACAAGTTTATTTGATAGTAAACCCACTAGCTTTCGGAATGCTGTTCCCTCGTCAGGTGAGTGGAAAGTTCTGATCAGGGCGTATAAAGGTACACACCATTTACAGAATACTGATCAGAATGCAAGTCTTTACAGTTAATCTGCTATTCAAGTCTTATAGGTATAGAAAACGTGAGTGGAAATAACATTAAGCATAGGTTAAAGAGATGTGTATTATCTCCAAACAGGACAGTAAGTGAGATGTTGCAAGTTCAGTCAAGTCATGGGCGTTACAGATAGTGTGACATGAACCCAAGATCCCGGTTGAGGCCGTCCTCACGTGTGCAGAACTTGGCTATCAGTCTCTGCTCAGCGACTCTGCGCTGTCGTGTGTCGTGAAGGCCACCGTGGAGAACGCTTTCCCGAAGATCAGAGGCCGAATGCCCGTGACCGCTGAAGTGTTTGCCAACAGGAAGGGAATAGTCTTGCCTGGTGATTGTCGAGCGGGCTGGAGGTAGGGCAGAGGATCCGAGAGTCCTTCGAAGAGGTAAGCGGCAGCCATGATTTGCTGCAGCAGAGATTAGCAGAGTTTTTGACTTGATTAAATGATGCATCATTCCTGGAAATAGTCTTAAACTTCCATGAACTCTGACACCAAGTCTCCTGCAATTATTGCATTGTCTTTGCTACAAGCTTTTTTTACTTCTTGATTAGTAAGTTATTTAACAGTGCAGACACCGTTAAACCGTGGTATTTTCTGCTGCTTTTTGTTATGTCTCATCTTCACCTATAATGATTTTGCTTCATGGTTTTCCAAGCTAAGATCCTTTCCATGACTATTCTTGGAAGAGAGTTTGGAAAATAAATTACATTTAATGTAATTTACCTCATAGGACATTACAAATGCGACAACAAATGTCATTCTGTAGGGTAAGTTTTATAGCCATGAATGCGCACTCATGAATTCCCAATATGCATTGCTAATGATTGAGGAGAGTGTTATGTTCTGTCACAATTTGTGTTTGTTTCTTCTCACAGAATCAGAAGCTATACAACACAGAATGATCCATTTCGCCTGTGCAGGTCAAGTTATCCAATTAATCTCACTCTGTTATTCCTTCCCCATATGTTAATGTTTTTCCTTCAAGTATTTGTCCAATTGTCTTTCAAATGTTGCTCTTGAATCTGCTTCCTCTCAGGCACTGCTTTCCAGATCACGAATCAGTGTGTAATAAATGATTCTTTAGGTCTCCTATGGTTCTTTTACCAACCAATTTAAATCTGTGTCCTTTAGTCACTGACCCTGCTGCCACTGCAAACTGCTTCTCTTAATTTATTTTATTCAACACATTCATGATTTTGAACACGTTAATCAAATCATCCCTTTATTTCTTTTTTCAAAGGATAGTCTCAGTTTCTCTGTTCTCTCCACATCTATCCTTCAACCCTGGCACTAACCTATTAAATCTCACCCACACCCTTTCTAAGGCCTTGGCACTTTTCCTGAAGTATGGTGCCCAGAATTGAACATAATACTCCAGCTGAGACCTAAGCAATGTTTTGTAAAGGTTTATCATGATCTCTTTGTTTTTCTATCTATACCAATGTTAATAAAGTCAGGGAGCTCATGTGCATTTTTTTAAATGAATGATCTTCCTCACCCCTCAAGGATTGCTACGCCTTTAGGTCTCTCTGCTCTTGTAAGATTGTGCCATTTAGTTCGTATTGACCATCCTCAACCTTTCATGTACCACCTCACCTTTCTGCTACATGTCTACCCATTTCACCAGTTGTCCAAGTTCTTCTGAAACAGAGTACTTCCCTCCACATTGTCTACCACGTTTCCAAGTAACAAACTTTGAATTTATACACTGTGTACTCAAGTCCAGGTTATTAATATGCATTGGAAGGAGCTATGGTCCTATTATGGGTCAGCACAGTGGCATTGCATTTAGCACTACTGCCTCACAGCACCAGGGACCCAGGTTCGATTCCCAGCTTGGGTCACTGTCTGTGGAGTTTGCACATTCTCCCTGTATCTGCATGGGTTTCCTCTGTGTGCTCCGGTTTCCTCCCACAGTCCAAAGATGTGCAGGTTAGGTGGATTGGCCATGCTAAATTGCCCCTTAGTGTCTTGGGGACTAGCTGGAGTAAATGCATGGCGTTATGGGGATAGGGCCTGGGTGGGATTGTGATCGGTGCAGATTCAATGGGCTAAATGGCCTCCTTCTGCAGTGTAGGACTCTGTGATTCTATATTATCAACCCTTGGGTGACAATATTGTGCACTTGTCTCCATTCTGGAAAATAAACAACCGCCACTTTCTGCTTTCTGTCCCTTAACCAATTTTATACTGAAGCTGCTACAGTCTATTTAATCCCACAGACTTTTATTTTGCTAACAAGTTTATTAGGTAGTGACAAGTCTACTATGAGGGGGTCTTGAAACATTTGCAGTTTTGAATTGACAAAGTGAGTGAGTGAAACATCTAAATGGTGTTTTTAATATGCTAGCTGGTTAAGTTAAAGTACTTTTTGTTGGAATTACGGGCTCAAATTAACAAGGAAGCAAGTTTTTAAAAAATTTGAAATTAACTTTACTTGGAACATTTGCAGATTAAAAATCAGCCCATTTCATTGCATGAATTTGCACTGGTTTCAAATCATTGAATGGATTTAATTAATTTAAACCAGTGTCTAATTTCTGTGCAAATTGAACACATTTTATCGTAGCTCAGTGCCATAATGATAATAAATATCACAGTTTATGGGAAGTGGGTATGCAATGTTCCCATTCTTCTTTAACTTTATTGGGTATTAAAATTCCACTGAGCTCTTCAAATTGAATTTATTGGAAACATTTTTTAAATTAGAAAACTCTGCTAAAAACGGTCGGGACCATTCAGACCAGATTTTTCTCTGTGACCAGTTTGATTCATTCAAGGATACAAAGGGTCGGATCGTCTCCTTGGCTCAGGAAAACCCTACCCTGCACAATTCTATGCCTTACAAACTGCATGCCTGATCCCCACGTGTGCCTTCCCGTACCATTTTGTAGCATTATTTACATTGGGGTCAAGTTGGCAATCTGCGCTGGAGTGTGAGAGAAGTGTAGGTTCTCCAATACGGCAGTTATAGTATTTAAAATGGCTCATCAGTCAAGTCATTCACACCCCGACCCCCACACCACCTCTATGCCACCATTGGCTGTAAATTGGGAGAGGGGAGTGTGCAGCAGGACCCGGGTGTCCTTGTGCCCCAGTCACTGAAGTTAAGCATGCAAGTGCAGCAGGCACTAAAGAAGGCAAATGGCATTGCGCGAGGTTTTGAGTACAGGAGCAGGGATGTGTTGGTGCAATTGTACAGGGCCTTGGTGAGGCCACACCCAGAGTATTGTGTGCAGTTTTGGTCTCCTTTTCTGAAGGAAGATATTCTTGCTCTCGAGGGAGTGCAGCGAATGTTTACCAGGCTGATTCCAAGGATGGCAGGACTGATGCACGAGGAGAGATTGGCTAGGTTAGGATTGTTTTCTCTGGAGTTCAGACGAATAACGGGGGAATCTCATAGAGACTTAAAAAATTCTAACAGGTCTAGACAGGATAGATGCAGGGAGAATGTTCTCAATGGTGGGGGAGTCCAAAACCAGAGGATTCAGGGTAGACCATTTAGGATGGAGGTGAGGAAACATTTCTTCACCCAAAGAATGGTGAGCCTGTGGAATTCATTGCCACAGGAAGTAGTTGATGCCAAAACATTGAATGCATTCAAGAGGTGGCTGGATATAGCACTTGGGGCAAATGGGATCAAGGGTTATGGGGAAAATGCGGGATAAGGTTATAAAGTTGGATGATGAAAAGTTCCAGGGATGAGGGATTTTAGCTGCCAGGTTAGTTTGTAGAAGTTAGGATAGTTATCCTTGGGGAAAAGGAGATTGATGAGAGATTTGTTGGAGGTGTACAAGATTGTGACTGGTCCAGATCAGACAGAGAATTAATAGCTATTCCCATTAGCTGGTGGTACAAAGAAAGGGGGATAGAGGTTTAAGCCTCTGGACAAGAGATTTGGAGTAATGTGATGAAGAACTTTCTAATGCAGTGAGAGGTACTGATCTGGAATTTGCTGCCTAGAAGAAATAATCAATGATTTCAAAAGGCTGCAGGATGGGAACATAACGTAAATATATTTGTACTGCTGTGGGGATAGAGCGAGTGAATGCAACTGACTGGATTGCCCAACAGAGAACCAACATAGATCAAAGAGACAAATGGTCACCTTCTGTGCCACAGTGACTATTTGACGCAAACCCTTTCTGTATCCTTTTTAAAAAGTTTATTTTATTCATGTCACAAGTAGGCTTTTAGAGTAACTTCATTGAGGTGTCAATGAAAATTTCTTAGTCACCACAGTCTGGCACCTGTTTGGTACACTGGGAGAGAATTTAGCATGGCCAAAGTATCTAACCAGTACATCTTTCGGACTGTGGGAGGAAACCGGAGCACCCAGAGAAAACCCACGCAGACACGGGGAGAACATGCAGACTCCATACAGACAATGACCCAAGCTGGGAATCAAACCCACATCCCTGGTGCTGTGAGGCAGCAGTGTTAACCACTATGCCACCATGTCACCCCAAGCTTGTCGTATCCTGACTTTTCTTCTTACTGTTAGTTTGCCAAACGTACTAACAAGTTTATTGGTTTCCTTCTATACGGAATTAAAAAAGTACTGAGAAAGCTATGTGAAGCATCAAAGTCTATCGAGCATCATTCACCACAAGGTCAGGAAGACCTTGGAACAACACAAATCAAGCAGTTAACAGATAATGGCAATTTTTAATTGGCTGCTTGAAAGCTTAAGAAATGAAAGTGTTAGAGGAAGGGAAAGTTCAAGACATTCCCTTTAATGAGGCAAAGGAATGGATAAAATAAGACCGAAAACAAACAACTCCCAGTGAGATTTGATCTTTTCATATATTATTAAGAAGCTCCTTAAGTTTCACATCTGCTTATCGCAATTTTTGTGGTTCTTCAAATAAATTAATCACCTCACATTTATTCCCTATTGGCTGTGTTACTTGATTGTTTAATCATTGTTGGGATGTTGCTATCACTGGTAACGCCAATATTTATTGACTACTCCTAACTACACTTGAGAGCTGGTGGTGAATCAGCTTCAGGCAGTGCTGCAGCCCATGGAGAGTAGAAACATCCACAATGCTGTTAGGAAGGGATTTCCAGGATCTTGACCCAGTGACCATCGAGGAACGGTGATATGTTTCCAAGTTCGAGTGACGTCAGACCCCTGGAGAGGGATGTGCAGGCATTCCAATGGGTCTGCAGCCCCTGTCCAACTGGGAATTCATGAACAGAGGTTTGGCAAGAGGAGTCAGAAAAGCTTGGCACATATTGAGGTCACGGCGTGCATGGCGGTAGAGGAACTGAATACTCAAACTAGTGGTCAGGGTGTTGATCAAGCGGGCTACTTTTTCCTAGAACAGTCGAGCCTCAAGCGTTATTGGAGCTGCATTCATTCAGGTAAGTGGAGAGTATTTCATCATGTCCCTGACTCATGCCTTGTAGATGAGGGTGAGCCTTTGGGGTGTTGCGATAGGTAACTCATCATATAATTTCTAACCTCTGATCTGCTCTTGTGATCACTGTATTTTTGTAGTTGGGCCAGTTATGTACACCACATGCGTGAATCTTGAGGTGAGTAACTCACCCCCTGACTCTCCAAAGCTGTCCACAATCAGGAGGATGATGGAATACTCTCCCCTTGCCTGGATGGGTGCAGCTCTAACAACACTCCAGAAGCTTGACACCATCCAGAATAAAGCAGCCTAATTGATTGAGATCCCTTCCACACACATTCACACTCTCAATACTGATTAACAGTGGCAGCAGTATGTACCATCGAGAAGATGTTCTGCAGGAACTTGCCAAGGCTCTTCAGATGGCACCTTCCAAACTCACAATCCCCCCTACCATCTAGAACAACAAGGCAGCAGACTCATGGCAACATACCACCTGAAAATTCCTGTCCAAGCCACACACCATCCTGACTTGGAAATATAATTGCCATTTCTTCACTGTCGCTGGGTCAAAATCCTGGAATTCCCTCTCTAACAGCACTGTGGGTGTACTTACACCACATGGACTGCAGTAGTTCAAGAAAGCAGCTCACCACCATGTTTTCAAGGGTAATTAGGGATGGGCAATAAATACGCTGGCCTATCCAGTGATAGCCACATCCCATACATGAACAAAAAGAACTTGAATCGAGTGCTGAATCCTACATCAAGGATTCCTATTTTATTGACAGCTTGTGCCTTCAGAGTAGAGGGGACAGGAAAGAAATTGACTGAACATTGCAGATGTGATTTCTGTATACGTTCCTTGCTTTTGAATAACTGTGGATCTGGAAAATTATTTCTGCTCTTCCTGCAATTGAAATCACGTTGTGGGAACATGAGGTATAATTTCCAATCGTAAAAGATGATTTGTGTGTGAAAACCTTTGGTCATGGTGTTTGATTTAGGCTCTGAAAATTATTATAAACCCCCTGCTGTCTTGAATAAATGCCTTTTATAGTTAACATCCCAATTAAGAGAACATTCTAAACAATAATTCTCATTCAATTATGTGATCATCCTGGATAAAGTTTAAAGTTTTACTTATAGAAATGAAAATAGCTTTCACTGACTGTACTCATGTAGTTCAGTTTCTGAATCACTGTTCCGCTTCCTTTATCTTTGTGAAATATTTTATGTACAACCTCATCCAGAAGTAAAAGACTTTGAATCTCCTGTGTTACAAGGAATGAAATTGGATTTACTAATTTAAAATGTTTTTCCAAAATATATATCAAACACAAGTGAGAGCACAGGAAAGAGTGCAAGTTCTTTACAAGCATTTCCCTCCTGCCATTATTTCTCTGTTATTTCTACAGTCTCTGCAGTACAATAAGGGGCTTCTTCTCCCTCTCAGACTCAGCTACAGCCCTATGCAAGAAAGATTGTAGTTCATTCGCTCTGTGGTCCGTGTAAAAGTTATTCTGTAAAGAGACATAAAGCAGTAGGCAAGATTGGCCTGTGTTGGCAACATACCATCTCCCCCACCAACCCCATCATCATTTTCCCAAATGACGATCAGAAGAACCTGGGCCAGGTGATGAAGTTGCCAATGTCATGAACATCAGACGGACATATTAAAATCCAACCACATTCTTAAAATGAATTTCAGGAGAGGCAAGCACGGATTCATTGGGATTCTTATTCCCTTGGCTGATATTTCTATATTTCGCAATTAGTACGTTTCTGCTCAAATATCTTTCAGCAAGTGAGAAGTTGAGTGATGCATAATCATTTTTTAAAAAATTATGCTTTTATCTGTTGAATAGCAAAAGGACATTACGACTGGCAGACTACGACATGACACTCTCATCGTATCCCTCTGACAAAATTGTACCGACTTACTACTTTTTAATATACCATGCAATGCAAGAAAATAAATTACATTTTAAAACGCTGATTCATGGATGATTGGATATTCGTGATTATGCAAATAAGTTTGACAGGAAGCTTGAACCAGAAAATTAATCAGAAAACGAGTGCAATCTGAAGCACAATTTGCGCCTGGATTGCCGATTATGCCCGAGGCGGAAAACCTTTAACTATCTTTAGCCAACTATGTCAATGTTATGGATTAAACAGCAAAGCAGATGCACTATGACAGAAACCAGATGCAATCAGAACCGGGAACAACCCAGACTGTTACCCCAATCAAACAGAGATTAGATTGGTTTGACTACATGGTGTGATGTGCGTGTACCATAAGGTCAACAAAGGCTAGATAACTAAACCCTACTTGGAACAACGATAGTGACCCATGCTGCATTTAGAAGAACACTTCCCATGGATCTAGAGGGATGGATACATTACATGTATGGAAAAATTTAAAGAAAAGGTGATGGAACGAAGAACAAAGATCTAACCAAAGATAATCTTCCTTATTGTTTCTGGCACGGGGTCCTCTTATGAGCTACCAAGGAGCACTCTTACCTTTCAGAATGAACTGGTCCTTTATATAATCTGAGGACTGTAGGACTTGATAGTTTTTCTCCTGAAATCCAGGTGTGCAATCCAAATTCACCGCAAATGCTTGTAGCAACACCTAGGATTTGAGAAATTCAAAGAAGTAAATAACTGCTACAAATATATGTATTTTCCATAGAATTAATCATGCATATCAAGCAATGCCTCAGAAAAACCAAAATCATTCCAAATTTATTTGGAAAATCCTCCATCTTTGAATTGCACCGATCGTGTACAATAGTCTCTGTGATCTAAACACATGAAGTGTAATCATTTCAAAAAGCCATGTTTAGTCTGCTAAAAATATATTTTAAAATCATTCTGCATTTCCCAGATCCCATAAACTGACAACTTAATCCTGATTTTCTGTCCCTTAGAATATTAATAAAATGTTAACAGTGGCAAATTAATTATTTGTAATTATATTATTCAGATTCCTAACTAGGAGATCTACTATTATATACCAATCTCAACTAATCATCATAACCAGCAAGTCTGTCAGTGTTGGCCAGGTCATTTGGACTCAGAAACAGGGAATCATCTGTATCAACCAAGGCATGGTATTGATGTCACCCATGCAACTTATGGGGGTTGAACACCACTCTTTTCACCACCTGCATGGTAAATCGGGTAGTCCTTAAAACCAAAAGGTTATGGAATAGAAATGGGGAATTGTCATCAAAATAAATAGAAATTTGGTGGCCTTAAATGGAACATCACTGCTGAGTTGGAACAGAAATGAAAAATTTCATTATTTACTTCAAGGAGAACATTTTCTTGCAAATTTCCTACAAGAAAATTGAAAACATACAAAGTTATGAACTAGGAAGATTAGGCCAGTCGGCCCCTTGAAGTGGCTCCATCATTTAATAAGACCATGGCTGATCTGATTGTCGTTCCAACTCCACAGTGGACAGCACGGTGGCACAGTGGTTAGCACTGCTGCCTCACAGTACCAGGAACCCTGGTTCAATTCCTGGTTTGGATCACTGTCTGTGTGGAGTTTGCACATTCTCCCTGTGTCTGTGTGGATTTCCTCTGTGTGCTCTGGCTTCCTCTCACAGTCCAAAGATGTGCAGATAGGAGTGATTGGCCATGCTAAATTAACAGGAGGATTCGCAGGGTAAACAAGTGAAGTTACAGGAGTAGGGCCTGGTTGGGATTGTGGTCAGTGCAGACTCAATGAGCCGAATGGCCGCCTCCTACACTGTAGGGATTCAATGAACTCCACTTTCCACACCTACCTCTGATAACCATTGACTCTTGTTAATCAAGAGTCTATCTACCTCTGCCTTAAAAATATTTAAGGAGTCTGCCTTCACTGTCAACTGAGAAAGAAAGAGCCACGATCCTCTTGAGAGAAAAACATTCTTCTCATTGCCATTTTAAATGAGAGACTGCATATTTTGAAACTGCATACTTTGGTTCTAATCTTCTAACAAGGGGAGACATTCCTTCAAAATACACCTTCACAAGTCACCTCAAGTTCACATGGATTTCAATAAGGTCTCAATCTTCTAAACTTTAACGAACACAGGCCCAACCTGTCCAAACTCTCCTCATAAGATAGAGGGGCAAGTGCCGGAGAGGGCTGGGTGAGTGAGCGAGAGGAGTGAGGGAGAGAAGTGTGTATATATCTGAGTGTGAGAGAATGTGAGAGAATTTGAGTGTGTGTGTGAGAGAGTGTGTGAGTAAGTGTGAGTGTGACAGAGTGTGAGTGTGACAGAGTGTGTGTGACAAAGTGTGAGAGTGGCAAAGTGTGAGTGTGGCAAAGTGTGAGTATCTCAGAGTGTGTGCGTGAGAGAGCGTATGTGAGTGAAAGCGTGTGTGAGAGTGAAAGTGAGAATGCGAGAGCGTGAGCACGAGTGAGAGAGACAGACAGAGTGCTAGTGAGAGTGCGAGAGAGTGTATTTGTGTATGGGAGAGAGACTTATGTGTGTCCATCTGCTTATCAGCTTTACAGCAACATTCATCCCATTAAAAATGACAAAGGGTAAGACGTGATGACAAAGGGTAAGACAATTCGGTTACGTTCACCTTAGTGATGGAAAGGGATAGGAATGAACCTCGGGCTAGTGGTTTTAGCTGGGGGAAGGGTAATTGTGAGGCTATTAGGAGAGAATTAGGAAGCATAGGTTGGACTAGGAGATTACAGGGACTGGGAACGTCTGAAATGTGGAGTTTTTTCAAGGAGCAGCTACTGCGAGTCTGTGATAGGTATGTCCCTGTCAGGCAAGGAGGAATTGGTAGGGCTAGGGAACCGTGGTGCACCAAAAAAGTTTTTTCGTTGGTTAAGAGGAAAAAGGAGGCTTATGTTCGGATGAGACGTGAGGGCTCGGGTAGTGCACTAGAAAACTTTAGATTGGCTAGGAGGGAGTTGAAGAGTGAGCTAAGAAGGGCTAAAAGAGGACATGAGAAGACTTTGGCTGATAGGATTAAGGAGAATCCTAAGGCGTTCTATAGGTATGTTAAGAACAGAAGGTTGGTTAGGGCAAGATTAGGGCCAGTTATAGACAGCAGAGGGAAGTTATGTGTGGAACCGGAGGAGATTGGAGAGGCATTGAACCAATATTTCTCTTCGGTGTTCACGCAAGGGGACATGGATATAGCTGAGGAGGACACTGGATTGCAGGGGAGTAGAATTGACAGTGTTGCAGTTGATAAGGAGGATGTGCTAGATATTCTGGAGGGTCTGAAAATAGATAAGTCCCCTGGTCCGGATGGGATTTACCCCAGGATTCTCTGGGAGGCAAGAGAAGTGATTGCAGAGCCTCTGGCTCTGATCTTCAGGTCGTCGTTGGCCTCTGGTATAGTACCGGAAGATTGGAGGTTAGCGAATGTTGTCCCATTGTTTAAGAAGGGGAACAGAGACTTCCCCGGGAATTATAGACCGGTGAGTCTCACTTCTGATGTGGGCAAGGTTTTAGAAAAAATTATTCGGGATAGGATTTATAGTTATTTGGAGAGTAAAGAATTGATTGGAGATAGTCAGCATGGTTTTGTGGCGGGTAGGTTGTGCCTTACTAACCTTATTGAGTTTTTTGAGAAAGTGACCAAAGAGGTGGATGGGGGTAAGGCAGTGGACGTGGTGTATATGGATTTTAGTAAGGCGTTTGATA
Source organism: Carcharhinus amblyrhynchos (assembly GCF_965287045.1). Lineage (NCBI taxonomy): Eukaryota > Metazoa > Chordata > Chondrichthyes > Carcharhiniformes > Carcharhinidae > Carcharhinus > Carcharhinus amblyrhynchos. The sequence goes on from NC_137327.1 coordinate 17,923,059, forward strand.
AGGTTCACCATGGTAGGCTTCTGCAGAAAATGCAGATGTATGGGATTGGGGGTGATCTAGGGAATTGGATCAGGAATTGGCTAGCGGATAGGAGACAGAAGGTGGTGGCTGATGGTAAATATTCATCATGGAGTTCGGTTTCGAGTGGTGTGCCTCAGGGATCTGTTTTGGGGCCACTGCTGTTTGTAATTTTTATTAATGATCTGGATGAGGGTATAGTTGGGTGGATTAGTAAGTTTGCTGATGACACCAAAGTCGGAGGTGTGGTAGATAGTGATGAAGGGTGTCATAGTTTGCAGGAAGACTTAGACAGGTTGCAGAGCTGGGCCGAGAGGTGGCGGATGGAGTTTAATGCGGAGAAGTGTGAGGTAATTCACTTTGGTAGGAATAACAGATGTGTCGAGTATAGGGCTAACGGGAGGACTTTGAATAGTGTGGATGAGCAAAGGGATCTAGGTGTATGTGTACATAGATCCCTGAAAGTTGGGAGTCAAGTAGATAAGGTTGTTAAGAAAGCATACGGTGTCTTGGCGTTTATTGGTAGGGGGATTGAATTTCGGAGTCGCAGCGTCATGTTGCAACTGTACACAACTCTGGTGCGGCCGCACTTGGAGTACTGTGTGCAGTTCTGGTCCCCACATTACAGGAAGGATGTGGAGGCTTTGGAGAGGGTGCAGAGGAGGTTTACCAGGATGTTGCCTGGTATGGAGGGGAGGTCCTATGAGGAGAGGCTGAGGGATTTGGGGTTGTTTTCACTGGAAAGAAGGCGGCTAAGAGGGGATCTTATTGAAACATATAAGATGATTAGAGGTTTAGATAGGGTGGATAGTAATAGCCTTTTTCCTCTGATGGAGAAAGCTAGCACGAGGGGGCATGGCTTTAAATTAAGGGGTGATAGTTATAGGACAGATGTCAGGGGTAGGTTCTTTACCCAGAGGGTGGTGAGGGATTGGAATGCCCTGCCTGCTGCAGTTGTAAATGCGCCTAGTTTGGGGGCGTTTAAGAGATCCGTGGATAGGTTTATGGACGAGAAGGGATTGGTTTAGGTTAGAGGGTCATTGTTTTGTAACTGGTCGGCACAACATCGTGGGCTGAAGGGCCTGTTCTGCGCTGTAATGTTCTATGTTCTATGTGAGTTTTCCATTACCCATTCCTAAAGTGGGCACTATATCCTGCGGTTAATGTTAAGGAAGGGTGGCTTGGCCAAGGGTCAGTGTGAGGAGACCATGTAGCTGGTGAACGTATTTGTGACTGTGGGCCTCTTCCTTACTCCTAATGCATGCATAGGTAAAGCTGGAAAAGACTGGTTTATGTTTGGTCTCTGTGTTCATCCCTATTCTGTCGCTAAAAAGCAGCTGTCAACATCATGAGACTGCTTGCAGTTCCCCAATGCTCTTGGGAGGTTGGTATGAAATTCATAGCTTAGAAAGTCTGGGAAACCCTGAATTAGGATAATGATTACTCTAATGAAGTACTGAAGTGTAATTGGTGCCATAGGAACTTTACCTATTAAGCAACCACAAATGTTAACGACACCACTGTAGTGGGTCAGATCTCAAACAACAAGAGTACAGGAATGAGATAGAGAATCTGGTGAACGGGTGCGGCAATAATAATCTTTCCCTCAGTGTCAACAAAATGAAGGAGATTGTCATTGACTTCAGGAAGTGCAAAGGAGAACATGTCCCTGTCATGCGAATGGAATGTTGGCCTTTATAGTAAGGGGATAGAATATAAAAGTAGGAGGTCTTGTTGCAACTGTACAGGGTACTGGTGAGGCCACAGCTGGAGTACTGTGTGCAGTTTTGGTCTCGGAGGGAGTGCAGAGGAGTTTCACTAGGCTGATACTGGAGATGAGGGGGTTGGACTATGAAGAGAGACTAAATAGACTAGGTCTGTACTCGTTGGAGTTTAGAAGGCTGAGGGGGGATCTTATAGAGACATATAAGATAATGAAGGGGATGGATAGGGTAGAGGTGGAGAGATTCCTCCAGCTTAGAAAGGATAGCAGGACTAGAGGGCACAGCCTCAAGATAAGTGGGGGGGGATGCAGTTTAGATCAGAGTTGAGGAGGAACTTCTTCATTCAAAGGGTGGTGAATCTCTGGAATTCTCTGTCCATTGAAGTGGTGGAAGCTACCTCGCCAAATATATTTAAGTCACGGGTGGATAGGTTTTTGATAGACAGGGGAATTAAGGGTTATGGGGAGAAAGCGGGAAAGTGGAACTGATCAGCCATGATCTTATTGAATGGCGGGGCAGGCTCGAAGGGCTAGATGGCCTACTTCTGCTCCTATTTCTTATGTTCTTATGTTCTTAATGTCAGGAGAAACAAAGGGAGGTTTTTTTTTTAGTTTCAATCAAATGTTTGCTAATTTTAGTAGATTCTTCAGTGCAAGTGTAGTATCTGGAACAAAGGGAGCTACAGGATGATATTACATATTTTAGTTACCTATTGAAACAAGTTATGGAGTTTATAATAACTGCAAGTGTAATAAAAATATTAGAATAAGCGGTCATAAGAAGAAGAATTTCTGCCAACATAGCAATGAAAGTATAAGACATAAAATATAAATCACCAAACTACAACTACCGCATATTATTTTATAACGGGCAATCTGTGACCACAAATCCCAAACCACATAACCTAAAAAAGCTGATACAATGCAGATATTCATCTCTGGGCCCTCTTTTGATTCGAAGTGCTGGATGGACTTGAAACTGGGAGTGTTCCAGATCGACTTTTAGACCCGTTCTCCGATGCCCTCATACGCACGCTGCCTGAAAATATATCATCGAGTCTGAATCACGCTGCACAAGCCTGTGGGTGGAGCTTAACTCACCCGAAATGTTGCAGCTCCAATCGGCACCTTGACAGAAATGACAGAATGCAGCTCCCCAGCAACATCCCTCCTGGGCTGAATAATGCCTCTCCCAGCCCCCACAGACATCGTACCACCTCCACAATATTACTGACTCCCCTTATCCCCCCAATCCCCCGCCACCCATTCCAATCATGGCCCTTCTCTTCGATCTGAGGCAGAGTGGCAGCGGACCCCCCATCACCCCCCCCCCCGATCCCCACCCCCCATTAATCACTGGTAGGGTGGCAGCAGACTCACCTTTCCTCCCCCCCACCCATCTCAAGCAGAGTGGCAGCTAACCCCCATTTCCCCCCTCCAATCTCAACCGTTCCTCCCCTCACCCTCCCTCACCGATCTCAAGCACAGAGCCATCGGACGCTCGGCACTTAACTCCTCACTAATCCCCACTGATGGAGCGCCGGCACCAGACTATATGGAGAACGTCTGTTTGGTGCCGATTCTGGATGGGTGAACACGGTGGTAGAGGGGAAAGTGCTGGTGAAGTTGGGCGTGCAGCCCATTAAGTCAATTTAAATGCATGCAAATGCATTTCGGGCGTGGTCCTGATTGCGGCCATTTTCAGGCCTTGGTAAAGGGGGAACAGGCGCGGAGGCAGGTGCGGATTGTGCTACTTACCCCATGCCCGACATTAGCAAGATTTTGCACCCAACAATGGGCACAATGTGATGGTACAGTCGGACTCTCTATCTTTTTCCCTGTTTCAGTACAGAACTATGAAGAGTATGAAAATGACCCAATACAAATAGGTGACATGATTGTCCAGTTTTCAGCCTACACTGTGGAGGCGCTGACCTAGTCATATTATCGCTAGATTATTTAGACTGTTCTCTGGACCTGAATTCGAATCCTGCCACAGCAGATGGTGGCAATTAAATTCAATAAAATATATCAGGAATTAAGAATCTACTGACGACCATGAAACTGTTGTCGATTGTCGGAAAAACACATCTGGTTCACGAATGACTTTTAGGGGAGGGAAATCTGCCATCCTTTCCTGGCCAGCCTACATGTGACTCCACAGCAATGTGGTTGACTGCTGTCTGACATGGCCTACCCAAGGGCAAGTAGAGTTGGGCAATAAATGCTGGCCAGGCAGCGATGTGGGTGGTACGGTGGCATAGTGGTTAGCACTGCTGCCTCACAGCACCAGGGACCCGAGTTCAATTCCTGGCTTGTGTCACTGTCTGTGTGGAGTCTGCACGTTCTCCCCGTGTCTGCGTTGATTTCCTCCGGGTGGTCCGGTTTCCTCCCACACTCCAAAGACATGCTGGTGAGGTACATTGACCCTGAACAAGCGCCAGCATTTGGTGACTAGGGGAATTTCACAGTAACTTTGTTGCAGTGTTAATATAAGCCCTACTTGTGACTAATAAGTAAATAAATAATGTCCATGTCCCACGAATGAATAAAAAAAATTGTCGTGAGCAGATTAATCTAAAGATTACCGCGTTTATTGCTGCCATTTGGTTTTCATTTTTACTTTAAATTTGAAGAATAAAGACTGGACAAACTGGAGCTCAAGATATTACTGACCACAAATTAGTGTCGTATCATTAATACATTTGCATTAAAACCTGGCTAATTGACATTATTTGGCAGTGCTGAACCAGCACCTTATTAAATATAACTTCTAGCAATCCACATTGTAAAATGGCAAGTCGATTTTGCTGCATTAAGAACACATCTATTGATCAATTTTGGTGACAGAGGTTGCAGATGTTACTTTAGAATTCAACGTTTTGTATAATTTGTTCTTCAATTTTGATGGGAACAAGTTTCAAAAATTGAAACTTTTTACCAGAGTGGGCTTTATTAAGTTAACTCCTTACAAATACTCCCAAACATTTTGGTACAAATGTATATTTCCAGTTCCAATTAGAATAGCAGCACTTGAGGAAGTACTCCAGATTTAAACAGCATGTGCCATGAGTTTTCTTTGAGTGCCTGCATTTTTTCATGATGCCAAGTAATTGTGTAGCTGATTCCAGTTTGTTTGTTATAATGGCTTCTTGGGACTTGCCTATTACACTCACGGAGCTATTACAGCAAACAAACTGGAATCAGCTACATAATTACTTACTTGGCAGCGCGAGGAACAAAGAACAGACACTGCAGCTGGTTCCTGCCTTCGCTTGCGATTAGTACTTTTTATATTCTTCCATCAAAGCCCTATCCTCACAACTGGCTGCATCAAAGGAGGCAGGGGGTGGACATGCACCAAACTGGATTTTACAATGCCGATCGTGGGACAAAGGCTGGATGTGGATCTTTGCTATTCACCTTGTCTATCAATGATTCAGAGTTGTGAGTACACTCGAATTGTCAACCTTTGCCAATCCCCCATCGGGATGGGAGAGTTGCAAACAATCAATTGATTTGAGTTGCTTTATTACGGTGGAGGGATTCAAACATGGAACTCTGGGGAAGATAGGGTCGGATTTGGGAGGCAACAACACGTTTAAGGAGGGGCGGCACAGTAGCACTGCTGCCTCGCAGCGCCAGGGACCCGCGTTCGATTTCCAGTTTGAGCCACCGTCTGTGTGGATTTTTCACATTCTCCCCATGTCTGTGTGGGTTTCTTCTGGGTGCTCCGGTTTCCTCCCATAATCCAAAAATGTTGGGTTAGGTGGATTGACATGTTATATTGCCCCTTAGTGTCAGAGGGACTAGCTAGGGTAAATGCAATCTGGGGATAGGGCCTGGGTGGGTTGTGGTCAGTGCAGACTCGATGGGCTAAATCATCTCCTTCTGCACTGTAGGATTCTATTATAAGTGCAGCAGGGTCTAGGTGACTTTATAGAGTCATAAAATCCCTACAGTGCAGAGGAGGCCATTTGGCCCATCATTTCTGCACCAAGCATAGCTCCCTAGACCCTATTTCCATAATCCCTCATATTTACCCTGCTAATCCTGATACTGGAGTTAATTTAGCACGGCCAATCAACCTAACCCGCACATCTTTGGACTGTGGGAGGAAACCGGAGCACCCGGAGAAAACCTATGCCTGGCTGGGACATGACAAATGAAATTTAGAGTCAATAAGTGCAGAGTAATGAGACTAAAATAAACTAGAAATACCAACAGCTTGAATGACTAAAAGCCACGAGTAGTGCAAGGAAGCGTTAAATAAGACAAATATGATCATTTGTTGCATAGTCTATGAAATAGAAAGCAAATGATTGTACGCTATATCGATCCAACCTGTTATGTTAGTGGCTGTGTACACAGTTCTGATCAAAATTTCTAGGGAAGGATACCATGCTGCTTGTATAGGTACAAAGAAGAATGATTTATCAGTTACCTGCACTACAAGTGGGATGACAACAACTGACATTGTGGCTGAAGATATTTTTTCTGAAACAACCACAAATAAAGAAACAAATGTATAGCCAAACAGAATGAGAAAAAAAAGACATCACTCTCCAGGGATTTTTTTTTAAATTCATTCCTGGGACATGGTCGTCGTTGGCTGGCCATCATTTATGGCCTATCCCTCGTTGTCCTTGAACTAAATGGCCTGCTCAGCCATTTCAGAGGACAGTTGAGAGTCAACCACATTGCTGTCTCTCTGGAGTTTCTTGGTTAATAAGGGGATCAGGGGTTGTGGGGAAAAGGCAGGAGAATGGGAATGAGAAAAGTATCAGCCATGATTGAATGGTGGAGCAGATTCGATGGGCTGAAAGGCCTAATTCTACTCCTAGGTCTTTGAGTCTTATGGTGTCACATGTAGGCCAGACCAGGTAAGGCTGCAGATTCCCTTCCTAAAAGGATTTCATGAACCAGATGGATTTTTCCAACAATCAACAATGGCTTCAGGGTCATCAGTAGATTTTTAATTACAAATATTTTTTACTGAATTTTAATTTCTCTGTTATTTAAGAGGAGATTAAGAAGTCTTGACCTATACTAACCATGGTGCATTCCACTGTGATGTCCATGTTTATAGCTGCTCTGAACCCACTATTAATTCACCCAAAACTCAAGCAAATTATATGCCTGTCACTTTCATAATCCACACAATATGGCGTGCTCCAAAAAGGAACATTCTAGCAAGTTCTATTAACATGTGAGTTTAAAAGAGCCTGAGGGAAAAAACTCAGAATGCACAATAATATTTTCTTTTTTTTAATTTCAGACAACACCCAACAGGCACAGCTAGCAATTCACAGGCAATGGAACTGGGCTTTAGCGAGCATGGCATTCAGTTCGCTGGCTGAGCATGCTCCAAGCTAAAGTGACAGCAGCTGCCTCACCTGCTGTCATACCACCTGCTGGAGCTAACCTTCCAAAAAGCAGCTGGTTATTCATGGAGGTAAAACGGCAGTGGGGAAGTCCAGCCACGAACCCAGTACAGAATGCCAGCAAGACTTTGAGTCCAAAAGACTCCGAAAGCTGGAACACCTGCAGCCATTTTCAATGCACTCTGAGTGAGCAAGTTATACAATTACTGTCCTAAATTGAAGAGACAATATAACGAGAGAAGATTCACAAATTCAAATAAGAGAAGGGAAGATTATTAAAATGAACCAAAAAAACCTGATTCCAATGTAATATATATGATAATGTCAATGTACTGACTATCTGAATTAATGACTGAATATGGCTGAAGTCATCTTAGAATGTACAAACAGTCGTTTAGCAGTACAGAACTTTACTGCTGAAAAAAGAGAGACATTTAGTCAAAGTTTTTCATCTTGCACTCATCAGGACAATTCACAAGAACACCAATATAAGGGAAAACAACACATCTGTTCTGTACGAGAAGAGAGTGTTGATTGGTTGTCAAGTGCTCTCTGTTTGGTAGAGGCATTTCCATCGAGAGTGCACCAATTGATAGTGACTGACAGTCATCTGCCAAGCATTATTCAAAATTTAAACCACATAACTTGACTCTGATTAGTCAAGCTACTGTCCTGAGGAATGAACCAGCTTATCACTTATTTTGTTTAGCTGAAATAGGCACAAAGTGTGTACACGTTCTTTCTGTCTGCAAAGAACAGGGACCTGTGTATTAATATATGTAGCTTCCAGTACATGCCAATGTGCCACGCTGCAAGCCTTACTGACAATTTTAAATCTGTTGTCAGCATAATTCTTAATGCATTGAGGATTATTTAGCTAATGTTGTCCAATCACAGAATTACATATAATGTTGGACACTGGGTTGAGTTTTGCAAGCACGGGTTGATTGCAACAGGCAAGGTGTAGACTGTACCCAAAGAGTGGAAGGGACACACTGTTTGACATGATCTGCCAGCTTTTGGGACATATGGTCCACACACATAGTATCATACTGTCATTGAAATTCAAGTACCTCATTACTAATTTGTGCCATGGGCACAATGTGTCCCTAATCCATGATGCCTGTTTTTTTGCGAGTACTACAAGTGCTGTTAGAGGTCCAAAATGGTGTCTGTATGCACATGCATTTCTGGTTCAAATTGTTTCAGATAGCACACAGTCATCAAGCTCTCATAGGGATCATCTGTTGCAAGGATGCTTATAAATCAGAATGTAACACTCATTTGATGTCAGCACTGCAATTTTGGAGCTCAGCATTCCACTTATTTACATCCCTTTATCACGCACTGCTGAGCACGCACTCAGTAGCAGGCTGGAACACCACCAGTGCTGGAAAGGCATCAACAGTTTTCTAGTGAGCTGCTGATCAGTTTCTACTAACCGTTGCATCAAAAGATCCTTAAAGTTGCTGAAGTCCACAGGGGGTGATCTGGCAAGTGCTGAAGGGCTTTGTCCTGACTTCAAGATTTCTGCATGAATCAGGATCTGTATTACAGCCAATGTGCAAACAGATTTTTGTTCATATGTCATCGACTGAAATTTGGAATTTTGTCATCATCATGTTTGTCATGTGATTCATTTGAGAAATAATTTCACAAAATAGAATTTCTACACTGCACTAACAGACCATTCAGCCCATCAAGCCTGCACCAACTAAAATCCCACCCAGGCCCTATCCGTGTAATCCCACGTATTTATCCTGCTAATATCCCTGATATGAAGGAGCAATTAATCACAACCAATCTTCCTAACCCACACATCTTTGGACCATGGGAGGAAACTGAAACATCTGGAGGAAACCCTCAAAGGCATGGGGGGATGGGGTGGGGGAGAGCAAACTCCACACTGACAGTCACCCGAGGCTGGAATCGAACCTGGGTCCCTTGCGTTGTGAGGCAGCAATGCTAATCACTGTGCCGCAGTGCTGTCCATGTTGAGGTTACTGATGTAGAGCTGGATGTTGTTCAAAGTTGTGAAAGAAGAGTTTTATGATCAGACAAAGCATTTGATTCAAACCCCCTGTGGCTTTAAACAGTACTCAGAAGGTAGTACATACACTGGTCAGATAATTTCATTTCATTTACTGCCTTCTGGTGTGTGAACTAACTCAGGCCATCGCTTTGCTGAAGGCTCTGAGATCTGAAATGGGTTTTTTTATTCATTGGTGGGAAATCGGCGTCGCTGGCTGACCAGTGTCTATTGCCCACCCCTAGTTGCCCAAAGGCACTTGAGAGTCAACCCACAATGCTGTGGCCCTGGAGTCACATGTAGGTCAGACCAGGCAAGGATGGCAGATTTCCTTCCCTAAAGAACATTAGTGAACCAGATGGGTTGTTCCGACAATCGACAATGGTTTTGTGGTCTTAATTCCAGACATTTTTTATTGATTTCAAATTCCACCAACAGCCAAGGTGGGATTTGAACCCAGATCCCCAGAACATTAGATGAGTTACTGGATCAATAGTCTAGCGATTATGCCACCAGCCCATCGCATCTCCTAGTTTTCCCTCAATGGCCCACAAATAACGATTCTGAATGTTTTTTTCAAATATAATGAAGACCTCAGCATTGGGGTTTTTTGAAAGCAGTGAAATGATCCCAATTTGCATTGCAGAGCTCTCAGAAGTCTGCACGACAATGGTGATCACTCAGTAAAACAGCGTGTTTACGTGGCACTGGAACTTACCGAAGCGAATGTGTGGACAAAAAAGCTGTGGGGAAAAATATTCACGGGGCATTAATGGAGAAAGTGAAACATCGCATTGGAGAAAGGTACTGAGGGCAGCAACAGCAGGCATGTACTGGAAAATGAACAGCACGTTTGTTGGTATTCTGCCTTTTATTTAGCAATACGCTGCATAATGAAAATGAGCCTTCCGAAACAGGCGCAATGTGGCAGAAACGACTGCTGCAAAAACAAGATAACACAGAATATTTCTCATCCTGACAGGCTGTGTGCCTCCTTTGTGTTCCAGTGAAGGACTGCAGAAGTGGTCTGACCTTTTCTGTGGAATCAAAAGCATTAGTGGCGAAAACATGCTAAACATTTAGAATCAATAACCTCAAATCCCTGGGAAAACACAGTTACTCATTCAATATTATAATAAATAATCAATCAATGATTAAAATTAAAACACTCAGCTGCATTTTTCTAGGTTCGGGAATGGAGGGGAGAGCTCACTTTTAATTAATATTGACTGCTCACTAACAAAGTTACAGGAAAATGCCATTTTGAAACATGCCTTTCCTGCAAACTTTCTAAGTGAAAAAGAAGAGAGAAGCAGCCAATTGTAAAGTGACTATAATAAATGATCTTTTAACTCACCTTAATTATTCATGAATAACTCACAAGGTGCCAAAATGTCATCCATGCCACCATAGTGTACACAGTATTTGTGCAAAATGACTCAATGGTGATATAAAGCTCCAGGCTACCAGCACCCTTGGATCTTTTCCAGTGTAGCCTCAACATCATTCCTCGGGTACCCATGCCACGGTTTCTGATGTGCATTATTTTACTCAAATTAAATTTCACCCAGTGGCCCACCTATTCACATTTGATGATCTTTGACTTGTCTACTCAAATTCAGATTTACTTTCCCCCTCTTATCCCAGCTCATCACATGCAAATCTAATCAATTTACACTACATTTCTCATTCTAGGTCATCAATGCAAGTGAGAAACATTACAGCCCATCACCAGTCTCTGAGGCAGATCATTTAGTAATTCTTTACACTCTGTGTAACTTTGTTAATGTCTGTTTGGGGCTTCTATGGATGATGTATTTTCATTGCTTCAAGTGTATACAGCAATCTTTCATGTCTCAGTTGTTAGCACTCACCACTCTGAATCAGGAGGACTCAAGAACCATGCCAGAGACTTGAACATAAGTTCTATGCTAACACTCCATTGCAGAGCTACTGCATGAAATCATAGGCCAGGATTTTCCAATCCCACCACAGTGGGTTCCCCTGCGGTGAATGTGGTGAGCCATTCAAACCTCCGTTGACTTTGACAGGAAAGACTGGAAAATCTCAGTACAAAAGGTGGCCATTTAGCCCATGGTGTCTGTTCTGGCTCTCCGAAGCAGCAATCCACCTAGTCCCACTCCACTGCCTTTTCCTTATTGTTCTGTATATATTGTTTCTCTTTTCAGATAATAATCCTGTTCCCTTTGGAAGCCTTGATTGAACCTGCCTTCACCATACTCTCAACCAGTGCTTTCCAGATCCTAACACTCTTCGCGGGAAACGGTTTTTCCTCCCATCCAACTGCTACTTTTGCAAATGATCTTCAACCTTTACTCACTTGTTTTTGATTCCTCCACCCATGGCTATTGTTTCTCTCTATCTATTCTATTCAGATCCCACATGATTTGCAATATTTTGATCAAATCTCCTTTCGACCATTTATTCTCAAAGGAGAATTTCTCCAATCTATAATTGAAGTCCCTCATCCCTGGAACCATTCTCATAAAAGATTTCTGCATCCTTTCTAATGCCTTCACATCCTTCCTAAAGTGTGGTGCCCAGATATGGACACAATGCTCCACTTGAGACTGAAGTAGTGTTTTTATGTAGATTTAACTAACTTCCTTGCTTTCCTACACTTTGCCCCTATTTATAAAGCAAAGGATTCCATGATCTTTAACAACACTCTCAATCTTTATGTACAACGAGACATAGTTCCGTACACTCCTGCTTCCATCCCCTTTAGAATTGTACCCTTTATTTTATATTGTAACTCTATGTTTTTCCTACTAACATGAATCACTTCACACTTCTCTGCATTAAATTTCCTCAGCCACTTGTTCTCCCATTTCACCAACTTGTCCACACCCTACGAAGTTCAATACTATCCTTCTTACAGTTCATAATACTAGGTGATGTATCTGAAGATTTTTAATTGTGCCCTGTACAACCAAGGTCCACGTTGTTATTACATATCAGGAAGTACACAGATCTGAACACAACACCTTAGAAATTCCATGATAAATTTTTCTCCAGACTGAAAAACAACCATTTACCTCTAGTCCCTGTTCACTGAGTTAACTTTGTATCTGTATTGTTGCTGTCCCTTATATTCCATGAGCTCGAACTTTACTCACAGGTCTGTTGTGCGGCACCGTGTCAAAAGTCTTTTGGCAGTCCATAAGAACATAAGAACATAAGAACATAAGAAATAGGAGCAGGAGTAGGCCATCTAGCCCTTCGAGCCTGCCCCGCCATTCAATAAGATCATGGCTGATCTGTTGTGGCTCAGTTCCACTTTCCCGCCCTCTCCCCATAACCCTTAATCCCCTCTCTTATCAAGAACCCATCAACCCGCTTCTTAAAAATATTTAGCGAGGCAGCCTCCACCACTTCAACGGGCAGAGAATTCCAGAGATTCACCACCCTTTGAGTGAAGAAGTTCCTCCTCAACTCCGTTCTAAACCACCTCCCCTTTATCTTGAGGCTGTGCCCCCTAGTCCTACTGTCTTTTTTGAGCGGGAAGAGTCTCTCCACCTCTATCCTATCCATCCCATTCATCATCTTATACGTCTCAATGAGATCTCCCCTCATTCTTCTAAACTCTAACGAGTACAAGCCTAGTTTATTCAGCCTCTCCTCATAGCTCAATCCCCTCAACTCTGGTATCAGCCTAGTAAACCTCCTCTGCACTCCCTCCAGGGCCAAAATATCCTTGCGCAGGTGCGGCGCCCAAAACTGCACACAGTACTCCAGCTGCGGCCTCACCAATGCCCTATACAGCTGCAGCAAGACCTCCCTACTTTTATATTCAATCCCCCTCGCTATGAAGGCCAGCATCCCATTCGCCTTCCTGACCACCTGCTGCACCTGCAAGCTGGGTTTTTGTGACTCATGCACAAGGACCCCGAGGTCCCTCTGCACCGTCGCCTGCTGCAGTTTTTCGCCACGTAAGTAATAATCCTTCCTACCATTCTTCCTACCAAAGTGGACCACCTCACACTTGCCAACATTAAATTCCATTTGCCATTTCCTGGCCCATTCGCCCAGCCTATCTAGATCCTTCTGCAGACTCTCCACACCCTCCGCACAATTTGCCTTTCCCCCAATCTTGGTGTCATCAGCAAATTTCGACACCCTGCACTCGGTTCCCTCCTCCAGATCATCTATATAAATGGTAAATAGCTGAGGCCCCAGCACCGACCCCTGGGGCACCCCACTAGTCACCAACCGCCAATCCGAATAGCACCCATTGACCCCGACTCTCTGCCTCCTATTTGACAACCAATCCTCTATCCACGCTAACACCCTACCCCCAACTCCATGTCCCCTGACCTTCTGCAATAACCTCTTGTGAGGTACCTTGTCAAACGCCTTCTGAAAATCCAGAAAGACCACATCCACCGGCTCTCCTCTATCCACTGCCCTAGACACATCCTCATAGAACTCCAGTAAATTTGTCAGACACCACATCAACGGTAGTGCCCTCATCAACCCTCTTTGTTATCTCTTCAAAAGACTCCTGCTAGTCAAACAAGATGTACCCTTAAAACATCCATGCTGGTTTCCCTTAATTAACTCACATTTGCCTAAGTGATCATTAATTTTGCCCCAAATTATCAATTCCAAAAGCTTTCTCATCACCATTAAGCTGACTGGCTTTAGTTGCTGGGCTTATCTTTACACCTGTTTTTGAACAAGGATTTAATATTTGCAATCTGCCAATCCCATTGGCACCACCCCGAATCTAAAGAAGACTGAAAAATTATGGCCATTGCCTCTGCAATTTCCACTTTCACTTCTTTCAACATCCTTGGATGTATTCCTGGTACCTGATCAACTTTTAAATCTCATGGGATCCAGAATGAGGTAGCCAATTGGATACAAAATGGACTTGATGACAGAAGACAGAGGGTGGTTTCAGAGGGTCATTTTTCAAACTAGAGACCTGTGACTAGCAATCGATGCTGGGTCCACTGTTATTTGTATTAATGATTTGGGTGAGAATTTAGGAGGCATGGTTAGTAAGTTAGCAGATGACACCAAGATTGGTGGCATAGTGGACAGTGAAGAAATTTATCTAGTACTGCAATGGGAACTTGATCAATTGGGCCAGTGGGCCGTTGAATAGCAGATGAAGTTTAATTTCGATAAACGTAAGGTGATGCATTTTGGTAGATCAAATCGGGACAGGATCTATTCATTTAATAAGGCATTGGGGAGAGTTATAGAACAAAGATATCAAGGAATATTGATTCAAATTTCCTTGAAAGTGAAGTCATAGATGGACTTGCTTGGTTTCATTGGTCAGAACATTGAATACAGGAGTTGGAACATCTTGTTGAAGTTGTACAAGACATTAGTAAGGCCACACTTGGAATACTGTGCACAGCTCTGGTCACCCTATTATAGGAAGAATATTATTAAACTAGAAAGAGTGAAGAAAAGATTTACTAGGATGCTACCGGGACTTGATAGTTTGAGTTATAAGGAGAGGCTGGATAGACTGGGACTTTTTTTCCCTGGAGCACAGGGAACTTATGGGTGATCATACCAATGTCTATAAAATAATGAGGGGCATAGATAAGGTAGATAGTCAACATCTTTTCCCAAGGGTAGGGGAATCTAAAAATAGAGGGCATAAATTTAAGGTGAGAGGGGAGAGATACAAAAGTGCCCAGAAGGACAATTTTTTCACACAGAGGGTGGTGAATGTCTGGAATGAGCTACTAGAGGCAGTAGTAGAGGCATGTACAATTTTGCCTTTAAAAAGCATTTAGACAGTTACTTGAGTCAGATGGGTATAGAGGGATATGGGCTAAACGCGGGCAATTGGAACTAGCTTAGTAGTTAAAATTGGGTGGCATGGACAAGTTGGGCCGAAGGGCCAGCTTCCATGCTATAAACCTCGATGAAGTGTATTGTTAGAATGGACCCAAAGTCATGAAAGATGCTCCATAAATGGAAGTCTCTCATATCACAACAGAAGGTTTTCTATGGTCCACATCTTCAAAGAGATTGGTAAGAAAGGATCTCACCCCTTCGGAAACTATGTTGACTGTTATACACCCTGATACTCAAGTTTGGTCCTGGTAAACAGTTCTACCACTGACGCAAGTTTTTTAGTCTGTAGTTTCTTTCTGACCTTGATGGAATGGTTCCAATCTCACAACACCAAAGCTAGTTCAAACAAAAATAGCCAAAGAATGTTCAGGAGCATTTTCTACAGCGATAGGGGAGACAATGGCCTATGTGATTATTGCTAGACTATTAATCTAGAAACCTTGCTAATGTTCTGAGGATCCGGATTCGAATCTCGCCACATCAGATAGTAGAATTTGAATTCAATAAAAAACATAGAATTAAGAATCTATTGATGATCATGAAACCATTCTTGATTGTTGGAAAAACCCATCTGCTTCACTGATGTCCTTTAGGGAAGGCAATCTGCCATCCTTTCCAGGTCTGGCCTACATGTGACTCCAGAGCCCCAGCAATGTGGTTGACTCTCATTTGCTGCTGGGCAACTAAGGATGGACAATAAATACTGGCCGACCAGGGCTGCTCATGCCCCATGAATGAATAAAAGATTTCTGGGCCAATCAGAAAGCGGGCATCGCTAGATCTGATTCTTGAGAAATAGCCAAGTTATGCAAACCGTTTCATAAAGGTCTACAATCTCACGTAGTGGAACACAGTATCTGCTGTTCACCAGGATCTTGCTACGAGATGTATTCATCCTCAGAGAAAATCGATAAAGTAATATAGTACATTTGACTGACTGGAGGTAAAGTCTATTGAGTGACATCAAACTCATATAAAGTACTGTAAATATTGTTTTCCTCCCACTTCAGATCACTTGCTTGAGACAAAACTAATTTTAAACTGGTTTTCCCTTTCCATCTTTAGTCACATTGGGTAGAAGCTTGGTGTGTCAGGCTCTCGCCTGTCGGCTGCAAGCGGCTAGGGGCTTGTGTTGCCTCCTTCCGAGAAGGTCCACCAAAATTTCAACCAATCAGGCAGTGGCGAGGTCAATGGCGTGCCGTCCCCAGGGAACAAGATCCTGAGGACGTAGGTCTTGTCTGCTGACAGCTGCCAGCCAATCACAATACAATAGTGGCAGGAAGAGGGGTGCAGGGAGGTCAGCAGCAAAATCAGGGGTAGGGGCTCTTCGCACCTCCCAGCTTCTCAATCTCCAGTCCCCCTCGATCAGGCATTGTGGATTTGATCATGATACCTCCCCCAGAACGTGACAAGCAGACTGCACAGGTTCAGCTGCCACGTACATGGCGACAGGACCACCTGAAGTTGGGTTAATACCAGTCCTTAAAACTGTCATTAACTGGCCACTTCAGGGCCTCCATTGGCAGTGTGGCGGGTCGAACAACAGTGGGCCTTCCTACCCTAAACTTAATTCTAGCAGAGGTAGGAGGGCAGTAGAGTTTCAGTACACTATCATCCCACCTAATTACATGTCTTTCTCATTTCCAATCTTGCCACAGGTGAGAGCACAAGATTCCACCCACTGTTTATCGACTTTGAGGATTTGTAGCATTTGCTTAAAATGCAAGTTTTTTTTCACCCTTTCCTTCCAAAAACAAACCTTGCCACAGTTTATTTGACCGTGACATGATTTACAAGAGTCTTCTTCCCTTATTTACTGCTTCAGTTGTATTTTTTCCCACGGTTGTCACTGAATAATCATGAAGAAGAACTCCCCCA
The DNA here is from genome assembly GCF_965287045.1 of Carcharhinus amblyrhynchos. Lineage (NCBI taxonomy): Eukaryota > Metazoa > Chordata > Chondrichthyes > Carcharhiniformes > Carcharhinidae > Carcharhinus > Carcharhinus amblyrhynchos. The sequence continues at coordinate 17,939,938 of NC_137327.1, forward strand.
TTGTTGAGTCTTCTGTGACTAACATTTTGAACAGATGGTCATGTGTCAGACGTTGCATTGTCCGACTCCTACATGAGTGTCTGAGCTCAGCACAGAACCATGCAGCAACCATCCTTCCCGGTCTTCCACAGTGACTTCCAAAACAACCTAATCAACCAAATGGCTTTGTATGCTCAGAATTTTATTAAAACATTAATTTCATATGCTAAAACGGAAGGACAGGCCAAATGATTTACCAAGCCTGCAAAGGGTCATTTTCAGCATGAGCTCATAATCCAACTCTCTCGACACTTCAATATTCTTTTCAAGGACCCATCTAAGTCACTGTTATAATTTTTATATCACTTGTAAAGAAATAGGAATTAATTGTTGTGTGAATATATAACCTGCTGCTGTTTATGTGCCAACTAACAATGTATCAGTGCTCGAACCATATAGACAGCAACAAGAAATACGGGAGCTCCAGCATTTCAAAACTGAAGTGTGATTATTTCTAACTTAAAGGAACTCAAAGGCATTACACTCATTTTAACATAATTTACAGATTCTGCTTTAGTGTTCTAATCACCCTCTGTATAAATTATATCTTTCCAACATTACCATTAATTCCTCCTGCAAATCAACCTAAATTTGAGGCCCTCTTATTATCATCTTGCTGTTCTTGCGAATGATCATGGTTCCCAGCTTGGGTCACTGTCTGTGTGGAGTTTGCACATTCTCCCTGTGCTTGCGTGGGTTTCCTTTGGTTGCTCCAGTTTCCACCCACGGTCCAAAGATGTGTGGGTTAGGTGCTTTGGTCATACTAAATTGCCCCTTAGTGTCCCACGATATGTAGGGATTAGCAAGGTAAATATGTGGGGTTACGGGGATAGGGCCTAGGTGAGATTGTTATGGGTGCAGGCGCGATGGGCCAAATGGCCTCCTTCTGCACTGTAGGGTTTCTATAGTTCTATTCTTTTTCTAGAATTACCCACTCCCAGCAAGTCACTCCTAACCTTGGTGACTTCTCAAGTCTCTCTCTCTCGACAAGATTTCACTAATGCTCTGGTGAATCTGTATTGCACCTTTTCTTCAGGTTTTGTTTTTAAAACATCCTTCACATAATTAGGTACCCAAAACTGTACATAATGGGGTCATTTCTTAATGCCATCCTTTATGAAGAGAAGCACATTCCCAGGAAAGCCTGGTTAGAGAATGTACGTGATTTTCCAACCGTGCTCACCCAAAAACTGGAAAATCCCTCCCGAAGTCAATGGACCCTTTGTGTGGTCTGCCCCTTGTCCACTACAATTCCCATGGCGGGTGGGATGAGAAACCAACCCCCACATACGTTTTCTGGCTCACACTCAGTCTAAAAATGAAACCTCACTCACAGCAGAAAAGTACTCAATTCTCTAATCGCAGTGAGGATAAGGTGTTAAATGGGTTCAACATTACTGCTTTGCTTTTACATTCTATTCCTCTAGATGCACAATTAATGATACTGATTGCCATTTTACAGCCTTTTCTGCTTGAAATGCAAGCTTTTAATGACCTGTTTATTTGCAAACTCAGATTTCTCTCCTCCTTTACATCATTTAAAACCTTACCATTTGAAGCATCTTCCCTTTATCTGTTCTTTTTTCCAAACATAGTTTCACATAGAAAATAGGTGCAGGAGTAGGCCATTCCGCCCTTCCAGCCTGCACTACCATTCAATAAGATCATAGCTGATCACACTCCGGCTTCCTCTCCATGCCTCTTGATCCCTTTAGTCACAAGGGTCACGTCCAGCTCCCTCTTGAACATACATAACAAATTGGGCCCAACAGCTTTCTGTGGTGGAGAATTCCACAGGTTCGCAAATCTCTGAGTGAAGAGGTTCTTTCTCACCTCAGTCCTGAATGGTTTACCCCTTATTCCTAGACTGTGATCCCTAGTTCTGCACTTCCCCAACACCAGGAGCGTCCTTCCTGCATTGAGTCTGTCCAGTCCCATCAGGATTTTACATGTTTCTCTGAGATCCCCTCTCATTCTTCTAAATTGCAGTGAGTACCGCAGTCAGTTCAGTCTCTTCGTTTGTCAGTCCTGCCATTCCAGGAATCAGTCTGGTGAAACTTCATTGGACTCCCTCAATAGCAAGAATATCCTTCCTGAGACTAGGAGATCACATTTTACGATACTGAACAGAACCTGCCACCTGCCTCTTTGGAGCTCCATCACGTCCAGATGTTTACCATTTCTTCAGGCCATCAATGCCCTGCTGCAATCTTCCATAATCCTCCTCACATCAGTAACTTATTATTCTCCAAGTTTCTAAGACCCCATCATTAATGAATAATTCATTTCCACAAGGTTTGCCTTCATTGCTTCTGCCTCACAGCTGTTATTTGGAAGGTTTTTGACATCGGGCAGTGAGTTGTCACTCCTCACTTTCGAGAGCCATTGTTTCACAGAAGGATGACGGCTACAGCTTTCCTGATGGTCCTCTTTCACACACCCACACAATTTTAACAAATTCAAACTCCACTACACCCAATTCACCCCCGGGTGAAATTTCTAATCAGCCCTGTGTGCTGAGGTGGGGGGAAACTTCTGGCAGGAATTACTGACTAGTTTAGTAATTGCTTTCAGAATGAGCTTGTTATAATGTTGTTTTCTGCTGTGTAAATGGACTTCAGTAAGGATGAGTGGCTAACAACAGTTTCAAGCAATGTTTGAGCAAATTAATCAGTTTGCATTGTGATGTTTGCTGGCTTCACGTTACTGAATATTAAATCAATGATTGATTTAAATAGATAGGTTTATGGCAGTTGTTCATTATTAATTGGCATCTGCTCAATGCAGAGAGGACATTTTTTCCCCAATGCTTTGCATTCAGATGTTAACAAGTAATGGTTAATTAAGCCAATCATAATCTTTTGCTTTACAGACACTTCAAAAGTGATGCTGAGGTGCCACATTCGCTTTTATGGTGTCGTATCCTTGAGATTATATGCTTTATGTAATATAATTAGGCTTTGTGACCGGAGTTTCGGTCGTGTTGTGTGTGGCCAGTTTGAGGAAACGCCACTTGCAATGTAAGGGATGTTATCAGAACCATTAACAGCTTCCAAATTACTATAAAATTTTAAAAAAGCAACAGAAAAGGGCAAATTCCAAAAATGTAAAAGAAAACATCATTTGCGATGTGTAGCATGGGTCAGTCAGCATCTGTTTCCAACCAGATCCTTCTGTAAGTCCTTTATTTCCGAAATAGTTTAAAAAGCAAGGGCTGGATTTTTAAGGGACACTGAGGTCCCTGTACCCGCCATGCATGCGTCCTCCTTCACCCCAACTGAAATGCCAGGAGGGGAAGCCCACTAACAGCTACCCCTTTCTCCCCCCCAGTTATCCAGCAGTGTTAATTGCTTCAGGACAAGAGCTGGCAGGAGTAAAACCAGATCATAAAGGTGGTTTGGGGAGAATTAATGATCAGACAGGTTGATTTCCTCGGCTAGGGTAAAGTGAATGATCCAAGGTAGCTGGTGAGGTTTAACCAAGGTGTCACCTGATGCAATTTTCCAAAGCCACTTGGACACCTTTGGGCTAAGATGAAACATCAGATCAAGCCCAGGATGGGTGTAATACATCTCATCAGCTTGGATTTTGTTTGTCTCTCTTGTTGGGACCATGAATTGGATTCAATTTGAATTTGGTTTTCTGGATGGAATAAAAATTTGAAAAAAAAAGAGACTTCAGCCCCTATCTCGGCTGGGAAATCTGTCTTACACTGCTATCAGCCAATCAGATGACCAGAAGCTCTGGAGTCTCAGCAGCGCTGGCCAGGAGCGGTGGCCACTGTTGGGACTACAGGCTGAGGAACATTCTACAATGAGACTTCAGGTTGGAAGAGCAAACTAGAACACCAGAGTAGAAGAATGCAGACTGGGTTCCCTGCTCTGCTCAGTCCCACATCTGAGTCATACACTGGCAAAGTATTTCTCTATGTGTCAGCTGTGGCTCAGTCAAAAGATAATGGGTTCAGGTTCCACAACAGAGACTTTGAGCACAAAACCTATCCTGATTCTACAGTGCAGAAGCACAGGACAGCTGCACTGCTGCTGGTACCATTTTTCAGATGAGATGTTAAACTGAGTGGCCTCTCAAATAGGCATAACAGATACTGTAGCAGTGTTCAAAAAGTGGTCTCCCTGCTGTCCTTGTAATTATCTGCCCTCAGACAACATCACTAGAACAGAATATCTGATCATTTTATGTTTCTATGGGCATTAGATTGCTGATAGCAAGACTTTTATGCACAAATTGGCTGCTTTGCTTCCTCTATTAGGATGGGTTCTTTTGCATTTCTCGATGCAGTTGGGTCAACCGATCAATGTCCTACCTTATTCTCATACTGGTCAATAACAGGTTAACCCAGCCGATCATGCATGATTCAGGTTCAATGTATCAGAAGCAAATTTGTTGATCATTTTAAACTGTGCTTTCAGGTGTCAATCAGTAACTATGGAGGAGATGGGAGATGGGATCACCAGTGGGAGGTGATGCTAGTGGCGGGATTCTTTGGTCTCACCGCTGTCAGTGAGAATTCCCATTTACATCACCCCACGCTGGTGGGAACTCTGAGGGCGGGGGTGCTGGCAGGACTGGAGAATCCCGCTAGCATGAATAGCCAGAGAATTTCGGCCTGCATATCCAAGTCTGCTAGTCTTCCCAAATTATGCATAGACCACAGTGAGACAAAAAGAATATTCAATATTTAGACTGTTTACTTGCTAAAGGCAACATAGAAGACTTGTGAAGAACTGTGGAATCAGTGGTTAGCATTGCTGCCTCACAGCAGCACGGACCCAGGTTCGATTCCCAACTTGGATCACTGTCTGTGTGGAGTTTGTACGTTCTCCCCATGTCTGCGTGGGTTTCCTCCGGGCGCTCCAGTTTCCTCCTACAGTCCGAGAGATGTGCTGGCTTGGTGCATCGGCCATGCTAAAATTCTCCCTCAGTGTATCCGAGTGGAGGCCAGAGTGTGGCGACTAGGGGATTTTCACAGTACATTCATCGCAGTGTTAAGGTAACCCTACTTGTGACTAATAAATAAACTTTACTTTTAATCATGATTGTAGAATGTACTTCTGTTACCATCAGCAGGTTAGAACTAGATAAATTTATGTTCTGTTAAAATGAAATCAATTATGTTATAATATTGGATTTTCTCCCCATAGCTTAATGACAGACCTTATCAGATATGAAATGAAATCTGTACCTTTTCAACTTTGGTCTCTACACTATTCATGGTTCTAAGGCTAATAATCATTCCAACTTTGATAAATTATACAACAGAATTTACATTGGATTGCCGCTACAACCTCACTCTAATTGGATAAGTGGAAATATGACAAGCAGAGATTCAACAAGCTGAGGCAATGAATTAAATGCATTTATTAACAAGTCTGGTTGAATTATGAACGGAAGCAAATTAGACTTCGGCTAAAGCATGGGGCAATAGAAAATTGATATAGGGTCAGCCACGGGCTGCAGTAACACTCTCACCTCGGAATCAGAGAGCTGTGAGTTCAAACCCATTCCAGAGACTTGAACACATAATCTATGCTGCCTGTTCAGTGAGGTTCTGAGGTGAGGGTAAGCGGCACTATGAGAGGTGCCATCCGTTGGATGAGATGAGAAACCAAAGCACTATCTGCCCTCTCAGGTCAATATTAAAGATCTGAATATTTCAGAAAAGAGCAGGGCATTCCTACCTTTTTGCTGCCAATAGGTGATCTGGTATTTATTTCATTTAACTGCTGTTTATGAGAGCTTGTTGAATGTAAATTGACTGCTGTGTTCTTGACATCATTACAGTGCCTGCACTTCAAAAGTACTTCCTCAGCTGTAAAGTGTTTTGGGATACCTTAAGGTCAAGAAAGGCATGAATAAGTGCAAGTCCTTTCCTTTGCCTCCTTTCTTCTGCATAGGCAGTACCTCAGGATTGAGGATGAATTGCTTTCACCCTAGTTCGAAGGGTCCTGAGATGGCTGATCTGCTGGCTCTGCCACTATGAAGCAGCTCGTGTTTGGAGGCTGAGATAGATGAGTAATTTAAAGGTTTGTGCACTCTCTCCAATGCTTCAGCTTGACTTCTGCACGTACCCAATGATGTGTTAGTTACCTTCCAGAATGAACTTTTATCTTCAGGAATGCTTTGAGGACATCTGCAAAGAACTTATGCTCTCCTCCTGGGAACCTCCTGCAGTGACCGAGTTCGGAGTACAGCATTTGCTTTGGGTCTGGTGTCCAACATAACAAGAATAACATGTCCACCCCAGCAGAGCTGGTTTTGAGTGATTAACACCTCATTGCTTAGCAGGTTGGCTTGGAAAAGGACACTGCTGTCGGACTGTCTTTCTCGTCACCAGATTTGGAGAACATTGTGAAGGCGCCACTACTGGTATCTCTCGATGGCTTTAGGCTGTCGACTGTAGTAGACAGAAGTCAAAGTCTCCAAAGCGTGTAGAAGTTCAGAGATCACTGCTATCCAGTAAACCATGACCTTTAACCTTGGGTTTGTAGTCAAATATCTTTTCTTCAGTCAGCTGAAGGCTGAGCTGGCACATTGGAGTTGATGATGAATTTTATTTCATACAGGACTTCCAGCACTCTTGCCAGGAAGTTGAAACTATCTCTTGAAATTAAAATACTGATTGAATTTGAGGGTATGCTGGGGACAGCTCGCAAGAAGTCACCACGCTCTGCGCAATCTTGATTATATAAACCGATATTAGAGAACTGATATAGTAAACATGAACTATCTAGTCTTGAGTTCCTTGGTAATAACATGTTTCCTCAAGCCACACAAAAGGATTTTTCTTCAAGAAGGCAATAAAGAAATGCTCAAATCTCAGTAGAATACAAATAATGCTCATCTAAATATTCTACAAATATATCCTACTGTTCATCGCTTGATTTCCTTGAAGGAGGCATGTGGATGAATCTTAAAAATATTATCAGGCACTAAAAGGGAACACTACTCAGTTTCAAAACACTTTCAAAGTAAGGCCACAATGAAAGTCTATTTAAATCTGACTAATTGATCCTCCATCATGTTACATGGAGGTAAAAATTACATTTAATCTTCCTGTGAAACTGGATCACGGTATGAATGTGGAATTCACACTGGCCAGCTTTAAAGTCCTGCATGCGATCTTCATTTTTATATATTTCCTTCATAAACACGGATAAAGAATTAATCATTGAAAAATAGACAGCAGGATATAGGCACAAGGTGGGGGGGTGGCAAGGGGGTGCTATGATCATACCAAAAAGATTCTAAATGCCGAGTGAGTGTGAAAGCAAAAGAGAATCGCACCTATTTTTTAGGTGAGTTCAAAATCCAATCTTACCACACTCTGAAGAAAAAATGAAGCAAGAAATGTTTCCTGCCAACAGAGGGAAGGAGCAAGGCCTAAGCTTGCCCGAAAGCCAGCAGATTGTAGCAGGGGGTGCCATTGCACATGCGTGAATCTCCCTGTTCTGCACAACAGCATAGAACACAGATCTGTCACTGCCTCCCCCCAGCTATAGCTGGCCTGCATGGCCCATCGCATCCCTCCTCTCCCAGCACGGACCATCTGATTCCCCCCTCCTCGCCATACACAGACCAGCTGATCACCAGTCACAGAATGCACAGCCTTTTTATCCCCTTCCCCAATCCCAGTTACAAAATTCACAATATTCTCCTGCCCACCTCTGCTTTGGCCCCACCCCGCGAAGCCCTTCCCTCCTCTCAGACTCCATCCCCTTGGCGATTCTCCCCAAAAATTTCTAAGTGTCAAATTCATGTGAAAACTGGAATAAATCACGTCGTTTTTTTCAGTGGGGGTTTAAAAAAAAATCTCCCACTCTGACGTGATTCACGTTAAGGTGCTGGGACAGGGCCTATTCCCACTGGAGAGGCCAGCAGCATAGCATTGAGTGGGCCACTGTGCATACCTGCCGATCTGTCACTGCTGAGATTGGCACATGCGCCGCGGCCCTATCTACCGGCCTCTGGATTGCTAGTAGCTCGATCGCTGGCCAGCTCCTCAATCCCCAAAACTCTGTTCCCCCCCATCCCCCATGGCCCGATCGCTGGCCTCCCTCCCTCTGCTCAGTCCCAAAGTGCAGATTGGCAGCACCCACACCCTTGACACTGCCCCGATAGGCAGTGTCAAGATGCCCCCTGGGCATTGGAACTTTGCCCCTTGGGCAGTGTTTGGGGGCCCAGGCTGGCACTGTAAAGGTGCCAATGCCCGGGGAGGCACCACTCCCCCGATACCCGACCTCTTGGGTGCTCCTTTGCCCCTTCCACTCCAGCGGTGTCAAGCTACCAACTCTCTGAAATTGGGGAACGACTGTAAATCCTGCTGGAATGAAACACCATGGGGGAGGGGAAAGCTAGCAGGCCTGGAGACCTCAGCCCCAGGCCTGTTAATTAGACTCAAATTATATGGAGATGCTCGTTTAAATAATTTATGCACCTCCCCACCGATTTCTGGTGTGGAGCTGTTGCCAGCGGAAATCAGGTGCTGGGAGACACTCAGCATGGATCACGTGGATTGGACACCAATGGAATCTCCCACACAGCAGGATGTGAGAATCATTCCCTCGATGTCCTGATCATCTTTCTTTGGACTGAGGCTTCCATTCGGATTGTTGAACTCACCTACAATTCCCGATTCTGAACTAAAACAGCCCGAACCAGAATCGCGTCCTGCCAGACATTTACACTTTACATGTTAAACTCACCATTGAAAGCATTTCCCCAGAAAGATAAGCTAATTTGCTCACTTAAAACTGAAAGAAACCAATCATTACACATTTTTTAAACAGAGCCTGTCTACAATAAAAATAAGATAAATGAATTTTATGACTTGTGGCTAGCAGGGAAAGGAAAAGATATTCTTTGAAAAGTTAACACTTAGGAGGCCTACATATGATTAAAACAATTACCAGTAAGTTTACAATCATACTTCACAGTACCAAACTCACTCTGATTGAACTGCACGACGGGTGGTACAATGAAATTTGCAGTTGTGACAATGGCAAATTTTTAAAAAAAATTTCATTATATGTGGGCTTAACGGGCAAGGCCAGCTTTTGTTGCATTCCAACTGCACTTCGCTCAGGCTCTAATGAGTCTCTCAAGGCACAAGTCAATAACGTCACTTCAGAGATGGAAGAAAAGGTGTCACCTACGCAGGCTGTGTTTTGAGGATTCCTAGAACTTCAAGGGATAAGAACTTTATATACTTGCTTCACTTTTTATTCAGCAAAAGTGACATATTCCTTAATCTTAGTTGTGCATATCTTCTTAGGTCTGACACAATGGAGGACCTCATTGTTTGAAATTAAGAAGTTTAAAGTTTATTTATTAGTCACAAGTAGGCTTACATTAACACTGCAATGAAGTTACTGCGAAAATCCTCTAGTTGCCACACTCCGACGCCTATTTCGGGTACACTGAGGGAGAATTTAGCATGGCCAATGCACCTAACCAATACGTCTTTCGGACTGTGGGAGGAAACCAGAGCACCCGAAGGATTCGGAACTTAAATATTCCGAGTAAAAGGCTTTATACCACAAAACCAATAACATCGAAAACAGTGTGTGTTCTATCAATAGTTGATAGACTATTTGACACAGAAATCTGTAATTGGACATGAACCTTTGACTTTTTATACATTATCTCACTGTAAAAGCTACTGAAAATGTTTTTACCTTGTTGAATGAGGTATGACATGCTTATAATGGCATACTGAGTCATCTCTCTGCTCCTGAAAATCTAATATTAGAAGTCTGGAGTGTCATCTCAGCCATTTCATGAAGAAACAATTCCCAAGATAGTTATTTTTAAAATTAATTTATCATTTTAATTTTATTTCAGCTTCTGTCTTTACCTTGTCATCGTCCCAAAATTTATTTCATTTGCAGGAAAACCATTAAAAGAAAAGGGGTATGATAATCAAGTCTTTTTAACCTCCTGGTTTGCTGGCAGTGAGAGTTCTTCAATCTGATTGGCTTTTCAGTCTGCTTAATGACTGTGCCTGGATGCCCAGGATCACATATTGATGGCACTAAGATGTAACCCATGTTGTAATAGGGGAAATTGGTACCACACAGAGTCTACTAAAGTTTCATGGGCAGCTTTCCTTTAGATCAGCAACAACTGTTGTCATTTTACTGCTGCCCAGAACAAACATACCATTGTGTGGCTTGTAAATTACTAGCCCTTGTTAACAATTATCCCAATTTGCAATAAATTAGTCACTGGGCTTGTCAAAAGATCCACTTCCTATTAATTTGAAATAGCAAACTATCCATCAATAAATGACACTATAGATTAGAAAGCTCACCAATGCCTCTACTTTCTCAGAGGGCTAAGGAAATTTGGCATGTCTGCTACAATTCTCACCAATTTTTACAGACGCACCATGGAAAGCCTCCTTTCCAGGCATATCATAGCTTTGTATGGTTTCTGCTCTGTCCAAGACCACAAGAAACTACAAAGTGTTCAAGCACAGTTCATCACTGTGATGACCAGCCTCCCATCCATTGACTTGGAAAAGCAACCAGCATAATCAAGGACCCCATGCACCCGGACATACTCTCTTCCACCTTCTCCTTCCAGGAAAAAAGATACAAAAGTCTGAAAACACCAACTCAAGGCCAGTTTCTTCTCTGCTGCAACCAGGCTTTTGAACAGATGTACCACATATAAAGTTGATCTTTCTCTTCACCCTATCAGGGAAGGTAACGGCCAAGTAGTAAGAAACTCAGCTAATGCTCTGGGGGCCGTGTTCGAATCCCACCATGGCAGATGATGGAATTTGAATTCAATAAAAAATATCTGGAAATAGGAATCTACTGATGACTATGAATCAATTGTCAGAAAAACCATCTGGTTCACTAATGTCCTTTAGGGAAGGAAATGTCCCGTCCTTACCCTGTCTGGCCTACATGTGACTCCAGAACCACAGCAATGTGGTTGACTTTCAACTGCCCTCCAAGGGCAACTAGGGATGGATAATAAATGCTGGCCAGCAATGACACCCATTCCCACAAATGAATGAATGTAACTTCAACACTATATTTGTACGTTCTCCTTACCTTTTCCTCTATGAATGGTATGTTTTGTCTGCATAGCTCGCAAAATAAATTTTTTCACTGCATACCAATATATGTGACAATAATAAATCAATTCAATCACTAAAAAAAAGACAAATTTTCTGCCATTACCACATTGCCGTTCATGGGAATTTGCTGCGCACAAACTATCCAATATGTTTTTAGAACTACAACATTTTAAGAAAATGTTTCAGTGGCTGTAAAGTGCTTTTGGGGTGTCTTGAGGTAACCCCCAAGGCACAACACAAAATGTCAGTCTTTGCTTCATTTGCACCAATTTGTTTAAACAATGCCAATTTACGAATGCATAAGTAATCCATCAGATGAAGGCAATGTGTGGTAGAGAACAAGGCAACATAATCGGTATATAAGATCTGTTCAAGCATCAGTCTGCAGAGAACATTTTTCCCAGTAGCAAACAGGTTTGAAATATTTTCCTTCCTGTTTCCCCAAAGGCCTTCTAACACCAACTGGAATGTGTAATCAAGCTGTTTAGTGTTAAAAACAATGCATTTGTACACTTGCATTAACTCCTTCACCCTCTATCTTAATGCAAGCATTAGCTCAGTTGTTAACCAAAGCATCATAATGTAATTTGTTACAAAGCAGGTCAAAATCCTTGACTCAAAGCTCTTTCTCCATCTGCATGCAAAGTTCCTGAGTAAGAAAAAATTTTTGCCTTCAAAAGGTAAATTTGCTTTCAAGGTAAGTCTATCAGAATACTACTTTGACATGTCACAAATTCAAGACTCTGAAAATAAAAAATTGTTGGATTCAATACTTTGGGTAGGTAAAATAAGATTTATTTTCAAAACGATACTAAGTGCTATAAACCTACTAAAAAATGCCAAACTGTTTCTGATGAGAGAGTTATCAGATTATTTGCTGAGGTGCTGGCAGTTTGCAATCTCCATTAACAGCCCAAGAAGTTAGTCACTAATTAATCACTGGATCAAAAAAAAATTGGGTCAGATTTTCATTTGTGATGAAGGGATTGGGAATGATAAAAAGTTTGCATTGATTTCAAATTTTCAGCATCTTCCTGACATCTCGCTATTTTCACAGATTGGGAACGTCACGGATCATAACCCTACACTGACCTCTTCCAAGGTTGGAAGTTGCCATTGTGAGGCATGTAACAAATGTGAATTTCCTCATCTCCTCCACCTCACCCCATCACCATCACACCCAACCCCCACAATTACTTTAAGTGTTGTTGTAAGTTTTAGGTGCCCTTAAAAAAAAACTTGTTTTGTTGAAGAGGTTGTGGCCAATGGAGGAAACCTGCCATTAAGGTAGTGATATTGTGACTGGGGTTAAATGATTTTACAACTTGAAATGTCAATATTAGATCCTGTAGTGTAATGTAGATGTGCTTTAATTTCTTTGTTTCGTCATAGCGCCCTGTACGGAAACGTTAAGTTAACATTATATTGATCTGCAGTTTTTAAGTGCTGAGTCTGCACGTTCTCCTTGTGTTTGTGTGAGTTTCCTCCAGTTGCACTTGTTTTCTCCCACAATCCAAAAGACTTGCTGCTTAGATACATTGGCCATGCTAAATTCTCTCTCTCTGTGTATCCGAAAAGGCTCCAGAGTTTGGCAATAAGGGGATTTTCACCATAAATTCATTGCAGTGTTAATGTATGCCTGCTTGTGACACAAATGAATAAATATTTAACTTCAAGTGTTGAAATCCATTAGAGTATTTTTCCCACTGGGGGAAAGGTATGCATTATGCATTCAAAACTAAAGAAAACACAACTGGGATGCGGTATGATTTAAATGCGTAGAACTGTCTCAAACTGAAAATAAAAACTTTCACCAGTTTTTACTTAGAAGAAGGGAGGTCTTGCTGCAACTGTACAGGGCACTGGTGAGGCCGCAGCTGGAGTACTGTGTGTAGTTTTGGTCGCCACACTTGCGCAAGGATATTTTGGCCTTGGAGGGAGTGCAGAGGAGGTTCACTAGGCTGATACTGGAGATGAGGGGGTTGGCCTAAGAACATAAGAAATAGGAGCAGGAGTAGGCCATCTGGCCCTTCGAGCCTGCCCCGCCATTCAATAAGATCATGGCTGATCTGTTGTGGCTCAGTTCCACATTCCTGCCCTCTCCCCATAACCCTTAATCCCCTCTCTTATCAAAAACCCATCAACCCACGTCTTAAAAATATTTAGCGAGGTAGCCTCCACCACTTCCAATGGGCAGAGAATTCCAGAGATTCACCACCCTTTGAATGAAGAAGTTCCTCCTCAACTCCATTCTAAACCGCCCCCCCTTTATCTTGAGGCTGTGCCCCCTAGTCCTACTGTCCTTTCTGAGCGGGAAGAGTCTCTCCACTTCTATCCTATCCATCCCATTCATCATCTTATACGTCTCAATGAGATCTCCCCTCATTCTTCTAAACTCTAACGAGTACAAGCCTAGTTTATTCAGCCTCTCCTCATAGCTCAACCCCCTCAACTCCGGTATCAGCCTAGTAAACCTCCTCCGCACTCCCTCCAAGGCCAAAATATCCTTGCGTAAGTACGGCACCCAAAACTGCACACAGTACTCCAGCTGCGGCCTCACCAATGCCCTATACAGCCGCAGCAAGACCTCCCTACTTTTATATTCAATCCCCCTCGCTATGAAGGCCAGCATCCCATTTGCCTTCCTGACCACCTGCTGCACCTGCAAGCTGGGTTTTTGCGACTCATGCACAAGGACCCCAAGGTCCCTCTGCACCGTCGCCTGCTGCAGTTTTTCGCCACGTAAGTAATAATCCTTCCTACCATTATTCCTACCAAAGTGGACCACCTCGCACTTGCCAACATTAAATTCCATTTGCCATTTCCTGGCCCATTCGCCCAGCCTATCTAGATCCTTCAGTAGACTCTCCACACCCTCCGCACAATTTGCCGTTCCACCAATCTTGGTGTCATCAGCAAATTTCGACACCCTACACTCGGTTCCCTCCTCCAGATCATCTATATAAATGGTAAATAGCTGAGGCCCCAGCACCGACCCCTGGGGCACTCCACTAGTCACCATTCGCCAATCCGAATAGCACCCATTGACCCCCACTCTCTGCCTCCTATTTGACAACCAATCCTCTATCCACGCTAACACCCTGCCCCCAACTCCATGTCCCCTGACCTTCTGCAATAACCTCTTGTGAGGCACCTTGTCAAACGCCTTCTGAAAATCAAGAAAGACCACATCCACCGGCTCTCCTCTATCCACCGCCCTAGACACATCCTCATAGAACTCCAGTAAATTTGTCAGACACGACTTCCCTTTAATGAAACCATGCTGCGTCTGCTCTATCAAGCAATTCTTCTCAAGATGCCTCGCTTTTTCCTCCTTGATGACGGATTCTAACATTTTACCTGCAACAGATGTTAAACTAACCGGCCTATAATTCCCTGCCTTTTGCCTGGCACCCTTCTTAAACAACGGCGTAACATTAGCCACTTTCCAATCTTCCAGCACTTCCCCGGAATCCAGCAACGTCTGGAAAATAACCACCAAGGCATCCACTATCACCTTCGCCATTTCTTTCAGAACCCTTGGATGCATTCCATCCAGTCCTGGTGACTTGTCCACAATCAGCCCCTCCAGTCTGTCGAGCACCGCCTCTCTTGTAACAGGCCTATGAAGAGAGACTAAATAGACTGGGTCTGTACTCGTTGGAGTTCAGAAGGATGAGGGGGGATCTTATAGAGACGTATAAGATAATGAATGGGATGGATAGGGTAGAGGTAGAGAGATTCTTCCTGCTCAGAAAGGACAGCAGGACTAGAGGGCACAGTCTCAAGATAAGTGGGGTGCAGTTTAGAACAGAGTTGAGGAGGAACTTCTTCACTCAATGGGTGGTGAATCTCTGGAATTCTCTGCCCGTTGAAGTGGTGGAGGCTATCTCGCTAAATATATTTAAGTCACGGGTAGATAAGTTTTTGGTAGGCAAGGGAATTTAGGGTTATGGGGAGAAAGTGGGAAAGTGGAACTGAGCCACTTCAGATCAGCCATGATCTTATTGAATGGCGGGGCAGGCTTGAAGGGCTAGATGGCCTACTCCTGCTCCTACTTCTTATGTTCTTATGTTTAGAAGTAAAACAACTACATGCCACAGGACTGTTTTAATTGACAGGACATCTGGTGTAGTGTGGAAAAGGCTGTTTTTTCAGTTTCAGAAGATTCTATTGTTTACATGTTTAACAGTTTGTTATCACAACTATCCAATATATATGTTTGTCTGAGTTCCAAAAGCTCAAGAACCATTTAGCATGGTGGGGGTTGGGGGGTGGGTGCTCATATTTTGATTGACAATTTAAGAGGTTATTAAAGTATTATCTGTTTTTATTATGTGGTAAATGAATAAATGTTTTATTTTGCTTTTACAAGAACTTGATCAATTGAGTTAATTTAATTTTTTTGAATTTGTTTTAGGAATAAGGGTATTTTCACCATACATTGTGTTGAAATGACAGCTCTATTTGATTGTTAGTGTTTTTTATGTCCATTTCAAACTCACAGAAATTTTCCCATTGTAGGTACAGGGTATGTGACTATAGGCAATTTATGGATGCCATGGAGGGCATATGGCATTACAAGAGACATGGGGGTGTGAGGGGGTATTAAAGTGTGTGGGAGGTGACATGTGAGGTTTAAGAGGAATAAAAACAAGTGTAGGAACTAAGCTGTTGGCCAGAAGGTGGTCTCTCTGAGCAGCCTGCCTCCATACCCAAAGTCCTCCCGCTGCACTGTGACTCACAAAGCCTTAACCCTCCCTACTCACATCTCTCAGAGGCAAACTATCCTGGGACTGGAATTTGGAGGTAACTGGAGCTTCAAAAGTCAGAAGCAGACTCGAGTTGCATCTCCCAAGACTGAGACATAAATCCAGACTATTACCTGGACTAATCCTTTATCAAAAGCAGCCTTCTTCATTGTCAGCAATAGAACATTTCTTGTTTTCCATTTCAAACTTGGGAAGAAAGAACAATACCCATTTTAATCTGTAATCAAGGCAACTAGCTAGAACAAACTGCTACTTTCATGAAAAGAACCACTCAGTCCGTGTCTTCAGAATCGTACTGCATGCAGTATCCATTTTAGGAGCACCATAAAATATCCAGTTACCAACAACATAAAAGTAGAATTTATCACCTCAGCCATCAGTCTGTTGTACACAGTGTGACCTCGATCATAAGTTGGTTTCTCGGTGTTATTATACTTGTGATCAAATCCTTTGTAACCAAGATATACAGAAAGGTTCTTACCAGAGGATGCACATGTTAATTCAACAAAACCTCTATGAATTATTTGTCTCTCTCATATACATGTTGCCTACTGTATCGATATTGTTAAAAGATGTATAAAATTTAAGTGGTGACCTTTATATCAAATCATTCCAATAAAGTGACTTTCAGTTTGGAACATTTTTGATATTGCGTGTTTGACATCATAACAAATGACTTTAACGAATGGAAACTATTCTGGAGATGTTTAATTTAGAAGATACTATGAGGCTAAATGTCATCTGTCCTATTAAGCAACAACCGTTACTCTGAATATTCAGCTATAAATCAGGGCAGGGAGCCAAAATAATACAAAGGGAAGGATATTACAGGAAGCAGAGTTGGTGTGGAGCCTACCTGCTCCAAGCCAACCTGCCCTTGTAGTCATCACGTGTTGTGTGCAGGCTAAACAGGGGCAGAGTGTTTATGGGTGTTTATAGCAGTAGGAAGGTAGGAAGAAACAGGGGTCTCTATCATGGGGGGTGAGGTTGGGGGCATCCCCCAATCCAGCAAGGGCACCTCAAAGCTAGCACCCCCATTCCTTCCCATCCTTTGAAAAAGTTTTTAAGACAAAAACCCAACTCCCCATGCCAAACTATCCATGGTGGGCATAGTAAGAATTCTCACAATACCAGATTAAAGTCCAACAGGTTTATTTGGAATTTGCATTTGATAAGATCCCTCATGGCAGGCTGGTGCAAAAGGTTAAATCACACGGGATCAAGGGTAAACTAGCTCGATAGGTTCAGAACTGACTTGGCCATAGAAAGAAGTCTCACAACACCAGGTTAAAGTCCAACAAGTTTATTTGATAGTAAACCCACAAGCAATCAAATAAACTTGTTGGACTTTAACCTGGTGTTGTGAGACTTCTTGCTGTGTTTATTCCAGTCCAACGCCAGCATCTCCACATCATGATTGGCCATAGAAGACAGAGGATAGCAATGGAGGAGTCTTTTTCTGATTGGAGGCCTGTGACTAGTGGTGTTCCGCAGGGCTCTGTACTGGGATCTCTGCTGTTTGTGGTTCATATAAATGATTTGGAAGATGATGTAGCTGGTCTGATTAGTAAGTTTGCAGATGACACAAAGATTGCTGAAGTTGCGGATAGTGATGAACATTGTCAGAGAATACAGCAAATATAGATAGGCTGGAAAATTAGGCGGACAAATGGCAGATGGAATTCAATCCAGATAAATTGCTCCTTGGTTACTTAGATGTGGTGGGCGAGCTGCCAATTTTGGTGCCCACCCATCCTCCGTATAATGGGGGCGAGCAGCTCTCCTATTTTCCTTTACCATCCTCCACTCCTTCCAACACCCTGCCAGAAACAGCTCCAGTGGCATGTAATGCAGCACAAAATGTATATTCTTGAAGCAAAAGGAAAAAGGTCCTTGATTAGCATCAAAAGATTTCAGCCTCCAGATACTAAAACAAAATCTGCCTTCCTCATATCATTCTTCAATAACTCCTTGTTTCATTTGAAAAATATCCGCTTACTTATTTGCTTTGCTTACACACCTATGATTAATAGGCTGGATGCCAATTTGAATATCAATTTTTGAAGCTCTGATAGAAAATGTGATTTTGCCAGTTTACTGTCTTTCAATTTTACATGTCAAAGATCACAGTTGTTACTTGTGTCAGCAGCAAACATATGGTTGTGTAGACAGATGGTCACTGTAACATTATGCAGTTCCTTTATTCTCTGAAGAAATGTGTCAAAGTTCATAATGCTGTCCAAGACATTATAAGGTAGAAAATAGGAGAGATGGTGAGAATGAAGTTCAGGGTTCACAGGGCATTAGTAATCTCCAGCCTTCCATATGCTTCAGAGACCTGGACAACCTAGAACAGGCCAGTTGGTGGCAAGGAAGGTGGTCCAACAGCAGTTCCATCTCCCAAGCCAACATTCCCAGCATCAAAGCTGATCACTCAAAACTACCTCCAGGTTATGTTGTTTATACAGCTGACTGAGACTCCCAAAGCTCAATTCAGAGCTCAGGCAGGATATTCCTAGCAGGACAGCGGAAAGGCTTTAGGGCTATCCTCAAAGCCTCCCTGAAGAGGTCAAACATCCCTGCCAACTCCTGGGAGTCCCTGGCCTGTGACTGAGCAAAATATCTTCTAGAGGCAAATAAATAGCAAAAATGTAAGAGGAGGCATAGGGCAAATAAGGGGGCAAAATGGGGATCTATATGGAGACAGAAGGCATAGCTAAGGTACGAATTAAGAATGTTGCATCTGTCTTTTTAATGAGGCTGGTGCTCCCAAAGTCATGAAAGAGGAGGTAGAAACATAGAAAATAGGCGCAGGAGAAGGCCATTCAGCCCTTCAAGTGTGCACCCCTTTCAATATGAGCATAACTGATCATGCACTTTCAGTATCCCACTACCGCTTTCTCACCATAGCCCCTCGATCCCTTTAGCCACAAGGGCCATGTCCAATTTGCTTTTGATCATATCTAACGAACTGGCCCCAACAGCTTTCTGTGAGAGAGAAAGAGTTGGCTGAGAGGAGATTCGATCGAGGTGTTCAATATCATGAGGGGTCTTGTCAGGGTAGATAAGGAGAGACTGTTTCCACCAGCTGAAGGGTGGGGAACCAGAGAACACTGACTGAAAATGTTTGGAAAAAGAACCAAAAGCAACATGAGAAAAATTTTTTTTTTTTACACACAGCAAGTGGTTTGGATCTGGAATGCACTGCCTGAGGTGGAGACAGCTTCAATCCATTGGCTTTTATGGGGGAATTGGGCAAGTGCCTGAAGAGAAAAAATTGCAGGGCAATGGCGAAAAGAGCAGGGGAACGGAATAGGCTAAGCTGCCTTTCCAGATAGCTGGGCAAGGAAGGTGGTCCAACAGCAGTTCCATCTCCCACAAGGGGCTGAATGGGCTTCCATATTGTCACCATTCTATGTTCCCATCCATTTCCACCTTAAGGACTGAAAAGATTGATTCCTTTAGCTTCTTCATCTCCATTGAAGTCTTTGTTATCTCTTCAGATGCTGCAGCACTTCCACCATGACAGGTCACCTTTTGCATATCTGGGGTAATGGAGGCTAGAAGTCCCACCTGCTTATGAGCAAAACCAGAATTCAGCAGAGATGTGTTGGTAAGACAAAAAGTAGAGGTGAATTTCAAAGTGGCCTGAATTTTAAAGTTACCTGCTGAAACCTCTGACTGATGTTCTCCACTCCCACCAGTTTAAAATAACTTAATTACATTAAAAATTGAACTATCTTCTAACTGGAATTAATCAGTGTAAATGATGTGGGAAATTAGGAATTTATTACATATAAAAAAGTGTATTGTTGGATAATTTGAATGAAGTAACCACAAAAGTTCAATGAGCAATTAGAATTGTTCACCCAGGAGTATGCATTGCAATGCCCAGCGTTTGTTATTAGATCAAAGAACAGTACAGCACAGGAAAAGGCTCTTTGGCCCTCCAAGCCTGCGCCAATGATGCCCCCTAAATGCCGCTATTGTACCTGCTCCCAACACCTCCCTGGGCAGCACGTTCCAGACATTCACCACCCTCTGTGTAAAACTGTTAAATTTTAACAGCAGCAACAGGGCGGCACAGTGGCACAGCGCCAGGGACCTGGGTTTAATTCCAGTCACTGTCTGGAGTTTGCACATTCTCCTCGAGTCTATGTGGGCTTCCTCCGGATGCTCCCGTTCTGTCCTGCAATTCAAAGATGTGGAGGTTTGGTGGATTGGCCATGCTAAATCGCCCTTTAGTGTTATTGAGATTAGGGGGGTAAATATATGGGGTTATGGGGATAGGGCCTGGGTGGGATTGTTGTTAGTACAGGCTTGGTGAGCCAAATGGTCTCCTTCTGCACTGTAGATCCTATAATTCAGAAGCTCCTGAATGTGGGAGCAGTTGATGTTGTCCTCATGGTCTGTCAGGCAGGATTCAAATACAAATGGATGCAGCACATCATTTTAAAACAAAAATCTGGCCAACAGAAATGGATCAGTCAGGCAAACATGACTTAAAAATCAAAGCATTTCAGTGCATTAAGGCCTTTCAGTGGTTAATTCAAAGAAGGATGAAAAGGGAATACGGTGAAGTTCAACACAGCAGTCAGTCATTTCAAGTATCTTAAAAACATCAAAATGTGCTGGCGCTAAATTCTCAGATATTGTTAGATATGAAGATTCTGTTTGCAAGCGTCAGCCCTGCAAAGGTCACAGCAGGAGGTGTGTAGCAATTTCAGGACAAGTCAAAAAACACCTTCAACATCTTGTGTGGACAATTCTAATTTTACAGCGAACTTGTCGATCCGCTTGTATTTCCAAAAAGAAAAATAAAAGCCTTGCTTCACATTTATCACATTTTATTTCCCCGCAGTAAATGATATAAGCAATACCGGTCATCAGTTAATTACTATTCAATCCCACAGAATCGCAGATGTTTTGATAAGTCTTCTTCAGCACTGAAACAAGTTCAGGTGGGATTATAAATAAGAACATAAGAACATAAGAAATAGGAGCAGCAGTAGGCCATCTAGCCTTTCGAGCCTGCCCCGCCATTCAATAAGATCATGGCTGATCTGAAGTGGATCAGTTCCATTTTCCCGCTTTCTCCCCATAAGCCTTAATTCCCCTGTCTATCAATCAGAAACCTATCTACCTGTGACTTAAATATATTTAGCGAGGTAGCCTCCACCACTTCAACGGGCAGAGAATTCCAGAGATTCACCACCCTTTTGAGTGAAGAAGTTCCTCCTTAACTCTGATCTTAGCTGCGCCCCCCCTTATCTTGAGGCTGTGCCCTCTAGTCCTGCTATCCTTTCTAAGCGGGAAGAATCTCTCTACTACCCTATCCATCCCCTTCATTATCTTATACGTCTCTATAAGATCCCCCCTCATCCTTCTGAACTCCAACGAGTACAGACCCAGTCTATTTAGTCTCTCTTCATAGGCCAACCCCCTCATCTCCGGTATCAGCCTAGTGAACCTCCTCTGCACTCCCTCTCAGGCCAATATATCCTTCTCTTTTCCAATTGAAAATAATTTATAATACAGATAAATATGCATGTGCAACTCCTATTGCACAGGCAATACATTGCTGTCTGCATTATTTTCATGCAGGCATCAGACTTGTGCTGAGAGAGAAATGCTCCGCACTGGAATGCTCCAGAGCAAGATGATGCTGGAAAGCTAGCATGCAGGCAGGCAGATAAAACAATGCGCCCACCAGTCTTTCTTCTCCTTCCCACCCACCCCTAAAATTCTGCCCCAAATGTGTTCAGCTCCATAGAGCAATCGTAGATTTCACAACACAGTACCATCCCAATGTGTCAAGCGCCTGACAGATGAATGCAGAAGAATGACGCAGACATCACTTGTGTCAGGAGCATTATGCAAGTAAAACAGGGCTAACATTGTAATCGGTCCACGGTGGGCACCAGTTTGTGAGCTGCAATCAATCAGATCAGCTTGCCTGTCAAAGCTAAGCAACACAGTCTGATTTATCCTCGCGTAGCTTTTTAAATACATAAGTCAAAAAATGTGCCATCATTGCAGGGACTTGCTAGAATATTTTTGATAGGAGGGATAAAATTCAGTGAGATATGCAACCTAATTGAACAAATTGATACCAAGTTTCAAATATAGTGCATAGGCGCTTGGGAACATTTACCATCCCTGCCTTGAAATCACCCACCATAATGGAGCAAATGATTCACATCTTTCAATATTCTCTGTTTCTATTCTCAAAGTCTGAAATAATTATACACATGAGCGCAGTGTTATTTTACTTTCTGGCTCACTGGGCAGAATTCTCCTGTGGCCCTGCCGGCAGTTTGAATGGAGGATGTGGATGAGAGGATTTCAGCAGGAGCCCAAAAATCGTCTTTACGTGGCGTGAATTTCCCGCGATTTTCCGTTGGTCCCCGTCATGTAGGTTTGGGAAACCCACTGATGGCTGGTGTGAAATTGACCTGCGTCCCACCAATGGGATGCAGATAGATGCCTAATAGGAATCTTTCCCCCATGCTCAATTAAGAGCAGCACAGTGGCACTGTGGTTAGCACTGTTGCCTCACAGCAGCAATTCCAGCCTTTTGTGACTGTGTGGAGTTGGTACATTCTCCCTGTGTCTGCGTGGGTTTCCTCTGGACGCTCCAATTTCCTTCCACAATCCAAAGATGTGCAGGTTAGACGGATTGGCTATGCTAAATTGCCCCTTAGTAGTCAAAGATGTGTAGGTTAGGGGGTTTAGCAGGTTAAATACATGGGTTTATGGGGATAGTACTTGGGTCAGATATTCTGATGGAGTTTCGGTGTAGGCTCGATGGGCCGAATGGCCTTCTTCTGCACTATAGAAGTTCTCTTATATGATTCTATGAATTGTTCGCTATGCCATCTGACCAGAATACATCTGGAATAACATGGCGTGCAGGTGTCAGTATGCCTGAAGTATGCCTGGCGCTGCTTCTAGAGTTCGGGATGAAGGTAACCAGCAGAGAGGGGGGGGGGGGGGGCGGGGGGGGACCGCATCAATCAATTGGATCTTCCAGCTTCAGAGTCATCGAAAAGGTCCATCTTCCATCCTCAGAGTGTTTCTGGAGATGTGTTTTCTTTCTTCAACTGTGGGTCAGTGACGCTAGGTGCCTTTTAAATATGGTACCCACAAATAACAGGGATCAAGCAAGTCCTGCCCGATAAAAATGATACTAAACCTCTTGATGCACAATTCATGAGGTAGGGCCTGCTATACATTATAAAGAACAAAGAACAAAATCAGCCTGGGAAACAGGCCCTTCGGCCCAACGAGCCCGCGCCGCCATCTCAACACCACCAGTCCCCCTCTCCACCCACGACCCCTGTCTAATGTTTTATGGCCATCCAGATTGAGGGAATCTGATTATGGACTCCCATCGACCTCTGCAACACTCCCCATCGCTGTCACTGACCTCCCAAAAGGGGGAGTACCGAACAATATTTTCTAGAATTTATCTATGAGGATATATATATGATATGTATACACTCCACTGCACAATCCTCAGATCACAAAACAAAACCAACACCACATAACTCCCCAAGCCCCTGCTCCCTCCTTTGCTTTAATAGATGGAAAAAATACTGGCCATAGGTAGCACTCCACATAAAAAACCTCAGCCATCGAGCACAGCTGTATTATGAGTCAGTTCTCAGAAAAGCTGCTAACTACTTATCACCCTGCAGAAATGATGTAAGCAGGGGCACAAACAGTTATATTGGGTGCTAAATCAAAGTGCTAGCAGCATCAAAGCAATCCAATGGTTTAAACTGACAGTAAACAGTAGGCTGAAGATTAAATGCTTCAAACCGAAGAGAAATGCTGAAAGATGTTATAAACTACCGTAATGTAAAGATTAATATAAATTAAGGAGTTGCTGTCTCCCATGCGCACTAAAGGGCTGATTTCACAAATGGATAGCACCATCAGGGAGTCTTCTTCAGCAGCCATGCACATCTGGAAATCAGTCATTTTAATGACCAGTCAGTTAAATGAATGAAACATTGTGAGGAACACGCATGGCTAGCAGGCAAGGCTCCCAATTAGGTATTTGTAAAATCATCCCTCTCACATTCATCATTGCTGCACTGAGATTTCACAGTGAAGTTGAGGTGCAAATGCAAATCCTCACCTGTCCCGTTGTTGAGAGTGGTGTTGCACGTCTCCCTGAAGGGGCACTGCTCAGTATAGAGCAAAACTAGATTTAAAACGGCTGCACGGTGGCACAGCGGGTTAGCACTGCTGCCTCACAGCACCAGGACTCACCAGCCTCGAGTGAGAGTCTGCATGGAGTTAACTCGTTCTCCCTGCGTCTGCATGGGTTTCCTCCGGGTGCTCCAATTTCCTCCCACAGTCCAAAGATTAGGTCGATCGGCCATGCTAAACGACCCTAGTGTCAGGGCATTAGCAGGGTTTTAGGGATAGGGCCTGGGTGGGGTTTTGGTCAGGACAGACTCAATGGGCCAAATGGCCTTCTTCTGCACTGTGGGAATTCTATGAACACACCCAGATTAATAATTTTGTCCTCCTGAACAACCTTTAAAGTCGCTGGGAGCTCAAATAAATCATTGTTTCAGCAGTGCTGCTGCCACCACTCGCACGCATTCTGAAGATTTCAGATGCTACTCTTGGGAGGAGGCCTCAGTACATGTGAGAGGTTTGAAAGGTCAAACATTGAGTTTGAACCAAAGAATTTCTAGAGGTGTGCATGTGCCAGGCAGATAGAAATATTTCCTGCTGAAATCCAGACTGTAGCTACTGGTTTTAGACAGGTAGCTGCAATATCAATGAAATATTTCTGCTTTTGCAATAGTTTGGCACCCAGCACACCATGGTCCCCTTGAAGTAGAGGCAAGAGGAGATTGGACAGATGCGTTCAAAATTATGAAGGGTTTAAATAGAGTAGATCAGAATCAACTGCTTCCAGTGGTACAGTGGTCAGTAAGTAGAGTATACAGACTTCGGGCAATTGTCATAAGAACTGGAAGAGACAAATGAAAAATTTTTCTTGAAACACAGGAAGTTATAAAGGTTTGGAAAACAATGTCTGAAAATAGGAGCAGGAGGAGGCTATTTGGCCCTTCAAGCCTGCTCTGCCATTCATTATGATCATGGCTGATCATGCAACTCAATAGCCTGATCCCACCTTCCCCCCAGCCCCTCCATCCCCCCATACGCTTTGATCCCCTTCGCCTCAAATGTTATATCTAATTGTTCCATGAAAACATTCAATGTTTTAGCCTCAACTACTTTCTGTGGCAGCAAATGCCATAGGCTCACCACTCTCTGGTTGAAGAAATTTCTCCTTATCTCTGTCCTAAATGGTCTACCTTGCATCCTCGGACAGTGACCTCTGGTTCTGGACACCCCCACTATGAGCAGCATGGTGCCACAGTGATTAGCACTGCTGCCTCACAACACCATGGGCCCAGGTTCAATTCCAGTCTCAGGTTACTGTCTGTGTGGAATTTGCACATTCTCCCAATGTCTCCGTGGGTTTCCTCCCATAGTCCAAAGATGTGCAGGTTAGGTTGATTGGCCATGCTAGTGCCAGGGGGACTAGCAAGGTAAATATGAGGGAATATGGCCCTGTTGGGATTGGGGTTGGTGCAGACTCTATGGGCCAAATGGCCTCCTTCTGCACTATAGGGATTCTATGAGCAGAAACATCCTCTTTGCATCTACTCTGTCCAGTCCTGTTAGAATTTTATAGGCTTCCAAGAGATCCTCTCTCATTCTTCTGAACTCCAGTGAATATACTTCTTAACCAACTCTATCTCTCCTCATACATCAGCCCCAACATCCCAGGAATCAGTCTTGTGAAGTGTAAAGGAGAAGGTTCAGTGCTTTTAAAAGGGAATTGAATAAATATGTGAAGGGACAATAATGACATGTCCATGGATAGTGGAGCAGATGGGTGGGATTAATTCGATAGATCTCCCAGGGAGATGGCAGAGGCATGATGTGTTAAATGACCTCTTTCCCTTGTGTACCATACTATGATACCATCACAAGTACAAACTTAGTTCAAATATTCCAAAATGAAATGGTCAATGTTCTTGGTTAAACTAGTTTTAGATAGGGGACATTTTCCCTTCAGCAGGAGCCTTGCAGGTCAACCAACCTTTGTAGTGCCAGTCTGGTTTTCATCTCAATAATTTCCATGGAAATTTAGCAAGTTGTGCAACCACTCTGCCAATTTACTGCCTAAACTGTGAGTGTCCTCCTGAGAGTTATTAAACTCAGATATAGGGTGGGGTTCTCCAGCAATGCGCACCCCAAAACTGAAAATTCCCACCCAAAACTCAACAGATCTTTAAACGGTCCACCAAATTTTCTGTTTTGCCTGTTATGATTCTCACGGTGGGTGAGACAGGGGAATTTCAGCCACAATTTATTCCAGTGAATGCTTAGGCTTAGGGCAGACTAGCTAAACAGAAACAACACAAAGTGCTAGAAATGATCAGCAGGTCAGGCAGCACCAGTGGAGAGAGAAAAGGATTTAACCTTTCAGATCGATGGCCTTCCATTTGATAATGTCACCAGCCTGGAACGTTAGGCTGGAATTGTATGCTGCCCTAGTCTAACCTGCCCACAACCTACCCACCTGCCACCTATCCAGCCAGCCCAGTCCTCACTGCAATTGTGCAAAATGGCAGAAATGGCACTGGGTGCCTGCTAAGCCAATGGATCATTTGAAGCCTTTAAATAGCCAATTAAAACTCACTCTCCTGTCAGCACTGGGGTTAAACCAGCAACTGGAGAGGCTGACATCAAGTGGCAGTCCAGCAATTTGTCTGTGTGAGTTGGGTGGCACACTGGGGTCGATTCAGTCCTCAAACAACCCCTGGGCCTATCAGAGGGCTTTCCCTACTCCCACCTCAAGCGTTCACTAGCAGTTGCTGTGTGCGTCGCAGGCTGGAGACATTTCCATCCGATTGTCGGCCTGGGACATGCACACCTTCAGAATTCCAATCACTTGTATTTCAAAATCTATATTTGGCTTCTCAAATCTTTCAAGTGTGCAGCATGCCCTGCCTCTCCCCACCTCCACTGCGCCCCCTCCCCACCAGCTTCCCCACCATTGACCTCTCCACCCATCCATCCTGCCTCTGCACCAGGCCTGGCAGCTTGGCACCCAACGAGACCTCCAAATCAAATGGTAGAAGAGTCCACCCTGAACTGTCGGCGTGGTGTTGGCCTCTAATTGACCAGCAGCTCCCTGAGGTGGAACTTCCTGCTCCTGATGGGATGGAAATCGCACCGCCAGAATGTTAGTGATCAATTGGCCATTTGGCTGCAGGGTACTCTGTGTTTCCCTCAGTGGGGGCTCCCCAGACTTACTTAGCTGGGGGATAAATGGAATCTGACGCCTTGTATTATCCAGCCTGTTAGCCCTGATTCTATCTTCACACATTCTGCTAGGTATGCTAATAATTTCACATTTTTTGCTTGTATTTCAGTTTTTTTATATATGTGTGTGCATTTGAGTCCATCCTAATTTACATGTTATATTCCCCTGCTCCTCCTTCTTCAGGCTTGGTTCTATGTTCACCATCTAATTAATATGTTGCTAAACCAAGTAAAGTGGCAGAATTTTTTTCTGTCCACGTTGCAGTACTATGAGCCATAAAACACAAAGCCACTTCTTCGAAAAATATATAGTCCCAGGACTGAATAGAAAAGTATTCATTGGTTTTCCTGAACAACATTCATCAGTTTAAATTACTACACAGTACATCACTGCGGACATGACTTTTGAGGTCCCACATTGCTTCTTGTTCCATCACTGAACATATGGATTGGAAAAATCAATAGGCTCTGAGGGATAGGATCAAGGATTCAACACAAAATGAAGGCCACAAAGTTTTACTGGGGCGGGTGACTTGGTCAAAGGCACTTTCTTTCAGTATAAGCAAATGTACGGATAAGCATTAAAATGAAAATGCATTTCTTAAAACTTTACTTAATGCTGACTGAAGGACGAATATCAAAATAATTACCTTTCGGCAAAGACCCTCAAGTTTCATCTATGAAGAATAATAATTCAGCACATTCAGCAGGCAAAAACTAAGTATGTGCAAAAATATCTGAATCTTGGCAAGCCATTCATCAGGAACAATATGGAGTACTAATTCATTATCGTGTTCAAGTACTGATCCCGTCGAGCAATCCAACCTGCCTGACATAAAGTTAACATAACAAAAGTAGGTCGTTCAGCCCTTTGAGTCTGTTTTGCCATTCAATTAAATTCGTATCAGGTTTTTACCTTAACTACATCTACTGACTGAATGAAATCTGATAATTCATTAACGCCTTTATGATACATGGACGGCTCATATTTCTAGATGGATAATGAGGTATACTGGACAAGGAGTGTGCTGTCAGAGAAATCAAAGCGATTTAAGATGGCGAGGAGAACAGATAGCTACGTGGCTGGAGAGCATAAAAGTTTCTGTCCCTTCCATTAGTGCCTGTGGTAGCATGGCCCCTTTTAGGGGAACGTTCCCTAAGGGCCATGCAATCGGGGCCGGATCCTGTGGAGTATCAAGGCAGGAAGCTGAGCCAATTGAGCGCAGATCTGGGGTCGAGGGAAGATCCACAGTGGAAGCCGAGAAGGAAGAGTGTACAGTCGCACAGTTATTCCGTCTGTTACTGCTTGAGGGTATCTTTACTTACTGGTCAGCAATACAGTCTTTTGCTTAGCCTCAATGAGTCGCCCTCCTTTTATCACGGTGCCAAATTCAGTGGGATGAAGGAAGGGAGAGGGGGAGAGCTGAAGTGACAGGAATATCTAACCCTACAGCTACAAACTTTTCTTTTCAAAATGTACAAGCTATTAGCATTACACTTTGGAGACATACTCCTGGGTTTGCTCACACTTTCACTTTATTCTCTTTGATTCATCACATTTTCAGGTGCTTAAAATTAATTCATAAAATGACAGCAAATCGTAACTCAGTAGCTGGCAAATGCACAAATTAAGCGTAAACCAAGCAGCAATGAATCAAGTGTGAAAAATAACGTTTCCCATAAAGCAAGCAGATTAATTATACAAATTATTTGCATTTTTCTTCTCGTTAGCCTGTTAAAGTTACTAACAAATGAGCACAGAGATTTCTGCCTGAGAAGCTTCATTATGGCTTAAAGTAAAGTTTTAACATGTTAAAAACAAAGCTTTTGTCTAAGCTCCCTCTAGACTTGACGATCCAATGTTCTCTTCATTGATTTCTCATCTTCCACCCCAAGCCTGAGTTCATTCAAAACTCTGCTGCCCTATCCAATTCAGAGACCAGTGTCCTGGATCTCAATAAAGGCCATTATGATGGTATGAGGCATACATTGGCCACGGCGGACTAGGAAGCATTATTGAATGGAAAGACAGTGGACAGGCAATGGCAGGTATTTAAAGAACAAATAGGTGAACTCCAAAAGTTGTTTATTCCTATTCGATGCAAGAGTGGTAAGGGACTGGCTTACAAGAGAAATCAGAGGTAGTATCAGATTCAAGGAAGAAGTGTACAAATTGTCAAGAAAAAGCAATAGGCCTGACGATTGGCAGCAAAGGAGGACCAAGGGACTGATTAAGAAGGGAAATCAGAGTATGAAAGTATGCTAGCAGTGAACATAAAAACTGAATGGAGAAGTTTTAATACATATGTAAAGAGAAAAAAATTGACAAAAATGAACGTAGGCCCCTTACAGTCGAATTCATAATGGGGAATAAAGAAATAGCTGAGGAATTAAATTTGTACTTTGCTTCAGTCTTCACACAGGAAGACATTAATAATGTACCAGAAGAGCTAAAAGAAACATGTTTTAGTGAGGAGCTGAAGGAAATTGGTTTTGGGGAAATTGATGGGATTGAAGGTCGATAAATCGCCAGATCCTGATAATCTTTATCCCAAAGTAGTTAAGGAATTGGGCCCTGGAAATAATAGATCCTTTGGTGGTTATTTTCAAAATTCTTTGAACTCTGTAATAGTTCCTACAGATTGGAGGGTTGCTAATGTAAGACCACTATTCAAAAAGGACAGAGACAAAACAGGGAACTGTAGACCAATGAGCCTAATGTCGGTACTGGGGAATTTGCTGGAATTCATTATCAAGGATTTCATAACTCGACAATTGGAAGGCAGTGGTATAATCAAACAAAATCAGCATAGAATTACATAAGGAAAATCATGCTCGATGAATCTATTGGAGTTCTTTGATGATGTAACTAGTAGAGTTGACCAAGGAAAATCAGTGGATGTGGTTTATTTAGATTTTCAGTAGGCTTTCAACAAGGTCTCACATAACAGAGTACTACGTAAAGTTAAAGCACACGGGATTGCAGGTAATGTTTTGAGATGGATAAAAAGCTGGTTAGCAGATAGGAAGCAAAGAGTTGGCATAAATGGGTCTTTTTTCTGATTGGCAATGGGTGAAAATGGGGTTTCACGGGGATTTGTGCTAGGATCCCTCGTATGTAATTAATACATTACATATTAATAATTTGGAAGAGGGAAGTGAAAGTATCATCTCCAAATTTGCAGATGATACAAAGATGACCCAAAGAAGGTGAGCTGTGAAGAGGATGCAGAAATGCTTCAACGTGATTTGGACAGGCTGAGTGTGTGGGCATGTACATGGCAGATCAATATAATGTGGATAAATGTAAGGTTATCCACTTTAGTAGCAATAATAGGAAGGCTGATTATTACTTGGATGCAAGTAAACTGAGAGAGGTGGATACTCAACAAGACCTTGATGTCCTCGTGCATCAGTTGTT
Source organism: Carcharhinus amblyrhynchos (assembly GCF_965287045.1). Lineage (NCBI taxonomy): Eukaryota > Metazoa > Chordata > Chondrichthyes > Carcharhiniformes > Carcharhinidae > Carcharhinus > Carcharhinus amblyrhynchos. The sequence continues at coordinate 17,970,647 of NC_137327.1, forward strand.
GAAAGCAAGCCTTCAGGTACAGCAGGCTGTAAAGAAGGCAAATGGTATGTTGGTCTTCATAGTGAGAGTACTTTCAGTACAAGGATAGGGATGTTTTGCTGCAATTGTATAAGGTGTTGGTAAGGCAACACCAGGAGTATTGTGTGAAGTTTTGCTGTCCCTATCTGATGGAGGATGCCCTTGCTGTAGAGGGAGTACACCGAAGGTTTATCAGGCTGATTCCTGGGATGGCCGGTTTGTCTTATGAGAGATTACATTAGCTACGACCTTACTCATTGGAGTTTAGAAAAATGAGAAGTGATCTGAAGGAAATGTAAAAAATTCTAACAGGGTTAGGCAGGGTAGATTCAGAAGTAATGTTCCCAGTGATGGGAGAGTCCAGAACAAGTTTGAGGATAAGGGATAAACCTTTTGGAAACAAGGTGAGGAGAAACTTTTCGCCTAGAATATGTGGAATGCACTATCACAGAATGTAGTTGAGGGCAAAATGTTGTCTGATTTCAAGAAAAAAAATAGATATAGCTCTTGGGGCTAAAGGGATCAAGGGATATGCGGGGAAAGGGGGATCAGGATATTGAATTTGATGATCAGCCATGACCAAAATGAATGGTGGAGGAACCTTGAAAGGTGGACTGGCCTACTCCTGCTTCTAGTTTCTATATTTCTATGCATTCTAACCCACTGTCCTGTCCACTTATCATCCCACTGCTCACCAACCTAAGTCCAGCAGCACCTCAATTTTAATATTCTTGACCTTGTTTATAGATCACTCCACTGCTCCCTATTTCTGTAATCATTTCCGGCCACACAACCTTTCAAGATATCCGCGCATTCTGACATCTTGCATAGGAAAATAGGATGTCGGAACATCGGGCTTAGGAGGAGGCCATTCAGCTCTTTGAGCCTGCCCTGTTATTCAGCAAGATTATGGTTGATCTTGCCTTCTGTCCCACCATAACACTGGTCTGTCAAAAATCTATCCAACTTTGCCCTGAATAACTTCAATGATCAGGCCTCCACAGCTTTCTGGAGAAGAATATTCCACATTTAAAGACTCTTTGGGAGAAAATATTCCCCCCTTCCCTCATTCCCATCGGTATCTACCCTATCAAATTCCTTTAGGATCTTGTATGTTTCAATAAGATCACCACTCATTCTTCCAAACTCCAGCGTATAGGCTCAACCTGTTGTGAAGTTTTCTAAGTCTTCCAAAGTGAAGAAATACTTATTCCATGTCTCTAGCATTTCTTTGTTTTCCATTATTAATTTCCCAGGCTCAGTCTCTAGAGGACCAACACAACTCTAACTATCTGCTCGTATATTATTGGCTAGCTTTCTCTCATACTCTTTTCTCTGTGATGTGAGATAAAATCTTTTTCACATAGCAAATGGTTCGGGTCTGGAATGCACTGGAAGTGTGGTGGAGACAGATTCAATCGAGGTAGTCAAGAGGGCATTAGATGATTACTTGGATAGAAACAAAAGGCAGTGGAATGACATTAAGTCATAATGTTTATTTGGAGAGCCAGTGCAGGCAGGATGGCCAAATGGCCTCCTTCTGTGCTGCAACAATTCTGTGAGTCTCCATCTTTATCATGATTTGATTATTCTTTGTTAGTATTTATGTGATCAATCATCTGACCTACCATTAGTCTTTGCAGATTTATACATGGTGACACAATGGTTAGCACTGCTGCCTCACAGCACCAGGGACCCAGGTTCGATTCCTGGATTGGGTCACTGTCTGGGTGGAGTTTGCTCATTCTCCTGTATCTGCCTGGGTTTCGTCTGGGTGCTCTGGTTTCCTCCCACATCCAAAGACGTGCAGGTTAGATGATGATTGGCCATGCTAAATTGTCCCTTAGTGTCAGGGGGACAAGCTAGGGTAAATGCTTGGGATTGTGAGGAGAGGGCCTAGGTGGGATTGGGGTCGATGCAGGCTCAATAGGCCGAATGGCCTCCTTCTGCACTGTAAGATTCTATTCTATGATTTGCTCCTTTACTGTCTTATTCAACTGCAGATGATACACCCTCCTCAAAGATTCTGGGTGGTATTATCCCAAAAAAATTCTAAGTGCTGAATTTGCATGAAAACTGGAGTAATTTACGCTGCTTTTTTCAGTGGGAGTTTAGACTAGAATCTCCCACGGTCTGTGCACTAAAGAGGCCACCAGCATGAATATCATTATAAATCAGAGGGTGGGGCCTATTTCCACCCAGGAAGCTGAAACCAGTGGGCCTCTGTGCATGCACACTGTCAACCTCTCTACTGCTGGCCAGCTCAAATCACTGACCATCCCAGCAACCGCCACAATGCTGCCTCTCCGACTTCCCCCCACCATGGTCCGATTGCGGGCCCCCTGACCATTCCCAGGCCAGCCTCGACACCCTTTCCTAGGCTGCCCTGATCCCCAGAATCCCACCCAACAGTTACCCCCCCCGGCAAAGCAGGTCCACCCTTCCCCTCCCCACAGCCCGTCCCGATCACTGGCCACCAAACTCAACGGCAGAGTGGCAGCGGGGGACCTCCCCCCACCCACACTGATCACCCTCTAGGCCTGCCCCCATCAGACCCCACCCCCACAGCCAGATGGGCAATGCTAAGTTGCCTGCTGGACATGGACACTTTGCCCCTTGGGCAAATCAATGCATCACATCTAATTTAGTGAAATAATCATAACATTTTAAAAACCATCAAGTTCATCTTTGGCATCCAACACAAAGGTTGGAATGTTATGACCATTCACGCCGGTGAGATTTTCCCAACCCATTGCACGAGCAGAGATTTGGCTGGCACCAAATTCTCCGATTTTGCTGCAGTGAGAGATTGATGTGAACGGCCGCTAAGATCAGGCCCAAAGAGATCACTCAATTCACCTTGAGATATTTTGGCCGTGGCGCCACTCTGAATCAGGTTTGGCATTTTCAGTTTCAGAATTATCCCTCCACAACAAATCAGCTTCCTCTCCATCTATCCACTCAATTGGATATTCCACATTTCTTTCAACAATCTGTTCACAATTAGTGGATTCATTGCATTCTGCGATCTGATGTTGAATTTTTCTACTCCACATTTCAGTTCCTGGAAGTATTCATGAGCATTTCATCCACATTGCAATGTGACACACAGGGTGTTCATATTTTGTTGGTCTGTGGTGATGGGGATTGTCCATTAGAGACCTGATGTTCCGTGCAGTCATTTAGAGGGGGTGGTAGATGTCCGTGCATGAATCTTTTTTATCTGGGATGGCCGTTGCACACCAACTATCACACAGTCCTGACAGCACAAACTACTTTGGCTAAGAGTTGCTGTGGAGGTGTAGTGGATGTTCGATGGTCAGACAAGACAGAAGATGTCTCAACATTCAATTTGTAAAATAAAATGACAATTGGGGTCAAAAGGTTTTGGGGTTATAGTGAATGAGGAAAAGCTGTCAAAAGAAAGTAATCTAAAACCCACACTTAAAGTCCCCATACTAGGCTCATCATCACAGAATATTTACTATCATCACAAATAGGCTTACATTAACACTGCAATGAAGCTACTGCCACACTCCAGCATCTGTTCGGATATACTGAGGGAGAATTTAGCACGGCCAAGGCATCTAACCAGCACGTCTGTAGGACTGTAGGAGGAAACCACAGCACCCAGAGGAAACCCACACAGACATGAGGAGGACGTGCAAACTCCACACATATACACTGACCCAGCCGGGAATCGAACCACAGTCCCTAGCACTGTGAGGCAGCAATGTTAACCACTGTGTTGCCCCATAACATGAACATTGCTACAAACATTAACATTTCTACCAGTAAAGAGATATTAATTAATAAATGAGGGGCTTACGTGGCACTGCATTTTTCAATATTGTCCTTTTATGTCAGGTTATTTTATGGCTTAAATGGTGCTAAGTAAAAATAGTTGGGTAGGTTCCAGCCACAGATCCAAGCCCACAGCAGAAAAGTGTCTATAATTTACCTTTAATTACATCTTGTACAGTGAAATCATCAGTCTAGCAGTTACTTGGTGACTGAATTTTTATCTTTACGTTCAGAGTGGTACTGTTTGGGATGCTAGTCTGAGTTTTGATGTTCAAGCGCGCTGTTGAGAACCGCATAATGTGACCATAACTGTGCTTTCTACCTGGCCCCATCCCTGACCCAGCATCGTTTGGTGCTGACACTGAACAAAATAAAAAAATAAATGGTGAAGTATTTTATTGTCTGGTCCGAACATCACTCACCTGCTGGGAACAAGATATATATTACCTTGCAGCTGTTACTGCCGTTATTTCGACCGAGCCAGAGTGGTGTCTAGCTTTACAACAAGATAGCATCACAAGGAAATGAATAAACCCAATGATGATAACTGCGATTATAACTTTAACATTGAATCATTTTTGTCAACACCATCTTTTTTGTAATTCTACCTTTAGCACATGTTTTGTTTGTCATCAGCCCACTGGGAAGTTCAAAAATGGAGTTGGATGATGATCCCAATTTGTTAAAAACAAATTTACATCTTCTTTTGATTCCTGGTACACAAATACACTACCTGCTTCCAGAAAGTACAAGTTAAACAGATTTTTATTAGCATTTATATTAGCAATCTGCTAAATCAACATGCACAGATGGAACAAGGACTCAGTTGAGATTTTCCAGAATGGAGCCAGTAATTCAGTGTTAGGACTGATCGGCAATCAAAATCCAACAACAGGGACGGGTTGCTGGGTTAAGGTACTGAGATCTGATATTTTATGGACTTATCCATAAAGTATAATGGGATAGTTTTAAAGTTCAGAGGCTTTCAATCATGCAAATGCCTCATCTTCACCAAGGTATACAGCTGATAACTCATTCATGCTGTGTTTTATTGACTACTGTGTCCAAGTTATTTTTTCCCCCCTGAACAATAAGATAACAGATGGAATATCTGGTTTAAGCAATTATCAGAGTAGTTTGTATTTCCTGGACTGCAAGTAAGGGTGTTTCAGGACATAATTCATTCCATTTTTCTTAAAGATATATGTATTTGAATATTATGACTGTGCACAAAAGAGACAAACACGCTAATATTTCAGCTTTCAATAATTTTTCTATGATTATATAGCTCAGTAAAGATTTGATGTGGAGCCTAAGAAGGCATTAAGGACATTCTGAAAGTGAGCCCCAAGTTACATGAATGTCCGATCAATAGTGTTGATGAGTAAAGGCAAGATAATCGGTAAGGGTTACGTTACTTGGCAAACTGGAGAGTTATCCACAAAACAGAACCCCGAGATAATAGCTTTGGGGGAATAAAAGTTCACCTGAATTAGCAATCTCAGATTTACAATCATGGTGTGGTGTTGAACATCAGAGAAGTAATCAGAGGGACGTGGTGGCACGGTGGAGAGCACTGCTGCCTCACAGTGCCAGGGACCCGGTTTCAATTCCGGCCTCAGGTCATTGTCTACGTGGAGCTTGTACGTTCGCTCTGTATCTGCGTAAATTTCCTCTAGGTGCTCCAGTTTCCTCCCACACTCCAAAGATGTGCAAGTTAGGTTAATTGGCCATGCTAAATTGCCCCTCAGTATTAGGGAAATTAGGAGGGTAAATATGTGGGGTTACAGCAATAAAGCCTGGGTGGGTTAGTGGTTGATGCAGATTCGATGGGCTGAATGGTCTCCTTCTGCAATGTAGGGATTCTATTCTAATTGCTGGAAGGTTGGAAAACGATAGGAGCAAGGTGCCTCACAGTGCCAGGGACCTGGGTTCGAATCCCAGCTTGGGTCACTGTCTGCATGGTGTTTGCACATTCTCCCTGTGTCTGTGTGGGTTTCCTCCCAGTGTTCCGGTTTCCTTCCACAGTCCAAAAGACGTGCTGGTTTGGTGCATTGGCCATGCTAAAATTCTCCCTCGCCGGAATGTGGCAACTGAAGGATTTTCAGTATAAATTAATTGCAGTGTTAATGTAAGCCTGTTTGTGACACTAATAAATAAACTTAAACTAGCTTTCTTTAAGCTGTGGCATCACTTAACTGAAAATACTGATATGTGCCATAGACAGCCCATTTGGAAATAGATTAAACACAATTAGACAAACAAGGTTTGGAAATAGCCAAATGCGTGTATGAACTCATTTAAATTTGCAAGTACAGGTGGAAGTGCAGAGTACAAGAAAAATGCTGACATTTCAGAGTAATACATTGCTGCAGGGGAAAATAATTTGTGACAGTATTTACAAGTAGCAGCTAAGAGCACTCGGCCACCTTGGTCAATGTTTATTGCATCCTTAGACTGAATCATGTACTTTGGGGAAAAGATGTTGTTGGCTCGTTGCACATAAGCATCTCGGTACACTACTCATAGAAATGCCATTATAAACCTGGCATCGTTTCGATAACAATATAGTCCTCTGGAGATGCAGTTGAAACAATTGTATAGATTCCAGTAATATTGGGAGAAAAGAGTTGAACACAGAAAATGCTGGAAAACAGATCGGGCAGCATCTGTTGAGAGAGATTAGGGATGGACAGCAAAATCTGGTTTTACCAGCAACGTCCAGTTCTCAAGAAAAGAGTGAATCTTTCAGGTCAATGATCTGCCATCGGCATCCCATTGATGCTATCAGCCCAGCTTTTATTCCAGATTTCCACATTCCGTGTTATTTTACTTGGGCACTTGAATAAAATGTGTTTTGGTTAACAGCTGGCTTCGATTAACTATTTTTTTAATTCTCAAATTTCAGGCCATTGTTAGTTATTGCTTTTCCTATTTCTACCTCTTGAGCGTTGGATGCCTCAAATCTACTTTAAATGCGCCATTATTATCAGTGTCAAGTTCGCAGTCTCTTATTTTGCTTACTAATACAACAGATGGCAGTCTTGGAAATCAGTTTTTGTTTTAAATTCAAGTTACTACACCTCATACCATTAAGTCGAGGAGAAGCATAACAAGCAGATTATAGGTTGTTTTGTTTCTAAAATGGAATTAGCTCATGGCTTTATTGTTAAAATATCCACTGAGGGAAATGTCCACATTTAACAAAGAAAGGCTTGTACACATTTAGATCTCATTTCAAGACCACAGGATGTCCCAAAACACTTTTCGGCTAATGAAGTACGTGTGATTTGTAGTCACTGTTGTAAGGCAGCCAATTTGTGCACAGCAAGCTTCCTTCCACAAACAGCAAAGTGATAATGATCAGATAATCTGTCTTTGTGATGCTGATTAAGGGATAAACATTGGCAGAGACATAGTCTTTTGTGAGATAATTTCTTTGGATCTTTTGCATGCAAAGTCCGAAAGACACGCTAATTAGGTGGATTGGCCATGCTAAATTCTCCCTCAGTGTGCCCGAACAGGCGCTGAAGTGTGGCGACTAAGCGATTTTCACAGTAACTTTATTGCCGTGTTAATGTAAGCCTACTTGTGACACCAATAAATAAATTTAAACTTGTCTACCTTAAAGTGCAGCCATAGCTTAGGGTTTAATTGAAAAGAAGGCGCCTCCAACAGTACAGCATTCCATCAGTATGAGACTTCATAGCATTACTACAGTAGAGAAGGAGGCCATTTGGCCCATCAAGTCTGCACCGACTACAATCCCACCCAGTCCTATCCTCACAAAACCCACATATTTACCCTGCTTATCCATTGACACCAAGCAACAATTTATCTTGGCCAATCAACTTAACCCGCACATCTTTGGACTGGGGTGGAAACTGGAGCATCTGGAGGAAACCCATGCAGACATGGGGAGAACGTACAAACTCCACACAGACAGTCACCTGAGGCTGGAATTGAACCCGGGTCCCTGGCGCTGTGAGGCAGCAATGCTAACACACTGCGCCACTTGAATGTTAGCTTTGATTTTTGTGCTCAGGCTCTGGAGTAAGACTTGAACCCACAAACTTTTGACTCAAGGCTGCTTTTCTATTCTTGTTTCCAAAATGGACGTGTTCACGTTTTCTCTTGCTGCTCTGTCACCATTGACCAAGGGCTGCCATTTTAAGCTGGTAAATCTGAACAGAGTCATTTAGACATTTGTGCATTTGGATAAAACTCCTGATAGCAAAACAGCAGCTCATTTTACATGTTTCTTCATTTTTATTTCCAAAATCATCCTCACTGAATTTCCATGTTTAGCATTAATGCCAAGTACTACCTCCACCTCTACTGAGCCCAAGGAAAGAATGGTAGTACCTATTTACAGTTCAATGAAGTCATCACCTGGTTGCTACAATTGGAATTGGCCAGCCCCAGAAATATTATTTGCTTTCATCAGCAGATGCTGATATCAATTTAGAAATGCTTACTGTTAGATCTCTGGGGTATAATTAAAGGTTACGGATTACAAATGATTCAGTTTGACTACTCCGCACTCCAAGGACAAGCGAGTGAGTTTCTTCTATGATGCTCACACAGAATGAACCACAAAGGATGACGTTCCATTTTACCGGCCACCTGAGAAAATGTAATGGAATACGTAAAAAAAAGACTAGTTTTTTTTATTCACGGGATGTGGGCGTCGCTATTTAGGCCAGCATTTATTACCCATCCTTAACTGTCCATTTCGAAGGGCTGTTAAGAGTCACCCACGTTGTTGTGGATCTGGAAGTCACATGTAAGCCAGACTGGGTAAGGATGGCAGATTCCCTTCCTTAAAGGGCATTAATGAACAAGATGGGTTTGTACAACAATTGACAATGGCTGCATGGTCATAGCAAGGTGGCTATTTTCACTGAAGTCAAATTTCACCAGCTGCTGTGGTAGGATTTGAACCTGGGTTTCCAGAGCAGTACCCTTGGTCTTTTGGATTTCTAGTCCAGTGATAATAGCACGAGGCCACTTGGATCCCCCTATATATTGGCCATTTTGGGCTTCTGCCAAAGACCAATTTTACCCCCACTAGCTTTGCATCATGTACAAAGGAGAACATAACCTCCTGCTATTTGTTTGCTCAAGCTATCTGCCAGGTTGTCACCTTGCTCAATGTCAGTGTTCACCTGGCCTATCTGTCACCGGATGGATACACCTGAACCAGTTTTCTGGATTTGTGGTATTTTGGATGCAGTGGGATGAGAGAGGGTGATAGGTTTTGGTTCCTAATCCCCTATGAACTGAATGATGACAAACAGCCTGAACATCACTGGGTGTTGGGTTATTTTTGCATCTCCTGTTTTGAAAAAAGAGATTTATTTTTCTCATCCTTAACTCCCCTACTTCTTCCACTTTTGCATCCTTGATATTACAATATATGTCCTCTTTAACATAATAAAACATCTCACAGGAGCAATATAAAACAAGAATGTCATGAAGATACAAAAGGGCATATTAGGGAAGATGGTCAAAAGCTTAGTCAAAGAGTTAGGTTTTATAGGGGTGTCCAAAAGGAGGAAAACAAGGCAAGAAAGGTATGGAAATGGCATCCCAGAGCTGCCTAAGCAATTGAAGTACAGAAAGCAAAAGTGGAGCCATTAAAATTGGAAATGCACAAGAAGCTAGAATCGAGGAGTGTAGATGTCAACGGTTGTGGGACTGGAAGAGATTACAGAGATAGGGAGAGGGCAAAGCCATGGAGAGATTTGAAATTAAGGATACGAAGTTTAAATTCAAGCTACTGCTTGCCTGGGAGCAGAGGGGTGATCGGAGAATTGGATTTGCAGTGAGTTCAAACACTGGCAGCAAGAGTTTTAGTTGATCCCAAGCTTATAGAAACACAGTAAATAGGAGCAGGAGTTGTACAGCAGGCCTTTCAAGCCTGCTCTACAACTCATGAACACAGTTCATCATCCAACTCAATAGCCTGATTCCACCTTTCCCACATACCCTTTGATCCTCTTTGTCTCAAGTGCTACATCTCACTGTTTTTAAAAGCATTCAATGCTTTAGAATATAGATTGTTGGAGACCGTCAAGATTTTAATAGTTCAGCCTTGAGATAAAATGAACGGAGGTTTCTGCAGGTCATAAGCTGAAATGGAGCAAAGTCGGACCAATTTACAGAGGTAGAAATAGGTGACCTTAGTCATGATACAAATATGTGGTCCAACTTTTCCTGCACAATATTTCTGATGCACCATCACTTTCATAAGTACCACAGCCATTCTTCATTTCTTACCTTTGAAATCCACCTCCAAGAGAAAGATTGTTTTTGTCTTTTGATTCTTTCCTATTGTATATTCCCAGTATTACTCTAATCCTTTTGAATGAACATAGTCACAGATGAGCTCTTAAATCATGAAATAACAACGTTCTGCTCATGCAGAATGTTACTAATATTTTTGGGTCCATCTACATATCAACATACACCTCAGATGGGCTTGCAACTTATGTGGGGTATCGAAAAAGGGATTCATAGATTTCCATAATCATCTGTTTTACACAGTTGCCATTCAAAACTGATCCAATTACTCCAACATTCTCAAACTGCCCTCCACAAACTTCAGTTCTTCCAAAACTCTGGTATCTGTATTGTCTACCGCTGTTAGTTCCACTTGCCCATCATTCTCAACATTGGAAAATTTCAGAGCCAATGTCTCAAATTGAAATGTTACCCATAAATCCCTCAGTGTCATCCAATGGCAGGAAAGGTGCACCAATATCAGTGTTCTCACTCAGGCCAACATCTTCAGCATAGAACCACTGACCATGTTTGATCAGCTCCACTAGGTGGGCTACATCATCCGTATGCCTGACATGAGATTTCCAAGACAAGTGGTCTACTCGGGAGCTTCAATATGGCATGTGAGCCCCAAATGCTTCAAGGACACTCTCAAAGTCTCCTTGAGAAAGTGCAGCATCCCCACCGACACCTCGGAATCCCTGCCCAAAGACTACTCAAAGTAGAGGAAAAGCATCTTGAGAGGAGCCGAACACCTCAAGTTTGATTGCCAACAGCAAGTTGGAGCCAAACATCAACAGCAAAGGAAACACGCCACAACCTGAGCACCCACGCGTCCATTCCTCTAAACACCATCTGTTCCAACAGTGGCAGAGACTGTAAGTCACACATTGGACTCTTCGGTAACCTGAGAATGCATTTTTATGGTGGAAGTAAGTCGTCCTTCATTCCGTGAATCTGTCTAAGAAGAAGAAGCTTTTTACATGACCTTTCTTTCACCTATCATTGTGAAGTATGACTTCAGCCCAAACTCCTGACGTTTTAAAGGGGATCCAACCAAAAAAATTCTAAGTGCTGAATGAGTGCGAAATTGGGAGAGAATCACACCCTTTTTTTGGGCCAGCTCCCAAATCATACAACACTTGGAAAGAAAAAGAGGCAAAATGTGATTCTCGCCAGTAGGGAGAGTGTGCAGCACTTATTCACGCCAGGAAGCCGGCCACTGAGCTGCCAGGGCAGTATTGCACATGTGCTCTAATCTCCCAGTGCACTGTCTATAAGTGTACATCTGTCACGCCCTCCCAGCCCTGCCACTCCCCCCGGCCCCCATTCAGCTGGACATTGCTCACCTTCAGACATCAGCCCCCGCCCCTGCCCCGATGCATCCCTATCTCCCCCCTTCCAGGCCAATCATTAGCCCCAGAATCACCCCACATAGCGAGCCAGTAAGATTCATCTGTTTGACCAAACTTTTGGTCACTTCTGTAAATCTGTCTTTCATGAAATAGGCAAAAGCCTACCATGAAGTCAAGGCTGTCAGTAACAATCTTATTTAATCTTTCAGGGCAATTTTACAACATCACTGCAATAGGGTTGTCAAGAATTGCCAGATTTTTGTGTCCTGTGTAATGGAGGTGCTCTTCTAAACTTTTCAGGTGTCCAACTTTGACAACAAGAATATGCATTAACAGCAAATTCTCTGAGGTATGATAAAATACCAATGCTCTGCTTAGCATAGCTCAATGAGATTTTCTTTGGCACAAGCTCCAATATATCTTTTAATTTATTTTTCCTTCAGCATTTTCATTTTCCATTTGGGCTGCAAACTGACAGCTTGGCATTTTAAATAAGCCTCATGATCCAACTGGTATGATTTAAATCCAGCAAATCAAAGGCTAGGATGAAGGCACTAAACTAAACTCAAAAACATCCTTTGCAATTTAGTTCATGTTACTGGGATCTGCCCTCATATCAAGTAGGGTTAAGCAATTGTTGAGCATCCTCTGCATCCAACAGCATCCATACTTCTCTGATAGCTTTAATTAACTCATGGTCATGAGTTAGCACTTGAGAGAAATGGAGGAGAGTAAGTAGGGGGATCGCAAAATGCTTCTTACATGATCCCTCTCTCACCTATCATTGTCAAGTATATCTCCAGCCCAACATGTGGAGATGCTGGCGTTGGACTGGGGTAAACTTAATGAGAAGTCTCACAACACTAGGTTAAAGTTCAACAGGCTTATTTGGTAGCGCTGCTCCTTCGTCAGGTGAGTGGGAAGTTCTGATCACAGACAGAGCATATAAAGGCACACACTCAGTTTACAGAATATTGATTAGAATGCAAGTCTTTACAGCTAATCAAGTCTTAAAGGTGCAGACAATGTGAGTAGAGCTAGCATAGATATGTGTGAGAGCATAGCACAGAGTGGAAATACCTCCACTCACATTGTCTGCACCTTTAAGACTTGATTAGCTGTAAAGACTCGCATTCTAATCAGTCTTCTGCAAACTGAGTGTGTGCCTTTATATGCCTTGTCTGTCATCAGGACTCCCCACTTACCTGAAGAGGGAGCAGCGCTCCGAAAGCTAGTGGCATTTGCTACCAAATAAACCTGTTGGACTTTAACCTGGTGTTGTGAGACTTCTTATTTTGTCCAGCCCAACAACCAGCAGTGCCAATTTATGCCAAGGGGCAGTGCCAGAGGGCAGTGTCCAGGCATTTTCCTCTTCAGCCAGTGGCTATACATACCTTGGCGACCCTCAACTGCTTCATGTTCTTGAACAGCTGTTGTGAACCTTGCTGATGTCACATCACATCAACGAGGTGTGAATATTTAGTGAGGGGGAGCATATGGCCAGGAAGCCCTTTTAATCAACTCCACTAAATTGAAATATGATTCAAGTACATTCCTGGCCTCTCATTACATCACCAGCGAGGATTAGGGAAAATATGGAAATGAGAGATTTGTGACCCCGCCAGCAAGAATCTCGTTTCCCAACTCTCATGGTATTTTGCACTCCTGTCACCATTTTCACTGATGGCAAATGTGGACATTAAATCACCCCCAACATTTCTCTCCCCACAGATGTTCAGTGACCCTGTTGGTTTCCAGAATTTTCTCTTTACGTTGTAGCAGAAGGGAGGATCAGGTCAGGACCTTGGCGTCCTGACTTCCAGTATCGGAACAAGGCTGGATTCCAGACTCCTCACACCCCAGGACATTTCCTGCAGGGCAATCGGTCACAACAGCAGAAGCCTTGGATTTGGGAGGATAATGAGTCGAGAATTCAATAAATCCTGTGACTCCCCTCTTCGGTATAAGAAGTGATGCCTTTGGCAGATTGGGGGTGAATCCTGAAGCCTGGAGTGCACACTGAGGAAAGTGGGGAATTGGGAAGCATTGGGGGAAGAGAGACAGAGAGGAGAGCAGGGCAGCAGCAAGAGTAAAAAGTAAAAAGAGTGGTGAGTTGCAATGTTGAAGAGCAAATTATACAGTTAGGGCAGACTGAAGTCTCTAAAGAACTGGGAAGCAGGCATGGAGTGGACAAATTCATGAGGCCACAGCAGAGAAACATCCGCTCTAACTGATGTGGTTGCAGGAAGTCTGCAGTAGGAGTTCCACCAACTGAACTTTGATGCCCAGTTGATTGGAGATCAGGATATAAACTCTTGATGGACTCCTTGTGGATCTGAAGTATCAACGCAATGTCTAATGCAAATAGTCTGTTTCTTCAAGTTCAGTTCTTTCATTCGTGTTTAGAAAGATATGATGCCAGTGGAATAAAAGGATACCTGTTTTATTTACGTGCTCGAATCGCATTTTACATTGAACTGAAACTTCCGTTCTCCAGTGAGGTCGCACTCAGGATGTCTACCAGAAGATGTGAGAGGCGACTAAGTACCCACACAAGGACTACACGGGAATTGCTTGGGACGTTAATAGGTGGAATCTTACGAGAGTTTGGTAGGATCTCAGTTTTGGTGAGAAAAATGGTGTGGAACTCTCCAGCTCCACTGGCCAATATTCCCTGCTGGTCTCGTCACTTTAACTGCAAAACAAAAAGTAGGATCAGCTCCAAAGAGATTAAAGGGTGTCTAAATCACAAATCTGAATCTACCCAACACCTTCCCCCTGCCATGTGCCTCCTCTGCCTCCACCATGGACGTATCTATGATCTCCTTCCCATCTGCCACCCCCACTCAATCATCATTGGTACCCCCCTTCCCCCGATCATCGTTGACACCGCTCCCTTCACGTCAATGCCAGAATCCCCAATGTCCGCTCCCTCCACCAACCCCCACAAATAATTGAGTCCCACGCTGGAATCTCCTCCCAGAGCTCAGCCCTGGCACAGATTGACACTGCCAGGTTAACAGCCTGCGCTGTGGGCACTGCATGGCCATGTCTCTCTCCCCTGGGGGCACGACGATCCTTTGTGCCTCGGGTAGGGGATCCCATCATCAGGTGCACATCTGGGCGAATATGCTGTGAACTTCGTGAGGGGGATAATCTGTCGAGGGGGGTGGTTAATTGGATATTACTTTATTACAGTGTTTTGAAATCGTCAACAATGTCGCCAATCAGAGGTGGCAAAAATAGGAAGTCACAATCTCGCTGGCAAGATTTGTGATAAGAACATAAGAAATAGGAGCAGGAGTAGGCCATCTAGCCCTTCAAGCCTGCCTGGCCATTCAATAAGATCATGGCTGATCTGAAATTGGTTCAGTTCCACTTACCCGCTTTCGCCAGATCTTGAGCCTCCACTGGTGATCTTGCAGAAGGAGATTGCGGGCTTAAAATCTTGTCCTATACTTCCATTGGGTACTGGATCCAATACTTAAATTGGAGATCTCAGATGGTTCTGACTCTCTTAGCAGGTGTCCCAAGGTAACTCCAGGTTACAACCACCATCTTTTGCCTCTCTCCCGGGGGAAGCGGAAGTTCTCTGCCAATGTGATACAGAGGTTGTACTCTTCTACTCTACAGGAAGAACTGGAAGGGTCTAAACCACTTCTATCTCCTAGAAACTACAGTAATGTTTTCCCCCCACAAATCCACTGCCCAAGTAACCCTCTGACTGCCTCTCCAAACCCCAACCACCTTCAACCAACACTCCCAGTTAACTGACTATCCACCCAAACTCCCAGGCTACCCTACCTTCCCTTGACTATCCACCTTCATTTCCCCTGCCGCCGCGGTCGTGTTTTGGAAGACCTCGAGGGCCAACGGCACTGCATATTTCTCACAAGGCCCAGGTCAGAAATCTTGATGTTGTACGTGCAGTTTTTTTTAAAGTTAATTGATTAATATCACAAGAAGGCTGACATTAACACTACAATGAAGTTACAATAATTATTGTTTTTCAGTTGCTTATGGCCATGAGAAATTCTTGCAAAAACATAGCCCAATTTCTTATCAACTAAAAGCAGCAGATGTTCAGGATGTGTGAACAACTCCCTGTTTGAAAGTTCTGGAACAAAGTTAACAATTAGTTTTTGATTAAAGCAGAGCGGTGAGAGGAAATAAATAACTAAACCTCATTTACTGTCTACTGGCAATAAATAAAAGACAAGCAAAACAATTAAAAATACATAAAAGCCCATATTAGGGTGTTTTGATGAACTGTGGCCTGATGTGTTTCACTAATGGAAATGGATTGACCCATTTGTGTGTGTCAGTGCCAATTTTTTTTTAAAAGTTTATTTATTAGAGCCACAAGTAGGCTTACATTGCCCCTGAAATAAAGATACTGTGAAAATCCCCGAATCACCACACTTTGGTGTCTGTTTGGGTACACTGAGGGAGAATCAGCAGGGCCAGTACACCTAACCAGCACGTCTTTCGGACTGTGGGAGGAAACCGGAGCACCAAGAGGAAACCCATGCAGACTCCACACAGACAGTGACCCAAGCTGGGAGTTGAACCGGGGTCCCTGGCACTGTGAGGCATCAGTGCTAACCACTGTACCACTTCGCTGCCCCTTCTTAACTTAACCGGGAGCTGCGCAAGGAAGCAGAGTGGCAATCTGATGGTGATTGGCACTCCACAGTTTTGCCCAATAGTGTTCAAGCATCTGCAGTTTTATTTAACCAAAATTTTAGTACCTTCTGAAATATGATTATTTGATTCTTCATACTGGGTTAGGAGCAAATGTGATAAAACATGAAAGAAAGGAGAAGTAATGTTGAGTGCATATGAAAGACATTAGTCATTTGCTTCATATTGAGCAGGACAAATTAACTGCAGGAAGAATAAACAAGATAACTGCAGGACTGCATCAAAAAGTCAATAATTAGTAAGAATGATTCATCACATCAATACCAACACAAACAGTTGGTCAAAATCCTCTTTGTACGTTTCCATATGTTTGATTTTGCATTCATTTATTTGCATGCAATATATAAGTTAGTCTTCCCTTCTCTCGTCCTAAAATTGACTTATTGTAAACCTTTTTCATCTTATAACGTTTAAGTTTTCCTCGTCAAAGACAATCCAATGTATTCTTTGTCATTTTCTGGCATTAGCCAACAAAAGTTTGGAGTATTCTCCACATTTGGAGTCTTGGGTTCTGGTCCCCACATTACCAGGATGTGGAAGCTTTGGAGAGAGTGGAAAGAAGGTTCACCAGGATGTTGGCCGTGAGGAGAGATTGAATAAACTAGGATTGTTTTCACTGGAAAGGCAGAGGCTGAGGGGAGACATGATGGAGGTCTACAAAATTATGAGTGGCAAAGACAGGGTGGACTGCCAATCTAACCTTCTTATAAGTAACAATGCCAGCAGATTGTTGGAGAATCCCTTTGTATCTTCTTGTCTCGATAGGAAGTCAATTCTGTCAGACTTCATATGAAGTCTGCAATTTTAGAAGGTCCATATTCATGCAACATTCCATATTTCCATTTTCCTCTATTCAGCCATAATTTCTAATCATTGATGAAATCTACTAAGATCTTGCTATGAATAGTCAGTGAAACAACTTCTGTTTGCTTGTGTGCATAAATAACAACAGAAGACTTGCCTAGATAATTAATTTAGGCTTAAACCATTAGAGAAATAATTGTAATAAGTAATTCAAAGCTCTTGTGCCAGATTGCTGTTCTACTCACCTATTAGTCATGTCTGAGTATTTAGTATAAATCACTTGAAAAATAGCAGGTCAGAGACTCACTACAGTTTTAAAATTTACATTTGCTTTTGAAAGCAGGGAAAAGGATTCAGGAAGGAAACTTGCTGCATTAAAAAAGGAATACTTGAGTTCTTGAGGAATATCGCAGAGTTCACTAAAACTCCCTTTGCCCATCGAGAGGGAAGATGCAAACATAAAATCAAAATTCGTATTTTATTGCTGCAAAAAGAGGCAGCTTGAAGCTTTTTGTCTTGCACTCATCAGGACATTTGGCAAGAATACCAATATCAGGGGAAAACAACAATTTTTATTGCATGAGAAGAGAGTGCTAACTGGTTAGCAAATTGACTCTGATTGGCAGAGGCACTGCCATGGAGAATGCACCAACGGATCATAATTTGCAATTTAATTAAACTTTAAATGTTAATAAACATTCCGGGTTCGATTCCCAGCTTGGGCCACTGTGTGGAGTCTACATGTTCTTCCCGTGTCTGCGTGGGTTTCCTTTGGGTGTTCTGTTTTTCTCCCACAGTCCGTTAGGTGGTTAGCCATGCTAAATTCTCCCTCAGTGCACTCAAGCAGGTGCTGGAGTGTGGCAACGAGGGGATTTTCACAGTAACGTCTTTGCAGTGTTAATGTGAGTCTACTTTTAACACTGATAAGCAATGTTTAAAGGTAAAAACTATAAACATTGAAGTAACTTCTATCAGTCGTCAAAATTTAATGCAAATGTTTTTATTTAATACCTTTACATGTGTCAGTGAATGTATTGTCATCTCCATGTGGATTTAAAAAATCAATGTGTACAGATAAGGTTACACATCCATATGGATAGTTATATCTAAATGCCTAGAGATATATTATATCCACACAGACATATGCACACCAACACAATTCAGAACACAAGCTGTGACAGCAATGTAGATTAAATGTTCCTTCCAGATACATTGTGCCCTCCCTGCTTCCTCCCTCCCTAGCCTATCACTCCATCAAACCCAGCTCTCACCTTACAGATCTGATTTTGAAAACTGTCAAAAATCATTAATACAAACAAATGGGGCCAGGAAAATAACACATTTGGGGTTAGCCAGTTTGTTACGAGTTTAGTTCTTCCTAAAAAGGCATCAGCGAGAAAAGGCTCTTGATTAGGAACCACATTGGCAAGGTGATATTAAAGTAGACTAGCTAAGATACCTTTACTCCCTCAAATACTTTACTTCCCTTTACAAATGTTTTTTTGAAGGAAATAACTGATACAAAATTTGTTTGCACTTTCTGTGCCTTCACTTGCATGGCGTCAAATTCCTCTGACACACTCCCAAGGTCTTGCAAGCGGGTTAGAAGGCAGATGTCGGGACTCATCTGAACAATGCCTGTGGCTGCCTCCAGAAGTCAGGATGGAGACTGCCCACAACCCTGGACACTGGAAGACCACAGCAGTGGGTCAGGGGAGCATCTGCAAGTGGGCCTTCCAGATTAGTTGTCCTAAAGGAGGTCCATCTTCCAGCCTCACCATGTTCCAGAAGATCTATCTTCATTCTCAAGAGGTCCATCGTCCAGTCTGAGAGCTCCCGGAGGCCTATCTTCAATTTCAGGAAATCTACCTTCTTTCTTCAATAGTGGGGCAGTAATGTTGAACGCTTTTTAACATGACACCCCGACACAAGGGCACACGATGCACCTTTCAGGCCTGCCCCACCGGTGAATACAGCGTGAAACACCGGGATGCATAATGAATGAGGCCGATGCTGAAAGATTTGGCATGTTTTCCTGCCAGCCACTGCAGCCGGAAACACTCCTCGTTTCCATCTCGCCATGGCACTTAGTCTCAAAATGGGAGAATTCCACCCACCATCTGGCTGACACTTTGTGGAGTCGAATATGCTAAGTGAATTACTCAAGGTAATTATGGGGTCAGTTATGAGCTGAAACAACAGGCGAATGAGTCCAGCAAAACAGTATTAAAACATATTAGATAGTCCTTTGAGTACTGAGTGGCTTTTGCAGCTTTCAGATTACAATTAATGTTCGTACAAATCCATAAATGAATTTCAACTGGATTTCCATTTCTCAACAGTGTATTTCATTGAGTGCTGTACCTTTAGTGAGTAAAGCACATAAATTATGGAAGGAGCAAATGGATTAATGAGAGAAAGACATGTCTATCAACTGAAGTGATTAAAGAGATCATTGATAAACAATCAGTTTTCTGGATTTCTCTTCTTTTGTATTTAGAGCCAGTTGGGAGGGCCAGTTGGATATCCATTTTCTTGTGGTGTAAGTTATTTAGATGTACCACTCCATTCATCTTTCTAATTTCTCTACATTAAACAATTTTAATTCTCCATTTGCTTCGATACAAGAATCAAGGCGTCACTCTTTCGGTTTGAAGTAAATTCATAACACGGCTTCTGGAAAAATAGTTGTGCCTAACAAATCTGAGGGAATTTTTTTTGAGAAGGTCATTGGATTGTGGTGCTGTTAATTTAGGTGATATTGTCTAACTGAACTTTTAGGAAGCTTATTATGCTCCTTGCAGGAGTACTTTACAAGATAGAATTGGGTAATTGGAATGTGAAATGCTAGATCAGGAATTGGCTCCAATGTTGCAGCCAAAACATTGTAGTCAGTGGTTCAGCTTAGAGACATGTTACTAGTGGCGTCCCATAGAGTTCGGTCCATGGTCCTGATCTGTGATATGGACTTGTAGGGCGGGATTTTCCAGCCACGTTCGCCCCAAAACCGGAAAATCCCACCCGAGATCAACATACCTTTCCATGGTCCATCTGCTACGATTCCTGTGGCAAGTGGAACTGAAAAATTCACCCCATGTAGGAGTTTGGCAGCACATTTGTAGGTGCCACCAAAATATATGCAAAGGCTGAGATTATAGAATAAATTAATCCAGTCCAAAATAATATTGATGTGTCAGGGAAGTGGGTCACACATAAGTAAATGGGTAATTCATTCAGATAAACGGAGTGTCAAGCATGTTGATAGGGCCAATACAGAATGCATATATATTTTTATAGATAGCATTTATCATTTGCAGTGAACAATACTTTGGCAGGAAGTATAGAAAAGCAGAATTTAGGTAGAGACTGCAGAATGCTGAGGCACAGAAGGATATAAATGCCAAAGAACAAAGAAAATTATAGCACAAACCTCCAAGCCTGCATCGACCATGCTGGCCAACTGAACTAAAACCCCAAAAGAACAAAGAAAATGCAGCAGTCTTTGTACGTAAATGACAAAAAGTTAGCATACAGGTCCAACCAGTTATTTGGAAGGCAATTGGGTTTTGACTTTAATTGTATGCAAGGTTCTGGCAGAAGGCAGGTGCAGTTGAGAATTCTGATTAATTCTAAATACCCAACATGAGGATAATTAGCAGCTAACGTTTTAATGTGTGGTTTGAGAATAATACAAAATATTTAAGCAACATCTTAATAATGTCTCCAAGAAATGAATTTGTGACATGCCAGTAAAATGAAAGATGTATTCACGAAATTTATCAGCACAAGTAGGCAACAATGCAAACTACTAATGCATATCTAAACTGGAGAAAATAAATCCAATTGATGAAGATGCGTTCAATAGAACCGGTTTAAACTGGTTAAAGAAAATGCTGAATCATAAGAAGCCATTTTTTGGGAGAAACCTTCCGTAAAACAGACAGACTAATAATTGGACATAGAACATAGAACACTACAGCACAAACAGGCCCTTCGGCCCACAGGTTGCGCTGATCATATCCATACCTACCAGGCCTGTCTATAACTCTCAATCCCATTAAATCCCACGTACTCATCCAGAAGTCTCTTAAAAGACCCCAGCGAGTTTGCCTCTACCACCACCGACAGCAGCCGATTCCACTCACTCTCCACCCTCTGAGTGAAAAACTTATCCCTGATATCTCCAATTGAAGTTATATTTGTAGGCAGGGTTCTGGCAGAAGGCAAGATAATGGCAGTAGGAGAATGGTTCCTTTGGAGAGCATGATGGGCTGAATCCGTGTTGTAATGATTCTATGCTTCTGTGAAAATTGCTTATGGAACCATTTGATTTGGAGAGAAAAGGGAATGGGTAAGAGTGAAGTCAGTGCACACTCTCATATCCTCAGTAATGAAACAAATACCAAAGAAGAAGCACTTTAGATTCAAGTTTGCCAGACAAGGAGCTGGAGGAAATGACTGACACTATCTCCCCCGTGGTTAAAACTGACCAAGAAGCTAGCTGGCAAAAACAGTAATGCCATAGGCAAAGATTGAGTTGGGTCATCCAAAGAAGATAATGAAGGTGCTTTGAGTAGAACTTTCTGAAGAAAAGGCTGAAGGTGTTACAGTGCTTTGTTAAAGAAAACATGTGGTGAGTGAAGATTCTGTGAAAGCCATTCCAAGAATATATCAATGACAAAATCTTCCCGAAAGATAAGAAAACATCAGTGACATTTTTCTTTGCATCACTTTAGAAAACTAATCAAAAAAAGGGCCCAGTTTAACTCTTGCCTACTTGACAGAAAACAGGTAGTTAAAATGGCCACTGCCACTTAACCCATACTGATCTTGCTGTGCCTTTAGGAAGCTTACAATTTTAACCTATTCTTTTGGTTTCAGTGATGATCTGCAGTATTTTTTTTGATGACTAAGTCAGTTCAGACACTGGCCCAAAAATGCTTCAATGTTTTAACAGCTGAATATTAACCAAATGAAATTAATTCTGAAGGCAAAATACATCATGATAGTTACGGGGAAAATTGGAAGCACAGTGACATGTTCCAAAGGATCAGAGCAGCAGGATGTTGTGAATGTTCCTTGTTAATGAGAAGTTGTTTTAAGCTCTGCTGAAGAAAATAATTTATCTCTGACTAATCAGCCTGCTTTATTTTTAACTAAGTGTGGAGCATTTTACAGTCACAGTATTATCTGAAATATGTTTCAAGTTTAACATGTGACAAGGTTATTCCTATGGTGCAAAGTTCTACCCAGTCCTTTTGCAGCTCTTTAATATAAACCATTCCTAATGCAAGCCTTTCCCCATATAAAGTGGCAAGTTAATGAGCCAATGACTTTAATTCTTCATTAAGCTTGCCATCTAGTAATATGAAGCAGTTTGATCTCATTACATACATCACTGTAAATCCGCAAACTCCTCAGTATTTGAGGTTGAAGTTCATAACCATTACAAATGATAGGTGCGTGCTCTATAAACACTTTTATTGCCTCATTTAAAAAATACTTCTTTACATGAACTGTTTTGTGCATTTTTACTGTGTCTGTAGTTAAAATTATGTTGTATTATGCACCTTATAAAATAAACTGATATTTAAATCTTCCAAATAGAGTTCCCAGGTTATAAACTTGCATGGATTTAGTGTAATTTATAATTTGGTAGTTATTTTCAGCAAGCGAAATGCCACAACCAAAGACATAATTTGCACAATTTTCAAACTGTTGACTAAGCAAAATTAAAATATTCCACCTTAGTTGCTGTCTTCCTTGTGCAGGAGGACAGGCCAATCCAACTCAAGCATATTGCAATGGATGCCATGGCCGCACTAGCTATCTGGATTGATGTGAGCTGTTCAGTCTTTGCTACGTGTAACATGGATGTTTAAAACAGAGAGAGGGAGAGCCCACGTGCAAATGACAGTAAAAGCTGAAATTAGGGTTCCAATGGCCCACTGGGGAACTTGGTCTTGTATTGTTACCTTAAAGCGTTACTGTGCAGTTAAGAAAGCCCACTAATGCCTCTACTTTCTCAGGAGGCTAAGGAAATTCGGCATGTCCCCTATGGTTCTGACCAATTGTTACAGATACACCATAGAAAGTATTCTTTCCAGATGCATCATATTGCTCCTGCTCCAACCAAGATCACAAGAAACTACGAAGGGTTGTGAACGTAGCTCAATCCATCCACTGACATTGAATACACTTCCCGCTGCCTCGGAAAAGCAGCCAGCATAATCAAAGGACCCCACACACCCTGGATATACTCTTTTCCACCTTCTTCCATTGGGAAAATGATACAAAAGTCTGAGATCACGTACTAATCAACTGAAGAACTGCTTCTTCCCTGCTGCCATCAGACTTTTGGCCTTATATTAACTTGAACTTTCTCTAAACCTTAACTATGACTGTAACACTACATTCTGTACCCTCTCTTTCCCTATGTATTCTATGAATGGAATGCTTTGTCTGCATGAAACATTACTTTTCAGTTTATCCCAACACGTGACAATAATAAATCAAATCAATTCAAATCATCTATCCAATGATCATTGTGCTGCTGGACAGGGCAATGCAATTGCAGGTCTTTTTTTTGTGTGCAGTTTTGGTCGCCTTATTTGCGAAAGGATATATTGGCCTTGGAGGGAGTACAGAGAAGGCTCACCAGGCTGATACCAGAGATGAGGGGGTTAACTTATGAGGAGAAATTGAGTAGACTGGGCCTGTACTCATTAGAGTTTAGAAGACTGAGGGGGGATCTTATTGAGACATATAAGATAATGAAGGGGCTAGATAGGGTAGAGGTAGAGAGATTCTTCCCGCTTAGAAAGGAAAACAGAACTAGAGGGCACAGTCTCAAAATAATGGGGGGGCACTTTAGAACAGAGTTGAGGAGGAACTTCTTCACTCAAAGGGTGGTGAATCTCTGGAATTCTCTACCCATTGAAGTGGTGGAGGCTACCTCGTTGAATATATTTAAGTCACGTGTAGATAGATTTCTGAAAGACAAGGGAATTAAGGGTTATGGGGAGAAAGCGGGGAAGTGGAACTGAGCCACTTCAGATCAGCCATGATCTTGTTGCAAGGCGGGGCAGGCTCGAAGGGCTAGATGGCCTACTCCTGCTCCTATTTCTTATGTTCTTGACAAGTGTATGTTGTTTCAGGAATGCTTCTCCAGAGTAACTTTACTCCTGGAACTTTTCTTTAACAACAGCCGCTGGGTGGAACAAAGCAATGGCATACCACTCAAAAGCTCTCCCCCCCCCCCCCACACAACCAAGTGTTTGAAATCTAAGTTCTTGTTTGGAAAATATTGCAAAAAACTCCACTTTATTTTGAGAGATGTGTAAAATTGCTCTTTGATGCTGGAGCAATATTGTCCCTCATTACTGAATATCTGCAAGGTGATGTGTAATTCCTTTGTGCCCAAGTCAAGCTGAAATTTATACTCAGACCATGCAGCACATGATTAGATGTTAGCGGATGAGATACGAAGATCTGATACGCACTTGTACATTTTTGCTTCAGGACTGATAACTGATTTGCTATTGTTAGAGAGAGTTGATTTTTATACGCTTTTCCACAATCTCCCTGTGGAGATTGATCCTATTGTCTCCAATTATGTCGACACTAGGAGAACCAGAGACCTTTCTCTCTCATTTCTTTCAGCAACTGCAAAAATTCTTCTCAAGAACCCAAAACAATAAACTGAGCAATACAGCAACTAAAATTTTTCTTCCATCAGCGTACATAATCAATTCATTTCTGACCTTTTCAAATCTGACAATCAGCCTTGACACAAATTTCCATCTATTTGATGGGCATGTCTCCCTTCCTGTATCATCCAATGGTGTTTTGCATTTATGTCTTTTAATTTGCCTTGGTTGGCATTTTGTAACGTTTGTATTTAAGAAGGTTCCTTGCTGCACTTAATCAGCAATTTTGCTTACTAAGTGTTTCTACTTGGGATTTTACCTCTGCCCACTCATTGCCTGCACCCTAATGAGCAGAGTAGCAGAGAAATTGCAGCCTTTTCCCCTAATAACACATTTCGCTTTTCATATAGATGAAATTCTGTTGTGTACTTAATGCCGCACATCACAATGTAGAATTTTCTAATAGAAAATTCTTTGTGTGAAAAAAAAGTCCAGAGCATGAGTAACATTTGGGAGTTTCGCCATGGTTTACCAAATTGCTAAAATAGGGGGAATGAAACTACAATTGATGTTGGATTTTACTCACGTTCAATGCGGATGCCTGTAAGCAATAGGTAGCTCTTGGCTCATCCCTAGTTCTTCCCTCCTGTAACCTACAAAAACTCATTCATAAAGCTTTCACTGGCAGACATGCACCTTGAAACATCTGATAATCCCCAGAGCATGCATGGGGAAATCACTGACTGACCTCCCTGTAGGGCTCAGAGCATGAGCTCCTTGGGGATTTGTAATTATTTATTAGTAATTAAACCTTACCTTACTCTTATACAGAGCCCAGGGTAAAGCAGACCCAAATGGGTCCACGATTTCATTTTCCTGGTTGGGACTTGTTTGTGTTCACCACAGCCCTATGGTTTTTGCTTTATTTTGTGTGATAAAGCACTGCTCCTTTACAGTCAAATCCTGGAGACATTATAAAATATTACATTTAGTGGCTCAAGAACAAGTTTGAATTTAGTTATGCAAACACTCTGTTGTCTTTCATCAATCGATGTCTGCAAGGATAATTGAATTACTTGAATTGTTGCTGAACTAATCATATCTCACCCATCACTTCCTCAACTCCGTACCTCCACGTAAATATTCCCAGAGGGTCAAGTGTTCTATTTCTGGGTTGGTTAACTCTTTGCCCACATCAATTTATTTGTGCTTGTGATGAATGGTGGGGTTGCAGGGAGGGGGCGAGGGAGGCTTGTGGTTTATGGTAGCAGAACTAATCTAATGTCTTGATCCAGTATTACTGTTACCCTAAGATCTAGCTTTGGGCATGTCAAAACATCTCGATCATCACTGCATCATTGCTTGATCAGATTACACTGGTAATCACCATAGATAAGGTTTTCCCAAAAGCCCCCTATTCAAATATGTTTGTGACATATCTTCATTAGTCATGGTTAGTCAGAAAGCTGTCATTTGATCATTACCTTGAGGTAGTAATTGTGATTGCAGTTTGTTAATGGCAGATGGTGTGTCCAGGTTGATGGATGTAGTGAGCTAGTGACCTGATGAAGGAACTCCAAAAGCTCATGATACCAAGTAAATCTGTTGGACTTTAACCTGGTGTTGGGTGAGACTTCTTACTGTCCCACTCCAGTCCAATGCCGGCATCTCCACATCATAGATCTTTGTAGGCAGTTTTCCTTGAAGCCAGTGACAAATATCATTGCTTCACAATTAACTATAAATCCAGTCCGTTGGAAAACCGCATTTTTTAATTTAATATTTCTTGGTTACTAGACATTTAAGTCAGTCAGAACCATTTTTCTAAACACAGAGCCAGGTGACACCTCCAAGAAGAGGGAGAAGTTCTTAGCAATTTATTGATGTGCTTTATGTTACAGTGCAGGATCAATAATCATGAACAAAGCATTATTTGACTTGCCATATGGGTTCAATTTTGAAAATATTAACCTGCATTGTTTTGTAAAGAGAATGCCTTTTAAATTCCAATTTATTGCGTTGAGCAACGAGCAAGAGTCAGATTAAACATAGAAAAAAGAAGCAGGAGGAGGCCATTTGGCCCTTCGGGCCTGCTCTGCCATTCATTATGATCATGGTTGGTCATCTAAATCAATATCCTGATCCCACCTTCCCTTTAGCCCCAAGAGCAATATCTAATTTCTTCATGAAATCACGCAATGGGGGAATTTTCCCATCTTGCCCACCACAAGAATCACATCAGGTGGGGGGCGAAGGGGAGGCGGGGGGGGGGGGGGGGGGGGGGTGGGGCAGACCATGCAAAGGTCTGTTGACTTCAGGCCATATTTTCCAGTTTTGGGTCAAGCATGGCTGGGAAATCACACCATATGTTTTGGCCTCAACTACTTTCTCTGATTGTGAATTCCACAGATTCATCACTCGCTAGATGAATAAATTTCTCCTCAAGTCAGTCCTAAAAGGTCTGACTTATTCTCAAACAATGGCGTCTTTTTCTGGACTCTCCTATCATCAGGAACATTCTTTCTGAATCTACCCTATCTAACCCTATTAGGATTTGATAAGTTTATGAGATTCCCCCCTCACTCATCTGAACTTCAGTATATATAATCCAAACCGACTTAATCTCTCCACATATGACAGACCTGCCATCCCAGGAATCAGCCTGGTAAATCTTCATTGCACTCCCTCCATGGCAAGGACATCCTTGCCACACCTGACAAAAGAATACATGTCTCTCTGGTTTTAGAAAAAATGAGAAAGCAGACATTATAAGAGTGAATTGTGACTGAACCTTTCCATTTAAATTAATGCAGGAGTGTATCATCAGAGTGACTGAAATGTGATTAATTGTCACATTGCCACAACAAGTTCATAAGATATAGGAGCAGAATTAGGCCTTTCGGCCCATCGAGTCTGCTCCACCTTTCGATCATGACTGATATGTCCTCAACCCCATTTTCCTTCCTTCTCCCCATAACCCTTCAACCCATTCCCAATTAAAAATTTGTTTAACCCTTTCTTAAATTTATTCACTGTTCCAGCATCCATCACACTTTGGAGCAGCAGATTCACAAACCTTTGGAAGTAGTTTCTCCTCAACTCTGTTCTAAATTTTGCAATCCCTTATCCTAAAGCTCTCTTCCTAGAATGTCCCACAAGAGGAAGCATCCACTCCACGTCTACTCTATCCATACTTTTTAATCATCTTGTATACCTCAATTTGATCTCTCCTCATTCTTCTAAATTCTATGGATTATAGGCCTAAACATTCAATTTCTCTTCATGCGACAAGCTCATCAGGCGACTTGTTGATGTTGTTGTTGCTGCTTCTGCTGTCTCTCCTGTTCCTCTTCAGGAGGTTGATATAATGGTTGCATAAGACACTGTCATGCTGAAATGAAGGCCGATTGGCTGAATTATGCCAATGTAAGTAAAGCGAAAGGTAAATGAAGCTGTTACCTGTAAATTAGTGAAACTGTGTTCTCAAGAGAAGTTCTGTTACGTTCAAGTCTTTCCCTTAGGCATGGTAGCAGCTATTGAGTCACACTATTGCACTGACACAGTTAAACATGAATTCCTATTGATTGCATCTTGTGAACCCTGGTGAGGCCCACAGAGGTTAGGAAATGCATATACTAGATGTTCAAGCCAGATTGTTAGAATTCTAACTTAAAAGTTAATTGCTACTCAACATGACTGCCCCGACAGCTTTGCACAGGTTTTCCATTATTTCCAAATGTGCGCGGTTCACATGTGGGAGTGAGCAGGTGCCGGGTTCCCTACGTTCCATCATTTGCCAGGATCCCTTGAGCCTGCTCTCCCCATTGAAAGATAAAACCCCATTCTTAACACCAACAGTAGCACATTGATATCTGGGATCACGTTGGCGAAGTGCAATATGTGCGAATTGTTAACAAAAGAATCATGCCATTGGCAACATTACTAATTATAGAAGGTGAGTCTAGCCTGCTTCATGCTGCATCCTTGACAGAAAATCTACATAATGGTAAAAGCAGCTGCTCATATTTGAAAAAGCTATATTTTCTTGCACTGTTGTGTTTTGGAGGACACTCTAAATGTTGGAATTTTCTATTATATGATCACATCTTTGCTGAGGAGAAATAGCTGTTGAGGACAAAAAGGTCAAGAGGCAATTCACTGATCTCATCCATCACATTTCTGAATGTTACCATTCAAGTAAATGGGGAGTAGAAGTGAAAAAAAAAGCTGAAGAGCACTTTAGTGAGCTTTTCTTTTCCTTAACTAGCACATTGTTACAGCCAGGTGTTGGCTTGAACTATATTACAGTAGTAAGTCACTACTGATAATTAACAAAATAAGGCAATGTACATTAACTCCAAATGGTCCCAAACCCTCTGGATTACAAAACTCCCCTGCTGCTTAAAACTCTTTCAAAAGCAACCGATCTTTGTCACATCGCGCCAAAATGCTTTTATATTATGTAATGTGGGAGAGCCACAGTTTAACACCATTACAAACATAAAAAATGGGATTATTGCCAACACATAACATGACAGTAAGTCTGTGCAGTGCAAGAAATGAGGAAAGAGAATCACTGTGATGTGTTGATCACAATAGGTAAAGCATTCCTAGAAACTGCAAGCACATCATTTATTTACGATATTATCCAATAGCAATAGTGGCGCCTGTCAAAAGCTGCCAACCGCCATAAATATCCGTGCCAAGGAAGTTGCTCACAGCTGATGCCATCCCCACCATTCAAACTTTGCCAGGAGGGATGCTGCAGCTATAAGAGTCAATTTTAACTCCAGGGTGGAAGCCAGTAGGATTGACTAGAGTTTTCAATGAGAGGCCTGGCAGATTTCAACTGCCAGTTTTATTGCGGCTGATGGAGGATGAACAGAATAGCAAAGACAAGCTCCTTGTGAACAAAGAACAAAGAAAAACAATACAGCATAGCACCAGGCCCTTCGGCCCTCCAAACCTGCGCCGATCATAAGAACATAAGAACTAGGAGCCATCCGGCCACTCGAGTCTGCTCTGCCATTCAATAAGATTATAGCTGATCTTTTTGTGGACTCAGCTCCACTTACCCGCCCGCTCACCATAATCCTTAATTCTTTTACTGTTCAAAAACATATCTATCCTCGCCTTAAAAATATTCAATGAGGTAGTTTCAACTGCTTCATAGGGCCGGGAATTCCTCAGATGCAGAATCCTTTGTATGAAGAAGTTCCTCCTCAACTCAGTCCTAAATCTGCTCCCCCATATTTTGAGGCTATGCCCCCTAGCTCTAGTTTCACCCACCAGTGGAAACAACTTCCCTGCCTGTATCTTATCTATTCCCATCATAATCTTATATGTTTCTATCAGATCTCCCCTCATTCTTCTGAATTCCAATGGGTATAGCCCCAGTCTATTCAGTCTCTCCTCATAAGCCAACCCTCTCAACTCCAGAATCAACCTAGTGAATCTCCTCTGCACCCCCTCCCGTGCCAGTATATCCTTTCTCAAGTAAGCAGACCAAAACTGTACACATTACTCCAGTATACCTTTTCTCAATTGACGAGACCAAAACTGTATTCAGTACTCCAGGTGTGGCCTTACCAGCACCTTATACAGCTGCAACATAATCTCACTGTTTTTAAACTCCATCCCTCTGGCAATGAAGGACAAAATTCCATTTGCCTTCTTAATTACCTGCTGCACCTGCAAACCAACTCCTTGAGATTCCTGCACAAGGACACGCAGGTCCCTGTGCACAGCAGCATGCTGCAATATTTTACCATTTAAATAATAGTCCATTTTGCTGTTATTCCTACCAAAATGGATGACCTCACATTTACCAACATTGTACTCCATCTGCCAGGCCCATGCCCACTCACTTAGATTATCTATATCCCTTTGCAGACTTTGTGTCCTCTGCAAACTTTGCTCTTCCACCCATCTTAGTGTCATCTGCAACTCCAAATTATCTATGTAAATCATAAACAATTGCGGTCCCAACACTGATCCCTGAGGCACGCCAGTCGTCACTGATTGCCAACCAGAAAAACACCCATTTACCCCCACTCTTTGCTTTCTGTTAGTTAACCGATCCTCTATTCATGCTAATACATTACCTGTAACACTGTGCACTTTTATCTTACGCAGCAGTCTTTGGTGCGGCAACTTATCAAATGCCTTCTGGAAATCATGACACACCACAACCACAGGCACTCCATTGTCCACTGTACATGTAATTCTCAAAGAATTCCACCAAATTAGTCAAACATGATCTTCTCTTCATGAACACATGCTACGTCTTACCAATGGGACAATTTATATTCAGATGTCTCACTATTTCTTTCTTGATGATAGGGAAAATGCTTGAATCTACTACAGAAGTTAGCTAACTGATTTATAGTTATCTGCCTTTTATCTACCTCTTTTTTAAACAATGGCATCACATTTGCTCTTTTCCAATCTGCAGGAACCACCCCAGAGTCCAGCGAATTTTGGTAAATTATCACTAGTGTATTTGCTATTTCTCCCGCCATCTCTTTTAGCACCCTGAGATGCATTCCATCAGGACCGGGAGACTTGTCTACCTTTAGACCCATTAACTTGCCCAACACTACCTCTTTCGTGATAATGATAACTTCTAGGTTCTCACCTTCCATCGCCTTCCTGTCAACAATTTTTGGCATGATGCCTGCCTAAACTAAAACCATATGCATTTACAGAGTCCACATCCTTCCATCCTATTCATGTATTTGTCTAGATACCCCTTAAATGCCGCTACCGCACCTACTCCCACCACATCCTCGCGCAGCATGTTCTAGACATTCACCACCCTCTGTGTAAAAAACTTGCCTCACACATCTCCTCTAAACTTTTCCCCAAGCACCTTAAACCTATGTCCTCTACTACTTAACTTTTCTACCTTAGGAAAGAGTATCTGACTATCTAATCTGTCGATGCCACTCAATCTTGTAAACCTCTATCAGGTCACCCCTCAACCTCTGTCATTCCAATAAGAACCAGCTGAGTTTATCCAACCTCTCCTCATAGCTAATGCCCTCCAGACCAGGCAACATCCTAGTAAACCTCTTCTGTACCCTCTCCAAAGCATCCACGTCCTTCTGATAGTGTGGCAAGCAGAATTGTACACAATGAAGTCTGGAGAAGCACATCTGCTCTTCTCGGAATGCCTTTCCAGAAATCTTCCTGAGGAAGATCTCTGGCTCCCGTAAAGCTCTACTTGAGTTGTTGCTGGAGGAATTCTGTTTAATAGCACACTAAAATGTCACCAGCATCCCATGGATGCCACAGAGCTTCAGTTGATGTGTATTGATGTGGTTTCAACTGGAAGCAGCTTAACAAAACAGTGGCATTGAAATGGGGAAATCTAAGAGAATCATATGGGAAATTGAATCCACTTTAACTGCACTCAAGTTCTGTTGATGTTGGAGCAGAAAGTGAGTTAAATTCACCCAGAGTGTGCATGAATGGGATTTCTGCCATCATAACATGCAACGCTATTCTGTACTCAAAGTTCTATTATACTTTATTGGAAGCATTTGAAATTGCAAACTATTCTCAGTAAAATACTTTCAACACTTGTGTCTATTGTTACAATCTCTGTGGAGACTGATAACTTCAAAAGAATGACAGCTGAAGATTTCACATTTTTCAAACTTATTATATCAAACTATTGCTAAAAAATACTATTGACTAAACACCATTTTCTTTTGTAGGCAGCTTTATACTTTAACTTATAGAAATAAATGTTTCCTTTTTACTTATCACACTATGTTCTCCACAGAATTACAGTTCTTATAGCAAGGAGTTCAAAGTTGCTCCTGGCTTCTAATAAGTTACCTCCCTTTGCCTATTGCAGCGAGTAACTTTTAATCACAGAACTATCTCTCACTGTGAGGGTTGCACTCTGCACCTTATCCTTTGCTTCTCTCTTATATATTCTATGAACGATATGCTTTGTCTGTATAGCTCACAAGAAACAATACTTTTCACTGTATCTCAATACATGTGACAATAATAAATCAATTCAATTCAATCCCATACACTGTAGATGTCTTCTTGTAGCTCCAAGTGAAATAAATCTTCCAGACTCATTTAATCCCTCAGAAATCGGTTTTCAATCTGAGCGCAAATTCTTAAACCCATTATGAATGTTGAACAATATAGTCAGCATTTTCTTTGCTTAAGGTATAGGCCTGGTTAATTCCATCTTTTTCTCTCCATCTTGGAGTTAACTGTAGACCCACAAGACTAAACTGCAACTCTGCCACCTATGATATTCTTGGGTTTACAGAGGCCTGTAACCTAATTTCAAGCTGACTTCTTCTAAACTATTTCCCATAAACACAAAGCCAATGCATTTTTCCAGTGCTAATTAGAAATGCTAATCAGTTATCCTTGATTCCAGCTCCTTTTCATCTTAGAAGTGAAGGGATAGTTTACTGCACCAGTGTTTACAACTTGTTACTCGTAACACTTTTCTGGGATTTGGGAGACTCAGGATTCACACGCTGTAGGCGCAGTCTGCTTGTACTGTCTCCAAGTATAAATCCCTTGCATCTCCTCTCAATAAAGCAGTCTGAGACATTCTCTGATCTCTAATAATAAATCCACCACAGTTTATTATCAGGCAGATTCCACAGGTCACATGGCCCTTTTCCTTTCCCTTAAATTTAAAGCTACAAAATAGTCACAAAATATAGCAAGTTTATAAACCAAAAAGTACAATCCTAAAATTAATCTTATCAACCCTACAATTGTAACACTATTTGCTGCTATGTATAAATTGAAGTGTTATGGAAGTTCTATACATTCAACAACTTTTCCCTTCCTATATCCTGAATTCTTTGCTCATTAATATGCTCATGAAGTTAGCTCCTTGTGGGATATAATTCCTTTGGTATCTGGCACCATTTAGTCAAATCTAACTGACCATGTAAGCCTATCCACTGACCATTTGAACTTCCTCACCAACTTTAAGGGTGTTCAAATGGTCAGTGGATAGGCATATGGATAACATTGGTTCCACTGGTCGGCGCAACATCGAGGGCTGAAGGGCCTGTACTGCGCTGTAATGTTCTATGTTCAAATGTGATGCGAATGTCAAAGGGATATTCATTTGAAGGGGCCGATCCTGATCCTGTTTTTACTCCATGTATTTTATGTATTTCCAGCCAGAGATAATAATGGCCAGAATTTTACCAGCCCGCCCACCATGGGAATCGGAGTGGGAGAGGGGCGGAGAATGAGAAGATCTGTTGACCTTGGACGGGATTTTACGGTTTTGGGACGAGCGTGGCCATAAAATCTCACCCATTACATCCATGATACCCTGGGAGCAAAGTAGTGGCTGGAATCATCTTTGTTTAAGTTGGGGACCCTGAAACCAATTATAACGCCCCTTTCATCGTCTGAGATGAAACTAGCTAAGGCAGCACGTACTCGTCATTGAACCTTGGTGTCTTCATGGCTAGTTTATTGCTGCACTAACTTGTCATGCAGTTTTTTTTTAATTCTCTTGTGAATGATAGACAAGACCTTCAAGGAAATAGACGAAATCTGATTAGCTGACAGTTACACATCGTGACCCAGTGTCCTTCCCATTGACTTCAATGGAAATGGATGCTAACAGAGCATATAATTGCCAGCCAATCCAATATGACTTGTTTTACACACACCATAACCAGAGTTGAAGTTTCAGCACACGTATAAAGACCAAATGTATCACATAGCTTTCAATGCTTTTTGTAACTGATAGTTCCAAAGGTGTTTCATTGGAACTGTAATTTGAATATTTATGGTTATTTCAGTTGCCTGTCTCCTGGCATATCACTGAAATTCAATACAGGGTCAGTACCAAAAGGTTACATACCATCCTGCAAGGCTTCGAATGATTAATGCTGCTCTGCCATTGGCAGTGCTCGCAATATTGCAACTGGTGCACATATTTTTAAAAGTGGTTCAGGTCAGCATTGCTATCTTTAGAATAAATACCACAGCACATAAAATAAACATGCCAATGGGATCAAGGATACAAATGTCCACATTGTCTGTTTAACTTATCCATGTGGCTGGGGAAGTAGTTCTAGTTCTCCTTCGGCTGATGCAGTGTGAACAGTTGTGATGTCTCCATGAATACATCTCTTGGAGCAAAAGTGCAGCAAGTGGACAATAGTCTGACTTGGATGGTCACAGTCACAATAGGAGCCGTCCCTCGTGGGTCACTTGTGGAGCAAGCAGTCACATGTTTCCTGGCCCATTGTCAAGCGACTGAGAGTCGTCCAGATTTTCCATTGAAGGTTGAAACTCCGGATTTCAGAAGAATCAGTTATTGGGTTGTGGTCAGTGATGTTTGCACTTAAGCAGGGGGTAGGCCATTGAATGGTGAGGCTGTCATCAGTTTGTATATTATGACTGTATGACTCATCGCCGTTGATGGTACGATATCAAGATACGCATTAGCAGATGAAACCAGTCAGCCCTAAGCTGGCTCACTTCCATGGCCATAAGTTTACAATTCAAAGTCAGACAAAGAAATTGCTCATTCTGACATCAGACGACATTTAAAAATGTCACTTACATCCTTGCAAGAATAACTACTGTGCTAATACGAAGCTTAGGTGAAGCATTACAGGTTAACAGTGCAAGAAATGTCATGTTGCCAAATGTTTTTGCTAAGAAAGAGTGGAGAACTAAATCTCTGGTGAGCAGGCTTTCCCAAAAAAGACTACTTACAACCTCCTTGTGGATGAAGAATTGCCACAGAATTGGTCATTAAGCAAGGTACTTAGAAAAATCCAGCAGTTCACCGTGAAACTAATAAGCCAATTAGACATCTATTACGACTGTAATTGTGATGCTTGAGAGCTGGAGACTCAATTTTCTTGACCCTCCACCCCTTCTCTATTGCCATAAGAATAAATTGTGGGAGAAGGTGTAATAAGGAGAAAATGGACAGAGTTTGATTAGCAACCTGCAGAACAGACCAATAATGTATTAGATGACAGTTTGCACCCCTCATTATTTTTGATTCAGGCACTTCATAATGTAGATACTTATCTACAGGATGACCATACACCCTCCAGTGAAATATGCACACCGGATCAAATGAAATTTTATACCAGATTTGCACAAGTTAAACGGGAAAATGCAATTGGATAAAGTTTATTTATTTATTGACTACAGCTCAACCTTCAACACAATTACGCCTACGAAACTCATCTCCAAACTCGGTGGCCTGTGCCACAGCTCCTCCCTCTGTGACTGGATCCTGAACTTCTTAATTCACAGATCACAATCAGTAAATACAGGCAACAGCACCTCCTCCACGATCACCCTCAATACCGGTGCCCCACAAGGCTGTGTTCCCAGCCCTCTACTATGCTCCTTTTCACCAATGTCTGTGTGGCCAAATTCCCCTCCAACTCGATTTTCAAGTTTGCTGCTGACACCACAGTAGAAGGTTAGATCTCCAACAATGACGAGAAAGACTACAGGAGAGAATCTGGCGAACTAGTGCAGCAACAATAATCTCTGTCAACAATAAACAATGTCAACAAAACAAAGGAGATCATCATCGACTTCTGGAAACGTAGAGGAGGACATGCCCCTGCCTACATCATCGGGGATAAAGCAGAAAGGGTCGAGAGCTTCAAGTTCTTCGGTGTCCAAATCACCAACAATCTGTCCTGGTCCCCCCATGCCGACACTATAGTTAAGGAAGCCCACCAACGCCTCTACTTTCTCAGAAGATGAAGGAAATATGTCATGCCAGCTCTGGCTCTCACTAACTTTTATTGATGTGCCATAGAAAGCATTCCTTCTAGCTGTATCAGAGCTTGGTATGGGCTCCTGCTCTGCCCAAGACCGCAAGAAACTACAAAAGGTCGTGAATGTAGCCCAATCCATCCTCCCATCCACTGACGATCTGCACTTCCCAGTGCCTCAGCAAAGCAGCCAGCATAATTAAGGACCCCACACATCCTGGACATTCTCTCTTCCACCTTCCTCCAACGGGAAAACGATACAAAGGTCTTAGATTATGTACCAACCGATTCAAGGATAGCTTCTTTCCTGCTGCTATCAGACTTTTGAATGGACCTAACTTGCATTAAGTTGCTCTTTCTCTACACCATAGCTATGACTGTAACACTACATTCTGCACTGTTTTCTTCTCTATGAATGGTATGCTTTGTATTGTGCGCAAGAAACAATACTTTTCACTGTATGCTAATACATTTGACAATAATAAATCAAGTTGATGAACTGACGATCATTGGAAAAATTACAGCATAGAATGTAGGTTGCATTCTGTACTTCAACTGTACTTGTGATACTGCAGCTGGTCTACAGTTCCTTTGGCCAGGTAGCACCCCAGCAGAGCATCTCAAATAAAGTCAGCAAGAACTCATCCTTTAGTCTCTGCAGCAGTTATTTTCCAAATCACTTGCCTAAAACCAGTTTCCCATTCCATCTTATCAAATGGATCCACTACAAATATAGCTGTTCCACTTTAGTGCTTTCATACAAATGCGTCCTCTCCTACCTCAATAGTGCCATAGAGTTCTCCACTTATATAGAAGGATGTATGGTGTGATTTCCGTTTTGTGTACTTCAGTCCCAATGTCCTTATTCTTTGACTCAAATAGCATGCTATTCAAGCCTATTTCTTGCAGCTCAGCAGGTGTTCCGCTATTAGCGCAAATAAAATCACATTCAGATTTACCAAGCCAGTCGACCTTTCAGTACTACTCATAGTCCAAGGGCAGAATGGTTTTCCTGGATTATTCACATCTTCAGGAGGTCACAAAGACTGGTCACTGTCAATACATAATCAAGCTTTGAAATCAATGATCCCACAGCAAGGTCTCACAAACAGCAAATCAGTTAGAAATTAATTGATGTTTGGCCAAGGGAGAAATGGCCACGATAACTTCTCTTTAAATATTACCATGGGATCATTTACATAGAAGGGATATCGGTTAATACCTTGTTGAACAACAAAGCAGGCAACATAATGTCAGATCATATGCTTAAATTTGTGAATGAGACTGAAACCCTAATTCCGTAGCAAAGCATGTTACCATCTGAGTCAAGTTGACACAGCTGTCAGCGTTGGCCAGGATTTCACTGTCTAATGACGGTGAAACTGTCAACGTTCTTCATCATTACTTTGTGAATCTGACAGCAACTTCTAATATCTGCACGTTGTCAAAAAATTGAGATAAAATGAAGATTACAGAATTGCACAAATGGAAACTGATGGGGATTCAGCTGCACTGACGGCTTTAATATGGGGATTAACCTAACATATTTACTCAAGTGAAGTGGAGGACAATAGGACATAGAATTTCAGGAGTACAGAAAAAAGGAGTTCAGATGGAAAAATGAAATGAACGTCACACTTACATGCTAAAAGGGTTACTTCTAATGCTAGTTGCTCATGTAAGACAAGATAAAAAGGGAGAAACTATATATCAGTAGCAGGGTGAATCCTATACTGGAGGAGATCAGCTGACAGGCACCAAGATCACAGCCATGCCTAGCTAGACGCTGAGGTCTCCCAAAAGCAAACTTTTGACTTGACAACTATGGTTTTAAACCCCAGGTATGCTGCTCTGAACCAGAAAAAAAGTTTATCTTTCTTTTGGGAAAGGCATTGTCTGGTAATTATTTCTGGATTTGGTTCATAGTGTTGAAACCTTTGGGATGTAGTTTTGGGGGAGGTGTATTCTCAGAGTTTAGGGAAGTAGATAGATTTGGAACGGGGCTAATTCACGTATATTGTATGTGTAGCCATTATTGTAGTTCATTTAAATTTTTGCTCTGTCTAGTTATCTCTTGTGTGTTTTCCAGTATTTTTAACCTTTCTGTTTGAATGATTGCAGAAGACTGGACCTTTCCTCACTGGTTTTCATCTCATTGCTCACATTATACCAAATTACAAAATAAACAATTAAGAGTCAGCATTCAACTTCATCCCTTCAGCATCTCCCTTCTGGAATTTTGGATACCCACACATTTATCAGTGGGGTTCTTAACAACAAGCACGGTTAAACAGAGAAATTTAGAAGTTGTGGTCAGTTATTTTCCACACTGCCACTGTGCATGTTTTTGAAGTCCTAGCAGATAAAAAAATCAGTTAGAAATCACTGAATTAACAGGAACTTCCACATAGTCCAGCTAAAAGAAAAAACCCTTGAAGTTGTCACACTTTGCTGAATGATGTGTAACTGGACATTTGCAGCATAGTAAGTTGGAATTATTGCTGAATAACCTATATGGCCCTGAAAGATTAATCCTATGTTTATGGAATGCCAAACTTCTCCATTCCACAGTAAAAATTCCATAATTTTTTTAAAGCATACCCATGTTGTCCAAATTAGGGAATAGTCAATTGGTAGTATATTACTTGAACACTAATGAAAAATTAGATGTGCTGTCAAAGCTTTCATCTTGTATTCATCAGGACAGTTTGCAAAAATAGCAATAGTAAAGGGAACAACAATTTATATTGCATGAGAAGAGAGTGCTGATTGGTTGGCAAGCGGATTCTGATTGTTAGTGGCATTGCCATGGAGGTTGCACCAGGGAACAGTTAACTGCTGAACTATATACTTTAACACACATTGGGCCCTGTCCTTTGCAAACAGAAGAAACATGTCCGTGCATTCTGTCTTTTTCAACTAATCAAAAGGGCACAGCCATTCCCAATTTCATTCCCCGTGACAATGCTTTGACTAGGTTTGAATTTGAACAAAAGCTTGGCAGTTAATTGTTGCCTGCAGCATTCCCCAAACATTGCCTCCACCAATCAATGTCCACGTGCCAACCAATCAGCACACTCATGCAGTGTAAATTGTTCCGTTAACAATTGGTATTCTTACAAAATGTCCTGATGAGTGCAAGGTGAAAAGTTTCAACAGAATGCCTCTTTTCTCAGCAACATTCCAATTTGATACTATTTCAGCTTCTGCCTTAACTCCATCTGTGAGGTTCGTCTTGATTTCACTTGATGCAATATTGTAAAAAAGTGACTGCAAAGATCTGCTTGTTACTATTTGGTTGGCTCTCCGAGAACTCTTCAATGTGTTCGTTGCTGGGACAGCTTAATGGCATCACTATTGTTTGATGAAAGAAATCCCCTGAAGCTGGCAACAGAATAGAAATAACACAGGAAAGATGAAATGGTCACCACAGAGCTCAGTAGATGTTGCTGAGCAGCCTCCTTTGGGATTAGCGGCGAGTGTCGTCAGTTTGCCACTGACTGAAAAATCTGACAGAATTCAGCGAGAGATCTTTGGAAGCTATATTGAGTGCAGCATAATTGCTGTCGTGTTTTCTGTGTACCATAACCTGCACCTCAACTTGACACAACAAAAATATTGTTGCTGTGGTAACAGCTAATTTACAGGGAGTGTACAATCCATACCATGTATACTTGAATGCTCTGTTGATTTAAGTGGCTCAACTACAGTGCAGAAGGTGGTCATTTGGCCCATCGAGTCTGCACTGACCACAATCCCACCCAGGCCCTATTCCTGTCATCTCACATATTTACCCTGCTAAATCCCCTGAAACTAGGGTCTATTTAGCAGTGGCCAATCCACCTAATCCGCACATCTTTGGACTATGGGAGGAAACCAGAGGAAACCCACGTGGCCATATTTTCCTGTTGACTGATTTGCTTTATGCTTCAATCTATACAATTGGATCACCTAATTTCTTTAGTACGTTACTCCTTGACTATTGACTATAGTAGTTTCATTGACTGTAGAGACTTGGGTCAAAGGTTATGTCTGCTTTCTGGCAACACTAAGAGGCAAGAGCCAAAAGAAAATGGTCTACCAAATTAAAACATTTAAGGTTAGTTTGTGGATGCTTTGATTTGATTCAGATGGGATCATTTTGAATTGACCTTGGCTTTTGTTTCCTGAAAAGGGACAGACCAAACAAACACGAAAGTGCAAGCATTAACCACTGTGTGAAATCTTACCAAAAATGGCAGTGTTTTGGTTCCAGCGAGAAAAACAGTGTATTTCTCTCCACATGCCCCAAGCAGATTCAATAGGGTCTTTTTAAGAGACTTTTGGAAAAGTACATGGAACTTAGTAAGATAGAGGGTTATAGGTAAGCCTAGTAGGTAGGGACATGATCGGTACAATTGTGGGCCAAAGGGCCTGTTTTGTGCTGTAGTTTTCCTATGTTTCTATGTTTGTAAATATAGGAGGCAAGTGTGTTTCACACTGTGGTGGCGGTGCAGGACAGTGTGGACTAATACGCCAGCAAAGTCTAATGACACAGAGGTCGGGCCACTGTGTTTAAAGGGCGCTCCAATCAGAGCAAAAGCTTATTCCCCCACTGTCAGCCCTTCACAGGAGTCCAAGGGGTTCCCCCTAGCCCTGATCAGAGCTGTCCCCCCCACTGTTTTCTTCGCCTCCCCCAGCAGACAGTGCCAACTCCGCACCCTGCCCCATGACCCTGAGAGGAACCACCTCCACAGCCCCAATGGGAACTGGCATTTCTCCCCCTCCCACTGCACCCCCCCCAACCATCACCCCTCCACCCCCCCCCATTCCCCCTCTCCGAACCATCACCCCTCCATCCCCCCCCATTCCCCCCCTCCGAACCATCACCCCTCCACCCCCCCCATTCCCCCTCTCCGAACCATCACCCCTCCACTCCCCCCATTCCCCCTCTCCGAACCATCACACCCCCCCCCCGCCCCAACCATCACTCCTCCACACCACCCCCCCCCCCACCCACAGCCATCACTGGCATCCCTAGCTCCCAAGTCCACTACCACCCCAAAACCACAAATAAATGAATCTCCCCACTAGGATCTGCCCTGGCACAGGTTGGCACCATGTCCATGCTTACCTGCAGAGCCAGTCTGTGCCAGGAGATAGTGCCAGGCCACTGCCTACCATGTCCCTCTCCCCCAGGGGCTACACTCAGCTTTACAACCCCTGGGGGCTCCCCATGACAGGTTCATGTCTGGGTGAACCTATTGTAAACCTTGCCAACGTGGCATCATGTCAGTGCCATTTGAATATGAGGCAGGGTATCAATATCTGGCAAGGGGAGTTCTTTAATATATTGTTACTGTATTAGAGTATATTTAAATTAGGTTCATGCCTAGAATGGGGATGAACCTGATTATCCCACTGGCAAGGAGCGGTGAAAATCGGATGTTGTGATCTTGCCGATAAGATCCGTAACCTCCAGGTCTTGCTTGCTGGTGACCATTCCCACAGATGGCGAGTGTGGATGCAAGATCGCCCCCGCCCCAGTTTCTGAAAAGCATTGACCATGTGTTCCCACCACTGGCTGAGACCACAGTTTTAAGATGAGATACCTATGTGTGTTTTATTTATTATAGAATCCCTACAGTACAGAAACAGGCCATTTGCCATTGAGTCTGCACTGACTGCAATCCTACCCAGGTCTATACCCATAATCCCACATATTTAGCCTGATAATCTCCTATCACTAGGGTCAATTTAGCATGGCCAATCACATAACCTGCGCATCTTTGGAGTGTGAAGAGAAACCAGAGAATCCAGAGGAAACCCACACAGACACTGGGAGAACATGCAAATTCCACACAGAGACCCAAACTGGGAATTGAACCCGGGTCCCTGAGGCTGTGAGGCAGCAGTGCTAACCACTGTGCCATCCTGCCACCCCATCCGATGGTTTTATCTACTGGGGAAGGGTTGAGGAAGAAGCAATGTTTATAGGAATGTAGCCTCCTTTTCTGGTCACATTGGCTGGTTAATCAATCTGGGGGGCACGGTAGCACAGTGGTTAGCACTGCTGCTTCACAGCTCCAGGGTCCTGGGTTCGATTCTCGGCTTGAGGCACTGTCTGTGTGGAGTTTGCACATTCTCCTCATGTCTGCATGGGTTTCCTCCAGGTATTCAGGTTTCTTCCTACAGTCCAAAGATGTGCGGGTTAGGTTGATTGGCCATGCTAAGAAATTGCCCCTCAGTGTCCAGGGCTGCGTAGATTAGAGGGATTACCAGGTATCGTATGCAGGGATATGGGGGTAGGGCCTGGTTGGGATTGTGTTTGGTGCAGACCCGAAAGGCCTCTTTCTGCACTGTAGGGTTCTATGATTCAGGAGATAAGTGGCGTCCACAACTAATTGGTCCATGAAAATGCATGTGAATATTTTCACAGCCTGCACAGAATACATATTTGATGCATGGTAATCTGTGAAGGCTTTGCTGGCTGCTAGCATCTTGATCTAACCATCAGTCAGCTTTACAATGCCAGCATGTAACAATGCCACCATTGTGAATAAACACAAATTGTAAGCCCTCTGCGGTGCACAGTGTAAATGAATTTATGTCCCTTTTCTACATGATGTGCATATGGCTACAATACATTTGTATTCCCAGAAATAATTGCAATACAGGATAGGAAATTCTCTTCAAACAGTGGGTGTGTGGGTTTGATGATCAACTACTTGCCAACTTTTTCCACATCTTCGCCTGAATCAGTCTTCTTGCAATTCAGTTTACATTGTTCCAGTCACAGAAAAAATTGTCCCTCAGGCTGTTAACCTTTACCTTCCCTCTCAAATTGAATAATTGCTGTTTGCAATGTATCAACAAAATCAAAATATTATGGACACTGGAAATCTGAAACAAAAACAGAAAAGAATTTCAAAGATGCTCCAGGACAGCATGATGGTACAGTGGTTAGCACTGCTGCCTCATAATGCCAGGGACCCAGGTTCAATTCCAGCTCAGGTCACTATCTATGTGGAGTTTGTGTGTTCTCCCCATGTCTGCAGGTGCTCTGATTTCCTCCCAGGTAGCTCAGGTGGGTTGACCATGGTAAATTAGTGTAAAGGCGTTTACAGCAATAAAGCCTGGCTGGGATTGCTGTCAATGCAGGCTCAATGGGCCAAAAGGCCTCCTCTTGCACTGTTGGGATTCTACGAAAAGTCACATCACACTTGAAACATTAACTCTTATTTCTCTCTCCACAGATGCTGCCAGACCTGCTGTGTTTTTCCAGCATCTTGTGTTATTATTATACAATTTTTCAAGTGGAACTTGCTTGAATGATTTTATTAAAATCATTTACAATCTGAACAACCCCTCAACAATTTTCTTCTCATCCTTCGTGGAAGATTTCAACACTCTGTGGGTGTATTTTCATGGCCATAGGCCACTTACTAACTCCAAATGATCATTACTCTTATGTGAAGCTTGGCAATGATTATTGGCAAGCTATTCAACGTGGCAGTCACAATCCACTATGTCCACAGATATCCACCTCCAGCAGGGGGTCATTGGTGATCAGCAAGGGGTACCATGCCCAGTATTGTTCTCTCTGGCTCAATCACTGAGCCAGCTCCAGCCATGGTACCTCATTAGTGTTGCGCATTGCACTGACTAAGACACAACTGCAGACAGTCATTACTGAACTCGCTTTATTTATACCACTCTAAAGGAGGAAGCAGAGAGAGGGCATGAAACAAAATACTCAGATTTTGCCATATATTACACTCCCTCACCAGTTAAATCAGTTTGGTATTAGTTTTAATATTA
Organism: Carcharhinus amblyrhynchos; assembly: GCF_965287045.1. Taxonomy (NCBI): domain Eukaryota; kingdom Metazoa; phylum Chordata; class Chondrichthyes; order Carcharhiniformes; family Carcharhinidae; genus Carcharhinus; species Carcharhinus amblyrhynchos. The sequence goes on from NC_137327.1 coordinate 18,014,837, forward strand.
GAAAGAATGATTAAGAATAAATTCAATATTCAATGCTTGTTTTCTCCTGCAGCTGCATTAGTGAACAAACAAGAAGATAACTTTTTCAGAAACCAAACATTTACTTATTCAAATGATGTGAAAGTACAGTTGTTGAGATGGAGAAATTGCCATAGGATAAAAGGCTGCTTGCACTGCACTGTAGATTCTTTTCATTATTTTTATGACTTATGAATGATGCTGGAAAGATTGGCACTTGTTGTCCCTTCATAATTGCCCTCAAGAAGATGGTGAGCCACCTTCTTGAACCACTGCAGTCCATCTGCTGCAGTTACATCCAGTATTGTTGTGAGGGAGACACAGTGACAGAGCAGTTGGCACTGGTGCTTCACAGCACCAGGGACCCAAGTTTGGTTCCCTGCTTTGGGTCACTGTCTGTGTGGAGTTTGCACATTTTCTCTCTGTCTGTGTGGGTTTCCTCCGGGTGCCCCGGTTTCCTCCCACTGTCCAAAGATTTGTGGGTTAGGTTGATTGGCCATGCTAAATTGATCTCACTGCCTGGTAGTCTAGCAGGGTAAATGTGTGGGGTTATGGGGATAGGGCCAGGGTGGGATTGTGGTTAGTGCAGACACGATGAGCCGAATGGCCTTAAGCCCTTTTAGTCGCCCCATGCCTACACCATAGTTAAGAAAGCCTACACCTCTACTTTCTCAGAAGGTGAAGGAAATTTGGCATGTCAGCTACGACTCTCACTAACTTTTACAGACGCACATAGAAAGGATTCTTTCTGGTTGTGTCACAGCTTGGTATGCCTCCTGCTCTGTCCAAGACTGCAAGGAACTACAAAAGGTCGTGAACGTAGCCCAATCCATCACACAAACCAGCCTCCCATCCACTGACTGTCAACACTTCCCGTTGCGTTGGTGAAGCAGCCAGCATAATCAAGGACCCTGTGCATCCCAGACATTCTCTCTTCCACCTTTTTCCATCGGGAAAAAAATATAAAAGTCTGAGGTCATGTACCAACCAACTCAAGAACAGCTTCTTTCCTGCTGCTGTCAAACTTCTGAATGGACCTACCTTGCATTAAATTGATCTTTCTCTACACCATAGCTATGGCTGTAACACTACATTCTGCACTGTCTCCTTTCCTTTTCTATGAATGGTATGCTTTGCTTGTATAGCACGTAAGAAACAATACTTTTCACTACATGTTAATACATGTGACAATAATAAATCAATCCATGTTTGATCTAAGACTGAAATGAGGTCAGGAGCTGAGTGACCCTGGCAGAATCCAATGTCAGGTTATTGGTCAGCAAGTGGTGCTTGATAGCACTGTTGATGACCCCATCACTTTACTGAAGTAAATCAAGAACATTTTCCCTTGGGTGAGTGGAAAACTATCCCCCCCCCCCGACCATTGACCTCAAGCCCAAGTCATCAAATCTCACTGGTTTTACAAAGATATTTTGTAAAAAACTATCTGCAGTTACAAGCACAGAATCAGATTGGTATAGGGGGCACATTTGTGAGATGGACCAATTGTGTGTAAATTAATTGAAGTAATTCACCCAAGGGGGGAATGGGGGAACTGGCATAATGTGAAATTAAACATAAAAAGCTTCATTTATTCTTGGAATTAGAAATTAAAATGTAGAGTACAAAGAACAAAGCACAGGAACAGGCCCTTCAGCCCACCAAGCCTGTGTTGACACATAACAGCTTTCTAAAGACTTTTTGGCTCTACGCAGTCCTTATCCTTCTATTCCATGCCTGTTTATATATCTGTCAAGATGCCTCTTAAATATTGCTATTGTATCTGCTTCTACCGCCTCCTCCAGCAGTGCATTCCAGGCACTTATCACCCTCTGTGTAAAAAACATGCCCCTCACATCTCCTTTCAACTTTCCCCCTTTTACTTTAAACCAATGTCCCCTAGTAATTAGCATTTCTACCCTAGTAAAATGACTCCGACTGTCCATGCCTCTCATAAGTTTTATAAATTTCTATCAGGTCACCATTCAGGTCTCAAGTGAAAACAAACCAAGGTTGTCCAATTGCTCCTCATAACTAATGATGCAAATACAACTAAGGCCATTGATTGAGAGAATGGATCAGAGCCAACAGTAACCAGTAACATTCCCCCAGTTGACAGTTGGCACCCCTGCACCCTTGGGAATGACTCAGCACATGCATAAACATAGGAGTGCTTGATCTTACCGGCAAGGCCTGACCAATTTCAGCAGAATTGGATCCTACCTGCAGATCCAGTCCAGGATCAGGGCTTAACTCCCTGAAGGTCAGGCAAAAAAATGTTTTAGGTGAAGGAAAAGAGGTTGAAGTGATTTCCTTTATGAAAAGGACTGTTAGGGGCACAGATCTTTGACAGGATGACATCACTGATGTGTCCCACATGAAGCTAAAGGTCTCCTACAGGCGCCTTTGCCAGTTTTAAAGCATGTGCAATTCTCGTATAACTACCAGGATCACAACCTGATGGATTTCCTCATGTTTTACATTCTATGTTATATCTTTATTAATAAAAGTAAATGACTCTCGTGTATGCTTCTGTCAGGGTTTATTATTCTGTTGAAATGTCTAATCAGATAATGGGATTCAATATCATTTTAAACTGTTGCTGAGCCACACGCATAACTTTCTGCGAAAACCTTCAGGATGTTGACATTTTCACTTCATGCAAGAGTACTTTCAGCACATGTCTGAGAGCTATTATCATTACTTGATTAATTATCTTGTATATCTCACCCTTCTTAATCCTACTTAATCTCTTCCTCCTATAGACATTTATCCTGCTTGAGGCTGTGTGCTGTTTGACTTTTTCTGTGACTGATTGTGGATTATTAAACTACCAAAATAGCAAAGTATTTATTGCCTTTTCCAATCTCAAAAAAACAGCCTTATGCTGTTTTTCTCGGCATTCATTGAACACAGCTCCTGAAGATCTTTTAAACAGAAAAAGAACAATATCCATTCAATGTATGCAATCTTCTTGAACCATATTACGGAGTTCACAATGGGGATTCAACTGGTGATACTATTGCCAGAAGTCTCCCACCTCATTCATTCCTGCCCCGCTGCCAGCAAGAATGGAGAATTTGACATTCCAGCCAAAACTCCATTCACTGCAGCGGCACTGGAGAATTCCAGTTGCTGATGAGATTCGAGGTTTCCAGTATATATCTCCAATCATATATACCAATAATAAGTTCAAATAATAATTGGAACTTTTGGGTGTAATGACTTCAGTCAGGCCATTGAGATTGGCCTACTGGAATATGAGCTCCCTGATTAAGGAGTCAATTGATGTGCTGGTCAGGGAGTCTTTTCCTTGTATTTAACCAGGAGTGTCAGTTCCTCTGGCACTCCCAGACTGTTGACTGATAGCACTCTGTGCACCGCTGTTGGAATTAAAAATAAAGGGATTTCTGCCTCCCAAGACTTCTTACAATGGGTAACACTTGAAATCCCATTTGTGTTGAGTTTCCCCCGCTTCCCCCCTAGAAAGGGAATCCCATTTCACACCAAACTGTTTAACCATACCTCGGCACAGCCTTAATGTACACTAAAGTTAACACCGATTCAACTTTCTAAACCCTATTGATCGTTAGAAGCTTGGCAGATATCAAGCTGACTTGAAACAACAGATGAGACTAAATACAATGGCAGTGGATTTGCTCAACTGAAAGACAAAACAAGCCTCTTTTGTGTTTTAAATATTTTATTAAACCAGTGGAGCATTGAACCTATTAAAGAATTACATAGGCATTGATTAGCTTCTATTATCCATGCTTTACATGTTAACACACACCGTCTTTAAATTGATCTGCCGTGTCACTCAAACCATCAAGTTAGCAATGCATAATTCAGACTGAGCTGCTGAAAAAGTGTGGAGGAAGGAACTTTATACAAATGGCTGTGAGTGAAGAGAGAACAGGGAGCTGTTCGTCCCAAATCATCAATTCGAATAAACAACCTTCTCAGCATCCAGATGGGTAGAGATGCATGACTGTGACATTGATTACTAGGATAACTACCACCATCGCGCAACATATGATGGAGGCATCCAGTAACACCAGTGGGTCAGTTGTAAAAGCGGACTCCAGCTGGCTACACTGTTGACTTCTCAGAATGGTGGCATGGAGTGGCACAGAGGGCAACTCAGCAATCATGAGCAACATTCCATTTGATTCAAGAGCACTCAAGCAAAAAACATGGTGCTGAGCTAATAGAACACTTGCCTGCAGATGTATATTGTAGTCTTCCTTAACATTCATTTTCATCCTTTTTTTAAAATCATAGAATCCTTACTGTGCAGGAGGCCATTCGGCCCATCGGGTCTGCACCAACTCTCCAACAGAGCATTTTATCCAGCACCTCCATCTGTAAACCCATCTATTTATCCCACTAATACCCCTAACCTATGCATCCTGGAACACTAAGGGGCAATTTAGCATGGCCAATCCACCTAACCTGCGCATGTTGGGACACTAAAGGGGCAATTTAGCACTGCCAATGTGACCTGCATGTCTTTGGACTGTAGGAGGAAATCCAGACTGACATGGGGGGAGCATGCAGATTCCACACAGGCTGGAATTGAACCCAGGTACCTGGCACTCTGAGGCAGCAGTGCTAGCAATTGTGCTGCCCAATGCTTTGTCCCTTCTCTCTTGGCAATGCCTGTCCCTTCTGCTTTGCCAATGGCTGCTCATGGGTTTACTTCATTTATACACAATTAGTCTCTCCCACTAATATACCACCTTCCCCGCATCAATCTGAATCTGTACTTCTAATGCTTAGCCTTCTGAACGAAAAACAGAAAATAGGTTGCAACATAGTCTCATTTTAATTTGTTCAAAACCCACCTGTTCCACCATGAAAAACTGGTGATACAGCATCTTGGTCAAAAAGCTAACAAACATTTGCAACTTTCATACGGTTAAAATAATTGATTATTTAAAGGAATCAACTCTGTTTACTAGAAAATAAGTCTATGTCCAAAGGCCTTAATGGTAAGTTTTTTTTATTCGTTTCGACACATGGACATTGCTGGCTATCCAGCATTTATTGCCCATCCCTAGTTGCCCAAAGGCAGTTGAGGATCAACAACATTGCTGTAGCTCTGGAGTCACATGTTGGTCAGACCAGTTAAAGACAACAGATTTCTTTCCCTAAAAAGAACGTTAGTGAATCAAATGGGTTTTTCCATCAATGATTTCATGGTCATCAGTAGATTCTTAATTCCAAATATATTTTATTGAATTCAAATTCCACCACATGCTACGGCAGGATTTGAACCTGGGTCCTCAGAACATTAGCCAAGTTTCTGGATTAATAGACCAGCAACAATGCCAGTACGCTATCGCCTAAAGTCAAAAGGTGAGATGTTTTTTAGTAAACCATTATTCTCCAAAGTACTTTAGTACAACTCATTAACAGAATTTGTAAGTATAACTGGCAATGGATCCATAGGGAACCAAATTACTGGGAACAATCTACAAATTACAGTTAGATAAAGTGCTGTGAAAAAAATGTAAAAGCATAGTTCAAACTACGTAACAAGAATCCCAGTATTTTGGCATTTACATAGAAAATAATGACTCCATTTCTCCTTGAACAAAATATGAGAAAGAGAATCCGATTTACAATAATTCCTAAACAGCATGAGTTAGCATTGCTATTAACACAGAAGCTATTTTAACCAAACAATGCAATGATGTAGCATCTTAACTTTTTTGCTAATGGTTCAACTACCGTCCAGAAGTCTTTTGTCGGTAAAAGCAGCTAAAGTTTTGAGCATTTTGACCTCATGTCACTTGCCACTCATCCAAATTTAACATTAACTGCTCAGAGCTAGACAGAATAATCAAGTTTAGGTAGGAAGGTATGTTGAAACAGAGCAGTTCTAAAGTCTGTACTTTCTTCATCCTGAAGTGAATGATACATCAGCTTGAAGAAATAGTTGTACTACGTTTTACACAGCATGGCAACCCACTCCTTTAATCAGTTATAACATTTGCAAATTTGTTTTTGTAGAAGAGCAGCTCTTAATCCATACAGTTTGCTGATGAATGCACAATTTTTAGCACCACTTGTGACTTTCCAGATATTGAAGCAGTCCATTCCATATTCAGCAAGAGCTGGACAATATTCAGGCTTGGGCTGAAATATGGCAAGTAATGCTCCTGCCACACAACTGCCAGGCATTGACTGACTATCTCCAACAAGAGGGAATCCAACCACCTTCCCTTGACATTACATCACTGAATCACTCAATATCAACATCCAGGGAATTATCACTGACCAGGCACAGAATGAGACCAGCCATGTAAATACTGTGACCACAAGAGTAGGTCAGAGGCTGGGAATACTGCAGCAACTACCTTGCCTCCTGACTCCCCAGAGTCTGTCCACAAGGCACCAGGCTGATGTGATTGAATAGTCTCCGCTTGCCTGGTTGAGTGCAGCTGGAGCAACACTAAAGAAGCTTGACACCATCCAGGGCAAAGCAGCCCACTTGACTGATGCCCATCTGCCACTTTCAACATTCACTCCCTCCAGCACTGATGCACAATGGCAGATGTGTGTACAATCTATAAGGTGCATTGCAGCAACTCACCAAGGCTCCTCCTACTGCACCTTCCAAACCTGTGATTTCTATCCCCTAGAAGAAGGGCTGCAAATGCACGGGAACACAACCACCTGCAAGTTCCCCCTCCAAGCCACATATCTTACTGATTTGAAACTACAATCACTGTTCCTCAATGTCACTGGGTCAAAATACCAGAACTCCCTCCCAAATAGTACTGTGGATGTATTTACACTATATGAGCTACGGTACTTCAAGAAAGCAGCTCATCACCACCTTCCCAAGGGCAATAAATGCAGGCCTAACCAGGGATGGTTGCATCCCAGAAAGGATCTATTAAGTTCTCTCTTCAACAAAGCAAATTTCTAATGGCATTCATGAAGATCATTTGATTTGCGGTATTGTGACATAGGTGATTTGATTTGGTTTATTATTGTCACATGTATTAGTAAACAGTGAAAAGCACTGTTTACTGCATGCTATACAGACAAAGCATACTGTTCATTGAGGCAGAAATGAGCGTGTACAGAATGTAGTATTACAGTCATAGCTGGGGTGTAGAGAAAGATCAACAACACAAGGCAGGTCAATTCAAAAGTCTAATGGCAGCAGGAAGAAGCTGTTCTTGAGTCAGTTGGTAATGGATCTCTGACTTTTGTATCTTTTTCCTGTTGGAAGAAGGTGGATGAGAGTGTGTCCAGGCTGCGTGGTGTCTTTAGTTATGCTGACTGCTTTTCTGAGGCAGCAGAAAGTATAGACAGAGTCAATAGGTGGGAGGCTGGTTTGCAAGATGATCTGGGCTTCATTCACAAGCCTTTGTAGTTTCTTGTAGTCCTGGACACAGCAGGAGTCATACCAAGCTGTGATATATAGCCAGAAGGAAGGCTTTCTGTGGTGCATCTATAAAAGTTAGAGAGAGTTGTAGCAGACACACCCAAATTTCCTTAGCCTCCCAAGAAAGTAAAGGCTTTCCCAGCATGGAGGGGCCAGGACAGGTTGTTGGTAATCTGGATACCTAGAAACTTGGAGCTCTCGGCCAGTTCCACTTCATCCCCGTTGATGTAGGTAGGGACATGTTCTCTGCTACACTGCATGAACGACGCTCTCCTTCATTTTACTGACATTGAGGGAGAAATTATTGTGGTCATGTCAGTTCAGCAGATTCTCTTTCCAGGTTTGTGGAGTCAAATGGCCTCATGCTCCCATTTTCACTGGATGTGTTCACAACACAGAAGTGTACTAAATTGGATGAACCCTAGTTCCAAGAGACTTAACATGTGAGGATTCAATGCACCATAGAACTCCACACTAGCCTGAGACCAAACTGGCTTCAGTTTTGATCCTAATTTGTGCTGAATGGTTGAGTTTCAATGTAGGCAACAGGCAATATAATACAACCATCAGTATCAGTGAAATGGGGAAGGAAGGTGATGGGGCAAAGTAATGGTCACCATGGTCAAAATAAATGGCAGAGCAGACTTAAAAGCACCAAATGGCCTACTCCTGCTTTTAGTTTCTATGTGTGGGTAGAATCAGGATTAATAGGACAGAGGAGGAATTTGACCTGGGATTTTCTTGGTCTAATAAACTCAATGTGTAAAGTTTGGAAAGCCCTCAAACTCACTGTTAAGCTTTACGAGTAAAGGATCGTTACTCAAGAGGGATACATGGAAGTAAACGTTCCCTTACCAAAAGGGAAAACTGGAAGAGTCAAAATAAAAAGAACATTGTAAAAGATGCAAGGTGTTCATCCAGTAGTAAGGATCTTCAGTCACAAGCAGTAAAAGAACTAATTTCAGAAAGTAAATCAAAGGAAAAGGATTAATAAAGAAACTTCATTACACCAACACTCAGGCCACAAAGCTCCCCACAATCCCCATCTGCTTTCTATTTATACTGAGTCAACTGGTCAGCAGATCCTCACCATTGGAATCTGTTATAAACCAATGTTATCACTGTTCACATTAAAACACAAGGCTTACTTTAGTGATAGATGAAGCACATTATGTGCCTTGGACACTAAGTCTGAAGATCAGTTCAGGGTCTAACAAGATGCTGAATTTGTATACTGTTAAGATCAGCCAAAGCAGTGACCAGGATGGAGATGGAATCAGTGTCAAGAAAACAGAGTTTGTGGGGAAGGCTTTGGTCTTTCTAATATTAGGAAATTGCAACTGATTTGAGGCTTTGGTTGGACAAGCAGGCTGACAGAGAAGCAGCTCAGTGAAGCGATGTAGCGTCGTGTCAGTGTGTATTTGGAATCTGACAACATGTCTTCAGATGGTGTTGCGGAGGGACAGCATATAGGCAACAACACAGGCAAATGCTATGATGCTCAGGATTGCAGGTGCTTGATTACTCATAAATTTTACGCTTTAACCTTCAATGCTGATTGCTGCCCCGCAGTAGCCCTTTACAGTTCTTTCTTGGTGTAGATGGAATGGTACAGTTGGCTAATTCCATACTTGGCCAGGCAGTGTTTACATAAAAAAAAGTAAAATTATTTATTGCAGCAATTACAGGGGCCCTCTTCAATACTCCTAATAAGTAAATCACCTCTATCAAAATTGAATCCATTTTATGATTGTGAAACCTTATAGAAATCCAAGCTGCTGGACGTATTAGCAAAAGCACATGTTGAAATAGTTGTGACTATATAACTACAATTCCATTTGGCACTGCCAGAATCACTCCAAATTACTCTCCTGTGAATCTATGACTGACGCGGAATAGATTAAGCTAACTGGCCATGTGTCACTAAATTCTCTTTATTTGGTTAGGAAACAAAGGTCACAAGTGGTAGAAAACGTGAAGGAAATTAACAAAGTAACAAGCAAATTCTACAAGACAGCAGTGGGAAAAACAAAAACAAAATCGACAATATGTGACATTCTGCGCTGATGGTGTGTCAGTAATAGACCTCCTTGACATTATAATGCCACAGCTAGTTTCCCAATCAATGACCCTGGCAGGAAACCACTGCAGAACAGCACCAAATTCCCAGGACATGTTTCTGACTGACTTACATGTGGAAGAATGCATATGCGAATACAGAATGAAGATATGGAAAATCCAGGCCAGACTGAGTAATTCATGCAGCAAAGGGTTGAGAATTTGGAAAAACGTAGCATTGCGGAAGATCATAGTTTGCCAAATGTCAATTCTACTTACAAGTAAAGGATGCCAGATTCGCTTTGACAATGGCTTAAGTAGTATTTTTACTACATTATGTTATCCATTCATGAAAATTCTTTTATAAACTCTTTAAAGCATAATGCATCTGAAACTACATTATAAACCATTTTGACCTCAAATAAATTGCCACATTATGGACTATTGAATGAGATCAAAATATGCAGAGTGTGGAGACAAGTAACAAATAGACTGCTCGCTGGAAAATAGAAAGAGGAGAGTAGGGCTAGGAGTAGATATTCAGATTGACTGTATGTAGGCAATAAGTGGGGTGCCTGAAAAGCAGTTACTGAGTCCACAGTTGTCAATAATTTGTATTATTAATTTTGGAATCATAAATTTCTAAATTTGTGGAATGACACCAAACCGAGGAGCATGAGGGTGTACAAAACAATTAATACAGCAGTATATAGCATTACTAAATAAATGCTAACATAGATCACCAAGAATAAGATCACCCCCAAGCCTCTTACACTCCAGGGAAAAATGTCCCATTTTATTCAGCCTTTCCTTATAACTCAAACCATCAAATCCCGATAGCGTTCTTGTAAATCTTTTTTGTACTCTTTCTAGTTTAAGAACATCCTTTCTATAATAGGGTGACCAGAACTGTACACGGTATTCCATGTGACAATAATAAAATCAAGTCAATTCAAACTAAAAATCAAAAAGGATTTACAAGGATGAACTGGATGAGTAAACCTACCAGAAAAACATGAACATGTTGCATCTTTTTTCTCTTGAAATGAGAAGGCCAAGGAGTGACCTGTTATAATTATGAAAGCTTTCTTGGATTAGATGCAAGAAGAATGTTTCCATTTGTGGGGAAGAACAAAACTGGAGGTATCAATATAATATAGTAACTAAGAAATCAAACAGGGAATTCAGAAAAAAATCTTCTTTACTAAGTGCTTTGTATGGGCTTGGACCTCTGGACCCTTTTGTATCTGTCCCCTCTCACCTTAAACCCATGTCCTCTAGCTTTAGATTCCCTACCTTTAGATGCCCCTACCTTTGAAAAAAATGTTGACTATCTACCTTATCTATGCCCCTCATTTTATAGGCCGCTATAAGATCACCCCTGAGCCTCCTACTCTCCAGGGGAAAAAAGCCCCTATTAAATATGCTTGATAGAATAAAGAGACATTTTAGGTGCTTGTATATGTACCATATATAAACTGAGGAACATGATAATCAGAATACTTCTGAAAGACTATACAATAAATAAACTCTGCAAGTCACAAAGTTATTGAATTCAATGAACACACATAATGTAACTTAAAGGGGAAGTATGTCGAGTAATCCCCTTCACATCAAAGAATTGGGCTTATCTTGTTCAACCTAAGGAAATTTGAATGAAATGAAAGAATGAAAACCACCTTTATTTGCAATTCACTCCAAGTGATGTCAATTACTGGCTCAAGGCATAGTGCAAAGGCTCCGAGCCCTGACAACATTCCAACAATACTACTGAAGTCTTCTGTTTCAGAACTAGCTGCCCCACTAGTCAAACTGTTCCACCACAGCTGCAATACTGGCATGAGCCCAGTAATGTGAGCAACTGTCCAGGTATGTCCTACCCACAAAATGCAGGATAAATCCAATTTGGCCAATTAATGCTCCATCAGTTTACTATCGATCAGTAAAGTGATGGAAGGGGTTACCAACAATGCCGTTATGCAGCAATAACCTTAGTTTGTGTTCTGCTAGTGTCACTCAGCTCCTGATCTCATTTTAGACTTATTCCAAACGTGGTCAAAAGAGCTGAACTGAAGAGGGGAGGCGAGAGTGACTGCCCCTTGACATCAAGGCAACATTTGACTGAGTGTGGGATCAAGGAGCCCAGCAGGAACTGGGGAAAAGATGGTGGAAGTCATACCTAGCACAAAAGGAAGTTTATGGGTGCATTTTCCTGTTCCATCCACCATGGGGATCATAGCGGGCACAGGGCAGGCCATGGAAAGTTTTGTTGACCCGAGGTGGGATTTTCTGGTTTTGGGGTGAGCGCAGCTGGAAAAATCACGCCCATGTGGTTGTTGGAGCTCAATCAATTGAGTCCCAGGACATCACTAAGCGTTCCTCAGGTAATTTCCAAGCATCAACCATCTCCAGCTGCTTCATCCATGAATTTCCTTCCATCATAAGATCAAAAGCGTGGGCGTTCATGTGAACATGTGAGTTAGGAGCAAATGTCGGCCACTCAGCCTTTCAGGCCTGCTCCGCCATTCAGTAAAATGATGGTTGACCTGATTTTAACCTCAAATCCAGATCCCTGCCTTGCAACAACCTTTCACCCTTTTGTTCATCAAGAGTTTATCTGCTTTCAAACATTCAATGACTCTGTCTGTTGAGGAAGAGCATTCTAAAGACACATGACCCTCAGGAAAAACATTTCCTCACCTCAGTCTGAAACAGTGAACCCACCTAGTTCTTGCTTCTTCCACAAGGGGAAATATCCTGTCAAGACCTCTCAGGATCTTAAACCTTGCAGTCAAGTTGCCTCTTACTCTAAGCTCCAGTGAATACAAGGCTAACCTGTCCAACGTTTCCTCGTAAGACAGTCCACCCACTCCAGATATTAGACTAACAAAGCTTTTCTGAACTGCTTGCAATGCATTTACATCCTTCCTTAAATAAGGAGGCCAGTGCTGTGCACAGTACTCCAGATGTGGGGTGGGATTTTATGGCCTTGCCTGAGTGAGACTGGAAAATCCCACCCAAGGACAATGTACATATCCATTGTCCGCCCCTCACCCACTCCAATTCCATGGCGGACAGGGTGGTAGAGTTCCAGTGGTGGTCTTGGCAATGCCCAGTGCAACTCAACTGTAACCTGCCCACTACTATAATCGATTCCCCTCACAATAAGTGATAACATCTATAGCATTCCTAATTGATTGCTCTATCTGTATATTAACCTTTACGATTCATGCATTAGGACACCCAGACACTTCTGAATCTCAAGGGCCCGGCAATCTTTCACCATCTTCTGCAGAAAATGCAGATGTATGGGATTGAGGGTAGTCTAGGAAATTGGATCAGGAATTGGCTAGCAGATAGGAGACAGAGGGTGGTGGTTGATGGTAAATATTCGTCATGGAGTTCGGTTACGAGTGGTGTGCCTCAGGGATCTGTTTTGGGGCCACTGCTGTTTGTAAGTTTTATTAATGATCTGGATGAGGGTATAGCTGGGTGGATTAGTAAATTTGCTGATGACACCAAAGTCGGAGGTGTGGTAGATTGTGAGGAAGGGTGTCATAGTTTGCAGGGAGACTTAGACAGGTTGCAGAGCTGGGCCGAGAGGTGGCGGATGGAGTTTAATGCGGAGAAGTGTGAGGTGATTCACTTTGGTAGGAATAACAGATGTGTTGAGTATAGGGCTAACGGGAGGACTTTGAATAGTGTGGATGAACAGAGGGATCTAGGTGTATGTGTACATAGATCCCTGAAAGTTGGGAATCAAGTGGATAAGGTTGTTGAGAAGGCATACGGTGTCTTGGCGTTTATTGGTAGGGGGATTGAATTTAGGAGTCGCAGCGTCATGTTGCAACTGTACACAACTCTGGTACGGCCGCACTTGGAGTACTGTGTGTAGTTCTGGTCCCCACATTACAGGAAGGATGTGGAGGCTTTGGAGAGGGTGCAGAGGAGGTTTACCAGGATGTTGCCTGGTATGGAGGGGAGGTCCTATGAGGAGAGACTGAGGGATTTGGGGTTGTTTTCACTAGAAAGAAGGCGGCTAAGAGGGGATCTTATTGAAACATATAAGATGATTAGAGGTTTAGATAGGGTGGATAGTGATAGCCTTTTTCCTCGGATGGAGAAAGCTAGCACGAGGGGGCATGGCTTTAAATTAAGGGGGGGTAGTTATAGGACGGATGTCAGGGGTAGGTTCTTTACCCAGAGGGTGGTGAGGGATTGGAATGCCCTGCCTGCTGCAGTTGTAAATGCGCCTAGTTTGGGGGCGTTTAAGAGATTCGTGGATAGGTTTATGGACGAAAAGGGATTGGTTTAGATTAGTGGGTCATTGTATTTTATTAAACTGGTCGGCACAACATCGTGGGCCGAAGGGCCTGTTCTGCGCTGTAATGTTCTATGTTCTATTTAGATAATACATTTCGTTTTTATTCTTCCTGCCAAAATGGACTTTTTCAATTTTCCCAAATTATACTCAATTTGTCAAATCTTTGCCCACTCACAATCCATGTCCCTCTGTAGTCTCCTTATATCCTCTTCACAATTTAATTTTCCTGTCTATCTGTAATGACTCAGGGAGCCAGACTGGAAAGGAACACAGTTTTTTTTTAGAGTGCAAAGTATAACCACTACTGTGGTACACACACACACACACACACACACACACACACACACACACACACACACACACACACACACACACACACACACACACACACACACCCCCTTCCAAAAAAATACTAATAAATTAATTAAATGTGATTTCCCTTCCACAAAACCATATTAACTCTGCCTGCTTGTCTTTAATTTTTCTAAGTGCCTTGCTATAACAACAGTAATAAGTGCTTTTAACATTTTCTCTCTCGAGCTCTGAAGATTAGAAACATTAACTCTGTTTCTCTCTCCATAGATGCTGTCAGACCTGCTAAGTTTTTACAGCGTTTTTTGTTTTTATTCCTCAGATGCTGATACAGTCTATGAACATAAGAACATAAGAAATAGGAGCAGGAGTAGGCCATCTAGCCCTTCGAGCCTGCCCCGCCATTCAATAAGATCATGGCTGATCTGTCGTGGCTCAGTTCCACTTTCCCGCCCTCTCCCCATAACCCTTAATCCCCTCTCTTATCAAAAACCCATCAACCCGCGTCTTAAAAATATTTAGCGAGGTAGCCTCCACCACCTCAATGGGCAGAGAATTCCAGAGATTCACCACCCTTTGAGTGAAGAAGTTCCTCCTCAACTCCGTTCTAAACCACCCCCCCTTTATCTTGAGACTGTGCCCCCTAGTCCTACTGTCCTTTCTGAGCGGGAAGAGTCTCTCCAACTCTATCCTATCCATCCCATTTATCATCTTATATGTCTCAATGAGATCTCCCCTCATTCTTCTAAACTCTAACGAGTACAAGCCTAGTTTATTCAGCCTCCCCTCATAGCTCAACCCCCTCAACTCCGGCATCGGCCTAGTAAACCTCCTCTGCACTCCCTCCAAGGCCAAAATATCCTTGCGTAAGCACGGCGCCCAAAACTGCACACAGTACTCCAGCTGTGGCCTCACCAATGCCCTATACAGCCGCAGCAAGACCTCCCTACTTTTATATTCAATCCCCCTCGCTATGAAGGCCAGCATCCCATTTGCCTTCCTGACCACCTGCTGCAGCTGCAAGCTGGGTTTTTGCGACTCATGCACAAGGACCCCGAGGTCCCTCTGCACCGCCGCCTGCTGCAGTTTTTCGCCACGTAAGTAATAATCCTTCCTACCATTATTCCTACCAAAGTGGACCACCTCGCACTTGCCAACATTAAATTCCATTTGCCAGTTCCTGGCCCATTCGCCCAGCCTATCTAGATCCTTCTGTAGACTCTCCACACCCTCCACGCAATTTGCCGTTCTACCAATCTTGGTGTCATCAGCAAATTTCGACACCATACACTCAGTTCCCTCCTCCAGATCATCTACATAAATGGTAAATAGCTGAGGCCCCAGCACCGACCCCTGGGGCACTCCACTAGTCACCAACCGCCAATCCGAATAGCTCCCATTGACCCCCACTCTCTGTCCATATGCAGTAAGACCTGGACACTATCAAGACTTGGGCTGATAAATGGCAAGTAAGTGTCAGGCAATGACCATCTCCAACGATAGGATTTAACCATTTCTCCTTGATATTCAATGGCCTTACCAACATTAAATGCCCCACCATCAACATCCTGGTGGTTACCATTGACCAGAAACTGAACTAGATCAGCTGCATAAAAACTGAGGCTACAAGAGCAGTCAGAGGCTAGGAATCCAGCTCACTTCCTGATTTTCCAAAGCCTATTCAATATTCACAAGGCACAAGTCATGGAATACTCTCCATTTGTCTGGGTGAGTGCAGCTCCAACAATACCACGGAGTCACAACATCTTCCACGACTAAGTAGTCTGTTTGATTGGCACCCCATCCACCATCTTCAACATCCACTCCCTTCACCACCGATGCACATGGCTGCAGTGCATTCTATCTACAAGATGCACGTTCTGTCTATGTAGTTTTAATGGTACCGAAATGACTGAAGAGATAAGCATGCAAAGCAAGGTCAAGTGAACGAAGGTACATGCTGATTGCTTGCAACATCGACTCTCATTAATGCTCTCACAGACAAATTGTCTGTTTGGCGCTGTTCTGAATAGTAAAGTAGCAAAGTGACTCATGTTGAGAAAGAAATCATGCTGGAGAAATTGACAGGACTAAAAGCTGACAAATCCCCTTGATGTCATGGTCATTATTAAAATAACAGATGGCTGCCAAGATTATGGATACTCTGGATTTGATCTTCCAGAATTCCTGAGAGCACTCCCCATAGAGTAAAAAGGAAGAAAATGTGTTTAATTATTTTCTATTTGTGTCACAAGTAGGTTTACATTAAAACTGCAATGAAAACTACCGTGAAAATCCCCTGGTCGCCATGCTCTGGTGCTTGTCTGGGTACACTAAAGGATGTAATTGCTAGACTGGGCCAGCAACAGGTGATGAAGGAACCAACCAATAACCTCCATTATGTTTTGTGGCACTATCATCGTGCTAAATGGAACAGACTTTGAACAAATCTAGCAACTCAAGACTGGACATCCATGAAGCGCTGTGGGCCATCAACAGCAGCAGAATTGTACTCCAGCACAATCTGCAACCTCATAGCCCAGCATATCCCCCACTCAACCATTACCATCAAGCCAGGGGATTAACCCTGGTTTAATGGAAAGTGCAGGAGGGCATGCCAGGAGCAGCACCAGCACACCTATAAATGAGGTGTCAACCTAGTGAAGCTACCAAACAGAGATAAGTGATTCCACAACCAGTGGATCAGATTTAAGCTCTGCAGCCCTTCCAAATCCGGTTGAGAATGGTGGTGGACAATTAAACAACTCACTGGAGGAAGAGGCTCCACAAATACCCCCATCCTCAATGATGGAGGAGCCCAGCGCAAGATAAGGCTGAACTATTTGCTACAATCTTCAGCCAGAAGTGCCAAGTGGATGGATCCATCTCAGCCTCCTTCAGTATCCCCAGCATCTTAGCCAGTCTCCAGCCAATTCAATTCACTCCAGGTGACATCAGGAAATGGTTGGAGGCACTAGATACTGCAAAGGCAATTGACCCGAAAACATTCCACCACTTGTACTCCAGAACTTGCTGCCCCCCTAGCCAAGCTCTTCCAGGATAGTTGCAACACTGGCATTTACCCAACATTGTGTAAAATTGCTCAGGTATGTCCTGTACAAAAAAAAAGCAGCACAAATCCGACCCAACCAATTACCACCCAGTCTACTCTCAATCATCAGTAAAGTGATGGAAGGGGGTCATCAACAATGCTATCAAGCAACACCTGCTCAGCAATAACCTGCTCAGTGACGTCCAGTTTGGGTTTTACCAGGATCACTCAGCTCCTGACCTCATTACAGCCTTGGTTCAAACATGGACAAAAGAGCTGAATTCCAGAGATGAGGTGAGAGTGACAGCCCTTGACATCAAAGCCACATTTGACCAAGTGTGGTGTCAAGAAGCTCTAGCGAAACTGGAATTAATGGGTATCAGGGCAAACTCTCTGCTGGTTGGAGTCATACCTGTTACATAAGATAGTTGTGGATGTGGAGGGTCAGTCATCTCAGCTCCAGGACATCTCTGCAGGAATCCCTCGGTGTGGTGTCCTAGGACCAACCATCTTCAGCTGCTTCCCACCATCATAAGGTCAGAAGTGGGATGTTCACTGATGATTTCACAATGTTCAGCACCATTCGCAACTCCTCACATACTGAAGTAGACCACATTCAAATGCAGCAAGATCTGGACAATATCTGGGCTTGGGCTGACAAGTGGCAAGTAACATTTGTGCCTCACAAATACCAGGCAATGACCATCACCAATAAGAGACACTAACCACCACCCCTTGACACTCAATGGTGTGACCATTATTGAATCCCCCACTGTCAACATCCTTGGGGTTACCATTGACCAGAAACTCAACTGAACTCATCACAAACACAGTGGCTACAAGTGCAAGTCAGAGGTTAGGAATACTATGGCGAGTAATTCACCTCGTGACTCCCCAGTGCCTATCCATCATCTACAAGGCACAAGTCAAGAGTGTGATGGAATATTCCCCACTTGCCTGGATAGATGAGGCTCCATCAAAATTCAAGAAGCTTGACACCATCCAGGACAAAGCAGCCAGCTTGATTGGCACCATATCTGCAAACATTCAACCCCTCCACCATTGATACTCAGTAGCAACAGTGTATACTATCTACAAGATGCACTGCCGCAATTCACCAAAGATCCTTAGACAGCACCTTCCAAATCCATGATCACTTCCATCTTGAAGGACAAGAGCAGCAGATAAATGTGAACACTACCACCTGCAAGTTCCCCTCCAAACCACTCAGCACCCTGACTTGGAAATATATCACCGTCCCGTCACAGTCATTGAGTTAAAATCCTTAGATTCCCTCCCCGACAGAACATGGACTGCAGCGATTCAAGAAGGCAGCTCACCACCATCTTCTCAAGGGCAACTAGGGATGGGCAATAAAATGTTGGCCGGGCAGCCCATGTCCCACAAATGAATAAAAACAAAACACGAGGGAGAATTTAGCATGGTCAATACACCTAACCAGCATGTCTTTCAGACTGTGGGAGGAAACCAGAGCACCTGGAGGAAATGCATGCAGGCACAGGGAGAATGTGCAGAGTCTGCACAGACAGTGACCCAAGCCGGGAATCAAACCCAAACCCCTGGTGCTGTGAGGTAGCAGTGCCACCATAACCACACTATTCAGGAATGAGGGAGAGAGCAAATAGAAAACTGTGAACCAGTTAGGCCCACATTAGCAGCAGGGAAAACATTACCATCAAAGTCATGGTAGCAAGGCCCTTAGAAAATCACAATACAATTAGACAGAGTCAGCACTGCTTTCTGAAAGAAAAGTCTGAGTTTTCTTGAGGGTGTAACTGCCTGGTTAGACAAGAGAATCTCATGGATTTGGTAAATTTGGATTTTCAGAAGGCACTTGACAAGATACCACAAAGTTATTGCACAAGATTAGAGTGCACAGGATAATGGAGAGAAAACCAAGTGGGGGAAAAGCATGGATCATTTTCAGAATGTCAATATGTAACCAGTGGAGTGCCATAAAGACCAGTTCCTGGACCGCAGGGATTTATAAACCATTTCAGTGATGCAGTTGAGGGAACAAGTGTAACATATCCAAGTTTACTGATGATAAAAAACTCGGTGGGAAAGCAAATGTGATATGGATGTAAAGAGGCTTTGAACTGACATGCATCAATTTAGGCATGAAGATGACAGATGGAATATAGATGGGTGATCTGGGAATAGGGAGGGAGGAGATGTTTGAGATGTTCCACTTTGGTAGGAAGAATGGAAAGCAATTTTTTGGTTTTTAAAAAGGTAAGATTCACATTGCCCTCACACACTATAATAACCCCCATGATCTGTATAGGGAATTATTAACTGACCTTCCAGATGGCTTGCTGAATATGATCTCCATGGGAATTGGTAATTCGCTCACCAGGTGGAGCTCATAGACTGAGCCCTGTATAAAGCAAGACCCTGAGAGGATCCATTAACATTTTAGTCCTAGTTGGGACGAGTTGTGGTTATTGTTCATTTTCATTTGTGCAACAGAAGCATAGTTCCTTCACAGCCATCTATTGAACTATTACACACACAAATCAAAGTTTCCATATATAGTTCTTATGAAGGCAAATATTAATCTTCATTAAGGAGGCTGGAAAACATGAACAAGAGTTTTGCTACATAGGTATAATGCCTTGCTGAAAACTACACCTGCAATACTAACTAGAGTTCTGGTCTCCTCACCAAAGAAAGGACATCATTTCTCTTTAGGCAGTGCAAGAAAAGTTAATTAGGTTGATTCATGACATGTGATTCCATCCCATGACGGGATTAGAGATTAGAGTCCCAATCTATTCGGTTTAGAAGAATGAGAGGTGGCCCCATTTAAACAGATAACATTTTTACTCTGACACTTCCCTCTGACACTAAGGGACAATTTAACATGGCCAATCTACCTCATTTCATATCTTTGGACTGTGGAAGGAAACCGGAGCACTCAGACTGACAAGATTGTGCAAATTCCACACAGACAGTCATGCAAGGCCGAAATCGAACCCAGGTCCCTGGTGCTGTGAGGCAGCAATGCTAACAACTGTGCAACTCTGCCGCACCCGAGCACAAACTTCCACAAAAAGAAATTTTAACATTTACAAAGAATGTAATACATTATGTGGAATGCGCAAAATGTAATACATTATGTGGAATCCACTTCAAACTACTACACCAAACACTTCTCCCCAATATATTTCCTTGTATATGGTGAAAAATGCAACCTGTGCAAGACTGTGCTGCTAAATTGGGTACTGGGCTTAGCAACTGGCCTGGTATCCCGAAGTCAAATTCTGAAGTATGCCACTCAAACACAATTTGTACTGAAGTCTTTAAGTAATCTGGCTTTGACTGAATAACTTCCATCGCTGGGTAGAGAAATCAACTCCTCATGGATGAGACTTAAAGCTGTAATTGTGACATTTCCCAGTTGGGTTGGCTACTGATTCTACTGCCTCTGCCCACACAAAAAGGTGTCACAAACAGTCAAAGGTGCACATTGGAAAACAGGTTCAGATTATTAAAAGACAATGTGAGCTCTGAGAAGGCCCCAAGAGCAGCAGCAATCAGATCAAATTCTTCATCTATAATTAAGGAGAATGCTGCTAAAACTGCTTATGCAGGGGGAAAGCTCATAAGCTAATATCAGTCACGCAGTATGGACTATTTCCAATTGTGCAGCTTAATTCCTCGAGGCAAAGTGAAATGGAACAAACTCTATGATTTTAAACTTTAGAAGCAATTTTCCTTCAAAAGAACTTGCCATCATTAATGGATTCCTGACTGAGATCCCATTTGTGCTCAGAAAGACATTAACAGCGGAACCGCATGACCACCCATTGGACTGTTTGTAACTCATTAGATTCAGCAAATGAACACAACCATGGGGGAACAAAGTGCATTTAAAAATAAGAAAATAAAAGCAACAATTGGTGCCCTAGGTTTATGTAGCGTGGAGAGAAGTTATTTAAGTCCCTGTTGACTTGAGGATTTGTGATTATATACGGTTTCTACAAATTCAAGATATATTTTTAAAGCTCAGGTCTTTTGCTTCTCGCCAGATTGCTTAAGAAGCAGCCTCTTGTCAGTTTTACTACACTGATACCATGACAGCCAGTACGAAAGCATGAAAATGAACAGTCCGTAATTGGCTGAACTGCTGCTTTGCCAGTTGTATGGGATAAACTTCTATCTGAGGAGATGACAGAATAAACATTTACACACATTTCTGCCAAATGCTTGCCATTTGAGTCAAAAAGTGTTCAGATACAAAAAGGTGGGTGGATGTGCTTCATCAAAACTGTAAACTGGTTGCCTTCATTCTGCTCCTCTTCAGCACACTGCAGGGCAGGGCAAGACCTCACTCCATTGCAATGAGGTGTCGCAAGTTAAAGCAAGGCTTGTCTGAAATCAGCGCCTGATCCATATTCAGGTATTTTACCAATATCTATATTAATGAATAACCTCAAAGCTAGCAAGGGAGAACACAGCTTCAGGAATCATTTGTAAAGGTTACTCTGCGGAAGATAAACAGAATGCACAAGTAAACAGTGTCAATTAAACCTCTTAACGTTTTCTTTTCAATACAGGTTTAAGTGGAGGGGGTGTTCCCTGCCCGTATTAAAGTGGTTTTACATATCAACTCCCTCTCTCTATGCAGTAAATACATTTGAACAGAAGAGCTGCTGCAATTTGATTACACCTTTGTACAAATTTTGATTGTTCTTGAATGTATTTATATTCACAGGGAAAACAAGAGAGACTTACAGGCAGCACATTCCCTCTCTTATATTCTTCAATTTGGCCTTGAAGATACGAGACCTAAATTAGATTGCTTTAGCAAATAACTTCAATGATACGCTCTCACGTGCACACAGATACATGGACGCTGTCAACTCTGATCTCAGAAGATCCTCTTAACTTTTCCTTCAGCCAAATTTGAAAATGGGTCTCCGGAGATACAACGCAACCTTCTTGCATGAGCAAACCATTTCTGCATTTTCAAAGTGCTGCAAAACATACAGCAACAGCATTTTATTTTCATTGTGTAGGGGTAAAAAGTAATGTTAATTCGAGATAAGTGTAACAGATAATAATTTGACAGTGCTTCTGCCCTGTTTTGAACTATATAATCCCACAATGCAAAAGGCGGCCTTTTGGACTCTCCGACAAGAACATCATAGCTAGGCCCAATCTCCGCCCTATCCCCGTAACCCCACCCATTTACCCTGCTAATCCCCCTAATCTACACACCTTGGATACCAAGGGGCAATTTACCAGGGCCAACCCATCTAACCTGCACATCCTTAACCTTGGATAGTAATTCATTTTTTCAAAAAATAATTTTGTGGCAAAATATGACCAGATTTTAGCAAACTTTTCCTTTTTTTCAAAAAGAACAGTACATTGAGAGGAAACTAAATACATGTGGTGCGCAGGGGAGAGGGGCAATTCTAAGACCTCCCTCTACTGGCGCAGAATGCACCAATCCCAGAGAATGGAATGTGAGCCTAAAAATCGGTTTTATGCACATCGCCAAAACAGTTTGCGATTCTCCCAGCCCCATAGTTGGAAACCACAAACTGGACTGTGCCCTTTCTGGGTGTGAGGCTGATTTGCATGTTTAAATCAGCATTTATGCTTCACCTATTCAACTCCCAGCACACAGAATTCTCTGGCCTTTGGGCAGGCATGGCGCGAGAATGGCGAGAATCACTTCTAGTCTCCACCAGCATAGACTTGACATGCTGGCCGCACCTTAGACGCCATTAAAGACCCTGAGTGGTTGGCAGCATGGCCCAGGAGGTGCCCATCTGGCAATGCTTACCAGGAACCCCGGCAATGACCACCAAACACCTTGTTAATGACTACCAGGCAGCCGACAGTGGCAGTTGGGCAGGGGGATCCATTGTGAGGGCTCCAAAGCCCTGATGCCAGCAGAGGTGGGTAATATGCTATCAATAAAGGGAGTTCCCGATGTATGTGAGGGGAGGGAAGGGGTCTCTCATTGCACTGTGAAATTGGGACGCCCTTGCAAAGCAGTGCCGAGCGCTCTGAAGCCTGGTTCACAATATAGGTTATGTCCCCCCCCAATACTGGCACAGAACTCCCAGCCCTTCAAGAATGTGGGAAGATTGCGGTGCAGAGCACGCCCGAGGGACTGACGCAGATCACTCCTGTTTGCACGTCGTTATGACACTTAACCATTTTTGGGAGAATTCTGCCCACGACATCTAAACCAACAACGAATATGGGCAGATTGCTCCTTCTGTCCGGACCTGTTTACACGTCTTTAAGTTTAGTCTGGCAACTTCTTGATGGGGTGGGTGGCTGGCTGGCTGGCTGATTCTGGCAGTTTAAATGGTCAGACACACTGATGTCCCAGCTTAACGTGTTTCACTCCCGAACAGCAGTTAACCTAAAAGCTAACATGTCTGCCAAACTGTACACAAGCCCACACTTATTATTTGAAAAACTAACAAAGTATTTTTAAACATATAGATAGCGACTGAATAAGAAAGGAAAGAAAATCAGTGGGCCCTGCTCAACGTGAGCTGCAGCTATTCAGAATAATATAGTTTAATGCTCTAATCATTTGAAAACACTACTATTTTAACACAGAAGGTAGACGAGAGATTTAAAAAGTGCACTGTTACAGAGGATGTATGGTAGGATGCTTTTCCCTTTTCCCCACCTCTCCTCTGAGCACAGGTAGATGTGGTTTAAAGAATAAGTAGTTTAATGATTTGAGGGCTGTGACTCGAGAACACACAAAAGACAGGCCCTCTCGCAAATCTAAGAAAAATGTTTCTTACTCAATGCTCAAATATACTCACAACAGCATCCACTCACACGCGCACAGACACACAGACACAAAAGGTGAATACAAAAGTGGTTAGTTTTTAAAAGATTCACCAATTTACTGCTATAATTTTGTTGAGGTGGAAGCTATACAGTGAAGGCCTAGTCATAGATCCCTACAGCGCAGAAAGAGTCCCTTTGGCCCATCGAGTCTGCACCGAACACAATCCCACCCAGGCCTTGCCCCCATATATTATACCCACTAATCCCTCTAGCCTATACACCCCTGGATTCTCAGGGACAATTTCGTAGCATGGCCAATCAACCTAACCTGCACATCTTTGGACTGTAGGCGTTTGACAAGGTACCTCACAAGAGGTTATTGCAGAAGGTCAGGGGACATGGAGTTGGGGGTAGGGTGTTAGCGTGGATAGAGGATTGGTTGTCAAATAGGAGGCAGAGAGTGGGGGTCAATGGGTGCTATTCGGATTGGCGAATGGTGACTAGTGGAGTGCCCCAGGGGTTGGTGCTGGGGCCTCAGCTATTTACCATTTATATAGATGATCTGGAGGAGGGAACCGAGTGTAGGGTGTCGAAATTTGCTGATGACACCAAGATTGGTGGAACGGCAAATTGTGCGGAGGGTGTGGAGAGTCTACAGAAGGATCTAGATAGGCTGGACGAATGGGCCAGGAAATGGCAAATGGAATTTAATGTTGGCAAGTGCGAGGTGGTCCACTTTGGTAGGAATAATGGTAGGAAGGATTATTACTTACGTGGCGAAAAACTGCAGCAGGCGACGGTGCAGAGGGACCTCGGGGTCCTTGCGCATGAGTCGCAAAAACCCAGCTTGCAGGTGCAGCAGGTGGTCAGGAAGGCGAATGGGATGCTGGCCTTCATAGCGAGGGGGATTGAATATAAAAGTAGGGAGGTCTTGCTGCGGCTGTATAGGGCATTGGTGAAGCCGCAGCTGGAGTACTGTGTACAGTTTTGGGTGCCGTACTTACGCAAGGATATTTTGGCCTTGGAGGGAGTGCAGAGGAGGTTTACTAGGCTGATACCGGAGTTGAGGGGGTTGAGCTATGAGGAGAGGCTGAATAAATTAGGCTTGTACTCATTAGAGTTTAGAAGAATGAGGGGAGATCTCATTGAGACATATAAGATGATGAATGGGATGGATAGGATAGAGGTGGAGAGACTCTTCCCGCTCAGAAAGGACAGTAGGACTAGGGGGCACAGCCTCAAGATAAAAGGGGGGAGCGGTTTGGAACGGAGTTAAGGAGGAACTTCTTCACTCAAAGGGTGGTGAATCTCTGGAATTCTCTGCCCGTTGAAGTGGTGGAGGCTGCCTCCCTAAATATCTTTAAGACGCAGGTTGATGGGTTTTTGATAAGAGAGGGGATTAAGGGTTATGGGGAGAGGGCGGGAATGTGGAACTGAGCCACGACAGATCAGCCATGATCTTATTGAATGGCGGGGCAGGCTCGAAGGGCTAGATGGCCTACTCCTGCTCCTATTTCTTATGTTCTTATGTAAACTGGAGCACCTGGAGGAAACCCATGCAGACACAAGGAGAACGTGCAAACTCCAGAGAACAGTGACCCCGAGCCAGGAATCGAACTCAGGACCCTGAAGCTGTGAAGCAGCAGTGCTAGCCACTGTGCTACTGTGCCGCCCCTTTCATCCCTTTGTTGATTCACTGAAGAAATGGAAATTGGAAGTTTCTGATGAATTGCAGTTGTTCTGCTCCAGTCAAGCCCGTGCGGGGATTTGACTAGGTTATTAAAATCAGTCGGTACAAGGCTAGCCCCACTTCTCAGCCTGTGGACGGATATTAGGCAGGGTTCTTCCTCTGCTAGGCTGCATCCATTCCTTTGGAGTCTCCTTGTCTCCCAGACTGACTTGTTATGCTCGTGGTTTTCAGCCATAGAATCTGTTTTCCCACTGAGCAAACAAACAAGCTCTGATGGCTTAAGCACTGTCACATAATGGAGTTTGAGATTCAGCCATTTGCATTCTCCTTTTACTAGAACAGGCTTCTCCATTCAGTGAAATTCCATTCCGCAGCCAGAATGTCTGTCGGCCATTGTGCATTAGTTTCTACTGGCATTTATACAACCGCAATCATTGAGTGCATAGGAAATATCTGTTGCATTTTAATATCTTTTCAATGGATTGTCCTAAAAGATTGGTGCATGTTATTGTTCTGTCCAGACAGGCAGTCTAATTTTTAGCCTGGTGTAGTTTCATTTATATTAGCAAATAAGAAGGGTGGTCATATGACCTCTCAATCACATTTTGTTTCAAGAAAGGCTGTCCAGTCTCCATTTTGTTTTCAAAATTAACATGTCCATTGCCCATAAATCCACGGATATAAATATGTGGGAATGACAATACACAACTTCCAAATAATACCCCCATCCACTGATGCGTGAATGATAGGGTCAAGTAGGAGGAAGGGTTCAATTCTACTTCATTATATCCATTCTTCTACTTCACAATTGGTGTTTAGTCTAATCTAAGTGTTACAACCAGGGTGCATTTTAATCTAGTCCAACTACTAAACAGACTATACCCATTTAACAGTTTAATTCACTTACCAAAATGGTCAAATTCGCTATTGTTAGCCCCTGAGTAAAAGGCTTAAACCAGGTTTCTTTCACTAAACACAATGATTGATTTATTATAAACCAAAGCTTTCTTTTTGAAACAAGTTGTCAACACTGGTTAACACACAATTGTAATCTGATGATATAATTATATCTATCCCCTTTTAAAATTCGCCATACACACCCACTCATGACAAACAGATCAGGCTCTCTGCTGAGATGGGCAGCTGAAGACCAGACTGTTTAAAAACAAAGGATAAAGTTCATGGGGTTTCAATGCTGTTGATCTGGAGTTCCTTTGTGTGCAGACGGATCTCTAATCCCAGTAGAGACATGGAAGTTCTCACCTACAGAGCTTCAGCATGGAGGAGAATATGACCAGCTAAATCCTTCTGGTCTCAGCCTCCCGGGTTTGCCAAAGACAAGTTCCACTGAGATGACAATTCTGATCTAGCTACTGTTATCCGATCTATCTCAGGCAAGTCAAGGAGAATGCAACTGGGCAGCTTCTCAGCTCAGTCTCAAATGAATTCAAAAGACAAGTCTGAAACTTAAAGCTTATTCCTGCCATGTAATTTCCAGTAAAATCACAAGCCTTTTAACCAGTCTTTTCTTCTGCCCGATCAGTTAAAATAATTACAGTGCAAATAATTACACAGCCCTTCCCCTCCCAAGTACCATACTGATCAGGTGATTTCTTGGAAAAGGCATTCCTGCTCCCAGTCCAAAGGCAAATTTATGATATTTTTGTACAAAAAAAAATTCAAGTCTCCAAATAATGCAAAATCCTTCCAAACTTTAAAAAAAAATGCAATTTGTGAAAATATGCGTTTCCCAACATAAGTGGCTAAACTTTCCAGTCCTGCCCACCGTGGGAATCGAGATGGGTGGGATGGACAATTTGGCAGAGCATTTAAAGACTAAAGCAAAGTTTTATTATTAGTCACAAGTGGGCTTACATTAACATTGCAATTAAGGTACTATAAAAATCCCCTCATCGCCACACTCTGGCACCTGTTCGGGTACACTGAGGGAGAATTTAGCATGGTCAATGCACCTAACCAGCACATCTTTCAGACTGTGGCAGGAAACCTGAGCACATGGTGAGAAACCCATGCAGACATGGTGAGAATGTGCAGACTCCGTACGGACTGTGACTCAAGCTGGGTAATGAACTTGGGTCCCTGGTGCGGTGAGGCAGCAGTGCTAACCACTGTGTCACCCCATTGACCATAGGTGTGAATTTCTGATCTCAGGTTCGGAGACAACCGGTAAATCCAAGGGGAAATGTGATATAGGTGGTAGCCAACCACAAAGGAAAAGCAACGTGTTCCACAAACATTGCAAGTAGGAGCCACCAGGATAGTGTTTAAAAATTGGTGAAATGACTGTTTGGCCTGTATGAAGACAGTTGATTTATCCAGAACTTCAGAAGAGAAGTTGCAATTATCCTCATTGACCATCTGAAAAAAGGGTGCTAGATGAGGACAGAATTATGTTTGATCATGACTCACCTCACAGCTCACAATAGTTCATTAAAATTGTTTAAGTTCATATATGCAGAATAATCACTTGGGTAAAGTGTCACTCTCTTCCTGACTGGAAATTTCCTAGTACCCTTGCTCTGTTTTCAGACTTTTTCTTGCTTCTACTTCTTGTCCATGTTCTTGATCTAGTAGAGAGAATTCAGCTCAACTGGAGTCCCTCGCTTTCATTCAGTAGAAATAGATCAGTAAATGCAGCTAATAGAAAGGATGGTGATTATCTCATGAATTAAGACTTTCTAATCATATTTCAATATTTCCACATGTTTGTGGATAGCCAATGCTGCACTCACAGAGCACCTATAATTATCCCAGCTTTCTCCATGCCATGCCAACATAAATATTCTTTCATTTTTCTCAAGCACTAGTCTTAAGCTTTGATTTTTAAAGCTCGCTTCATTCCCACCACTCAACGGATAAGACTCTGACAGCAATTACTTTTCCATTTTACTTCCCTTCCTTGCACAGTCCCCATGTGTATTGATGTCACACTGATTTAAATGCTCTTTACATATCACAGAAAACAGATGTATTATGGTTTGCAGGGGGTTTGGCTGGAAACTTGTGAAACCATAAACACTTCAGTCTTTTTATTCTTTCTTGGGATGTGAGCATTGCTGGCAAGACCAGTGTTTATGGTCCTTTCTTAATTTCCCTTCAGAAAATAGTGGTGAGTCACCTTCTAGAACAAATTCTTGGTCCGTGTGGTATAGGGACATGCACAATTCCATACTTAAAAGGAGTTCTATGATTTTACCCTAATAACAGTGAAGGGATGGTGATATATTTCCAACTGTGAAGATGGATGTTATTTTTAATATTTTTGGGGAATATTGTGTTGTTCTGTAAAGAAGGCTGTGTATAAATTATTTAATTAAGCTGGGGGCAATTTCATAGAGACAACTTGTCCAGAAGAGTTGAAAGATAAAAGGAGTAAAAGGTGTTCAAAGTATGGATTTGTAATAAGAGGCTGTGGTGAAGTGGATTTATAAGTAAATAAGTTGTGTTTAGAAATTTGCATCAGGAGATACCTAGGGACTTGGAGATTCGGCTATTAAATTTATAAAGGGGCGTAAGGGGCTCTTACAATTTACAAAGGTTTCATAGGTTAACAAAAGAAGATTATTCAATTTGGCCCCAAAGGGACAGCAAGAGGAAAACATGCCAAATATTTATCTTTTGGAAATGTTGAGTTCAAAGTGGTGCTGGGGACAATGGAATTGAAGATGAAAGGAAGAAAGAATATTTAAGGAAATATGTTGAGCTGAGTTGTGTTGGCTATGCCAACACGTTCTAAGACCAGCTTTGTGTTGAAAAAAGGTATGAAGCCTCCAGCAGCCCTCCAGCAACCATGGAAGTCTTTGTTTCAGAAAGCAGCCTTGTTTCTGAATTTTCTTGGATTTCCATAGCAGAATGGAATAGTTTGAGAATTTGAGTGGCATATTTTTACTAAAAAGTGACAGGAGTTTAGTCTTGGGTAACATTTTACAATTAAAAATATATAAGGAAGCATTGCCAAGAAGATGTTTACTTGTGTTTTTAACCAAGTGGATTCTTTTGAGGTGTTCTGTAAGACTGTTTAACTGTATAACTTTAAGCTGGTGTACTTAAGACTTTTTTTCTTCTTGGTCGTAAGTATTTCAATTTTTAAAATCCTAAAAATGTTCTTGAAATTCTATGCTTTTCCTCCTTATTTTCAGAATATGAAAAAAACAGTTTATGACCAACAAGACATGTTTCCCTCTAGAATTTGACTTGCTCAATAAATAACATCTGCTATGGTCATAACACAGGGTTGTGGCTTGGAGCGGAACTTTCAGGGTGATGCACCCAGCTGCCTTTGTTCTTCTAGCTGGTAGTGGTCACAGGTTTGGAAGATGTTGGTGGAGGAGGTTTGGCGAATTGTACATGCGGCTCTTGCACACCAATGGTGAATATTTACAAATGGGTGGAGGGAATGCAAATCCAGCAGGTTGCTTTGATTAGGTTGGCATCAAGAGTGTTGTTGGGACTATACTTGAGCAGGCAAATGGAGAGAATTCCAACATACTCCTATACCTGATAGAAGGTGGAAAGGATTTGGGGAGTCAAAAGGCAAGGTCGTCACTACCAACCACTCACCCAGCTCTTGTAGCCACAGTATCTATCCAACCAAGACAAGTCAATGGTAACAGCCAGGATCCAATTTTCAGCTTACCTTTCTCAGACAATTTAGCAATATAAAACTTGCTGCTGAAAAGCTTCCAGCACACACACATTGAATTTATGTTCAAACCTTCCAATGTTATTTGGTTGGTGGTATAAATCTACAGGAAACTCTTTTCATTCCTTCTCTCTTTCATTTTTTATCTTTTTTTCATGCATCAAAAAAATTCAACTGCCCCAACCACACAAATATAAGAAAACAATACCAATGTTTGGAATACAAAACCTCACTTGTCGCGCCTCCAACCATTGAAGCTTCAATCAAGTATTATTGGGTAGCAGTTTGCACGGATAATTCCAGCCAATGTTTCTACTCCCGTGTCTGGGAAGACTTAAAAACAGCTACAGCATGTGCATTACTCACTGTTTGAAATGACTTAGCACTGGCCAATGAATCAACATGTAGAGTGGGACTCAGTGACACCATGTTGGCTGCCCTGCCCATTCTTTGGGGTGGACTGTCAAGTACGAACACGACAGCTTGAATCTGTCAGTCAGCTGACTATGAAGATTTTCCCAACCCTACTCAACCATCCATTTCTCCCAAGATCTTCCCGTCCAGAAATGGGCACAGTGTTGCCCAGGAAAATCCAGGAGATCACAGTGGAGTTAAGACCATAAGGCATAGCAGCAGAATTAGGCCACTCGCCCCATTGAGCCTGCTCCACCACTCAATCATGGCTGATTTTTTTTCTCATCCTCATTCTCCTGCCTTGTCCCCATAACCCCGATCCCCTTATTAAATCAAGAACCTATCTATCTCTGTCTTAAAGGCAGGCAATGACCTGGCCTCCACAGCCTTTTGCGGCAAAGAGATCCACAGATTCACCACTCTCTAGCTGAAAGAATTCCTCCTCACCTCTGCTTTAAAGGATCGGCCCTTTAGCTGAGGTTGTGCGCTCTGGTTCTAGTAGTGGAAACATCCTCTCCACGTGCACTGTATCCAGATCTCACAGTATCCTGTAAGTTTCAATAAGATTCCACCTCAACCTTCTAAATGCCAACGAATACAGACCCAGAGTCCTCAACCGTTCCTCATATAACAATACAAGGTGGAGGAAAGAGATAACATGTCCTCTTTTCACAGCAATAGCTGTCATATCCAAGTCCATTTAATCGATCCAGTCTTTGAATGGGGATTTATGAATGGATGTGTTGGGGCGGAGGTGGTCAGTGAGTGTGAAAAACAATAAAATCATCGAATCCTACAGCACTGAACAAAATTGAACCCAGATCCCTGGCATTGTGAGGCAGCAGTGTTAACCAGTGTGCCACCACGAATGGGAGTGTGAGGTGGATGAATGAGTGATGTGGGGTGAGCTGAGTAGGTAGTCAGATTGAGGTGGTAGTTAAATCAAGGGATGGGTGGGGATAAAGGGGATGTGGTATCGGTGGGGCAACTGTGAAGCTACCCAGGTGGTAGAGTAAATCTTAAACTGTCTAACATTCCCTGGGTAATTATCAGGATAAGTTACATGTGTGTGTCCCAGGTTTTTGTCTCTCCATCAGTCAGAGACCTTTGCGCAATGCTGGGTCAACAGGCAATTTCCCCAACGTAAATTTAAACTTCTGGGCAATTCCCATGCAAGTCACCAGGTCAGGACTTCCACAGGATCCTGATACACATCTTCCATTGGATATCCAGTTCTGATAACGTGGGAGCCAAAAGATTTGGGGCCACTATAATTTGGCGTTCAATTTTCAGATGCCCAAAGTATCTTTTTGCACATGCACGACCACTTAATGTTACCAGTTATTGGATGGACAGCACCATTGGTGGTTAATTCTTTGCCTTCTAAACGTCAGATAGATGCTGATTGGTGGAAGGTTCCAAGTGAAAGACATTAGGAGGTCATAGGGTGTAAGGAGGAACATGTAGCGTAAAAGATAGTAAACATCAATGGAATGTTATGGCCTTGTTTGGACGTGGCTGGAAATTCCTGTCGGAGGTCAATGGAGATTTCCATTGTCAGACCCTCGCCTGAGCCGATTCAGGGGCAGGCACGGTGGCAGAATCCCGGCCATAATCTCCAGAAACTGGACTCTCTAATATCAATTGCACAATGGAGAGGACCTTATTGACTTGAAGTTGGTTCAACTCTAATAGCTTCAACATTTTAAATGAAGAGAAGCATGGTGTTGTACATTTGTGCACACTCCAAACTTTTACAAATATCAGTAAGATTTACATGAAGGCAATAAAAGTATTCTTCAAGAGGGAAGCAAAAAGCATTCTTTAAGAGGGAAGTAATTAAACAAAAAAATAGAAATGGAGTGATGTACTGCCACATTCTATAATTCTGCCTAAAATATTGTGTGATTCATACAATTCAAAAAAATAATTAACATTTAAATGTCTCAAGAAAAGCCTCTGCATCTGACCAGATTTTATTGAACGTCTTTTATTCAGATTCCAACAAGATAGGACCGATGAAAAAATGGAGCGTCTGAGTTTAATTACAAAAGAGGAAATTGTTTTTTTTAAATGTCAATTAAGATTTTATGAAAGGACAGGATTGACAGAGATAGTACGGTGCTTTAGAATGAGAAGTTTGATAGAATTTTAGAACAATTGGAAATGTTATAATTCAGCCAAACCACAATTGTAAAATTATAAAATACATTTGCTGCCAAAATTAAAGGATTTCAACTTATGTTTGCACAAAAAAACTGTAACCTTTTTCTCCAATGCCATCAGTCAGATATTTTTGCAAAAGGTCAAGTACAGTATATCTCTGTACTTTTTCACTTTCTATTTTAAAGTTATTTTTGAACTTGTACCTTCAAAGACCAAATAAAATGTAAAATTGCCTAGATATGGAAAAGTGTTAGCAACAGCAAGTCAGATTGGGATCATTGTGAAGCAGACCAGGAGGAACGTTGCAGCTGTACAAAACTCTGGTGCGGCCGCACTTGGAGTATTGCGTACAGTTCTGGTCGCCGCATTATAAGAAGGATGTGGAGGCATTGGAAAGGGTGCAGAGGAGGTTTACCAGGATGTTGCCTGGTATGGTGGGAAGGTCTTATGAGGAAAGGTTGAGGGACCTGAGGTTGTTTTCATTAGAAAGAAGAAGGTTGAGTCGTGACCTAATTGAGGCATACAAGATGATCAGAGGGTTAGATAGGGTGGATAGTGAGAGCCTTTTCCCTCGGATGGTGACGGCTAACACGAGGGGACGTAGCTTTAAATTAAGGGGTGGTAATTATAGGACAGATGTCAGAGGTAGGTTCTTTACTCAGAGGGTAGTAAGGGCGTGGAATGCCCTGTCTGCAGCAGTTGTGGACTCGCCAACTTTTGAAGGGTGTTCAAATGGTCAGTGGATAGGCATATGGATAACATTGGATTAGTTTAGGTTTGAGGGTCATTAGATTGGTTCCACCGGTCGGCACAACATCAAGGGCTGAAGGGCCTGCACTGCGCTGTAATGTTCTATGAGTGTGCAGCAGGTCGGGATCACTGTGAAGCAGACCAGGAGGAGTTTAAAGGAGGTTGAGGTCATTGTGAAGAGACCAGGAAGAGTGTTAAGCCAGTTGGGATCATTGTGAAGCAGACGGGGAGGAATGTGAAGCAGAGAAGGTCAAGAGGAGATGTGAAAAACTTGTTTAAAATCATGACAGGATGGAGGTGTACCCATTACTGGAATGATTGAGAACCAGAGTGTACCGATTTAAGGTAATTGGCAAAATAAGCAATGGCACACAAGCAAAAACATTTTCATACAACAAATGGTTAAGATCTGGAATTGGTTGCGATGTTAAATTGAGACCCTGTCTGCTACATTACTGGGCATAAAAGATCCCACGGCAGCACTTGAAGGAAGAGTGGGCGATTTCTCTGCTTCCTAATCAATTATGTTCCTTCATATAACATCAAAGACAGATTAGTCATTCACTTGTGCTTGGCCACATTGACAGTAAAGTGTTTGAGCATTGAGCATTGATAAGATGCTTTATAAATCCAAGTTTTCTTTCCCCTTTTAGAACATAAGAAATAGGAGCAGGAGTAGGCCATCCAGCCCCTCGAGCCTGCCCCGCCATTCAATAAGATCATGGCTGATCTGTCGTGGCTCAGTTCCACATTCCCGCCCTCTCCCCATAACCCTTAATCCCCTCGCCTATCAAAAACCTATCAATCCGTGTCTTAAAAATATTGAGCGAGGTAGCCTCCACCACCTCAACGGGCAGAGAATTCCAGAGATTCACCACCCTTTAAGTGAAGAATTTCCTCCTCAACTCCATTCTAAACCGCCCCCCCTTTATCTTGAGGCTGTGCCCCCTAGTCCTACTGTCCTTTCTGAGCGAGAAGAGTCTCTCCACCTCTATCCTATCCATCCCATTCATCATCTTATATGTCTCAATGAGATCTCCCCTCATTCTTCTAAACTCTAATGAGTACAAGCCTAGTTTATTCAGCCTCTCCTCATAGCTCAACCCCCTCAACTCCAGTATCAGCCTAGTAAACCTCCTCTGCACTCCCTCCAAGGCCAAAATGAACTTTGATGTTGTGGCCATCTCAGAGACATGGATAGAGCAGGGACAGGAATGGTTGTTGCAGGTTCCGGGGTTCAAATGCTTCAGTCGGAGAACAGAAGGAGGTAGAAGGGGGGAGGAGTAGCATTATTAGTCAAGGACTGTATCACAGTGACAGAAAAAAAGTTTGATGAGGACTTGTCTGTTGAGGTAGTATGGGCTGAGATTAGAAATAGGAGATGAGAGGTCACCCTGTTGGGAGTCTTTTATAGACCTCCTAAAAGTTCTAGAGAGGTAAAGGAAAGGATTGCAGAGACGATCCTGGACAGGAGTGAAAGTAATAGGGTAATTGTTATGGGAGACTTTAACTTTACTAATATTGATTGGAATAGCTATAGCTCTAGCTCGTTAGAGGGGTCAGTTTTTACACAAAGCGTGCAGGAAGGTTTTTTGACTCAGTATGTAGATAGGCCAACTAGAGGTGAGGCTATATTGGATTTGGTGCTGGGAAATGAGCCAGACCAGGTGTTAGACTTGGAAGTTGGTGAACATTTTGGTGATAGTGACCACAATTCGGTTACGTTCACCTTAGTGATGGAAAGGGATAGGCATGAACCTCGGGGCAGTAGTTATAGCTGGGGTAAGGGTAATTATGAGGCTATTAGGAGAGAATTAGGGAGCATAGGTTGGACTAGGAAACTACAGGGGCTTGAAACATCCGAAATGTGGAGTTTATTCAAGGAGCAGCTACTGCGAGTCCTTGATAAGTATATCCCTGTCAGGCAAGGAGGAAATGGTTGAGCGAGGGAACCGTGGTGCACTAAAAAAGTTGATTCGCTGGTTAAAAGGAAAAAGGAGGCTTATGTCAGGATAAGGCTTGAGGGCTCAGGTAGTGCACTGGAAAGCTATAGATTAGCCAGAAGGGAGTTAAAGAGGGAGTTAAGAAGAGCTAAAAGAGGACACGAGAAGACTTTGGCTGATAGGATTAAGGAGAATCCTAAGGCTTTCTTTAGATATGTTAAGAATAGAAGATTGGTTAGGGCAAGATTAGGGCCAGTCAGA
Organism: Carcharhinus amblyrhynchos; assembly: GCF_965287045.1. Classification (NCBI taxonomy): domain Eukaryota; kingdom Metazoa; phylum Chordata; class Chondrichthyes; order Carcharhiniformes; family Carcharhinidae; genus Carcharhinus; species Carcharhinus amblyrhynchos. Next base: position 18,050,691 of record NC_137327.1, read on the forward strand.
GACAGCAGTGGGAAGTTATGTATGGCACCGGAAGAGATTGGAGAGGCACTGAACAAATATTTCTCTTCGGTATTCATGCAGGGAGACGTAAATGTAGTTGTGGAGAACACTGGGTTACAGGGTTGTAAACTGGATAGTATTGCAGTAGATAAGGAGGATGTGCTAGATATTCTTGAGGGTTTGAAAATAGATAAGTCCCCTGGGCCGGACAGGATTTACCCTAGGATTCTCTGGGAGGCAAGAGAGGCGATTGCAGAGCCTCTGGCTCTGATCTTCAGGTCGTCGTTGGTCACAGGTATAGTGCCAGAAGACTGGAGGATAGCAAATGTTGTCCCATTGTTTAAGAAGGGGAACAGAGACTTCCCCGGGAATTATAGACCGGTGAGTCTTACTTCTGTTGTCGGCAAAGTGTTAGAAAAAATTATTAGGGATAGGATTTATAGTTATTTAGAGAGTAATGAATTGATTGGAGATAGTCAGCACGGTTTTGTGAAGGGTAGGTCGTGCCTTACTAACCTTATTGAGTTTTTTGAAAAAGTGACCAAAGAGGTGGATGGGGGTAAGGCAGTTGACGTGGTATATATGGACTTTAATAAGGCATTTGATAAGGTTCACCATGGAAGGCTTCTGCAGAAAATGCAGATGTATGGGATTGAGGGTGATTTAGTTAATTGGATCAGGAATTGGCTAGCTGATAGAAGACAGAGGGTGGTGGTTGATGGAAGGTATTCGTCATGGAGTTTGGTTACAAGTGGTGTGCCTCAGGGATCTGTTTTGGGGCCACTGCTGTTTGTAATTTTTATAAATGATCTGGATGAGGGTATAGAAGGATGGGTTAGTAAATTTGCTGACGACACCAAAGTCGGAGGAGTGGTAGATAGTGAAGAGGGGTATCATAGTTTACAGAGAGACTTGGACAAGTTGCAGAGCTGGGCCGAGAGGTGGCAGATGGAGTTTAATGTGGAAAAGTGCGAGGTAATTCACTTTGGCAGGAATAACAGATGTGTAGAGTATAGGGCTAACGGTAGGACTCTGAATAGTGTTGACGAAAAGAGGGATCTAGGTGTATATGTGCATAGATCCCTGAAAGTTGGAAATCAAGTCGATAAGGTTGTTAGGAAGGCATACGGTGTCTTGGCGTTTATTGGTAGGGGGATTGAATTTAGGAGCCGCAACGTCATGTTGCAACTGTACAAAACTCTGGTGCGGCCGCACTTGAAGTATTGTGTACAGTTCTGGTCCCCACATTATAGGAAGGATGTGGAGGCATTGGAGAGGGTGCAGAGGAGGTTTACCAGGATGTTGCCTGGTATGGAGGGAAGGTCCTATGAGGAAAGACTGAGGGATTTGGGGTTGTTTTCGTTGGAAAGAAGGCGGCTAAGAGGAGACCTTATTGAAACATACATGATTAGAGGTTTAGATAGGGTGGACAGTGATAGCCTTTTTCCTTGGATGGAGAAAGCTAGCACGAGGGGACGTAGCTTTAAATTAAGGGGTGGTAGTTATAGGACGGATGTCAGAGGTAGGTTCTTTACCCAGAGGGTGGTGGGGGAATGGAATGCCCTGCCTGCTGCAGTTGTAGATGCGCCTAGTTTGGGGGCGTTTAAGAGGTCCGTGGATAGGTTTATGGATGGAAAGGGATTGGTTTAGGTTAGAGGGTCATTGCTTTTCTCTTCATTGGTCGGCGCAACATCGTGGGCCGAAGGGCCTGTTCTGCGCTGTAATGTTCTATGTTCGAAAATATCCTTGCGTAAGTGCGGCAACCAAAACTGTACACAGTACCCCAGCTGCGGCCTCACCAATGCCCTATACAGCTGCAGCAAGACCTCCCTACTTTTATATTCAATCCCCCTCGCTATGAAGGCCAGCATCCCATTAGCCTTCCAGACCACCTGCTGCACCTGCAGGCTGGGTTTTTGCGACTCATGCACAAGGACCCCGAGGTCCCTCTGCACCGTCGCCTGCTGCAGTTTTTCGCCACGTAAGTAATAGTCCTTCCTACCATTATTCCTACCAAAGTGGACCACCTCGCACTTGCCAACATTAAATTCCATTTGCCAGTTCCTGGCCCATTCGCCCAGCCTATCTAGATCCTTCTGCAGACTCTCCACACCCTCCGCGCAATTTGCTGTTCCACCAATCTTGGTGTCATCAGCAAATTTCGACACCATACACTCGGTTCCCTCCTCCAGATCATCTATATAAAGACCATCTACATTTCAGGCCTGGCCTATGGAGTCTCCTAGGACTCTACAACCCCCTTTCAAATTCTTAATCATTGGAACATTAACAATCTAGACAAAGGAATGTACAACCTTTGTCAAAGCCAAAGTGGAGAGGTGTGAATCATGTGAAGTGACCCTTTACCTGGAGGTATTGGTAATACTGCCTTATGGAGCTGCAAAGATCATCTGCTATCTTCCATCTAGTGAGCAGCAGCTCAGAAAATGGGTTCTATCCAAGTTCAAATGCGTGCCCCCATCTACAGCCTTCCTATGACAATGCTTACAAGGCTACTTAATCCCTATATGTTAATCCTATCAAGGAAATTATCTCCACCGGAAACGTGTATTATCCAGCATCAGTCTTCAACCTGCCAATATTTGTGAGGGAACGCACCACTGGACTTGTGATTCTGGACCCATGTGAAACAATAGTTCTTCGCTCTATGGTCTTTACCCTGTAAATTTTCTTTAACCCTCTTTTCATACGAATGCACTGGGAGGCTATGTAGCAATTGCCCCCTCGTACATTGAGTGTGTGCAAATAAACTAACCCTCTGAGGGTTAGTTTATTTGCACACTATCTCTAACTCTATCTTGAGTTGGTTATTTATAAAAGTTGGATCACACAAAAACTGAGGGGTCAGGAAATACTCCATTGCTTATAAAGAAGGAATATTCAAAATCCAAACACTTTTCAGTTTACGGGTGAATGGTGAGATGCAAAAATAAGAGCATTCATATATTCAATACTTCAGGCAGCATGTTAGTACAGTGGTTAGCACTGCTGCTTCATAGTGCCAGGGACCTGGGTTTGATTCCCGGCTTGGGTCACTGTGTGTGACATTTGCACATTCTCCCCATGTTTGTGTGGGTTTCCTCCAGGTGCTCCGATTTCCTCCCATATTCTGAAAGACGTGCTGGTTAGGTGCATTGACTTTAACAGGCGCTGGACCGCGGTGACTAGGGAAATTTCACAATAACTTCATTGCAGTGCTAATGTAAGCCTTACTTGTGACTAATAAATAAATTTTAAAAATAGGTGAAAACAAGTTGAATTTCCCCACCAGTAACACCCAAATTATGAGAACATTTTCAGATCAAATGGGCTAATTCAGTCTGTTATTCTAAGAACACGTTCCTCATCACTTAGAAAATCTAATATCATAATACATTTGATATGTGTTATAAGAGGCTTTGCTTAAAAAATATAAATAGCCATATCAACTGACGTGGTAACAAAGCCAGTGGGCTGACAAATGGCAGATGGAGTTTAATTTAGACAAATGCGAGGTGATGCATTTTGGTAGATTGAACCAGGGCAGGACTTACTCAGTTAATGGTAGGGCATTGGGAAGAGTTAGAGAACAAAGAGATTGAGGGGTACATGTTCATGGCTCCTTGAAAGTGGAGTCACAGGTGGACAGAGTGGTGAAGAAGGCATTCGGCATGCTTGGTTTCATCAGTCAGAACATTGAATACAGGTGTTGGGACATCTTGAAGTTGTACAAGACATTGGTAAGGCCACATTTGGAATACTGTGTGCAATTCTGGTCACCCTATTATAGAAAGGATATTATTAAACTAGAAAGAGTACAGAAAAGATTTACTAGGATGCTATCGGGACTTGATGGATTGAGTTATAAGGGGAGGCTGAATGGACTGAGACTTTTTTCTCTGGAGCGTAGGAGGCTGAGGGGTGACCTTATAGAGGTCTACAAAATAATGAGGGATATAGACAAAGTAGATAGTCAATACCTTTTCCCAAAGGTAGGGAGTCTAAAACTAGAGGGCATAGGTTTAAGGTGAGAGGGTAGAGATACAAAAGTGTCCAGAGGGGGAATTTTTTCCACACAGAGTGTGGTGAGTATCTGGAACAAGCTGCCAGAGGTAGTAGTGGAGGCGGGTACAATTTTATCTTTTAAAAAGTATTTAGATCGTTACATGGGTACAATGGGTATAGAGGGATATGGACCAAATGTGGGCAATTGGAATTAGTTTAGGGATTTTAAAAATAAAGGGACTGCATGCATAAGTTGGGCTGAAGGGCCTGTTTCCATGCTGTAAACCTCTAAATACAAATCAGCAGTGTAGCTATTGTGAAAATCAATTAGGTCTCTCACGTGGTTTTATTATATATCAACAGAACATGTAGAGAGCTGTCAGCTCAGTTCATGCCATGAGAAAATGGTGCGTGAGCCCCAGTGAAAAATATTACCATATCATTTTATGCAATGAACTAACTGGTATGTCATACATTTCCTGACACAAACAAATATCAACCAATAAAGTCTATCAAATGAAAAACTATGCTGTCTTTTCTAGGCTACTGTGTTTACAAAGGAGGTGAAAGGACGGCATTGTTATTGTGGATTGGTACATTAAATAAGCTCAGGATTCTGCTGCTGGACAAGTAAAAAATTCAATCAAGTCACTTCCTCTGTATTCAAGCTCTCATTCACTGATGTATAATCTGGAAAACAGCAGACATGTATCAGCCTTAGTAGAAACAAATTTGTATGTCTATTTTAAAAGCACTTTTTGTAAGATATACAATTCAGTGGCATACACTGAAAATTAATTTTACTGTATTGAATAGGGCTGCTTGCATTTAAACTTTTGTCCCTTTGTTGTTTTTGCACATTTCTGTCAGCATGAAGTACTTCCAGGTCAGGGCTGACAGAGCCAGTTAGAGATCTTTTTTTTATACTCTGTCCCCTCACCCCACAATGTGCATTATCAAACTTCAGAACACCATTCCTGCCTACACCATTATTATTTTTGCATTCATTCTCACCCCCTCCCTACACATGACCTTTCTCAGCAATACATGTTTCCAGAATCATATTCACAGTGCTGCACTTTTGGAATTGAGAAAGATTACTCACCAACCTAGGGTGAAGTCAAAGCCAAATTTTAGATCTGAAGGAATGGTATCATGGCCCACTAAACCAACTTCAACTTTTATCAATTAATCACCCCATCCACTCATCCCCCCAAAAAATAAGGAAAGGATAGGGTACAAAATGTAGTGTTACAGTCATAGCTAGGGTGTAGAGAAAAATCGACTTAATAGGAGATAGATCCATTCAAAAATCTGATGGCAGCAGGGAGGAAGCTGTTCTAGAGTTGGCTAGTACATGACCTCAGACTTTTGTATCTTTTTCCTGACAGAAGAAGGTAGAAAAGGGAACGTCTGGGTGCACAGGGTTCTTGATTATGCTGGTTGCTTTTCTGAGGTAGCGGTAAGTGTAAACAATGCCAATGGGTGGGAGGCTGGTTTGTGCGATGGACTGGGCTACAGTCACAACCCTTCATAGTTTCTTGCGGTCTAGGTCAGAGATGGAGCCATATCAAGCTGTGATACATCCAGAAAAGGATGCTTTTTATTATGCCTCTGTTAAAATAATGCACATGCACTAGTCTCCTGAGAAAGTGGAGGCATTGATGGGTTTTCTTAACAATAGCATCAGTTATTAATATTCAAGAAGAATTCAGATATAGACCCAATAAACATTGGAGGAAATAAGAAAAAGAGTGGAGGCAGTGAGGTGGTGGAAGTGCGGAGAGCGGAGTGGTGCAGGGACATTGGATTGGAGTAACTAGATCGAATGCATCAGTACAAGGAGGATAATCATGAACAAACTTAGCTACTGTAATTAGGATATATTCGCAACTCTATTCTGCTGCTCCAGCAATATCAACGACCAGTTAACTCTCTTTAATGCTCCTTGCGAAGATGAAACTGTATTAGCGATTCAAGCAAAATCAGTATTCGTACAGCTAATATGATGCAGTGGTTTTCATTACGAAACTGGAAATTACAACCACTGAACCACCTCAACTGTCTGTGATTGATTGCAAGGGATAGTAATTCTAACTCTGCAACTCTGATGTGTCAGAAACAAACAAAAATTGTTTCTGGAAAGAAGTACTGGTGATAACCAAGATTAAAAGTAAGGGACAGGGCCTATATATTTTTGTCAAATAAATTGCACACCAGACTATTCTGGGACATGTGACATTAAATCATGTGGAAGAGTCTGTATGTTGCTGGCACTTGTTGTTTAAGATTTTACCCCCAGACCTCAGGATGGATGGTGATGGAAGAAGTTCTGTGTATGTCTGTATGTGGCTGATCACAGTGTGTGTGTGTGTGTGTGTGAGGCAAAAGGAAATTGGGAGATAGATGAGAGAAAATGGGGCTTCAATTAGTCTTTTGCAACTGCAGAGTGCATTTTTACAAAGCAGTTAATTTTCATATTTATAGCTCATATTTATTATAGGCTGATTTATAGGAAGTAAACTAATTATACACTATAATGCTTCACTGTCATTTTGTGTTGGCTGATGTCTAAGGCTGTGTTCATTTTCAAGTGTTGAAGTGGGTTCACACTGCAAAATATTTTGGGAAGCCTTAAACCGTTTCCCCATCCCTGCCCATATGCTGTCCACCACTCAAGAGATGGCAACCAAACTAAAGAAGGCCGAAGGGGGAAATGGACCCAAAAATAAGTGATTTTTCCACCTTAAATTGATGTCATAATACGTACTGTGATCTCAGATAAGAGGTATTGCCTGACAATTTGTCTAACAAGTCCATCTTTATTGCATCACTACCTTCTTAATTGCAGGCAGTCATCCCACCTACCAGGATGTTTCTGTAATATGAGGGGGTCAGAAATCCCCTTCACCCCACCTTGATTGATAATTATAGCCACTTGTGACTGACTCATCCACATGGCTACTCATCCACTTACTGGTGGAAAAAAGTCTTTCCATCTACTCTATCAAAACTCCTCTTAACTTTATTAAATCTCCCCTTACCCTTCTTTGCTCTTAAGGGGAACAATGCTAGATCCTCTATTCTCTTCATGTAACTGTTTTCTCTCAGCCCCAGTGCCACTGAAGGAATCTCCTCTGCCCTCTCCTGCCTCGATTTCCCTACAACATTTTGACACAAATCACTCCATTATCAATCGCACCATTTTGTAAAAGCAAAACACTGAGGAAATCTGGAACCGAAACAGAAAATGGTGGATAAGCTCAGCAGGTCTGGCAGCAAATTTGGAAACAGAGGTAACGTTTCATGTCTGTATGACTCTTAAGACGATGAGACGTAAGAGCAGAATTAGGCTATGTGGCCCATCAAGTCTGCTCTGCCATTCAATCATGGCTAATAAGTTTCTCAACCTCATTCTCCCGCCTTTTCCCCATAACCCTTACCAATAAAGAACCTTCTTCTGAGCTCTGGAATTCCAAAGAAGAGTAATTTTGGATTTGAAACATTAACATTTTCTCTTGTTCCACAGTTGCTGCCAGACCTGTTCTGTCTTTTCAGCATTTACTATTTTGTTAATATTTCATATCTGGCCGACAAAAGTATATTTTGATCCCTTTGTTGAGACTATGTTGTCTCTTTTCCATTTTAATACTCCGAAATGCCTTCTCTGTCTGCTTGTTCTCAGAGCTTGTAAAATTAAATGCTATACAAACCTGCTTTGAATAGAACAACATAATGTCCTGTAATGTAACCCATTTTATACTTTACATTTGATGGTTTGTGACGTTAATAACTATAATTCTTTTCATCTTTTATATTCAAATGATGATACTGTGGAATGACAACTAAACATCACCCTCTGAGATGCCGCATTATTTTTCATGCATATGAAAATTTTAATCTTTATATAAGATTACTACTTTCCCACTGAGCAGCAAGGCATTCTTTATATTTTGCATTCACGGGGGTGGTGCCGTTGCGATTCCTCAAACATTATGACAACAGCTATCTTGCAAAGGTTATGATTGTGATTACAAATAGGCTTGCTGAAATACCAAGGCTGAGTGCTACCTGATGATTAATAGACTTTGGTATGATTTATTGTGGCAGCTATATTGTCCCTGCGAGTAAAAAGATTTTCTTCCCTAGGTCAAAAACAAACAGGGTTTGTTCAGTGCTTACGACTTGGACTAATGGGCAGCACAGTGGAACAGTCATTTGCACTGCTGCCTCACAGCACCAGGGACCTGGGTTCATTTCCCAGCTTGGGTCAATGTCTGTGTGGAGTCCGTATGTTCTCCAAGTGTCTGCGTGGGTTTCCTCCGGGTGCTCCAGTTTCCTCCCACAGTCTGAAAGATGTGCTGGTTAGGTGTATTGACCCAAAAAGGTCTGGAGTGTGGCGACTAGGGGAATTTCACAGTAACTTCATTTGCTTTTTAATACAAGCCTTACTTGTGACAAATAAATAAACTTTTAAAATTTTAATGATCCTGACAATTGTAAGTGACCCAGACAGAGGCCTAGAACAATGATCCAGGCATCTGAGTTCAAATCCCAACATGGTAGCTGGGAAATTTAAATTCAATTCATTCAATAAATTTTGAATAAAGAAACTAGCACTGGTAATGGTCATCAGGAAACCGCCAGGTTGTCAAAAAGCCCAACTGTTTTACTAATGTACTTTAGGAAAGGAAATCTGTCCTCTTTACCCAGTCTGGCTTACATGGGATTCCAGACCCACAGCCGTGTGGTTAACTCTTAACTTGCTCTGTTATGGTCAAGCAAGGTACTCATTGTGCCAAGATAAAGGCAAAATACTGCGGATGCTGGAATCTAAAACAAAAACAGAAAACGCGGGAAAAGCTCAGCAGTCTGACAGCATCTGTGGGGATGCAACTCGATTTTCCAGTTTACTGATGACACCACCATAGTAGGTTGGATCTCAAACAATGACGAGACAGAGTACAGGAAAAGAGACAGAGAAAAGGGTGAACTGGTACGACGACAATAATCTCTCCCTCAACGTCAACAAAATGAAGGAAATAGTCATTAACTTCAGGAAGTGTAGTGGAGGACATGCCCCTGTCTACATCAATGGGGATGAAGTAGAAATGGTCGAGAGCTTCAGGTTTTAGATATCCAGATCAGCAACAATCTGTCCTGGCCCCTCCGTGCTAACACTATAGTTACAAAAGCCCACCAGCACCTTTACTTTCTCAGAAGACTAAGGAAATTTGGTATGTCTGCCACAAATCTCACCAACTTCTACAGTTGCACCATAGAAAGCATTCTTTCTAGTTGTGTCAGAGCTTGGTATGGCTCCTGCTCTGTGCAAGAAACTACAAAGGATTGTGAATGTAGCCCAGTCCATACTCAAACCAGCCTCCCACCCATTAATATTGTCTACATTTTCCGCTGCCACAGAAAAGCAGCCAGCATAATCAAGGACCCCACGCACCCTGGACATACTCTCTTCCACCTTCTTCCATCAGGAAAAAGATACAAATGTCTGAGGACACATACCAACCGACTCAAGAACAGCTTCTTCCCTGCTGCCTTCAGACTTTTGAACGAGTCTACCTTGCATTAAGTTGATCTTTCTTTACACCTGAGCTATGACTGCAACACTACATTCTGCTCTCTTTCCATCTCTATGTTAAGTATGCTTTGACTGCATACACGCAAGAAACAATACTTTCCACAGTATACAAATACATATGATAATAATAAATCAAATCCCTAAATATGTCTTTTCTCACTGGCAGGACAAAACCACCCACCCAACCCCCGAGGTGACAGTAGTGGGAAGGGCATGACCGCAGGGATCCTAACTCAACATTGACTCTGAAGCCTTACTGCATTCAGGTCAAATATGAGCAAGGGAATATACTGTTGATTACCAGCTATCAACTTCCCTAGCTGAATACTAGTACTGGTCTACATCAAGCGCCACTTGGAGGATGCACTGAGGGCAGCCAGAGAACATTTGTACTCTGTGTGGAGGTCAATGTCCAGCAACAAATCAGTAGCACTCTTACTGACCAAACTGTCTGAGACCTGATGAGTATAGCTACCAGACTGGGTCTATGGTAGGTGCTGAAAGAGCCAACATGAGGGAAAAAACATACCTAACCTCATTCTCACCAATCTATCTTCCACAGATTCACCTGTTGGGAAGATATTCATAGGAGAGACCACTGTCCATCCTCACACAAACAAGATCCAATCTTTACAATGAGGACATTGTGGAATGTGGATTCTGTATCCACATTGGATCTCAATGTCTTGGGCTATTTGTGGGATCTGTACAGAATGGGTTAAAACATTTTACAATTCTGCTGAACAGGATTGCTTTATAAAGGACGGGTGTTGATCAGTTTATAGTAATAAGGTGTGGGGTGACCATGTGATTGTGGTAACAGAATCATTGGGAGAGATTGATGAAGGTGGCTTGATCTTCCCAGCTCCATGTTATCTGAAGTCTGCATTGTCAGTCTTTTAATCGACAGTAATTTCAGTGTTGAAAGCAAACCACTGATTGCTGTGTTCAGGCTGTAAATCCAGGCGTCTCAATTCTTCAAATGAATTCAATCATAAAGAGTCATATAATCAGATGTAATCATCTTGAATGATTTGACTGAGTACTTATGCTGGGTTGTGAAATCTAAGCTCATTGAAGAGACGTTGTTCTACCATCAACTATTACAAATAAGGATTATAAAATTGTTACGTTTTGGACTTTAACTTAAGGTAAAACAAGGATGGTCATTCTGACAACAGGCCTGGGTGAGGGTATTACTGATTAAAAGAAGGCCCCAGTTGCTTTGCTGGAATGGAAGTTTCAGGTGTTCTGAATTACAGACAATGGCAGAAGCATCTGTGTTAACAGTGTTAGTCTTCAAGGTCCCAGGAAGATGTTGCACATATAACGTTGCAAACAGCAATGCTCTAAACTGTCCATTTAGTTCCAAGATAAAAAAGAATTGGGGTCTCAAGGATAACTAATAAGCATTTCCACCTGGATACAAGCTTCATGCAATTCACATTGCCATGAAGTTTAGTTCTGAGTGGGAAGTAGTTTCTAAGATAGCCACAGGGAGTCTGCTAGGATCTGTGAGACAGGGAGCAACTAAAGGCCAAAAGGTGGTCCATCACAAAGGAACATGGGGTGGATCACAGACTCGGATTGAAAAGAGCAAATCTGTGAGGAGTTGAAACTAAACAAAAATTTCCCTTCTTGCACTTGTAGCAGAACCACCAGGAAGATCCTTCCCCTTGAAAGATATTTCTGAGACTCCAAGTTACCAGGCTGGGAATGGAAAAGAATGGAAGTAAACACTAAACTAAGAATCACTTTGTGATTGAGTGCAGGAAAATCAAATGACTACTTAAGGGACGGTGTAAATTGTGTCTAAGAAGTGGGTTTTTCAGTTATGTTAAATGTGAATGGAGGAAGTTCTGCTCTGTCGTTTAAAGTACAAGCTGCCAATGAAATAATGTTCAGTCAATGTTGCTTTTAGTTTGCCTGTTACAGTAAAGGTTTTAAAACATGAAATCTTATTGTGTTATCCTTTCAGTTGGAAGTTTGAATTTCTTTTTCAAAGTTAATGGTCTCTACATAACTGATGTCCATGTTTAAAATAACTAAAGAAAATGGAACAGGAAAGTCGTGTGACATATTTAACAATGGAAAAATCAGGGAATATTGTGGATGAAGTCCAATAATTTCTTAACAAAAATTGACTGAATCAAAAAGACTTAGAAAATATAACAGGAAGCAAGGGGATAAAAAGAGAGACATGGAAGTCCTTAGTGGAAATTGTCTCATTAAAATATAAGAAGTCAGTGTTTAGAAATGTTTCAGTGTATATTATGGGGAATTCAGAATTTCAGAGAAGATATTGAAACCATAAATTAAAACATTGCAGAATGGAGTGTGGCTATTGGTTCTTGAGGAATACATACAAAATTTGAGGTTTCAGGCACTTGATGGCATCCAGCAATAATGATTTCAGGTGTCAGAAATCTATCACTCCCGAATTAAAATTAACAACTGACCCAACATCAACTCCCTTTCACGAAAAGGGTTCCCAACCTCTACCTCCCACCTTTTGTGGATAGATGAGTTTCCTACTTTCTCTTCTGAAAGGCATGACTCATTTTCTGCAAGAACAAAGACAGCAGTCTGTTTCTGTGAGAGGCTTTTATTGAACTGATCTTAAGGCAGATTCACATGCCTATGACGAGCCAATTAGTTAGTGATTCTGTCTCCCTTGCTCTGAAGTCTTTTGTTTCTTTCTCTGGTGGTCTTTTTCTGCCCTTTCCCTGGTGGGTCTTTTGTTGGCTCACTCAGGGTTACCAACCCAAACTCCGGCTGAAATGACTTTTTGATGGGTCCCATCTATGATCTGAACTTGATCTTCTTTCTTGCCATTACATTGGGCTATCAGACTAATTTATCCTCTCAGTATGAATCTTATAGAATCAGAGCACCTCAAATTTCTTTCAGGGGCTTTACTTTCAGATCACCATGTGGGGCCACTTCACACAGATCTGAGAAGGTTATTACGTTGCAAGATGCTTCAATATCTACATGACATTTCTTGTTTGCTTGATACAATGAGGACCACAGAAGGAAAGTAACAAACTATTTGTGATCTATAGACTTGACTGAATCAACCTGTTGTATGGTATACAGTTCTTCATCACACTCATCTGCTGAAATCTCTCCATCTGTATAAGCTTTTTTTTCTTTCTCCAGGCCAATGTGAAATGGTTCTGCTATTTGCATTTAAAAACTGGCTTAGCCCATGCTAGGCAATTTTTCTTTCCTGGGCATGCTGTGCTCTGCAGTACTTGCATCCTACCCTTGTCTGTGATTGCTCAACTCTCTTGGCTTGCCCCATCTCTCAACATGATGGACGGATCACTCTGCTCTGCCACACATACACCCCAGCTGGTGTTTCAACACACATCAATAACTTTCTTTAACATCAGCTTCTCACCCTTCAGTCGATTTGCTCTCACTGAGGGGTCTCTCACACCTAGGACCGATCTATCCTTAATCAGACTATCTTTTAGCTGTTCCAAGTTCACATGACTCTGCTAGCTGTGTTACTACAGTGATGTACCATTTAATGATCTTGATTTCACTCAATACTTTGTCCACTTGGGGTTCAAGATGTGCATTCAAGGCTTTCAAAATCTGTCTGTTTTCTTTCCTCACCTGTCAGATCATAATGACCTCAAAACAGGCCCATGGGGTGTAGAGCAGTCCCTCTCCAGAATGTTAAAAGCATAGCTATTATCTTTTCAAGCTCGTTATGTCTGTTGCAATCATATAATTTTGTCTTTGTAACTGTAAAAACTGCTAGGGTTGCCACCCATCACCATCCAATGTTACTGGAGATGGGATTAGAAAATTTACTGCAGCCATTTTTAATCAGTAATTTAATTGCAGCCTTTGTAGACCATACTTTCACTTGCAGCCTGTGTGTGCTTTTCTTTTATCCTTTCAACAGTTTTATTTTTGAAGGTTTTGAACGTGTGTTCCTGAGTTCTGTTTTCTCTGAATCATTTCCAGGATTCAAAATTCTATTTTTGGAACACTTTGACACAGTGTTGCAAGTCTAAAGATAATTGTTGCCCTTCAGTGTTTTTCAAGTGGGACGATATTGAACTGATCAAGATATCTGCCTTCAGAGGCAGGATCCTCATGACAGAGTCACATAACTATAGCAAGCTGGTTAGTTAGTACAGGATTGGTGTCCAAAACTTACATTTTATTGATGGGGCTTCAGAAGAATTGGGAGCAAGAATTGTGGATATTTTCTTCAATTTCCCAGGCTAGAAAAAAGGAAAATATCCACTGTTCTTGTTCTCAATTGCTATGAAGCCCCATCGATAAAATGCAAGTTGTTGTGGAAATTTGCTGAATGCAAGATTATTAAAGGCATCGTACTCGAGGCCAGTTAAATAATCTGCCCGCACTGTCAAACTCAAGCTAACTAATCAGTCAAAATATTCTCTTTAAAGCTTCCATTCACAAGTACCGCCAGCTCCCAAGAGATTACAAATAATTTCTAAATGAACACAGTTTTCTCTAGGGTTTAAATTTGGGTCAACCCGAGTCAGAAGGCACTTGTCCAATTTGTACACTGACTTTTGATTTCTAGTGAAAATCCACAAGGGATTCACATCAGACGACTTTTTACCAAGCCTCATTGAAATTTCCTTTTTCAGAAATGCAATGTATGTTGATTCTGAAGTCCAATTTAAACTCTGGCACTTTGCTGAATGCTGCATATGTGCTGGCTGCAAATAATTGTAGTTCAATTTGCATTTGTTTGAAGTTATCCATTACCCAATAAAATTAACAGCAAATTGCATTTAGGGAAGCCTTTTGACAAAGAACGATGTCTCAAGGTGATTCGCAGAGCTGTAAGGAATAAAACAAATAGCAGATGCTTTAAATTCCTCCATAGTCTCCTTGTCTCTGTAAGACCCTTGAGTCCAATAGCCCACCATGTGCCTTCAACACCATGGGTTCAATGCTTTGGAATTTGATATAAAGCATAGCCTTTTATGCTCTCCACCTCCCTCCTTAAACTCTGTTGGGGCTCCATCTCCCTCTCCTCCTTCAAGATTTCCGGTAAAAGCCCTTCTAATTCCTCCTTCTTTGGCTCACCATTCTCCCTTGCTTGGTTTCACTGATGTAAAGCACTGAAGGTAAGTGTTCCATGTTAATGGTGTGACTGAGCAGCAAGTTGTTGATGTGGAACATCATTAGAAGGTTTAAAGTGTCCCCCTATTTGGAACCGACCTGATATACATGAAACATTCCAGACAGATGCTTCATCTGAGTCTTCTCTACATTGCCGTAGTTGCTCTGGTTGGAGAGATTTTACCCTTGTGAACTGCATGCCTCAATATTAAGGTTGTTCATCCCAACCCAACCACCATAAATTAATCAAAATTTCCTCCTGGGCCCAAGAGGTAAAGGCCTTAAATTGTAACACTTGATTAGAACATTACTTTATTAAACAAGCAATCAGCATTACCATGATAAGATAGTAAGCATTTCGGGAGAGGTAGGAGCATAGGTCGCATAAGAGATAATCAAATTGTTAGGATTTGTCCTAAGTCTTTAATCATTTTTGAGTCGTGTTTAGCTTAACAGCAGAAAAAGGATCAAAACTTAAACACAGAACCCATTCGTAAAACTTAAGAAATTTATAAAGCTTTTAAATCAATAAAAATAATACAGCATTAACAGTCATGCAGAACTGCAGTTGTAAATGAAATATAGTGTATCAATTGTCACTTCTCCATCATGTATTTGGGTATAACTCATGGAGTAATTGTGCCCCAATAAATTGCTTTGGTTTTCAAAAAGAAATTGTAAATCAAAAAAATAAAGTGAAGCAACAGGTTAATCTTTATAACAGCACAATTGTAGGCTAACCCATAACATGGGCTGGTAGTTCAAATAGTTGAGTGCTTGTTCCTTGCTGACTGGAAAGTGAAGAATGTTTCATTCCCTCCAAAATAAGAATCAGGACTCTTTCTGCAGAACTCCATCAAGGTGAAAAAGTTGTGGGTCAAGGAAATAAATAAACTTCAGTTGCTAAAGGCAGTACCCTCAGATCTGTCACCTTCAACAACTTTGTCTCCATCGTAAGCTCAAAAGTGTAGATGTTCACTGACAATTGCACAGTATTCAGTATCAGTCACAACTCCCCAGGTAATGACGAAATATTCCATGCCCTCATGCAGCAAGATCTAGATAATATTCAGGATTGGTCTGATAAGTGGCAAGTAACATCATACCACTGATGTTCCACAATAACCACTTCCTACATGAGAGAATCAAATCATCTCTCCCATTACTAGTGATGAATTCCCCAACATAAATATTCTGGAAGTGACTATTGAATGCATTCTGGGGCTGCAACAGGAGGTCACAGCCTGAGAATTCTACAGCACATAACCACCCCCCCAGCCTGGCCACCAGTTCCAACAATACTCAAGAAGCTCAACACCATCCGAAAGCATCCCATTTGATTGGAATCCATCCACCCAGTTCAACATTCACTTCCTCCACCATTGCTACCATTGTGGGTCAATGTATATCATCTACAAGACACACTGCAGCAACAATATCTGCAGATGGGAGACTTGCATGTACTGGGTTATAGCATTCTAATTGGAACTACCTTTACTTCACTATCACTGAGTTAAGATCGTGAAACGCCCTTCCTAACAGCATTGTGGGTGTATGCACACCACAGGGTCTACAGTAATTCACAAAGACAGCTCACTAAACCTTCTGAAGGATAATTAGGAATGAACATGAAATGCTGGGTTTGCCAATGACACCTATATCCTGTAAATAAATAAACATTAAATGATGCCAAGCTCTGGCTTTAACAGTTCATGAATTGTAAAATGTTGGGAGGAATTTTGGAGCGTTAGGAATAACTGATTTAGAACAGGAGCCTGTATCTTGATCATGCAGCAATACAGAATAGTGTAGGCTGTGCACTTGGAGCTCAAAAACCACAAGGAAGGTTAGCTCAAGGATGCAATGATAAACTCATAGGCAAGTGAGAGGTTCTGAAGACCTTCAGAGTCAGGAAAACATCACTCAGCGCTAATATGTCCCTCTTGCTACACTATGAAATCTATATCAGTTCTGAACTCAATTGATAAGTGTAGAGGTGTATCATACTGTGGCGCACTTTCAAAATAAATGGGTTAATCTTTCACCAAATGTGAGCACAGAAAGGAATGTCATGCAAAATGACGTTTAACAATAACTTCAGCTCAGAAATATTTTGAACAATTAAGAAAGCAATGACAATTACATTTTAAAACATGGAGGGGAAAGAATGTAAGAACATTCTTTGCCATAAAAGCAGCTTTTACCTCTAGTTGAGAGTAACCAATCTCACAGTAATCACATGGTATTTAACTAAATTAAAAGACTCTTCCTGATGCCAGTAATCATATAATCCAGTCATCATATAATCACAAAATGTTAGAGCACAAGAAAAAACCATTTGGTTTGCTGAAGAGATGCATAACATTACAATTTTGCTTATGGTGTTAATTACCAAGGAAATCACCATTTTTTCATTAAAACAGCAATTCAGGTCAATCGTTTTCATTTATTCAATTTTAAAATCTGTTTTTTTTTCCTTCATTCAATTAGATAATTTGCCATTATCCCAAAGGGCAATAGGTATTTTTCTCTATTAGAGAGACAAATGATTTTTTTATAGTTTTTTTCATTCATTCATGGGACATGGGCATCGCTGGCTGACCATTCCCTAGTTGCCTGAGGCAATTGAAAGTCAATCACATTACTATGCCTTTAGAGTCACATATAGCCAGACCTGGTAAGGACGGCAGATTTCCTTTCCTGAAAGACAGTAGTGAACCAGATGGTCTTTTCCGACAATTGACAATGGTTTTGTGGTCACCAGTAGATTCTTAATTCCAGATATTTATTTTTACTGAATTCAAATTCCACCATCTGCTTTGGCAGGATTCAAACCTGGGTCCCCACATCATCAGCCGAGTTTCTGGATTAGTAGCCTAGTGATAATTGCACTGGACCATCGCCTCCCTAATGCATACCACTCTGCAAACCTAGGGCAAGGCAATGAGGTAGGCCTCTATGAACAACAAAAGCTGGTTTGGGGAATGAACCTGCATTGCTGGCTTTATTCTGCATTGCACTCTACAAAACACCCTTATAATATTCCAGCAACAGTACTGAAGACTTGTGCTCCAGAAGTTGCCACCCACTAGCCAAGCTGTTCCAGTACAGCTACAACATTGACATCTACCCAAAACTGTGGAAAATTACCCAGCTATGTGCTGTACATAGAAAAACCACCACCCCATCAGCCTAGTGTCAATCATTAGCAAGGTAATGGAAGGGCTGATCAACAGTGCTATCAAGCACATATACTTAGCAATAACCTGCCCACTGATGCGCAGTTGCCTCATTACAGCCTTGGTTCAAACAGGGACAAGGGCAATTAGAGATGGGCAACAAATGCTGAGCTCAGCAGCAATGCCCACAACAGATGATTGAATAAAAACTCTAGCTGTGTAGCTTCCTGAGCTAACGGACCCAATATACCAGGTCCTCAAACACGTGGGCAGGTAAATGACCATCCCCTTCTACTTTGGGGAAGGCGATGGCCTAGTGGTATTATCGCTAGAGACTATTAGTTCAGAAACTCAGCTGATGTTCTGGGGACCTGGGTTCAAATCCCACTATGGCAGATAGTGGAATTTGAATTCAGTTTTTAAAAATCTGGAATGAAGAATCTACTAATGACCGTGAAACTGTTGTCAATTGTCGGAGAAACCCATCTGGTTCATTCATGTTCTTTAGGGAATGAAATCTACCATTCCTTACCTGATCTGACCAACACGCAACTCCAGAGCCACACAGCAATGTGGCTGACTCTCAACTGCCATCCAAGGGCAGCTAGGGTTGGGCAATAAATGCTGGCTAGCCAGCGACGCCCATGTCCCACAAATGAATGAAATAAAAAAAGAATGCTGCTCTGGTGACAATACACAAACTTGAGTTGATTTTCCTTCAGCTTTCCATGAGGAAAAGTGACTAGTGGGTAAAATTATTGGAATAGCAACATGAATCAACGACAAAACACATTAGGCAGGAGCCATTTATCATATGCACTATAAAACAAAATGTTGTATAGCTATGTTTTCACCCAAGGGTTTACACTACACAATATCAAAACCTCTGATGGACTGTTCACCAGCCACTTGGTAATTGAGTTCTGAAGACCATCAGGCTTTCTCAGTTCAATATATCTGGTGTTGATTTGATGTTCTTTCCTGTCAATTCAATCTATTAATTCTTTGTTGAATTCTCTTCAGCTCCAGTTGTGACTGA
Organism: Carcharhinus amblyrhynchos; assembly: GCF_965287045.1. Lineage (NCBI taxonomy): Eukaryota > Metazoa > Chordata > Chondrichthyes > Carcharhiniformes > Carcharhinidae > Carcharhinus > Carcharhinus amblyrhynchos. The sequence continues at coordinate 18,069,637 of NC_137327.1, forward strand.
CTAATTTTAAAAAAAGTGTTGTAGCTTCATTGCTCTCTGGCCTCAAGATGCAACGTGATTTTTTTAAAAACAAATCTCTGGACAACCAGACTTGTTTTGTCTTTTTTGTTGTTCAACCTTATTGGATCTTAATTTTAAATCAGAGCTTTCAGTAGTGTCAGTTTTTGCTTTTATCTAAAGATGTCTAAATTTGAATGTTTAGCATTTCTTCTCTGATGGCCAGAGAACTGACAGTTTGCCGTCCGAATACTTTGTCTCTCATTAAACAGTAAATGTCATTACAACTAATTAGGAACCAAAATATAAGGCTGCTGCCACTTGAATTTCTGTTCCATTTGTTTTTACACAAGTGAGGGTCACGACAAAACAATGCTAATTCTCATTTTGAAAATGGAGGTCTTTCCTAGATGATCACATGCAGTAGCCAGTGTGATATGAAAGTGTGTGATTCTTTAAAAGCAGTACTTGTGAAGCTATGTTGCATTCAATCCAGAACTGGCCAAGATTCTGACCCTCTGCCAAGATCCCACTGGGAATTTCACTCTTTGATATTGCACCTAAAGCACCCCGAATCACAATCATGAACTTCCCACGTCACTTTGTAAGCAGGTAATAATCAAAACAAGCACTGAACCAAGAAGCTAAGGATTGGAAGTAGTAACTTCATGCTTGGTCAAAGATTTAGCAATTGAGAACGTTTTCAAAAAGGACAAGTTAACAGGATCAAGGCAACGAGAGTCCTGGCATCAATAGCTAGACGAAGTGAGGGAGTAGATTCAATATTTCCTAAGAGTTTGCATTGAGCGTCTAAATCAAAGTCCTTAATTTTAAAAAAAATTGGAAATAGTGCGAGGTCAGCAATGAGCCAAGAGTACTCAACTGAATGAAATTTGGCACCTCAGCTTTCCTGGATCAACACAGAGTTCAACAATTTCAGATCACAACTATACTTCCCAGGTTTTTCCAACAGTAATGTTGGTGATGATACTGCTATTCCCATTTACCTTTCTACCAGACCTGAATTTTGCTTTTAAGCCCATCACCATCTCCTTTTACTGTCATCATTTAATATCTGCTGCTTTCCACACCAACTTAGACTCTTCATTTTAGTTCACCCACCCAGACCCGCCTCTATTTTCTCTAAAACCTGTTACACCTCTAACTTGTCCCGATTCTAACAAAATGCCGTCAAGCTGAGATATTAACAGTGGGCCTCTCTCTCTCCCTACAGTCACTGGTCTGATCCGCTGACTATTTCCCAAAATTCGCCGGAATTCTACCGCCCCACCTGCCACAGAATCGCGGCAGACAATGTCCGTTGACCTCGGGTGGGATTTTCTGGTCTCTGGTCGAGCAAAGCTGTAAAATTCCATCCATTATCTTTTTTTGTTTCAGATTGTCAGCATCTGCATTCTTTGTTTTGGGACACTCAGCTGAGTGGAGTGCAAAGCAGATTCACTAAGTTGATTCCAGAGTTGAGAGGGTTGGCTTATGAGAAAAGACTGAATAGTCTGGGACTACACCCTTTGGAATTCAAAAGATTGGGTGGTGGGAGGATCTTACAGAAACATATAAAATTATGAAAGAAATAAATAAAATAGAAGCAGAGAGGTTGTTTCCACTGGCAGGTGAAGCCAGGACTAGGGGCACAGCCTCAATATAAGGGGGAGCAGATTTAGGACTGAGTTGAGGAGGAATTTCTTCACACAGAATCGTGAATCTGTGGAATTCCCTACCCAATCAAGCAGTTGAGGCTGCCTCATTGACTGTTTTTAATGCAAGGATACAGATTTTTGAACAGTAAAGGAATCAAGGGTTATGGTGGGTGAGTAAGTCAGTGGGGCTGGGTCCACGAAAAGATCAGCCATGATCTTATTGAATGGCGGAGCAGCCTCAAAGGACCTGATGACTTACTCCTAGTTCTTATATCTGTTCCAGACTGATATCAGTTTCCCAGCAAGGAACCACTGCTTCCTTTCCTTCAACCAATCTCCTATCCATTTTACCTTACATTCTCACTACTTTTCATGCATTGCCAGGCATTTTGGGACCTCTGCTGGTCATGAGAAATGCTATAAAAATGCAAGTCTGTTTTTCTCTTTTACATTGCAGCTCCAAGTCAAGAAGAATCTGAAACGTGAGATTGATCTAAGTGGAAAGTGCATCAATGCACTAGCAGAACAGAGATCTATCTAAATCTACCCTTTAATGTACATGGTACAAATTATCTACTCCAAAATCAATACAGGAAAGAAACAACTCAGGTTTTAGATTAAAATCTAATGCATGCTCACGGGTGGCATAAACTATTGCAAAATTTACATTTTTTTAAAGAATATCAAAATGCTACATCGAAAACATGCATTTCTCTTTGGTTAATTCTTGACACATTAGAGAGACAGGCTATTTTCCCCTCCTGCAAGGTATGAATGAACGAGGTTTACTAATGAGGGTTACAAACTAATAAGATTCGATTTGATCCCTATTTACCTAATCTACATTCACAGCTGGTGTTGTTCCACCAGTAAGGATTAGAATTACAATTAACCATCGCCACCATTTATGAATGAGAATCTCAGAAGTGGGGACTGGCCAGATGTAGCCCTGTAACAAGATTTACTCTCCAGTTCCCCAATTTGCAGTTTAATGGCTTGGTCCATAATGTGGTAAATTTATGTTTACCTGGTTGAATCTAGTGAATCCTAAACAGTGTGAGAATTGATCAGATGCAAGCCTGCGTGTTATTTATATAATAATTTAATACAAAGATTAATGTATGGTAGATTTATAACTTTATTTCAGACATTTAAAATCTGAACACAATTAAATTTTGTATAAAAAGTAGATTAAATGAAGTATTCCTGTAAATGTGATGTATAAATTACAATGCAACTATTGAATTATTTAATAAAGATATCAAATAATATTAAATATGCAACAATTTTGAAATTAGCATATTTTAAGCAATATTTATATTCCAACTTTCTCAATAAAATAACCAAAGCATTAACTAAGTTTATATGCCACCCTGGACACTTCTATATAAAAAAAAATTTCATGGGAATGAGAGTCATTGGCAAGGCCCTCGCAAATTAACTTAAACATTAGGCACAATCTTACCAGCCATTCATACCATGCTCTTGCAGTTAGAGAATTTGGCACCCTGCCAAATCCCCATTCACTGTAGTGGGATGGGGAAATCCCGTGAACAGTCGTAACAGTCCAGCCAAAGACTTCACATTCCATAGTCTACAGTGTATAGGAGGAATAAAATGTGACTTCCAATTTTATCATTCTGCTCTCAAACATATCACTTGGAATGGAGTGAATTGCAATATGCAAGTTACTATTATGGGAGAAACCAAGCAGTCATTGTAGGTATTGTGTGATCCCATTGATAGTATTGAGGTGAAAGACTAGTTAATCTGTTTTGATGGTACTGGTCAAGGGACAAACTTTGGCCAGGACAGGAAACATCCTCCTTCTCTTGGACTACTGCTATGGAACACTTTGATGACCATGTCTAACATAGCCTGCTCTCTGGTTTGCTCTACAATGTGCCACTCTAAGAAACTGCCCCAAAAACTACTCCTCAAGCTCATCTTCAAGGCGCTCTTTGCCAATCTGATTCATCCAATCCACATGTTGATTAAAATCACCCATTATTATAGTGCTTTTCTTGCAAGCCTCCATTAATTCTTCCTGTATATACATCCTATTCTCACACCATCATTACTGTTGGGGAGACCGATAAACTAATCCCACAAAATTGACTACCTCCCTTCTCAAACCAATTCTACACATTGATCTTTAGAACTAAGGTCATTTCTCACTGTTGCACAATGTCATCCTTCTCTTAGCTTGCTGTCTTCTAAAATGCCAAGTGCACTTGATTATTCAGGCCCCAGCATTGGTCACCTTGCAGCCATACCTTTGTGCGGGCTATCAGGTCATACATATTTATTCCTAGTGGAGCTGACAATTCATCTCTTTTGTTGTGGAATACTATGGGCTTTAGTTCTGTGTTTTTTTTTTACTATCTTTGTGAACTCTGGTCTTATCTGTTCTGATACTCCTAAGTTTTTACACTCTGATCCCCTTCCTGAGATGCACTTATTGTATTTATTGCTATCTTTCCCTCTTGACTTGTCCTTTCTCTTCAATTTGCCACATTTTATTTCACATAATTCCACCCCCACCACCACCCACTATTAGCTTCAAGCTGTGATGTGGAGATGTGGGCGTTGGACTGGGGTGGGCACAGTAAGAAGTCTCAACACCAGGTTAAAGTCCAACAGATTTATTTGGAATTACGAGCTTTTGAAGCACTGCTTCTTCATCAGATAATGACTCACCTGATGAAGGAGCAGCACTCCAAAAGCTCATGATTCTGAATAAACCTGTTGGCCTTTAACCTGGTGTTTGAGTCTCCAAGCTTCAAGCTGAACAAGTTCTATGTTCACGAATGAAGCATGTCTTTTTTTTTATTTTTCACACCCCACAATGGTATCAAGCCACTCCAAGTCATATAACACAGATCAAGTGTTCCTTTTCTTTACCTTAGTATAATTGTATTCCAACAACAAATGCAATCTCTAACCAGGGATCAGTTTTCTGGGCTTTTGGGGGCGCCATGTATTTATGGCATTAATCAATTAGATACTGTAATGGATATGAGATTGGGACTTCAGATATCCACTCCATGGAGGTATGCTCCATCAAGCAATCAATGTCCACAACCACAGAAAGCCTGAGGAAGTACTGACATAGCAACACAAAATGGTAAATGTCAAAGAGTTATGCCCTAAAGACATGACTACAGGAAGCACAATGTGATCAGGGTGTGGTCAACTGTGGATATTGATGTCCATGGGTTTAATAAGTTACTTTGCATGGAACACAGGGCAGCCCAAAAGGTTAAACTTTTAGGCATTTCTACAAGGCGGGGTTATTATCATTCTTTCAAATTTGTTAGAGTGAAAATTGGCCAGAAAGGAGGCAATTTCTAAATGGCATTGGCTGGATTATCATATCCTTCTGACTCACAAGGACAGTTTTAATGCAGAAAACTGGTTTGGCTTCGAAGGAAGATGGAGGAGAACTCAAAACAGAACTAACATTGAACCCTGGTAATGTTATAATCTTTGTATCAGCAGCAACACATTACAAAATCCTGTTTCTTGACGTAGACATTCATAATAGGCATGACATTTGCTTAATGCCAAACTTGAATCCAGAAAGATCTGGATCAGAGCAGTCGAAAACATCACTGGTCTTTCATCGCTTCAAGCTGCTTTTTTGCCCCAACAGCCCAGGTAAAAAAAGATCAAAGCAAAAGAGATTCAGGACACTAGCAAGATAGCAAGTTGGTGAGAAAAAGTTAATATCAAATTTAGAAATTTAAAATATCAAGTATAAAAGGAAAAACTGGGGGATGAATTCCACAAATTCGAATTAGAGGAGTACAAAAAAAGGTTCTGATTTTTCTAAAGATTTGCAAACATTTGTGATACTGGGTTATCATTTGGCATGGTGCAACCTCTTACACTTACCACAATCTGCTGCCACAATTCTGTATTTTAAAATGTGGTGAAAACAGCAAATCCGATGATAAATTGTCACAACGACTCATTTGCTCTGCTTATTATTAAATGCCCAAGTCAAAACCACCTTGGCACTTGATGCTTATTTAACAATATCAATAACTGTATTAAATACAGAACTGAACTTATTATAAAAAGCAATTGTATCATTTCCAGCATTTTCTGGGCAACTCATGGAAGGATAAAAATCAGAAATGTGTAGTAATCTCAAAGCCAAAACTCAGGTATGTTGGCAATCATCAAACAATGTTGCTGACTCAGAATGAAAGACAGTCGCATGCCTGAACATGTTCATTATGTGAGGTAACTGTGGTAGGATGCCCAGAGCTCTGCTTCAAGAGTGCTTACATGGGTGGCATGAAGGCTCTATACATGGAATACTCACACCTGGGAGACACTAACTGATGACAGAGGGAAATGGCGATTTTGCCTTTGAGCCAGTGTGACGATCAGGGGCTACCTCAGCTTGATAACAGCAGCCAACACCAAAAACAACGCACAACTTCTGAGAACAATTTCTCATGTGGCAAAACCTGCCTCTCAAAGATTGTTCCCTTCAGGCATCTGACAAAATGCACCACATGAAGCTACACATTGTCCAATAGGTTTGATTTACTGCATATCCATTATCTTACTCAGATGGACGGATGATGATGACATACCTTATGCTAGAAATATACATATATTTTTAAATAACATGATGGAAACAGAGCAGTGGACATAATGGTTCACTTTCTTGCTACATTAATATTGATTTGATTTATTATTGTCACATGTATTAGTAGACAGTGAAATGTATTGAATCTTGCGTGCTATACAGACAAAGCATACCATTCATAGAGTACATAGGGGAGGAGGAAAGGAGAGGGTGCAGACTATAGTGTTACTATCATAGCTAGGGTGTAGAGAAAGATCAGCTTAATATATGGTAGGTCCATTCAAAAGTCTGATGGCAGCAGATGGGAAGAAGCTGTTCTTGAGTCAGTCGGTATGTGATCTCAAACTTCTGTATCTTATTCCTGATGGAAGAAGATTGGTGAGGCCGCAGCTGGAGTACTGTGTGCAGTTTTGGGCGCCGCACCTGTGCAAAGATATTTTGGCCTTGAAGGGAGTGCAGAGGAGGGGGAGATCTCATTGAGTTGTAATAAGATGATGAATGGGATGGATAGGATAGAGGTGGAGAGACTCTTCCCGCTCAAAAAAGACAGTAGGACTAGGGGGCACAGCCTCAAGATAAAGGGGGGGGCGGTTTAGAACGGAGTTGAGGAGGAACTTCTTCACTCAAAGGGTGGTGAATCTCTGGAATTCTCTGCCCGTTGAAGTGGTGGAGGCTGCCTCGCTAAATATTTTTAAGACGCGGGTTGATGGGTTTTTGATAAGAGAGGGGATTAAGGGTTATGGGGAGAGGGCGGGAAAGTGGAACTGAGCCACGACAGATCAGCCATGATCTTATTGAATGGCGGGGCAGGCTCAAAGGGCTAGATGGCCTACTCCTGCTCCTATTTCTTATGTTCTTATGTTCTTAAGAGAGTATGTTCAGGGTGTGTGGGGTCCGTAATTATGCTGGCTGTTTTTCCAAGGCAGTGGGAAATGTAGATGGCACTAATGGATGGGAGGTTGGTTTACATGATGGACTAGGCTACATCCACAACTTTGTAGTCTTGTGTGGTCTTGGTCAGAGCAGGAGCCACACCAAACCAAGAAATGATGCTTTCTATGGTGCATCTGTAAAAATTGGAGAGAGTAGTAACGGACATGCTGAATTTTCTTAGCTTCCTGAGAAAGTGGAGGCGTTGGTGGGCTTTCTTTACTATAACAGCAATGTGGAGGGATCAGGATATGTTGTTGGCGATCTGGACACCAACTTGAAGCTCTCAACCATTTCCACTTCATCCCTGTTGAGGTAGACAGGGGCATGTCCCCCACTACACTTCCTGAAGTCGATGTTCACTTTACTGAGATTGGGGGAGAGATTATTGTCATCGCATCATTTCACCAGATTCTCTATTTCTTTCCTGTACTCCAAAGTTGGTGCGCTCCATGATTGATGTTAAAATCTACCAATCATGAGAATTAGCAAAATGCAAACTGACTTATCTACTCCAGTAGGTGGTGCTCCTACCTCAGTGTACATATTGCACTGCAGCTCATCCTCCAGTAGGAATACACTGCGACAACATTAATTCGCTGCACTTGTGTTGGGACCTGAAGCCATCTGTTTGCTTTTCAAATAACAGAAAGGCCACTTGGGGACTAGTGTTATTGAAGGGGTTAAAGAACAGAAATGTAAAGACTGGTAAACCGTCAAGAGAGGCAAATCATTTTTTTGTTACAATCTATTGTCATGCAGCAGTAAAAACAGTCTCATGTGGCCAGTCATTAGTCACCTAGATCTATAATGGATTACTGTTCCAGCAACTTTAACAGCTGCATCCCCATCACTCACAGAATTAAACTCAAGGGACTAGTCAATTTAAAAATTGCATGTTTCAAGTGAGCTAAAAGTATTAAAAATTACTTTCAATAGCTGTAATGAACCTCATCAACAGTCTAATGAACTACTTAATATTTAAATGCAATAGGCCATTTATTTTAAAAGATAATGCTTATAGTAAAAGCCCAGAATAAAAGCATGTTGCTTAACAAAAATATGTTACTAATTCAGACAAATGAATAGCGTGAAAGTTCGTGTATTCTGACTTCCTTCAATAAATTGTAACAAGCAAAACAAATGAGTATATGCAGGATAAAATAAAATGTAACCAAGATAAGTAAGGAAGATTTGTGTGGTCCAGTGAATTCATGCCATCCACTAACTCCGAGGATGCAGGCGAAACCAATCCCAATTAAAATCCCATGTGGAATGAGTTTGACCAGATTCAGATTTAGTGGGCTCACTGCGCAACAGTAACTCTAATTTGACTGAAGTGTCACCAAGGGCAATTAGGGACGCAGAATAAATGTTGGCCTTGATAGGGACAGCTACATCCTGATAATTCTCTTCATAAATTAACAAAATCTACTCCCCGAGATGGCAGGAATGGCTGAAGCGCGCATTCTCACAGTAAAATTGTCACATTGGTGAAATAAATCCTGCTTGTGAGATTAAGATGAATCCGTACAGTGCAGAAGAGGCCCATCGAGTTTGCACCAACCCATTATCTCACCCAGGCCCTCTTACAAAGAAGAAAGGAAATTACAGCGCAAGAACAGGCCCTTCGGCCCTCCAAGCCTGCACCGACCATGCTGTCCCACTTAACTGAAACCCCCTACCCTTCCAAGGACCACATCCCTCTATTCCCATCCTATTCATGTATTTGGCAAGACGCCCCTTAAAAGTCACTAGCGTATCTGCTTCCACTACCTCCCCCGGCAACGAGTTCCAGGCAACCACTAATCTGTAAAAAAAAACTGCCTTGTACATCTCCTTTAAACCTTGCCCCTCGCACCTGAAACCTGTGCCTCCTAGTAATTGACTCTTCCACTCTGGGAAAAAGCTTCTGACTATCCATTCTGTCCATGCCTCTCAATCTTGTAGACTTCTATCAGGTCTCCCGTCAACCTTCTTCGCTCCAGTGAGAATGACATTTTCCATGGCTAATCCATTAAAACCTTTGGACTCTAAGGGTCAATTTAACATGGTCAATCCATCTAATCTGCACATTTTTGGACTGTGGGGGGAAACTGGAGCATCTGAAGAAACCCATGCAGACACAGGGAGAACATGCAAACTCTACACAGACAATCATCCAAGGCTGGAATTGAACCCAGGTCCTTGGAGCTATGAGACAGCAGTGTTATTCACTGTGCCGTCACATGAAGGCATATGACTGCAGACAGAGCACAGCAGTTTCAAACTACAGCCTGAAACAGCGCTTGATGCTAATGGTGAACACTTTAAAGTGTTGAATTTCCATTTCCTCATTCTGTACTAGCATCTCTCACTTGTCTCAGTAAAAAATCATTAAACGTTATTTATGAATATATTTTTCTATCTATTGATTATCAGAGAAAGTAAGTAGAAATTGATTAAGTAGCTTCTTGTTGTTAAATGTTACAGTTTTTTTATATTCTCAGTGGTGCTTCCAAACATAATAGTTCATGTAATTAAAGAAAAGTAAAAGCTGAACATATTATTAAAACTCTCTGGGAGAACCTATCATTCATAATGGGAATTAAATCCGGTGAACAAAATGTATTAAAGTACTGTTACAAATGCAAGACATGATAAGGCATTTAAACAATCTTCTTTAACATTAGGTAAAACAGAATATCCTGGAATGGGGATTGTGAAATCAAAATGTACTCTGCCCCAAGATCTGCACATGTGGTTTGATCCTCATGGGAAAAAAGGACCATGTCAAATCCTAAGGAAACAAAATACCAGTTTTCAGACCTTGACACAACAGGGGCAGTTGGTCTTTCTAGACACATACTTAGTGACAAGCAGATAGAGAGAGACCAAAACGGCTGCTCTGTGAGAAGCAGAGGAAAAGACTGTTTCATGTTAGCCACCAGTCAGGATGCCAAGATCTATTTTTCTATCCAAAAAAAAGGACATGTGGAGATTTAAAGGACCCAGGAGTCGTGAGCGTGGTCCTTGTTTTGGAAGCCAGTTTAAGGATATTGAGGAGGCTGAGGAAAGGAACACCTGAAGATGCATTCTGATGTGGCAGGGGGATGGGAGCCTTCTAAAAAGACAAGAGGAATGGGACTTAACCTTCAAGGTTACATTTCTTCTAAGGGTGTGGTGTAACATACAAATGGTTTAATGTATGGAAGCATCTTTTCTGTAGTTTGGTATATTAGATGTGTATTAAGTAATGTTTAGCTGATGTTGATTTTAGTTTTTTGTTATAGTAAAAGTCTTAAATGTAAAACTTTTGTTGTGTAATTATTTTCATTGGTCATTGGGTGAGTACTCATATATCTTTTAAAAGTTAACAGTCACTACATGGTCACAATAATATGCTATTAGCAAACAAAAAAATGGGGCGTACAGATACCAATCCAGCTTGGCATTTTATGTTTAAAGTTTAAGAGGTAACAGGATAAACTGATTTTAGGCAGATTTGAGTGGTGGTTGCAAGATTACTTGTAAAATACATCCTTTCTTAAATAATTAATCATTCTGCAAAGATTATTCAAACATTCATGCCAGCTATACTTCACCTATTTATGGAAAAGGGAATCACTGCTAGTTCACAACAATAGACTAAGATACAGGGTCAGGGAAATTGATAGTTATATGTACTGGTTATTGATACTGTTTTTGCTTTCTCCTTACAACACTATCTCCCCAATCCCCATCTCCCTCACCCCAACAATAAGTGTAAAGAGCTCATGTACTGAATGATCAAGACAACCCAGGCTATTGCTTCTGCCACATTCTTCCTAACCCACCTGGCCAAACTTTCTTTAATGTCCCCTACCTTCCACCTCCATCCCCACTAGCCCGAAACTCATTTCTCTCCTATCTCCTCTCATGCACACTCCAAGCTCATCTTGTCCATGAGACCAACTCCCGTTCACTCAATCCTAATCTCGCTAAACCACTGATCACACAACTACCCCACTGGCCCTTATATTGTCCATATCATAAATGGTTCTCTCCCTTCAGGTGTTGTCCATCCCTCCCTTAAATTCGTTGTCATCACCTCTCCCAAAAGAAAAACAAACATTGGCCCCATCACCCTTGAAAACTAATGTCTTATCTCAAAATACCCTTTCCTCTCCAAAATCCTTGAATGCCTCCCAAATCGGTTCCCATCTTTTCCAGAACTCCATGTTGTAATCCCACCAATCTGTATCCAAATGACTCTCAAAGTCACCAATGTCATCCTGTATAACTGACGAAGGTAAACCTTCCTTCCTCACTATTCCCAACCTGTCCACTGCCTTTGACATAGCTGACCACACCATTCTTGATGGCTCTCCAGTTGGGTGTGACTGCTTTCAGCTGGCTCCGTTCTTACCCAAGTATAGCCAGAGATTAATTTGCAGTAAATTCTCTTCCTGCTCCCACACCATTATTCATGGTGACAAAGGATCTTTCGTTGGCCTCTTCCACTTCTCATTGACATACTGCCCTCAGCTAGATCATCCAAAGACAAAGCATTCATTTTCACATTTTGGCATACAACTCTACTTCACCACTACCTTTCTCAACTCCTGCATTGTTGCAAAATATTCAGACTGCTTATCTGACATCCAGTACCAGATGAGCAAACATTTCCTCCGATTTAATATTGGGAGTGAAGGCTGAAGTCATTCTTTTCGGTTCCCACTCCAAACACCATTCACTAACTATTAATTTCATGCCTCTCTTTAGTGACTGTCCAGGATTAGGCCAGGCTGTTCACAATCTTGGTGTCTTGATCCCAAGACGAGCTTCCAACCTCATGTTTCTGCCATCAATAAGACTCTCTGTTTCCACCTCCATAACATTGCCTGACATCACCCGGCCTCAACACATCTGCTGCTGAAACCTGCTTCCATACCTTTGTTACCACTGGACTTGACAATCCAATGTACTCCTGGCTGGTCTCCCACATTCTGCACTCCGTAACTTTAGGTCATCCAAAACTCTGCTGCCCATGAATTAACTTGTAATAAGTCCCATTCCTCTACTACCCATCCTCAATCATGAGCAATGGCTCCCATTTTTAAAAATTCTCATCCTTGTTTTCAAATCCCTCGTCCCTCCTCATCTCTGTGACCTCTTCCAGCCACACAGCCGTCCAAGATATCTGCACACCTCTATTTCTGGCCTCATGCATATTCCTAATAATAATCAATCCACCATTGGTGACTGTGCCTTCAGTTGCCCAAGCTCTGGAATTCCTTTCCTGCAGCTCTCTAACTCACTTTCTTCAATTCACTACCCAAAACCTACTTTTTTGATGAAACTTTTGATCATCTGATCTAATAAGTCCTTATGGGGCTCAGTATCATAGCTTGTGTTATAATGGGGTGGTGTGATGGTATTGTCACTGGACTAATAGCCCAGAGATCCTAGGGTAATGCTCTAGTAACCCTGATTCGAATCCCACCATGGTAGGTATTGAAATATAAATTCAATTAAAAAAAAATCTGGAATTAAAAAACTAATGATGACTAAGAGACCATTGGCCATTGCTTCACTAATATCCTTCTGGAAATCTGCCATCTGCACCTGGTCTGGCCTACATGTGACTCCAGATCTAATGAAATGTCCTGGCAAGCCATTCAGTTGTAACAAACATCTAATGAAAATTGGATTAGGAATGAAGCTGGGTGAACCCATGGCATCGACCTTGACACCAGATATAACGGCAATCTTAGCCCTGTCAACCCTGCAAAGTCCTCCTCACTATTGGGAGCTTGTGCAAATTCAGGAGAACAGTCTCACAGCCTAGTTAAGTAACATAGAACATAGAACATTACAGCGCAGAACAGGCCCTTCGGCCCACGATGTTGCGCCGACCAGTTACAAAAACAATGACCCACTAGCCTATACCAATCCCTTTTCGTCCATAAACCTATCCATAGATCTCTTAAACGCCCCCAAACTAGGCGCATTTACAACTGCAGCAGGCAGGGCATTCCAATCCCTCACCACCCGCTGAGTAAAGAACCTACCCCTGACATCCGTCCTGTAGCTACCCCCCCTTAATTTAAAGCCATGCCCCCTCGTGCTAGCTTCCTCCATCCAAGGAAAAAGGCTATCACTATCCACCCTATCTAAACCTCTAATCATCTTATATGTTTCAATAAGATCCCCTCTTAGCCGCCTTCTTTCCAACGAAAACAACCCTAAATCCCTCAGTCTCTCCCTCAGCCAAGCTCATGGAATCATACCTTACAGATAACATTCCAGAATCTACCATCACGTCCTTTGGGTATGTCCTATCCCACTGGCTATATCACTGTTCCTTCACTGTCGCTGGGTCAAAATCCTGGATCTCGCGCCCTTACAGCACTGTGGGTGTACTTATGCCAATTGAACTGCAGCAGTTCAAGCAGGCACCTCACCACCACCTTCAAGGGCAATTAGGGATAGGCAATATATGCTAGCCTAGCCCACGATACCCGCATACCATGAATAAATAAAAAGAAATGCTTCTGTGAAGTATCTTGGGATTTTTCATTAGGTTAAATATTCATAGCGGTCGTTTGTAGCTATAAACAAAATTTTAACTTCCTATTTCAATAATGGCCTTGTGACATTCTACCTTAATATTTATGGGTAAAGGCAGAATCCCAATCCAATTTCTATGAGTCAACAACTTACAACCGGGGTTCCAAAAGAATAAGCTTTTACATGTATCATGTTAAAATCCATTCATTATATCTTCATTAACGATTGTGTATTATGTCAAAACAAATATTGTGAAGATTGTATGTACATGAATTACAAAGAAAGGAAACCTCCAGGGCAACAATTAAGTTCTGTTTGTAATCTTAGAGCTACAGATGAATGGCATGAAATATAACATTTTATTTCAAAGCTGTGCCTTACATAGGACTGACAATCGATTGGCTCAATTACCTTTCCAGCAAGGACTTGGGTTAACATCCATTGTGACTGATCAGATTAATGTTTCTTCATTTTGCTCAATAGAGGCTCCAAGTCAAGATTTTTAGGACAGACCTAATTTTCAGTGATCTCAGTACAGCATAGGACTAATTGGTTCTGAGCTGAGAACATTATTCAGAATAATTCTTATGGCTTGAGTAAAGACTTGTGAAATAGGAAGGTTCTCTAATATAGGAATATTGGATAGGACCATATGAGGTGCAGAAATAGCTGTGGACTGTACAACTATATTTTTAAACAATTAATTAAGAACATTTAAAGATTTTTTTCATACAAATACAAAACATTGAAACTAGAATAGAAACTAGAACAACGAAAATTAAGAAACGTGTAAAATTCTAATAGGATTAGAAAGGGTAGGTGAAGAAAGAATGTTCCCAATGGTGGTGGTGGTGGTGGGGCGGGAAGGTTGTCCAGAACTAGGCGTCATAGTTTGGAGGATAAGGGTCAACTTTTTAGGATGGAGGTGAGAAAAAAATTCCTTCACCCAGAGGGCGATGAATCTGTGGGATTCACTAGCAAAAAGTACCTGAGGCCAAAACATTGTGTGATTTCAAAAAGGAATTAGGCCTAGCTCTTGTGGCTAAAGGGATCAAGAAATATCGGGGGAAGGATATTGCCTTTTCTTGAAAGGATATTGAATTTGATGATCAGTCATGATCAAAATGAATGATGGAGTAGGTTCAAAGGGCTGAATGGCCTACTCCTGGTTCTATTTTCTATGTTTCTATGAGCCTTAATTTGTACATAACTGTTGATTTGAGCATTAACATTCATTATACTCACACTCCTCAGATCAGTCCACCCAGTTTTACCATGGGTTACATTCCTGGTTTCCCAACCATTTCCATTATTGACGTGTTGTTCATCCTATTTACTGATTTTTTTTTAAATGTGGTTGTGCCTTTGCCTCATCTTGGTGCACACAACATTCAAAGCAGTTTAAACAGGAAAAGGTGATCAATATTTTGCTACCTACAGTAACTGAAAAATTTTTTATTCCTTCAACCCTCTTTATGCTCTGTTGATTTCAGTTGCTGAAATGTATATTGATGTTTCCCATGAACATTCACCAATTGCTTTTAGAAACAAAAGTGATACTTTATGCCAAAACAAATTGACATAACAAGAAATTTATTTGAGGAGAATATTGTTGGGATTGCCTGTTGTTTCATATAATGTTAAAAGAATCCTAGTAGCTAATTTTATCAGCCTATCCGATTGGTAACATCTTGATATTGCGATATAAACAGACATGACAACACGTCATATGTGGCATTTACTTTAGCTGTGAGTTATAGTTATTAACTGCCATGCTTTCAGCTTACTATATGCTATGTCATTTCTTCTGGAATGGTGCATTTCAACATGCCAGGGCACCTTCATTACTGTTGAGCTTGGAGTCTCGACCAGCAATCCAGTTGCCTACATGGAGAGGCTGATAAGACAACCTAGATAAAAATTTACATATGATAAAGAGAAAAATTAAGCCAATTCAGTTCATGTGTAAATTTAGGAGTTCCTCTTTTACTTGCTCATCATAGAAATGTATCATAGGACCCAGTTAGGTCACTTTGGAAAGGCAAAATCCTGCAGATGGTGGAATCTGAAACACAAACAGAAAATGCTGGAAAATCTCAGCAGGTTTGACAGCATCTGTACAGAGCGAACAGAATCAACATTTCAAGTCAGGATGACCCTTCGTCAGATTACTTTGATGGTTGAAATGGCTAGACCAGTGAATTTGTTGAGTTGTATTTTTGATTACGAGTCAGTTGACAGCTCCCATGATCTTCTGACTTACATAGCTCTACCATCAAAGCCACTGGCCTCAGAGTACTTGCCCATGTTATAAGCTTTGCTCCAGCATCCTTCAGTGTGAACCAGAGGTCTTGGCTGATTATCTTCTGATTACTTTCTTGTGAATCCTCTACTTTCCAAATACCCCTCACAGCCTGCTCCAATATAATTCCAAGCATACATGCTCTCTCTGGTATTTCCCATAATGTAGAGAGGGAGCACCATTGTCAGTTATATCTAAGCATTGTCAGCATGAGCCAGTATCAAAGGCTGTCATTAGGAAATGAATGACAACAGTGAGCTACCACAGACTTAGCCAATGCAAGTAGCTCTTCTACCCTTGTATTAAAGCAGTTTAGATGTTTGAAAAAAAAATTGCAGGGCGATATGAACAAAGTGAATGAATAAATGGGAATAATTGCCTAGTTCGTTAAAAGGGACAGTACAGGTATGATGGGTCAAATAGCCTCCTGTGCTGTATGTTTCAAGATAACAGAAGTATCCAAAGATGTGCAGGTTAGGTGCATTGGCCATGCTAAATTGCCCCTTAATGTCCCAGGATGCATAGGTTAGAGGGATTAGCAGGGTAAATATGGGGGGGTTATGGTGATAGGGGAGATTGTCATCGTGCAGACTCGATGGGCCTCCTTCTGCACTGTAGTGTTTCTATGATTGAATCAGATACAGCAAATGTCCCGAATGTATGGCAAGACTTAGTGTGAAAGTAGAAGATGAGAATGTTCCACAACTGTCCGTAATAAGCAAGGACCAGGAGTATCACTTTTTCTTTCAAATCATTAAATTCTGTTCATTATTCCACTCATGTCTCCTACCCTAGTTTGCTCATAATGAATTCAGGAAAAACATCTTCACCCAGAGAGTGATTACAATGTGAAACCGGCTTCCGTGTGAAATTGTTGAAGTGAATAACAGATGAATTTAAGGGGAAGCTGGATTACCACATGGAAAGGAAGAGAAAGATTTGCTGATAGGATGAGATGGGAGGTGGCTTGGTGCATAATCACAGACATAGATCAATTGGACTGTGTGGCCTGTCTCTACATTCCAAATAAACTAGCTTGATGTGCCTTTACACAGCAGCTTAATCAAAAATGCAAGAAACTTGCTAAATTAAACAGAATTCCACATGTAATAATTTCAGGAATGTATAATTCAGCACCAAAATGTCTTAGGAGAAACCAGATAAAGCCACAGTTTTAAATTTACATTTTCTAACACTCAACAGGTATTGGCAAGTGTTTGAATTTAAAATCCTGCTTCTCAAACTATTTGCCTTCATTCTAGCTAATTCCCAACAGATAATTCATTGTCGCTGTCATTAAGCTCTTTGTTATATTCCTAACACACTCCCGACACCTGAAGTGAATCTTTGTACAAAGAACAACTTTTGGAAAGGCAAGAGCGTGATTTCAGAAGGTATTTTAAATTAGCTAAACGCGCAGCACGTTCCTTAATTTTTTTTGCTTCGCCCCGTAAACCGCCCACAAATGGAATATTTTATCCTACAAGGACAACATTCCCTGAAATGCCTGATTAGGACTTGTGACCCGACAGTGAACCAACGCACTGGTTAGCAAAAGATTCCCAAAATAACCTCCTGCGCCATCTCCTGACAGCAAATGGAATTTTTAACCATGTTTGAGAGCCCAATTTCCACATACAGCTCGGAATATCTACTGCGCCCTGCACTGGGTGTACACTGGTGGAGAGCAGCGTTTGCATTCAAGTGGTATTCCTTCCGAAGGGAAATGATGAGGTGCACCAGGGTGAATGAATTCTGGTTCCTTCCTGAGAAGATTTAAATACACATGAACCAAAGTTCACGCAGAGTTAAGATGTGTTGCGACCCCTTGTTTTTAGGGGCATTCTGCACTCGCTAAAGTCGGGAAACCAACTTGGTGAGGGTCGGTTGCCGGGACCGAACCATGCTTAGCTGTAAAGTTGGCTACCTGAGACGCATTGCTCCGAGAGTGGGTGTTAGAAACAGCTTCCCTTCCCCCCACCCACTCACCCAAACCTTGGTGCCAATGCTTGGCACACCCAGAGTTTGGACACACTGTGAAATGCTACCAGTTGGAGAATGTCTTTTGAAATTCTGACAGAGGAAGGGAAAAGGGAGGAATTTAGACCTTGTATTCAGTGGCCATCATCATGTATTTTTTTTAAAAAAAATACCCGCCACGGAAATGGCCAAGTTGTTTAAATGAGGGTTTCAGCATCAATTGTTGGTCAGTTTCCCCGGGGACTTCTGAAAGTGAGTGGTGTGGTGCAGCGTATGTGACTGATTTGATGTAATTAAAGGAATGATGGAGAGTGGGGAGAGGTCATCGATTTGAAACAAAGACAGAAGTGCGCTGCGAGCCGATAAAACACGGGTGCAGGTGGAATGGGATGGAAGTCGTGCTATTCATTTAGCTAAAGTCACGCATTCAGTTAAACGTTGAAGCTCAGAGCCGTGCTATCCGTGCACAATCTGCCATCTCCTCTATTTTAGACACACAACTACATATCTGTGCCCACATTCGGCTTACTAAAGTGTAAGCTCCTCTCCCCCCACCCCCCGCTGGTTAACCCCTTGATCGCCAGCTTAACATAACAACCCAAATTTATCCGCCAGAACCAGGCATTAGTCACCAGAACACAACTAAGCAAAACCACACATCTGCAATTATACATTAAGTTTATCCCACCATATGATTTTTTTTCTCACTCTCTCCCCCTCCACCCTTTAATACTAATTCCCCCAAAAACATTCCAGTGTTTTGAGTGACAGAGGCAGCAGGTCATATTGCAAGTGGATCCGTTACACTTTTCCAGGCGCTATGATTTCATCCATCCGGAATTTCACAGCCAAAAATTGGGGGGTGGAGGGGGTGAAAACACACTGTTTATTAGAAATTGAGGGGAGTTGAAAATCGCAACGCAATATTGGAATCTGGGGTCTAATTGAACTTCTCTTCCACCCACCTTACCCTTTCCCTGTCGCCAGGGAGGTGGTGGGGAAGGGGGGGGCTGGAATTTGGAAAAGGGAATATCCAGGTTAAGCAGGAATAGATTTCCCCGGCAAAGAGTGGCGGAATTCTTACAGATGTGTAAAGAGACAAGAGACGCTTCAAACCGTGTTGTGTTAAAAGTGGCTGTCAGAATCCAGCCTGCATTATTCAGTCTGGGGGCATTCCGCCTCACGCGGGTTTAATTCCTGTATTTTCTCTGGGATAATTGGGGAGGAAGAGGGGGGAGCGGGAATGAGGAATGGCACGGACTGCAAAGTATTAGAATAGTCTTTCCTTACCTGAACGAGAAGGAAACCCAGCGTTAGTTGAGTTTTGTGCTCCATGTCTGCCGCCTATAAGCTCCTGTAGGTTTCATTCATGCGCTGGCGAGCAGAGTGCATATTTTTATATACAGCCGAGCTTGAGGCTGGCTTGAAATCCAGCCAACTTCTCAAATAGATCTGCAGCATCATCGCTAAAACGCTGGGCGCCTACTTGAGACTCCAACCAATGGCTTTTCAGAGGATTCCGTACAAAAGCACCACTGTGAGAATTCAGGGAAGGGCGGGGGGGGGAGAGAAATATATTAACGCTCTTACCGCTGAAGAGATGCGTTTAGCACCTGGGACATTTATGGTGAACATTTAGTGTTAGCTGGCCCGCTTGATTTCCCTTCTGGCCGCACAGGACGGTGCGGCTGACAATCGACCTTAACTGTTGCGAGGAACTGTCATTTCAAGTCGCCCGCACGGCATAAGCAATGGGGGGCAAACAAGACTTGTCCATCAAGTCTGTCCCAGACCATAGCTGGAGCCTCCTGAGTAACTCCAACCTCCCCACCCAGCCCGGAGAAGCAAAAAAAACATTTCGGGGGTGGGGAAATACTTTGGAAAATTCCTCTCCAGCCCCTTAGGATGTCCAAAGCAATCCAAGGGGTCACCTTGTGGTTCTCTGGTTCTGACTTCTTGCGCAATGTATTCCAAATAATCATTGCTCCATCTAGATGGCGGTGCCTTCAGATGTCTAGGCCCCAAAGTCTAGCATTCCCTCCCCATACCTCTCCATTTCTCTACCTCACTTTTCTCCACGGGTACTTCTTAAGGTTGACCTCTTTGATCAGGCTTTTGGAGATCTGACCTGATCTCCTCTATGGCTTAGTGAAAGATCTCATTTTACAATGTTCCTGTAAAACAACCTTGTGAAGTTTCATTACATTAAAGGTGACCTAGGTTGTTGTTTTTCTCATCATAAAGCACCTCCAACATTATTTGGCATCAGTGAAGGAACTGATCATCCTCATTGCAGTAATTAACTCCATAATCATAGAATCCCAACAGTGCAGAAGGAGGCCATTTAGCCCATTGAGTCTGCACCAACCGTCCAACAGAGCATCTTACCCAAGCCCAACCCTGGCCCCATTCCCTTAGCCCCATGGATTTGCCCCACTCTACCTCCTAACCTACACATCTTGGGACAATAAGGGGCAATTTAGAATGGCCAATCCACCTAACCTGCACATCTTTGGACTGTGGGAGGAAACCAGAGCATGCAACAGTAACCCACACAGACATGGGGAGAATGTGCAGACTCTGCACAGGCAGTCACCCAAGGCTGGAATCAAACTCACATCCCTGGCACTGTGAGGTAGCAGTACTAACCACTGTGCCACCCTTGATCAATAATGGGATACCACCTCCTCTTTCATATGGTCCCCCCACCCCCGTTGTCTTGCCTGAAGATTCTATAGCCCAGAATATTAAGCTGACAGTCCTGCCCCTTCCTCAACCATGTCAGAATGAAATTCATTCTATTTATTTTTGTTTAAAGCCCCTGCAGTTCTTCTCTGCTTGTGTAAGATGATATTTGTGGATTGTATGTTTCAAGCTTTAACGATTTCTGTCTGATATTGCGATTTTAAATTCACCCATGAGAGAATTAGATAGTTTTAATTTGATAGGGTTAATTAAAATTTAAAATATTTGAAATGATTATAACTAATCCTGTGTCTTACTGATCTTGGGTTAAACATCTTATCAGGTCAAAAGATTCATTCCTGATAGAATTGGCACAATGAAAAGGAAAATTCAGGAATTGGATACTGAGGAAAAGAGTTTAAAAAAAGAGATTGCTAAATAAAAATAGACCATAAGACATAGGAGCAGAATTAGACCGTTCTGCTCTGCTATTAGGCTGAGTCTGTTCTGCCATTCAATCATGGCTGATGTTTTTCTCATCCCCAATCTCCTGCCTTTTCCCCATAACCTCGATCCCCTTAATAATCAAGAACCTATCTATCTCTGTCTTAAAGACAGTCAATGAGCTGGCCTCCACAGCCTTCTGCGGCAAAGAGTTCCACAGATTCACTGCTCTCTGGCTGAAGAAATTCCTCTTCATCTCTGTTTTAAAGGATTGTCCCTTCTGCCTGAGGTTGTGCCCTCTGGTTCCAGTTTTTCCTACTAGTAGAAACTCCCTCTCTACATCCACTCTATCCAGCCCTTGTAGAATCCTGTAAATTTCAATAAGATCCCCCCTCATCCTTCTGAATTCCAATGAGTACAGACCCAGAGTCCTCAACAGTTCCTCATTCGACAAGCTCTTTATTCCAGGGATCATTCTTGTGAACCTTCTCTGGACCCTTTCCAAAGCCAGCACATCCTTCCTTACACATGGGGCCCAAAACTGTTCACAATACTCCAAGTGGGGTCTGACCAGAGCCTTATACAGCCTCAGAAGTACATCCCTACTCTTGTATTCTAGCACTCTCAACAAGAATGCTAATATTACATTTGCCTTCCTAACTGCCGACTGAACCTGCACTCTAACCTTAAGAGAATCTTGAACAAAGACTCCCAAGTCCCTTTGTGTTTCTGATTTCCTAAGCATTTTCCCATTTAGAAACTAGTCTATGTCTCCATTCCTCCTTCCAAAGTGTATAACTTCACACTTTTCCACATTGTATTCTCTATGCCACTTCTTTGCCCACACTCCTAACCTTTCCGAGTCCTTCTGCAGCAACCCCCCTCCCCCACCCTCCACCTCTTCCTCAATACTACCTGTCCCTCTATATACCTTTGAATCATCTGCAAACTTGGCAACAGTGCCTTCAGTTCCTTCCTCCAAATCGTTAGTGTATATTGTGAAAAGTTGTGGTCCCAGCAGTGACCCCTGAGGCACACTATAAATCACCAGCTGCCATTCTGAAAAAGACCCCTTTATCCCCAGTCTCTGCCTTCTGCCAGTCAGCTTCTATCCATGCCAGGATCTTACTCTTTACACTTCACTTATTTAACAGTTTCTTACGCAGCACCTTGTCAAAGGTCTTCTGGAAATCTAAATAAATCACGCCCATGGTTCTCCTTTATCTAACTTCCTTGTTACCTCCTCAAAGAAGTCTAACAGATTTGTCAGACATGACCTCCCCTTGACAAAGTCATGCTGACTCAGTCCTACTTTATCATGCACTTCCAAGTACCCTGCAATCCCATTTTTAATAATGGACTCTAAAATCTTGCCAATGACCAAAGTCAGGCTAACTGGCCTATACATTCCTGTCTGCTGCCTCCTTCCCTTCTTAAACAGAAAATTTTAAAATGAATCCCAGACTGTGTCACTGTTAGATTAAAACAAAAAAAGAGTGATGTTGTAATGACGTCCATTTGAGAACATTTCTCTGCAAAGTAGCAGAGAATTAACTCTTGTCTACTAACAGATGAAAATGTATTTATTTTTGCAGGAATTGGGAATTCCAAAATTTTAAGGTTTGAATTGTCAGATATGTTCAGATAAATTGACCTATTTTGACCCAAGCAGGGTGGATTTTTTTTTTGTAACAGATAACTCGAATTTAACACAAATTATGTGAAGAGGCAGTTGGCGTCAAAACAAGAAAATCCATTCTTTTTCATGCATTCCATTCCAAGGCTAGGGTAGATAAAGAAAGTGATCAATAATAGCAACAAGACAAGACGTGAAGGAGCAAGAGAGCATAGTTTTAAGAAAGAAGTCAGAGACTGACAGGCAGTACAGGATTTGGAGAGATGTCAACAATTTAAAAAAAGTCAGAAGTACTACAGGTAAATGATAGAGTAATGGGTAATGGTAAAGATGGGACCAGAGCGTAATGGTCTCCAACTGCGGTGGCATGGACCGTACAAAGAAATGACAGGTGATATGTGCGCATTCATTGATACAAATATGGGAAGTCAATGGAAGTATTATACTCAACTAAAAATGTACGAGAACCCAAAGAGACCTAACGACCACCTAACTGGTGGGGATCAATGTTGATGCTTTTACAGGCTCCTATTTACTCTGGTGACGCTTATGAAACCTTGTGAAGCACCGACGGTGTATGTGGAAGGCAATACTTGCCTGCACCCCAGACAGTTCGTTGAATTACCCACTGGACGAATAGGAGAATCGACCAAGAAATGTAACTTCTGGATATTTTATCAGTCATCGGACGCAAGTAATCACACTGTTGTGGGGAAGAGCTATGACAAAGAATACGGGTTTCCATGCCTTAGAGAAACCAGGCATGCCAATCCGAATCACTGATTCAAGTTGAGAACAGTCTGAGAAAGGATGGGACAGGAGAATAGTCTGGGAATCTGGTACTATTACTCCTCTCATAGGGTGGTGATTCGAGAGGGCTTGTTCATAAAACCCCCAAGATGGGACTAAGAACTGAAAAAATCTCAGAGTAATTTACAGTTTGAAAGGATATACGATTCAATTCCTGATTTGTGGAGATATTCATGCAATGTCACAAACCTGGCAAGTGAATGTGGATGGTTGGTCCTTAAATAATCCTGATGGTGGAATGGACTAATCATCCCCCTTTTGTGTGAGAACCTGGCCTTGAGGGCCAGTATTGTCAATAATTACGTATGCATGTAATAGATAGACTTGGTTGTGTTGATATCAGATGTCATAATCCTCGTATCTGTTGTCAAAAACCTACCCAATATCCAAACATGATAAAGATCCCCCCAAATGGATGAAGTCATGGCTGGGAAGCTAATATTCGACTGCATGATGCACAATATGGAGTTACCTAGGGGTAACCTTTAATATTTCCAGGTAATTAAAAATCTTATATTCTACATGTTATGATCATCTCAATATTATTAAATGAGCTAAAGTCCACTTGCAGAGGATCATTGATGATTATACTTACAGAACTGCTTCTGAATCACAGACCTACAATAGAAAGAGATATTGAGAGATGATTTGGAAGCACAAACGCAGTAGTCAAGTCAGAACAAGCGTCTGAAATGAATAGCTATTCCTCCTGGGTCATCACTAAAATTGGGACGGAACCACAGTATGGAGCTTATGGAACCAAGTAGGTACTGACTGCCGTAGACCTACAGAATGAGGTTCTCTTACAAACATTCAGTCATGTAGTTGAAGGGATAATTAAGACTGCTGAGGCCCAAGTGAAAGGATGTGCGATCATCTCGCCAGAGGTCTGATGGATGAGGTTGAGTCTGACATTGAGGAGTTGAGATTTGGAACCATTCCCTGACATCTCTTTGGCTCCCTGTATAAATTAAACTTTCTTAACATTTGCTGAGCTAGATGTGAGTTAGTAATTACCTGACTGGATGTAGACTCTGTAGAGATGGCTATAAAATTTATAATGGCAGTCCCATAAGAGAATATAGTCAATGGGGTTTTTAAGGACAGCAACAGATTTGAATCACTGGGGATAGAAGTGGGTGGGGGAAGTGGGGTGGGGGGAGGGGGGTTGGGGGAGGGGACTATGTTTCCCAAACCAGGCCAAAAGGATATATGATGCACAAGGAGGACTTAGCATACATGAGCAGTGCGGAATGCTAATCAGAGTCATAGCACTGTATAGTGTGTGCCTGTCAGACCCTAGAGCCACCACAGAACAACAGCAAAATAATCATTGCTATTTTACCATTGAAGGAGGCATTTAAAGCAGTATTAGTGGGCCCTACCCAGTAGTGCACAGTCAAACTGGAGACTCTGGGGGCTCTGTCAAAGTAATCATAGTACTTAGCTGAAGGTCACTGATTCAGTAACTATGGAGGAGTTCCACCTATCTGGGAAAACTTCAGGTTACTTGTTTGGTGCTTGGTGGGATGACTTGCTGTATATCAATAAATCCCTGGGGAAAATGGTCTGACGTGCCATGCAGGAGGCCATGGAAATTGCTTGCAAATATGTCTGGCACTCCAGAGATCAGACTAATAAGGATAGGTAACCTTAGCCACCTAGACTGCCAGCAAGATAAAACAATCAGGGATACGCCATTGGTGATGTATACTAGTCCCAGAAACAGCGGGAAGCCACTTTACTCACTGGTGGTAAATAATCAGAATAAGGATGACCCATAGGGACAGGGTGAATGTTATTATGGGCCACCATAATGTGCTGCTATCCCACATTGCAGACTGATACAAAAACTGAAAGCAGGTGGGCTTCGGGTGGACTGGCTAAATGGATACAGAACTGGCTTGGTTACAGAAAACAGAGAATAGCGATGGAAGGGTGTTTTTTCAGAGTGGAGATCTGTAGCTACTGGTGTGTCTCAGGGATCAGTACTGGAACCTCTGTTGTTTGTAGTGTATAGAATTGAACTGGAGGAAAATATGAATGGTCTGATTAGTAAATTTGCAGATGACACGAAGATTGGTTGAATTGATGATACTTTGTGAGAGGATACAACAGGAAATAGATAAATTGGAGACTTGGGCACAGAAATGGCAGATGGAGTTTATTCTGGACAAATGAAAGGTGATGCATTTTGGAAGATCAAATTTAGATGTGGATTATACATAGAACATAGAACATAGAACATTACAGCGCAGAACAGGCCCTTCGGCCCACGATGTTGCGCCGACCAGTTACAAAAACAATGACCCACTAGCCTATACCAATCCCTTTTCGTCCATAAACCTATCCATAGATCTCTTAAACGCCCCCAAACTAGGCGCATTTACAACTGCAGCAGGCAGGGCATTCCAATCCCTCACCACCCGCTGGGTAAAGAACCTACCCCTGACATCCGTCCTGTAGCTACCCCCCCTTAATTTAAAGCCATGCCCCCTCGTGCTAGCTTTCTCCATCCGAGGAAAAAGGCTATCACTATCTACCCTATCTAAACCTCTAATCATCTTATATGTTTCAATAAGATCCCCTCTTAGCCGCCTTCTTTCCAACGAAAACAACCCTAAATCCCTCAGTCTCTCCTCATAGGACCTCCCCACCATACCAGGCAACATCCTAGTAAACCTCCTCTGCACCCTCTCCAAAGCTTCCACATCCTTCTTGTAATGTGGGGACCAGAACTGCACACAGTACTCCAAGTGCGGCTGCACCAGAGTAGTGTACAGTTGCAACATGACGCTGCGACTCCTAAATTCAATCCCCCTACCAATAAACGCCAAGACACCGTATGCCTTCTTAACAACCTTATCTACTTGATTCCCAACTTTCAGGGATCTATGTACACATACACCTAGATCCCTCTGTTCATCCACACTATTCAAAGTCCTCCCGTTAGCCCTATACTCGACACATCTGTTGCTCCTACCAAAGTGAATTACCTCACACTTCTCCGCATTAAATTCCATCCGCCACCTCTTGGCCCAGCTCTGCAACCTATCTAAGTCTCCCTGCAGACTATGACACCCTTCCTCACAATCTACCACACCTCCGACTTTGGTGTCATCAGCAAATTTACTAATCCACCCAACTATACCCTCATCCAGATCATTAATAAAGATTACAAACAACAGTGGCCCCAAAACAGATCCCTGAGGCACACCACTCGTAACCGAACTCCATGATGAATATTTACCATCAACCACCACCCTCTGTCTCCTATCTGATAGCCAATTCCTGATCCAACTTCTTAGATTACCCACAATCCCATACATCTGCATTTTCTGCAGAAGCCTACCATGGTGAACCTTATCGAACGCCTTACTAAAATCCATATATACCACGTCAACTGCCTTGCCCCCATCCACCTCTTTGGTCACCTTCTCAAAAAACTCAATAAGGTTAGTAAGGCACGACCTACCCGCTACAAAACCATGCTGACTATTTCTAATCAATTCATTACACTCCAAATAACTATAAATCCTATCCCTAATAATTTTTTCTAAAACCTTGCCCACAACAGAAGTAAGACTCACCGGTCTATAATTCCCGGCAAAGTCTCTGTTCTCCTTCTTAAACAATGGGACAACATTCGCTATCCTCCAATCCTCCAGGACTACACCAGAGACCAATGACGACCTGAAGATCAGAGCCAGAGGCTCTGCATCACCTCTCTAGCCTCCCAGAGAATCCTAGGGTAGATCCCATCCGGACCAGGGGACTTATCTATTTTCAGCCCCTCAAGAATATCCAGCACATCCCCCTTATCAACCGTAATACTGTCTATTTTACACCCCTGCAACCCAGTGTCCTCCTCAGCTATATTCATGTCCCCCTGCGTGAACACCGAAGAGAAATATTGGTTCAATGCTTCTCCAACCTCCTCCGGTTCCACACACAACTTCCCTCTGCTGTCTGTAACTGGCCCTAATCTTGCCCTGACCAACCTTCAGTTCCTGACATACCTATAGAATGCCTTAGGATTCTCCTTAATCCTATCAGCCAAAGTCTTCTCATGTCCTCTTTTAGCCCTTCTTAACTCCCTCTTCAACTCCCTCCTAGCCAATCTAAAGCTTTCTAGTGCACTACCTGAGCCCTCAAATCTCATCCGAACATAAGCCTCCTTTTTCTTTTTAACCATCGACTCAACTCTTTTAGTGCACCACGGTTCCCTAGATCTACCAATTCCTCCATGCCTGACAGGGACATACCTATCAAGGACTCGCAGTAGCTGCTCCTTGAAAAAACTCCACATTTCGGACGTTCCCAGTCCCTGTAATCTCCTAGTCCAATCTATGCTTCCTAATTCACTCCTAATAGCCTCATAATTACCCTTACCCCAGCTAAAACTACTGACCCGAGGTTCATGCCTATCCCTTCCCATCACTAAGGTGAACGTAACTGAATTGCGGTCACTATCACCAAAATGCACACCAACTTCCAAGTCTAGCACCTGGTCTGGCTCATTTCCCAGCACCAAATCCAATATAGCCTCACCTCTAGTTGGCCTATCTACATACTGAGTCAAAAAACCTTCCTGCACGCTTTGTACAAACACTGACCCCTCTAACGAGCTAGAACTATAGCAATTCCAATCAATATTCGTAAAGTTAAAGTCCCCCATAACAATTACCCTATTACTTTCACTCCTAACCAGGATTGACTCCGCAATCCTTTCCTCAACCTCTCTAGAACTTTTAGGAGGTCTATAAAAGACTCCCAACAGGGTGACCTCTCCTCTCCTATTTCTAATCTCCGCCCATACTACCTCAACTGACAAGTCCTCATCAAACTTCCTCTCCGACACTGTGATACAGTCCTTGACTAGCAATGCTACCCCACCCCCCCCTTCTACCTTCTTCTCTACTCCGACTAAAGCATTTGTACCCCGGAACCTGCAACAACCATTCCTGACCCTGCTCTATCCATGTCTCTGAAATGGCCACAACATCAAAGTCCCAGGTACTGATCCACGCTGCAAGTTCATCCACTTTATTGCGAATACTCCTCGCATTAAAGTATACGTATTTCAAACCCTGCTCTGCCCCACCCCCACAATGCCGTGCTTTGCATTCCCCAACTATGCCCCCCTCACTTTCACCCCCTCTACTCACGATCCCACCCCCCCTCCGAATCAGTTTAAACCTCCCTGCATAGCCTTTGCAAATTTACCCCCCAGGATATTGATTCCCCTCTGGTTCAGGTGTAGACCATCACTCTTATAGACTGTATGACAGAATCAATAGGAACATTAACATACAGAGGGATTGGGGCATGCAGGTCCACAATTCCCTAAAAGTGGCAACACAGATGGCCAAGCTGATTAAGAAAGCATATGGCATGCTTGCTTTCATCAACCAGGGCATTGAGTACAAGAGTTGGGAAATCATGTTCCAGCTATATAAAACCTTGGTTAGGCCATATTTGGAGTACTGCGTGCATTTCTGATCATCACACTACCAGAAGGACATGGGAGCTTTGAAGGGAGTACAAAGAAGGTTCACCAGGATTTCGCCTCAACTCAAAAGTGTTGGCTATGAGAGGTTGAATAAACTAGGATTGTTTCCATTGGAAAGACAGAGGCTGAGGGGAGACCTGACAGAGGACTACAAAATTATAAGCATAGACAGGGTGGATAGTCAGAGGTTTTTTTCCCAGGGTGGAAGTGCCAATTCCAAGGGGGCAAAGGTTTAAGGTGTGAGGAGGAAAGTTTAAGGGAGATGTGCAGGGAAAATTTTTCATGCAGAGGATGGCAGGTGCCTGGAATGCACTGCCAGAGGAAGTCGTGGAAGCAGACACATTAACAACATTTAAGAGGCATCTTGATGCATTCAAAGGAACAGAAAGTATATAACAGGTCTTAGACAGGATTTTAAACTGCAATGAAACACCAGAAAAAAAAACTAATTCTGCATCCTACCATGCCATAAATTGGTTGCAAAAGACACTCAAACAAGTGTAATTCAAGGATACATATATTTCAGAGTTGGAGGCGAGGCCAATTTTATGGATGGAGAGCCATTCAAACAGATGGCTTCGTAAATTGGCACCAAGGAGACATGGTCCATGGTGTAACTTACATATTGCTAAAATTCCACAAACTATTGAAACACATAATTAGTTGGAAACCAGGTCATGTGAGTCTCTGGGCACAAGTATGGGGGAAACTCCAATATTTGACCTTCACTCAACTTGACTCCACTTTTAGTGTTCCAGGTCAGAAAGTTATAGATTACATGTGTAAAATTCTGCACAGTTAACAAGATTTGTTACCATTATTAGCAGAGTAGGTCGAGGGTGAAATTTTAGGATATGAGAAAAGCACCCTTTTTTTCCTCCAATGGTGCCATGGATTTTTAATAGCCATCAAAAACTTCGAGATAGGAAAACAGTTTGTCAAGTTTAATATGACATCCAAAGAACAATAAAACGTTCCCTCAGAACCACTTACAGTCAAGTGGATTATGCACTAAAGATCTAACCTGGTTTATAAGGAGATTAAGCATTATTGGGAATCTAGATCTTTCAGAGCTCTTCCACAGCCCTCTTCCCTTTACAAAACCCTCTGTTCTATTTGACTGTTTCAGTTGTGACACAGATTAATTCTATACCAAAAGGTTGTGGGTTCAAATCTCCAGAGACTTGAGCGCAAAATCTATGCTGTCACTTCAGTAGAGTGCTACAGGAATGCCACAAGACTGCAAATGCCATCTTTTGGATGAGATTAGACAAGTCCCTGTTTGCCATCTCAGATAGAAGTCATTACTTTGAAGAGCAGCAGGGGCATTCTCCCCAGTGTCCTGGCTAGCATTTATCCATCAAGCAACATTTTAAAACAGTGACATCTGGCCATTATCTCATTGCAATTTGTGGGAAAGGAAGAAAAGGAAGCGGGATGGTGGCGCATTGGTTGAGGAGGCCATTGCAGAGCTGGAGAAAGAGGACATCCCAGAAGATTCAAAGACAGAATCAACTTGGTTAGAACTAAGAAATAAAAAGAGTGCAAATTTGTTCCAAAAGGAAAAATGCTGGAAAATCTCACCAGGTCTGGCAGGAGAGAAAAGAGCTGATGTTTCAAGTCCAGATGACCCTTTGTCAAAACTAAAAAGCATAGAAAGTGGAAGATATTTATATTGTAGGGTGAGGGAATGAAAAATGAGTCATAGCCACAGAAAGTTACAGCTCAGTGACTAGCACTGCTAGCTGTGCAGATACATGGATTTGGGCCTGTGTCTGTGGGAGTTTGCACATTCTCCCTGTGGTTGCGTGGGTTTCCTCCGGGCGCTCCGGTTTCCTCCCACACCCCAAAGATGTGCTCTTAGGCTAATCGGTTTCTACCAAATTGACACTATTTCTTCCCTGAATCTGACTGAGTAGGGTCCCATTCGTAGACATGCAGGGTAGAATAGGTGTAGGGTGATGCGGCGGCACGGGCTCGTTGGGCCGAAGGGCCTGTTTCCCGTGCTGGGTTGTTCTTTGTTCTTTGTTCTTTGAAACCAGGGGAAAAGACTGCAGATGGCTATCCACAGAGAGAATAAAGGGTCAAATGGCAGAGAAGCTGCAAACTGTGACAGATGAAGATGTGTGGTGGGGGGAAGGTGGGAGGAGGAGGATCGGACAGAGGTAAAATTTAGTAAAGGGGAAGCAAAGGGGGAGAAAAGGTAAGGGAAGGAGGATAAAGTAGGGGGAAAGAGTGGGGGGAAGAAAAATGAAGAAAGACAACAAACAAATAAAAGGTAAAGAAAAGTAAAAAATTAAATAGAATAAAAACAAAGGGGTGGAGGCAGGGTAGAGCCATTCATCTGAAGTTGTTGAATTGGATGTTGAGACCGGAAGGCTGTAACGTGCCTAGCTGGAAAGTGAGATGCTGTTCCTTCGGTTTGCATTGAGCTTCATTGGAACATTGCAGCAGGCCAAGGACAGACATGTGAGCATGGGAGCAAGATCGTGTGTTAAAATGGCAAGCAACCGGAAGGTCAGGGTCTTGATTGCATACAGACCAAAGGTGTTCAGCAAAGCGATCACCCAATCTGCGCTTGGTCTCTCCAATATCGAGGAGATAATTTTGTCTTTTGAAAAGCATTTAAATAGTTACATGGATTAGATGGGTATCGAGCGATCTGGGCCAAATGTGGGCAATTGGGATTAGGTTAGGAGTTTTTTAAAAAATGGCTGCATGGGCAAGTTGGGCTGAAGGACCTGTTTCCAAGCTGTAAACTTCTATGACTCTATGACCACATTGGGAACAGCAAATGCAATACACCAAATTGAAAGAGGTTCAAGTGAAATGCTGCTTAACCTGGAATGAATGTTTTGGACCTTGGATGATAAATATAGAAGAGGTAAAGGGACAGGTGTTACACCTTCTGCGATAGCATGGGAAGGTGCCATGAGTGACAGAAGAGGCATTGGATATGGTGGAGGAGTGGACTGGGTTAACCCGGAGGGAATGATCTCAGTGGAATGCTGACAGAGGAAGTGAAGGGAAGATGTGTTTGGTGGTGGCATCACGCTGGAGTAGGCAAAAATGGCGGAGGATTATGCTTTGCATGCGGAGGCAGTGAGATAAAATGTGAGACCTGTTTCTCATGCACAATCTTCAAGACATCACTATTTATTTCCCCAAGTTTCCTAACATCCATGCCTTTCTCAACAGTAAATACTGATGAGAAATATTAATTTAGGATCTCACCCATGATGAGGATGAGGACATTTTGTCCGTAGAAGAGTTCAAAATTGATAAGGAGGAAGTGTTGAATACACTGCATGTACTGAAGGTCAACAAGGCACTCAGACAGGATGAGATGCATCCAAGGATATTGAAGGAAATGAGAATGGAAAATGCAGAGGCACAGACCATAATACTCAGTCTTCCCTGACTCAGGAGAAGTTCCAGAGGACTGGAGAATTACAAATGTTACATTATTGTTAAAGAAAGGTTGTAAGGATAACCCAAGCCAGTCAGATTAACATCAGTAGTGCGCAAGTTTATAGAAACAAGTATTCAAGATAGAATTACTAGTCACATGTAAAAATGTGTGTTGATTAAGAAGAGCTACCACGGACTTCTAAAGGGGAAATCAAGTTGAACTGATTAGTTGGAGTATTTTGAGCAGGTAACAGAAAGGATCAATTAGGGTACTGCTGTTGATATGGTGTACATGAACTTCCAGAAGGTATTTGATATTGTGCCACACAGCAGACTTGTGAGAAAAGTTATAACTCATGGAATAAAAGGGACAGCAGCAAAGAGGATACAAAATTAGCTGAATAATATGAAATGGAGAGCAATGGTCAATGGATATTTTTCAGCTAGAGAAAGATTCATACTGGGGTTCCTCACAGGTCGGTATTGGGAACCTTGGTTTTCCTAATGTATATTAATGATATAGATCTTGGTGTACAGGAGGCAATTTCAAAATTTGCAGATGAAGCAAAACTTGGAAGTATAACCTGTGAGGAGAAAAGTGTAGAACTTCAAAAGCACATTGGCAAGATGATGGAATGGGCAGGTAGGTGGCAGATTATGTTCAATGTGAAGAGGTGTAAGGTGATGCATTTTGGTAGGAAGAAAATAGAGAAAATAAGACAAGGAGTAAAATTCTTAGAGGAGTACAGAAGCAGAGGGACATGGGTGTATCTGTGCATGGATCATTGAAAGTGGCAGGACAGGTGACAAGAGCAGTTCATAAAGTATATAGTATTCTGGGCTTTATTAATAGAGGCATAGAGTACAAGAGCAAGGAGGTGAAGCTGAACCGATGCAAGATGTTAGTTAGACCTCAGCTAGAATATTGTGTAGAGCCCTGGAAGAATATGAACACGTTGGAGAGAGTGCAGAAGACGTTTACAAGAATGGCTCCAGGGATGAGAAACTTCAGTTACAAGGATACATTGGGGAGGTCGGGGTTGTTCTCCTTGGAGACAAGAAGGCTAAGCGGTGTCTTGATAAAGATGTTCAAAATCATGAGATTTTTGTATTTCGGGCTTTTTGTATTTACCGCTTTAAGAATTCTAAGGGAGTGGTTAGCAAGGAGTTGTGGGGGAGCAGGCTTTAATTATCAGGTGGTCACACGGTGAAGCCTTCCATTGTTTGCTGGAGCAGACGAGTGAAGGAGCAGAGAGACAGATAAGAAATTACCTGTTAAAAACCTGTTTAAATAGGTTTAAAGCACTTTGTAGTAAGAACTTACCTTGTAGAACTGTTTAAATCATTTAAAAGCATTTTTGCGGGCTTTTTGTATTTACCGCTTTAAGAATTCTAAGGGAGTGGTTAGCAAGTTGTCGGGGAGCAGGCTTTAAAACAGCGCCAGGTTTAAAAGGAGGCCTGGTGTAGACAGCGGGCAGCGGAGTGAGAGGGAAGCAGAGTGAGCTACTAGGGCTTAAGATCAAAAGGGCTGGGGAGAAAAAGGGCCAGGTAAGCTCGTGTGGAAATTTTCAATATTACTACAGTGAATAATGGAGGGGCATGTGATGTGTTGTTTCTGTATGATGTGGGAAGGGCCCCAGGGTCCTTCCCAGTGACCACGTCTGCAGTAAGTGCAGGTTGCTGGAGGAGCTCCAGCTCAAGGTAGATGAGCTGGCCTCTGAGCTACAGACACTGAGGCTCATCAGGGGGAGAGAGGGTGCCATTGTCAATGGGGTGCAAGTGACATCCACCCCCCCCTGGACTGGCTAACTCTAAGGGTCAGGAACAAGAGGGGGCTGCTGAGAGGAGGAAGGGGGGTGGGGAGAGGAGGAAGGGGGGTGGGGAGCGGAGGCCTCAGCCTCTCAATCTGCATAACAGGTTTGAGGTTCTTGCTTCCAGTGTGGACGAGGACGAGGGAGGTGAGGTCGGTGAGCAAACTGCACACAGTACAGTGATGCAGCAGGACATAGGCAAAGAGAAGGTGAAAAGGAACGTAGTAGTAATTGGGGACAGTGGGGTTAAGGGTATTGACACTGTCCTTTGTCACAATGACAAAGTGCACAGAAGGGTGTGTTGTCTGCCTGGTGCTCGGGTCCGGGATGTCGCATCTGGGCTGCAGAGGAACCTGGAGTGGGAGGGTGAGAATCCGGTCGTTGTGGTACATGTGGGTGCCAATGACGTAGGCAAAATGCAAACCGAGGATCTGGGGAGGGAGTATGAAAAGCTGGGAATGGAATTAAAAAGTAGAACTGACAAGGTGGTTATCTCTGGGCTACTGCCTGAACCGAGTGTAGACGGGCGTAGGGTTGATAGGATTAAGGGAGTGAATGGGTGGCTCAGGGATTGGTGTGGGAGGAATGGGTTTGAATTTATGGGGCATTGGCATCAGTATTGGGGTAGGTGGGACCTGTTCGGGCGGGATGGGGTTGGTCTGAACCGTGCTGGGACCAGAGTCCTGGCGAATCGTGTAAAGAGGACTGTAGACAGGGCTTTAAACTAATTAGATGGGGGGAGGGTGCGAGGGTAGGTGACATTACGAGGCCTAAAGTTAAGGAGATGGTACAGGTAAGGGAAGAGGCCGAGGATGTCCCAATAATAAAAGGAGTAGGGGGCGTGAGTATGGTTGGTGGCGTTTCGGCAAATAGGGTCCAGGTGAAGGCTGGGATGAAGGCACTTTATCTGAATGCACGAAGCATTCGAAATAAAGTGGATGAGCTGGTGGCGCAGATCAGCACAAATGGATATGATCTGGTGGTCATTACAGAGACGTGGCTGCAAGGTGACAGGGACTGGGAGCTGAATGTCCAGGGGTATCAAGTGTTTAGGAAGGATAGGCAGGAGGAAAAAGGGGGGGGCGTTGCTCTGCTGATTAAGGATAGCATCAAGGTGGTAGCAAGGGATGATATTGGAGCCAAAGAGCAGAAAGTGGAATCGTTGTGGGTGGAGATTAGGAACAGCAAAGGGAGGAAGACGCTGGTGGGTGTCGTCTATAGGCCCCCGAATAATGATCTGGAGGTGGGGCGGGCTGTTAACGCGCAAATAAGTGCGGCGTGCAGGAATGGGACGGCCGTAACTATGGGGGATTTCAATCTGCATATTGATTGGTCGACCCATGTTGGACGCAGTGGGCTCGAGGAGGAGTTCTTGGAATGCTGCCGGGATAGTTCCCTTGAACAGTGTGTGTTGGAGCTGACGAGGGAGCGAGCTATCTTGGATCTGGTGCTATGTAATGAGGCGGGTAGAATTAGGGACCTTGCAGTGAAGGATCCTCTTGGGGAGAGTGATCATTGTATGGTGGAGTTTCTGGTGCAGATGGAGGAGGAGAAAGTGGGTTCCCGGACACGCGTCCTTTGTTTGAACAGAGGGGAGTACGGTAGGATGAGAGAAGAATTGGCGAATGTGGACTGGGGGAGTGCGTTGGAAGGTAGGTCTGCTGAGGAGATCTTTCTTGGTGCTCAGCAGAAATTTATTCCGATGGTCAAAAAGGACCGTAGGAGGAGGGGTAATAAGCCGTGGATAACGAAGGAGGTGAAGGAAAGTGTTAAATTAAAAGCGGAGGCGTTTAGAGTAGCTAAGAGTAGTGGGTGAGAAGAGGATTGGGAGAGGTTTAAATGTCAACAAAGATTGACAAAGAAGTTGATAAAGAAGGGTAGGAGAAACTATGAAGCTGGGCTAGCACTTAATATAAAAAAGGATAGCAAGAGTTTTTATAAATATATAAAAAGGAAGAGGCTGGCTAGGGTGAACGTTGGTCCCTTAGAGGATGAGAAGGGGAACTTAGTGGTAGGGGATGGGGACATGGCTGAGGTCTTGAATAACTTTTTTGTTTCGGTCTTCACGGAGGAGGACATGAATAATTTGCCAGGTGTTAGAGATGGAAAGGTGGTAGGACTGGAGGGTCTCAATGACATTATTGTTACTAGAGAGGCGGTGCTCGACAGACTGGAGGGACTGATTGTGGACAAGTCCCCAGGACCGGATGGAATGTATCCGAGGGTTCTGAAAGAAATGGCAGAGGTGATAGTGGATGCCTTGGTGGTTATTTTCCAAACATCGCTGGATTCTAGGGAAGTGCCGGAAGATTGGAAAACGGCTAATGTTACGCCGTTGTTTAAGAAGGGTGCCAGGCAAAAGGCAGGGAATTATAGGCCAGTTAGTTTAACGTCTGCTGTAGGTAAAATGTTAGAATCCGTCATCAAGGAGGAAATAGCGAGGCATCTTGAGGGGAATTGCTTGATAGAGCAGATGCAGCACGGTTTTGTTAAGGGGAAGTCGTGTCTGACAAATTTATTGGAGTTCTATGAGGATGTGTCTAGGGCAGTGGATAGAGGAGAGCCGGTGGATGTGGTGTTTCTTGATTTTCAGAAGGCGTTTGACAAGGTGCCTCACAAGAGGTTATTGCAGAAGGTCAGGGGACATGGAGTTGGGGGTAGGGTGTTAGCGTGGATAGAGGATTGGTTGTCAAATAGGAGGCAGAGTGGGGGTCAATGAGTGCTATTCGGATTGGCGGTTGGTGACTAGTGGAGTGCCCCAGCGGTCGGTGCTGGGGCCTCAGCTATTTACCATTTATATAGATGATCTGGAGGAGGGAACCGGGTGTATGGTGTCGAAATTTGCTGATGACACCAAGATTGGTGGAACGGCAAATTGCGCGGAGGGTGTGGAGAGTCTACAGAAGGATCTAGATAGGCTGGGCGAATGGGCCAGGAACTGGCAAATGGAATTTAATGTTGGCAAGTGCGAGGTGGTCCACTTTGGTAGGAATAATGGTAGGAAGGATTATTACTTACGTGGCGAAAATCTGCAGCAGGCGATGGTGCAGAGGGACCTCGGGGTCCTTGTGCATGAGTCGCAAAAACCCAGCCTGCAGGTTCAGCAGGTGGTCAGGAAGGCTAATGGGATGCTGGCCTTCATAGTGAGGGGGATTGAATATAAAAGTAGGGAGGTCTTGCTGCGGCTGTATAGGGCATTGGTGAGGCCGCAGCTGGAGTACTGTGTGCAGTTTTGGGCGCCGTACTTACGCAAGGATATTTTGGCCTTGGAGGGAGTGCAGAGGAGGTTTACTAGGCTGATGCCGGAGTTGAGGGGGTTGAGCTATGAGGAGAGGCTGAATAAATTAGGCTTGTACTCGTTAGAGTTTAGAAGAATGAGGGGCGATCTCATTGAGATATATAAGATGATGAATGGGATGGATAGGATAGAGGTGGAGAGACTCTTCCCGCTCAGAAAGGACAGTAGGACTAGGGGGCACAGCCTCAAGATAAAGGGGAGGCGGTTTAGAACGGAGTTGAGGAAGAACTTCTTCACTCAAAGGGTAGTGAATCTCTGGAATTCTCTGCCAGTTGAAGTGGTGGAGGCTACCTCGCTAAATATTTTTAAGACGCGGGTTGATGGGTTTTTGATAAGAGAGGGGATTAAGGGTTATGGGGAGAGGGCAGGAATGTGGAACTGAGCCGCGACAGATCAGCCATGATCTTATTGAATGGCGGGGCAGGCTCGAAGGGCTAGATGGCCTACTCCTGCTCCTATTTCTTATGTTCTTATGTTCTTACGAGATGGCTGGACAGAGTAGGTAGAAAGAAGCTGTTCCCATTTGTAAAAGGATCAAGAATGAAAGGGTAGAGATTTAAAGTGATTTGCAAAAGAAGCAAATGTGATCTGAGAAAAAATTTTCACACAAAAAGTTTGGGTTTGTAGTGTACTATTTGAAAAGGTGGTGGAGGTAGGTCCAATCAATACATTCAAGAGGGCGTTAGATGACTACTTGAATAGAAACAATGTGCACAGGTGTAGGGAAAAGGCATGGAAATGGCACTAAGCCATGATGGTTATTTGAAGAACCAAGGCAGACACAATGAGCAAAATGGCCTCCTTCTGCGCCATAACAATTCTGTGATTCCTGACTTTGCTATGTGCAAATTGGCTGCCACATTCATTACAATATAACAGTGACTGCTTTTCAAAACTGTTTAATTGGCTGAAAATATTTGTGATCTTTCAAAGTCATGAAAGATGACACATCCTTCTTCTAAACATAAATGTGTAGCAGAATGCATGAAAAAATGTGACAGAAAAATCTGATAAAAAAGCAAATCACATCATGATATTACACTTAAACTCACCTACAAACTAGTGGGTGCCTCATATTTGTTCTTGGCATGGGGCCTGCAAGCCTATATGTTTAAAGTTTACAAGTTTACTTATGAGTGTCACAACTCAGCTTACATTAACACTGCAATGAAGTTACTGTGAAAATCCCCAGTCACCACACTCCAGAGCCAGTTTGGGTACACTGAGGGAGCATTTAGCATGACCAATGCACCTAATCAGCATAAAAGAAAATTTGTGTGGATGCTAGAATCTGAAACCAAGAGAGAGAATGTTGGAAAATCTCAGCAGGTCTGGCAGCATCTGTATGGGAAGAAAAATGGGTCATCTGTCAAAGGTGGGTCATCTGGACTCGAAACGTCAGTTCTTTTCTCTCCTTACGGTGCTGCCAGACCTGATGAGATTTTCCAGCATTTTCTCTTTTGGCACCTAACCAGCACAACCTTTGAACTGTGGGAGGAAACAGAGCACCCGGAGGAAGCATACACAGACAACGTGCAGATTCAGCATAGACAGCGACCCAAGCCGGGAATCAAACCCGGATCCCTAACGCTGTGAGACAGCAGTGCTAACCACTGTGCTGCCCCAGTGTTACACCATCCTTAGTATGCTTCAAACTGTTAGTGATGAAGTGCTATCAAATAAACCAAGTTGACACACACACAAGATCAATGATCAAAAACTCCTGCCAGTAGTCTAGTAATGTGATTTATTAGTCATAAGTAAGGCTTACATTAATGCTACAATGACGTTACTGTGAAATTCCCTTAGTCACCAAATTCCGGCACCTGTTCAGGTCAATGCACCTAACCAGCATGTCTTTCAATCTGTGGGAGGAAACCGGAATACCCGGAGGAAACCCATGCTGACACGGGGAGAATGTGCAGACTCCACACAGACAGTGACCCAAGCTGGGAATCGAACCTGGGTCCCTGGCGCTGTGAGGCACCAGTGCTAACCACCATGCTGCCCATATAATTACAATCTCAGCAAAAGCCAATAGGAAAGATGATATGTTCAATGAAAAAGCAGAACAAAAAACAGCAAATAATGTAATTCTAAAACAAAAGGAGGAAATGCTGGAAACACATAACTCCATCAGCATCTGTGGGGAACATAGATAAGTTCATGTTTTCAGCATTCTGGCCTTCTCAAGAACAAAGTAACTGAAAGATAAACAAAAGAACAGCACGGTGGCATAGTGGTTAGCACTACTGCCTTTTAGTGC
The DNA here is from genome assembly GCF_965287045.1 of Carcharhinus amblyrhynchos. Classification (NCBI taxonomy): domain Eukaryota; kingdom Metazoa; phylum Chordata; class Chondrichthyes; order Carcharhiniformes; family Carcharhinidae; genus Carcharhinus; species Carcharhinus amblyrhynchos. The sequence goes on from NC_137327.1 coordinate 18,109,514, forward strand.
CAGGGGCCTGGGATCAATTCTGGCCTTGGGTGATTGTCTGTGTGGAGTTTGCACATCCTCCCATGTCTGCATGGGTTTCCTCCGGGTGATCCGGTTTCCTTCCACAGTCCAAAGATGTGTAGATTAGGTTGATTGGCCATACTAAATTATCCCTTTGTGTTGGGGGTTTATTCACAGGGTAAATACGTGGGGTTATGGGAATAGGGCCTGGGTGGGATTGTTGTCAGTGTAGGCTTAAAAGGCCAAATGACCTCATTCTGTACTGTAGAGATCTTATGTGATCTAGAACAAAAAAAAGCTAATTGTGTAGATCCTTCAGCAAAACCCGTAAACTGCTCAAAAAAGAAACAAAAGATTGTTAGATGACTGAAGTGATTCTATGATTAAAGAAACAAATATTAGATGAATTTTTAAGACAGTTGGATGTAAACTAAGGAAGGTCTGAGGTCAGGCCTGAAGTGAAAACAGGCAAAATGGGATAGGATCAGCAGGCAATTCCCCAACAGAGGACCAGGACAATTATCCTAATTTCCCACAATTTCCCCATCTCTCCTTATGCCTTTATTTCTCAGTCTCCCTTTTAAGCATATCAATTGATTTCCCATTATGGCCTTTGGAAGCAGTGCATTCCACATCTTTAAACTATTTGTGTGAAGAAACTTTTCACAGATTCAATTTACCAATTTTAGTCTAATCTTATGATTATTTTCTGGTTTTCTCCACGAGAGAAAGAGCATTATTCGTCTTCATTATTTTAAGCATACGCCTTCTCAATTATGCGAAGTACTCTGATCATATCAATTTCAATTTCATTTTGAGGGAATAAAACCCTAGTTTAACCAATCGGTCATCCCTGCAGTCTGTAAATTGCTGTCCAGGGCAGGATATTTTTCCCAAGATTGGGAACCCGAAATTAACTCCAGTACCGGAAGTTAGTTCCAACAAGCACAGTTGATTGTGTCAATCATAGTCCGTTCCTAGCACGCTGGCCTCTGAATTAGAAAATGAATTTGCAGTGCCACCTTTTAGAAGAGGTGTCAAAGTAAGACAGTTTGTTATCTCAGATCAATGTTAAAATTCCGTGGCACTATTTGAAAAAAGAGCAGGGGAAGTTTTCTCTGGTGTTCTAGCCAATATTTATCACTCAATCGATGTCACTAAAAAAAAATTATCTGATCATTAGCACATGACTATTTCTGAGAGTGTCTGCATTACAGCCTCCCATCCATTGACTCTCTCTACACTTCCCATTGCCTTGGAGAAACAGCCAGTATAATTAAGGACCCCACGCACTCCGGACACACTCTCTTCCACTTTTCGTCTGTCGGGAAAAAGATACAAAAGTCTGAGGTCACATACCAACCACACGAGAACAGCTTCTTCCCTGCTACCATTAGACTTTTGAATGGACCTACCTCTCATTAAGTTGACCTAACTATGACAGTAAAACTACATTCTGCACTGTCTCGTTTCATTGTCTATGAATGGTATGCCTTGTGCAGTGCGCGAGAAACAATATTTTTTACTGTATACTAATACGTGTGACTATAATAAATCAAACCAAATCAAAATCAATGGCTAGAATTATGAGAACCCAGATGACTGAAAAGTTCTTGGGGATGCCCTGAGATCATAAAAAGCGTGATATAAATGCACGTATTTCTTTATTCCAGACACTTTGTAATGGAGCCAAGCATTCCACGAGTAACTAAAGAACTAAGCAAGAGCAATCCTGCCAAGCTGAGGAGAAGAATTTCAGCCACCACTGTTTGATGGTGTTGAAGGTGGAAGGTTATTAAATCCTGAAAACACAAGATGGGACATACATGATCAGCTGTTCAAAAAGAACAGAGCTGGGAAAGATTCTTGGAAGAATATGCTGCAGTTGGAAATCATTCAACAAAAAAAGGGAAAAAGCTGCTGAAGTGATAAAGAAAGCATCAAGAGCAATCTGCAAGTAAAAATGTAAACATAAGGAGCAGAATAATAGAGACACAGGGAAAGGCTAAGTACAGGAATATTTCTATTGATGTAAGAATTATGATGTATTGTTGCAACCAAAGTCATGTATAATTTTTAAATGAGAAAAATCAGAATTTTTGGAAAAACATTAGGAATTCATTGTGTTGTAGTGTGGCTTTGGAACAGAAATGATAAATGTACAGAATAGTTGCTAGTCTCTGTCTACACTTCCCACTGCCTTGGCAAAGCAGCCAACATAATTAAGGACCCCATATATCCCAGACATACTCTCTTCCTCCTTCTTCCATCATGAAAAAGATACAAAGGTCTGAGGTCACGTACCAACTGACTTAGAACAGCTTTTTCCTTGCGGCAATTAGACTTTTGAATGGGCCTACCTCGCACTAAGTTGATCCTTCTCTACATCTTAGCTATGATGTAACACTACATTCCGCACATTCTCGTTTCCTACTCTATGAATGAGTGCTTTGTCTGTATAGCACGCAAGAAACAATACTTTTCACTGTATACTAATACATGTGACAATAATAAATAAAATCAAAATAAAGTCTATCTTCATACATCTGTTCAAATATATCCTAATTTTTATGCCAATAGAAATATTTCTCTATCACTCTTCGTATCTCCATCGATCTTTTCCTAAAGCCCATGTTTTCTCTTATCACTTCCTCAGACTACTCTTAGAGCTTTCAATGTTTGTATTATTTTACCAACTTTTATGATCTGTATGTATGGGAAGTTCAGTTGGACAAAAAATGGTATCAGTCCCGTGCAAATTTAGTTTCAGTCTATAGGCCAGATGCTCCCCCAAACTCTGTTACTTCTAGTATAATTGTATTCTTAGTTGGTCCATGGTCAATCAAATGAAATGCTCGGATAAATGAAAATATTTTAATTTGAGGTATTCACATTTATAAATTCATTCTTAAATTCCCAATATGATCTTTATTCAAACATGTCCTATAATTGAGCAATTTTATTTTGAATATGCATTCATATTTTAACATTCCCTTTATTTGGAGAATAATTTCAGACATTTTAATTCATTCTCACCATGCATGATTGCTCAAATCTATTTCAAATGTCTAGAAAGAAAAATCTTTGTAATTAACGGGCTGTTTTTTAGACTACCAAGCTTGAGGCATTTTATATGGTTCTGGGGTAGCAAACACATTTAGTTACTGCCTGAGTAGGAATGTTGCGAAGTCCAACGGCCCTGCATATTAAGTCACTGCCATCTTAAGATCAGATATCCAATTAGATATTAGCTGGTATTATTTAAATGTATTCCAATGAATATAATGCTGCATATTGGGGGAAGTAAAGGATAGAGAAAGTTTACAGAAGAATGCTCCAATTTGGTGAAATAATTTATCAATTACAAGCATGCATTCCTCAAGGTAATCTGGTTATAATACAACACAGAAAAGCAAAAACAGACCTTGACAATGATATCTGACATCTCATAACATTCATCCAGAACTGAAAATTCACAGTAAATGATTAATTTCAAAGGTGCAATTTGTTATTTTTTATTAGAAATGAAGCTTAAAATAGCAAAACAAGCAGTTGGTCTGAATACATGAATGATAAACAGAACCCCTTTTCTCCATAACAAAAAAAAATTAAGCCTGCTTATTCTAAATAGTCTGGAAGTCGCTTAAAAATCACTATTCTCAATCACCCTACATTGTGTGAGTAGTCTGAAAGCATTGTTCATGGCATCTACCTTAATTAACTTGCTAATATTAGTTTGTAAAGTCATTAATTCACCAGCGTGAAGTCTTGTGTGACCACACTTGAACTGCATACATTATGTGGCTCTCCACTGCCTGCACTTTCAATGTCGGTTTAGTCTGAAACTATTAACTACTTCTTCATGTCTTCACAGCTCAGTTACCGTCATTGATAACTTAGGCTGCAGGCATCTTGCAGGACAGCAATAATGGAACAAAGGGTAGTGATGGATCCTTTAGCTAGGATACCTATCAATAGCCATTGAACACAAGGAATATATTCCTTGCTGGACTGTTCAACAATGAGAAAACTCAGTGGCTTGGATTTTGCTGCAATAATCATGGCAAAACTGATAGTGTCCACCATCCTTACTCCTCTGAAACTAACAGCAATTTCTTAAGTCTGTACATACACAGTTCAATATGGTAGTCCAGAAGTTGCTATGCTTCTCGAGAGAGTGTGTGGTTGAGATCACTCCAGGTCAGTTAGAAATCATTGACCTGCTAAGAACTTCCACTTTAATACAATTAGTTTTGGTGTAAAGATCTTTGTAAAGGTTACACCTTGTTGATTGAGTTCTAGCTGGATTTTTAACAGTGCAGTAAGTTCACAATTACTGCTTGAGAAGCTGATTAGTCCTGAATGAGCAACTTTATATTTGTTGAATATTGTGGGTGGAACTTTCCTGTCACACCCGCCATGGGAATTGTAGCAGATGGTGGCAGACCATGCAAAGGTCTGTTAACTTCGGGTGGGATTTTCCAGTTGTGGGTGGGGTGAATGCGGCTGGAAAATCCCACCCTATGTTTCTCGATCATGATGTCAATTTCAAAATATTTTTAAAATAATATTTTTTAAAGCTCATTACATTTTAACTTCCAAGTTAACCCATGTGCATCTCCTAATTATTTATTTTGTTCATTGAAAATTTCAATCTAAAAAAGAAGGGATTCAATGGTTTTAACTCTCTGGTTTTCCACCTGTCTGAATACTTCAATGTGATTCGCTGCTTACCTTGTTTGATGTTGGCACTGCTGGCTAGAGATCCCTTTGATGTGGTAATAGATTAAAAGTGATGTCAGGAAAGGGGAAATCCACACTGCAGAAGGCCACTTGATCTTTGTGGCAGCTTTCTTTGAGGGCAGGGGGTCAGCATTGTTCCTTTGCTACTGATCATGAAATCCATTCCAATATCTGTCATTCTTGGAACTTTCTTCAAATGATCAATTGTCACAATAAAATCACAGTAAAGGTTGGAGAAGCAGGAGACTGATTTGTCATGGAAGGGAAGTCCCACCACGTCTCAAACAAGAACTATTTCTATGTTACTTTTTCTTTCAATGGATTTAAGGACTGTCTTCATGTAGTTTTTATTCACATGCAGTTATGGAAAGAAAGGCAACAGGCAAAACTGTCTGGAGACAGCTATTATGAGCAGCATGGTGGCACAATGCTTAGCACTGCTGAATCACAGCACCAAGGACCTGGGTTCAATTCCTGGGTGCTCCAGTTTTCCTCCCACAGTGCTGGTTAGGTGCATTGGCCATGTTAAATTCTCCCTCGCTGCACCCAAACAGGCGTCATGGTGTGGCAAGTTGAGGATTTTCAGAGTAACTTCACTGCAGTGTTAATGTAAGCTGACTTGTGACACTAATAAATAAATTAAAACTATGAGTTTGGAAAGGAAGCAGTTAGAATCTATCAGAATAGAAACAAGTCCAGTTTGTAAAGTCAGTCTCAAAACAAATTCAGTGTCAATACATGCGAATACGTAGATACTTATTCACCATTTGTAATAACTTCGATTGTGGTTCTGTCTCAAGAGCAAAAGATTCAACAGCAAAGAAATGGTTTTACACACCTTATTTAATTGAATTGGAGAAGTAATTAATACTCATTCCCTGACTGTTGAGAAATAACCTATTAACAGGATTCTGCCTCCTCTTCTAAGAAGGCAAGACTGCAGTTAGGCACCAGTCCTCAAGTCTGTGGTTCTCTGTTTTGCTGCCTGTTCTCATATTGAACAGGTAAAAGGACTCTTGTGACATAGATTATCTGCACAACATTTCACCAGAAATTCAATTTAATCATTAATTGGAAAGATTTCTAAAAAAAATCAGTATTATTTATCACTTTTAAGCAGTTCAGAACATAAGTCAGTTATTTTACTGTTGACTTTGTGCTGCATATTTCTGTTTATGTGCAATGAACTTACATACCAATAAATTTCTCTCTTTAAGCTGACAATATAATACGTTACTTGCCATCTTTTGTAGTAGCCAGAAGAACAGAGGGGGGGTGGGGGGTGGTGCGGGGAGAGATTATCACACAATCTCCAGTGATAAACATCATAATGAAAGAGTAATTATTACTCCTGGGGAAAATATCCATTCACATCACACATGACATTGTACGTTTCACATCAGGAAATGTAGGCCTACATTTGGACACTGCCTTTTCCACAAAAGAAAGGCAAGAATGTTACAAGGAAGAATGAACTTCTAACAACATCATCATGTAGATGGATTCTGATCTTTGAACATCGAACACCCTCTTAGGACCGAATTGAAACAGATAATCATGTTAGAAACAACAATAATTTGCACTAACATAGTGCCTTTAACATGGTAAAAAAAATCTACACAATGAGATAATAGGAGAACATGAAGTAGGTTTGATGGAATGTCTTCAAAGAGAGACAAAGAAGTGAAAAAGCTTAGGAAGTGATCTTTGAATGGACAACATAAGAAATTGACTGTTGGATCCCATTTAGTGTTAACAACAATGACTGTCCTTTATATAGTGGCTTTAACGTGGTGAAACATGCCGAAGCACTTCACAGCAGCATTATCAAGCAACAGTGGGCCACATTGGAGCTGTTAGATCATGTGAGTCAAAGAGGCACATTTTTAGATGCATCTCAAAGGAGAAGAGAGAGGTAGAGTGCTGAAGAGGTTTAGGGGAGAATCTCAGAGCTCAGGGCCAAGAAAGCTGAAGGCATGGCTGCCAATTGTGCAGCATGGGAAGTGCAAGAGGCCAGAATTGAAGGACCACTGAGATGTGGGAGGGTTTTAGGACTGCAGGAGATCACAGAGATAGTGATGGGCGAGGCCACAGAGAGATTGGATGACAAGGATAAGCATATTACAAAGGAGCAATTGCCAGATTAGGAACCAATGTCAGTCATTGAGCACAGGTAGGATGGGTGCATGGGATTTAGTACAAAGTAGGACAAAAGCAGCAAAGTTCGGATGAATTCAAGCTTGCATGCTTAATTAACCTGGATCTTCTTGAACACTATTTCTCATTTTTATATTTGCCATCTGTTAACATAGATAACTACTATCTGAAAATATATTAATTTTAATATTTTTCATATTGAAATAAAAGACATTTGCTCTTTAAATTTTACCTCTAAGTCATCCTTCACTCCTACGTGCCAATTTGAATTTAATTTCATTTTTGTTCTGACTTTTCAGCATTTTGCTTATTCAACTTTGTGCCAACTAAGTTCTCCTATGTATAGTATTGATGGATACATCCGAGACATTTTACTATGTTAATTTTTCATGTGCATCTATTTTGTTCAGAATATTGCACTAATATAATGACTAAAACTGATTCTTATAATCAACAGTACCAACAATTAGTCAAACTTTCCCGTTCCTGCTTATTCTCTGTGATATTTTGTGTTACTTTTTGCCAGAACTATCAAGTGGAAATGGTGCAGCGCCCTCTGCAGAGTATCTGCAATCTGAGTGAACAGGACAAGCAACTGAATAAGCAAATAATTAGCCATTAATTAGACTGAATGATTGTGAAATGAACAGTGCAAGGTCGGAACAATAAAGCGTTATTAGAATGGTAAAGTCAATGTTACATTAGTGACAGGCAGGAAGAAATATTGGATTAAGAGAGAGAAAAACAAGTAGAAAGAAAATGTAAAGAATATACAAGCACTTCAACAACAGTTAATTCCTGAAGGAATGAGTCTCCACACTTGTAATATGTACTTTTCAGTTACAGAAAGAGAATTGTATTTACAGTACAAGGATAATAACTTCATACGACTCGATGCTTTAAATGCTGTGCCATTCAAATTGGCGTGAAGGATGACTTAGAGGTAAAATTTAAAAAGTAAATGTCTTTTATTTCAAGGCGAAAATATTAAAACTAATATATTTTCAGATAGGAGTAATCTATTTTAACAGATGGCAAATATAAAGATGAGAAACAGTGTTCATAAAGATCCAGGCTAATTAATCATGTAAGTTGAATTCATCCAAACTTTGCTGCTTTTGTCCTAACATGTACCAAATCCCATGCACCCATCCTACCTGTGCTCAATGACCTACATTGGTTCCCAATCTGGCAATTGCTCCTTTATAACATGCCTATCCTTATCGTCCAATCCCTCTATGGCATCATCCATCACTATCTCCGTGATTTCCTGCAGCCCTAAAACCCTCCCACATCTCAATGGTCCTTCGATTCTGGCCACAGGCTATGCAATATTACTTTCAGAAGACAACGAGCAAGTTTCAGATTTCCATGTTTTTAAAATTCATTGATGCAATGGGGGCATCGCTAGCTAAGCAAACATTTATTGTCAATCCCTAATTGCCTTTGAAAAGATGGTGGTGAGGTACCTTCCTCAACTACCGCTCCCTGTGGTGTAGGTTCATCCACAGTGCTGTTAGGGACGGACAGTGATATATTTCCAAGTCAAGATGGTGATTGACTTGGACGGGAACTTACAGGTGGTGGTCTTCCCGTGTGTCTGCTGCCCTTGTCCTTCAAAATGGTAGTGGTGATGAGTTTGGAAGGTGTTGCCTAGGGAGCTTTAATGAGCTCCTGCAGTACTGCTAACTTTTGTCAGTGATGGAGGAAGTGAATGTATTTTGTGGAAGGGGTGTATGACATTAATGTACCTTCAAGAGATTTTTTTTTAAATCATGTTCTCTGCAGTTCTCAGCTCCATTGCTGCTGAGTTATTCCTATGAGCCCTTTTTTTGCTGCTTAAATCAGATTTGTTTATTTTTACCTTGGGATGTTTTATGAATCTGTATTGTTAGGAGGAGCGCCATGGGCTCTGGATAAGTTTTTTTTGCCTTCCTAGTGATTTTAAGGTTTAATTCTCTGTTTGACTGCAATTTGAGTTTTAGATTTGGAAGGGGCCTCAAGCTGAAAAGAACTATCCCCCTCCACCCTCCCACCCCGGTCTTGGAAATTCTGCTGGTTAGCTGAAGGCAATGCATGTTGCCTCCCTGAAGGAAAGAATCTGCATCTGGTGTCTTGCTTAGAGACTCCCTGGTGTTCTGGGAAGCTGTTGTGACCTCAAACTGTTCTGGGTGTATCAAGACTGCTTAAACTTACAAGACTGAGAGTTTTCAATTCGCCAACCCGAAAGAGCTCGGTTCCAGTTTCATGTGAGCATTAGTCTTTGCTGTGTTAAACCTATGAAAATGGTTTTGTCTATGGCAAGAGTTTTCTGTTTGATTGGAACATCTTAGATGTATTTGATAAGAGTTAATCATTATTGTTGTTGCTTTGTTGGTTGTAACCGGTAAGTAAACTGCTAATGTTCTTACTATACATATTAATTGTATTCGTAAATAAACTTTGTTTGATAAAAGCTCCCTAGTGGTCATTTAAATCATATCTGAACTGAAACATAACATGCTTGTCTTAATCAAATTCAAGATGCAAAACTTATGATCCAAATGGGCTTCATAAAACACTTAGGAGTTTCTGACCTGAATCAAAACAGGTGTCATTTATGCAGGATGCTTTGTCCTGGCTGGTGCCAAGTCTCTTGAGTGGTGTTGGAGCTGCACTCATCCAGATAAGTGGAGAGTATTTGATTTGATTTGATTTGATTTGATTTATTATTGTCACATGTATTAGCATACAATGAAAAGTATTGTTTCTTGCCTGCTGTACAGACAAAGCATATCGTTCATAGAGAAGGAAATGAGAGAGTGCAGAATGTAATGTTACAGTCATAGCTAGGGTGTAGAGAAAGATCAACTTAATGCAAGGTAGATCAATTCAAAAGTCTGACAGCAGCAGCGATGAAGTTGTTTTTGAGTTAGTCGGTATGTGACCTCAGACTTTTGTATCCTTTTCCCAATGGAAGAAGGTGGAAGAGAGAATGTTCGGGGTGCGTGGAGTCCTTGATTTTGCTGGCTGCTTCGCCGAGGCAGCGGGAAGGGTAGACAGAGTCAATGGATGGGAGGCTGGTTTGCATGATGGATTGGGCCACATTCATGACCTTTTGCAGTTCCTTGCGGTCTTGGGCTGAACTGAGGCATACCAAGCTGTGATACAACCAGAAAGAATGCTTTCTATGGTGCATCTGTAAAAGTCACTGAGAGTCGTAGCTGACATGCCAAATTTCCTTAGTCTTCTGAGAAAGTAGAGGTGTTGGTGAGCTTTCTTAATTATAGTGTCAGCATGGGGGTCCAGGACAGGTTATTGGTGATCTGGACACCTAAAAACTTGAAGCTGTCAACCCTTTCTACTTCATCCCCATTGATGCAGATGTGGATATGTTCTTCACTATGCTTCCTCAAGTTGATTAAAATCTCCTTCATTTTGTTGACATTGAAGGAGAAATTACTGTTGCCGTGCCAGTTCACCCAATTCTCTATCTCATTCCTATACTCTGTCTCATCATTGTTTGAGAGTACGCCAGATTCTCTGTATCATTTCTATACTCTGTTTCAAGTGTTCCACCACACTCCTGACTTATGCCTTGTCGATGGTGGACAAACTTATGGTAACCCTCAGGATGTTGATAAGTGGTCAGCAATTGAATGTCAAAGGATGATAGTGTATTCCCTCTTGTTGGAGATTGCCATTATCTGGCACTTGTGTGGTGTGAATATTACTTGCCATTGTCAGGCCAAGCTTGCATATTGTCCAGGTCTTGCTGCAATTGGACATGGACTGCTTCAGTATCTAAGGAGTTGTGAATGGTCCTGAACATTGTGCAATCATCAGTGAATAATCTCCACTTCTGACCTTATGATGGAAAGAAGATAGAATCATAGAACCATACAGTGCAGAAAGAGGCCCTTTGGCTCATCGAGTCTGCACCAACCACAATCCCATCCAGGCCCTACCCCCATATCACTGCATATTTTACCCGCTAAACACTAACCTACGCATCTCAGGACACTAAGGGGCAATCAACCTAACCCGCACATCTTTGGACTGTGGAAGGAAATCTGAGCACCCAGAGGAAACCCATGCAGACACGAGGAGAATGTGCAAACTCCACACAGAGAGTGACCTGAGTCGGGAATCAAACCCAGGTCCCTGGAGCTATGAAGCAGCAGTGCTAACCACTGTGCTACCGTGCCGCCTATCATTGAGCATTGATAAAGCAGCTGAAGATGGTTGGGTTAATCCCTTAACTTGTCCTCACCTGAAATTGCTGCAGCATTTGCACTTAAATGATTAGCTTCACAGCTATTTTGAGCTATTGGCACAGCAAATAGAGTTTATTGCCCATATTGTACAGGCCACCCATGTAACTGAAAGCCACCTCTGTTGCATCAGGGGCTCTGATGCTAATTTTCCAATCATCTCTGGCTAAAGAGAAGTGCCAGAACACTGGAAGACAGCTAATGTGTTTCTATTATTCAAGAAGGGAAATAGGGATAAACCAGGTAATTAAAGGCTAGTGAGTCTAACATCTGAGATAGGACAATTGTAGGAAGAAGTTCCGAGGGACAGAATTAATCTTCACTTGGAAAGACAAGGATTAATCAAGAATAGTCAGTATGGCTTTGGTAGGGGGGAAATCATATCCAACAAATTTGATTGAATTTTTCAAAGAGGTGATGTGTAAGATGAGGACCGTGCAGTTGATGTAGTCTACATGGACTTCCATAAGAAGGTCCCACATGGAAGACTGATCAAGTAAGGGTAGAGCCAATGGGATCCTGGGAATTTGACAAATTGGATCCAAAATTGGCTCAGTGACAGGAGGCAGAAGGCAATGGTCAAAGGTTGTTTTTTTGAATGGTAGCTTGTGTCCAGTGGTGTACCGCAGCGTTCAGTGCTGGGGTTGTTTTCCTGAGAGCAGGGAAGGCTGAGGGGGGAGCCTCATCGAAGTGTACAAAATGATGAGGAATGTAGATGGGGTAGATAGGAAGAAGTGGTTCTCCTTGGTAGAGGTCAGTAACCAGGAGGCATAGATTTAATGTAAGGAGCAGGATTTAGAGGGGATTTGAGGAAAAGATTTTTCATCCGCAGGGTGGTGTGAATCTGGAACTCACTGCCTGGAAGGGTAGAAACCCTTAACATTTAAGGTGTATTTAAATGAGTACTTAAAATGACATTGCATACAAGGCTATGGACCATGTGCTGGAAAATGGGATTAGAATTGATGGGTGCTTGATGGTCAGCACAGACATGATGGGCCAAAGGGTCCCTTTCTGTGCCGTAAAATTCTATGACTCCAGAGCACAGGATGGAAGCCACCAGCAACCCTGGACCACCACAGCGGTGGATGATGATCTATCAGATGGATCTATTAGTTGGATCTTCCAGCTTCAGCATCTTTGAGATCCATCTTCCAGCGTTAAGGGGTTCCTGGAGATCCATCTCCTTTCTTCAACAGTGGTCCAGTGATGCTGGACACTTTTAAATATGGCACCCAGATACGGTGGTGGGACACTTGCCACCCTGCCATGGAAGAAGGCACAATACGCCTGGATGCATAATTAAATTTGTTGGGAACAGAGGTGTGGTGTGGTTTCTGGACAGTCACTGCAATGGGAAACATTCTCCGTCTCCATCCCCGCCACTGGACTTTGCCCCAGATGGGAAATTATGATTCTGTTATTATCGAAGTACAATTGTCAACCAATTTGCACAAAACCAGCAGCTGACTGGTTAATCTGTTTGTTTAACAATGCTTCAAAAAGGATATTGACTAGGACACTGAATAATTTTTTTGTGAGAAGGTAACAGGATATCCAAATGTGCAGACCATAAGACATAGGAGCAAAATTCGGCCACTCGGCCCATTGAGTCTGCTCCACCATTCATTCATGGCTGATATTTTTCTCTTCCCCATTCTCCCCATAACCGCTGATGCCTTTATTAATCAAGAACCTATCTATCTCTGACTTAAAGACACTCAATGACCTGGCCTCCAAAGCCTTCTGTGGCAAAGAGTCCCACAGATTCACCACTCTCCGGCGAAAGAAATTCCTCCTCATCTCTGTTTTAAAGATTCTTCTCTTCAGCCTGAAGTTGTGCCCTCTGGTTCTAGTTTTTCCTAATGGGAACATCCTCTCCACTTCCAATCTATCCAGGCCTCGCATTATCCTGTAAGCCTCAATAAGATCCCCCCACATTCTTCTAAACTTCAACGAGTACAGACTCAGAGTCCTCAACCATTCCTCATACGACAAGCTCTTCATTCCAGGGATCATTCTTGTGAACCCCCTCTGGATTCTTTCCAAAACCAGCACATTCTTCCTTAGATATGGAGCCCAAAACTGCTCACAATACTCCAAATAGGGTCTGACCACAGCCTTATACAGCTTCAGAAGTACATCCCTGCTCTTATATTCTAGCCCTCTCGACATGAATGCTAAAATTTCATTTGCTTTCCTACTGCCAACTGAACCTGCACGTTAACCTTAAGAGAATCTGAAACAAGGACGTCTTATGTGTTTCTGATTTCCTAAGCATTTTCCCATTTAGAAAATTGCTTATGCCTCCATTCCTCCTTCCAAAGTACGTAAGCCCATGCTTTTCCACATTGTATTCCATCTGCCACTTCTGTGCTCATTCTCCTAGCCTGTCCAAGTCCTTCTGCAACCCCCCGCTTCCTCAATCCTACCTGTCCCTCATTCAAAATATACCTCTAACAATGCAGCGTTACTTCAGTTCTGCACTAAAGCTTCAGTTTAGTTCAAGTGCTTCACCACAGTTCTGAAGCCTGTGCTGCACTAAAATGCATTGTAAATTGTATTAGTAATATCCCCCCTGCAGTTAAAGTTCAGGATTTTGGATGTGTGCCATTTGTTTGAATGCACTCTTTACAAAATCTTTAACAATGTGAACCTGGCCTTTCATCAAAACCACTGCCGCTACTGTACACACGCAACAACTGACTCTTTCCAGAGGGATTAACCACAGCGTCATCCAGACAAGACAGGGAAGTTCTTTGTGCTGGAGATAGAGATCCTGTGTAATTTGTCACAACATTAATGCTGCTGAGTAAACACATCTTCCCTCATTCTGCAGTCCAAGAAATGCCAACGGAGACAGTATTTTCTTTTTCACTTGGATTTTTTAAAAATCCTGTGTCTCCGTGTGTTTCTTTTGGATGCTCCGGTTTCCTCCCACAGTCTGAAAGACATGCTGGTTAGATGCACTGGCCGTGCTAAATTCTCCCTCAACGTACCCAAACAGGTGCCGGAGTGTGGCGATTAGGACAGTTTCACAGAATTTCATTGTAGTGTTAATGTAAGCCTATCTGTGACACTAATAAATAAACCTCTAACCAATTAAACTGGGTAATCAGACAAATATTACTTCCTCTTTGATATCCTCATCATGCTGATTTCTTACTCTTAAACCACGCAAGTAAACTATTAATCATAAACTGTGACGAGCTGTGTACCTTCGTGTATAATACAACACCAGTAAACAAGAGGCCTGATGTATAACTTTAGTGAATGTTTTTAGGGGCTGCTCTTAATTTTCTTGCATATCAGAAACATGTCGTTCAGATCAATTTGAAATGGTCTTAATGACTGTCTCTGGGATGAGGTGTATGTCTAAATATTACTTCAGTCTAGGGAAAGATTAGAGAAATGGTGTAGCCCCAGGGAGTTTCTCCAATTTGACTTCTATATAAATCAGGCTGTTACAGTCTCTGCTGCTGTGGCCAACTTGGTGTGTGAATGATTGTCAACCAGCTCTTCTCCAAACCACTGACAGCCCCCCCTTGTTCTTGTTGATGTTTTATTCAGGAGGAGAAGGAATCTCATACAAACTGCTCTCAGATGTTTGTGGTTTGCCAACAAGAAAGAAAGTGTAATTTTACAGGTTTGTGTTCATCTATTTCAGAGAAGGGAAAATTCTAACCTGGATGTGCTCCTATATCGAAGGAGATTTTCACGGTAACTTCATTGCAGTGTTAATGTAAGCCTATTTGTGACAGTATTGAAAAAAATACCCTCCCCCTCCCTAACTAAATATTTTGCAGGGAATGCGTCAGCCGTCTGTAAAGTGTGCAGGTAAAATTGCCTAGTGTGTGTGTGTGGTTTGTTGTGGAAATGGCAATCTCCTTCCACCACTTTGGCATGCTTTCAGTGTTTCCCCATGGACAGCAGCTGCTGTGGGGGCAATGAAGAAAGTTGGACAAAGTCTCCAGTCTGTAAACACTGGCTCGCGTTTTGCCACATTGAGAGACAGCTTCTTTGTGCTGTGTGCTGGCAAAGACCTGCAGAAATACACAAGCTCTCTCTTTTAGCTCTCTGATGGTTTGTTGGGTTTTATTTTCTCAAAACACTCACAATATATCAGCTACAATTACTGCACTATTAACATTTTGGTCCAAGTGACAGAAAGCAGGGGACGCTGCCATGTTTTGCCACTGTTGAATAATCTGAAAACAATTCATTTTACAATTCTGATTTCCAAAAAAGGTCATTTAGATGGTGTTTTTCAAGCTTAGCATGTACCTCAAAAAACCCCCATCCCACTTCCCCTTATTCCTTATTCCCAGAGCAGACATTCCTTTATACAATAGTTTGTATCGAAGTTAAGCAGGGTTATCTGACAGTGGGAGAGAAGGGAAGGTCTTCTTATGGTAGGGCGAGGTCAGTAAAACTCTGGACTTTTACAGAACCAAGGAAAAAGACTATCATATTTGCAAGTTGGGAAGGAATTTTAACTTGTTCTTGTGGTCTCACACTTTTCTCCTGACAATTCTAATAAAATATTATTCCAATTATTTTTCCCTCAATTAATATTGAAATATGAATCTTGGAATCCCTACAATGCAGAAGGAGGCCATTCAGCCCATCAAGTCTGAACTGACCACAGTCCCACCCAGGCCCTATTCCTGTAACTCCACAAATTTACTCTGCTAATCCTCTGACACCAGGGTCAATTTAGCATGGCCAATCCACCTAAACC
The DNA here is from genome assembly GCF_965287045.1 of Carcharhinus amblyrhynchos. Lineage (NCBI taxonomy): Eukaryota > Metazoa > Chordata > Chondrichthyes > Carcharhiniformes > Carcharhinidae > Carcharhinus > Carcharhinus amblyrhynchos. The sequence goes on from NC_137327.1 coordinate 18,125,408, forward strand.
TTATTTTTAATTCCACATTACAAATGGGGAGGCTTCCGAAATATAAGATGTAACCAGTACATTGCTCCTTTGGTTAAATAGTGACTCCCCTCACTTTATTTGAGCTAGAAACAGTAGCCGTCCCACCTTAGTGGAGACAAGATATTTGTTTCCTTACACATTCTCAAGTACAGTTTTAAAGTTGGATCCCGCTTATGCTTGCAGTTGAAAGGGGAAAAAGTTCTACCAGCATGAGGGAGAAAACAAAATGAGTGTAAATTCACATTTGAGGTGAGTAGGTGCTGCTGTAAGGAGTGGCGCCCTCCAGAGGAGGTGAGGGAAGTTTTCAGCAACAAAGGAGAACTTGAGCAGACTGGAAAACTGGACACATCACTTCTTCCTCACAGCAGCTGACCAACTCCAGTTCCAGAACAAATCTAAAACCAGAAATAAAATTGCGCTGGATATTTAGCAATTCAGAAAATACTAACGGGCCACACGTTCTGTGGTTGTGAAAGGACAGTAAGAAGTCTGACAACACCAGATTTAAGTCCAACCAATTTATTTGATAGTAAACTCACAAGCTTTCGAGGTTTCCCTCTTCTTGTTGTCAGACTTCTTACTGTGTTTACCCCAGTCCAACGCCAGCATCTCCACACATTGTGAAAGGAGCCATGTGAATGCAGATCTTTATTTTCTACGAGAAATAGGAATCAGCTGTTCCCCTGGTCAATCTAGACAGGGCATAGCTTTAGGGTAAGGGGCAGGAGATTCAGAGGGGGATTTGAGAAAACACTTCTTTCACTCAGAAGCTGGTGGGAATCTGGAATGCACGGCCTGAGAAGGTGGTGAAGGCCAGAAACCTTACAACCTTTATAAAATATTTGGATGAGCACTCGTAATATCCTAACATTCAAGGATGTGGAACAAGTGCTGGAAAATAGGATTAGTGCGATTTTAATGGTGGTTTTTGTCTTTGCAGAACCGATGAGCCGAAGCACCATTTCTGTGCTGTAAGACTCTATGATGTGGAGATGCCAACGTTGGACTGGGGTAAACACAGTAAGAGGTCTCACAACACCAAGTTAAAGTCCAACTGGTTTATTTGGTAGCAAATGCCACTAGCTTTCAGAGTACTGCTGCTTCATCAGGAAACTCCCCACTCACCTGACGAAGGAGCAGCACTCCGAAAGCTAGTGGCGTTTGCTACCAAATGAACCTGTTGGACTTTAACCTGGTGTTGTGAGACCTCTTACTGTGTTTACAACTCTATGACAGGGGACAGAGGAAGGGAATACAAAAAGAGAGAGACGAGCATTTTTTAGACATCTTCCATAACCTCCAGTCCTCCAAAAGCACTTCACAGCCATTGGAGGATTTTTAAAGTGTAGTCAGCATTGTAAGATGGGAAATGCTGCAGCCAATTTGCACATTCCAGGAGGCCCTGAAGCAATTTGATAATGACCAGATGGTATTCCTTCAATGTTTCCATTACTCTATTTCATATATTGACCAGTCTTCCTGTAAAGAATTTCCTAAACTCTGTTCTAAAAGTTACCTTAGGTTATTGACCACTCTGACAATCTAATTTAAAGTAATGTTCAAAAAATTTTCTTGGCTATTTTCTACATCCCTATGAGGTAACTCTTCAGGCACTTCATCAGAAACCAAGCTCCTTCCGTCTTTCCTCATAGCTCAGCCCTTTGGGCATACAACCAGATTTGTGGACCGGAATTCTCCCAAAAAAATTCGAAGTGTCAAATTCGCATGAAAACTGGAGTAATTCATGATGTTTTTTTCAGTGAGAGTTCAGAGAAGAATCTCCCACACATCGTGCACTGCAGAAGTCACCAGCATGTATATCACTATAAATCTGTGGGCAGGACAAATCCCCACTGGAGAGGCTGAAATCAGAGTACTGAGTGGACTATTGCACATGTGCTAATCTGTCAGTGATGTACAGATGTCCCCAGTGGATGTCCTGAAGCATGGTACATTGGGGAGACCGTGCAGATGCTACGACAACAGATGAATGAACATCGCTCGACAATCACCAGGCAAGACTGTACCCTTCCTATTGGTGAACACTTCAGCGGTCACAGGCATTCGGTCTCTGATCTTCGGGTAAGCATTCTCCAAGGCGGCCTCCATGACACATGACAGCGCAGAGTCGCTGAGCAGAGACTGATAGCCATGTTCCGCAAACATGAGGACGGCCTCAACCGAGATCTTGGGTTCATGTCACACTATCTGTAACCCCCATGACTTGCTGTCCTGTCTAGCGACAATACGCATCTCTTTAACCTATGCTAATGCTATCTCCACTCACACTGTCTGCATCTTTAAGACTTAAATAGCAGGTTAGCTATAAAGACTTGCATTCTAATCAGTCTCCTGTAAACTGTGTGTGACTTTATATGCCCTTCTCTGATCAGAACCTTCCACACACCTGACGAAGGAACACCATTTCCAAAAGCTTGTGGGATTACTATCAAATAAACTGGTTGGACTTTAACCTGGTGTTGTGAGACTTCTTACTATTCTGTCAGTGCCAGAATTGGTGCATGCACACTGGCTCCTGTCTGCTGGCCTCACAATTATTGGCCCCTTGACCATTCCCGGGTCAGCCCTGAACCCCCCCCCCCCACTTCCCCCAAGATCTCCCCAGGTCTCCAATGCACCCCCCTGATTTCCCCTGACAGTCCCCAGTCACCCCCTGCAGTCCTGCCCTCCCTCCTGCAGTCCTGACATCCCATTGCCACAGACCCGACCACCCCTCCAAGCAGGCTGATCACCCCCTTCCTCCCTGCAGCCTACCCCAATCGCTGGCCTCCCTCCTTCCCCCACTGATCTTGTCTGCTAAATGGGAGTGAACCCTCCCATGCCCTGCCCCATCAGGCCATGCTGCCTACTCCTTGTAGGTTCCACCCCCTTGGCACTGCCCCATGCCCCAAGATGTTCCCTGAGCAATTGACACCTTGCCCAGGAATCACACCCCCTGCTGCTAGGTCCCTCTTGGGGTGGGGGGGTTGGGGAGGGGGGCTGAAATACCCCCTTCACTCCAGGGGGTTGGGCCGCCAGCTCCCCAAAAGTGGGGAAGTGCGCTAAACTCCACTGGAGTGAAATACTTCTGGTGCGGGAGATGTTAGTGGGTCAGAGACTTCAGTCCTGGGCCCACTAATGGCATTGAAATTGACATTTGCATAGGATATGTGGCTCCTTGATGATTTCCGGTGTGGATGGGACGCCACCGGGAATCCAGCGCCAGAAGATGCTGTCGGGACAGGAACATATGCAGGAATCCTGTACATCAGCTGCCATGAGATTCTCCTGGCCCGCTTTGCTAAAGAATTCGTGCAGCAGGATGGGAGAATCGCCCTTGTGATTCTTCTCTGCGCCACCTCCAGTGCTTGAATGTCTCCCTTGTCAACCAAGCTAGATGGAATATTTATAAGCGCGATCTGACCAAACCATGCACTTTAATCACTGTTCTCCAAACTTACATTATCCACTCACCTTTCAAATCCATTTCCCATTTGTGTTACTGTGTTTGTATCTGCCTAAAATGGTTAGTGAGCTTTTGCTGGCAAGATCAGATTAGACACGATTTTCCTTAATGTCTCACAGACAGCAGCGAAGTGTCTACCTTCTTGAAAAGAACTCGGCAGCAGCTAAAGAATTTCACAGTTTGTTCAAACACTAATTACAACTGCAATGACCTGTCTTGGTGATAGAATTGACGTGGCTAGTTTTTCAAAGTACCGATTTTTTTTCCCCCGAAAGAGCGTAATTTGTCCAATCTTATTTATCCATTTAAAATGCCAGGCAATACTCTTTCAAGCCTCTCCCCTCTAAAGCATAACGGAGATTTTGAAGGTCACTGAAGCAGCCAGAGAGACCTGGCAAAACGCTTTAAAATCATTATGCAGAAAACTGTGTCAAAACAGTAATAAGTAAACTTCATTCTGTAGAAACACAAATCTGGCTTAGTCATTGGAAAATTTAGAATATCACTGTGTTCAAGAAAATTCATGATAGGGTTTGGCCATTCTTCTGGGATTGTTCTATGGTCTCCTGGAATTACAGATTAATCCTCTGAACACTGCTGCAAATGCAAGAGGGAAATATTTTCTCCTACTTCCTTTTTGGATCACATTTTCACAGTAACTTAATTGCAGTGTTAATGTAACACCAATAATAAATAAAATAAAACATTAGTTTTTCAGTTATTAAAACAAAAATTGGAGATGAGCAGGTTGACAGGATGAGGCTCTTGGACACACAAAGTCATATGAAAATATACCTCTAGAATTATGATGTGAATCCAAATTCATGATGAGCAGTGTGAAGCTGAAGGGCTTCCTGGTACTTGGATGAGAGAGTTTTGGTTTCAGCCTCCGAGAGGAGGGTAGGGGGTTGATGAAGAAAAAAACTGACAACTGTGTCAAAGCAGGGCCCTGTTGGAGAGGTAGTGGAAGCAGAATGTAAATATTTCTGTTTCAGGGAGAAAGGAAGTGAAGGACTCACACAGCAGTTCTGTGCGGCAACATGTCTGATGTGAATAAGTGTTCTGCGCCCATTGGAAAATATGCAAACTGTCAATTTACCAGTTGAATGCAGAAGCTATAGAAGCGCCTGGATGCCTTCATCAAAATGCTGAGGCTCACTTTGAAAATAGAATGTGTAACTGGTCATCAGCAGAGAATAATTGCTCTCATCATGGACTATTTTTTCTGCTGCAACACAGACCTTCAGCTGTGTAACAGCTTCTCTTTAGAAACACAAGCTTGGCACAATAACTAGATCAAAGGACCATGTCAATTTTCAAAAAATACTCTCTACGATTTGTGCACGCCAAATTGATTGAAAAGATCGAATCTTATGGCAGCGACTGTGTTGGATGACAATCGCTGTAGTTGTGTTACTAGGTGCATTTCAAACGTTTGCCCCTTGCCTTGGGTAGTTTCTTCAGGGCTTACTCAGCCCAAAAGCGGATTGCAGAGGACGAAGTAAGATAGGAGGGATGTTCATCTTTATTTCAGACACTTCCGACTCCCTAACGTCTCAATTAACATTAAAATCGGAATGGGAGGCCTTCCTAGGCAGGCAGACATACATTAAGTTACAACCCAATTGTGTAAATGTCACCATAACTTCACTTAAACATTGAGAGACTCACCAGGAGCCAGATCCAACAGTGGGACCTAACCAGAGTACATCTATTTAACATTTTATAGTATTCCTCATGGGTCAAAAGGAACAGGAGCGTGTTTTTGTCCACCAGAATGAGAACTTGATTTTCCTGGTCTTGCCTCTCCCTTCCAGCCCAGTATTTGCTTTCAAACCACTCAGCCACCACCCATCATTCCAGTCCTATCATAAGCCTGGAAATCCTGCTGTTGGGTCCCTTATATCTTTGGGCATCTCTCTCGATTTCCACTCCCATCTGCTGGTCCTGAAGTTACTTTGGTCAATTTCTTGCAGGAGACAGTGGTACAGCTGTCAAACAAGGCAAGAGAGATAATATGGCTCATGTCTTAACTCTCACTGGGAGATTTCCCTCTTGCCCGATTTGCCATTTGACCCAAACATGTCACCAGTTAAATTCACCCAGTGGCTGGATTAATTAAAGTGCTGCTCAAAACAAATTCCCAAGTGCTGGAATTAATTCATACTGTCAAATTCCTACTTATATGACAGTGTGCGTTCCCTGAGATGTAGCAATCGTATCCCTCTGTGATCTAAACTCAACTTTCAATTAATGTCTTTTGCAAATGCCTCCACCTTGTTGAAGCTTGACCAAAAAATACCTGGCAATATGTGCCCAAATATATATTATTCTAGTTTTTTTAAGCAGCAGGTGAACATAGAGAACATATATTGAACTCATTTAGTTACATCAATACAATAAGAACATAAGAACATAAGAACATAAGAAATAGGAGCAGGAGTAGGCCATCTGGCCCTTCGAGCCTGCCCCGCCATTCAATAAGATCATGGCTGATCTGTCGTGGCTGATCTGTCGTGGCTCAGTTCCACTTTCCCGCCCTCTCCCCATAACCCTTAATCCCCTCTCTTATCAAAAACCCATCAACCCGCTTCTTAAAAATATTTAGCGAGGCAGCCTCCACCACTTCAACGGGCAGAGAATTCCAGAGATTCACCACCCTTTGAGTGAAGAAGTTCCTCCTCAACTCCGTTCTGAACCGCCCCCCCTTTATCTTGAGGCTGTGCCCCCTAGTCCTACTGTCTTTTTTGAGCGGGAAGAGTCTTTCCACCTCTATCCTATCCATCCCATTCATCATCTTATACGTCTCAATGAGATCTCCCCTCATTCTTCTAAACTCTAACGAGTACAAGCCTAGTTTATTCAGCCTCTCCTCATAGCTCAACCCCCTCAACTCCGGTATCAGCCTAGTAAACCTCCTCTGCACTCCCTCCAAGGCCAAAATATCCTTGCGCAGGTGCGGCGCCCAAAACTGCACACAGTACTCCAGCTGCGGCCTCACCAATGCCCTATACAGCTGCAGCAAGACCTCCCTACTTTTATATTCAATCCCCCTCGCTATGAAGGCCAGCATCCCATTCGCCTTCCTGACCACCTGCTGCACCTGCAGGCTGGGTTTTTGCGACTCATGCACAAGGACCCCGAGGTCCCTCTGCACCGTCGCCTGCTGCAGTTTTTTGCCACGTAAGTAATAGTCCTTCCTACCATTCTTCCTACCAAAGTGGACCACCTCACACTTGCCAACATTAAATTCCATTTGCCATTTCCTGGCCCATTCGCCCAGCCTATCTAGATCCTTCTGCAGACTCTCCACACCCTCCGCACAATTTGCCTTTCCCCCAATCTTGGTGTCATCAGCAAATTTCGACACCCTACACTCGGTTCCCTCCTCCAGATCATCTATATAAATGGTAAATAGCTGAGGCCCCAGCACCGACCCCTGGGGCACCCCACTAGTCACCAACCGCCAATCCGAATAGCACCCATTGACCCCCACTCTCTGCCTCCTATTTGACAACCAATCCTCTATCCACGCTAACACCCTACCCCCAACTCCATGTCCTCTGACCTTCTGCAGTAACCTCTTGTGAGGTACCTTATCAAACGCCTTCTGAAAATCCAGAAAGACCACATCCACCGGCTCTCCTCTATCCACCGCCCTAGACACATCCTCATAGAACTCCAGTAAATTTGTCAGACACGACTTCCCTTTAATGAAACCGTGTTGCGTCTGCCCTATCAAGCAATTCCCTTCAAGATGCCTCGCAATTTCCTCCTTAATGACGGATTCTAACATTTTACCTACCACAGACGTTAAACTAACCGGCCTGTAATTCCCCGCCTTTTGCCTGGCATGGGTGGGATTTAACAGCCTCGCTTGTCCCAAAACCATAAAATCTCACCCAAGGTCAATGGATCTTCCCATTGTCTGCCCCTCACCCACTTCATTTCCCGTGAAGACAGAGATTAGAAGTAACAAGCCGTTGTAGAGGGTTGTTAGAGATGGATTGTTTTGTTGTAGGGGAGTGGTTGAAGTAGATTGTTGATCGTTTCTCAGTGGAAACAGATAACTGTCAGAAGATGTAAGACTGGCATTCCAATTCCTGTGGTGGGCAGGGTGGGTAAAATTCTGGCCAATATGTCTTCAAAGTAATTGACACATTATTATTCCTCCACATCGTCTTTCTCGGTCTGAACAAATTAACTTTGATCGATCGACCTGCAGTCTCTGTTTCTAAGTCTGGCAATGTTGATCCTTGTAGCTTATTCCATTTATTCTCTTTTTCTCAATATCCTGATGTTCCCAAGTCAAGTGATAGGCCTATTATGTTGGACTGCCACTGCCAAGTACGCAGGGTCAGAGATCTCACAACTCAATGAGTGTGATTATCAAGGCAGGAGAGCAAATTGCTTATTACTTATTGCTTAGACCATTAAGATATTTGACTACCTTTTATCATTGTTTCCTTAAAAGTAAATTGTGCACATATAGAAACATAAAAACTAGAAGCAGGAGTAGGGTAGGCCATTTGGCCCTTTTGAACCTGTTCCGCCATTCATAATTTTGGTCATGGCTGATCATCAAATTCAATATCCTGATTCCCCCTTCCTCCCATATCTCTTGATCCCTTTAGCCCCAAGAGCTATATCTAATTTCTTCTTGAAATCACACAACGTTTTGGCCTCAATTACATTTGACGGTAGTGAATTCCATACATTCACCACCCCCTGTTCTAAAAGGTTTACCCTCTTATCCTCAAGCTATGACCCCTAATTCTGGACTCTCCCACCAACAGGTGCAATCTTTCTGAATCTACCCTGTCTAACCCTTTTAGGGTTTTAAAAGTTTCTATGAGATCCCCTCTCACTTTTCTAAACACCAGTGAATATAATCCTAATTGATTTAGTCCCTTCTCATATGACAGACCTGCCATCCCAGGAATCAGCGTGATAAACCTGTGCTGTACTCCCTCTATAGCAAAGACATCTTTCCTCAGATAAGGACACCAAAACTGCACATAAGACTCCAGGGGTAGCCTCAACAACGCCCTATAGAACTGAAGCAAAACATCCCTATCCCCTATACGTCACTTTAAAATTCCCACATTTAAATGTACCTCAAATCCTTCTGTGGGAAAATGGTCAAAGCTGTTGAGTTGTGTCAGTGAATCTGCAGTTCATGATTGCTTCAGCATGGATTGTGATCTCACAGACATGCATCCTGAGTGCATTGTAAATGTGCTGTGAAGGTTTACGCACTTGATGAAATGAATGCTCTGCAACTCTAGTGGCAACCTTTTAGTCACAGGAATGACAATAGAATAATTTAATATAGACCTGAAGTATTGTACAGCATAGAAAGTAGTAATTTTCCCATTTATTCTGTGGTGGTTCTTTGCCAGAACAATCCAAAACCAATTCTGAAGCTCTACTCTTTCCCCAATCCTACGTCTTCCGCTGCTTCTGATAGTTATCCATTTGCCCTTTGAAACGATCAACAATCTACCTCAACCATTCCACTACAACAAAACAATCCATCCTAACAACCCTCTATAACAGCTAATTTCATCTAATCTCTGTCTTCACTCTCATCAAACTGATGCCCTTTCACATTCTTCAACCAGAAGAAATAGTCTTTCATTTCTCCTCCTTTTGGAACCTATAATATTTGAAACAGTCAACATTAAATCCCTTTTTAACCTAAGCTGCTCCAGAGGAAATAACTACTGTATCTAAACTCCTTTCTCAGAGTGGTGCAGAAGGTGAAGTTGCATGAGATCAGAGGTGAGCTGGCAAGATGGATACAAAACTGGCTCGGTCAAAGAAGATAGAGGGTAGCAGTGGGAGGGTGAGTTTCTGAATGGAGAGCTGTGACAAGTGGTGTTCCTCAGGAATCAGTGCTGGGAACTTTGCTGTTTGTAATATATATAAATGATTTGGAAGAAAATGTAACTGGATTGATTAGTAAGTTTGCGGATGACATAAAAGTTGGTAGATTTGCAGATTGCGATGAGGACCATCAGAGGATACAGCAGGATATAGATCAGTTGGAGATCTGGGCAGAGAGATGGCAGATAGCGTTTAATCTGGACAAATGTGAGGTTATGCATTTTGGACGGTCTAATACAGATAGAAAACATACAGTAAATGGCAGAACCCTTAAGAGCATTGATAGGCAAAGAGATCTGGCTGTACACATACACAGGTCACTGAAAGTGGCAATGCAGGTGGAGAAGGTAGTCAAGAAGGCATACGGCATGCTTGCCTTCATTGGCCGAGGTATTGAGTTTAAAAATTGGCAAGTCATATCGCAACTTTATAGAACCTTAGTTAGGCCACACTTGGAATAGAGTAGAGTGTTCAATTCTGGTCGCCAGACTATCAGAAGGATGTGGAGGCTTTGGAAGAGGTATAGAAAAGATTTACCAGACTGTTGCCTGGTATGGGGGGCATTATCTATGAAGAGAGGTTGGAGAAATTTGGTTTGTTCTCACTGGAGGACGAAGGTTGAGGGGAGACCTGATAGAAGCCTACAAGATTATGAGAGGCATGGACAGAGTGGATAGTCAGAAGCTTTTTCACAGGGTGGAAGAGTCAATTACTCAGGGTCATAGGTTTAAGGTGCGAGGGACAAGATTTAAAGGAGATGTATGAGGCAGATTTTTTACACAGAGTGCCTGGAACTCGTAGTGGAAGCTGATACAATAGTGACTTTTAAGGGCGTCTTGACAAGTACACAAATAGGATGGGAATAGAGGGATACAGTCTCTGGAAGGGTGGGGGATTTTAGTTAAGTTGGGCAGCATGGTTGGTGCAGGCTTGGAGGGCCGAAGGGCCTGTTCCTGCCCTGTAATTTTCTTTGTTCTTCATAAACATAGAAATATAAAAACTGAAAGCAGGAGTAGGTCATTTGGCCCTTCAATCCTGCCCCATCATTCATTATGATCATGGCTAATCATCAAGTTCAATATCTTTTTCCCCCTTCCCCCATATCCTTGATCCCTTTAGCCCCAAGAGCTATATGTAATTTCTTCTTGGCCCTTTCTATTACAAGTTGACCAAAATTGCATCCAGCATTCTTAAAATAGCCTACTATCCTGCACAAATTTACCATTTTTGTTTGCTGTTTTACTCCATGCCCTTATTTTTAAATCCAGAATGTTATAGGTGTTTTTAAAAGCTGGGTTTACCTGCATTTGCTGGTAAGTCTAAGACTTGCTGAGATTTGCAGCATACCCATAGACTCAAGTATTGCAGTTGAAGTTAGATTAGGAAACTGAATAATTTGATTGAGGGAAATGGCCAGGAATTGGTTGACACATCAATACGACAAGAAAGGAAATACAGAATTGTTCATGAAATTTTCAATGTATTTCATTAACGGGGAAAGAGCTATTCGAAGCTATTGAATAGTACTTAATTTACCAGTTACACAACCTGGCACTCAAGAAACAATTAAACACAGAAGATAGTTATAAACCTTTTCTGCATTGTCATAGGTTTTGGCCTTTTTTATTAAACTTCTTCTGTCTCACGTAATAGGTAATTTTAGCATTGTACTGCTGTTTCTCAATGAATTAAACTGATATAATCAGGGCTAATTTAACTGATTGACAAATCACATCAATGCATGGATCTGTATGTCGTGATGAAACAGAGCGCTGGCCAAACCAACCACGAGAACTGAAGGCAGTTGTGCTCTTTTTAAAGATAACCATTGAAACTCAATTTGGACTGCGTCACCAGTCTGAGTGCAATCTAAGGTTGATAGGCAAAGTGAGTGGCTTGTCACCAGAGCAACCCATTTATACCATGAGTTGCAAATCTAATTGCACAGTCACTCCTCATCTAAGAGACCCACACATGCTCAAGAGCAATTGCACAACTCTCTGGCTTGCCTGCAAATTTGAAATAGCTTCAAATTGAAGCCAGAAGCTATTGTTTTCTCAGAACCTTTAAAAGTGGAATAAAGTAGCCAAAAAATATAATAACCAGAGCACTGTTTCCACCTGGTCTGTTACAGTTTGGAGTGGTACCAAAGCCAAGGCAATAATTGTTATTGCTGTGCTAGCATTTCTAGCTAATGATGAGTTGCTTTTAATTTCCTAAGAGGATTATTTCTTCCCTCCTCAGTATAGTGTTAAAAGAAACACTTGACTTTGACATGCCGTTTTGTAGCAGCAGAAAATGTCAGTGTATTTCAATAGGAAATACTGACTAGATAAATTCCCCTATTTACTACATTTACAAAGCCTTACAGCGCTTTATGTAATGGTGCCTGCTCTGAAGAGGTAATATGTGTCACCACGTTCAATCACTGCCAGGTAACTGGTGCATCAGATGAGCAGTATTCACTTCTCCACAGGCCAAATGAGGCACAGAAAAGTTTCTTCTAAAGAAAAAGACAGGGGTAAAAATAAAGGGCAGCGCAGTGGCACAGTGGTTAGCACTGCTGCCTCACAGTGCCAGGGACCTGGGTTCAATTCCCAGCTTGGGCCACTGTCTGTGCACATTCTCCCCATGTCTATGTCGGCTTCCTCCGGGTGCTCCAAGCTTCTTCCCACAGTCCAAAGATGTGCAAGTTAGGTTGATTGGCCATGCTAAATTGCCCCTTAGTGTCAGGGGGACTAGCTAGGGTAAATGCATGGGGTTAAGGAGATAGGGCCTGGGTGGAACTGTGGTCGGTGCAGACACGATGGGTCAAATGGCCTCCTCCTGCACTGTAGGATTCTATGAGCTTGAAGTGATTGTTCATCATTGTGTCAAATGATGTAGGTGAAACAGGCTGTTAGTGAAAGGTGTAAAGTTGTCAGTGTTAAGTATTCACAGTGGGAATAGAATAAAAATATATTTTTTTGTAAGATTTGAGAGCCAAGATTACATTCCTGTGTTTCGGCAGTGTTGCTGGATCCTCGCTACTGGCTCACTGCTTTACTGGGAACAAAAGCTTCTGTTTGAATGGCACTGGAAATCAGGGCTGGATTTTAATTTACATAAAGCAAGCACACTGCAGATGCTGGGATTCTAAAATAAAAGCTTAAAGTACTGGAAATGTCTCACAGGCCTAGCAGCATCTACAGAGGGAGAAACAGAGTTAAGGAGTCATGCCTTCATTGGAACGGAGAGGTTAGCAAGGTAACAGGTTATTGCGAAAGGGGTGGATGGGTAAAGGGGAAAAAGGAAGCTCTCTGATAAGATGGAAGACAGGAGAGATGAACAAAAAAAAGCTCATCTGACAAGGGCAAAAGGGATCATAGGATCCCTACTGTGCAGAAGGAGGTCATTCAGCCTATCAAGCACGCACCAACAGCAATCCCACCCAGGCCCTATCCCCATAACCCCATGTATTTACCCTATTAGTACCCCGACACTGAGATGCAAGATAGCACAACCAATCCACCTAACCTGCACATCTATAGAGTATTCAGGGAAATTGGAGTACCCAGAGAAAATCTATGCAATCACGGGGAAAACATGCGAACTCCACACAGTTACCCAAAGCTGGAATTGAACCAGGGTCCTTAGCATTGTGAGGCAGCAGTGCTAACCACTGTGCCACCATGCTGCCCTGGTGTAGGGCAAGAAAAGAAACAAAGATAAGAAAGATTTGCCGAGAAGCAGGCATGACATATTCTTGCTCCCAGATGTTTAAAATAATCACACTTTTAATTCAGGGAAGCTAATTCTGGGAATCTTGTGGGGGAGGGGAGGGGCAGAGGTGGTGATATAGTGGGTGGTCAGAGCCTGGATTCTAGAGGGAGAGGGGATGATGATTGGTCACAGGAGATTGGAAGCTTGTTGGCAGATGGGGGTTGGAATTGGAGGCTAAGTGGGGAGGTATCAGAGGCTGAGGAGGGAATGCAGTAGGAAGGTAAGGGGCTTCATGACAAAGGCCGGAGGAGGTTGGAAGTGTGGTAAGGGGATATGCCCAGGCATGCTGGATACAGGAGATCAGCGAAGAGGTGTTGGCTTCTGTTGTCCTTACCAAGCTTTAGCTGTAGGAACTCCAACTGTGATTAAATGTATTCTTGGAGATTTCATCACATGAATTGCTCCCACACTCTGGTCATTAATCAGCCAACACATCCATCCTTGAGATTTACTGCCTCACAATGTCAATTAGAAAGCAAAAAGACTCACTGCCCATTTGAATGATGCTTGACTGCCAGCCTTTCCCACTCCCACATCCCCCCACTATTTTTAATATTCTTACATCTGGTAAATTAATATTTTCAGAGAAAATCATGTTTAATGTCTCTGTGGTTTTTCTCCAGGAATTCACTGAGCTGTTTTCCTGGATATTGATTGATCTTCAATTCCTGGACGCTCCAGACCAACCCTGGATGGTTGCCAGGTTACCCACAGCTCAGGGAACATGGCCATCTACGGTTAAATTTTAAATGGAAAACAATAGCAATGAGATCACCACCTCATACAATGAATCATAGAAACCCTACAGTGCAGAAGGAGGCCGTTTGAACCATCGAGTCTGCCAATCCCATCCAGGTTCTATTCCCATAACCCCACATGTTTACCCCACTAATCCCTCTAACCTAAGCATCCTAGGACACTAAGGGGCAGTTTAACATGGCCAAACAACCTGACCTGCACATTTTTGGACTGTGGGAGGAAACTGGAGCGCCCAGAAGAAATCCAAGCAGACACGGGGAGAACGTGCAAACTCCACCCAGACAGTGAGCCAAGCCAGGAATCAGACCCAGATCCCTGGAGCTGTGAGACAGCAGCGCTAACCACTGTGCTACCTTGCCATCCAATACTTAAGAATACCTCATACTTAAAGTGCCAACCCCGCCTCCTTGAAGCTAGTTGGTTGCCTGTCCAATATCCTGCCTCAAGTAAAACCAGAAGCGGGCAGGCTGTGGGTGGCTTTGGATCAGGATTCATACTTATAAATTTATACTCTCTTCCTGCCTGTTTAAATCAAGCCCATATTCTGATGTTAAAATACCCCGTAACTGTCTGCAGTGTTTTAGTTCAAGTGCATCAGTTGTTGGCACTGCATTCAGAACCAGATTACATGCAAAGATAGTTAAGAGAGCATCTAACAAGCAACATTCCCATTAAGCTGACTTAATGCTGCACTGCACTGGGAGGTACAGCACAACCTGTGTGCCATGATAACTAATGTGCGCGTAGCCAAGCCAAAAAATTAAAGCGATTAAAGATACTTGCCATTCACAATAATTGAAATTTGAATGGAACATAATGGATGTGGTATGATTCCAATTTTGCTCTATGTTCCTACCATACCCATTTGGAATGAGAAAATGGGAGGATTCATAGGCACAGCAATTCTAAAATAGCAAAAGATTTGTTGGGTGAGGGAGGGATGGTTTTTAATGTTAACAGTATGATTTTGGAAAGATATTAAGATTGATGCAGATTTATTTCATATTTTAGTTTGTAACAATGGAAAAAAAAAATTGGAGAATCAACTCCTAATTCTGTTTACAGTGTCAGATCTGAGTTTTTTTCCACCTCTTGGATTCAGCATGTCTGGGCATTCCTTTACAGAGTAAAAGCAGAAAATGCTGGAAAATCTCAGCTTATCTGACAGTATCTACGGACAGAGAATAGAGCTAACATTTCAAGTGTGCCCTGACGAAGGATTATCTAGGTCCAAAATGTTGATTCTGTTCTCTCTCCACAACTGCTGTCAGACCTACCCGAGGTTTTCCAGCACTTTCAGTTTTTGTTTCAGATTCCAGTGTCCTCAGTACTTTGCTTTTAACTCCTTTAAGTAGACTTTGTATGCCCTCTCAAAAAGCCAGAAAGGAAGCCATTGTGACTTTGCTTAGGGACATTATAGTGCTGCAGTAAAGGCAGAAGTCTGATTGGAGAGAGTCAAAAGGAAGATAGGCATAGATTTGGAAGGCAACCACATCTTTGAGGACTTTGGAGAAAGGGAGTTGAGAGATGGGGCAATAATTAGCAAGAACATAGGGCTGAAGAGTCATTCTTTTGAGGAGTGAATGAAAATGGCAGTTTTGGTAGAGAGGGAGAAGAGAGAATTATTTCCATGTCAACTGGCAAGCGAGCCTAGAAGGCACGTTAGATGGTCAGTTTAGTGGGGACGGGTTCATTGGAGCAGGAGTCAGAGTGGGGGTGGGGGGATGCATGAGGAGAAATTAGAGAGAAACTCGGGAGAGACAATGATTTGTAACTAGTGCGCGGAAAGAACGTGGAAGGTGATCTGATTTTGTGGTGAAAGAAGGAGCAGCTAAAAGGATGGTCTCAATCTTGGTAGCGAAGAAGACCATGAGCTCCTCACACATATTCTTGGAGATGGGTTTGGAGGAGCGGAGCTAAGGATTTAAAGAAATGATTGGCAGTGGACAAAAGAAGATTAATGATTCTGCGATAGTGGTAGGTTTGGACAGAAGAGAATGAGGCTTGATTACAGTTAATGTGGCTCAAATCAATGACTAAACCATTTATGCATCAGATAGCTCTCAATTGTCTGATCTTTGGATCACATGTCTCTGTCAATATTTGACAATGCAAGTTTATTCTGGAATCTGATGACTCTGGTCATTCAAACATATCAGGTGGGATATTATGGCCGCGCTCGTCCCAAAACCATAAAATCCCACTCAAGGTCAATGGATTTTTCCATTGTCCGCCCCTCAATTCCCATGGCAGGCAGAGCGATAAAATTCCAGCCTTCATGTTTGACATCCCTTGTGTTTGCCTTAGCAGCTCACAGCTGCTCACAGCCTGTCCACTCTCCTGATGGACTTCCTTTGACAAGCACCATACGTGACCTTAGAATAGTGATGGACAACCTAGGTGACTGAATGGATCTCACAAGTGGCCCTCCTTCATTTCAGTGGGCCGCAAGATTGAAATCAGGCTTGTTCATTAACCATGACCCTATTAAAGTACATTTAATACGCGCCAAATATTTCATAATAAGGATATAAAAAATGCTTAAGCATTCATAAATTAATAAAACTATCAATTTCAATTGATAAAAACAAAATAAATATTTGCGCTTCATTGGATGTAGAGGGAGTGCTTGGCTCTCACAATCAATGTTGTGTGCAATCAGCATGCACCTCACTTCACCTCACCTAGTTGTACATGCGTATCACTTCAGTCATACAGGTCGAGAAAAAAACTACACGGATGGAAACCAGAGGATTATAGCAACTCTGCATGTGTGCATTTTCTACAAAATGTCATCTGTGTCATGTCTGGCACCCTGACGGGCTGAATGTGCCACCGCCGCCAACCCCCCCCCCCCGACCCTCGCCGATTGATGATTGATGATTGCCCACCACTGCCTGAGAATGTTCGAATCCTATGAACAAATGAATCAAGAGCAGGAGTAGGCCACTCAGCCCCTCAAGCCTGCTCTGCCATTCAATTAGGTCATGGCTGATCTGATTGTGGCCCAGACTTCCACATTCAGCCTACCCCTGATCACCTTGTGCCTTAAAAATATTAAAAGATTCTGCCTCACAGCTCTCTAGGCAACAGAATTCAAAAGGTTCCCAATCCTCCAAGAGAGAAAAAAAACTTCTCATCTCTGCCTCTTGTTTTTAAGCCGTATTCCTGACTTCTAGTCCTTCCCACAAAGAGAATACAGTCCAATGTGTCCATGCCAGGATCATGATTGCACTGTCCAATTTAATACTGCATCCCAAATCTTTTTCCCTTGGACTTAAAAATTAGTCCTGTTCAAGTACATGTCCAAATTGCCTTCGAAATTTATCGTGCAATCTTTGATACACCACAATTTCAAGGACTGCATTCTAGTTTTTAACAATCCCTCGTGAATAAACTTTTCCTCATTTCCCCCAGTACCTTAGTCAATTATTTTAAATCTGTGATATCTGGCTAATGACACATTTGTCAAGCAGTGTCTCCCTACCTGCTCTACAAGCTCTTCTTAATTGTGACTTTCTCTATTCGGTCTCCCCTTAACGTTTTGTGCTCCGAAGAGAATGATCCCGGCTTCTCCAATCTCTCTGTGTAACTGAACTCACTCATCCCCAGGATTGTACTAATAAACCTCCTCTACACCCTCCTGACGTTGTTTGTTAAAATGTGGTGCGCAGAACTGTACACAAAACTCTGGATGACCAGTGATTTATAAAGCTTTAGTGTGACTTCCTCGGGCTTCAAGCCAGTATATATTGTTCCTGGCAGTACAATGTTTTTTGTCACAGTAAGTTTGTTGTTCAAGTACGTGGAACTCAATATTTAATGGTTTAGGTGGCACTAGTTGAAAGTAGGATGCCGGCGAGATGGGCAAAGCCTTACCACCATATGTGAAGATATTGGCACGCATTCCTGCCAGCCAATGAACACAACTGCCTCAGCCTCAAGTGGTGCCATGAGCCAAGCTGTGCCACCTGTTGGAAAGACTCCTGCAAATCAGTTCCAATATAAAGTCACACTGCCCTCAGGTGCTGTGTGTATGATTAACTAATGGCTAGCCATTCTACCATCAGCTCACAGATCAAACAAATGTATTGGTCAACATGCTTCCCCTTTTATCTGTTTCCCCACAAAATACTAAAGCGTTGTCCAATATCCTTGCACTGCTCCACCTCCTGAAGTATGAGAGATACTGATAGCTGGATGGGATGATCTTGAGGAGATGGCTGATGCAAAATCTGGAGGGAATCAGGAAACGCAATTTTTTTCATGCGTGGCACATGGGCGATGCTGCTTAGCCAGCATTTATTACCCATCACTAGTTGCCCTTGAGAGGGTGGTGGTGAGCTGCCTGCTTGAATTGCTGCAGTCCACGTGCTGTGGGTTGACCCACAATGGCCTGGCTAGCGGAGTAAAGTGAAAAATACTGTGGGAGCCCGGGAGCCTTGTTTAAATACATCAGCATGTCATTAGCGAGCATTGACTCTGGGAACTCCTCCTGCCCCCACTCCCCACCAAACACCCACCCCTCACTGTATATACAGCAGGCATGCTGGTATGACATCATGCCAGTGCCACTTGCAATAGCTCTTAAAAATGTGAACCTGGCGACCTCACCTCAGGAAGGGATATCGGAGGTGAGCACTCAGGCCACCAACCATGCTCCAGGATGAAAACTGCAAGCAGGCGCCAGAGGGGTTACAATGGACCCAGATAAGTTCAACTCAGGGCAGACAGCAAGGTGGGGGGTGGGGGGGGAGGGGATTTAGTATCACCATCTCAGGGGGAGGGGCCACTCACAGGCCTTATCTTTCCTTTATTTCGGGTGCCCCTTGGTTTAAAGGAATCTGGCGGCTGGAATGCAGGCAACAATTCCTGTGCCCTCCTTGCTAGGCAATGTGTCCACATCACTGCTGAGGGATTGCCCTTCCATAATGGGAGCTGGAAAGTTGGCGGGAGGAGGTGAATACTGAGGATCATCACTGGGAGCGACTGTAAGGTCCTCGGATGAGGTTTCATGAGAGACCAGGCTGCGAATTTCCACCAGTGGGACTCACACAGGTTATCTTACCGGGACTGACAATTTCAAAAAGTCTGGCAAGATTCCATCCATAACATGTTCAACCTGACGCCCTACAACTAGAGGGCATAGCCTCAAAATAAGGGGGAGCAGATTTAAGACCAAGTTGAGGAGGAAATTCTTCACCCTAAGAGTTGTGAATCTGTGAAATTCCTTACCCAGTGAAACAGCTGAGGCTTCCTCATTGAATGTTTTTAAGGCAAAGATAGATAGGTCTTCGAACAGTAAAGGAATTAAGGATAATGATGAGCAAGCAGGTAAGTGGAGCTGAGTCCACAAAAAGATCAACCATGATCTTATTGAATGACAGGCAGGCTCAAGGGGCCTGATGGCTTACTCCTGCTCCTAGTTCTTATGTTATCTGTGTGACAGGAAGTGAGCACACATCTCTTGCAATAGTTTGATGTGTGAGGCACTTGGAATAAGTGCGTGTAGAATTCAATTCCCCAGGAAGCAATGAATTTATTCAAGGCACAGTTAGATTTTTGAGTGACAAGTGACTAAAGGATTAAGGGGGGCAGACGAGGAAATGAAGTTGGATACAGTCAGATCAGTCGTGATCCTATCGAATGGTGGAGCTGGCTCAAAGGCCTCTGTTGCCCACTTCTCCTAAGTTCTGTGTTCTACAACTATGAACTGCACTTCAACTAAATTACCATTTTCAGGAGAAAAAAATTAATGGAAAACAATATTGTTTCACAGCTGTCTCAAGTATTATAATCTTGTTCGTTACATATAGCATTAAATGGTACACGATAGCATAATGGTTGCATTACTTCTTGGATAATTAGAGAGGGTCACATTTAGACCAGCATCTGGCACTATTAATGATGAGGAAGCAGTTTGATCCACTTCTTATTCTGCAACAGCTCCTACCATCTCTGCAAACCAAAAATAGTAAACCCAACTGTCGATGTAAGGAGAGATTTTCCTGGGTCAGCACCTCAACACACTGGATCAAATTGGAATGTCAAAAATTTGGGAAGGGAGAAGGTAAACTTGTAAAGGAAAGTTTGGCAGATTCACTATAGGCATGTGTTCGCAGCAACCTTACATTTACTGTTCCCAATGCACCTGACAAACATAGAGAAATAGCTCCTGTAGTGAATTATTCAGCCTGTGCAAATGATATGACATTTCAAAATGGAGTGCTACCTATTATTTAAACATTTTCTTCTGTTCAAATGACTTTTATCGCAAACATTTCCATTTAACTGATGTAGTTGTCACTTAAGTGGAACACCAGATGTAAATCGATACGCACAAAAGCAAAACCCAATGGATGCTGGCAATCAGAAATAAGAAGAAACAATGCAAGAAATACTTAACAGGTCAGGAAGTAGCTGTGGAGAGAGAAACAGAGTTAACATTTCAAGTTGATGATCTCCAAAGGTCAATTGATCTGAAACCTTAACTCAGTTGCTCACTCCACAGATTCTGATGACCCGTTGAGTGTGTACGCCAGTGTGATATTGCATTCATACAACAAGGAACGTAACTGAGCAGAAGATGTTCTCTTTCAGGTCTCACATGAATTATAGTTGACTTCACTCAGAATACCTGCCAGATGCAGTATTTTTAATGTATAAATTAGTTCAAAATGAATATCCATCTCATTGTCCTGTAACTTGAACTCAATGTTGCAAAAATAATTAATTCAGTTGCAATGCATCACTTCTATAATCCCGGTGAATTTCTCTATTTTCAACCTCAATTTTAATGTGTTTCATTAGTAAATCTAACAGTGTTTTTGTGAATAGAATTGCTACACACTGGTATATTTGTGGTGTCTGACAGCTTTGACAAGAATAACACAGTCTGTGTTGTCTTGGAAGTACACTCCTCAATCTCTGGGATTTTGTTTTATTCTTACTCTATGCTTCATTCTGTCCTTGGTGTAAGAGATGAGTTTTTTTCACATCTACTATATCGAGTTTCTCCTCTGCAAGATAAATGAACAGTCATTCAATAGTATCAGCATTTTTAATATTTAATATTTAATCCTCAGGCAAAGACGAACATTCTGGAATTACTGTTTTTGCTGTACCCAGGTTCTGCCAAATTCGTTCATCAAAAGTTACAAAGTTTGCCTCTTGTTTGTGATATATCTCATTTAGTGTGAATAATTATGCCTTACTGCTGAGCCCCAATTTTAATCGGGAGGTCAGAGTGGGTGCCATGCCCCCGTGGCACTGTCAGTGTGGACGCCAGGCAGTCAGGAGACATAGTCCTCATGATCTCCTTCAGAAATGGGCAGTCCTCCCCATGACCCATGCATGTGTTTACAAAATAAGGTTACACCTTTTGTTGCATTTTTTGGTGAATAACTTGGAAATGTCTATTGGTTGCAGAGGAAACTTGAAGAGCTATTCCTCCACAATGCCCCCAATCCCACCCACCCCAAACCACTGCTTTATTGATGTGTCCCTGGAGTGTGTCTCTTAGTGGAAGAAAACAAGGACAAGATCCAAGGTACCATAATATTATCCTCTATCTACAAGGCACAGGTCAGATGTGTGATGGAATATTCCCCACTTACAGCTGCAACAACACTCAAGAAGCTTGACGCCATTCAGAACAATGCAGCCTGCTTTAGTGCCACCATATCCACTCCCTCCACCACCAACACTCAGTCGCAGCAACGTGTACTATCTACAAGATGCACTGCAGCAATTCACCAAAGATCCTTAGACATCACCTTACAAACCCATAACCACTTCCATCTAGAAGGACAAGGGCAACAGATTCATGGGAACACCACCATCTGCATGCTCACCTCCAAGTTATGCATCATCCTGACTTGGGAATATATCGCTATTCCTTCACAATCGCTGGGTCAAAATTCAGGAAGTCCCTTCCTGACAGCATTGTGGTTCAACCCACAGCACATGGGCTACAGTATTTCAAGAATACAGCTCATCAAGAATGCTTCTCAAGGGCAACTAGGAATGGCCAGCCAGTGACACCCATGTCCCATGATTGAATGAAAAGAAACCCCAACTATCAACCTCCTAGGACTACTGTTGACAATAAACTGATCTGAACAAGCCATATAAATGCTTTGGCAACAAGAGCAGGTCAGAGGCTAGGAATCCTGTGATGATTAACTTACATCCTAACATCCCAAAGTCTGTCTGCCATCTATAAGTTAAAAGTCAGAGTGCGATGGAATACTCCCCATTTGCCTATATGTGTGCATCACCAACAACATTCAAGAAGTCTGCCACCATCCGGAACAAAGCAGCCCACTTAATTGGCACCTCATCCACAAATATTCACTCCGTCCACCACCAATGCACAGTAGCAGCAGTGTGCACTATCTACAAAATGCATTGAAGAAACTCAGCAAGGTTCCTTGGACAGCACCTTCCAAACCCATGACTGTTACCATCTAGAAGGGCAAGGGCAGCAGATAAACATGAATCATACCACCTAGAAGTTCCCCTCTAAGCCACCTATCATTCCGACTTGGAACCATATCGCCATTTCTTCATTATCGCTGGGTCAAAATCATGTGACTCCCTCCTTATCAGCACTGTGGGTGTACCTACACCACTGGGATGGTAGCAGTTCAAGAAGGCAGGTTACTACCAGGGCAATTAAGGATGGGTAATCAATGCTGGCCTAGCCAGCAACAAACATATATTATTAATTCATTAGAAAAAATCCCCTCCAGCCCCACAATGTTGAGATCTCTCTACTCCTCTAACTCCAGGCGCTTGAACATCCCTGAATGTAGTTCCTGCACATGAGTGGCCACAGCTCATAAAGTCCCTCCCAAAACATTTCTACCTCTCTATCTCATTTCTCTCCTCTAAGCCAGTCCTCAAAACCTTTTGGACATCTGCCCAAACATGTGGCTCAATGTTACATTTTGTTTTATAATGCCTCTATAAAGCACCTTCCAACATGTTAAAGGCACTGTTTACATATTAGCTTTCCTGGATTCCTCCACGAAAAGGAAATAACTTCCATCCTCCCAAATAAATCCTTCATCATTTTAACAAATGTATTTTATTTCCCTGAAACTGGCTGGTGTTGCACACTCCTGCAACTTTTTGTTTCTGTTGAAGATGCACTTTTGAATTTTTAGTTGCAAATAACTTAGAACCGAAGAATGAAAACTCAGAACTTTTAGTGTCAAAAACACCATCTTGTATCCTTAATCTCCAAATTAATTTTATTGACTAATCAAGTATGCTAGAATTTTTTGACTGTTCTAGTTTCAATCACCTACAGCTGGCTCTGATGGCCTTCAAGTCATAACTTATTCACCACATTACTATTTCCTGAAAATCTTTTCTAATATATAATATATATTTGGAGTAAAGCGATCAAAGCTCCGTGCCATTCTCCAATCCTGACCCCAGTATTGATTAGTACAACATAATTTGTTCTGACTTGTAACTCAACATCCTCCAGAAGAACATTGGAACCAAGTTTGCCTTGTGAAGTAGTTCACATGGATCAAATGTTCACTTCAAAATCCTGTTCCTTTATAGTTCCCACCAATACAGACTGAGAATATCACCCTTTCATCTTTTGTTCTTTCATGTTATTCAAACCTAAAATTTTAATGGTGTCTCCCTTTTGTGGAGGCGGCTGTTGATTTCTGCAATTGGCCTTTGCCTAGTTCCACAATTTCCACTGCCTTATCTCAAAATAGGATCCTTTTATGTTACCATACAACTTATAAAGTTAGTACCTTTCTCCTTCTTCTGCAGAGGAACTGCATTTGCCATCTTCCGATCCTCAACATATCTCTGCTATTTAAGGAGTTCTCATTTAGCACCGTCATTTTTCCCATCCAATTTTTTTGTGGATTTTAAGATATATCCTGTTAGGTGTGACATAATGATGTGTTTCTGTATGGGTTTTGGCTGGATAAGCATGTCTGTAAATTCATTTAAAGGGATTTATTTGCATTGTTTTCCCTGGGCAATAATGGACCAGTAATGGCCTCACAGTGGCCTTGGTAGCTTGCTACTCATTTAGCACCAGTGATGCAACCAGTTCTATTTTGAAAGAAATCTGCTGTCATGTGTCCAGAACATCTGCCTGTTTCAGATGCTCTGCATCATTTAATATGGATTATAATGTAAAGAAGAACCCGATGGCTATTTTATGTTGGAACTAGTCAATTTTTATGCTGTGCACAGTCCAATCAATTCTACAGCCAATGGGTACCAATAAACCAGCAAAAGGTAAGTGTTGAATTATTTTTGTGAGGTCTGCTGAGGGATTGCAACATGTTATCATTAGAAGGGAAGTGTGTCACATGATCCAGTTTTAGTTGCGCTTTTACTTTTCAGCAGGGGACACACACAGCTCTCCAGCCCTGATATTTTCAAGCTTTATTTGGTAAATGTTAATGTTCCCCTGTGCCTAGTTTCAATAAATAAACCCACCATCAAATTGTATAATCTCTAATGAGGGATTCGTGCCTTTAAATCATTCTGACACATTCAGATTAGCTCTGTTGGGTAACATGAGTGAACAGGGCATGGGCCAGATGATAGCAATCAAAGAAAAGTCAAATAAAAAAACAAAATAAAACAAAAGCCATCATAAAAAACAGACCAGAGAAGTTTGTGATAATCACAGCTGGACGTTCAGAAAAATGCATGGCTACAGTGACACTCATCCCAGGTGCTATAGAAGAAGAAAGATCAAAGAGATATTGTCAAAATGTCCACAGAATTCCCGACTGAATTGGGATACAACTGACTTACCATCCAAGTTCAACTTTTCTCTGACACACAATCACCTCTCTTTCTCACGCATACACTCATCTCTCTCTCTCACTTATTGTTCTCTTACACTTACCTCCCTCTCTCATCTCTCTCACACTGAGACTTCCACCTCGCTCTCTGTCACACACTCTTACCTCTCACTCTCACCCCCCTCTCTCCTGTCTTATGAATACTCTAACCTCTCTCTCACTTCTCTCTCTCTTACACATACACAGACTCTCACCTCCCTCTCTCTCTCTCACACACACGTACCCTATAGGCCAGAATTTTACCATTGGCCTCAGGTGGGATTTTACGAGCCTTGCCTGAGCAAGGTCAGAAAATCAGGCCCACATTCTCAGCTCTGTCAGACTCATCTCTCTCACACACACACAATCACCTCATCCTCACAACCCAACACACACATTCATACGTGCACCTCTCTCTTCATTCCTGTGAGTCTATCTTGCCTCCTGCCCTGGTCTCTCTGCCCAACCTCTCCTAGCCTGGCCTCTTCCAGCCTAACCCCTGCCACCCTGGCCTCTCCTGGCCCAACTCCCCCCCCCTCCGCAGCCTGGCCTCTCCTGGCCCAATTCCCCTCCCCAGCCTAGCCTCTCCAGGTCCAACCCCCTCCCAGCCTGGCCTCTTCCAGCCCAAATCCTCCTGCCCTGGCTGCTTTCACCTAACCCCTCATGCCTTGGCCTCTCCCACCCCATGGCTGTGACCTCTCAGACTCCACTGCCCACCCTGCTGCTCCACCTGTTGTCCAGCCACCTTTGGTTTCCCTCTTGCTGTGACCTTCAGGATTGACCTTGCCACTATTTCCAGCTTCTCCAAACAGTGACCTGCTGACTAGTCCACCTATCAGCAGCCAGTGCTGTGTGAAAACCACCTTCAATTGAACAAGCTGGATCTACTAAGGAACCCCTGGTTGAGTCATGTGGTTTTTGTGGAACTGAATTTAGGAAATGCTGCTTTAAGGATTGCGGCATGACATCACTAGAAAACAAGAATGTCATGTGATCCAGTTTTGGTTTCAATTTTGCTTTTCAGTGGAGTGACACACACACAAACACACAGTTGGGCAGTTCTGATGACTTTAAGCCTCCATTTAAATGTTCCCATGTGCCTGGTCTCAATAAATGAACTCATGCATGTTGGCATAGCCCTTATCAACAATTGATGCCTTTATATAATTATAACACAAGGTCCAGAGGAGATAGCCTCCTTTTTTTATTTATTAGCATCACAAGTAGGCTTACATTAACACTGCAATTAAGTTACTGTGAAAATCCCCTAGTCGCCACGCTCCGGCACCTGTTCAGGTACACTGAGGGAAAATTTAGCATGGGCAATGCACCCAACCAGCACATCTTTTCAGCTGTGGAAGGAAACCAGAGTACCCAGAGGAAACCGACTCAGAGGCGGGGAGAACGTGCAGACTCCACACAGACAGTGACCCAATCTGGGAAACGAACCTGGATCCCTGGCCTTGTGAGGTCGCAGTGCGAACCACTGTACCGCCAAGGGCCTGTAGGGCCGACAACATAATCTAGGCTGTGTTAAAATACCAGACAGATGAATGTCACATGAATGCATTAAAGATTAATCCACCAATAGCACCAATCATAATTAGGAGAGATCTTTTCTGACATTTAGCAGTAAGAAAAACAACTCCCGCTACGTGAAGGAATTCAGCTTGTACACAGTTCAGTGACTTGTGAAGCAACTCACGGGCTTTGAACAGCTAACTTTTAAGTAGGAGACGAAATGTTATGCATTAAAAAAAACCGTCCTTGCTTTAGGCAAGTAGTTATCTTGAAGACATCTGACTCTTATTAGAATATCTCAGCAACATATTGTAAAACACTCTAAAGGAATAACAGTGCTCCCCTGGAGGATGTCTCATCACCATGAAGGAAAGTGGCATTGCACAATTCTACTTAATGAGACACCAGGTGTAGATAGATGAAGGGGGCGCGTAAACATCAAAACAACCCATCACAATATAAGAATCCACTGGATTTGGAGGATCTTGCAGTAGCAAGAAAGGCAGTCCAACAGCTGTGTTGTCTCTCAGGCTAACTTGTCCAGCTTCAATACATTAATGACTCAACACCAACTCTACTGGACAGGACATCTTGTTTGCCTGACACCAGACTCCCAAACTAATTGCTCTACTCAGAGATCAGTCACAGCAGGTGACTTCCAGGAGGTTAGTGAAATGCTTCAGGGATGTCCTGCAAGCACCTCTGAAGAGGTCAAACATACCTGCCAACTTGTGGGAAAGTCTAGCCTATGGCCCACAAAAATGGAGGAGGCTTGTTCAGGAGGCACTGACCACAGAGAGATGCTGGCTGGAATTCTCCGATGATGTACCGCCCTGCCGTCGCCGCCAGAGAGAATTTGACGCTCAGCCAAAACTTCATTCACTGCAGCGGGTCTGGAGAATCTCAGCTGTGGGTGAGGTGGGAGAATTCCAGCCATTGTCAGGAACTGCAGAGGCAAAGTTGAGGCATTGGAGTGAGTGCATAAATGTCCAAATAACCCATCCACCCAACTCTTCAAGCATCACTTGCCCCACATATGGCGTAGGCTGCATATTGAGCGTCGAACTTAGCCATTTCAGAGCCCATTGAACCAGAGTGAAAGTCACAAACGATCCTAATGGATTACCTAAGTAAAAGATTAGATTCCAAAACACTATGGACATGATTTTGGACTCAGTCAAGCTGCTGGTGCTTGGCATTTGCCAGTAACAGGAGGAGATCTCTGATTGTTATGTCAATCAGCTGTTCCAGCTTACTCGATGCACATTTCACAAACTTGGTCTTCATATATCTCTCAGCTGCACACATGTTTATCAGCATTTAGGATCCCTATACTCGTGCTTGTTAAAGGACCAGCCGCGCAACTTGCAGATAAGGTGCTCTTGATTCATTTTGACTGTGGGATGTTTTTGTGGCTCACAGGACACACCCACACATGTGCCCTGCACCAAATGGGATATGCCAAAAGAGACCATTAGCAAGTGGCTTGCCAAGGCATCAAGCATCTTTGTTAAGCTTCTGATGCCAAGTTGGTGATGAAGAAGACCAGATGTCAACCTTTACTCAGTTTTGAATTTATTCACAAAGTGAGACGTTGCGCATGTATAGTTCCTAACCCTACAGCCCACCACCAGTTTCAATATATGTCCCTTTATACACTTTTGAGTATAATCAAGTAAGAAGTCTCACAACACCAGGTGAATGTCCAAAAGGTTTATCTGAAATCACGAGCTTTCGGAGTGCTGCTCTTTCATCAAGTGAGTTGGGAGCAGTGCCCTGAAAGTTTGTGATTCCAAATAAACCAATTGGACTCACAACCTGGTGTTGTGAGGCTTCTTACTGTGCCCACCCGAGTCAAACGCTGGCATCTTCACATCACAAGTATAGACAAAGGTGCAAAGGAGAACTGACCTGATAAAGTAGCAGTGCTCTGAAAAGCTCGTGATTCCAAATCAACCTGTTGGACTTTAACTTGGTGTTGTGAGACTTCTTACTTGATTATACTCAAAATAGTATAAAGGGACATATATTGACATTGGTGGAGGGCTGCAGGGTTAGGAACTATACATTTCTGATGTCTCACTTTGTGAATACATTCAACAACAGATTTAAAGTGGGGCACTGAAAGTAAAACAAAAGTTAGTAAGAAAACTCATCAAATTAGAATAACATTTCTGGGTTTGATGATGTGCCCCTACATCTCCCAGCAATTGGGATAGGTCTCAAGCATACTGGCAGACACCATATGCCCCTTCCCAAAAGGCATGCAGGTACAGACATAAATGTCTTTTTATTACTCATTTAAATACTCATAAAAGTAAACAAATGGATAAATTCTATAACCAACTCATCGACAGCTCCTTACGGCAATTGAGGATGAGTAATAAATGCTGGCCCAGCCAGTGATCTCATATCCCATAAAATATGTTTTAAACAACATCTTTACTCAAGCAATCTCTCTGTTTCCAATTGGAACCTTTTGACTAGTTGTTTATGTATTGTTAAAAATAGGGATTATATGGCAAATAAACATAATCAAATTCAGCTTCAGATAAGGTTGCAATAGTCTCCAGTCATGGCACTAAATCCATTGCTTTATTTAAATAGAATCATAGAATCATAAAATCCTACAACGAAGAAAGAGGCCATTCGGTGCATCAAGAATAGCCCACCCAACCAGTCAATTGTAAAGTCTCACTCTATTATCAGTCAGAAACTTAGTCAGTGCACCATCTGGTCCCTCCCATTTCTCCATCACTTAATCTACAATCACCCTTTTGTCCTTTCCTGTGTAGTAATGGAGAAGTACTAAAACTGGTTGTCATGTTTAAAATGAGAATATTTCTGTCTTTGACCCACATCTTAAGTTTCATAACAACCTCACTTTTGTCACACCTCAATGGAAGGCTTACCAGAGGATGTGATGACGTTCTTCGATACCTTCTAAATGTTTCACAATTTGCACTAATCTCTTTAATGAGCTTTGTATGTTTCATATCAGCCACACCTGCAAGATTTAGCAGAATATTTAATCCTTTGGAAAGATGGGTGAGCAAATTGTCTGTACAGCTTTAACACGTTTTTCTTTCCCTCTCTCTGATTCTAATCTGATGCTATTAATACTTCTCTAACATTCTGATGAGAAAGAATAAGTCTTGCTAAGGGGATACAATAATGCCTTGATTGAAGAAACTGCAGATCCATTGATTTGCCAAAAACAATTACTTTATCATGCTCCATGTCCAGTTTCATTTGAGCCTTTTTCAAGAAAGGCTTACTTAACAGCAAAGGTATCTCATTTGACAATTGCATCAGTATTGATAACAAGGCTTACTAAAGCTACATTGTGTGGAATCACTACTTTTTATTGACCTTAATATGTTGTCATCTCTGAAACTAAAGCAAATAGAAATTTCATTATCCCTGGCATTACATTGACCCTCACTACTGATGAATCTAGATACCATTTTAGCCAATTTATTTCACGCAGATGAGGTGCAACCACTGTCAAACACCACACAGTTAAATTAACCTGTCAATGATGCATCATCATTAGACTAAAGATTCTTGTGGATAAGTGCAATTCCTTCCAACTGATAAAAGAGAATACTGCAGATGCTAGTATCTGAAACAAAAATAAAAAAAGATGGAAAATCTCGTCCGAGATCTGATGAAAGGTCATCCAGACTCAAAACATTGGCTCTATTCTCTCTCCATAGATGCTGTCAGACCTGCTGAGATTTTGCAGCATTTTCTGTTTTCCTTCTAACTGACGATTACCATTGTCTTTAGTCTCTGAATGCATTGGGTCATCCAACACTTCGAGAACCCTGCTGTCCCAGTTTGAATGTTTCATCACGTAATGATATTTTGACTCACACCTGAAGTCCTGTTCCCCAGGCATTTCTGGGTTATTTCATCTCCTGTTGCTGCACTAATCCTGTCATCCGCTCTGGCATCCAGATCTATTAAAAGCCCTTGCATCTTTATTCCTTCTGTCAATAACTTTTCCTTTGTAGTGGTGCCTCTGTCCAATATCCGGATGATCTCCAAATGCCACAGTCATGGATTCCAGAATCCCCCATTTGTGCCATCAAGGATGTTGGAACGGACAGTTTCACAAGTTTTTTTTTAAAAGGCAGCAAGCATCTGTTCCAAAAGGGAATTTCTTTCTGAGATCTGAACCACAATTAAGTCCAGCAGCCTGTCCATATGCAACTTCATAACACAATCCAGTAATTTAAACATGAGCTCTGAACAAGGAATCTCCAAATAGGATTTCTGCAATGTACATTCCATTAAAGTTCATGATATAACTCTCAATTAAATCAATGTCCGTCTTTCGAACTCTATTCAATTCTGACCATTTCTAGATAATATTTCCAGTAAACGTCATCCATGAATCCATAATAGAGGAGCCAAACTTTCCTAAATATCCAATTGATAGAAAATATTTTGTTTCAGATATCAATTTGTTAGGAAGTGTCAATACAAGGTCATGTACTGTTTCGCTCTTCGGTAAGGATGAAATCTGTGTCCACACTACTACTTCATTCTCCCACTGATCATAAGTTTCAGTCTCTGAGTACATCAAGATGTAATTATAGCCTAACAATTTCCATTTGTTTCCAGGTATAATTTACAAAAGCTAATTGGATTGGAATCTTTTATCTTAAAAAATGTTCTTAGTTCCCAAACTTCACCTTTAGGCAACAATACTCTGCTACCTTGTTAAGCTTCTTTTAGGCAGTTGGTTGTGCTGTCCAATCATATCAAACAGTAGACATTTTGTTTTTGGTACTGCGAACATAGGCTGGTTGAGTACAGTCTGCACTCTGCCTATTACAAACAATCCAAAAAACATTTGCGTGATTTAAACAGCTAATCATTGGGATGTGTGGCCTACGTTAGATGAAATTCCATGATTGGGCAGCAGTTACCAAACATCCCTGAGTGTGTGAATAGCTACACTAACTAAATTTAAGATAATAAATTGTGCTCATAATATGATTCACATATACTTGCTAGGAACAACACATATTTATACATAGGGTTCTGCTCTCTGCAAACAAAAATAGTATGTTTATAATATGCACCTTTTTGGAATTACCTGGTAGCTGGGGGAACTTATAACTTCCCATTGCTTCCTCCATTGCAACACCTTAGGCCAACCTGTTGACTTGCCAAAAAATCTACGCCCTTTCTCCTGTAGCTTAAATAAGATCATTTGAGATTTGATATTCTTGCATTTGTCCTGATGAGTGCAAGATGAAAAACTTCAGCAACATGTGTGTCTTTTCAGCAATATTCAAGTTCTGTACTACTAAGCAACTATAGGCTACATAATTGTAATAGTTCATCTTCTGACACGTAAATACAAACTGAAGAATCATTGCATTTGAAAAGAAATTACTTCCCTGTACTCCCCACCAGGAAGATGTATATGTTTCTTGGCACAAAGTGTGTCAAGATGTCGTTAAGGTATGGCGAGTACTAAATTGCATTCTTTGTCACTGTGTCTCATATCAATTACAGCAATCCAAGAAACTGGGATGCAAGTGAAAATTCACTGGAGTCAGCACGTAAATTACATATTCATGAATTTGTTCCCAAATATAAAACCTTAATAGTTTTGTAATGGATGATCCGAGACAAACTGATGGGAAGGAAGCGCTACTTTAAAAATATAGTCTAATTTTTTTTCCATCCCTTCTGAGCCAATGAAAGATAAATCTTTGAAGGAACCTTGAATTTGTGACAAAATGTTTGGCAATTGATTTTTCATTTGGCTGAACGAGCTTTATCATTTTGATGACAATAAAATCACATATGCATTACATGATGGATTTTAACATAATTTGATTAACTATGTTATGCATTTGTAAACTAAGATTTTTTTTAAATCAAGCACATCTTCACATGCATGCCACCTCTTTAATACTGCGATAGTATGAATTAAGGTGAAACAGAAAACCAATTCAAGTATCTGTTGCAATATCCTGCCACAGCTTCTAGTATCAACCCATCTTGATCGATTTATTTTTCAGGACTAAAAGCATAATCTGGAGAAATCTTTAACTCCCCGGAGTCCAACGCAGTTCACTTAGGGTCAAGTATTCACTGACCTTCGCAATGATTGGCTCGAATGGTGCAGCAGATAATGGATATCAGAGAAGGCACTGCTGTTTGGATCCAATGTGCAAATGAAAGAACGAAAAGGTGGAATGGTCACTCAACACTGTTGCCCTTGGGGTCAAATACAGTGTTACATCTCATCTAACAAATGATTCACTCGATCCAGATCACATGATGTGGAGAAGATAAAATCATTCTACTCAATTCACTAGAAAGCAATGAAGGAGACTGCAAATTATCAGTTAACAGAAGAACATGCTTTATATATAGAGTGCTAAAAATGAAGAAGGCTGAAATAAAATTGGTTGAACACACTAGTCAAAAGAGAAGCAAAGGTCTGTGTGTAAGATCAGCAACAGGATAAATGATAATCGGTTCTGAAAAAAGTATCATGAATCATGAAAGATAAAGGGCAAGATTTTCCAGCCGAGCTCGATAAGCAGAAAATCCCACCCTAGGTTAACGGACCTTTGCATGGTCTGCCCTCAGCCCGCTATGATTCTCCTGGGGACAGGATAGGAAAATTCCAGTGTAAGGAATTAAACTAAAAGGCAGAAGTTAAAATAAGGTAATTTGTATGAGTCCACCCATAAAAGACAGAAAGGAAGAAGGGGTGGACAAAAATCTCTTCATAGATTTCATAGGGAAACCACAAAATGGAAAGAGGTAAAATTGAGAAAAATTAAAAGAAATAGCAATTATAACTAGCGTTTATATTGAGCCTCTAATGTAACAAAAAATTTCCAAGAATTATCAAACAAAATTTGACACCAAAAATTTATGAGGACAGGCAATCTGAAGCCTGGTCAAAGAGATAGATTTTAAGTGGTATCTTAAAGTAGCAGAGAGGGAGGTAGGGTTGCGGAGAGTTTTAGGCTGTGGGAATTTCAGAATTTAGGGCCTGTTGAAGGAACAGTTGGCAAAAGCAGAGAGATGTAAATCAGCAAAAGATTTAAATTGGAGGAATGTAAAGATTTTGGAGAGACAGAAATATAGAGAGCTGAGGTTGTGAAGGGATTTAAAAACAAAGATGAGAATCTAAGATTGAAAGATCGTGGAAGCTTGGAGTCAATGTAAGTCAGCGGGCACAGAGGTAATAGGGCGATTAGGACATGGTGCAAGTAAGGGCTTCATCAGCAAGATTTGAAATGAGCTCGCATTTACAACTTTCTATTCAATGAAACAAATAACAATGTGGGCTGTCCTCCAGGAGAGTATTAGAATATTCATGTCCGAGGTTACAAAGGCATACCTGAGTGCTTCAGCAATAGATGAGCTGAAGCAGGTGTTGAGAGACAGGTGATGTTACAGAGGAGGGAGTAAGTGATGTTCGTTGATGGAAAAGATTATAATGTTTGAAAATCAGCTCAATGAAATGATAGGAGATTAAGATTGTGAACAGTTTGATTCAGCCTCAGACAATGGCCAGGCAAAAGGATGAAATTGGCAGCCAGGAAACGGAGTTTGTGGCTTTGACCTTCTTAGTATTTAATTGGAAGAAATTTCTGTTCATCCAATACTGGATGCTAGGCAAGCAGCATGACAACTTAGAGGCAGTGTGTGGGTTGAAAGATGTGATAGTGAGGCAGTGCTGCATGCCATCAGTGAGAAACCTGCCATTGCAGCCTCGATTTTAATTCTGTGCAAGCGAACGTGTTTTGAGTAGCTTAAAATCTCACCCAGTGATTGGATTTTCCCACACTCACACAGCGTGTTTTATGACAGCGGAGGCAGCTTGCCATTGGCCGGAGGCAGGATCCTCATAATATGAATCGTATTATGAGCACAATTTATTATCTTAAATTGGTTGTTAATGTAGCTATTCACACACTCAGGAATGTTCGGTAACTGCTGCCCAATCATGGAATTTCAGCACTGTCACTGAGGTTTCCCATTGTACGCACACACACTTGCTAGGGAATCTGTGGTAGGGTTTTGTGGGACTAGAAGATCCCATAGATAGGAATGACCAGAAAATCCCTCCTTGTGTTTCAGAATAAGACTAGTGAGTGGTAGTACGTAAATGAGCAATCAGAAGGTTGTTTCTCATGGAATGTGTTATGCAACCTAATGACGAAACCAGCAGGTGCAACCCTAATATTAATATAACTCTAATATTAATATAACTCTAAAGAACTTTGGGACAGCCTGAGGTTAAGAAAATTGCTGTATAAATGCAAGTTTTCTTATATTTTAAGTACAATATTCCAATAATCCTCTTCATCTTGATGAAAGAAAGTATCTGAAAGTCATATATGTTTTCAAATAATTAAACAAATAGCAGAATAACTTGTCCTTCTGTATTATAGATGGAATTTATGGATCAGGAAAGTATTGATTAGGAGAATTATTTTATTTGTTTGTTCAACACACTATTTGCTAGCGCACTAGCAACTGCATTAGTTACTTAATCAAAAAGTTACTAAATTTGTCTTCTCAATTTAATTGTTCCTTAATCAATAATGCTAATGTGTGCAACATAAGTGACTCTATAAGCCTCTGAAGGGCAACTGTTTGATAGGACATAGTAAGCAGCTTTTTAGAGGCAACTGTCCTTGTAGAGTTTACAAGGTTGTCTGCATGAGTTTCCTCTGGTTGCCCCAGTTTCCTCCCACACTCCAAAAATGTGCAGATTAGGTGGATTGGCCATGCTAACTTGTCCCTTAGTGTCCCAAAATGTGCAGGTTAAGTGGACTAGCCATGGTAAATGCGTGGGGATGGGGCAGGTGGGTGGGTGGGGCTGGATAAGTTGCTCATTTGGAGAATTGGTGCTGACTCAATGGGTCAAAGGCATTGTCAGGATTCTATGGTTCTAACTAAGAATTGTGCCATTAATTAAGTGGAGCATGCTGAGCAGCACTGCTAATTGTTACACCCAAAGGAAAAACATTGTTGTAATAATAATATTGCAGTTGGTAAATCCATAAATGACATAAGGACCTTTAATCCAAGGATATCAACTGGATCTCTAATCCTTCTGCCTTAGTTCCACATCAGAGAATTGGCTGAAGATTTATCCTCCACCTCTAAGGATTATTAAGTGCCTAAGGTTTCTGTTTGCCTCCAAACCAAATTATATTACCTATTAGGGTTGTCAACTATGATTAAGTATATTCCTGGAGGTTTCATCACATGACTTGCTCCCACACTTCAGCCATTAGTCGACCAACACATTTATCCCAGTGATGCACTGCTTTCCTTCACCAATTGGAAAGCAACAAGACTCATTACCCAATTGGACAATGTTTGATTGTCAGCCAAACAGCCTTTTTATTTCCATTTTCAACATTTTTATATCTGATAAAGAGAAATGTTCAAAGAAAATGACAAGGGAAAAAAAACATTTTTTAACGCCTCAATGCTCTTTTCTGGGGTTGCACACAGCAGTGTCCTGGAGATTGATGTACAATTCCTGGAGACTCAAGGCCACTCCTGGAGGGCTGGTAACCCTATTGCCTATTCTAAAATATGTTGACAGTTGTACAAAATAACTTAGCTATCCAGGCCACAACACACTAAGGAAGGAGGTGCCATGCATCTTGTAAATTAACGCTCCTTCAGGACTTGTTGAGTACTTCAAATGCAGCTGTATTGTTTTCTAAGCTAAAATAAAATAAAGTATGCAAGGTTGAACAATATTGGTGCATTTAACAGGAAAAGCAATATAGATATTACGTAAAAGGGCTTGTAGTCATAAAATTTAATAAAAAACAATATTAATGTAAACCTGCCAATGTCTCTGTTCCTGGCCTCAGCCCAACAATCATTCCATTCTCAATCTCAGCCTGAGGAGTACTTCCATTCTTGGACTTAGTTTTAGGAACAGTTCCATTCTCATGCTCAAACTCGGGTATTCTCTGTTGTTTATTGCAATCCACCTATCTTTGCTATTCCATTTTGTCTGGTGTAAGAAAACTGACTGAATCTATTCTGCTTTTGCTCATTTTGCCAGATTGCTCTGCTCTCTTGCATTCATGCCAAACGATTTTGTTCCATTACTTAATGAACTGCTCCACTCCCCAATTCGTTACCCAGACTAATTGTGAGCTATGTTATGAAGATACCCCCATTATGTAACAGATATGGGTGATATATGCAAATTGACTCATCATCTACTAATATTGCATTCCATATAATTCTGCTAACTCTTGACAATCTATAGATATTACAGCTGATATTTATTAAATGAATGTGCATTTATTACAATAAGCTTAGTTTGCTGTGTGTTGTTTGAGGGAGAACATGTAACAAGCAAATAGGAATTATTACAGCAATAAATCATTCAGTGGATTCAGATTACTTAATCATAATCATAAATTTGAAGCTGTCACCTATAAACACCAGAGTGGAGAGGTAAACTGCAGGTGGGACAAAGAAAGGGAGAAGGTGGCAGGAACAGGCAGGGAAGGAGAAGAAAAGAGAGAATGAGAGAAGAATAAAGCAGGAGCAAGCAAAACGAACTGAGGACAAAGGCAAGGGAAAAAGAATGGGAGATATAGAAGGTAGAAAAGAACACAGAAGGGAAGGAGTTCTGAGCGAGAACTAAAGGAAGTGAAATGACGTGGATGGACAGAAGGTGAAGAGGAATCAAAGAAAGAGAAATGGAAGAAGACATTGTGGTAGAAATATGTGGAAAGAATTTTTATGGCTTATCATTTCAGTATCAGTATTTATAGGATTTGAGATTTGATTTGAATTGCTAGTTGTAAGGAAAAGTGAAAGCTTATAAATATAACTGAAATAAATTATTTTAGATTATATTTATCAAGCTTTACACAAATGATCCATAGACATAGTAGTTTTCAGAAAATGAATATAGACTATAATTTTTTTTCTAGAGTTTCATGCAATTATTAGCCCTGTATAACCAGAAGTCTAGGATCTAGTATATACATATTATCACAACAGTGTCCTGACCATTGCTTGGTCATATTACAACTTTATTTGTTCATGGAATGTGAGTGTTTCTGGCATGGCCAGTATTTATTCTTCTTCAGGTCTGACCCATGGCACCACAATCTCCATTATCACAGGCAGAGCAAAGAGGCAGGTCATGAATCCACTCCAGCCAGAACAGGGACTGAACCTTATGCTGTTGGCACCAATTTGATCTTAAAGTATAGAATCATAGATCCCTACAGTACAGGCCATCGAGTCTGCTCCAACTACAATCCCACTCAGGCCCTAATCCCCCCATATTTACCCAGCTAATCCCCTGACACTTAATTTAACATGGCGAATCAACCTAACCTGCACATCTGTGGACTGTGGGGGGAAACCCAAGCACTTGGAGGAAACCTACGCAGACACAGGGAGAATGTGCAAACTCCACACAGAAAGTGACCTGAGGCTGGAATTGAACCTGGGTCCCTGATGCTGTGAGGCAGCTGTGCTAACCACTGTGCCACAGTACCAGCCATTACATCCATTATCTCCACCAGATGTCCGGCCAGCACCTCAAGGAGGCAAAGTTCAGTACTTACCATCCATTCCTTCTCAAACTGTTGCAGTCCATATGGTGCTGGTACATCTTCCATAGAACTATTAGGAAGACAGTTCCAGTATTTTGACCCAGCAACAGTGAAATAAGTGTAGATGGCTTGGGGTTTCCAGCGGTTATGAATGCATGCTCTTCTTATTATATTGTACTATCCAAATATAAAGATGACTGTAATAATTAAGATTAAAGTGAACAATTTTAACATTTCATTGTGTTATTCATTCAATTGATTCTGACCTTTCATGCATCTCCTTCACTGCATTAATGGAGGCCATGTCTAAGATTATTCAGATCATAACTTCTGGAATTCCTTCTCTAAACAGATCCATCTTTCTATCCGCCTCTTCTCTTTTAAGAACTTCAAAATCCCACCACTTTGATTCAGATTTTGTTCACCACTTCCTCCTTTAGCTTAGCTCCCATTTTTGAGTGATTACACTCCCACAAATCAGGTTAGGTCATTATCCTGCACCAAATGGACAAGTTCTTGTTGATGTGGTTGTTACCCTGATTTTGCAATGGTATTGATGATGAATCTTTCCGTATTCACCATCATTATGCCACTGAAACTGATAACAGCTTCTGGAGTATGCACATGTGCAGAATAATGTGGAGATCCAGAAATTGCTGTCAGTGATTGTACATTTCTCCAGAGAATGCACAGTTGAGACACACTCTGGTCCATAACCAATGAAAATTAATTGAATTGACAAAGAACTTCCATGCTTACACTGTTAATTTGGCTGTTAAAAACCCTTCAGAAAGTTACTCCTTGCTGAATGACTGGGTTTTTAATATCACGCTAACATTAATTACAGCAAAATACACTCACAATCTGGCAAAGCTTTTTTTTATTTGTAGTATGTCAATTTTTTCAACAGTTATCTGTGTGGCTGGATGTTTACTTGCATGCTGACATAATTGCAACTGAACACCAAGAGGCCTCCTTAAACTGTCCTCAAGAAAGGGGAAAATCACACCACAAAAATCATTAGCTCTTTGGAGAAATAGTTACATCCCTTACAAGAATGTTGTTAGACTGATCTCATACTCTTCCCGTTAATCAGTTGGTAATTTTAAAATGGTGTTCATACATATTTACAATACAAAAGGAGGCCATTTAGCCCATCATGTCTGCACTGACTCTTTGTTGGAGCATCTTACCCAGGCCCACCCTATCCCAGTAATGCCACACATTTATCCTGTTAATACATTGAACATACACCTCTTGGGATACTAAGGAGCAATTTAGCATGGTCAATTCACTTAACCAACCCACCCTATCCCTGTACCCCATGCCAACAGCAGCATCTGTACATCATGTCTACCCCATGCATTTAACATGGCTAATCCACCAATCTGCCTAACGATACATCCCCGGACACCAGGAGACAATTTAGCATGGCCAATCCACCTAACCTGCACATCTTTGGACTGTGGGAGGCACCCAGAGGAAGTCCATGCAGACATGGGGAGAATGTGCAAATTTCACACAGACAGTATTGGTAATAACTTTGTAATGGACTACATGGTACAATGAGTACAAAATATGGTCCAATATGGTACAAAAATCCATTGCAAGCTAAAACCTTTCTCCCAATCAGGTCCACTGCTCCAGAGTAACTGTCACTTACTGTGCATGAGCCACCCTCCCTCATAGCCAAGCATTAACTTCCAAAAGCAATATCCCTGGAGAAATGTAGTTAAATATTTCCATACCCTTCTTAACAAATATCAATCCACCTCCCTTTTAAATCTGTCAACTTTACCCAAATACGTCCCCTGCAAGGTTAGCCCACTGTACGAATGTTTGGTTATGGAATTTTTGCAGCCTCTGGCGGTTTATTTCTAGTTCTTTTCTGGTCATGTTAAATAGCTATATTATTTCCAATTCAAGCTATCACTGGCATTAACGAAGATCTGCATTGGAACTGTTCTACTGCATGCAAAAGGGAGGTGATGGCCTAATTGTATATCACTAGACTATTAATCCAGAAACTCAGCTAATATTCTGGGAATCTGGGTTTGAATCATGCGATGGCAGCTGGTGAAATCTGAATTCAATTAAAAAACCTGGAATAAAGAATCTACTGATGACCATGAAACCATTACCGATTATTGGAAAAATCCATCTGGTTCACTTACAGAAGGAAATCTGTTTTCTTTACCCGGTCTGGCCTACATGTGACTCCAGAGCGACAGCAATGTGGTTGACTCTCAACTGCCGTCTGAAATAACCTAGGAAGCCACTCAGTTTCAAGGGCAACTGGGGATGGGCAATAAATGCTGGCCAGCCAGCGACGCTCATGCTCCACAAATGAATAAACCAAAAGATGCAGGATCTGGTAGGAAAAAAAAATGTTATAAATAGAATCAAGGTGGCAAACCCCTTTTTAAAGTTTATTTATTAGTGTCACTATTAGGCTTCCATTAACACTGCAATGAAGTTACTGTGAAAAACCTCTAGTCGCCACACTCCAGTACAACGAGGAAGAATTCAGCATGGTCAATGCGCCTAACCAGCTCATCTTTCGGACTGTGGGAGGAACCTGGAGCAATCCCTAGCAGACACGGGGAGAATGTATGAACTCCAGAAAGACAGTGACCTAAGCCATGAGTTGAACCTGGGTCCTTGACACTGTGAGGCAAAAGCACTAACCACTGTAGCACCATTCCCTCCTGGGGTTATTATTGTGCCCATCATAAAACAATGTTTTAAAATAACCTATCATGCTTAGAATCTGTGAAGGGAAGGTGGTGGGTGGGGAAACAACCAGAAGCCAGAATGGTATCCTTTGTTTGCAAGTTGTTTGTGATACAGCAGCTGGAGAGTGCGCTGCCTCTGTGGAGATGCTGGACAGCTCCCCATCCTGTTTCTGGCGATCGATTTGCCGGCCTGTGGTGGTTCGCGAGTGCGGCGAATCGATTGGTCTTGACTGTTGCTAACGTGTTGTTGGGGGAGCGCCGCTCGCTGGGTTGAGTTTGTTTCACTCCGTAAAGTGTTTTTTTGTGTGGTTTCTTTCCTGAGCCCCCCCCCCACCCCACCAAGAAAATAACAATGGCCAGGGAAAGCGCCATGAAATTGTCGAAAAACCTGCTGAAGATGAAGGTAGGATTTTAATTTCAAAGCGTGCAGCGGGCCGGGGGCAGGCTTCAGTTCCCAAAGCTGGAGTGTAGGCCCAGAGCGTGGACAGAGAGTCTGATTGTCTGGGAGGGGAGTGAGTGTGTGTGTGGCAGACTGTGGATCTGTGTTTGAATGTGTGTTGGGGGGAGGTTGGTCTTCTGTGTGCATCTTACCCGGACTCAGATTCTGCTTTATCCCCGTAACCCCATGCATTTATCCCCTCCCCCTCCCCCCTCCCCACCCCCTCCCCCTCTCCTCCCCCCCACCCCCTCCCCTCTCCCCCCCTCCCCCCACCCCCCCCTCCCCCACCCCCTCCCCCTCCCCTCCCCCTCTCCTCCCCCCACCCCTCCCCCTCTCCTCCCCCACCCCCTCCCCCTCTCCTCCCCCCACCCCCTCCCCCTCTCCTCCCCCCCTCCCCTCCTCCCCTCCCCCCCCCCCCCCTCCCTCCCCTCCCCTCCCCTCCCCTCCCCTCCCCCTCCTCCCCTCCCCTCCTCCCCTCCCCTCCCCTCCCCCTCCCCTCCTCCCCCTCCCCTCCCCCCCCTCCCCCTCTCCTCTCCTCCTCTCCTCTCCCCCCTCCCCTCCCCCTCCCCCCCTCCTCCCCTCCCCTCCCCCCCTCCTCCCCTCCCCTCCCCTCCCCTCCCCCCCCTCCCCTCCCTCCCCTCCTCCCCTCCCCCCCTCCCCTCCCCTCCCCTCCCCTCCCCCCCCCCTCCCCTCCTCCCCCCCTCCCCTCCTCCCCCCCTCCTCTCCTCCCCCCCTCCTCTCCTCCCCTCCTCCTCCCCTCCCCTCCCTCCCCTCCCCCCCCTCCCCCCCCTCCCCTCCCCCCCCTCCCCCCCCTCCCCTCCCCCCCCTCCCCCCCCTCCCCTCCCCCCCCTCCCCTCCTCTCCTCCTCTCCTCTCCTCCCCTCCCCCCCCTCCCCCCCTCCCCTCCCCTCCCCCCCCTCCCCCCCTCCCCTCCCCTCTCCCCCTCCCCTCCCCTCCCCTCCCCTCCCCTCTCCCCCTCCCCTCCCCTCTCCCCCTCCCCTCCCCTCCTCCCCCCCTCCTCTCCTCCCCCCCCTCCTCTCCTCCCCTCCTCCCCCCCCTCCCCTCCTCCCCTCCCCTCCCTCCCCTCCTCCCCTCCCCCCCCTCCCCTCCCCCCCCTCCCCTCCCCCCCCTCCCCTCCCCCCCCTCCCCTCCCTCCCCTCCCCTCCCTCCCCTCCCCTCCCTCCCCTCCCCTCCCTCCTCTCCTCTCCTCCCCTCCCCTCCCCTCTCCCCCCCTCCCCCCCTCCCCTCCCCTCCCCTCCCCTCTCCCCCTCCCCTCCCCTCTCCCCCTCCCCTCTCCCCCTCCCCTCCCCTCCCCTCTCCCCCTCCCCTCCCCTCCCCTCTCCCCCTCCCCTCCCCTCCCCTCTCCCCCTCCCCTCCCCTCCCCTCTCCTCTCCTCTCCCCTCTCCTCTCCTCTCCTCCCCTCCCCCCAACCTGCAAATCATGGGCACAGTTATTAGCACGGCTGCCTCACAGCACCAGGGATCTTGGTTTGATTCCTGGCTTGGGTCACTGTCTGTGCAGAGTTGGCACGTTCTCCCTGTGTCAGCGAGGGTTTCCTCCCACAGTCTGAAAGAGGTGCGGGTTGGATGGATTGGCCAGGCTAAATTGCTCCTTGCAGTTCAGGGGCTTCCAGCTAGGGTAAATGCATGGGGTTACAGGGGGGTAGGGCCTGGGTGGGATTGTGATCAGTACAGACTCGATGAGCCGAATGGCCTCCTTCTGCACTGTAGGGATTCGATGGATTGTGTGGCACCACGGGGCAACTTACCATGGCTAATCTACCTAACCTGCATATCTTTGAAGTGTGGGAGGAAACCGGAGCACCCGGAGGAAATCAACGCAGACACGGGGAGAACGTGCAGACTCACACATCACCCCAGACCTGAATCAAACCTGGGTCCCTGACACTGATTTGATTTCTTATTGTCACATGAATTAGTATACAGTGAAAAGTATTGTTTCTTGTGCGCTATACAGACAAAGCATACCATATGTAGAGAAGAAAAGGAGAGGGTGTAGAATGTGTTACAGTCATAGCTAGGGTGTAGAGAAAGATTAACTTAATATAAAATAGGTTCATTCAAAAGCCTGATGGCAGCAGGGAAGAAGCAGCAGTTCCATGGTCATCTCAGATGGTGCCCTGTATATCAGGAAATTAGCTTCATCTTCACAGGTATTCAAACCAGCACCGCCAACTGCCACGTAGGTTGACACACTGAGTTCAGAATCTGCAACCCCTGCAGTGGTGGAGATGAAAGCCCTTCTACCATTGCAGCAAGCCCTGCAGCCACCGTGCTCATCCTAGGTATGCCATCTGACAATAACCTAGGTACATCCTAAGCACAGCCAATTGGTGTAATTACACACTTGGGCAGCTGAACAGACCAAACTGCAAGTTCAAGGACTATGTACTTACTGACTTCGATGTGTATATGTGCCATTTTTAAAAAAGTCAGGGGAGGGGATGGATGATGGTTGAAGGGAGATATGTTTGGGCTTTGCAGCAGGTTTTGGGCTGCAAGCTAAGGCTCTGCACAATTTAAATATTCAGTGTTCCGTTACAGCATTCAACATTGTTATTTGCAGGTGAGTATGGATTGTCCCAACTAAAATGAGGAAGATGTAGAATGAATATTCATGGAAATCTTACCATAACCTGTACATAGAAAGTGACATGCCAGTAGCAAGGGAGTTCTCACCTGTGTGGTGAAAGCCGTGGCTTGTTAGAACTGCTGAAGATCTTATAGTTTGAGTTGTCGTCCTTTGTCATCATTTTCACACAACATAACAACCTTACAGTGTAGGTGCACTCACAATGTTGTTACGAAAAGAATTCTAGAATTTTGACCCAGGAACAGCAAAGGAACAGTGTGGATGTGTGGATTGGAGGGGCACAAGGTGGTATTCCCATGTATCTTTGACTTTCCAGGTGGTAAGGATCATAGAATCATAGAACCCTACAGTGCAGAAAGAGGCTCTTTGGCCCATCGAGTCTGCATCAACCACAATCCCACCCAGGTCTTACCCCCATATCCCTACATATCTACCTGCTAATCCCTCTAACCTAAGGATCCTAGTACACTAAGGGACAATTTAGCATGGCCAACCAACCTAGCCTGCACATCTTTGGACTGTGGGAGGAAACCCACACAGACACGAGGAGAATGTGCAAACTCCACACAGACAGTGACCCGAGCCAGGAATCAAACCCAGGTCCCTGGAGCTGTGAAGCAGCAGTGCTAACCACTGTGCTACCATTAGGTTTGGAAGGTGCTCTCAAAACAGCTTTTTTGAGTTGCTGTAGTGCGTTTTGTAGATAGTACTTACTACTGCCATTGTGTATTGGTGGTGGAGGGAGTGAATGTTTGTGTTGGGGTACCGATCAAGTGGTGGTGAATGTTTAAGGTGGTGGATAGAGTACCCATCATGTGACTGCTTTGTCCTGGATGATGTGGATCTTCTTGAGAGTTGTTGGTACTGCACTCTCCAGGTAGGTGGAGAGTAGTTCATCACACTCCTGACTTGTGGCTTGTAGATGGTGGACAAGCTGTAGGGAGTCGGGAGGTGAGTCATTTGCCGCGGTATTCTGAGTATCTGACCTGCTCTTGTAGCTACTGTGTTTATGTGACAAGCCCAGTTGAGTTTCTGGTCTATGCTAACCCCAAGAATGTTGATAGTGGGGGATTCAGTGTAACACCACTGAATGTCAAAGAGTGTTGGTTAGATTGTTTCTTATTGGTGATGGTCATTGCCTGGCATTTGTGTGGTGCAAATGTTACTTACTTAGTGTCAGCTGAAGCCGGGATATTGTCCAGATCTTGTATTTGAGCATAGACTGCTTTAGTATCTGAGTAGTTGCAAATAGTGCTGAACATTTTGCAATCATCAACAAACATCCCCACCTCTGACCTTATGATGGAGGGAAGGTCATTGATG
This sequence comes from Carcharhinus amblyrhynchos, assembly GCF_965287045.1. Taxonomy (NCBI): domain Eukaryota; kingdom Metazoa; phylum Chordata; class Chondrichthyes; order Carcharhiniformes; family Carcharhinidae; genus Carcharhinus; species Carcharhinus amblyrhynchos. The sequence goes on from NC_137327.1 coordinate 18,170,379, forward strand.
AAGCAGCTGAAGATTGTTAGACCCAGGACAGTACCCTGAAGGGCACCTGCAGAGATGCCCTGGAGCTGAGAAGACTGACTCCCCACAACCACCTTCCTGTTTGCTAGGTGTGACTCCAACCAGTGGAGAGTTTGCCCTCTGATACTGATTGATTCCAGTTTTACTAAGGTTCCTTGATTGAGGGCTACTTGATGGTGATAATAGAAAATTGTTAACAAGCAAAAGCAATGTGAGATGGTTATAGGAAAGCAAATCAGGTTTTATGATGCATTGTTCAGATTCAGTTGATTGTATCGCTCAGATTCATTCTTAACCAGAATGAATGTGGTTCCAATCTGAGTGCTCAACCAAAGAGCTCCATTCTTTGGTTATGCAAATATTTCTGTATCCTAACCAGGGCTTTAATATCTTTACTGTAACAGCAATCAATATTCATACACACTCAACTTCACTTCCTAGCTCTTATATTCAGTCTCCCTATGTAGGATCATAGGATCCCTGTGGTGCAGAAGGAGGCCATTCAGCCCATCGAGCCTGCGCCAACAACAATCCCATCCTATCCCTGTAACCCCACACATTTGCCCAGCTAATTCCCCACCCCACCCCTCCAGTGAAACAAGGGTCAATTTAGCATGGCCAATCAACCTATCCCACATGTCTTTGGACTGTGGGAGGAAACCGGAATACCCAGAGAAAACCCATACAGACACAGGGAAAACGTGCAAACTCCAAACAAACAATGACCCAAGCTGGGAATCGAACCCAGGCTTCTGGCGCTGTGAGGCAGCAGTGCTAACAATGATGTCACCCTTATTTATGTAAAAAAAAATCCTGTTGTTTTATTGGCCTGATCAATCTGCAGTTGCACCATGTTGTATGTGTATGTATTCCCATTACTTTCTGCTTCTGGACCCTTAAGTGTACTTCCTTTCACTCACTATTGTGCAAGTTCACAATTCTCTGCACTTAATCATTATGTAAGTTTTATCCCACTTCACTATCTGGCATGCAAGCACAGAATGCTAAATATGACATCTGTACTTCTAATATTGTGGCTGACCTGTTTCTAATAGTAAGCATTATATCTATTTGAAACTATCCCATGTAAGTAGCTCTAATTGTGCAGTAAAGCTTATTTAATCTATTTAAAGTATTTTTGAATAAAGACTACATAATCTCAGTTCCAGTATTCCCTTGCTGTACAAGTTAATAACTTTCTTTGTCATACTGTATGCAGTTGAATAATTATTTGTGAAAAATATTTTCTTCCTTGTAATGTGCAGTAAATTGCGAATGTTTTGAAGCATATGTAGTATCCAAAAAGTATAGAATGAAATTAAAATTCAATCTGACCTAAGGTTTGTGCATCTAATGCTTTTGAACTGCTCATTAGAATATATATTATTGCATTTATGAGTGGGAGCAAAAGTATGTCAGCGATTATAGGGATGAATTCCAGAAATTTCTCAAGTTACTGCAATGTTTGCGCGTAACTTAATGCTTATCATAGAATCCCTACAGTGCAGAAGGAGGCCATTTGGCCCATCAAGTCTGCACTGACTACAGTCAAACCCAGGCCCAATCCCATAACCTCTCATATTTATGCTGCTAATCCCCTTCGACACTAGTGTTAATTTACCATGGCCAATTAACCTAATGCGCATATCTTTGGACTGTGGGAGGAAACCCACGCAGACACTGGGAAAATGCGCAAACTCCACACACAGTGATCCACGGCCAGAATTGAATTCAAGTCCCTGGTGTTGTGAGGCAACAGTGCTAATCCACTGTGCCGTCCTAACAATTATGGTAGCTTATGGGCTACTACAATTTTGTTCTGTGTCAATATGAGCTGCTTATCATAGAGGTTGTGTGTGTGAATTGGATAAATGGATGAGAAAGCAGTTCAAAATGTTTGCGATATGATTTTTTTGATGGTGGAGGCGAAAAGGATAAACCATTAATTTTGCTTAAACCTGAAATGTTTCTGGTTGCACTTATTTTTATGCCAGTGAAGTCAAAAGTCCATAATGTGTTAATGCATCTTTTGTAGAGGATGTGATAGTATTAACTTAATTAGAGATCATGCAGTATGTTAATTGGGCTGGATGTATTTATATTCTCACATACTTCAACATAGATGTGTTCAGTTTAAATGTCTAATGTGACTGTCTGACTTTGGATTATTGTTCATTAAACAATCAGTTTCCCTAAACTCCTCTGCAAAGTGCCACTGAGTCATTTTACAGCATATATATGCAGAAGTTGATATTACAATTTAGAGTATGTGCACAAGAAGTAAAAGAGAAACAGATATAACTCATTGTGCACATACTCAGCAGCTATTATTTGAGCTTGAGATAACCCTTTGCTGTGCAATATGAAAGAAAATGGCTCTATGCAATCAATTATTCAAATTTGGTTTTCATTGCCTGAAACTCTGAGAAATAGATTTGGTAGTAGCCTTCGAAAAGAAATTGGATGAATAATTAGAGTCAGAGAGATATTCAGCATGAAAACAGGCCCTTTGGCCCAACTCGTCCATGCCAACCAGGTTTCCTGAACTGAACTAGTCCCATTTGCCAGCATTTAACACACAAACCCTTCCTATCCATGTACCTCCCATAATGTCTTTTAAATGTGTAATTGTACCCGCCTCCACCACCACTCTGGCAGCTCATTCCATGTATGCAGCACCCACTGTGTGAAAAAGTTGCTGCTCAGGTCATAAGAACATAAGAACATAAGAAATAGGAGCAGAAGTAGGCCATCTGGCCCTTCGAGCCTGCCCCGCCATTCAACAAGATCATGGCCGATCTGTCGTGGCTCAGTTCCACTTTCCCGCCCTCTCCCCATAACCCTTAATCCCTTCTCTTATCAAAAACCCATCAACCCGCTTCTTAAAAATATTTAGCGAGGCAGCCTCCACCACTTCAACGGGCAGAGAATTCCAGAGATTCACCACCCTTTGAGTGAAGAAGTTCCTCCTCAACTCCGTTCTGAACCGCCCCCCCTTTATCTTGAGGCTGTGCCCCCTAGTCCTACTGTCTTTTTTGAGCGGGAAGAGTCTTTCCACCTCTATCCTATCCATCCCATTCATCATCTTATACGTCTCAATGAGATCTCCCCTCATTCTTCTAAACTCTAACGAGTACAAGCCTAGTTTATTCAGCCTCTCCTCATAGCTCAACCCCCTCAACTCCGGTATCAGCCTAGTAAACCTCCTCTGCACTCCCTCCAAGGCCAAAATATCCTTGCGCAGGTGCGGCGCCCAAAACTGCACACAGTACTCCAGCTGCGGCCTCACCAATGCCCTATACAGCTGCAGCAAGACCTCCCTACTTTTATATTCAATCCCCCTCGCTATGAAGGCCAGCATCCCATTCGCCTTCCTGACCACCTGCTGCACCTGCAGGCTGGGTTTTTGCGACTCATGCACAAGGACCCCGAGGTCCCTCTGCACCGTCGCCTGCTGCAGTTTTTCGCCACGTAAGTAATAGTCCTTCCTACCATTCTTCCTACCAAAGTGGACCACCTCACACTTGCCAACATTAAATTCCATTTGCCATTTCCTGGCCCATTCGCCCAGCCTATCTAGATCCTTCTGCAGACTCGCCACACCCTCCGCACAATTTGCCTTTCCCCCAATCTTGGTGTCATCAGCAAATTTCGACACCCTACACTCGGTTCCCTCCTCCAGATCCCGTTTAAAGCTTTCCTCTCTCAGCTTAAACCTATTCCCTCTAGTTTTTGACCCCATTATCCAGAGGAAAAGAATCTGATTATTCACCTTAACTATGCCTCTCATGATTTTATAAACCTCTATAAGATCATCCTTCATCCTCAGACACTCCAGGGAAGAAAGTCCCAGCTTACTCTGGTTCCTCTTATAATTCAAACCTTCCAGTTCCAGTAACATCCTTGTAAATAGTTTTTGCACCTTTTTCAATTTAATAACATCCTTCGTATAACAAGGCAATCAGAATTATACACAGTACTCCAAATGTGGCCTTACCAATGTCTTGTAAAGTTGTAACATAATGTCGCAACTCCTGTATTCTGTGCTCTGACCAATGAAGGCAAGTGTGCCAAATACCACTTTCAAGGAACTATGTACCTGCACCGCTAGGTCTCTGTGTTCAACAGTACTTTCCAGGCCCCACCATTAACTGGTTTGTTTGACCAAAATGCAATACCTCGTATTTATCTAAATTAAACTCCTTCAGTCATTCTTCAGCCCACTGGCCCAGTTGATCAAGATCCCATTGGAGTCTTGGATAGCCTTCATCACTGTTCACCACACCACCAATTTTGGTGTCATCTGCAAACTTACTAACCATGCTTCCTGTATTCTCATTCAGATTGTTCATATAAATAACAAACAACAGTGGATCCATCCCTATGGCACACCACTGGTCACAGGCCTCCAGTCTGGAAAAACAACCCTGTATATTATTATATTACTATGCCAAATTAAATTAAGTAGAAGTCTTTTTTGATTACTTGGATCTCTAAGACTGCAAAACTCATTGTCATGTATTTGATTCTCCAAGTCAAATTACTAAGCGATCTAATTCCGTAGGATTTCTGTCTGCCCGTTAAAGACTGTACATGCTTTTGTGTGGCCTGCTTACTCAAGTCAAGAAAACCTAATGAGAATTACTAATTGTACAGATTTAATCAGCTAAAACCATCAGTCTGTTATTACAGAGCAAGGGTAAACCTCCCCTTGCTTGTTGACTTTAGGACCACCTTATCAGTTAAGGCATTAACAAGGCTGGTTATTTGGTGAGTGAAGTACAAAGAATGAGCTCCTATTGAGAGTTCGACCCTCTGATTTGCATTAGTGAGTTGGGTAGTTGTTCAATCCACTGAAGTGTACAGACTTGCCGTGATCAAGTATCAAATTACTTGCTGAGTTTACCACAGCTGATTGACTTGATTCCAGATTTGATGTCATGGAGATAGCTGATTTCCAGGAAAGCTTCACCTTCCCCATCTCAGACACAAGAAGACCGAGCTATTGGCTGATCATTAGAAAACTGTAAATCAGACACTTGAGCTCTCAGTAGGTCAGCAGGATACATCAGGAGTTTCTTGCTAGTCATGTGATGAATACCACTTTGAAATTTGGAGTGCATTGCCACCAACTCTTGACCACCACAGGAATGTATACAATAATACATTGAACAGTTGGCTTATGACTTATCCATCTGTGTATAGTCCGATATTGAGATTGCGTAAACTGAACAGAGAATGAGCTATGAACCTGCATTGCTACAATTATTAAATTTCCTGTCACAAGTTGGAGTGAAGAGCAATTAGTAGTGCTGCTTCTTGGAAGGATAGAAAAACTAGATGACTTCGTTATATCGGGAAAATTTTAATTCTATGGTCATGTCTTTCCAGGTTGAAAGAGTTGAACAGGGATGCATGAAATTGCAGGAAATTAATGGGACTTTTCTAGCTAGTCTTAATAATAACGAGAGCTGGTAAACCTAAAGCTAAATACTGCAGTTGTTATGGAAAGTTGGATATATGAGCAAAACAGAAGTAACTCAAACCCAAAGCAGCATACTGATTTAATGATGAACGTATATGTTAACGAAGGAAGGATTTTGCTGACAGAGCACTCACTGTACTTCCAAAAATGCAATTCATTACATGAGGCAACTTTGATATGTTGAGATAATATGGAAAATACCATATATATAGTAAAGTGCAAGTGAGCAGACAGGAGCAACTTGTGACTGTAAATACTGTGGCCACAAGAGCAGGCCAGAGGCTGGGAAATCTGCAGAGAGTAACCTGCCTCCTGAGTCCCCAAAGTCTGTCCATCATTTACAAGGCATAAGTCAGGACTATGATGGAATATTCCCCACTTGTCTTTTGGGTGCAACTCCAACAACACTCAAGAAGCTTGACACCATCTAGGACAAAGCAGCCTGCTTGATTGGCACCTTGAACACCACCATCAACACCTACCCCCTTTGCCACCGATGCTCAGTGGCAGTATGTCTGCTCTATACACGATGTCCTGCGGAAACTCACTAAGGTTCATTTGACAAAACCTTTCAGACCCATGACCTCTAACACCAAAGGACAAGAACAGCAGATGCATCAGAACACCGCCAACTGCAAGTTCCTCTCCAAGAGACACACCATCCTGACATGGAACTTTTCTTGGATGTCTCTTCTTTGTCACTGGGTCAAAATCCTGGAGTTCCCATCCTAACTACACTGTTGGTGTTCCTACAATGCATGGACTACAGTTGTTCAAAAAGGCCGCTCACCACCACTTCTCAAGGGAGGCAATAAAAATGCAGTTCTAGCCAGCAATGCTCACATCCTGTGAAAGAATATGAACAATATATATATTCCAAGTGAGACCATTTTCTAAAAAAAAACTAATTCCATGTTAAGTTGAGAAATGCTGAGATGTGAACTTAGCTACTGACAAAAAATAGCGATGCATGTATCATCAGAAATATAATCGATGATTCTCCAGATAATCCAGCCTCAAGAAGTGAACAATTAACTGCATTGATGACTTATTGGCACAGTAATTGCAATAAGCAGCCAAAATAAAGCGCAATGTTGTTTTAGAAATAAAAAGATAAAATATTGAAAGACAAAGCAAGTTAGTCAGCATATGTGGGCAGTCCAACTACCAAGTTACTATTTTAGGCATGCGGGCTTTTATCAAAACATTGATTTTTGTTCAATGTTTCTTGCATTTGCAGAATTATTTTGTTGTTTATTTTGTTTGAAATGTCATTTGAGTGATGCAAAATCAATATCCTACAGGAGTCATAGTGCATGACGTTGTTTTTGGAGTTTTTGATTGGTGAAGCTTGCCATTTCTTTGGAAGCATCATATCTTTGGTCAAGAATTGCTTTGGGTCAGCTTTGAAGAAAAGCAAAACTTCACATTAAAATCATGCAAAGGAAAATTGTGTTGTAAGCTTGTTTCTCTGTAATACTTGAGATGGTGATACTGTGAGCAATGAATTGCCTGATCCATAATACAGGACTTTATTGTCTGGTCCATATTATATGATGATCGAGGTTTTGTAGTCCAGTTCCAATTATGAATAGCCCCTTTCTGGAACTGTTACCTTCAATGAAAATGTACTCTGTTAGAATAAACTGGCAGAGAACTCAATAAAATGACAAATTAGCTATTTTACCCACAACTGACCACAAGTAAATTACTTGTTCTGTATGCCATTCCTGGATCATTTAAATCAGTAAGAGTCCAGTTGAAGTTTGATCATTTCAAACACTACATTTATTCATTGTAGACTGCTAACCAAGCTAAATCTCTGAAAAGTGGCATTTGACTAATAAATTTTACATGCACGCTAGAGTGCTCAGTAATTGCTTTGTATTAAAGTTTATGTCCTAAACATATGAGGCATTTTCAAAGCTAACATTGCTTGACAGAAATTGTAGAGCCATCAGCATTTCATCATATTTGTATCATCAGGTCTTGGAATGCATCTGAAAGCCATGTCATTTATCAAAAACCAGGCTAAGTGTTAATAATATAGGTAGGGCATGTTTTATTGTTGCAATAGCAAATTTTAAAACATTCTGGAATTTTCACACAATGAATTACATAATACTTTGTTAGTGTCAGTTATTTTTAATTATTTCATAGCTCCAACCTCTGCATTTTTAGAGAGATAGTTTTCCCTTTCAGGCATAATACTATATGAAAATATCCTTCTGTCTTATATATCACTTAACCTGGCTATAAAATTGCCATGTGTATGCTTCAAATGCTTACCTGTAAAAAGCCAATTACTCGAGAAGCATTCTTACTGATGTAGTATCTCCCACTTCCACTTTTGGACCTGTTGTCCTTTTAACCATAAGGATAGTAGAAGTGGCCAATATGTTGCAGATAAAATTCTCACTGCATCACACAGGTTCTGTAATCTTCCTTACTTATGCTGCATAAATTACAGTTTATGCATTTTTCTTCCTAATCTACATGAGGTGGATTGCATGATAGTGGAAGTTCAACCAAAGACAATTAGTGATTGTTTTAAAATACCTTTTTTAACTTTCATTATTTTTATTTGCTTTTAGTTTATGCAGAGGAGTTTGGATACAGAAACTAAGAAGCAGATGGAAGAAGAAGAAAAGAAGATAATTAGTGATGAACACTGGTATTTAGATTTACCAGAATTGAAAGAAAAAGAGTAAGTAAACAACTATTTATGCTGGCTTATTAATAATTCCATTTGGGTAATTTTGCATTCATTCTTTCCCAAGCTATTGTCGTGGTTCCCCAGGACGACAACTGATTTTAGCTGATTGGAACAGAGAGTCTGAGTCTTAATCCTCCAAGCAGTAGACTTTATTTTCCAGCACAAGACAATAAAGCCGGGATGTCCGGAACAATCCAATGAACCATCTGCTTACAGTCTTTTTATGCACATTACAGCTCCATACCTCAAGATTCTTATCTTACTTTTAAGATTTGACCTTGTTTAGCCACCATTGTTTCTGGGTCGACCCTTTATCTACCTTGTTTGAGATTGCTCACTCATTGGTACATCTCTTTGCTTCTTGAAACCATGGTAGTTATGACCTTTGCCCTTATCTAGACAATTCTGCTTATACAATAATCGTGGTTTAGCTAACTCAGGCCGAATAGTGAAGAAAAACATGCTTACTTTATTCTCTCCTTTTTGCTATTGTCACATATCAAGTTGGACAACTGGGCAGTGTCCATTGTCCTCCCGAGTGGCTACTGTTTACATTCATTAATGAGTGATTACTATACTAACTTCGTTGGGTCACATGCATTGATTGTATTGGTTACACTTCATCTAGTCATGCTGGCCTGACTACTATACTAATTACATTAAGTAACATACATTGAGCTGATTAATCATACTGGTCTCATCCCATCTCCCATTTTGAATCTACTTCAACACACACATTCTAATACAAGTTTCGGGGAATTCTCTTACACTATTTCAGGTCATTTTCAGGAATTCATGGATAATTATGTGGTCAACTTGGAAGTGAGATCAACCGGGGCTGACTGAATTGGATTTGACTTAAAACAAAAACAAAAGAAACATTTTTTTTTAAATTGCGCTGATGGCATTAGTTACTGAATAAAATCAGACTTTAATTTCTATCATTGAATGTTCATTGTTTATTTCTCACTTACTTTGATGTAATTCTTTCTGAACACTTGCAGCTTTTCTTTAGGCAAATGTTCACATATTATTTTTTAAGGTTAATTTGAACTAGTCACTAGACAAAAATGGTTAAGTGAGCCAAGTTCAAATTGTATGTTCTTGATGAGTGCTTTGAAGTTCAAAGACTTAAAAATTACTTTAATCTTGATAAAAGTATTCAGTGTAAAATATAAAATAATATAACATAAAATTATTTTTACATTCCCAATAGTGCTGTTGAATGCCCTTCTCAACCTCGTCCCTTGCCCCAGGGGTGGTGATCCTCAGTTTAAGATCACCACCAGTCAGCTCTGTCCCTCAAAGGGGAGAACAGCCCCTGATCATCTGGGACTAAGATGACTTTATCTTTTATTGAATGCAATTTTGTTAGATCAACATAAAAACAATACTGGATTCTGTTATGGTCGTTAACACTGATAATTGGCAATTTGTGTGTGACTTCAAATTAACAAGCTGTACAATAACCCAGTCTAATTAAGCTAACAGTGACAACACTGAAGATGTGTAAATGGATTTGATGTCAAATAGCTCTAGTGTCTAGCTTGATCATTTAGTAGGTTTAGGTATGGGTGTAAACACAGTTTTTTATAGTTTGGATCCCAAAGAACAATATTTGAGGCTAAGGCAAGGATGTTTTCAATAATCACTGAAATGGTTGATTATTCCTCTTGAGATAAAGTTCAGAATTCCCAGCTCCAGTGTTTAATCAGTTTGTGTGTGTTATATATGACATCATCACCAAAAAATCATCATAAGCTTACCTTGGCTTCTAGCTATACTCTAATAAATGTGACCTCCAAAACAAAGAGCTTGAGACTGTAGGTATTGTAAGATAAATAGTTCAACACTAGATCTAAAACAACTTATTATATACACTTGCATTTCAGATATCAAAAGACCATCATCCATAATCCAGCTCTTGGCATTTACATTGATAAATCTGGCTCTTTTATCCTAGTGGCAGATTTATAGATGCAATTTTTTGTGATCTGGGACACAACAATCTCTATGAATTCAACTTTAACAGCAGTATAGAAGCAGTGTTAGACCACTGTAGAATAGTACTAACAGCTATTTATCTCATCTTCCTTACTGATGATCTAACTGTTTACAAGGTGACAGACCTTTTTAAGCATGCACATGAAAGCTATCAAGGAACTGCACCCATCAAAGATTACAGAAGGTGATAAAGTGTAAGTGGGCAAGTTAAGTGACCTTATTAGTCTAGCTTGTGAAAAAGTCAAGGGTCGAGTCTTCTGCCCCTGCAGAGATCAGGATGGAAACAGACAGGTCTTGGAATTTGGTCATTTAGTGTCAGAATTGATATCTGACACATTCCTACCTCTACTGGGAGTAGGTTGTGGGCGGGAAGGCCTGTGATTGACCTTCCCGCTCCACCTTCACATGAGCCCTGAAGAGATCAATTAATGAGCACTTAAGGACTTCTTCCTGCCTCTGCTACAATCTTACCAGCTCCGGGTGGGTCTGCCGACAGGCAGCTGGCATGACTGGTAAAATTATGAGGACTGTGTGTAATCTGAAGTAGGGATCCCCTTAATCTGTGTATGATCAAAAACATGGATATGGGGCAAGCGGGAAAGGAGTGGGTGATGGCAACTGATAGCCAGCCTATTGCCCTTGCTACTGACCTGCATGGTCATTTACGCAAGCAGTCCCCTCCCGCACAGCACTTAACTTTTGCTTGGGTTGCCTCGCAGTCCTGGGACTCCAGAGGGTGTTGTTCCAGCAGCAGCAGCCATGGCCTTCGCCATGGTGCTGCCACGTGGAAGTGCTGGCCAATCAGAGTCAAGGATAAACTGTTTGAGGGCTGGAAGAGGAGCCAATTCAAGATTTCTCTGTATCTGGTTATGAATGGAATCAACCAAGGACAGTTCCACTCAGTTGGGAAATGGGGAAGAGGCACTGAAAGAGGATGGCGTGGCTGACTACATCACAGCTTGCAGAGAGCTCTAAGAAAGGTGAGGGAAATTAGCACACCACAATTACAGAAGATATAATTTCTCACTATGGTTAAGGCTGTCCACTTAGATGCCTGATGGGCAGAACACATGGCAGGCCTTCCTCCTCAGAGACATCACAGCTTTTTCAGGCAGTGCATGAGATACCTTTCTCTAGTTTGCTTTCTATCTTTCTTGACTTATTACTGTCCTTGAGACCCACTTCCTGCACTTGACAGTTCTCACTAAACCACATAACTACCTCTCTGGTTCCTATGATAGTTGATATTGTAAATGGTTTCCTTTTTTCAGGTATTATCTCCAAGAAGCCACCTGTGACCCTTTTCTTGCAATGCTGCAAGTTTCCACCTGCTCCGTTCTCTTGGAAAATGCTGCCTCTTCAATTTCAGGATTCTCTTACTGAAGCATCAAACCAGCCTTAACCATAGTGAGAAATTATATCTTCTGTAATTGTGGTGCGCTAATTTCCTTCATCTTTCTTAGAGCTCTGCAAGCTGTGATGTGGTCAGCCATGCCATCCTCTTCTCCATTGTCCAACTGAGTGAAACTGTCCTTGGTTGATTCCACTCATAACCAGATACAGAGAACTCTTGTATTGGCTCCTCTTCCAGCCCACAAACAGTTTATCCTTGACTCTGGCAATATCATCTGGATGTGTAGTGGACTGGGTGGAGGGCTTTACTTGCATATAAACTCATTTGTGTTTATATGCAAGTAACTCCAAGCTCCAATCAAAACTCTCTTAGTGTGTAGACAGCAACGAAGTACCTACTCTCTACCTCTCCCCAGCAATTTAAATGGAACATCAACCGCTTACAAATTAGTTTCTGGTTCATTTCTTCTATATGTTGCTACTATTCTATACATTTTAGTGCTTTCCATAGCTGTTAGAAGTTTCAGAAGTCTGCAGGAAGAGAAGCAGCAGAAGCTGCAATAATTTGTTCTGACTTCAAGGCTTCTGCATAAATCAATTGCTCACAGATGTAAGTGCACCACCAGGACTTTGTATTGGAACTAAGCATAACTGGGAGGTAAACAGAGACTGCCTACAGCAAGTCAAGCTGCTGGAAGTGGGCGTATCATCTAGTGTGTTCTGGGAGAAACCAGCATTCAGCCATAGGTCATAACTATGTTTGCAACCCATGCATAGCATGTATGAAATAATAGCCATACTGCCTCAAGAAATCTGATAGATTGGCAATCTCCGACTCAACCTGGCCAGACCCCTCCACCATACCACCACACCCGCCCTCCCCCTCCCCCCACCCCCATTTTGTCTGCCTCCTCCACAACCTCCCTGACTCAGGCTGCCTTCCCAGCCTGTTGTCTTCAACGGGACCTTAAAATTCACCTGCTTTATAGCAGTTTGTGCCATAAAACAGGGTGCGTGACCTCCTTCAATTCGTTTATTTTAGCACCGAATCTGCAGGTGTGCTGCCTGAACCTTATTCATCCTGAGTCAGGGAGGTTGGACGAGACAGGCACAGACAAAATTTTGCATAGGTAAGTGAGTACAAAGTGGCAATCTGATACTAATTTTCACTCTGAAGAAGTTATGGTCTGGTTTGTCCTTTTTTAACATGGTGAAAAATTTTGCCTCATTATGATCCTGTGAAATAGCTTGAAACGTTTTGCTGCATTGAAGAAGCCACATAAAAATATATTATTATTGTTTCAAAGCTGCAAAATTAAACTAGCTTTCAAGTAATTAAAATGTATTTCATAAAAATGTCTCACAGATCTGATAAGTTTGCTTTACAATTTGTGGTGGATATGTTGTCTTGTGCCATGTGGAACGAATTGGAAAGTATCTCATATCCAAAATGAGGCACATGTCTCAGATCCACTACAGTACTGGCAGACAGGAAGAAAGTTCATATTGGTATATCAAAAGCATACTTGTGAACTTGATGAGTGGTTTAAGCTTGAAACCTAAATCTGATTCCATTAATCTGCAGCTGAAACCCTCATCCATATTTTTCTTACATCAAGACTTGATAGTTCCAGTGTACCCCTGATTGACAATCCCATTTTTCATCTTGCATAGCTTTGTGCTTATCTGACCCAAAGCTCTGCTGTCTCTTTCTTGAGTCTGATACTGTTCACACATCACCCGAGTGCTGGCTGAGCTACATTGTCTCCTGGTTCAACCACACCTCAATTTTACAATTCTCGCCCTTGTTTACAAATCTTTTCATGATCTCACTGCACCCTTCTTGCTTCTCTCTCTAAACTATTTCAACACTCCCCTTCCTCCCTCCCCACCCCCCTCTCTCTTTTTATCCTCCTTTAAGACGGTACTTTTAACCTAACTCTTTGACAGATCTTTTAGTCATCATCAGTGCCTCAGTGTCAAAGTTTGGTTTGATTTCACTCTTGTGAAATGCCCTGGGACATTTTACTATATCAAAGATGTTATGTAACTGCAATTTGTTATTGATGGATCAGAGATTAATGTAATTATCTTTGTAGTTAGGGATGTTATTGGCAGGCTGGAATGTATTGTGCGTGTCCAGTTGTACTGAGAAGCTAGCTGTGCGCATCTTCCTTCATCATTTTGGCCTTTGATATTAAAGTTTTCCCAAAATATTAAGTGGGAAATTCCAGGGTTTTAACCAACAAGGGCAGTCGCAATCACTTCACATCTGGAATTCAGTTGCTAATTTTTACTCCATTCTTAAGTTACAAAGCCAATACTCAGCTTGGACCAGGCGGACTTGAATCCATATTCTTGCTTGCTTCAAAAACCAAATTCAAAAATCCAATTTAATCCAATTGATAGACCCCACAAGAGAGACAAACAAAATCGAAGCTGACAACATAAGTATTGCACCCCCTCTGGGGCCTGATCCAATGCTTGATCTTAGCCAAAATGTTGAGAAGCTTGTGTCCATGTGTAGACCAAGGTTGCAGTGAGGCGTGGAATTGGGTGGTACTGATGAAACCATTCAATAATTGTTTCATTATTCGTCCATGTGATGTTAGCATCACTGACAAGGCCAGAATGTGTTGCCCATCCTCAATCCCCCTTGAGAGGGGGATGGTGAGCAACCTTCTATAGAGTATAAGTAAGTGCTACTTGATAAAACTACGATCACTACTGTATTGATGATTGGAAGCAGGCTGATAGGCCAGAAATTGGTCTGATAATAGGAACAGTGGTAGGCCATTTAGACCTTGAAACCTCCTGCATCACTTGCCAAAATCATGGCTGAGCTGCGACCTAACCAATGGGCCTTTGTCTTTTTTCCCTCAATATATCCTCGAAGAATAGATAGGGTGGATTCTCGGAGGCTATTTCCCAGGGCTGAAATGATCGCTACGAGAGGACACAGGTTTAAAGTGCTGGGAAGCAAGTACAGAGGAGATGTTAGGGGAAAGTTTTTCACTCAGAGGGTGGTGAGTGAGTGGAATCGGCTGCCGTCGGTGGTGGTAGAGGCGAACTCGCTGGGGTCTTTTAAAAGACTTCTGGATGAGTATATGGGATCTAATGGGATTGGGAGTTACGGATAGTTCTATGGCTTGGTAGGTGTAGATGTGATCGGTGCAACTTGTGGGCCGAAGGGCCTGTTTGTGCTGTAGTGTTCTATGTTCAATCTCTGCTTAACAAAAAGCTATCAGTCTCAGATTTAAAATTAATAATTGACTCAAAGCCAATTACTTTGCAGAAGAGAATTCTAAAGATCTACTATCCTTTGTGTGTAGATTTGTTTTCTCACTTCAATGCTGAAAGACCTGGCCCTAACTGGTTCTAGGTTTTGTCCATTAGTCCTAAATTCCCCAACTGACATTCCCACTAATTTCATTTTGCAGTGCACACTGACCTTTTATACGCCAGAGTCCCTTTAAGATTGGCGCATGGCCACGCATGCATGCATCTGTTCCTTGTGTGGCACATTCACTGAAAACTCCAACCAAATCATCGCTTAGCCTTCTAAATTCCAGAAATAGAACCATTGTTTATGTGAAAAAAGCAAGGTGCTGGAAATCTGAAATAAAAATAGTTCTGATAAAGGGTCATTGACCTGAGTTGTGATGTAAAGTGGGGTTAGAATTATACTTATTTCTGTGGGCAGTACGTATCTTTGCAGTTTTCCACATTGTTGGGTAGATGCCAAAGCTGTAGCTGTATTGGAGCAACATGGATAGGGCAAGCCCTTTGTTGGAGCATATGCCTTCAGTACTACAGCTGGAATGTTGATGTGGCCTGTAGCCAGTGGACTGAACCATTGCTTAATGTTGTGTAGAGTAATCAAATTAGCTGAAGGCTATCGGCTGTGATGGTGAAGACCTTAGGATGAGGCTGCAATGTTTACTCAGATTTATCAAGCTAAATGATGTAAGCTATGGTTTGTGGAACACGAGTATTGTTCAAAAAATTTAAAAAATAGATAAGCATTCTTTCATTTCAGATGGAGTATGTTAGAAAATTTGAAATACCTCAGGAAAATCTGATAAAATGTATAAATAATAGACTTTTAAATCAGTAAATAAATGTCCATCCAGTCTCCTTTACCTTACTTTCTCCCCTCTAAACTATCTAGGGTCAGGGCGTTTGCTGGTTAAAGACAAAATTGCAGCATTATGATAAAATTGATAACTGTGGAAATTGCCATACAGCACGTCTTCTTGTATTAGTATGCGCCTTCCAAAAAGCTTCACTTCCAATAGCCCAAAGGCATGAATGCAAGTTCACCAGTTGACATTTGCATTTGATAAGGTTAGCTGGGTAAAGCTAAATGACTTAAGTTTCTGAAATGTAGTCAGGGCACAGGAGCATAGAATGGGAATGGAGGTGGAAGCATTAGAGGTTGAAAATTATGTGTTAGTACTGAGTTAATAATCAGTCTGTTATTTTTCCAAGAACAAATACTAAAGTTCAAATGCTATTTCCTTCTACGTTTGTGTACATACTGTTCATCCGGGAAGGGGGCCATAATTGACTTGAAACTCGGATGCATATGGTCTGAAGTGGTGTGTGCACCGCGATGAATGATCAGCACAATTAAAACAGAATGGGAAAGCAATGTGTAAGTTGAACAATGGCCAAGTCGATGCACAATTATCTGCTTACAATATGCATCTCTTTTTTGGGCATCCTAGCAGATGGTCTACCTCGCTCATAATCTGTAAGTTTTGCCTAATGCTGCAACTCCATTTGCACCCTTTTTTTCTCATATTCATTTTGGTCATAGATCTTGATCTTGTAGCATTTGTTGTTGGTCATTTTTAGATGCCTTTTCAATCTGTGAAAATCAGACTCGTGGTAATTGGGATTTTTCTGTGTATATTGTCGAAACTACATTGTAATTTGTCAAAATGTTCAACATTTTGAGAGTACAGAGGAGATTTACTGGAATAGTTCCAAGAATGAGGGAAATAAGCTACAAGGTTAATCTGGAAAAGCTAGAGTTATTCTCCTTGAAGAAAAGGAGATTGAGTGGACATTTGATGAAGGTGTACAAAATTGCCACAGGGTTGAATTAGCTGTTCCCATTAGCTGATGGTACAATGACCAGGGGAGACAGCCAAAAGGTTTTACGCAACTGATGCAGGGGGCAATGTGAGGAAGACTTTTATATGTAGCAAGTGGTAATGACCTGGAATTCATTGCATATAATGGGAGGTGGAAGATTAATGATTTCAACGGGAAATTGGATAGGCACTTGAGAGAAATAAACTTGCAGGGCTATGGGGATAGAGTAGGCACATGACACTGATTGAATTGCTCTAGCAAGAGCCGGGATAGCTGCCTTCTGTCCTGCTATGTCTCTGAAATGTTAATCTGAGGCTTCCCTCTGTGGTGTGCATAAAATATCCCATAGCATACAAAATATCTCATAGCACTATTTCAAAGCAGTGTAAGGGAGTTCTTGTAGAATCGTAGAATTCTTGCACTGCAAAAGAAGATCATTCAGCCAATCAAGCCACTACCGACAACAATCCCCACTCCGCCCCCCAGGCCCGATCCCCATAACTCCATTATTTACCCTGCTAGTCCCCCTGACACTAAGGGGCATTTTAGCATAGCCATTAAACCTAACCTGCACATCTTTGAACTGTGGGAGGAAATCGGAGCAGCCGGGTGAGAACCCACGCAGACATGAAGAGAATGTGCAAAGTCCAGACAGACTGACCCAAGGCCAGAATTGAATCCTGGCACTGAGAGGTAGCAGTGCTAAACACTGTGCCATCGTGCTGATTGGGGGATAAATAAACACCATCTAGAAAAACATCTGGTTATTATCACATTGCTGTTTGTAAGAGCATGCAATGTGGGTCTTGGCTGCCACATTTTTTAGTTTACAGCAGTGACGACACTTCAGAAAAAATATTTCATTTGTTTTGAAGTGTTTTGGGACATCCCGAAGTTGTGAAAGACAATATATAAATGCAAATCTTAATCCTTCTACTGTATCCAAACTTCACAATTTTAAAATATTGCTTACATTTCCTGTTAACCTCTGTGTTCCAATGGATGATACAAAGGTTGGTGAATTTGCAAATAGCGATGAAGACAATCAGAGGATATAGATCAGTTAGAGGCTTGGGCGGAGAGGTGGCAGGTAGAGTTTAATCCGAACAAATGTGAGGTAATGCATTTTGGGAGGTCTAATACAAATAGGAAATATGTAGTAAATGGCAGAACCGTTAAGAGTATTGATAGACAAAGGGATTTGGATGTACAGGTACGCAGATCACTGAAAGTGGCAATGCAGGTGGAGAAGGTAGTCGAGAAGGCATATGGCATGCTTGCCTTCATCGCCCAGGGCATTGAATTTAAAGTTGGCAAGTCATGTTGCAGCTTTATAGAACCTTAGTTAGGCCGCACTTGGAATATAGTGTTCAATTCTGGTCGCCACACTGCCAGAAGGATGTGGAGGCTTTGAAGAGGGTACAGAAAAGATTTACCAGGATGTTGCCTGGTATAGAGGGCATCAGCTATGAGGACAAGTTGCAGAAACTTGGTTTATTTTCATGGAGGTTGAGGGCTAACCTTATAGAAGTCTACAAGATTATGAGAGGCATAGACAGAGTGGATAGTCAGAAAATTTTGCCCAGGGCGGAAGAGTCAATTACTA
The DNA here is from genome assembly GCF_965287045.1 of Carcharhinus amblyrhynchos. Taxonomy (NCBI): domain Eukaryota; kingdom Metazoa; phylum Chordata; class Chondrichthyes; order Carcharhiniformes; family Carcharhinidae; genus Carcharhinus; species Carcharhinus amblyrhynchos. The sequence continues at coordinate 18,188,664 of NC_137327.1, forward strand.
GGGAGCACAGGTTTAAGGTGCAAGGGCAAGGTTTAAAGGAGATGTACGAGGCAAATTTTTTACACAGAGGGTTATGGGTGCTTGGAACTCATTGCTGAGGGAGGTAGCGGAATCAGATATGATGGTGACTTTTAAGGAGCGTCTTGACAAGTACATAAATAGGATGGGAATAGACGGATATGGTCCTGGAAGGGTAGGAGGTTTTAGTTAAGTCGGGTAGCATGGTTGGTGCATGCTTGGAGGGCTGAAGGGCCTGTTCCTGTGCTGTAATTTTCTTTTAAGGACATAAGAAATAGGAGCAGGAGTAGGCCATCTAGCCCTTTCAGCCTGTCCCGCCATTCAATAAGATCACGGCTGATCTGAAGTGGATCAGTTCCATTTTCCCGCTCTCTCCCCATAACCCTTAATTCCCTTGTCTATCAAAAACCTGTCTACCCGTGACTTAAATATATTTAGCGAGGTAGCCTCCACCACTTCAACGGGCAGAGAATTCCAGTGATTCACCACCCTTTGAGTGAAGAAGCTCCTGCTCAACTCTGATCTAAACTGCGCCCCCCCTTATCTTGAGGCTGTGCCCTCTAGTCCTGCTATCCTTTCTAAGCAGGAAGAATCTCTCTACCTCTACCCTATCCATCCCCTTCATTATTTTATGCGTCTCTATAAGATTCCCCCTCATCCTTCTAAACTCCAACGAGTACAGACCTAGTCTATTTAGTCTCTCTTCATAGTCCAACCCCCTTATCTCCGGTATCAGCCTAGTGAACCTCCTCTGCACTCCCTCCTAGGCCAGTATATCCTTGCGCAACTGCGGTGACCAAAACTGCACACAGTACTCCAGCTGCGGCCTCACCAGTACCCTGTACAGTTGCAGCAAGACTTCCCTACTTTTATATTCTAACCCCCTTGCTATAAAGGCCAACATTCCATTCACATTCTTGATCACCTGCTGCACCTGCAGACTGGGTTTTTGCGACTCATGCACAAGGACCCCCAGGTTCCTCTGCACTGTAGCATGCTGCAGCTTTTCGCCTTTTAAATAATAATCCCTCCTACTATTATTTCTTCCAAAGTGGATAACCTCACACTTGCCAACATTGTACTCCATCTGCCAGGTTCTCGCCCACTCGCTTAGCCTATCCAGATCCCTCTGCAGACTTTCCACACCCTCCACGCAATTTGCTTTTCCACTCATCTTCGTGTCATCAGCAAATTTCATCACCCTACACTCAGCCCTCTCCTCCAGATCGTCTATATAAATGGTAAGTAGCTGAGGCCCCAGCACCGACCCCTGCGGCACTCCACTAGTCACCAACCGCCAATCAGAATAGCACCTATTGATACCAACTCTCTGCGTCCTATTAGACAGCCAATCCTCTATCCACGCTAACACCTTACCCCCAACTCCGTGCACCCTAATCTTCTGTAGCAACCTTTTATGAGGCACCTTATCAAACGCCTTTTGGAAATCTAAAAGCACCACATCCACCACTTTGTTCTGTGTTCTTTGGAAATAGTTGTACCATTTCAAATCTTTAATAACAATAGTTACTTGTTGCTGCTGTCATGCTGGAGAATCAATGCCATTTGGACTTTGTGTTTAATGTCCTTTCTATTATAGGGCTCCCAAAAACCAAGCATACCAAATTTTAACTGTTTGTATAATTTCATCAGTACTGCAGCTACTTTGCTGTTGTACTCTGAGCCCTTATTTATAAAATCCAATTTTTTATTGACCTTTTTATGTGGCTTTATCTATCTGCTTGGCACTTCCAGAAAATTAAAATATATACAGGAAAATGTCAACACTGATGTCTCAATCACTCCAGCTGATGCTAACTAAACTGCACACTTGCAGTCAAGATTATTACTTGCACTAGCCATCCTCTCCACAATCAAATACCAGTGTCTCTGTCCTCTAGTCTTGTTGCTTGCAGGTCTTTGCCAAGACTACTTTATCATCTAACTCCATATCTTTAAAACATATTTTTACTGAAGATATTTCTAATTTTTACAAACAAGGCAGCAAACCCTCAAGGATTGGTACAGTTCAGCACAATCGGTTTTCCAGATTCATGTACAGAAAAAGACAAGAAAGCTCGAATGCAGCTGGTTCGGATTATTCATTATTCATTACAAATGGAGTCTCCAAAGATACAAACAATCAAAGGATGTTTCAGAGATTACAGTAAAACAAGAATACAGGCTAAAGTTATGAATACATGGCATAACAGTGCACACACTAGCTTACAGGGTACTAGAGACAGAGACATGTAACTTACATTCCAGGATTTCCTGTCATTGTGTATTCAGCCAAAAAGAATAGAGGATATTGACACAGGTATAGAGAAGACTGATCATCCAGTGATTTTCACACCATGCTTAGGTGTACTTCCCCATTTCCAGCTATTATTAGGAGCACCGTTGATATACAACAATGTCTTTTCCCAGGATATTTGCTCTATCTGCATCTTATAGCAGGAGTCTCTTAGAGATTCTTTGACCCCAAAGAACAAAAGTGCAGAAACAAACTAAACAACACCAATAGTCCTAAGTGGTTTTTCCTCACCAGCTGTGAGAACTGGTCAGGCCATACCACAATCTCCACATCAAACCAACCACCTACCCACCTTCCCACAGTGGCGCCGCTCATATTAGCTATGACAAAAGTAAAGCATACCACATCATATATACCACCATTATAATTGCAAGGATTATAAGGAAAAAAAGGATAAATGTCACATATCCCTCGTGCCATACAACCTACCTAGCAGACTCCCCAATACTATCAAGCTCTTCGAGGACATTAAACAACTAGGATTCAATTTTTACACAGGGCCAGAGCAATGTAGGTAGTCCTGATGCCACCTTGCACCCCTGGCATAATAAGGAAACAGCAGTATCAAATCTGTATCGTAAGCTTGGAGTAATTAAGGGAACATTCTGAGGGATGCATTCAATTATAAACAAATGGACATCCCTGGTTTCTAAAAGATAACCAGTGAAATTCGCCTCCGTGCTCATATGCTAGATCACCCTCCCAACATGATAAATAACATCGCAAAATTAAAAAAGGAGTGTAACGACAAGGGGTAACATCTACGACTGGCAATGAGCTGCAGATTATGATGCCAAATTATTGCCATGCATAGAGTTTAGAGAGCCAAAGTCTTAGAACGATTGTTAAATAGCCTTAAGGATCGATCAGATATCACCGTTGGGGTAGCACGATAAAGCGGGGCAAACTGCATTCAGATACTTTTCAGCTTCATCGAAAACTCTGCAACCAAAGCTGTGGAAATGCATGATTATTAGCTGGGGTTCAAATCTCAAAAAGAGGATACAATGTGCCCCTTCAAGATTAATATGCTCAGCTTTTGTGATAAGATTAAGAAAATGTGGTAGCCAATTCTCAAAAGATTTAGCTGGGAGTTTACCCTCAGTCCTTCTAGAAAGATGGTCACACACAAACTCCTCCTCTCGCCCCAGCTCCCCAGATCGATCAGGATATCTGACATGGTAAAAAAGTCTGACAACACCAGGTTTAAGTCCACCCGATTTATTTGATAGTAAACTCACAAGCTTTCAAGGTTAAGCTCTTCTTCAGACTTTTTACTGTGTTTACCCCAGTCCAACGCCAGCATATCCACGTCATGATATCTGACATATCATAGATGATTTTCCAAGGATTGAAAGCTGGCCTCAACTAAAGAAACTGCATTCTCGACAATAAGGATTCTTTGCTTCGTCAAGCTTCTCATCGATACTCTGCAGTTCAGCCATATGAGCACTCAAATTCTGTGACAAAAAGCCAAGTCTATTGAGAAAACCTTCATCTCATTGGCAGTCATCACCTATAGTGCCTTCGACATTGCCGGGTCGAGACCTTGCTCTCTGACCAAGTCGCCATGTTGAAGGCTCAGCTCCACCTCAGCTGCTTCCAACTGCTTCTTTTCATTGAGGATTTTCATAACTCTACTTGGCATTTAGTCCCAAAGCTTATCCAGAATTCTTCCAAGGGCATAGTACGGAGTTTTCACTCCAAGATTACGTACTATGAAAGGATTAAAAGATGAGTAGTGCCAGAGCTCATGGAAACACAGCCATTCACACATTCGCATCACAGTATCTCCCTCTAACATAATTTTATTCAAAAGCCTGTTAAAAAATATCCCACCCCTTATAGTTTTTCCAGTGTTCAGCTCTCTCATGTAGGCTATATACATATATAATAGAGTTGACTGTGTTTTCACATTAAATCACTTGAGAGTTACAACACAGTGCTTTTGATCTTATTAGCCCATTTACTTTCTTTTCAGTCACTGCTGACATTGATCACTGAAATGATTTATTGGGAAATAATAGAATTTACTTTTTTTTTAGCTCTTCTCTGCCCCTTCTGGTATTTAGCTGAAGGATCTTTTAATAGGCAGAAAAGTTTGATAATTGCAACAACATTTGGTCTGCCTGTTTTCTTATGCAAGCTGCAGATTACAATGGAAAAAGTAATGCCAACCAAGGACTGACTTCTAATAGTCAAAAGTAACAACTTTTATGTTCAGTGCGTTTGAAAATGTTTTGTAGCATTTACTCATTGTCTCTTAACTATTAATGACTGGGTGTGTTTATATAAAACATATAATTTATAAATTATGCAAATTATAAATTCATTTTTCAGAAGCAATGTATAAACAGATATTTTATTGTAAAATTGTGTATTTGGCATGCCATTCATAAAGAAATGCAAATGGCTTATAATTTCATGGTTTTAGTATATATAATTTACGAAGTAATAACCTGTATGACAGGTAATACATCACTTTGGCCTTGCACAGTCTGTATGAGAATGATGAATGAATAAATACGTTTGTATAGTTTAAAACATAAATACCTGGTATTTATGTTATTTTATTAATTTGTGTAATAGTTTAGGAAAGAGAAATTAAAATTGGTAAAATGATACATGTTCACCTTTAAATGGTGAAACTATCTTGTCTTTTTAATCAGTTGAATGCAGTTATATGTTTAAGAATCGGAATACAAAGTGATGAGTTATTACACAATTTTTGTGCAAAAGCAAAGTGTAATTTTTCAGTAAGCCTGAAGCAGAATGATTGCCTGTGACTTCCATCCATTGAATAATCTAGGTGTTTTGTTTTACACATACTCAAATATTTTCCTTAATAGCTAATTCTACCAAATTGTTTTAGGAGTCATATCATTGAAGAGAAGAGCTTTGTGCCTTGTGAAGACATGCTGTTTGGCCGAATGTCCTTTAAAGGTTTTAATCCAGAAATAGAGGTATGTTTTACAGGAAATCCAATTTTATGTCATGATTCGAAATAGTCTTTTAAAGTGCCAAAAGAATTTATCAGCACTTTTATATAGCTGAATTTCTATAAATTTCACATTTCAACGTTATAAAGTTAAGTTGAGAATAGCTATGAAACGGGTGTTACTGGGTGTATGATGTGGTTAAAATCTTTTAAGTCGCATTTCAAATTCTTTATGATGTTACTCCAAATTGTAGATGGGGGGATGCTGGGGGAGGTAATACTAAATCTATGAAGGTTATTGATTAGGATGTAGTAATATTGTGCTTTGTTTTGAAAGTCTTAGCTTAAGATAAAATCAAGGTTGTACACTTGTGCCAAAGACCTCTGTTAAAGTGAAGTCAAGGACTTTAGCTATGACCGTAAAATGTAGATGCAGAAGTAGCCCATTTGGTCCACTGAGTCTTCTCTGCCATTCAATGAGATCGCGACTGATCTGATAATTCTCATGTCCACTTTCCTGCTTTATTTCCCATAACCCTTGATCCCCTTGTTGATTAAAACTCTGTCTATCTCAGCCTTGAACATAATTAATGATCCAGTCTCTAGAACCTTATGTAGTAAAGAATTCCACAGATTAACCACCCTCAGAGAAGAAATTCCTCCTCTTCTCTGTCTTAAATGAGCGATCCCATATGCCAAAATTATGCACTCTGCTCCTGGACACTCTCACAAGGGGAAACAACTTTTCCGTATCCCCTATGTCAAGCCCCCTGAGAATCCCCTATTTCTGAATAAGATCACCTGTCATTCTTATAAACTGCAAAGAGTACAGGCCAACCTACTCAATCTCTCATAAGAAACTCCCTACATACATGGGATGAATCTAGTGAACTTTCTCTAGACTGCCCCCAATGCCAGTATACCTTTCCTTTGAGAAGGGGACCAAAACTGTTCACAGTATTCCAGGTGTGGTATAAGTAGTGCTTTGCATATTTAACAAGACTTCCCTATTTTCATATTCCATTCCCTTCAAAATAAAGACCAGCTTTCAATTTGTCTTCCCTATAACTTGTTCAACTTGCTAGCTAGCTTTTTGTGATTTATGCACAGAGATCTCAAATTCCTCTGTGCTGCAGACTTGCTGCATTTAAATAATATTCAGCTCCTTTATTCTTTTTACCAAAGTGCATAACTTCACATTTTTCTATGTTATATTTATCTGCAAATTTTTGCCCACTCACTTAACCTGTCTATAACTCTCTGTAGACTCTTTGTGTCCTCCTCACCACTTGTCTTCCCACTTTTTTTGTCATCCACAAACTGGGCAATAATATATTCACATCCCTCTTCCAAGTCCTTAATAAATATTGTAAATAATTAAGGCCCCCAGCACTGATGGCTATGGCATCCACTAGTTACATCCTTAAATGTCATCCTTAAAATGTCCCTCTTATCCCAACTTTCTGTCTTAGTTAGCCAATCTTCTATCCATGCCAACGTACTACCATGGACTCTTGTGTGCGTAACCTTATGAAATGCTTTGTATGAAGAGATGAAATACATTCATGCTTTTTTTCAATGGAATAGTAAAAAGTTGAGATCTGATGGTGAAGTTCAAAATTATGGTGGATTTGATGAGGTAAGTAAGTGAAACAATTTTTTTCCCTAATGGTCAATGAGGCAACTTTTAGAGCACAATTGCATGATCACCATTGCAAAGATTGAAAGGAGAATTTAGAGGACTTCTCTTTTTAAAGAGACATGTTAGGATACAAAATGTATGACAGAAACAATGTTATAAACCAAATTTATAATAATGGCCTTTATCAATAATGGGGATATACATCTAATATTTAATGCGAATGGGTATGGGGTAAGGACATAGAATTTAATAACTCATTCAAGAATATCAACACAGACATGGTGGGCTGAATGGTCCCTTTTGTTTTGTAGAATTATATGATTCCATGAAAAGCAGAAAGAAGGAAGTTACTCAGTAGGCCTATAAAGGTGAAGATACTGTGGTGAAGGGCCAGAGGAGAGAATCTGAAAGTTAAAGCATGTACCGATAAAGGACTTGAAGAATGTATGTTTTTTGCCAAAAGCAGCAGGCAAGCTTGGTGGGGGTAGGAGGGGAAAATGCATGGTGAGGAAGCATTTGAGAGAACCTTGGCAGTAAACAAGATGGCAAGATTTGAGGTTGAGGAAGTTAATGTGGAAAGTGAAAATCACTGAAGTCAGAAAAGGAATGGATTATTTTGATGCAAATATAAATAAATGAATATGGATCATTCAGTGCTAGAGGGCAATATGACTTGGCAATGAGGACTTTGAAGGAGACGTGAGAGGTTAAGAGGGTGCAGTACTTGCAGAGGGAGATTTTAACCAAGGGTCGTTTTAAAATCAAAAAATTTTTTTTAATGCAGCTACTGTTTGTGCCAAATACTTCTCTTCCATGAAAATTGTATATTTTTTTAATAAAGCTGGACTTTTGTGCTGAGTTACAAAAATCCAATGTTTGTAGCAGTAATACACATACGGAAGCCACTGAAAATGACATGGAACATAATTTGTGCATCTGACTTGGGCTAAAATCATCCATGCAACATCTCAACATGTTTAAAAGAGAGTAAGTTTATATTAAACAGTGGTTATGACACTTGACTAGAAAGTCAGAGGTCATATATTCAGATCTCAACATGGCCATTTCTGAAGTTGAAATTAAATTCAATAAATCTGGTAATATGTAATCCACCTGCTGTTTTGTTTTAAAAATGCAACTGATTCACTAACGTCCTCAAAAATTCCCCATTTTATCAACATGTGACTTCTACCTTGCACTCTGGATCAGAGTGCTAATGCCATCTGAAAAGGCCAAGCAAGCCACTCTATATATAAGCAATCAATATAGATTGGGCCAATCTTGATTATTTACAGAGCCGTCACAGTAGTGCAAACTCCTAAGAACAAAAAGAACTTATTAATTTTCATATGTCCTGCAAATACCAACAGATTACAAACCTTAATCGTTTAGTGCCTCTCTATGGTTTTAAATTTGAAAATTTATGGCTTATTTTCAAGACAGTCTAACATTCAGCAAAATATCCAAATAGTAGAGTTAATAGATAAGTATTGCCTTTATTCCAGAAACTAGTTGCACAGATGTATTCCCAGAATGAAAATGAAGAGCCTGACAAAGACATTAAAATGGAAGTAGATGTTTCAGATCTGGAAATGGCTAGGAGGTAAGTTACCATATCTCCAAGAGGTGTGATTTAAAGTGTTGGGTTACATTTATCTTTCAGACACAGAATATATTTAATACGTCAAAGTTAAAGATGCAGTACATTTTTTAAGGTAAATGATGGATGTTATAGTCACAATAGCTTCTGGGGTATTCCAGTATATCATTTAAAAGTGGCCTTTTTCGACCATTGCAATGATGATAAACCATGGAAAGAATGTTGGTGTCTAAACAGAAAATGATTAGTAAACCATTGAACTATAACTAGAGGTAGTGGTCCCAAGTTTAGGAAAAAGATTAGTATTAATAGAATTGTTGGTGCAACAGTCTGATATTAAATAGTACCACTGTGGCAAATAATTGCATACAATGTGATGAATTATTCAATGTATCAAAAAAAAATCCAGGAGGACTAGAAACTTAGGAGCTGGAGTTGGCCATTTGGCCCTTTGAACCTAGTCCACCATTCTGTAAGATCATGGCTGATCTTGTTTTGGTCTCAGCTCCACTTTCCTGTCTGCCCCCTCCCTTGACTCCCATGCCTAACAAAAATCTGTATAACTCTGACTTGCCTAAATTTAAAGACCCAGCTTCCACTACTTTCTGAGGAAAAGAATTCCACACACAAGCGATCATTCAGGAGAAACAAATTCTCCTAATCGCTATCTTTAAAGGCACAGAGCTCCTCTAAATTCTCTTATTTTCAACTATGTTCCCTAATTTTAGTCATCCCCCACAAGAGGAGACATTCTCTCGGTATAGATTGATTATTTCTGTATCACCAGTTGTTTGAACAGCATTATACGCAATCAGACTATTAAAAAGAAGTTCAGATCATTGGGATAACGAACTGCATGGTTTCGATTCTTGTCAATGGTATCACACTCCACTGTTGCAATTAGATATTTCTAACGAAGCAAAATATCATTATACTTATTGACAGAATAACTTCCTTGGATTGGTGTCCATATGTAATAATTGATCCACAAACAAAATATAGTTGTTAATAAATATCTTAATCTTCATTGGAATCTTTTTATCGTACTTGTGGGCTTTTGAAATCCTTGAAGTTACAATGGTGTGAGTTATTGAGAGGTCATTAGCCACCTGTCCAATAATCTTTATTGCTGAAAGACAGCTGCTTGATAATTTCCTTCATTTGAAGAAGAGCCCTCTGAGGTTTCAGAATATTGTTTGACAGAGCATGACTTACAATAACAAATGGTAATTGTTTGTGTGAAAATTTCATAATCTACTGCATCAAATCGTTTCATAATTTTATAAATCACACTTATTGCAACTGTTTGAAACTTGGTGAGGCAAGCTATATGGATTGCACTAAAGTGGCTTCTCCGTGTTTGCTGCTGCATTGAGTCTTGAAGAGCAATCTGCTTTCTCCCAGATCAAATTCCATTCCTCTGCCGGCTTTGGTATTTTTCTGTGACCTCCACTTTCTGCTGCTGAACGATCCCTGCTTTCTGCTTGCTTCCTGTGGGTGCTGACTCCACTCAGCCTTAGTATTCCTCCATCATTCATCACTAGACTGGGTTGATCCAGCCTCCGCAAGCTATAGATGAAACACATCACCTGGCCTTCCACGTCCATTGTATTTTATTTAACCAAGTAGGGCTTCAAGTTTTGAAATATTGCTCAACGATTATTAGTCGTTAGTATGTAAGTCTCAAGTTGAAGACCGAAACACTCCAAAAACAGGGGTACCCCAAGTATGAAGGTGAAGTGCCAGTGTTAGTGTAGGTGTTTGCTATTTTAAAATGTCATCGGCATCTGCTGAAAATAGTAGGGGTGCCTTAAACTCCCAGGCATCTTCACAACAGCCCATATTGCTGCCTGTCCCCTTGTGCCCAGTCATAAGGTATCAGCAAGTAGGGTGAAAAATTGAGGTTAACAACAATGTTTAACTCTTTCATAGAATCCCTACAGTGCAGGAGGATACTATTCGGCCCATTAAGTCTGCACCAATTCTCCAAAAGACATCTTATCCAGGCCTACCCCCCTGTAACCTTGTGCCTTTATCATGGCAAATCCTCTAACCTACACATCTTTGGAAACTAAGGGGTGCTTTACCATGACCAATCCACCTAGAATGCACATCATGGGAAGAAACAGGAGCACCTGGAGGAAACCCATGCAGACCCAGGGAGAATGAGTGTATAACCTATTGTGGCTGAAAAGGGCAGTTTGATATGTAGGCAGAGTATAGGCCAGAATAGAAAAATAGGGTCAACTTGCATATTGGGCCAACTAATATGCTGCGATTTGCGTACATTAAGTAATTTAACTAGTTTAAGCTATGAATTTAATACAGCACTTGAATCTCCCCAGGCCAAGTTTTAACTACTATTTGAGTTTAGAGGGAAAAAAACAAATCTACCAGCAATATGTAGACTGATACTCTATCCCTTGAACAGCTCCTGGATTCGCATCTATCTCCAAATCTGGGCATTTGTTCGTTAATGTGTCAGTCAAAGGTCAGTTGGCAGGACTCTTGCCTCTGAATTACAAGGTGATAGAGTTGAAGTCTCACTGCAGAACTTCAGCACAAAAATCGAGTTAGACACTCCATCCAGCCCTATGATTGCTGCACTACTGAAGGTGTCATCTATCGGATGAGGCATTAAAGTGTGGCCTCATTTATTCTCCAAGTAGATGTAATATATTTCATGGCAATATTATGAAGAAGAGCAGAGAAGTTAGTCATTGGGCACTTACCCACAAACCACTTTCCACCGAATTCCTCAGTCCAATGCCCCCATTAAATTTATTTCTTTGTGCAACCTATTCATTGAATCACGGTACCTTTATTTTTTGTGTGCAGTTGCGCACACATGATGACTCAAAGGTGTCAATGTGAGAGGCTGATATAGCACCTTCTGGGTGATGCACACATCCACAGCTTATAAGGAGCTGTGACTGCGTAAGTGGATCAGCAATCATTGTTCCTTTTACTATTTCTCTCCAGAATGTTTGTTCACTCACAAATAAGGCCCCCTTGCAACTTTGTTATGGGTGATTGCATTGTCATTAAGGCTTTGAAGTGGCAGCACCTTGCCCTTTACCAAAGCCTTAACGTCCATCTACACTTTGTTTGAGCTACCATACCCAAACAACTTTATCACTAAGTTATATCTTGATCCCTCTTCCTACATCTCATTTTTAGATTTTCATCTTAATCCACCCTTCTTGCCTCCTTCAAAATCATTGTTTAGTACCTTTCCTCTCAGTCATACTTTGAATTTTCTACTAAGATATCCTCTTACCTTTCTTTCTTCAGAATGCCCTCTGATAAGTTCTTGACTGTCAATGATTCAAATTTACCCAACTCGGCATGCAGGCTCTTCTATTTCATTGGTCTTTCATTCCGTAACTTCTCTCTCCATAAATTCTCCTATATAGTTAGAATTAATGCTTCAGAACAATACTACAAATTAGTGGATAATGTGAAATAGTTAACATTCAAATTATTTGCATTCAGTGAAGCATTATCAAACCTTGTCTCTTCCAGATATGAAAGCTTAGTGGGAACCATAAAAAAGAAGTTTACCAAAAAGAGAGACCGATCAGCTCTTCAAAGTGAAGAAACAGAAGCGAGCACCAGGGGTAGTAAAGTCAAGAAGACATTCATTAAGCCTCAGGAATAAATAACACAAGCGTGTCTTTAAATATTTTCCTTTGTAAGGCAATGGACCTCCTGTCTGAAACTCTGCAGTAACTGGCTGCTTATTGTAATTATGGAAATATAAATTTTGTTTGTATACCAAAATTAGAAAGTATTACAACTTGCTGCAATGAAAATATTTTGTGATGGTAAACAGATTCTGCAGTTTCCTTGTACTGAATGGATGGTGATCATTCTCAAATACATTTCAACAACATGTCATATATGCACAGTTAAAATCTCCTGAATTATACTTAAAAGTTGACTTGAAGAGAAAGTTATCCTGGCACAGAATCATATAAGTAAGCAATGGTGCAAGCGTAATATGCTTCCATTTTACAGCTGTGAACACAATATAGAAGTGTTCCTTTGGGACCTTCTGCTGATAATATCTTTGCAACACCTTAACTGTGTAAAAGTATAATTATTGCCTTTAAGGTGAAGCAGAGTAGTTTTCTCTGCTTCTCATTTTTTTTCCTGTGAGCATTAGGAAACAAAAGAATGACTGATTTGAGTATGAAGATGAGAATTTTACACACTGGCTGGATTGTTCCAATGAACCTGAGGAAATCTTGACATTTATAGTGAATTTTATTGATTCTGAATATACATTTAGAAGAGCTATTGCATCAGCAGAAAATAAAATTAGGGTCAAAATTATTAGATGTAATATGAAATCTTATCGTAGGAAACCAAAGATTTTTACTAAAAGCCTCTTGTGGGCAGGAGTAATGATTTTCTTTTTAAATTCCCAAAACACATTTTTCTCACATTTTGGCAGAAAATGACTGATAGCAGTCCACATAGCACTTTTTATTGGCCCAGGGAATAAAGGTGGGCTGATACCCAGGTTACACTATAGGTTTTAATCTAAGCTTGACCTCAAGTCATCAAACTAAATGATGGTCTTGGAGTTGTCTGTCAGTTTTGCACATTGCTGCTACCAGCAGCATTCTACTCTTCCTCTGAATACACAAAACAATAAACTGAAGTTATTGTCCCACTGGAACAGCAGCAAGATAAGTATCTGGTGCTAACAGATGGAAGAATGAGCAGTCTGCGTGTATGCACAGGATCTGCATTATGTCACAGGAGATGTGATATTGGGGCATGTTGGGCCTGTAATCAGATCAGATATACACAATGAGCTGGGCAGGTAAGTAGCTGGATACTAAAGTCATATGTGCATTGTGAAGAAAAAAGAAAGCAAGTCCAGCAGAAAAAAACAAACTTCACTCATGAAGCCAAATTCTAGTGCCTGGGTGCTAGGGCTTCAGGGAGAGGAGAGAAACTTCCTGGATAGATTTTGAACATTAAACTTACCAATGTTGAGTCTTTTTTGTAACTGGCTTATATTTGTTGGGGGGGGTAAGTGGTGGCCTATTTTGCCATACCATTTTGACCATCAGAAAAAATTAAAAAATGAAGTGAACTAGTTTGTTTATTTTTAACAATGGTTGATTCTTCACTAAAAGGGATGGAGGGAAATGAGAAATATGAGTCTGTGACTCACTGATTCAATTTTAATTGCTTTCCTGACTTGTTTAAATTTAATCAAGTCAGCACAGATCACTTGACAGATTGTAGTGACTTGAGGTAATCCAGACTCATTTCACTTGTGACAGCTACACAATGCAAAACTTAGAAAATAGAAATCAAACAGAAGACATTTGCCTCTGGCACCTTGGTTGGTGTTCAGCCCAGACTTATGGAATAAAGTTTCTTATGCTGGCTGTCTGAATCCAGTTCATAATAGGTATTGGCTCCCAGCACTAATCTATAGTTGTTGATCTTCACCAAAAAGCCAGGGGTTACCTGGTATTGGAGAATTGAAATTGTTCCATGAGTACAACTTAGGATCAGGCATATTGAGGTACATCTGATTCTCACCTTGCAATAACTAGTACTTAAAACTCCTCAGCACTAATATACCTCATTTTGATGAACATTAAGTGCCACAAAACAATGTAAAGTTTAAAGGTTCTGTGTTAAGCAATGTTCAGTACTTTATTATGAATCTACTCACATTAGTATTTCCACAGCAGTGCTATTTCATCAGCTTAATCCATACCAGCAAGGCTCACTACCCAGAAAGTAGTTTCCTTTTACGTTTATTCATTTATGTAATTCCATGGTGGGTACAAACAGTTGTAGCTTTGACTGAAAGTTTTTTTAGCCTCAGCATAGTTCTCAATTGAAACAATACAATTGCTCGCTTTAAAAAAGTACCATATGTGTGTAAACGACAATCATGTAAAAGTCGATCTTATAAGAGTTAGCTCTGTAATCTACTGTAGCTTTTAAATTTCAGCTTCAAGGTTGGCCTTCTGTTTTCAGGGATAAAAACAAAATTTCAAAACCAAAGTATAATCTCTCCAATCACATCAAAACCTCATTACATTATTCATTAATTTCCTCCAGTTCCTTCTTGTCAGAATAAGGCATGAAGAATGTAGATTGATTGTGAATTTGCTGGGGGCGAGGGGGTGGGAGGAGTGAAGCAGACAGATTGAAGAGGAATGAATAGCACATATGGAAACAGCTTGCAGGGATCAATTTAGTGCAAACTTTTAATGAATGAAGGCCCAGCTTTTGGTCCTTGATCATCACCCTTAGCCTTCCTCTGGGGCCAGGGAGAAGAGCCTCTGCAATTCCCCCTGTACCAAGGCCCAGTTTAAGCACTGGGAGCTTTCTCCAGCTATTTTCCATTGGGGTAACCTTTCCTTTTGCCTTTCCCACACCCCAAAGCAGTTTTGAAATCACAGGCCAAGCCAACACTGAAACTTCCTGTGCCAGAAATGAGGGAGGTTCGTTAAAATCACAGAGACAATGAATAACGGGTGTGGGCACACCATCTTGTGGATTCTTCTGAGAGCCATATTATGGGCACTGGGTAGGTGTATTTTACCCATGTAAAAGTCAATCTTTTAACTTGTTGCTGAAATAGTCAACTTTTACATGAGTATATACGGTAAATAAGTTCTGAGACAGCTAAATAGCTTGCTTAACTAAAATGAAATAGTCAGCAAGTTTGGCAGCATCGGTGGAGAAAATAATAGCGTTCTGATAAAGGGTCACTGACCTGTACCATTGACTCTGCTTGTCTCTCCCAATGCTGCCAAAATTGCTGAGTAGTTTCAGCATTTTCTGTTATGTCAGATTTCTAGCCGCTAGTATTTTGCTTTCATAAGTAGTTTGCTTCTTACGTATTCTCATGGCTCTTGAGGGTTACAGAAACTACACCGTCAACATGAAATCAGTAATCACAGATGCAATTTTTGTAATAGTTTAGATGAATCGAAACGCCATTCCTCAGATAACAGTCTGAAATTAACTGCAAACTACAATGGCTAATTGACACATGGCTGTTTTGTAGAACAAATGAAACAGAAGCATATGAGAAAACCATTTCAAGAATGCAAATAAAAGCTACATGATCTGTAAATCTTAAATGTGGTAATACTACTCTGTTCATGCTGCATTATGGTAAGCTTAATTAAGTTTATTTATTAGTTACACATCAGCTTACATTAACACTGCAATGAAGTTACTGTGAAATTCCCTGAGTCGCCACACTCCAGCACCTGTTCAGGTCAATGCACCTAACCAGCATGTCTCTCAGAATGTGGGAGGAAACCCACAAAGACATGGGGAGAACATACAAACTCCACACAGATAGTGACCCAAGCCAGGAATTGAAGCCAGGTCCCTGGCACTGTGAGGCAGCAGTACTAACCACTGTGCCACCGTGTCACTCATAAACTTTATCTAAAAATATTTTACACAAGAGTTAGGACATTTGGCCCCTTGAGCCTGCTCTGCCATTCAGTAAGATCATGGCTGTTCTAATTGTGGCTTTAACTCCACTGTCCATTGCTCATGACTGTTAACTTCCTGTCAATCAAAAACCTATCCAGCTGGACCTTGAATATATTCAATAACCTAGTCTCCATTGCTCTCTGGAGGAAGATAATTTCACACACTAACAACCCTCTGATAGAAAATCTTAAGTGGATTTTTAAATTGTTTCCCCCAATTCTAAACACTGCCATAAGGGGCACCTTTCACCATCCACCCCGTCAAGTCCCGTTGGTGTCTGACAGCATCTGTGGGGAGAGAACAGAGACAACATTTTGAGTCTAGATGACCCTTTGTCAGAGCTCCAGTGGATGGCCACCAAAGTCATTGCAGACAACAGAACATAGCAGTCGGCAGGCTGCCTCTACCCCTACTGTGGATGTCAGAGGGGGCCATCATGATATAGCAGTAAGCTTAAGAAAGAAAGATATGGTCACACAATGTGTGCCCAGGTGTTAAACACATGTATATAATGTGA
Source organism: Carcharhinus amblyrhynchos (assembly GCF_965287045.1). Classification (NCBI taxonomy): domain Eukaryota; kingdom Metazoa; phylum Chordata; class Chondrichthyes; order Carcharhiniformes; family Carcharhinidae; genus Carcharhinus; species Carcharhinus amblyrhynchos. The sequence continues at coordinate 18,205,193 of NC_137327.1, forward strand.
GTGATCAAGTAATAATGAGTCATTCACCTGATGAAGGAGTAGCGCTCCGAAAACTCGCAATTCCAAATAAATCTGTTGGACTTTAACCTGATGTTGTGAGACTTCTTACTGTAGAAATTAAGGACAGCAGTTACTTGTGTGGCAGATGACAACGGGTATCCTTCCAGTGGCACCAAATCCTGCAGAATATGGCAAATGTGAATGACCAGATCCCTTGAAATACACAGGCATCAGCTCATCTGCAGATAACATTAGTGATGTCTATACAGCCAGGGTCTAGTGAAATGTCTACTATTGACTATGATCAATCCCTTCATCCAAAGGGGTCTGCTGCCCCTTAGTGTTGAGAGTTCTGCACCTTCCTTCGAAGAGCCAGGCGCCTCCTTTGCACTCCTCACCTGCCTAAAAGGAAAAATGATGTGGGTATGCCGGCGTTGGACTGGTGTAAACACAGTAAAAAGTCTGACAACACCAGGTTTTAGTCCAACCTATTTATTTGATAATATACTCGCAAGCTTTCGGGTTAGCCCCTTCGTCAGGTGAATGGAGAGTTCTGGCCTCAGACAGAGTATATAAAGCACAGACAGTTTAGAGATTACTGATTAGAATGCAAATTTGCATTCTAATCAGTAATCTCTAAACTGTCTGTGCTTTATATACTCTGTCTGAGGCCAGAACTCTCCATTCACCTGACGAAGGGGCTAACCCGAAAGCTTGCGAGTATATTATCAAATAAATAGGTTGGACTAAAACCTGGTGTTGTCAGACTTTTTACTGTAAAAGCAAAAATGCAGCCAGTGACAACACCAGGCTCCATCTTCCAGTGTCCTCACTGCAGATGAAGGAATCAGCATTTGTTTCTAAAGTTCCACTTCTATTCACAGAATCATCTGTAACAAAGCAGGCTGCTTGATCGCCAGTCTATCCACAAACAATCAATCCCTCCATCACCGATGCACAGAGGCAGCAGTATGCACCATCTACAAAATGCACTAAGGCAGGTCACCAAGACTCCTGAGACAGCACCTTCCAAACCCATGACAACCACTATCCAGTGGGAAAGGGCAGCAGACATAGAAATACCACCAGCTGAGGTTCCCCGCCAGATCACTCACCATCCTGACTTGGAAATATATTGCCACTCCTTCACGGCTGCTGGATCAAAGTCCTCCCTAACAGCACTGTGTGTGTACTTTCAGTAAGAAGTCTCACAACACCAGGTTAAAGTCCAATAGGTTTATTTGGTAGCAAACGCCAGTAGCTTTTGGAGCGCTGCTCCTTCGTAAAGTGAGTGAGAGTTCTGTTGTTCCCACTCACCTGACGAAGGAGCAGTGCTCCAAAAGCTAGCGGCTTTTGCTACCATATAAACCTGTTGGACTTTAACCTGGTGATGTGAGACTTCTTACTGTGTTTACCCCAGTCCAACGCTGACATCTCTACATCATGTATACCTTCACCACATGGACCATAGCAGTTCAAGCAAGCAACTCGTCAGCACCTTCTCAAGGGTAATTAGGGATGGTCAATAAATGCCGGCCTAGCCAACAATGCTCATAGCCCTTGAATGGATTATACAATAATGATGTTCACAATGTTTGGCGACATGAAACTTGGCCCGCCATTGACAGGTAAAGGGCACAATCGCTTCCTGACATGTTAGTCCCTCTACCGTGAGCTTTTATTTTGTGCAGTAACGCCTTCTTGAATATCTCAAACATTTAAAGACCAACTGGGAGTTATCTCAGGAAACAAACTGTTGAGTATTTTTCCAGCTAAATGAGGAAATCAGTGATGATGTACTTTTAGGATTATTTGTCATTATCTGTTAATGCAGATTTTTCCCACTCATCACACAAACTTCCATTTCAAGTATGTTCAAGTTTTTTGATTTGAGCCCCACTCCACATAATCTCCAATGACCCTCCATAAGATCATAAGACACAGAAACAGAATTAGGCCACTCGGCCCATTGAGTCTGCTCCACCATTCAATCATGGCTGATATTTTTCTCATCACCATTCTCCTGCTTTTTCCCCATAATCCCTGATCCCCTTATTAATCAAGAAGCTATCTGCCTCTGTCTTAAAGGCATGCAATGACCTGACCTCTATAGCCTTCTGTGGAAAGAATTCCACAGAATCACCACTCTCTAGCTGAAGAAATTCCTCCTCATCTCTGTTTTAATGGATTATCCCTTTAGGCTGAGGTTATGGTCTCTGGTTCTAGATTTTCCTACCAGTCCCTTCCACATCCACTATATCCAGTCTTGCAGTATCCTGTAAGTTTCAATAAGATTCCCCCCTCATTCTTTGGGAGTGCAGGTTCACAAATCCATGAAGGTTGCGACACAAGTGGAGAATGTTGTCTGGAAAGCTTATGGAATGCTAGCCTTTATAGGAAGAGGTATAGAGTTTAAAAGCTGCCGTCTAATGCTTCAGTTGTATAGAACGTTGGTTAGACCGCATTTGGAGTACTGCGTCCAGTTCTGGTCACCTTACTACCGGAAGGACGTGGAGGCTCTGGAAAGGGTGCAGAGGAGGTTTACCAGGATGTTGCCTGGCATGGAGGGGTTGGGTTACGAGGAAAGGTTGGAGAAACTGGGACTGTTCTCTTTGGAAAGACGGAGATTGAGGGGTGACATGATAGAGGTATATAAGATACTGAAGGGAATAGACAGGGTCAATAGTGAGAGACTGCTCCCTAGATTGGTTACGAATACAAGAGGACATGATTTAAGGATGAGGGGGGAGAGGTATAATTTGGATATGAGAGGAAGGTTCTTTACGCAGAGAGTAGTGGGGGTATGGAACGTGCTACCGAGCGGGGTGGTGGAGGCGGGAACGTTGGACTCGTTTAAGGTTCAGTTAGATAGGCACATGAGTGAAACGAGGATGGAGGGTTATGGTTGGGGTTATTGAATAAGGGTTAGAACCTCGGGAGACACCGGAAAGGCAGGCTTGTGATTAACGTTTTTGTCTTTTCACTCCGCAGGTGGAGGTCCACCTCGTTGTCAAACGAGGGGCATGCACACGGTGGGTCGTGCGTGGGCTGCTTCTGGAGGTTCCGGGAGTGGCCTAGTACTTCATGTCGGTGTGTGTGCTTGATCCTGGACCGGTAGACGGGCGCCGCAACAGCTCGGTGACTAGCACTGCTGGCTGTTCAGATACATGGATTTGGGCCTGTGTCTGTGGGAGTTTGTGCATTCTCCCTGTGGTTGCGTGGGTTTCCTCCAGGTGCTCCGGTTTCCTCCCACACCCCAAAGATGTGCTCTTAGGCTGATTGGTTTTACCAAATTGACACTATTCTCCCCTGAATCTGGCTAAGTCAGGGGTTCTGTTTGTAGATACGCAGGGTAGAATAGGTGTAGGGTGATGCGGCGGCGCGGGCTCGTTGGGCCGAAGGGCCTGTTTCCCGTGCTGGGTTGTTCTTTGTTCTTTGTTCTTTGTTATTCTTCTAAACTCCAACACGTACAGAAACAGAGTGCTCAACCATTCCTCATATGACAAGCCCTTCATTCCAGGGATCATTATTATGAACCTCGTCTAGACCATTTCCAAGGCAGTGAGTGATCAAGAACTCTTAACAGATTCGTCAGACATGACTTCCCCTTGACGAAGTGAAGCCTGCTGACTCAGTCCTATTTTATCATGCACTTCCAAGTACTCTGCAATCTCATCTTTAATGATGGACTCTAAAACCTTGCCAATGACCAAAGTCAGGCTAACCGGCCTATATTTTCCCATCTGCTGCCTCCCTCCCTTCTTAAAGAGCAGAGTTACATTCGCTACTTTCCAGTCTTCTGGGACCCTCCCTGCCTCCAGTGATTCCTGAAAGATCACCACCAATGCCTCCAGGACTTCCTCAGCTATCTCTTTTAGAACCCTGATGGGGTCTGGTCCATTTGGTCCTGGTGATTTATCCACCTTCAGACCTTCCAGTTTCCCCAGAACCTTCTCCTTAGTAATTGCCACTATACTCACCTGTGCAATGTTGTCAGATTTGCTGGTCTTTTCATTAGACCAGAGGACTCGAAGATCCTTTATCTTTATTCAGTAACTATCCAAATGTTCTCCAGGTATGTTATATAACATTTCATCCCATCCACACAACCAGCACTTAAATTGACAAGGCACAGCAAAGTATGGACAAAGTGCTAATAAATGGGATTAATATAGATTAGTATTTGATGGTTGAAATAGACATGGTGGGCCAAAGGGCCTGGTTCTGTACTGTTTGACTCAATGACACCATTAGCCATAAGCTTCATCAAATCTGCCTGAGTAACCTACCTCAACCTCAAATTCATAATACTTGTGTTACATCAATGTGAAAATCACTACTTCTCACACTCTCGAAGAATCTCCTTCAGACAATAAAATATTGTGTTCCATTAGCTCCATTCAGATTAAACTGTAACTCTAGAGTTGAAAGACTAAGTACTGTGTCCATATTGTATCCAGAATTCAGTGGGAATGTCTAAATGCTCTATATATAGTTACTTAGCTGAGAACAAATGTCAGTGCTTCAGCACTAAATACTGCAATGCATAGTCCGAGATCATATCTGTCCAGCGATTACTGTTATAAGTGAGATCTATCAATATTTGTATTCTACTATTCAACTAATCTGTCCAATTTACAATATCCTTTTAGTCTATGAGTGTTTTATAAATAACTTTTTAAGATCCCTTTATCTAAAATTGACCAAATTTTTAAAAAATCTTTCTCAGGTTTTTCATAAGGCCTATATTTGTTGACCATACCTAATTGCCACTTCAGAGAGCAGGCAAGAGTCAACCACATATGCGCTTGGAGTCACATTGTCGGCCAGACCAGGTAAGGACAGCATATTTCCTCGCCAAAACAGGTAATGGCAAATCAAGATGGGTTTTTACCACAAATAATGACTAGTTTTCAATTCCACATTAATTAGTTTATTAAACTTAAATTCCACCAGTTGCTGTGGTGGGACTTGAACCCATGTCCCAGATTGTTAACCAGGGTCTCTGGATTACTTGTCCAACAATATCACTACCATAACAAACCATTGCACCACACCAAAGAATTTCAATGAAGTTAATAGAAGAGAACTTATTTCACAAACTCTGGCTTTCAGACTTTTATGACACTTGCGCCCTGAAGCCTCGAGATTAAATTAGTTAGGTGAAAATTAGTCACCTGCTGATACTGAATAACTGACACCGCTGAATAAAAATAAATTCTTTCTCGAGTGCTTTTGTCCCAACAAAGGTTGTTCAGCTTCACATCTTTCCTGGGTTGGTTTCCTTCCCACACATACTCTGTGCCCACTACAAAATTGGATGGAAATATATGGCATTCAAGTGTCACTTAACTGGCAGAGCAAGTCCCCATCAGTCTAGATAAAATTCACACCCAAGTCCCAAAAAAAACCCCGAAGAATAATGTGCCACCCAATCACTGATTAAATTGGGTTTAATTTTGACTATCCACTTGTACAAACGGATTCTCAAATGCAATTCATTTTCAGTGAGTGGGCTGGCTGCTAAGTCACAAGTGAAGTTGTGAGTGAGTCATGGTCTACACTGAAAGTGTGATATGTCATATCCCACAATTTGTCATAATGCATCTTGTTTGCATTAAAGTAAAGCACTACATTAAACGGTAAGAATTTGGGTTCAGTGGATATTCTGTCTCTTTGCAGATTGGTTCTAGTGCAACTGAAGGCAGCCTGAATGTTCATTAGATTGTTCTTTCACAAAGTGGTTTGAGTGTTTACATTTTGAACATCTTATTAAAATGAAATTGCAGAAGAAACACAGTTATCGCAATTGGAATTGAACAGGAATATCAACATTACGCACTGTTAAAAAATGCTGGATTTGTTTGTTCAAAGCTAGTTTGATCAACAATCTTTTAAAACGTTTATATCATAAAATACTTCTGATGATATTTGATGCAAAATGAAAACAGAATGCAATGCTAACACCAGATTTATTTAATGAACCACTGCATTACCAAAGTTACTTTGACCAATGTGATGGAAACTACATCACTTGCTTCTTAACTGATGATCTTGATTCGTCACTTCAGATTGCTCCCACCACAACCACCATCAGTGACATCCAATTACCCTGGAGTTCAAGATATTCTCTGTAGACCTAATAGAAGACTGGAATGTACGATAGGTATTTGAACTGCTAGAGGTTTTCCAGAGTTTAACTGAATAAAGCATGAAAATTTCATAAAGCCACCATGAGACTGTGCTAAAATCTTTGACAAGATGTATTATTTAATCAACTAAACACTCTGGCATGTGTTATCTGATTTAGAATTTAGATTTTCTTCCAAATGCCACAGCCATCATTTTACTAACATTTACTGGATATTGAAATGTGTTGCCAGTGTACATTTTGGAAGATGCTGGCAAGCTTACATGTGGCAATTAGCCCTTCATTTGGATGTTGTGCTAACGAAGACCAGTAAGCCTGGAGAACATGAGATGCAATCTGACTATCAGCCTTTTTTTGGTATTCAATGTTTTGCTGCTTTGTGCGTCCTTCGTTTACTGACAACAGTGCAAATCTACCCAAAGGTTTATACTGCCAGAGCAGAATCTTATTTATGCCCACATAATTTTCTCCTGATAAAAAGGATGAAGCAAAATGTAAAGAAAGACTTCGCAGTTGCAAGTTTTACTGGATGATATATATTGAAAGCTCTGTGTGAAAGTAAAACTCAAAATTGAATTTCAATGTTGTAAATCCCAATCATTCGTACTTTCAGATGCCTAATAAATTTACTTTTGTAAGTTTGTTATATTCTTGCTGCTCCGACTTTCTTCAGAATTTCTTTGTCTGTTTTACCATCGAATAGGATTACTTAGCTCATTATTTGGTGGGTTCTTCTTTGTAGTGCTGGCTCAAATCTAAAATTGGTATCTCCAAATGCAATTTTTTTTGCATCTATGACAAATGTTAATTGTTTTACTTTTATCCTTCCTTATTCGCTTTCCACAGTTTCAAATCATTTTTCCAGACTCAAGAAATGTTCAACTGGTTGAACAGTCAAGCAGCTGAACCATATCAAGCAAGAACCTTAACTCGTCCAGTCACACAAAAACTGTGGTTTCAACAGCAGGTCAGGGGCTGGGTTCTCACCAGTGCATGATGCACCAGCTGACTCTCCAAAGCTGTTCCACCGTTTACAAGTCAGGAGTGTGATGGCATGTTCCCCACTTGCCTGGGTGAGTGCCACTCCAACAATACTCAAGAAGCTTGACAGCATGGGAGGCAACCGTGACACAGTGGTTGGCACTGCTGCCTCATAGCGCCAGGGACCTGGGTTCAATTCCAACCTTGGGTCACTGTGTGGAGCCTGCACATTCCCCCTGTGTCTGCGTGGATTTCCTCCGGGTGCTCCGGTTTCCTCCCACAGTCTAAAAATGTACGAGTTAGGTTGATTGACCATGCTAAATTGACCCTAGTGTCAGGAATTAGCAGGGTAAATATGTGGGGTTACAGGAATAGGGCCTGGGTGGGATTGTGGGCAGTGCAGACTTGATGGACTGAATGGCCTTCTTTGCAATGTAGGGATTCTATGATTCTATATATCACATACATTTTCTCTCTAGTAGTTGATGCTGGTCCAATTTTGCCTTTTAAAAAGGATTTAGACAGTTTCCTTGTAAGGTAAGTATGGAGGGATATGAGTCAACTGCCAGATATTGGGACTGGCTTAGTGGTTTAAAAAAGGGTGGCATGGACAAGTTGGGCAAAGGGCCTGTTTCCATGCTGTAAACCTCTATGACTGTCTGACCATCTAGCACAAAGAAGGCCACTTGACTGGCACCCCATCCACCCCCTTAAACATTCATACCCTTCACCACCATTGGACCTCAGGCTGCAGAGTGTACTACAGCAACTCACCATGGCTTCTTTTCCAGCACCTCCCAAGCCCACAAACTCTAACACCTGAAAAAATAAGGGCAGTTGGCACAGCAGGTACATGAGCACCCCAAAATTTCCCTCCAAGTCACACACCCTCCTGACTTGGAAATATATCATCATTTATCAATGACTTGGAAGAGGGGGCAGAAGAGTGGGTCAGTAAATTTGCTGATGACACCAAGATTAGTGGAGTAGTGGATGAGGTGGAGGGCTCTTGCAGGCTGCAAAGAGACATTGATAGGATGCAGAACTGGGCCGAAAAATGGCAGATGGAGTTTAACCCTGATAAGTGCGAGGTGATTCATTTTGGTAGAACAAATTTGAATGCAGACTGCAGGATCAACGGCAGGGTTCTGAGGGATGTGGAGGAACAGAGAGATCGTGGGGTTCATATCCACAGATCTCTGAAGTTTGCCACTCAAACTTGAGTTTAAGATTTGAGTTTAAGAGCCATGGGGTTATGCTGCAACTGTACAGGACCTTGGTGAGACCACATTTGGAATATTGTGTGCAGTTCTGGTCACCTCACTACAAGAAGGATGTGAAAGCATTGGAGAGAGTGCAGAGGAGATTTACCAGGATGCTGCCTGGTTTGGAGGGTAGGTCTTATGAGGAAAGGTTGACGGAGCTGGGGCTTTTCTCTTCAGAGCGGAGGAGGATGAGATGCGACTTACTAGAGGTTTATAAGATGATGAGGAGGATAGATAGAGTGGACATTCAGAAACTATTTTCTCGGGTGGATGTAGCTGTTACTAGGGGGCATAACTATAAGGTTCATGGTGGGAGACATAGGAGGGATGTCCGAGGTTGATTCTTTACTCAGAGAGTGGTTGGGTTGTGGAATAGACTGCCTGCTGTGATAGTGGAGTCGGACACTTTAGGAGCTTTCAAACGGCTATTGGATAGGAGCACACCAGAATGATAGGGAGTGGGGTAGCTTGATCTTGGGTTTGGACAAAGCTCAGCACAACATCGAGTGCCGAAGGGCCTGCACTGTGCTGTACTGTTCTATGTTCTATGTTTCATTTTTGTCGCTTGGTCAAAATCCTGGAACTTTCTTCCTAGCAGTCCTTGTGGGTGTACCTACACCACATGATCAAAATTGTTCAAGAACCATTCGGAATGGCATGGTGGCAGCAGTGGTTAGCACTGCTGCCTCACAGTGCTAGCAAGCTGGCCTCAGGTGAATGTGCCGAGTTTGTACATTCTGCCCATGTCTGCGTGGGTTTCCTCCAAGTGCTCCAGTTTCCTCCCAAAGTCCAAAAATGTGTGGGTTAGGTGGATTAGCCTTACTAAAAATAAATTACCCCTTAGTTATCAAGGGGATTTGTAGGGTAAATATATTGGGTTACAGGGATAGGGCCTGGGTAAGGTTGTTATTGGTGTAGGCTTGATGGGCTGAACGTTCTCCTTATGTACTGTAAGGATTCTATGAAAGCAGTTCAACATCACCTTCTCAAGGAAAATGGGGAAAGGGCAATAAAGTGTGTGTGATGAAAACCCGGCCAAACTGGCATTTGTTCCTTTGCTGAGTTCATTGATCGAAGCTGTGATCCTGCAGACACAGTCCCTGCCTTGGAAAGCGGAAATCTGGGTTGCGGCTGATTCTAGAGGTTGCCCGCTAGAGAAAGGGATTGTTTTGCTCGAATGCACCAAAGGCCAAACAGCCTGACAACACTGCTTCAGCCCTGAGAATCATGGTGAGTGGCACAGGTACCGGAGGGCAACTGCTTAAAGATGCAAGCGTACTCCAGCTAGATGCCGTTGTTTTGTAGAGAGGAACGGGGAAGGGGATAATTGACAGGAAAAAGGGAGAAACAAAGTAATTGCTCTTTGGAGTTCCTCCGGGCAGACAACAGGCTGATAAAAAAGAAATGCTGTGAAATTGCAATATATCTTATCAATTTCACACATTTAAAATTGGTCAACCTGCCTGGGCTACATGTATAAAACATAAAACAATACATTTGTTATGGTGCCAATTTTTAACATGATTGTTAGAATAAATTGGTCAAGATTAAATAAATGTGGAGCAAAAGTGTAATAGAATGTCAGAATTTAATATGCCTAGGGGCAAGACAAAGTAATTGTATCTAGTTAAGGAAACTAATTTTATGCAGTTCTTTCTATTAAATCAGATAAAATGCACTGCAGTTGCCATTAGACTTTCTACAATTCGCTGTTAAGAAAGTATTAATATTAATAAACTGCACAGCAAGTTCTCGATCTGAATGTTGTTGTCTCAAAGGTTGTGAGTGGAAAGGTAAGAGGTGAGCCAGCCTTGCGAGATTGTTCTGCCACCTAGAGGCCATTTGGGTAGCATCATTGATTAAGCCCTTTGCACTGGGACACCACTTTGTCACGGTCGAATATCACCTGGCAGTCATTTCCCCATATTGACCAGATAGTCGGTCAGAAGATGGATCACGGTCCAATTAAAGAGAGCAAGCTGGCTCTCAGAAACAAGACCCCCCTCCCCTGCATTGTAGAAACCACAGCTTGCAGTTGATTTAGGGGGAGATGGAGTGGAGCCCTCTCATTAACTTTTTAAAGTTTTAATTTTAAAACTGCCTTCAGCGGCCTCTCCCTGTCCCTCACCTATGGAATTTTACCTGTATGAAATCGACTTCCACTTGAGTGGTTAATGATAACTTAGTTAACACTAATCACAAAGCGATGAATGATTATTTGTGTAGCAATAGGTTTGAATATATGAGCATCAGTGCAGATCAAGATAACTTCGGTATGTAATATAATAGTTCTTGCACTACTGGAATGTGCAGGTATAATAAATAGTGAGGAGCTAAGAACATAGGACTCATCCTTCCACAGTTTTTCTTGGTTTTCCTCTGGGTGGGAGATAGCAGAAAGGATTGAGATTGTTTTTCAGGTTATTAAAGTAATTGGAGACCATGATGGTATGCAATATGTGTTTAAATTAATGCATTTAATACTCTTTAATTTCTTCTATTCAATCCAAAACTTTGGGCTGACACTCATTTTTACTTATTATTAAAATAATTAATTATATGTGAAAACTGGGAACTGTGCATAATTTTTAAGTTTTTTTGTGAAAATATTTTAAATCCGTCTCAAACATGCATCAGTTCGTTTGTTTCCTAGAATGGCTCCTGACTCGAGTCATTCAATATATTACCAAAAAAGTCTTCATTTACATGTATCAGATTGTATTAATATTTCCATCTAATCATCGGTGGCACAGTGGTTAGCACAGCTGCCTCACAGCGCCAGGGACCTAGGTTCGATTCCCAGCTTGAGTCACCGTCCATGTGAAGCTTGCACATTCTCCCTATGTCTGCATGGGTTTCGTCCGGGTGCTCTGGTTTCCTCCCACAGTCCAAAGATTGTGGGTTAGGTGGATTGGCACAGTAAGAAGTCTCTCAACACCAGGTTAAAGTCCAACAGGTTTATTGGACTTTAACCTGGTGTTGTGAGACTTCTTACTGTGTTTACCCCAGTCCAACACTGGCATCTCCACATCATTAGGTGGATTGGCCATGCTAAATTGCCCCTTAGTGTCAGGGGGACTAGCAGCTTAAATACGTGAGGTTGTGGGGATAGGGCCTGAATGGGATTGCAGCTGGTGCAGACTCAACAGAATGAATGGCCTCCTTCTGCTCTGTAGGGGTTTTATGATTTTAATCCAATATAGTGTACATCATAAGATTGTATATTAAAGTTAAAAAACCTGCAGTGATGGTTCTACACGGTTTGACATAGTGGTCAGAAAGTTATGTGTGTTAAATTCTCTGCTTAGTGAACTATTAGTGGTGCGGATGCACATAAGGATAGACATTTTCTTGTACTTTATGAGTTGCTTGAATGCCCAGAAGGTCACCTTCGTTCCTGTTAGATGATTAGTTGCTTTGAAGTTGTGTCCATGTCCTTGTCACACTAAACCACGCTGAAATGTAAATGTATGGATGACAGTTATCTGATTTAAGTTCCTTTCTCTGATGAAGCAAGCACTATATTTGTTTATATTTCAGAAGCAAGAAGCATTAGCCCTGCAGTTCAAGGGCAATTCTGTGTGTTTATTGATTTTAATTTACAATACCGCACATTAAGCTGAGACCACCTTGCATGTTTCAGACAGTTTAAAACTGTATGCAAAACAAAAACACTCAAGGTGTCTGTAATATCACAGCTGTTAACTGCATTAACTTTAAAATATTTCACTATTGTGGGTGGGATAAGGAAGGGGACAGTGGTGCAGTGATAATATCCAAGGACTAGTAATCGAGGCTCTCTGTGGACAAGGATTCAAGTCCCACCAAACAGCTGGTGGAATTTACATTCAATTAATAAAAATATGGGATTCAAAAATAGTCTCAGTAATAATATCAGTAGCTTTCATTGATTGTTTTCATAGAATCCTACAGTGCAGAAGGAGGCCATTCAGCCCATCAAGTCTGCACCAACCACAATCACGCCCAGGCCCTATGCATTTACCCTAGCCAGTTCCCCTGACACTAAGAGGCAATTTAGTATGGCCAATCCATCTGACCTGCACATCTTTGGACTGTGGAAGGAAATCAGAGCACCCGGAAGAAACCCACATGGACACGGGGAGAATGTGCAAACTCCACACAGGCAGTGACCCAAGCCAGGAATTGAACCCAGGTTCCTGGCGCCGTGAGGCAGCAGTGCGAACCACTGTGCCACTGTGCCACCTCACGTTTTAAAAACCTACGTGGAAGGGTCTGGCCTACGCGAGACTTCAGAACCACAGCAAGGTCTCTGACATAGCTGGCACGGTAGCAATGGGCAACAACTAGTGGCCTTGCCAATGATGCCCTCATCTCATCAAAGACTTTTTCAAAGACTCGTCACCTGCCTGTCCTACAATTTTCAGCAGCCTTCAATGTCTATTATGGCTTAAAAGAGATGATACACCACAGGCCATAATAAAATATGTTTTGTTATCCTGCTGAACCTGTAATGATAGAAGATTCTTGAACTTCAAAACCTACTCCTAGTGAATTACTCATAGTGGTCTTGTGTCTGAAGTAAAGATGAGATGTTTAGCTGCTGTAGATCCATATAAGAAAATCCAGCTACTTATGTCACAGAATCACAGAATTGTTATAGTGCAGAAGGAAGCCATTTGGCCCATCATGTCTGCACCGGCTCTCCAAATAACCATCATGATTTACTGCCATTCCCCTGCCTTTTTCACATCCCCCTGCACATTGTATCTATTTGAATTATCATCTAATGCCCTCTTTAATGCCTCGATTGAACCTGCCACCACCACACTTGCAGACAGTGCATTCCAGACCCGAACCACTCATTGTGTGAGAAAGGTTTTTCTCGCATCACATTTGCTTCTTTTGCAAATCATTTTAAATCGGATTTGCAAACCAGCTCAAGTCAACAAAAAGGCATTTGAAATGGATTCAAAAGTTCACATTACTAAGGTCTTTCAGTGCGAAAGATAAGGAATGATGGATGAAGTTCCACTACAGCAATAGTAAGGAAACAACCATCAGGTTCAGTGTCTCTAGGTAAAGTTTAAGTTTAAAGTTTATTTATTAGTGTCACAAGTAGGCTTACATTAACAGAGCAATGAATTTACTGTGACAATCCCTTAGTCACACACTCCGGTACCTGTTCGGGTGAGAATTTAGCATGGCCAATGCACCTAACCAGCACACCTTTCGGACTGTGGGAGGAATCCAGAGCACCTGGAGGACACCCACGTAGACACAGGGAGAATGTGCAAATGCCACACATACAGTGACCTATCCAGGAATCGAACCCAGGTCCCCAGTGCTGTGAGGTAGCAACTTGGTATGGAAGTGCCAGAGTTGCCAGAGGAGGTGGTAGAGGCGGGTACAATTGCAACATTTAAAAGACATTTGGACAGGTATATGGATAGGAAGAGTTTAAAAGGATATAGGCTAAACGCAGACAAATGGGACTAGTTCAGTTAAGGAAACCTGGACGAGTTGAGCAGAAGGGCCTGTTCCGGTGGGTTGTATATCTCTATGACTCTATGAATATTAGCTAGGTTTCTACGCTTGGTCATTATTTGGTGATCACTGGTGAAATGCAGGTGTGTAGAAGTCTGTTCAGAGTGGGAATGTGAAACAAAAACAGAAAATGCCGGAAAATCTCAGCAGGTCTGACAGCATCTGTGGAGAGAGAATAGAGCCAATGTTTCGAGTCTGGATGGCCCTTTGTCAGAGCTGGGATTGTGTTTGGTTGTGGTGTTTTAGCTTCTGATTAGTCTGATTAACGTATGAAGGATGGGCACTGGGATGAGGTGGAGATGCTGGCATTGGATTGAGGTAAATACAGTAAGAAGTCTTATAAGACCGTGCAGCAAGCGTTTCGAAAGCTAGTGGCATTTGCTACCAAATAAACCTGTTGGACTTTAACCTGGTGTTGTGAGACTTCTTAATGGGATGAGATACCAGAGGACATCCAGTAGTTATCAGTGAGTGGTCAACACTTTCAGGAGGGAAAAGACAACCCTTCAGGAGGGAAAACTTTACTTAACAATTAGGACACCATACTGAATTTCAGTTGTAATGTGCCATACATTTTCAATTTGGAAGCCAGTCAAGCAGGACCCTGGGGAAGATCCTGCAGGTGCTTATATTGAGATTAGTTGAATTAAATAGGGCAGATGAAGGTCAGCTTGCCATAAACCAAAGAAGCATTGTCCTGATCAGTACTATTCCACAAAAAAACAGAAAGTTGGAACATTTACAGTATTCTTTATCTCCTGTCAAATATTTGGCAGAAAACTCAAATATAATTCCATGGAATACTTGAAAGAAAGACTTGCAGACCATAACTCCCAAACCCCAGGGTTGTGTGACTGGTGGGTACCCCAAAGATGAACAGGGACCCCTTGGAAGATTTTAGGTAAAGTTTGCATGTCTTCACATTTGTCCAGATTAAACTCCACCTGCCATGTCTCTTCCCAAATCTCCAATCGATCTATATCTTATTGTATCCTCTAACAACCCCCAGCACGAACAGCAACTCCACCAATCTTTGTGTCATCCATTAAGTTACTAATCAGACCCCTCACAATGGCCAGAATTGTAAATTCCTCTAAGCAATTGCTCTATGCTGGGAACTATGCCATTCAAATTGCAAATTTCGGATGGTTCTGATTGGGTTATATCAATAGTTACCCAGATGTTAGAAAAATTAAGACCACTTCTAGTTTCTGGGCAATTATTTTAAGGACCCAGGCCGGCCGCCCCACTGGATGACCCCATATCCTTGAACCCCATATAAGTATCCCCCCATGAATACTTGCCCCCATGAGGACTCCCCACCCCCATGGAAACTCCTTCATGGAACACTCTCTCGCGGGATTCCTTCCCACCCCCACCCCCACCCCCTCAGGACTCTTCCACTGGTCTGCTCCCTTTCCCAGCCATTGGGATTCCTCCCACCAAGGCCCAAGTCTTGATTTTCACAATCCCACACCTCAAGGTCCAACCCCCCAATAGCTCTCCCCCCTCACCCCACCGAGGCCTGTCCCAACCCAATGCCCACCCCTCCCTTCAAGGCCAACCTAACCTTCTGCCCAAGGCCCAACTTCTCCAAAGCCCAACTTCCCCGTGTAAGAGCTGGACAAATGTTTGACTGACAAGAATTCAAGGGCTATGGGGGAGGGGGGGGTGGGGGGGCATTGGGCGTGGGTGGAGAGCAGGTAGTTAAGGTCATATTCAAATCAGCTAGGAATTCGTTGACTACCGGACCGGGCTCAAAGTGCCATATGGCCTACTCCAGCTCTGCTTAAGGTAACTTTCCAAATATAGCATAGGAACGTACAGTTTAAAAATCCATATGCTGTTTGTAGACTATCTGCAAATGCCATTGTTGGGCAAATTATGTGGACGTTAACCTTCAGCCTGGTTCTGGTACCATTAACTCCTCTCAGTTTGGCTCCACGATACCCACTCCTCTCCCCAGCCTATTTTTTTCCTACATTTCGGAATTTCTATTCACTTGGTGTTCCTTTTACCATTATACTTCTTGATCTAAAACCATTGGACGGCACAGTGGCACAGTGGTCAGCACTGCTGTCTCACAGTGCCAGGGACCTGGGTTCGATTCCCGGCTTGGGTCACTGTGTGTGCGGGATCTATGTATTCTCCTTGTGTTAGCACGGGTTTCCTCTGGGTGCTCCCGTTTCCTTCCACAGTCCGAAATATGTGCTGGTTAGGTGCATTGGCCATGCTAAGTTCTCCCTCAGTGTACCCAAACAGATGCCCAAGTATGGCGACTGGGGGATTTTCACAGTAACTTCATTGCCGTGTCTAATAAGTAAACTTTATTTCACTGACATATTCTGCAGGTGTCAAGGGCAATATAATATTGCTGTCATAACGGTTCCACATGGCACCTTTGATGAATCAAGGTTTTAATTTGCCGTCGTGTGAAATGTGTAGTAACATCAGCGAGTTCTGCATTTTAAGAACCGGAACTTTCCATATTTCTGTTCACCTTGCTGTGAGAGATCACAGGGCATCAATTTCTCTTCTCCAAACTAAATAGTAAAAAAAAATTCAGACATTTGGTTTGTAGATTATTGCAGGGGAGATTAAATGGGGCTGGCAGATTAGAACATTACCTGAGTATTTATGGAGGTCAAAGAATGGTTAAGCAATGAAAAGGCACAAAGCAGAAGTTTAAGACCAGGATGATGGCAAGTGCGCAGCAATTTGCAACTGAACTAATCAAGCAGCTGGCAAGCTAAACTAATAAAGATGGAGCATCTGCCAGATGGACTGGAAGAAAGTAACAATATGAAAACAGGTATGAAGATATTAGCAGGCAACAAGATGACCTTTTCCTTTATTGTTTTGCTGAGATTCAACTGTATTATTGGAGAAAAAAAATTACCTTGCCTGTAAACTACAATAAAGTAAATTAAAATCCTGACGTGTTTACTTTGACACCTAGCAATTTTGGATACTAAGTGTGTACACTGATCTCTCTGTATCTTTTGGTTGAGTGCTCATTCGACGTGTACACCAGTGTAAGAATGTCATCCGTATCATAGGAACTGCAGGTAGCTGGCTGGTCTGGTGAAATCTGCATCCCAATACATGTCTTAGAATAGCTGTCAGTCCTGACCTCAGGATGTTACAATCTCAAAGGCAAGTTGAAGAACAAAAAACAATGGAGCTTAACACCTCAACCACACAACAGTGAACGAGATATGCAAAGGTTATAAGGCCTCCACATCCCCTGAATTTGTGAATTCAATGCTTAAAGCCAAGATGGGATAGTGGTAATGTTGCAAAAATGCCCGCAGGAAACTACAATGACCAGTCCGTCACGCAAACCAGTCTCCCATTCATTGACTCCGTCTACACTTCCCGCCACCTCAGAAAAGCAGCCAGCATAATCAACGACCCCATGCACCCCTGACATACCCTTTTCCACCTTCTTCCATTGGGAAAAATATATGAAAGTCTGAGATCATGTGCCAACCAACTCAAGAACAGCTTCTTCCCTGTTGCCATCAGATTTTTGAATGGACCTACCTCACACTAAGTTGATCTTTCATTACGCCTTAGGCACGACTGTAACACTATACTATATGCGGCACTCTCTCTCCTTTCCTTCTCTGTGATTGGTATGCTTTGTCTGTATAGCATGCAAGAAACAATAGTATTCACTGTATACCAATACATGTGACAATAATAAATCAAATTAAATCAAGTCAAATATAGTAATAGCAATAATATAGTGACAGGGACAATGTGGTAACAACATTGCAAATGCATCAGAGTGATAACATTGTAAGACATGAAATAGACTAGTTTAATTAATCATTGGATAGTGATTAATTAGTAGTAGTATTAGGATCTGGCAAACAGGGGATTGATGTGGGATTGCGCACAGTACTGCCTACACAGGGATATAAGAAAGCACATGACTCAAAACCAGGGGTCAGTGTGGTGTTGAGCAGATAAAGACCTAAACAGGGAGCTAACTCCTCGCCTATACCCTTTACAAAACATGCGTTAATAGTTCTACTTGTTAACAAAGACTTACAGTTAACCTATTGAAGACTATAAAGGCTTCTTTAGGAGATACAATTCTGCAACCAAAACCTTCCCAACAGTTCTCCCATAGCTTTGTAAGTGCCAAGAATTTTAGTGTGGCCATGATATCGCAGGTTAACTCACTTGCCAGAAAAATGCCATTTTGAATAATTAACCATCAAACCACTGTCTTCTCAGCCATGTTTTCCAGTTATTCAGCTCATGGACTGACCTGGAAACAAACCCTGATGTCACTATTAAATTTACTGGGCAGAATTCTCCCAAAAAAATTCTGAATGTTGAATTTGCAGGAAAACAGGAGTTTATTTTTAGTAGAATCTCCCACACTCTGTGCAATGCAGAGGCCACCAAGTGAATATCATTAGATTTCAGAGGGTGGGGCTTATCCCCAGTCAGGAACATGAAACCATCGAGTCTCTGCGCATGCGCAGTGGCCCTGCACTGTCAGCCTCCCATTTGCTGGCCAGCTCGATTGCTGGCCAACCCGGGACCCCCCAGTGTTGCCTGCCATGCCCTAACTATGGCTTCCCCAATCATTCTGCCCCTCCCCCCACAAATGCCAATCCCCCAATGCTCCACAGTGCAGACACCCCACAGGCAGGCCCCCTCCTGCCCTGGCAGATCCCCCTCCCAGCCCACCCTGATCGCTGGCTTTCCTCTTGCCCCAATCAATCCCAATGCAGCATTGTAGTGGGACCCGGCACCCCCATTGATTGCCTGCTAGGCCCAACCCTCAACAGGCCCTGCCCCATATACCCCATCCCCTTGACACTGCCCAATGCTGGATGGGCAGTGCCAAGGTGCCCCTGGGCATGGGCACTTTGAACTTAAGGCAGTGCCAGAGGCATAGGCTGGCACTATCAGGGTGCCCATGCTGAGGGGGCACCAACCCCTGCTACCTGACCCTCTGAGGGGGCCCCCAATTGCCCCTCCTTCACTCCAGCGGGGTCAGACCACTAGCTCCCCGAAGGTGGGGAGCTGTTCTAAACCCTGTTGGAGTGAGCCACTCTGGCAGGGTGGGAGAGGTTAGAGAATTCAGTCCTAGGCCAATTAGTAGCATTCAGATGATAGTTAAAATATTATTTAAATACTAGCCCTGCCTCCCCGCTGATTTCCGGTGCAGAGCAGACCATGCCAGAAAGCAGCACTGGGAGATGCGAACGTTCACACGAATCCTGCAAATCACCCTCCACGCAATTCTCCCGGCCCGCTGCACTAAAAAATTAATGCAGCATAATGAGAGAATGGCCCCCATTATATATGTCATTTAGAAACTGGCGTTCTGACATGCCTCTAGGTGGCATCTCTGAATGACTTTCCCATTGTTAACAGCAGCTTTCAGTCACACCTTCAGCTGCACCTCTTTACCAATAGATGGGGCTTCAGAAATCTGCAAATCCCCACACATATAACTGCGAGCAATGCACTAAAATGAATTTGCTTCGTCTTGAGTTTCTTTATGCAATCCCATAGGAGATCCATTCGTCAACAGTAATAGTTATTCTAACGTCAACAGCATTGTTGTGTAAAGTTAAAAGGTACATACTGAAAATTGAACTTGAATAAAAATAAATTTCTGGTTGTTCTTTTCCTGTTCACACGATAGGTTTTTATTCTTTTAACTTCAGTCATTTGGTAACAGGAGCATTGCATTATACATGAGAAAACATGTGATTCAGTGATTGGACAACACTTGCTACACAACCCTAATTGTGTGAATAATTACAATGAAAATGAATTTAAAATTATCAGGTTCACAGTATAGGGGAGGCGATGGTCTCATGGTGTTATTGTTAAGACTATTAATCCAGAAACTCAGCTAATGTTCTGGGGACCTGGGTTCGAATCCCGCCACAGCAGATGGTGGAATTTCAATTCAGTCTGGAAATAAGAATCTACTGATGACCATGAAACTACTATCGATTTCCAAAAACCCCATCTGGTTCACTAGTGTCTTTTAGGGAAGGAAATCTGTCATCCTCACCTGATCTGAGCTGCATGTGACTCCAGAGCCACAGCAACTCGGGATGGGCAATAAATGTTGATCTGCCAGTGACACCCATGTCCTACAAATGAATAAAAAAAACTTATGTGTGCTAGAAGCTACATGCATTCACACCCAGGGACCTGTCCTTTGCAGACTGAAGGAGCATGTCCACCCATTGCTTCGAGCACAGCCAATCCTTGGTTCATTCCCCATGGCAATGTCTTAACCAATCAAAGTCAACCTGCCTGTTTTGAACAACAGCTTGACAGTTAACTGCTCCTTGCTGCATTCTCCATGGCAATGTGTCTACCAGTCAGAGCCAACTTGTCGACCAATCAGCATTCTCTTCTGATGTAGAATAAATTGGTGCCCCCTTTACTATTGGTATCCTTGCAAACTCTCCTGATGAGTACAAGATTCCACAGCTTTGACAGCATGTCTCTTTTTTCAGCAATATTTTAATTTTGTTTTGATTTCATTTCTAAATGCTCCTGTCTGATCTTCCATTTCTCCAGAGACTTTTTAAAACATTGTACTCTTTGCTTTCTTCTGCCTTCTGAATCCAACTAAGGATTGTGAAGATGTGCCTTTTTAAAATGCTGAAAATCATTTGCAAATGTAATTTTAGAGTCAGTCAAATGCCACAATTACTACTTCTCTGCCCCATTTACACAGTCAGAGACACATAGAAATATGGAATTGGAAGCAGAAGTAGGTCATTTGGCCCTTTGAGCCTGCTCTGCCATTCATTTTGATCACAGCTGATCACTGAATTCAATATCCTGATCCCCCTTTCCCCCATATTCCTTGATCCCTTTAGCCCAAGAGCTATTTCCAATTTCTTCTTGAAATCAGACAATCCTTTGGCCTCAGCTATATTCTGTGGTAGTGAATTCCACACATTCACTACCCTCTGGGTGATGAAATTGTCAGTGAATATTTCCTGTTATCCCCAGGAACATTCTTTAAATTTAAAGCATTTCTGAAATAGGGGTTTCAGAGTTGGAAATGAATAAGTTAAATATGTCTACAGGACATCCCAAAGTCCCTTAAAGCCAAAGAAATGCTTTCTGAATAGCAGCCACACTGTTGTTAATTGGACTAATGTTGCTGTCAAATTTTGAATGGGTTAAATTAGATGAATGAAAAATTAATCAATTTTGGCGGTGTTAATATAAAAGAGAATGTTAGCAAAGAAACAGGAGGATTTGCTCTTCTTCTCTGAGTGTATCACAGGATCTTTTACATCCACCTGAAGTAGCAAACAGAATTTAACATCTCATATATAAAAAAACTATTGGGCGGAATTTTCCACACAACTTGTCGCATGTTTCATAGTGGCGGAAGTGACCTGCCATTGGCTGACAGCGGGATCTCCTGGTCCCACCATTCTCAATGGGGTTCTCCATTAAATGCTACCCTCAATGCTGGGAAACCTATGGTGGGGGTACGCCATTGGAGGGTGCGGAAGATCCCACCAGCATGAATGCTGGAAAGTTACAGCTGAAATTTTGCAATACTTTACACTGCTCTAAAGAGTCAGACTAGATTATCTGATGAGGTCCTAGAGTGGGGCATGAAACCCCAACCTTCTGATTCAGATGCTACAAAGTTTTTTTTCAATTTTTACATTTTTTCTGTGCTCTTAAAGTTACAAAAGCCAATGCGTAGAGTGGATAGAGCAAGCCCTCAATCCATCTCTTTGCTTGCTTCAAGAACAAAATTCAAATTGGATCCAATTTATGGTCACCACAAGAGAGAAGATCCAAGCTGAGGAGATAAGCCATTGCATCCCATCTTGGGCTCTGTCTGACGTTTGATCTTAGCCAAAAGACCGAGAAGCGATGCTACAAACTGGACTGAGCTGTTCTGCCACACTAAAATCTAAATCAATCAAAGGTAAACAAACCCACTATTGTTCTCTCTTTCTCACTCTCTCCCCTTTGATTTGCTATGTCATTATTTAACATGGTCCAGCAAAAACATAGACGCTTTATTTCACACTTTGATAACCTTGAGTTTGATTGCAACCTGTTGCAAAAGAGATATATAGAGTGCCTTGCAGTCCATACTGGGTTTCAGGAGGTTGAGAGGTGCTTACTAATAATAACCAATTACATGCTTTGGTTTACTGTCGACTCCTGGGAGCGGTTTTGATAACAAAAGACTTTGCAAGGCCATTTTGCTACCGGCCTTGGTTTTATGGATCTAATAGCATCATTAAAAATTAATTTCTTTTCAACACTTGATGGGTTGCAGTAACACTGCAAATTTTCAAAAGCCAAGGGTACAGTGTACAAAAAACTTACTAATTTTCATCCTTTTGAGTAATTTGTCTTCAGCAAGAATCATTGAATACTTTACATGCATTATAGCTGAAGTTATTTGGATTCCTTCCTGAGGTTTTGGCGGCACTGTGGCACAGTGGTTAGCACTGCTACTTCACAGTGTCAGAGACCTGGGTTCAATTCCCAGCTTGGGTGACTATGTGAAGTCTGCACATTCTCCCCATGTCTGCTTGGGTTTCCTCCCTCTTCAGAAAGACGTGCAGGTTAGGTGCATTAGCCAGGATAAATTCTCCCTCGGTGCACCCGCACAGCACCAGAGTGTGGCAACTAGGGGATTTTCACAGTGGTTTCACTGCAATGTTAATGTAAGCCTACTTATGACACTAATAAATTAAGTTAGACTAAGATTAGATGATTAAAAATGTTTTTAAATGCCCCAGGTATCAAATCTAATGACTATTTGTTCTCATCACAAGAATTCATGTTCCCCCTGTATAATTCTCCAACACAATGAGTATTTTGGGAAGAATATCGGGTGTTTGAATGTATTGTGACACATTTTCACTTTTTGCTGAATTTTTGTTGGAATTTTGAATTATGACCATGATCAAGAATCCATTAAGACTATATTCATGTCATATTTCAGAACTGGGTTTTAGTTCAGTTGGCTGGATGGTTGATTTGTGATGCAGATCAATGGCAACATCACAGGTTCGATTCCTATACTGGCTGAGATTATTCATGAAAGTCCCACCTTCTCAACTTTACCCCTTGCCTGAGGTCTGGTCATCCACTGGTTAAATCACCATCAGGGGAGAGCAGCCTATGGCCATCTGGGATCATGGCGACTTTAACTTTTTACAGTGCAAAACATGGTTTAAAAAAATGGAATAATTAATGGGTTAATGTGAATTTATAATCCAAACTTTAGAATTAAACTCTTAGAATTAGTCTTAGTGGACCATTTTGTACATGATAAATGTTGAATCTAAAAGACTAATTAATATCTTTTGTTTATGTGATACAATACTGAAAATATATTTCTGGAGAGTCCATGTAGATCAGTATCTGAAAATATAATCAGAATTTAGAAAGATTCATGAACTCAAACTACTCTACAAAGTAACGTGAAATTGACAAATGAAAACATTGTTCTTGAAACAAAACCGCTGACCAAAATATAAGCAATGTCTACGATACACTTTGCAACCACAAGGAAATGATGTAGTGGAAATAGAATGCTGAGGCAGTGGGGTTATCTTGCTGAGACAGGTAAACTGCCAGCTAGCAGCAACTTACAGTTGACTAACTCACTGAGAAACCACTTCAAATGATCTAATTATATAACACAGTGGAAAAGGATAATCAATTGCTGTTTAGCCATCATGTTCTGGGCATCTGTACAAGATTATGAGAGGCATGGACAAATCAGAGGGGTCCGTAAGAACCACAATAATAAAAGAAAATACATGAGAAAATAAGAGGTTAACTGTGGATTAATAGAAATTAAAGCAAAGCAAATCAAAAAAACCTACAGTGGAATATTGGTCTTCACATAATACAATGAATATTAAAACCTCAGGGAGAATGCAATGCAGATTTAATAAAACTCAGCCTAAATTAAGAAAATAGAGGTATGAAGTAAGTTTTGATAAATCTGGCTTTATTCTTGCATTTAAACAGTCCAGATTATGGGACTATATAATGAAAATGTTAAAACAAATTCTGAAAGAATGGGATGAAGTAGATCAAAGTAGACATTTCTAAAAGTTGAAGGGCCATTGAGACTGTGAGACTGGGAATATCATGATTAATCCCATGATTAATAATTGAAGCAGAAAGTGTGCCAGTATTTAAGGTTAGATTTGATAGAAGGATGAAGGGAAAGGGGATAAATGGTGAGTAAATGGGATTAGGAATATTAGGGACAGCAGGGACCAGTTGAATTAAATTTCCATGTTGTTACTTTCCATAGTCTCCATAACCAAAACTAATCTCGTTGACAAAGCAACTGACACCAAAAGGAAATGGTCTATTTTTTAGCATTGAAATCCTTCCCCTTCAGCACATTATACAATGGGTTCTTCACTTCAAAATAACAGTGACACTTGTATCAATCACCTTTAACCTTGAGAGACGTCCCAAGGTGCTTCAGAGCAGACAAAAACCAAACTGAAGGAAATATTAGGAAAAGTTATGAAAATTTTCATAACTTGAAAACCAAGAGTGTGGAAGAGCTGGAGAAATTTAGGGAGGAAATTGCCAGAGCTTAAGGCCTGGACAACTGAAGACAGGGCTGAGACAGAGTGAGAGATGCATAAGAGGTCAGAAAAGAGGCGCTTATGAGGTACATTGGCTAAATTCTCCCTCAGTGTACCCAAACAGGTGCTTGGCAACTAGGGGATTTTCACAGTAACTTCATTGCAGTATTAGTGTAAGCCTACTTGTGATACAAATAAATAAACTTTAATAAATAAAGGGATGTAGTGTTCTTGAAGGTTGGAGGCAGTTA
The DNA here is from genome assembly GCF_965287045.1 of Carcharhinus amblyrhynchos. Classification (NCBI taxonomy): domain Eukaryota; kingdom Metazoa; phylum Chordata; class Chondrichthyes; order Carcharhiniformes; family Carcharhinidae; genus Carcharhinus; species Carcharhinus amblyrhynchos. The sequence continues at coordinate 18,229,974 of NC_137327.1, forward strand.
CACAGATGGAGAGTGACAAACCCATGAGGGATTTGAACAGGAGAATGAGAACTGGAGAATATTGAAGGTGTTATTGAAGGTGGAGACATTAGTGAACCATTTGTCTTTTACAACAATCCAGTAATTTCTCCGTCACCTAGCTTTTTATTCCAGGTTCATATCAAAACTGAATTGAAATTCCCCAACTGCAAATTCACATTTCCAAGTTATTGGTCCAGGCCACTCAACCACTAGTTCAGTAACATAACCACTGTACTTGGTGTTGAATTGATTTGGTGGATGCAATACTAACAGGAGAGTATTGGATGACCAAGATCGTACAGAGAAACCCTACAATGTAGAAGGACTCCATTCAACCCATCAAGTCTGCACTGACTCTCTGATTGAGCACCTTACTCAGGCCCTATCCCGTAACCCCACGTATTTATCCTGTTAATACCCTGACATTAAGTTCAATTTAGCATGACCAGTCAACCTAGTGTGCACATCTTTGGACTGTGGGAGGAAACCGGAGCACCCAGAGGAAACCCACACGGACAAAGGGAGAATGTGCAAACTCCACACAGTGACCTGAGGCCAGAATCAAACCTGGGCTCCTGGCGTGATAATAAGTTTTTGTGATGTTGATTGAGGGATAAATATTAGACAGGACACCGGGGATAACTCTCCTGATCTTCAAACCTATGCGGTGTAAATGCTATATTAATAAATATACGGATCCAAGATGAAAGTTGAGCCTAGATATTGTTTCCAAATGCCTACTATTATAATTTGTAACTGTCTGGATAAAATGCTTCCACTTTCTCAGAAGACTAAGGAAATTTGTCATGTCAGCTATGACAGTCACCAACTTTTACAGATGCATTATAAAAAGCATCCTTTCCAGATGTAACACAGCTTGGTATGGTTCCTGCTGTGATCAAGATTGCAAGGAACTACAAAAAGAGTCGTGAATGAAGCCCAGTCCATCACGCAAACCAGCCTCCCACCCTTTTACTCTGTCTACATCTTCTGCTGCTTTGGAAAAACAGCCAGCATAATTAAGGACCCCACGCACCGCCGACATTCTCTCTTTCACGTTCTTCCATCAGGAAAAAGATACAAAAGTCTGAGGTCACATGCTAATCGACTTAAGAACAGCTCCTTCCCTGCTGCCATCAGACTTTTGAATGGACCTACTTAGCATTAAGTTGATCTATCTCTGCACCTTCGCTATGACCGTAACACTACATTCTGCACTCTCTCCTTTCTTCTCTATGAATGATATGCTTTGTCTGTGTCGTATGCAAGAAACAATACTTTTCACTGTATGTTAATACATGTGATAATAATAAATCAAATCAAATCAAAAATATAAATGCCAAAGTCATAGGAAATATCACAGATTGTTATGATGTACGAAACAGTTGAATTAAACCTTCCTCAAAAGTATTTAATTTGTTCTTTTTTCTGATATATTATTGAATTCTAAGCTTCCAAACTCTTACTCAAGTCACATATTTAAGAAGTCTCATTGAAATAGTTATTGTTCTCTTCATTGCTGCTTACATTAATTGCACTCCTATTGATTTGTATCAACAATTTGAAATACATCCAAGCTTAAATAAACCACATTGGCTTTCAGACATCTGAACTTTTCCATGTGACAACTGGTTAAGCAGTCATCACATTGTTACAAATATGTAAACATTTCCTTAGTAAAATTCTTGCTGAGTATTTCAGAAGTGAAGGTCATACATTCTGTTTACGCATATCCTTCAGGCCTTTTTATATTGACCTGGCATCTTGTGGTGGCAAAGACAGCAAATCTATCAGCATTCACCATAATTGTTCTACTAAAACTGACAGCAATTTCTGGGATCCACAAATGTGCAGAATTAAGTACTGTGGCCAGTGATTCCACACTCCTCCAGCGACTGTGATATTGAAGACCCCGAGAATGTAATCCACGAACAAAGAACTTCCGCTATTAGCCTCACTATAAGACCCTGGAAAACATTACACCTTGTTGAACGAGATGCAGCTAAGTTTTTCTTCACTGCATATTAATTTCATATTTATCACTAAGCACCCTCAAAGGCCTTGTATATTTTTGGAAGTGTCAATTCGTTCCATTATAAATGTCCCATTTTCTTTTTAAGATTTGTTTATATCTACTTTTTAGCTTCTATACAAATCCAATCATAACTTCTTTCACTTCCTTAAAGTTTAAAGTAATCATAATGGGATTCAGTGCTTTTAAATTCCCTGGGTTTCTGTCTTTGAGAATACCTCAAAGTGATTGGCTGCCTACCCTCTTGGCTGCTGTTTAGCACACCTAGAGATCCCCTTGACTTAGCATTAGGTTTTAATCACTATCGGCAAAGCAGAAGTCCATGTCATGGATGTCACTAGACCTTTGTGGGCAGCTTCCTTCAAGGTCAGTCATGAGCATTGTCACTTTGTCACTGACTCCATAATATTTTAGCCAAAATCATAATATAAAGCAAAGTTCTAAAATTAGATTAAAAGAGACACTCTGTACATCACGTACTGGTGCTTAGTCACATAATTCTGTGCTTAGCAATAAATGTACACCTCTCAGTAAACATTAACTTCAGGTAACCTACACTGGGGCAAAGTGACAATTGCCAGATTGCAACTTGCCTTTCAGAATCCTATCAGTTGGCACATTGCAATATGGCTGGCTTTCTGAAAGATTGGATAAAAGCAAATTACTGCAGATGCTGGAATCTGAAATCAAAAGACAAAATGCTGGAAAATCTCAGCATGCCTGGCAGCGTCGGTAAGGAGAGAAAAAAGATGATTTAAAAAAATTTTTTTACACTTTATTCCAATCCAATCCAAACAAATCCAATTCAGAGTCCCAACAAGTTGGGACATTCCCGATCCAAGCTGACAAGACAGAGCTCTCACCTCCTGTCTTGGGCTTGATCTACATGATCCAAGCTGATTGGAGTAGGTGTAGCTCCTCCTCCAAGGCTTGATCTCATTTGCATCTTAGCCAAAAGACCGAGATGCCACTTGAAAAAAATTGCTTCAAATGAAACCAAAATGTAACCTAATGACTTCAACCAAGCACAGCATGTCGATACTACACTTGATCTTAGCCAAAATCCAACAGGTCCACCTGGTGGACCTCGTCAGAGTAAAAGCTGATTTTTTTTTGTTTACTTTATTCCAATCCAATCAAGTCAAATTAAAGCCAATTCAGAGTCCCAACAAGCATGTTTCAAGTCCAGATGGCCCTTTGTCAAAGCTCTGAAAGATTGCTCTGTTTAATCCCATAATCCTTGTCCTTTTCTCATACACTTTTAATATAGTATTTTCTTATTTAAATCTCCCACTTCCCTATCATGATTTCTGCTATCACTCCTGTTGCTGCTGGAATTGCCCCATTGTCTAAAAACAATCCAAATCTAAAGTGTAAATATTTCTCCTCAATTTCTCCTTTGTTCCATATATGATTTACCTTTCATCAAAAATCTGTTTTTCCCTATTGGTTTATGAAAACTCTTCACTGCTTTGTACTCGCCTGCCAAACATACACATGTCCTTCTTTGTTCCTGCTCTAGTTTCTCCTCATGACTCACTCCTCACATCATTTTAACAAACAAATTCATAGCCTTGACATGCTTTCAAAAGTGAGTTGTCCAAAACGTATTTTGTATTCTACACTCTTATTGATAAATCTTCCCTTACCTATTAGACCATGGAATGAGTGACAGTGGTGAAAGGAAAACTCACCATAGCTTTTCACAAGGAAGTGGGGAAGTATTTGAACCAGAAAATATTGGTCCAGCACTTGTGGTCAGTGATGAAGCAAGACCACTCACTGCTGACCTCAAAGTAAGGTTCACTGAAAAACCAAGTGATCTCGCTAGTGGGAAAATCTCCTCTATCATCGTGCAGTAGAATCATAGAATCCTACAGTGCTGAAGGTGACCATTCGGCCCACTGAGTCTGCACAAATACAATCCCACCAACACCCTATCCCCATGCACTTACCCTAGCTAGCCCCCCTGACACTAAGGGGCAATTTCACATGGCCAATTGACCTAACCCACATACCTTTGGACTGTGGGAGGAAACCAGAGCACCCAGAGGAAACCCACGCAGACATGGGGAGAATGTGCAAACTTCGCAAAGGCAGAGACCCAAGCCAGGAATCGAACCCGGGTCCCTGGTGCTGTGAGGGAGAGTAGCAATGCTAGCTACTCTCCCACCATGCCGTCCTAGTAGTACTACAACTGAGTGTAGCACTCTTCACTAGGGATTTCCAGACTGACGCTGAAATAATGTCATCAGGTTGTCCAAGAAGCCAATCACATTCAAGAATTCTAACATGCAAACAAACAGGAAATTAAAAGCAGCAAAATAAAATCATTTTGAAAAAAGCTTACCTTTATTCTATTACTAACACCTACTCTGAACCAAGCTTGAAAGTGGAATTCTCCATAATTTTTTAAAAATTCTCTCACCAGGTGAGAAAACTGACCGCACAGTTGACTTTTCTCACCATATTGCCCAGCACTCTGAAGTGAAATATCCTGGAGTGCACCCCATGTCATCACGCGGGGGGGCCGGGCCTGAAAGCATAAATTAGATCAAAGAGGTACTTTTTTCAGAATCATCACCCTCTGGGATAAGTTGCAAGTACGTGTTCTGAGTATGGAGGCCTCCAGAAAGGAACTAGGTGAGTTCCTTCAAGAGGAAGTGATCACAAGTTCAGAAATGTGGTGGATTAATAGAGAGAGCATTAGGAATTACCATGATTTCTTTAAAGTTTATTTATTAGTGTCACAAGTAGGCTTACATTAACACTGCAGTGAAGTTACTATGAAAATCTCCTAGTCGCCACACTCCGGTGCCTGTTCGGGTACACTAAGGGAGAATTTAACATGGCCAATGCACCCTAACCAGCACGTCTTCCGGACTATGGGTGGAAACTGGAGCACCCAGCAGGAACCCATGCCGACACGAGGGGAACATGCACACTCCACTCAGACAGTGACCCAAGCCAGGGATCAAACCTGGGTCCCTGCCGCCATGAGGCAACAGTGCTAACCACTGTGCCACCGTGTCACCCTTTGTCTCCTGGGGCTTGCTTGCTTAGCTTCGGTACTCAGCTGTTATCAAATAGTCTGAGTTTTTTGTGACTATAAGGGTATTGAGGGAGAACGGTGGCTTTGACTTGGGCTGAGTTGATGTTGTGTTGCATCATTCGCAAAGGGACAAGCTTCGTCCACCAACTGGCCTTTCCCTGACTTTATGATGCTCTCATTTTTGAATTTATTTGAATTTTGTCACAACACTTACTGCTTCACTCCTTTATACAGGCCACCCGAGAGAGGAGTTTTATAACCATCATGAGTGCATCTTAAGGTCCTGAACATTTAAATATAGATGAAGTTAGGTCACTGTACCACTAGATGTCCTCATTTAACAGCTCAGGCATAAATCTATAAATACAGACTATGCACCAAGACATTTGCGTTGTACTATAGCTTATTTTAAATCTGCTTAGATTCTAATCTTTCTTTCCAGCCTGATGTGAGGTACTAACATGAGAATATGAGAAATACCCTACTAATCCACCTGACATGAGCATCAATTTAGCATGGCCAATCAATCTAACCCGCACATCTTTGGACTATGGGAGGAAACCGGAGCACCCGGAGGAAACCCATGTAGACACAGAGAGAACGTGCAGATTCCACACAGTTACCTCAGGCTGGAATTGAACCCAGGTCCCTGGCGCTATGAGGCAGCAATGCTAACCACTGTGCCACCATGCTGCTTTGTTCTTTTTCCCCTTTTCCTTTGTTCTTTAAATCCTCTTGTAAATTAGTGGTAACTCAATGCCTTGAATTGCTGTATTGTGAAGGTGTAATACACCAGAAATCCAGGTGATGAAGGAAAAAGCTTGAGCCAATTTTTACATTTTCAAAAGCATTTATCGAAGGAGAAACACATTACAAATGTACACCTCCGAACCCAACACTTACTCCAGTTTCACTCAGTTTCCCTTCATAGAAAGACAAGTGGAAGTCCAGTTACTGACATCATCGGTATATAATGAGGCACAATTGATGTACCTTTAACTGTAGGTACACTCACTGTGCTCTTAGAGCCTTCAGGGTGTTCTTGATACTTTGTGGAGTGAATCAAATTGGCTGAAGACTGGCCCTTATGATGCGAGGTCCAATGGTTATGGATTTGCTTAGCTCTGCCTATGCTATTCTGCTTCCATTGGGTGTTAAGGGCAAGATTCTTTTGAATCATGGCATCTGCTGTCCCACCATCTGACAGATCGTAAGAAACTATAAAGGGTGGTGAACCTTGCTCAAGCCAGCCTCCCACCCATTGACACTGTCTACACTTCCCATTGCCTTAGAAGGGCGCCCAGTAGCACAGTGGTTAGCACTGCTACCTCACAGTGCCAGGGATGTGGGTTCGATTCCTAGCTTGGGTCACTATATGGAGTTTGCATGTTCTCCCTGCATCTGCATGGATTTCCCCTGGGTGCTCCAGTTTCCTTCTACAGTCCAAAGATGTGCAGGTTAGACGGATTGGCCATGCTAAATTGTCCCTTAGTGTGAGGGGGATTAGCTAGGGTAAATGCATGGGGTTATGGGATAGGGCCTGTGTGGGATTGTGGTCAGTACAGACTTGATAGGCTGAATGGCCTCCTTCTGTACTGTAGGATTCTATGATTCTAAAATCAGCCAGCATAATCATGCAGCCCAGACAGATGCTCTTCCATCAGGAAAAGGTTACAAAAGTCTGAGGTTATGTACCAATGGACTGAAGAACAGCTTCTTCCCTGCTGTAATCAGACCTTTGAATGGACCTACCTCACATTAAGTTGATCCTTTTCTATACCCTAGCTGTGACTGTAATACTACATTTTGCACTCTCTCCTTCTCTATGAGTGGTACGCTTTGTCTGTATAGCTCACAAGAAACAATACTTTTCATTGTATCCCAATACGTGTGACAATAATAAATCAAATCAAATCGAAAGTTAGTGGGTAATGCAAAGGCATGTACTGCTTTCAGGAATATTAATTGGCTGGAGAAGGGACCTCTGTCCCTTACTTCACCAAAAATCGCACTCCGAGAGAGCTGCTGGTCAATCAGATTGGCTGGGAACTCTATACTCCCTGCAGCGCGGTGGCAGCAGTGGCCAGGACTGGCAAGTAGTCCTGAGATTCAGAGCCGGAGTCCAGGAGCAATGCAGAGAGGGGACGTGAGACCTGTCTGGGATCATGGAGAGGGGGTTGCGGGTCTTGATGGAGAGGCCCGTGGGGGGAGGAAGCACCTGTAGGATGCAGATCTTGTGGGGGCACCCAGTTTTGAAAGGGTGCCCTTTCGCCCCCCCCACCCCTTTCCCTGCCTCTTTAGTTCACAGCATCATAGAATGGTTAACACACAGAAAGGAGCCACTCAGTGCACCATGTCTATGCCAACTCTCTGCAAGAGAAACTCATCTAGTCCCACACCCCTGCCTTTTCTCTGCAAATCTTTTCAGAGAATGATCCCATTCCCATTTGAATCTGCCACATTCTCAAGCAATTTTTTCTGCTAACCATTTGCTTGCAAGGAAGGATTTTTCCTCCTGTTGCCTCTGGCTCTTTTCCCAGTCCTTAAATTGGTGTCCCGTGGTTTTTATCCCTTTTGCCAATGGGAACACTTTTCTCTGTATACTTTGGCCAAACCTCCTCTTGAGTTTCTCTTTCCCAAGGAGAAGCCCAGCTTATTCAATTTATCCTCAGAACAAAGGTCATTCCTGGAGTCATTCTCGTGAATCTTTTCTACACCCTCTCTGCTGCCTTCAAACACTTCCTGAAGTGCAGTGCCCAGAACTGGACACAATACTCTAGTTGAGGTAACACCAGTGTTTATAGTTGAGGCTGGACTCAGTGTTTTATATGGGTTTAACATTACTTCCTTGCTTTTGTATTCTATTCTGCTGTTGATAAAAGCCAGGATCCCAATCATTTTATTAATCTGCCTCAATCTGCCCTGCCTGCCACCTTCGATGATTTGTGCACGTATACTCCAGGTCCCTCTCGTCCTCATACCGCATCCTGAATCATACCCTTCACTTTATATTGGGCAGAATTCTTCAGCCAGTGGGTCTCTCAATCCTGCTGACAATGTGGACCTGTCTCGGGTTTCCCAATGGCATGGGGTGGAATCAATGGGAAATCCCATTGAACAGGGACGGGACCAGAAGATCCCAGCACTGGTGAATTGCATGTCACCTCCCACCACGAAGAAACACGGGGCCAGAGAATCCTGCCCATTGTTTCTCCATATTCCTCAACCAGAGTCAATTCACATTTCTGCTCAACAACAGTTACATCCCTCCCTCTTCCAGGTCTGATGAAATGCCGTCAATCTGGAACATAGAATCATCGAATCCCTACAGTGCAGAAGGAGGCCATTTGGCCCATCAAGTCTGCACTGGCTACAATCACACCCAGGCCGATTCCCATAACCTCACACATTTACTCTGCTAGTCCTCCTGACACTAGGGTCAATTTAGCATTCAATCTAACCCTCATCTTTGGACTGTGGGAGGAAACCGGAGCACCCGGAGGAAAGTCATGCAGAGACAGGGGAACATACAGGCTCCACACAGACGGTGACCAAGGTCAAAATTGACCTGGGTACCTGGCACTGTAAATACCGTACCATCCAGTGATGTTGATCAACATCAACTCTCTATTGATGGAATATTTCAAGCATTTTCTGCTTCTATTCCAGATTTCCAGCAGTATTTTCTTAATATGAAACAATAAGATGTTTAGCCTTGTAAATTTCTAAACTAATTACCAATAAAACTGTTTGAATAGACTTTATTTTTTCTCTAATAGTTTTCTTGGTAGTATAATAAATAGCATATTGTCCTGGTGACTGGGGCAGACCACGAACCAAATGTCAAATCCAACTGTACTAAGTTGTGAAATTGAGTTCTCTAAATGACAGATGCAGCAAAATGTGAATACAAGTGAGGTTGTCCATTTCAGTAGCAATAGAAGGAAGGCAGATTAGTATTTGAATGGGTATAAACTGATGGAGGTGGATACTCAGCAGTGAGGCCTTCATGTCCTTGTGCATCAGTCACTGAAAGTAAGACTGCAAGGACAGCAGGCAGTAAAGAAGGCAAATGATGGGATGGCCACCATAGCAAGAGGATTTGAGTATAGGGACAGGAATATTTTACCGCAATTGTATAGGGTGTTGGTGAGCTACATCTGGAGTATTGTGTGCCTTTTTGGTGTCCTTATCTGAAGAAAGACATCCTTGTTATAGAGGGAGCGCAGCAAAGGCTGATTCCTAGGATGGCAGGTCTGTCATATGAGAAGGGACTAAGTTAGTTTGGATTATATTCATTGAGGGGATCACATAGAAACGTATAAAATTCTAACACGATTAGACAGGGTAGATTCAGAAAGAATGTTCCCAATAGTGGGTGAACTAGGTGTCATAGTTTGAGGATAAGGGGTAAGCCGTTTAGGACTGAGGTGCGGAGAAATTTCTTCATCCCAAAAGTAGTGAATATGTGAAATTCACTACCACAGGAAGTAGTTGAGGCCAAAACGTAATGTTATTTCAGAAAGAAATTAGATACAGCTCTAGAGGCGAAAGGGATCAGGGATATGGTGGCAAGATGGGATCAGGATATTGAATTTGATGATCAGCCATGAGTAAAATGAATGGTGGAGCAGGCATGAAGGGCCAAATGGCCTACTCCAGCTTCTGCTTTCATAAGAACATAAGAAATAGGAGCAGGAGTAGGCCATTCAGCCCTTCGAGCCTGCCCCGCCATTCAATAAGATCATGGCTGATCTGTCGCTGCTCAGTTCCACATTCCCGCCCTCTCCCCATAACCCTTAATCCCCTCTCTTATCAAAAACCCATCAACCCGCGTCTTAAAAATATTTAGCGAGGCAGCCTCCACCACTTCAACGGGCAGAGAATTCCAGAGATTCACCACCCTTTGAGTGAAGAAGTTCCTCCTCAACTCCGTTCTAAACCGCCCCCCTTTTATCTTGAGGCTGTGCCCCCTAGTCCTATTGTCTTTTTTGAGCGGGAAGAGTCTTTTCACCTCTATCCTATCCATCCCATTCATCATCTTATACGTCTCAATGAGATCTCCTCTCATTCTTCTAAACTCTAACGAGTACAAGCCCAGTTTATTCAGCCTCTCCTCATAGCTCAACCCCCTCAACTCCGGTATCAGCCTAGTAAACCTCCTCTGCACTCCCTCCAAGGCCAAAATATCTTTGCGCAGGTGCGGCGCCCAAAAATGCACACAGTACTCCAGTTGCTGCCTCACCAATGCCCTATATAGCTGCAGCAAGACCTCCCTACTTTTATATTCAATCCCCCTCGCTATGAAGGCCAGCATCCCATTTGCCTTCCTGACCACCTGCTGCACCTGCAAGCTGGGTTTTTGCGACTCATGCACAAGGACCCCGAGGTCCCTCTGCACCGTCGCCTGCTGCGGTTTTTCGCCCCGTAAGTAATAGTCCTTCCTACCATTCTTCCTACCAAAGTGGACCACCTCACACTTGCCAACATTAAATTCCATTTGCCATTTCCTGGCCCATTCGCCCAGCCTATCTAGATCCTTCTGCAGACTCTCCACACCCTCCGCACAATTTGCCGTTCCCCCAATCTTGGTGTCATCAGCAAATTTCGACACTCTACACTCGGTTCCCTCCTCCAGATCATCTATATAAATGGTAAAAAGCTGAGGCCCCAGCACCGACCCCTGGGGCACTCCACTAGTCACCATCCGCCAATCCGAATAGCACCCGTTGACCCCCACTCTCTGCCTCCTATTTGACAACCAATCCTCTATCCACGCTAACACCCTCCCCCCAACTCCATGTCCCTCAACCTTCTGCAATAACCTCTTGTGAGGCACTTTGTCAAACGCCTTCTGAAAATCTAGAAAGACCACATCCACCGGCTCTCCTCTATCCACCGCCCTAGACACATCCTCATAGAACTCCAGTAAATTTGTCAGACACGACTTCCCTTTAATGAAACCGTGCTGCGTCTGCTCTATCAAGCAATTCCCTTCAAGATGCCTCGCAATTTCCTCCTTAATGACAGATTCTAACATTTTACCTACCACAGACGTTAAACTAACCGGCCTATAATTCCCCGCCTTTTGCCTGGCACCTTTCTTAAACAACGGCGTAACATTAGCCGTTTTCCAATCATCCGGCACTTCCCCGGAATCAAGCGACGTTTGGAAAATAACCACCAAGGCATCCACTATCACCTCCGCCATTTCTTTCAGAACCCTCGGATGCATTCTATCCGGTCCTGGGGACTTGTCCACAATCAGCCCCTCCAGTCTGTCGAGCACCGCCTTTCTAGTAACAGTAATGTCATTAAGACCCTCCAGTCCTACCACCTTTCCATCGCTAACACCCGGCAAATTATTCACGTCCTCCTCCGTGAAGACAGAAACAAAAAAGTTATTCAATACCTTAGCCATATCCCCATTCCCTACCACTAGGTCCCCTTTCTCATCCTCTAAAGGACCAACATTCACCCTAGCCAGCCTCTTCCTTTTTATATATTTATAAAAACTCTTGCTATCCTTTTTTATATTTCCTATTCTATAAACAGGACAGTTTTTCACCATCAGCAGAAAATGACCATAAAAACCCAATGAAGTGTCTAGAAACCCTACTGGTTCAATGATGGACAACCTGCCTATGACTTATGACCTATGACCCCTAGTTCACCCACCATTGGGAACATTCTTTCTGAATCTACCCTGTCTAATCCTGATAGAATTTTACAAGTGTCTATGAAATCCCCTCAATGAATATAATCCTAACTAACTTAGTATCTCCTCATATGACTAGCCTGTGGCTAGTCTGCAGACGTGATTCTGGTCCCACACTCTGGCTGGAACCTTCCAGCCCTTTGCGCCAGCAGGATTTTCTAGCCCCACCAATATGAACAGAGATGTCAATGGCTGGCCAGCCCAGCCGCAGGGAAACCCACCTGTCCAATAGGGAATTTCTTAAGTAAAATCTGGGAGAAATTGTGTACAAATGCAAACTGTCTAAAAGAATGATATTTAAGCAGCATTTTTTATTTATAATTAGTAATTGGATTCTTAGAACGCAACCTTTCCCAAGACGTTGATAAACATTATACTTGAACCAGGGTTCGCAGTCAGTGACGGGGAAAAGCACTCACCATTCATCATGTTGACAGCGAAACACAGACATTTGACAGAGTTTGGAGCAGGAATTTTCAGTTCCCACAATCTGAACCAGTGTGGCACCATCTAGACTGAACCTGTGACATGTGCAGGAAAGACAAGCAGTAGTGAAGCTCTTCAGACAATTGCATATTAATTCTTTATTAAAGAATCCACGCTGAGACATGACAGAAACTAAACTCAGGAGTGTAAATTAGATCCAACCAGTGTAAATAATATGCATTAAACAAAAGAAAGAGAACAGGAGGACAATTCATAAATATTCATAGAGACCCCACAGGACAGGTGAAGCCATTTGGCCCATTGAGTCTGCACTGACTCTCTGACAGAGTATCTTACCCAGGCCCTCTCCCCCTCCCTATCCCTGTAACCCCACACATTTTGCATTGTTAATCCACCCAACCTACACATTTCAGGACACTGTGGGGCAAATTAGCATGGCCAAACCACCTAACCCGTACATTTTTGGAGTGTGGGAGGGAGCCCATGCGGACATGGGGAAGACAGTCACCCAAAGCTGGATTTGAACCTGGCTCTCTGGCAGTGTGAGGCAGCAGTGCTAACCACTCTGCCACCCTAAAATCGGGTTAAAGACATGGGAAAGAAAAAAAACATTAAATTGATTTTTCTTACTTATGTGTCACATCAATTATTTCGTTGAAAAATCTCCACAATAACTAAATCCTGAAGGAATGAGACGCAACATTTATAATATTTAATATTCAGTGCCGGAATTGTTTTTTTGACAGAAACCATAATCTATCATATGATTAAAAATTCACTTACAACTGCTTTCATTTTTCTACTCTATTTCGTAAGGGAATATTACAATGTTTTACATGAATTTCAATGCTAAGTTTATCAACAAAGGAAGCAATTCTCCAGGGCCATTAGCTGCAGCCGAAGTTCTCAATGGCCGTGTATTGGTTATGTGGATCAAGATTTACGACAGGCATCAAACCTGTTGTGAGTGTCCCGACTTGTTGTGCCTGCCCCAATCAGGTTTTCGTCCAGAGTGATTTAGATTCATTGGAGATTATAAGAGGGAGAGAGGATCTCATAGAAACTTATAAAACTCTCACAATGTTTGACAGGGGAGATTCAGAAAGAATGTTCCCAATGGTGGGGGAGTCCAGAACTAGGGGTCATAGTTTGAGGATAATGGGTAAACCTTTTAGGAGTGATATTGTTTTAATTAATTTACCAGTTTGGTGTTCGGCCTCCCAATATACTCCCGTTCAGCCCAGCAGTTGCCGGTCTCTTCTGGCCCTGTCAGATTCTTGGGGGCAGACCCAAGAATTTAGCAATAGGAAAGAGATTGCCCCTCTGTGCTAAAGGGTTGGTGTGCTCCTTTTGTCAGTTGTGAAAGGGAGAAGGGGTAGTGTAGCTATGTTCTTGGTGAGGATGGGGGAGACCTAGCATTGACTTCTTGAGACCGGGCGCTCTTACAAAATGATGCTTCAATCTCTGTGAAACCAGGCCTCTCTCTGTGTTTCACATTGTGGGATTCCTTTACCACCAAAGAATGGTTGGATCCCACCTGGTTAGCTCTGCCAAGTGTCCATGGAAAATACTCTGGTTTTCCCGCTGGGGGCAGCACTTATTTTCTCACCGGGCAAATCGTGGCCAAGGTATTGTCACAGTACAGCCTGAGGAGGAGCTGAGTATCCTGGAGAACAACTTTAGGATTTTCATGTTTAATTGTAATCGTTGTAATGTGACTTAATTTCATTTGATTTATTATTGTCACATGTATTAGTATACAGTGAAAAGTATTGTTTCTTGCACACTATACAGACAAAGCATACCATTCATAGAGAAGGAAAAGAGAAAGTGCAGAATGTAGTGTACAGTCATAGTTAGGGTGTAGATAAAGATCAACTTAATGCAAGATAAGTCCATTCAAAAGTCTGTTGGCAGCTGGGAAGAAGCTGTTCTTGAGTCGGTTAGTATGTGACCTCAGACTTTTGTATCATTTTTCCAATGGAAGAAAGTGGAAGAGAGAATGTCCTTGATTATGCTGGCTACATTTCTGAGGCAGCAGGAAGTGTAGACAGAGTCAATACATGGTTTGCATGATGTATTGGGCTACATTCACAATCTTTTGTAGTTTCTTGCAGACTTGGGCAAGGCAGGATCCATGCCAAGCTGTGATACAACCAGAAAGAGTGCTTTCTATGGTGCATTTGTAAAAGTTGATGAGAGTCGTAGATGACATGCCTACTTTCCTTACTCTTCAGAGAAAGTAGAGGCTTTGGTGGGTTACTCCACAAATATGGGGTGCTGATGGTCGTACTGTTATTCTCAATGCAAAATCTGGGCCATTATCTCCTTCAGCTTTTCCTTTCCCCTCCAATTATTGGGTTTTAATACTTAATTTGATTATTTTCTGATCCATCGTCTCCTCTACTATTTGCAAACCTGCAAAAAATATGCATTTGACAAAAGTTATGCCTTCAAATCTAAAGAAAAAACATTAGTATGATTACTATCCTAAGGAAATTATAGGATAGATGGCATGGTCCTGCACTTACTGTCTAACTCATAGTGAGAATAGTAGTTGCAAAATGTGTTCATTTTAATGGCAGTTTTGTGATCCACGCTATAGGAATGCAGTTGAGGTAATAAACAAGTTACAACATAAATGTACCAGAATACTGCCTGGTCTGAAAAAGTAGAAACAGGAAAGAAAAATCTTGCAAAGTTAAAAAAAAGGATTAATTCTAGTCAATATAGAAAGCAAATAGAATTGGGGAATGGATCTATCCGTATCAGGAATTTCAATTACATTTGCATTCACACGAGGGAGTATTTTGATTTTCATTAATTGAATTCATAATATTTATCGTAAGCCTAACACCTAAATGCCAATCCTAATGGATTTCGCTGTCAGAAAAACAGGCTTAAGCTGGAAACATCTGGAAAAGGTTGAGCATTGGACAGAGGCCAACTTTAAGGCCAAGCTGATTTTTTTTTAAGTTCATCATTTTTACCTCCTATCCTGTTACTACCCTGCAAAAACATCTGATATAAAATGTAATTTATCATATATTTCTTTGGCATCAAAACTCTGAAAATCTGCAAGAAGGGATTCCTCACATCATGCACATTTTCGAAGTAAGGGTTAGCAATGAGTTAAAAGGTCAGATGTGTTCGTGTTTCTCGACTATTGAGGTATTTTTCTTTCTGATATCAAGAGGAAGATTTGTTTCAAAGTGTAATTCATGGCCCACTTTTTAACGAAGTTGCGGAAAACATGTTCTGAAACACACCACTGCTAAGAATGTGATTTTGTTAGTAGGGAAAAGTAGCAGTCAATCACGATGCATCCTCCATTCTTCTTACGGAACAACGAGCCACTTGAACATGTTTTACCATTTTGAAAGTGTTGGGCGGACTTGAAACTGGGAATGTTTCAGATCTGACTTTTAGACTCAGGTGCCCCCATATGCACTCTGCTGAAAAAAAATCAGCAAGTCATGCTGCACAAGCCCATGGGCTTAACGCACCCTAAACGCTCCGATCAGTGCCTCAAACTGTGCATTAGCAGGAAAAAAATGATAGAATGCTATTCCCCTGCCACTTCCTCCCGGGCCAACTAATGCCTCCCGCTAGCCCCCACAGACATTGCCCCATCCCCCCAAATATTACTGACCCCCTTATCCCCTACTCCCTGCCATCCAGACCGATCACGGGCCCCCCCCCCCCCCCCCCCACTGATCTCAAGCAGAGCGGCAGCGGATCCCCCTTCCCCCTCCCACTGATCTCAGACAGCGTGGCAGCAGACTCCCTCTTCCCCGCCCCCCGTCCTGCTCTCAGGCAGAGTGGAAGTGGATTCCCCCCTTCCCCTTCACCGATCTCAGACAGAGTGGCAGCAGACTCCCTCTTCCCCGCCTTCAAAACATTAATGAAGCAAGTTCACACCTTCAAAACACTTTTAACAGATTATAAAGTGAGGTAGTCCTCTTTGGGGGATTTGGCATAGCGTCTCAAAAGGAAAGCAACCTCTGCATCATAACAGTTGCTCTCGCAGAATGTACAAGAAACACAAGGTTGTTAGGGATGGTCTGAAAATGAATTACAAAGAAAACAATAAGAACAAGAGGACATCCATCGAACTCTGATACTTAGTATACTTGTAAGACATCCAACATGATTGAACACATCAGTTCCGTATGTTTACAGGAAATGATGAAAGGAAAATATCTATCTGCAGAGAGTCTGTTATAGCATCGTAGATTCCATCTGATAGATTGCTGTCTCTCTCTTCTCATTTTCAGGTCTTTTCAAATGTTATTTTTGCTAGATAAAGCTTTCAACTTTGTTTTTAAGCAGGCATAAGAATTGCAATCATAGAATCATACAGTGCAGAAGGAGGCCATTCGGTCTATCAAGTCTGCACTGACCACAATCCCACTCTGGCCCTAATCCCACAATCCCTAAGCATCTACCCTAGCTAGTCCCCCTGACAGTAAGGGGCAATTTAGAATGGCCAATCTGCCATCTTTGGACTATGCGAGGATACCAGAGCACCCAGAGAAAACCCACACAGACACGGGGAGAATGTGCAAAATTCACTCAGACAGTGACACAAGCCAGGAATTGAACCTGACCCCCTGGTGCTGTGAAGCAGCAGTGCAAACCACTGTGCCGCCGTAAGTAATACCTCTTGACAAGTTTCGTTGTCGCGGCTGCTGAAGATGGTGGCTCTGTGATGACTGAAATTACTGTTTTTTGTTTCTATTAACAATAATCAAAATTGTTTTGCCTACAAATAACTTATTTGCTGTGCTACTTGTGTTGTAAATAAATTGCACACATTTAAATGAGTGCCATAAATGTGTTCACCTCCCCAAAAGGGCAAATATATTTGATGAATCCTCTCAGTATGCTTAAACCTGTTCAATTAGGACACACACTGCTGTGATAAATATGTTATCGTTATACATGACCTTCAGCCCCCTTCTCAAAAGGCAAAAATTTGTATGTTACTGAATAATAAAACTTACAGAGTGAAAAAAACAAATGTAATTTTCAGGAATTATCAATATGGAACAGTTATTGCATGTCCTGAGTGTAATTCCAGATAATGCATTTTTGTCTGTTTTTCACTTATTTCAGCACATTTGTTACAGTTTCATGCCTCGTGCAATGTTAAATGAACTATTTTCCCACATTTCAATTAACTGTTAATCATCACAAAACTACAACACATTTAGGTGCCAAAAAGCAAAGAAATGAATCATCTTTTCAATATTCTATTGGGAATATTCTTGCTACAAATACATGCTGTAACTATCAACTAGAGTATTAAACAGTACATGAATATATTAACCTGTGGTCTGGAACCCGTTGCCTATGAGAATGGTAGAAGGAAAGACAATCAATGATTTCAAAAGGAAATGGGTTAGGCACTCGAGAGCAATAAAACTTGCAGTGCGATGGCGATGGAACAGGGAAATGGGACTCACTGGGTTGTTCCCCAGAGAGCCAGCATGAACTCCATGGACCAAATGGCCTCCATGTGTGCTACAATGAACCTATGATTGTGATGTGAATCCAGCCTGATGTTCGAAATGACTATAATGCTGCTTTTGAGTAATGTTTCTCTGCCCCTCACTGGTATTGAAAATCATGACACCATCTTGTGACCTGTGTTGTTGAGGCAAAAAGTTCCCTCTGAGCCAGGCCAACTGGAATAAAGTCATAGGCCTAGTTTTGTACATGGATAAAAATTCAACTATTTGGACTTTATTACAAGGGGCTAGAGTATAACAGTAGGGAGTCTTGCTACAGTTGTACGGGAGGCAACACCTAAGATATTGCACAATTTTGGTTTCCTTACTTAAGGAGAGACATATACTTGTTTGGGGTGGCATGGTGGCACAGTGGTTAGCACTGCTGCCTCACAGCACCGAGGATCCGGGTTCAATTCCTGGCTCGGGTCACCATCTGTGTGGAGTTTGCATGTTCTCCCCATGTTTGCGTGCATTTCCTCTGGGGTTCTGATTTCCTCCCACCATCCAAAGATGTGTGGATTAGGTGGGTTAGACCCTTGCCCCTTGGTGCCCCAGGATGTGTTGGTTAGCGGGGTTTATTGGGGTAAATACGCAGGGCTACACAGATAGGGTGGGGGTGGTGGGGCCTTGGTAAGGTGCACTTTCGGAGAGTTGTTGCAGACTTGATGGGCCGAGTGGCCTCCTTCTCGCACTGTAGAGATTCCATAGTTCTAAGTAGTTTGGGGAATGTTCGCTTGGTTGACTCCCGGGATGAAAGGATTATCTTATGAGGAATAGCTGGGCAGGTTGCACATATTCATTCGAGTTTAGAAAAATGAGAGTCGTATTGAAACAATAAAGGGGGCTTGACAGTGTGGATACTGGGAGGATTTTCCTCTCACTGGGGAATCTAGAACCAGGAGACACAGTTTGAAAATAAGAGGTCAGAGATGAGGAGGAATTTCTTCTCTCAGAGAGTTGGTGTTTGAAATTCTCTTCCTCAGTCAGTTGCAGAGGCTGGGTTAATGAATTTCAAGGCTGGGTTAGATTTTTAATCAAGAAGGGAGTTGAGGGTATTGGGGACAGACAGGAAAATAGAGTTAAAATCACAATCAGATCAGCCATGACCTTATTGAATGGTACTCATTAGGCCACATCTGCCCCTACTTCTTATGATCTTATTACTTTTTGCAAACAGTACACAAATCTCTTCCTCCTCCCCTGCACACTTCTACTTACTTTGATGCCACTGATCATATTTCACTCTGATATTATTTTATATGTTGATATATCTAGGTGAAAAGTCATAGCCCAGGGAGCTTAAAAAGAATTATTATGAAGGATGGGTCTGGCCACATTCCAACAGAAACACTCCAAGTAGTTTCCCTTGTGGAAAAATCTGTTCAGAAAAACACCTTTGACCATAAGACGATCAAGCAACGGTCTGCACGGAATGTTCTTGAGGCCCTGAGGGAAAATCAGATGGTGGATCTTGTCAGAGTCATCTGGTAGAACGTCTCATCACCAGAACTTTCAAACAAGCACCAAGACCTAGTTTGGTGGGTGGTGAGAAGGGTAGTCTCTGCCAGATACTTTATGCACATCCATTGTATCTGCACCACCGCACTTTGGCTTTAAAGTGACTGCTGGGAGGATGGGGGGAAGAAACGGTTGCATACCTCCTTGTGGAATGTGCCTGTGAGAAGGTCTGGAGAGAGATGTAGCGGTATTTATCAAGGCTCATCCCAAGCAGCTCTGTGACGCAGGAGTCTGTACTCTAAGGGCTGTTCCCAGGGACGCACACCAAGACAAACACCAACTGCTGCTGGAGGGTCATCAACTCGGTGAAAGATACTTTTTGTTCTGCCCAAAACCTGCTGATCTTGCAGTGCAAAGAATTGTCCTCGACTGAGTGTTGCAGACTGGAACATTCCAAAGTCCCGGACTATGTGCTGACGGACGGACTCAAGCTTGGGTCAGCCATCGCCAATGTGCAATGAGAAAGGTCACGATATAAGGCCTTTCAGCCAATGTAGACTAGGGGGCTGGTAACAGGGTAAGATTCCTCAGACTGTGTATTTATTTCTAATTCTATGCAGATGTATTGAAGCATCTCAAAGTTCAACATGACCGATTGCATATAGTTTGTAAAGAATTTTACTCCCAATAATGAAATTATTGAAATATATGTAATGTTCTCAGTACTGAACTGAAGCAGCTCAGAGTGTGTTCTGAGTTCCTCAGAGCACCGGGGACCGTGCTCAATTCCGGCCTTGGGTAACTATCTGTGTGAAGTTTGCACATTCTCCTTGTGCCTGTGTGGATTTCTTCAGGATACTCTGGTTTCTCCCCCTCAATCTAAAGATAAGCAGGGTAGGCAAACTGGCCATGCTAAATTGCTCCTTAGTATCCAGGAGTGTGTAGTTTAGGTGGATTGGCCATAGTGAATGTGTGGGAGAACAGGGACAGGGCTGGGTGGGAAGTGCTAGGCCTGGGGCTGAGGTGCTCTTTCAGACAGTCAGTGCAGACCCACTAGACTGAATGGCCTCCTTCTGCGCCATAGAGGTTCTGTTTCTTTTAACCTCTGGAGTAAATGTGAATAACATTGAACTGCTTTAACAATGTAAAACCTTTTGAAATGTGTCTTTCAGATGAATGAAGTATATTTTTGCAAAAAAAGCGCATTCTTATATCCTTGTGTGGGCCACACTCTAACCCAATATGTACCAAACCTCATATTAAAGCAATCATTTTTTCAATGAAATTAGAAAGGACTCTCAGTTGCTTTGCAGTAAAGCTGTATCAAGGTTGTGGAGAATTGCAAAGGAAAAGAAAGCTTGTATTTATTTTTGATTTGATTTATTGTCATACGTATTGGTGTACGGTGAAAAGTGTTATTTATTGCGTGCTATACAGAGAAAATATACCATTCGTTTACCAAATGGGCGGGATTTTATGGCCTCACTCGTCCCAAAACCATAAAATCCCACCTGAGTTCAATGGACCTTCCTATGCTCTGTCCCTCGCCCGCTCTGATTCCCATGGCGAGCAAGACGATAAAATTCTGGCCAACATCTCAAAGAATTTTACACAGCCAATTGATACTTTTGAAGTATAGTCGCCCTGTTATAATATTGAAAGCATGACAGTCAATGTGTGTACAAAGTGCCAGAAACAGCAAATAATGATAATCTGTTAGTGAGGCTAATTGAGGGCTAATTACTGGCTAAAGCTCCAGGGTCAATTCATCTGCCCTTCAAAATAGTGCCATGGCTTATTTAACATCCATCAAACAAGCAAATAGGGCCTTGCCTTATCATCTGATTTTGATTTGATTTATTATTGTCAAATGCATTAGTATATAGTGAAAAGTACTGATACTTGCATGCTATACAAAACATACCCTTCACAGAGAAGAAAATGAGAGTGCAAAATGTAGTGTTGCAGTCATTGCTAGGGTGTAGAGAAAGATCAATTTAATGCAAGGTAGGTCCATTCAAAAGTCTGATGGTAGCAGGGAAAAAAAACATTCTTGAGCTGGTTGGTATATGACCTTAGACTTTTGTATCATTTTCCCTACTGAAGAAGGTGGAAGAGAGAATGTCTGGGGTGTGTGGGGTCCTTAATTATGCTGGCAGCTTTGCAGAGGCAACAGAAAGTGTAGACAGAGTTAATGGCTGGGAGGGTACTTGTGGGTGGTGTGATGGTTAGCACTGCTGCCTCCTGGCTTGGGTCAGTGTTTATGTGGAGTTTGCACATTCTCCCCATGTTTGCATGGGTTTCCTCCCATAGTCCAAACATGTTCAGGTTAGATGGATTGGTTATGCTAAAATTTGCCCCTTAGCGTCAGAGTAGCTAAGGTAAATGCATGGGGTTATGGAGGGGTGGTCAGTGCAGACTTGATGAGCTGACTGGCCTCTTTCTGCACTGCTGGATTCTATGATTTATCGCACTGTTGGCAGCCTTGATTTTTTTTGTGTCCAATCCTTGGAGCAGATCTTGAATCTGAAACATTGTGACTCCAAGGCAATAATGCTATTAACTGAGCTATGCTGACACGACAAGTCATTATTCTTGCGGGCACACAGTATTTTCTTCAGCCTAAGGGATTTGAAAATCAGTTTGAAATTGCTTGACTGTCTTGTTTGCTGGAAAGAATTTTGAGAAACATACTTGGTGGAGGAAGAAGTTTCCACCTTGTGATAAAGGTGAAATACACCAAAGGATTCCATTTGGCATTGAGGAGTTTCTTACAAGTTTGCATCAGATCAGTTTAAACATTAGCTCCTATAAAAACCTGGGCCAACGTGGCAGCAGTGCAAAGCAACGTTATTTAAATGTTAATAGTAAGAAGTCTCACAACACCAGGTTAAAATCTAACATGTTCATTTGGTCGCACGAACTTTCAGAGCATTGACCCTTCAATCGGGTGACGCACCTGATGAAGACACAGCGCTCTGAAAGCTCCTGTGACCAAATAAACCTGTCGGATTTTAACTTGGTGTTGAGACTTCTTATTGTGCCTATCCCAGTCCAATACCAGCATCTCCACATCAAGTGTTAATTGGTAGTTTTTGCACTCACTGATTTGAAAAATGATGGTGCAGAGTCTGGATTTGAATGTGGAGCTAATGTGACAGCCAATAGCTATTAAGCACCCTAAATTATGCAAATACTTATATTATCAATGTCATTCTTGCTGTAGTTCAGAACACACATTGCAAGCCTGAGCTACACGCAGAGAGAATTTGTAAATTTTACTGATATGTCAAGCTGCTCAAGAGGGCCACCTGCCTTACTAATCTACTGTCAGAGTAGGAAATATAAGCTGTTATGTTTTTGCTGGATTTGTTACATTCCCGTTGCTTCATTGGGAAAATCGTCAGGGATGAATCACAAAATGAAGCCAAATGAGAGGGATGCAGTGGAATTTTAATCTGGATGGTACAAGTGATGACTATCAAATAAATCGGTTGGACTCATACCTGGTGTTGTCAGAGTTCTTACTGTGGTACAAGTGACACAGACAGGGAGAAATTGGGAGCGGCGTGGTGGCACAGTGATTAGTACTGCTGCCTCACAATGCCAGGGATCAGGGTTCAATTCCAGCCTTGCATCATTGTGCACCGGACATTCGTCCTGTGGCTGCATAGGTTTCCTCGGTGTGCTCTTTCCTCCCCCCACAATCCAAAGGTGCGCAAGTTAATTAGCCATGTTAAATTGCCTCTTAATGTCAGGGTGACCAGCAAAGTTAAAAAATGTTTGAAGTTTATTTATTAGTGTCACAAGTAGGTTTACATTGAAGTCACTGAAAATCCCTGGTGACCATATTCCAGCATCTGTTTGGGTACACTGGAGGGAGAATTTAACATGCACCTAATCAGCACATCTTTCAGACTGCAGGAAGAAACCGGAGCAGCCGGAGGAAACCCATGCACACATGGGGAGAATGTACAAACTCCACACAGTGACCTGAAGCAGGAATTGAACCCAGGTCCCTGGTGCTGTGAGACACCAGCACTAACCACTGCTACCATACTACCCAGGTAGGGATAAATGTATGGAGTTACAGGGATAGGGGTTGGGTGATTGTTATCAGTGCCAACTTGAGGGGCTGAATGGCCTCCTTCTACACCATAGGGGTTCTATGATTGGTCTAGGGTATGGGAGGATAGTAGCGAACAAAGTTTTAATGCAGAGGTTTGAGGAGTGAAACAAGGCAAGGTGCGAACACAATAGACTGCACTGATCAAACTACTAATTACAAGGTCTTAAGGTCAATTTACAGAGATCACCCTTTCACTAAAGCTGACTAATACTTCAGTTTGTAATATTTTGCCCATTTCTTTCATTATTAAAGCACCAGTACACAAAATACACAGAAATGTAACTTTATTCAACAAAATTAAATCCATGTTTCTTCAGTTCCAAAGGTAAAAGGTATTTTTCTTTGATTCCAATTCCTTTATTGAATAACGTTTCAAGTATTAATATGGCTTTTGTCTGGATACAGAAGATAGTGGTTCTGTGTCCACTCACACCCAACCCATACACCAACTGAACTCATGACACTTGGCAAATTACAATTTGTTTGCATCAAGAAAACTGCCTGGATCTGCTCCGCAAATGAAACGTCATACATATGCATGCATGCCATTCCCCTATACTTGCAGTAAGACACAACCTGTATATATATTTTCATAGAAAAATGAAAACTGTAAACTTAAGCCTCTGTAAAGAATGTCAGCTCTGAACTAATGAATATAAATGTCTCCTTGTTCTGAAAAATACTCCTACTTGTGCGCTATAGGGATGATTGAAACAAGCAGTAATCAACCACACATTACGTACAAGTTATAAAATTTCAGTGCTGATATCAGAAGGAACTATTAGCGTTGTACCATAAAATAATGGTCAGCTAGCAACAGTGTGGGCATAATGGTAAACCAACAGGTTTAAAATATTAAAACCCTTCAAAAATGAAAAAAATACCTTGTTGGGCAAGTGTAAACAGTTTGTGCTTTGCTGGTCATTTGAAGAGGGGCCTAGAAACTTTGCCTGGGCTAGATTAAAAAAATACCCTTCAAAAAGCACAACAATGCAAAATGCACACAAAAACAGTTAACAATGCGTATTCTGAGTCAACTTAATGCACATGGAAGTCAGCTGAGTGTCTGGTCAGACTGGTTTGCACATGGAGAACAGGCCATTACCAACACTGGCAATGCAACTAATAGCACGCAAGTTTGAGCAGATCACTTCTCAGCAACAGGAGACTGCAATCACTGTGCAAGTTTTGCAGTGTCATTTAAACTCGCGCGCTGACAAGAGAACAGCAACACAAGTCAGGGGTCCAGTTAGCAATTTGACATCTGAGTGTATGAAAGCTTGCCCTATGGTCGTCTAGTCTCAATGTGCAGAGTATGATCTGCAGCAAAATGCATAATATTTAGCTTTCAATGCTTTGCTTGCAAGGAAAATATGCAACCTTTTACCCACACTCAAAGTTAAAAATTAAGTCACCTTGAGACACCAGTTCTGTATGCATGCATATATATTGCCGGACACTAAGCAGTGAAAGCTCTCACTGGAACCTGTCAGTACACCACATTCTGCAGGTTCTGACTTAAGACCAGCAACTGTAGAATTACACAGCCAGAATCACAAAAGGAGTTTAAAAATTGAACTGCTTCGCTATTATCACACAATTAGTTCTCACGTGTTTTACCCTTCTTTCAATGAAAACAAGCTGCACTTTGTAATATTTATTGTACAAGAAAGTTAGAATTGAGGCAGTACTGCATCAGGGAAATTAGAATTCTTATCCTCATTGCTATTTCCCTTAGTAAGTGTAAGAAATTGAAGTGGTGAATACATTATAAATAACAAATTTTTCATCACCCCTCATTCAAATCAGAAGTTCAGAGAGGCAGCAACTAAAAAACAAGACAGAGATATACCAACACCAATAAAATTGCAATAAAGCCTTTTTCAATGACACGTCACTATACCAAGGGCAGTCAGCTAAAGTGTGTTAGGGTGAGGTTTAGCAAGATTTCAGTAATTGTAACAAATATTCTCTGGAAGCTGTGCAGCTTGTACTTTAGTTTATACAAGTCACATTGTCCATCCAGTTAGAGCAGTCAAGAAAATTCTAATACAATCTGATATGTTTGTTTGCTTATGGAGAAGACCAAAATATGAACAAAAATGACATAACATAGCTTGAAAATCTATTAATGCCAAAAACAGTGAATCCCTGTTTCATTGGATAGGCTTTTCATTAAAAAAAGAAAAGCTTCCTGAATGAACAACCCTGCATAAGATGGGACATCAGGGCAATTCTCAGATACAATTCAAGTCCTGAGCTGCATGGAGCACCAATGTCTTGTATAGTGGTTTGTCAAGTTTTAGTCAAAAGTGTACCTGATTTATTTTCTCTAAAAAAAACTAACCTATTTGAGACCTGAGATTTATGACATTCAAAACACAAACATCTCTCAAAAATTTGTGGAAGATATATATCACACAACTCCCTAATGCTAATTATTAATATTGTAAAATTAGATATGTATACAAACACAGAATATTCCATTCCTTCAAATAGTTAGAGTTAACTGAACATGTGATTTTGCTTCACTGGACTGTTCAATATTCATTACAGCTATTGGAATAGCCACGTTCACAGAATTTCATATTGCACACTATACATGGCAGTTAGGATAGAGTATTTGAGGATTTCCTCTTGGCTCAAACTTTTGAGCTGGAAATCTTTTTAAGCATAATGAACCCCAAGCTGTCAGACTGATTCCTGCTATTAATTATTCAACTGTTGCAATGTTACAAATGTGCAAAAATGACAGCGAATTGAAACCAAACTTAGATAGATAAATGAACTGTTAAAAAAAAAGATTGCAATAGGTATGATAAAACTTCACTTCAAATTTCTGAAACATGTTTGTTGTAAAAAGAAATCTTTCCCTTGGCCCTAACCTAGATAAAAAATGTTCCTCTTCATTAGAAAGTCTATTTTATTGTAGTAACAGAGCTTGCACAGTGTGAACTATGCAATTAGTTTTGTAATTAAATACTTCCCTAATCAAAATAATCTGATAGATTCTAATCTAGTTTGATGGTGGTCCATTCTGGTTAATTATATATATTGTGTAGTAATGTTTCATGCTCTGCTGAACAGCACACAGTTTTTGCAAATTGTAGAGTAGAAATTGCTAATTATTGCTTTAATTTTTGGGCCATGAAATGACAAATTTTGCAGTGGAATGTCCTATAACAAACCTGAATGGGCATTCTGGTTCCTGCTAAATTGATTGGGCTAATTTTAATCAAAAAGTGAGAAACCCAAAACAGGTTACATGTTAATCAGAGGCTAATATCCATTTTAAGACACCTCACGGCAATTGGTTTGAGTTCTGCAAAGTTAATGTTGGTCCCGCTATGCTTAGGATTTTTTTTTTCTTAACAGGAGGTCACAGACTGAAGCAGAGGTAAATTGAAAAATCAAATCTAACAGCACGGCTGAGGTATATGAGATCCTATTCCAATTACACAACCTCTAAATATTTCCCGCTTCTCCCCTTCAAACCAGTGCGCAGCTAGCGCTGATAGTGTTAATGATGCCTAAGGCCCAATATTGGGACAACCTCAAGTCTCCAGGTTGCGCTGTCACTGTGCTATTAATTATGTGCCTGATAATGAGCCACAACCAATACTCTTGTACCTATTAGTTAATGCATTGGGTAAATGTCCAGTTTGCCAGCAACAGACTCTTCTAACCTGCTTTAATTTAAATATGCTGGAGGAGTCGTATGGAGCAACAGATTCCATTATGTGGTACTGCACCAGCTTAACTTCAATACTGAAACAGCTAGAAATAGACAGCAGATCAATGCAATGTGTGTTAGGTGTGCACCCTTTAACTGAACTGCATACAAAAATGGTTCACTGCCATTATGTGTATTTCCAACATTTCAGCTTTCCTTCCTAATTCTTTTCTGTTTATTTGCCCACATTAACTAGCACTATAATAAACTGCTAACATTCCCCATTTTTCTCTGATTCAAGTAAAATAAGAAGCCTCACAGCACCAGGTTAAAGTCTAACAGGGTTTATTTGGAACTACAAGCTGATGGAGCGTGCTCCTTCCTCAGCTGAGTCACCTGGTGAGGGAGCAGCTCTCCGAAAGCTCATGATTCCAAATAAGCCTGTTGGATTTTAATCTGTCGTCAGACTTCTTACTGTGCCCACCCCAGTCCAACTCTGGCATCTCCACATCATGTAAAATAAAACCATGGATAGATACAGAAACCCAATTTTTAAAAGAATGTATAAACTATGTCATGGAAAATAAGGAGACCCCAGTGATGTCAGCAAAAAACTCCACAGAACTTATTTTTAAATGAAAACAGGTAAAGTTTGATTACTGACTTCCCAAATAGAACTTACTCATAATAGTTCATCTGCACACAAAAGGCTCTTGGCCCAGTTAATGGGTCTTGGAATAGCCAGGGCGCTCTCATTTTCTGTTATATAAATGCATGTTGCTTCACATAAATAAATATCAGAGATTGGCTTTTCAGTTAGGAAGTGGGTCTAATTCCAGGTCCTGACTCTGTCAAGGGAAAAATGTCAAACCCTCAGGCATAGAAAGGTCAGGTGACAGCAGCCTCACAGAGCAATTAGGGATGGCAAGTGGAAGGCCCTCCAGCACTCTGTGATTGACAGCCCCATCAGCTAAGGATGGAGACTGCAAGGGACAAGCAAAGGCAAGTTATAAGAAGCCACAACTGCCTGGCCATTATCCGAAAAAGGGGAAAGCCAATTCCACAAATGTAGCCCAGCAAATATTAGCTCCAGGGTAGGGGAGTGGCATCTCTTGTGTGATTCATTGTGTCCTCCTCCCCATCTCTCGCCCAGAGCCCACCATCTAGGCCAGGACATGCCTGGCGAGAAGCTCTATTTAAAATAGTTCAGGAAGAGGATTGTGGAGGCCAGCAGTGTTAAATTGGGCACCTGTCTCTGATTCAGAACATGACCCATTTTAAAAAGAAACAATCCAAAATATTTTGTAAAAGAGCACCCGTCTTCACTTCACCTCATATAAGCAAGTGTAAAAATGTGTTAAGAAAGTTTGTTCCACTTTACATTTTCGTATACAAAATAAAAATAATTCTACCTAAAGACGAGTTTAACCACTCCTTCATTTAACTATCTAGATTGGTCTCAGTAAGTTGAGCGAGATTGTGGCACAGTGACATACAACTCAAAAAAGTAAATGCAGCTATTAAATGAAGTGGTATCAAACACATCCATGTGCAGGATCTTCATGCTGTGGGTTATTTCTTTCCCCCCTTTATGTACTGTATCAATTGAGGTTGCTCCATTGATTATAACATGTGATATTGCTGCTGCATGGTTCTGAAAAATAAACACTTACTCAGAGACCAAGCTTCAAGCTTGGATTCTGTTTATCCTGTACAGAATGCAGGGAATATTACTTGTACACAGATTTGTGCAACAGAGTATTTAAGTGTGGAATTCTTTAAAGACAGGATTTTGTTAGTTCACTAAAGCCTATTAAAAAGAAAGGTATTTTTCTGTACATAATAAACTTGTCAGTGCTAACTGAGAATGGCTTATGTTTCAAATTTCTTTTACTCCTTCTGGTACATCCTCCGGATCTGATTTAAGTAACTGAAATGTAAAAAAATCAGACAGGCAGGACGGAAGGTAGAGATGAATGCGTGGAAGAGATAAAGTAGATGTTCCAGGAGTGTAGACAGGCTTGGGATTCTTTGCCAACAGTGCATTGGAGATATCATTAAGAACTGGTTGTAGGTTTTCCTTCAAGTAAACCTGCCACTTAGCATATTTTTCTTTGAATGATAATATGTAGTTTTCACCATATTGTGTTTTAACGGCAGGAGAGAGTTGTTGCACGATTTGTCTGTGTAGATTATCCCAGTGCTCGCTGGTGCCAAAGATACCTATGGAAATATATAAGTTTAAGGCTTTAGGTAACATGCCCTTAGTAATACACTAACATTCAACAATAGCAAGAGAATAGTAGTAGGAAGGAGGAATGATTCAACCAGTACATTGCAAAAGTATTTAATCTGCTAAAGTCACCCGCACCCCCCATTGTCTCCTGGCCCACAGTGAGCTGGGAGAATCCCGGCCCTGATTCTACAGATTTGAAAATCGCAAAGAGAGGCTCTGCAGAACAAAAAGGTTCCTGATATTTAAAAAAAACATTGTTCCATTACTAGTCACAGACTCCCATTTCCAGCTCGTAGCTACTGTTAGAGTTAACCATGAGATTGCTCATAAAGGCCATCTCCACCTTGCCCCTTGCCTGAGGAGTGCTGATCCTCAGGTTAAAATCACCACCAGTCAGCTCTCCCCCACCCTTAAAAGAGGGGAGAAGGCAGGAGAGAAAAGCACCAAGGGAATTGCTCAGAGAGCCAGTGCAGACACAATGGGCTGAATGGACCCCCTTCTGCGCTATGACAATTCTGTGATATTGGCACCTATTGTGCCACCAAACAGGATCGGTTCATTTTAATTTCTCAGCAGCTTGGTGAGGCCAATTCCCCATCCCCCTTCAATCGGCAAGCACTCAGCTGCCGGCCCAACACGGTCTAGCAGTTGTGAATAGCTAATCGTGGATAATTTAGGGAAATTGGCCCAGCGGGAAGTAGTTACATTCCGCCAACTTTGTATGAGTCAATCGTGACCTGAGTTTGTTCCCTTTTCATGCTGAGTTCTATCCTCTTCAATTAACAGCAACAAGGATGGATGCTTCATTCCTTAAATCACTACAATTAAAGGCTTAGTACCCAGCACTATTCATTCAGATTTTTAACTATTTTGAGCATTTGTCTGTTTTTCCTGTATCACTCTCCCAATCACACAGAAGGGGAAAATACAATGAGCTAAATGGCCACAAACCTGATTTTGGGACGACTCTACTAGCTGTTACTCAGCTACATGTACTTTAATGTTAAACAATAAGATGCTATTCTCACACTAACAGGCAAGGTCAGATCAAGAAATTTAGCACTCAAGTATGTATTTATTGTGCATACTTTCAAAGCCAGGAAGTGTGCAATTTGCATTTGGTTTTTCAAAAAGAACCCCTCTGCAATCATTATTCCTCAAATATGAAGATAAATTGATTTTTGAATTGCAGTACAGTGCATCACTGAAAGTCACTTAATTCATTAAAAAGGTGCTGCAATATACAAGTAAAACTGGTCATTTTTCAAGTAACTGTCAGAAAGTCAATAAAGGCTTGATATCTATTACACTTTTATATAGACTGGGCTTTGCCTGTCAGGAATCAAATACAAAATAATTTCCTCAAACAATAAAACCCATTCTGGAGTGAATTCATATTTAAAATTTAAAACAACACACTATTTCAGTCTGGATTATTACATTGGCCTGAGTGTATTCACAGACAAGCAATTCATCTGCTTAATTGATAGATCTCTCATCCCCTTGAGCTCACTCACTATGTACATAGAAATATAATAGAGAGCTGTATATTCATGATATATGTTACATATTTTAACATACGATTTGCTCACTTTCATTTATAGAGTGTCAAATGATGAAAGACAGAGGCTTATGGTTGTTGGCTACAATCTTAAAGACTGTTGAGCCTTTTCCTCTGCAGATACATCTGTGACAACTCTCACCAACTTTTACAGGGGCACCACAGAAAGCATCCTTTGTGGTTGGCATGCCTCCTGCTCTGTCCAAGACCACAAGAAATTACAAAGGGTGGTGAACAAAGTCCAGTCCATCACTCAAACCAGCCTCCTATCCATTGACTCTGTCTACCCTTCCCACTCTCTTCCACCTTCTTCATTAGGGAAAAAGCTACAAAAGTCTGAGGTCACATACCGACTGACAGCTTCTTCCCTGCAATAAACAATAACAAAATGAAATCAAAAAGATACATACGTGTTTTGAAACCCCCAGGTTGGATGGTAGAAACTCTGACTCCCCAGATAGCAAGTTCTTGTCTCAAAACATTGGAATACATGGTGAGAGCAGCTTTTGAAGAACCATATGCTGCAAAGCCTGGCATGGGCGTACTGCCTGTGTTAGGACAGAGCAAAAGAAAATATACAAATAATACAATAGCATGAATCAAAAAAAAAATGTTTGTCAGACTTCCTTGGCTACATTTTTCAGCATTAACATCTAAGCTGCCTCACAGTACCAAGACCCAGGTTCAATTCCCGCTTGGGTCACTGTCTGTGCTGAGTTAGCACGTTCTCCCAGTGTCTGCATGGCTTCCCTCTGGGTGTGCCGGTTTCCTCCCACAGTCGTGCTGGTTAGGTGCGCTGGCCATGCTAAATTCTCCCTCTGTGAACCCGAACAGCCACTGGAGTGTGGTGGCTAGGGGAGTTTCACAGTAACTTCACTTCAGTGCTAATGTAAGCACACATTAACGTAACATATGTGACACTGATAAATAAACTAATTATCTTGGGCCCAACTGCAAAAGTAGAACGTGATTTCTGCTTTTTTGATTATGCACTTACTAAAATTGAGAATTAGGAAACGCTGCCCAGAAAACATCAAATGGGAGTAGACAAAGTCCACTTGGGATTATGAAAGGGAAATCATGTTTGCCAAACCTGAAGTTTTTTTTGAGGACACTTCATTTTTAGGTGTACCAGATGCTGCATCTGGCTTGGTGCTAACGAGAGGGGGAGGATATGCTGGGACAGGGGCTTACAGATTGTGGCTGTGTACAATTCCACAGCTGCTAACGGCCCACAGCGCCTCATGGTTGCCCAATCTTGAGTTGCTAGATCAGTTTGAAATCTGTCCCAATTTAGCACAATCGTAGTGCCACAATAGTAGGCACCTATGTCAGACTCCTATTCGCAGACTACAAGCTTAGCCTTCAACACCATTATTCCTACAAGACTCATCTCCAAACTTTGTGGCCTGGGGTTTGGCCCATCCCTCTGCAGCTGGATCATAGACTTCCTAATCCATAAACCACAGTCTGCAAGCATAGGCAACGACACCTTAACCACAATAATCATCAACATCAGTGCTCCGCAAGGCTGTGTCCTCAGCCCCTTACTGTATTCCTTATACACCTTTGACTGTGTGGCCAAATCCCCCTCCAACTCAACTTTCAAGTGTGCTGTTGACACCACCGTTGTGGATTGGATCTCAAACAATGACGGGAGACAGTGCAGGAAAGAAAGAGAGAGAGAATCTGGTGAACGGGTGCAATGACAATAATCTCTCCCTGAATGTCAACAAAATAAAGGAGATTGTCATCGACTTCAGGAAGTTAAGTGGAGGGCACACCCCTATCTACGTCAGCGGGGACGAAGTAGAAATGGTCGAAAGCTTCAAGTTTTTCAGTGTCCAGGTCACCAACAACCTGTCCTGACCCCTCCAGGGGGACGCTATAGTTAAGAAAGCCCACCAACGCCTCTACTTTCTCAGTCGGCTAAGGAAATTTTGCACGTCCGCTATAACTCTCATCAACTTTTACAGATGCACCATAGAAAGCATTCATTCTGGTTAAATCACAGCTTGGTATGCCTCCTGCTCTATCCAAGACTGCAAAGAAACTACAAAGGGTCACAAACGAAGCCCAGTCCATCACACAAATAATCCTCCCATCCATTGACACTGTTTACACTTCCCACTGCCTTGGAAAAGTGGCCAGCATGATCAAGACCTCATGGATTCCGGACATTCTCTCTTCCACCTTCTTCTGTTGGGTAAAAGCTACAAAAGTCTGAGGTCACGTAACAACCAACTCAAAAACAGCTTCTTCCCTGCTGCCAGACTTTTGAATGGATCTCCCTTGCATCAAGTTGATCTTTCTCTGCACCCTAGCTATGACTGTAATACTACATTCTGCCCTCTCTCGTTTCCTTCTCTATGAATGGTATGCTTTGTCTGGATAGCACGCAAGAAACAAGACGTTTCACTGTACACTAATATAATCATGAATCAAATCAAATCATAACATAATGAAGGGTATCCTCAATGTGAAGGCGGGACTTTGTCTCCACAAGAACTGTGCGGTGGTTACTCCTACTGATATTGAGATGGACAGATGTATCTCCAACAAGCAGATTGTTGAGGATGAGGTCAAGTAGTTTTTCCCTCTTGTTCGTTCTCACCACGCAGTTCAGTAACTATAACTATATCTTTTAGGGCATGGCCACCTTGGTCAATAATAGTGCTGCACCCTTGCCACCCTCAGTGTTTCCTCCAAGTGGTGTTCAACATGGAGTAGTGCTGATTCATCAGCTGAGGAAATCAGCAAGCAATTACCCTGCGCATTTTTAAACTTGATTCCACAAGATGTCTTGGGGTCCAGAGTCAGTGTTTATGATTCCCAGGGCAACTCCTTCCTGACTGTGCTGCCACATCTGCTGGGTCTGCCCTGTGGTGGGATGGTGACAGAGGGTAGCGGGACATTATCTGGAAGATATGATTCCCTAATTTTGGGAACAATGTCAGGTTATTGCCGGTCTAGTCCATGAGACAGCACACCCATTTTTTCCCCACACTGGCCCAGATGTTGGACTTTGCAGAGTCAATAGCACTGGCTGTGTCACTGTCGTTTCCAGTGCATAAGTCAATGCCATGTGATTGCATTCCCCTCAAGACATTTTTAGTGGTTTGAAACAACTGACTGTTAAAATGTCCTTTTTAGCCAGTCAACCACATTGCTGAGAATCTGGAGTCACACGTAGGCCAGACCAGGTGAGGATGGCAAAGTTGCTTCTCTAAAGGGCATTAGTGAACCAGACTTTTTTTTTAAGAAAGAACAATAATCAACATTGGTTTCATGGTTATCCTTAGACACGGACTTCAAATTTCCCCAACTGCTGTGGAGGTATTCGAACCTGGGTCTCTGGGAGTATGAGTCTAATGACAATACTGTTACGCCCCATGTTGGTTCCACCTTCTTTGTGGTGAGATATGAGTGTTGAGTAACTAACTCAGGAAGAGCTCTTGGGTGGAATGAGGTGAAAGGGGGTTCTCATCCATCGACCCCAAATTAACAACATTCCAATTTACATGGAAACAACTGATTTGAAGTCCTTGATCACAATAATTCATTGTGATAAAAGAATAGCACAACTGAAGCAATTAGAACACTCGCATACACACGCGCACATTATTCAGCAGCAGACAGCTAGGGTTTTACCAATATATTAGCTTCACAAAGTAACTGCAACATCTTATGAGCCAGACTACGTTGTTGTATGTCTCGGAATCATACTCTAATTATTTAATGCAATTTATTGTGAATTTTAAGAGGTTTGACAACCCTTCAAATAAAATGAAATGCAATATATTTAGCGTGGAGCCCATCTCTTCTAAAACACAAATACATAATCCACTTAACATGACTTTTACCCAAACGGTTCCCAAATTAAGATTTTTCTTAATTATCGAGAAAGACTTTCGAAGTGACACAGAACTCAGCCTTGTCTATACAGCGTGCCACAATAATTACCGATGGAAGAACCATACCTGCAACACTCGAGATGTTAACCACTCTGCCTTTGGCTTGGCGAATTAACGGAAGGAACATTTTGGTGACTTGCACAGCCCCCAAGAAGTTCACCTCCATGCAATGCTTGTACATATCCACAGGAAGAAGTTCTGCATCAGCAACAAACTCCAGGACACCTGCATTATTCACTACACCCCACAGTCCTAAGCATGAAGAAACAGTTATTTTGTAACAGGTCCACTTGGAAGCAGTTTTACAAAGAAATCAAAATCATGCTTTAAAACAAAAAAACATAGAATCCCTATAGTGCAGACAGAGGCCATTTGGCACATTGAACCTGCACTAACAATCCCACCCCGGCCCTATATCTGTAAACCCACATATTTACCCTGCTAATCCCGTTGAAACTAAGGGACAATTTAGCAATGGCCAATCAACATAACCCGCACATCTTTTGACATGTGGGAGAAAACCGAAGGGAGCCGTGCCAACACGAGGAGAACCTGCCAGCTCAACACAACAGTCAGGCAGTTACCTGAGGCTGGAATTGAAGCTGCGTTCTGACGCTGAGACAGCAGTGCTGACTACTGTGCCACCATGCCGTCCGGTCTTCCCTTGTTGTGAGTAAGGAGAGGGGCTGTGAGGTTTTGAAAACCATCACAATTCCAGAGTGTACAATGTACATGGGATATAGGATATGGGATAAGGGGGGGGTGGAGAGGCAAAAAAAAAAATCAGCATACTGAATTCGATGATCAGCCGTGATCAAAATGAGCAGGCTCAAGGGGCTGAATGGCCTATCTTGCTTCTAGTTTCTATGTTTTTACTTAGTAATGCATTAATTACATTCGTCAAGGTGCCACTCAAAAGGCTACAGTATAAAAAGGTGCGCAGGTGATGTATTAGCTCAGATAGAGGATTGGTTAACCAACAGAAAGCAAAGAGTGGGAGCAAATGGATGTTTTTCTGGTTGGCGATCAGTGACCGGTGATGTGCCTCAGGCATCAGTGTTGAGATCGCAATTGTTTACAACTTACATAGATGATTTAGAGTTGGGATCAAGTTCAGTGTGTCAATGCTCGCAGATGACACCAAGATGAGCGGCAGAGCAAAGTGTGCATCGGATACTGAAAGTCTGCAGAGGGATACAGATATTCTAAGTGAGTGGGCAAGGAGCTGGCAGATGGAGTACAAACATTGGTAAATGTGAGATCCTCCATTTTGGCAGAAAAAGCAGCAAAATGGACTATTGTTTAAATGGTTAAAAAAACCTCAGCATGTTGCTGTGCAGAGGGACTTGGGTGTTTTGTGCATGAATTGCAAATATTTATTTTTGCAGATGCAGCAAGTAATTGAGAAAGCAAATGGAATTTTGTCCTTCATTGTTAGAAGGATGGAATTTAAAAACAGGGAGGTTATATTTTAAGTCTATTTATTTGTGGCACAAGTAGACTTACATTAATACTGCAACGAAGTTACTGTGAAAGTTCTGACCCTGTTCTGGTATAAAGGAGAGAAAATTTAGCATGGCCAATGCACCTAACCATGTCTTTCAGACTGTGGGAGAGAAACTGGAGCACCTGGAGGAAACTCGTGCAGACACGCAGAGAATGTACAAACCCCGTACAGACAGTGTCACAAGTTGGGAATCAAACCCAGGTCCCTGGCGCTGTGAGGCAGCAGTGCTAATCACTGTGCCACCCCATGTCACAGCTGTATATTGTGCTGGTGAGGACACACCTGGAGCGCTGTGTACAGTTTTGATTTCTTTACTTGAGAAAGGACGTACGTGCCCTGGAGAAGGTACAGAGGAGATTCACTAGGTGGATTCCAGAGTTGAGAGGGTCAACTTATGAGGTGAGACTGAGTAGCTTGGGATTATACTCATTGGAATTTAGAGAAATGAGGGAGGGTGGGGGGTAATCTTATAGAAACATATCAAATTATGAAGGGAATAGAAGCAGGAAGGTTGTTTCCATTGGTAGGTGAAACTAGAAGTAGGGGGCATAACCTCAAAAAAATAAAGGGGGAGCAGATTTAGGACTGAGTTGAGGAGAAATTTCTTCACTCAAAAGGATTTAAGACAAT
Source organism: Carcharhinus amblyrhynchos (assembly GCF_965287045.1). NCBI lineage: Eukaryota > Metazoa > Chordata > Chondrichthyes > Carcharhiniformes > Carcharhinidae > Carcharhinus > Carcharhinus amblyrhynchos. Next base: position 18,266,868 of record NC_137327.1, read on the forward strand.
TTTAGAAAACACTTTCCAACAAATAATGAATACTTGGAGCAATAGGCAGTCAAGAAAAATAAATGTGACACATTTAAACTGCTGCAACAGAAACTTACAGCATGGGAGGACATTCAGCCCATCGTGCCTGTGGCAGCTCTTAAAGTGCAGTCATGCCAAGTCCAACACATTTAGAAGGGTGAGTTTCAATTGCCTACAGTTCTTGAATTGACTCTTTCTTTATTACTGTCACATATTTTATAATGCACAGCAAGATTGCACTTTTTGAAAAAAAGCTTTGGCTCATGTTCTATGCACTTTGTGGCTCCTCTCCCATCTCCACAAGAGTTTGTAGCAGCTTTTATTTTGCAATGCAAACTGTAAGCTTCCGTTCCCAATGAAAGGAACTGCAAATCTTGTTGAAGTAGAGAGCTGTAACAGAATTTCTTGGAAAGCTTCAAAAAAAATGTGAGATCACAGTTAAGGTCAGCTACAAGTCAGTGTAATTTTACCTCACCCAAACACTAGCTTTTTAAATGGACTCATTACTAACCTCTGCTGCTCAGCTCAGCCTTCAGTTTTGCATAGGTTCTCGCTACTTGTTCAAAATCGGTGACATCTAGCTGGAGTACCGTCAGTCTGGTTGAGCCATTTCTCCGCAAACCTTCAGCGCCAGGTCCATCAAAGTGCAGAACGCCAGCAAATACTGTGAAACCCAGTTGGTCGAGGTATTTTGCCAACGCGTGACCAAATCCAGAATCGCACCCTGCTTAGCGATAGAAGCAAAAGGTATTGCGATTTCTACAAGAAGTATATTCTCTACCACGCAGGCCCTTCTCTATCAGCAATGTTCCAACGGAAAGAGAACCCGCAGTAAACTAAACTGGAAAAATATCAAGGAACATTCTTCCAATATTGTTAACCCAGAACAGAAAAACTTGCATTTCTACACTTTTTTTGTGGTCAGAGGGTGTACCACATGGGGCATGGCATGCATCTTTAAAACAGTTACTCTGAAGTGCTTTTTTTCCTTCTAACTCTTTCAAGTAATTATGAGTATAAAGCTGGCAGAACCAGCCAAAATTAACATTTTGAATCACTTTGGTTGGACAGTTCCCATCGCAGCATAATTGCCCAGAGGAAGTTAGCACTTCTGGACAATTGCAGGATGAACCTTTACATGGGAACGCCCAGGAGGAATTCCTCAATGCATCAGTGGAACATCTCCCAAATCTGACACTGGGGAGTGGGGAAGTTGTGGGCGAATTTGCTTTTGTGTTGATATTGGTCAGGCGGAGGAGCCTTCTGTTTTACAAGACCATGTTTTGTTCCTTGATGGTCAACTGTGTTAAGCATCACTTTGGTGTAACTCAAGCATTGCAGTCTAGCATGGCAGTCTCTACATGCATTTGTTGCATAGGAAGATATTGGGTTGAGAAGGTACGTAATCTGCTGGCTTCTCTGGTTATCAACCAGGGGAGGTTTTTTTTGTTTGTTTGCCTCTTCCAATGCCCTTCCAAACAGTCAGTCTCCAGAAATCACAGCCATGAGTCTCAATGCCAGCCATTTTCATATCTCACTTGCAGGCGTCTTTGTATTGGAGGTATGGACATCCAGAATGTTGAGACCCAGTGGCCAATTTGCCATACAGTCAGGTGCACAATCAAGGAAGAAGATTATGAATTCAAAGTGGAAATTTGATGCATGGGGTGACAGGGGGAAGAGAACTGGACTTGCTGAGCACAGAGCAGGGGGGCAGGTGGAAACAGAAGGTGGTACTCCTCTCTCTCCAACTTCTTCACAATTTGAATTCCACGTTGGTGCTGCAGAAGAATTTGGTTAACCAGTAACTGGAGATGCCTCACAGCACCAGGGACCTGGGTTTGATTCATGCCTGGGGTGACTGTTTATAAAAGGCATTTTGAGTACTAAAGAACATATTCTGGCCTTGAGATTTAGTAGTACAATGGCAGTTTCACAAGTTCCCCATAAGCACATGCTCATCAGTCAGAACTGTGCTATCCATCATCTTAATAGAAGCTTCCAAAAGGCAGATGGCTATGCAAGTCAAGACCAAACACCTGCCTTAAAAAAAAAGGGTCTGCTGCAGGCTGCAAGGTAATTTTTAAAAATGCACTTAAACATGGACGGGAAGTGCTCCCCCTCACCCCACCTTCAACATTGACAAGCCAACTGCCACGTTTCACCCTCTCCACAAAGCTAACCTAACCCTGGCTTCAATCCTCACGAGCCATTAAACACCCATACCTTCCCTTCAGACCAAGGTTATGTAATCATCTACCTCACTTTTCCATTAAACATTTACACGTGGATTGCTGCTGGCAATGGCAGCAGCCTGACCTGCTATTCCACTTCACTGACAAGCTGCCTGGAGGCAGCTGTTCAGTGTTGACAACTGTCTTGCTGAGGGCAATAAGGTCGCACGTCCAAATTGGGTGTGCCTCAGGTCAATCTATTCTGGGTGGTGTTCCAAGGTCAATTCTTTAAACTTATAAACTTATATACCTGAGCGTTTGCATTTATAGTATGTCACATGTTTGACACCTATACAGTGCCATTCCAACAGCAAATATATAATACAAGTTTTTTAAATCTCATTGCGCAAAATCCAATGAAATTCTTTAAATAGAAAAAGGTATGCTTGAAAGGGTGCCAAATTAGAAATGTTTCATACAGCGCTTTGCTAAAAGACAGAGCAAACAACTTGAGCATTTAAATAAAACCTTTTGGGATGACCCATAGAATTTTACAACATTGCAATTCAAAGGTAAGCAGCCACTTGTTTTTATCTGGATAAAGTCAAAAAATCATAACCGATTTTAAATGTAATGAAAGATCAGCAATTTGCTGTTGTCGATTATGATGCCAAATTCTGTACACTTATCAAATCATTCAGTTTCGGCTTTGCGAAAGGATGTTAATATTGTCATCAAAACAAAAAAGTTTTAAATCAGTAACTCTCTGGGTGTAACTAATGTGCAGATGGTTCTATTTGTTTGCATTTCTCTACCAGCACAAAGATAAAAAATGGAAACTGTATTCAAAATTGCATCCAGTAATTTGTCCACTTTAAAGGCTACCCATGCACAAATACCAACAGAGGGAGTCTAGAAGGAGAATAGTGGAATTCACGTTTTACAGCATGTGATTGTTTCTTACTGAATCTCCCTGGAACTTCACAATGGTGATGAAGAAGGTGAAAATATCAAAGCTTGCTTTCACTTTTAGGGTTTCTTGCCTTTCTGCAGATAACATTTAAATAGGAGATTTAGGGAACACAGTATGTTGTCAGACACATATGGAGAAATGCAGACTTGTGACTAGCAAGAGCAAAGACTGTGCAGATTTGAGGTATCAAAAAAATCTCAGATCATGAGAGGACATAGATAGGATGCAAGACTGGGCGGAGAAGTGGCAGATGGACTTCAACACAGATAAATGGTGTAGGTGGTCCATTTTGGCAGGACCAATGGGATGAAGGAATACAATATCAAGGGTAGGAGTCTTAGCTGTGTTGAAGAGCAGAGGGATCTTGGGGTCCGGGTCCATAGGACTCTTAAATCGGCCTCGCAGGTGGAGGATGTGGTCAAGGCGGCGTATGGTGTACTGGCCTTCATTAATCGAGGGATTGAGTTTAGGAGTTGGGAGGTAATGCTGCAACTTTATAAGACCCTTGTCAGACCCCACTTGGAGTACTGTGCGCAGTTCTGGTCGCTTCACTATAGGAAGGACGTGGAAGCTATTGAAAGGATGCAGAGGAGATTTACAAGGATGTTGCCTGGATTGGGAGGCATGCCTTATGAAGATAGGTTGAGGGAGCTGGGACTCTTCTCCCTAGAGAGACAAAGGTTGAGAGGCGACCTGATAGAGGTTTATAAAATGTTGAGAGGAATAGATAGGGTGGATTCTTGGAGACTATTTCCCAGGGCTGAAATGGTCGCTACGAGAGGACACAGGTTTAAGGTGCAGGGAAGCAAGTACAGAGGAGTCGTTAGGGGTAAGTTTTTCACTCAGAGGGTGCTGAGTGAATGGAAATCGGCTGCCGTCGGTGGTGGTGGAGGCGAACTCGCTGGGGTCTTTTAAAAGACTTCTGGATGAGTACAGGGGATCTAATGGGATTGGAGATTATAGGTAGGTCTATGGCTTCGTAGGTATAGAAGCAATTGGCACAACTAGTGGGCCGAAGGGCCTGTTTGTGCTGTAGTGTTCTATGTTCTATGAAAGTTCTCTCTTTTGGAAAGAACATGATCCTTGATCACGCAGTGTTCCTGCATTACAGATCAAGACAGCTTTGTCTATACCCAATCTACCGCATTCTGATGTGTTTTTGGAGCCACAATCTGTATTACCACACTGGCAAAATTAGCTATAACGTTTCAGTGGTTCAATACCACAAGATGCCACTATGGAAATGAAGAATTGGAAAATATATCTGAGATACTTGTACTTACACAAATGATTATGAGCCAGTCAAAAATGCTCCAACAACCTACTTCACATCCAAAAAAAATACATGAAACAGTTGCCTCCCAATATATTTATCCAGAAGCCAAAGAGTCAACTGATCGATGCTGTATGTAATTGAGACAGTGGTCTATCAAATACAACTTTGGTGATGTTTAGCATATTGAACAGGAAGTCAAATCAAATAACCTGAGGTTACCTCTCTAATAAACAACACCGATAAAGTATTCAGGAAAGCCCAAAAACTGTCAGTGTTATTGGAGCTAGGAAGGTTGCTTTTGTTTCCCAACTCCAGAGCTACTGGAGTTGAGGCAGCCAACGGTAACACACACTCCAAATTTAATTCTTGTAAGCACTGTTCATCTCTCGAGTAATGGGAGGCATTTTCAAAGCAAATAACAGCAGTCTCACAGCCAGAGCTTCGAGCATCCAAACAATGGGTGGGATTTTGCGGCTGTGCTCACCCCAAGAGTGCTAAAATCCAGCTGAAGTCAGACCTTTGCATGGTGTGTCCCACCCACTACAACTCCCTTGGCTGACGGGATAGGAAGAATCTGCCCAATGTTCCCACTGTGACGGTGCTCGTTCACCCCTGACAGAATGCCCTGCTGCTGGTAAACAGTGTGGGGAAAAAAACTTGCTTTTGTTGCTCACCTGCAGAACCCATCTACTGACCATCAACACCCAAAGGGTGCCACATACTGCATATCAAAACAAAAGGGTGAGAGTGGATAACCAAGGTAAGGCGGATGGCCCAAAATATATTTTTGTGCTCCTTTTTGGACACACAACCTGCGTCTGTGACCACTCAGATGTAGCTGCTGTCAGATAATAGGAGCATCTGTTAGCATCACGAGAGCCAAGATGTTCAACAAACTTCAGGGTTGCCCCATTCTCTGCAAACCAGGGAACACTAAAGATTTTTCCTTACAACAGTGACAAATCACTGAATATCAAGGCACTTTTGAAACACCAGTCTCAAAGATCCTGAAACGAATGTTTGCATTCTGGATCATATCTGGAGAACGTGCCACACTTAGTTTTCCACACAGCAACAGATCTGCAAATGATTGCAGCCACATACATGATTCCTCGGGCATATCAACAACATTCCCAAACTGAGTGTGATATCGCACAGTAACTGGAGAGACCCCAGAGATGCCTCACATGAGGGAACTGTCAAAACCAAAACAACTCCATTAAGAAAAAGTATGCTTGCCTGGAATGGATCACATGATAGAATACAAATCAGTGCTGGCCATGTCAAACAACTAAAATAGCAAATCTTCATCTTTTCAGGTTGTCTGAACTACCTCCAGGACTATGGATTGAAGTTCTTGCCAATTTTGCACACAGATTTTCACACCTGCTTGTTGGCACCAATGACTACAGCAGATTCCCAATCCTGGAAATTAGTTATGTTTACCTCTGTTTCATCACAAAGCTTAACCATATTTTCAGAGTGTTGGAGGACATGAAATGGTGAGTAGCAAGGGGAGGCAGTTGTGGTGTAGTTGTATTGTTATTGGACTAGTAATTCAGAGACCCAGGCTAATGCCCTGGTGACACAGGTTCAAATCTTACCATGGCAGATGGTGAAATTTGAATTCAATATAAAAGTAATTAAAATTCTAAATGATGACTACGAAACTATTGTTGATTGTCATAAAAACCCATCTGGTTCATTAATGTCCTTTAGGGAAGGAATTCTGACATCCTTGCCTGGTTTGGCCTACATGAGTCTCCAGACCCACAGCAATGATGTTGATTCTTAAATGCCTCTGAAATGAAGGGCAGGTAGAGATGGGCAATAAATGCTGGCCCAGCCAGCAACACCTACACCCTATAAATGAATAAAGAAAGACAAGAGACCCCCATCCAACAGCAATGAGATAAGTTTGAAGCTACCTGGGACTTCATTCAAAAAAAAATCACACCACATTGGCCAAGAGCTAATGGAGAAGATGAGAGATTCATACTGATCTTGAAAATAACTGATTTGGACAACTATAGCTGGAAGCAAGTCACTGAAGCAAGAGCTATATTGCTTTCTTTGCAATTACAGAGTGATTCCTCAAACGACTACTGGAAAGCCTCAATTTAGCTTCACCTCAGTACATCCTGTGTGGACATTTCTTTGAGCTACCCCATGGAGCTAATGATCAACATTTAGCTAATATAATCAAGAACTGAAGGACCAAAATGAAGCTAAACGCAGAGTAAAATAAGACATTTAGAGCAATAGCACTAAAGCCTGGAGATGTGCGCTTAGGAAACACAATGGCTATTTTGGAGAGCAAACAACATCCATGACATCCAGTATTTGTTGGGTGACCAAACAAAAAGATCAATGATTCCTGCTTAGCGCAGTTTACAAATCACACAAAACACATCATTGTTCAAAGCATTGAAAACATCATTCTCAAACACTTCGTCAGATTCCAAAATCAACGTTTCAAAGAAAGAAAAGGAGTTAAGTGAGGCCACACCTAATGTCAGATGATATCCTACTGAACAGACATGCCCATCATGGTTATATTACAAAATAAGTTATTTTCAGTTGGCAAGCCAATTTTTCATCTCATCTGATTGAGCGTATTGTCAAATTAATAGAAGAACAGCTTCTTCTCTACTGCTGTCAGACTTTTGAATGGACTTATATTAGGTTGATTTTTCTCTACACTCTAGCTAAGACTGTAATACTACATTCTGCACTCTCTCCTTTCCTTCTCTATGAACAGTACGCTTTGTATAGTGCGCAAGAAACAATACTTTTCATTTTATTATTGTCACATCTGTTAACATACATAGGTGTTACTGGTGAAGTTTGTTATTCATGTCCTGTTTAAGTTTATACTTTGCATGTTTGGAAATAAACTACTAAAACATGCCATGCCTCCCATTTTCTAAGAAGCAGAGGGGTGTTGTGAATTGAAAATTGCATTGTGCATTTTGTCCAATAGAAGCTCCCATGAAGGGAGTCTAGATGGAGAATAAAGGAATCCAAGTGGTCGTGGAAAGATTTGAAAAAGGATACAAATTTTAAAATCAAGGTGCAGTTTGACTGAGATCTAATGTAAGTCACTAATCACGGAGGCAATAAAGGGAACAGGAGTCACAGAGTTAAGACAGGGGCAGCATAGCATTAGATTATCTCAAGCTTACAGAGGGTAGAGTGTAGGAGTCCAGCAGAAGTGTGTTGGAATTGCTGCAACTGGAGGTAATGAAAGGATAACTGAGGGCATCAGCAGCAGGTGAGCTGATAGGGGTGCAAAAGTCCAGTGGGGGGGGGGGAAAAATATAGTAATGGCATGTATGAGGTCAAAGTTCACCATTCTGCTTAATCTCAGCACATTGCCAGGGTGAAGGATAGGAAAGGTAGCGAGGAAACAAATTTTGGAGTGAGGACGGAAAACAGTCCCTTGAGTTTGTACAATTTTAATGAAAATTTCTGCTCATCCAGTTCTGGATCTTGGAAAAGTAGTCTGATATTTAGCAATTTAGTTTGGACAACAGGGGGAAGATGCTATGGTCGATCCTGTCAACGACTGCAGATAAAATGGAGAAGGGAAAGGAGGGAAAGTTTTATCAGAGTCACATCACCTTTATCAGAGTTACATCAAGCATCATGTGCGATTTCTTGATAATAAGGTGTGACGGGGAAGGAAGCTGATTAGTGGGATTCTAACATGGATTTTCTGGGAAGATTGAAGTGGATTTGTGAAGTGGTAACATGTACAGAGACTGGGAAGAGGAAAGGGAGGTTGGAAATGGAATAGTAGTTGCGAAGTTGGTGGGGTCAATTGTTCGTTTCTTGAGGAGGGGTAGGTAATGATGGAAAGAATATTGTAATCCCTCCAAAAGTTGTGAATCTTTGGAAATCTCTTCCTCAGCTGGTATTCAGCTACTGACTTTATTCAATACCACAAATGTATTTGGAGACCAAAGGGATGACGGGATCGGAAGTTAGGATGGGAAAATGGAGTGAGGTAGAAGATAAGCCATGATCTTACTGAATGATGGAACATGCTCAGAGTTACTCCTGGTCCTTTCTTATGTTCTTATAACAAGTATACTGACAAATCAAACATCTATTGCACGACAATATTTAGTTCAAAATTAGAATAGTAGAAGCCTTCCTGATGGAACTGTTTTCGATCCTGAAGTACAAGGGCAGGATCTTCCAGCTACGTTCACCCTGAAGTCAGAAAATCCTATCCGAAGTCAATGGATTTTTGCATGGTCCATGTCCTGACCACTATAATTCCCGCGGCAGATGGGACTTCTGCCCAAAGGAAACCCACGCAGACATGGGGAGAATGTGCAGACTCCGCGCACACACTGACCCCAGCCAGGAATCAAACCGGTCCCTGTGAGGCAGCAATGCTAACCACTGTGCCACCCTTCATCCAGTTGGATGACAGGGGAGAAGTGGAAAGGAGAAAACAAAGTGGGAAACTTTATGATGGGTTTGGGTCAGAAGCGACAATCAAAAATCAGCTCCTGAATGAACGGAGGGAAACTCAGTTAAATAGGTTTGGTTATTTAAAAAATTAGATATATAAAAACCTGAGGAAACATGATTTACGAAATATAAAAAGGAGATAGAAAAGGCAAAGCTAAAAGCTGGGAATCCCTTAACTGGATCACGATGCATTGGGAAATCATCAGCATTGAACATCAATGAATTGTTTTCCCAAGTTTGGAAACAAGTTAACCGAGTACATTTCAACTGAACCAACCAACACCTCATTCACTTCTCAAACAGAGCTCCTGCTAAGCTAAATTTCTTTACTGAGGGGCTTGGAACTCAAAGCATTGATAAAGAAGCCATCTGGGAACTGTTTTAGTGACGTCAGCTGGGTTTTCAACATGTGCTCAAAAATGCTTGGCTGAAGTCTTAGACCCTCTGACTGGTAGTAGAGTATTGTCATCATTCATTTCAGGCTAGTGCTTTGGCCAGTCAACCATTTACTGCAGATCTTTTATCACAATTAACAGGATGGTAGTCAAGGCGGCATGTGGCATGCTTGCCTTCAATCGGCTGGGGTGTTGAATTTAAAAATTGATAAGTCATGTCGCAGTTTAATATAGGCCGCACTTGGAATACAGTGTTCAATTCTGATCGCCACATCACCAGAAGGATGTGGAGGCTTTGGAGAGGGTACAGAAAAGACTTACCAGGATGTTGCCTGGTATGGAGGGCATTAGCTATGAGGAGGGGTTAGAGAAACCTGGTTTGTTCTCACTGGAACGATGGAGGTTGAGGGACAACCTGATAGAAGTTTACAAGATTATGAGGGGCATGGACAGAGTGGATAGTCAGAAGATTTTCCCAGCGTGGAAGATTCAATTACTAGGGGATTTAAGGTGCGAAACGCAAGGTTTAAAGGAGACGTACGAGATAAGTTTTTTTTCTATACAGAGGGTGGTGGGTGCCTAGAACTCACTGCCAGGGCAGATAGTGGAAGCAGATATGATAGTGACTTTTAAAGGGCATCTTGTCAAATACAGGAAAAGGATGGGAATAGAGGGATATGGTCCCCAGAAGGGTAGGGAGCTTTAGTTCAGACAGGCAACATAGTCGGTACAGGTTTGGAGGGCCGAAGGGCCTGTTCCTGTGCTGTAATTTTCTTTGTTCTTTGATGTTAAAGCTACCAAACCCATCTTTAGACTTTTGCCAGCCTGTCAACACTGATCTCTCAGATGAAAATCTATCCATTGACATTAGATTCCAACCTTTCTACAATCATTGCCAATATTCTAAACATTCTGTTCCCTTTAAAAATGTTGTTGTCCAAGTAAAATGTTTAAGTTAAATGCCGGCCCAGATTGTCAGCTAATTGTGGCATGTGTGTTTAAATAATACCTTTGCCCATCAGATTTCTCCTTTACAACTTCGGTACTTGCAATTTAATCATCTATTTGACACAACACTTGGCAGCAGTTTACTGAAAACTAAATAATGTGTAATGAACACTAAATTATAACTGTCTCATTAGCAACACTCACTTTGCTCATTAGTAACAGAGGTTTGCCGTAACTGTAGCTTGTCAGTAGCTCTGTTCCTTCAAAGCCATAATCACCAGAAGTCCCAGTTGTTACTGTTAAAGGACGTGCTTATTCAGATGTGTCACGGTTTTAAGAATTCAGAAACTTGGCAACAGTTTATCACAAGATTTTTTATGTTCTCCAATATGATAAACACTGCTGTAAACTTTAAAAAAATCTTTCAGGAGATGTACATGTGTGTGTGCACACATACATGCGGTGTGAGAAATGGTGTACACCTGGCTAGACCTGAAATTTTTTAGTGCCAATTCCTAATTGCCCTCAAGGTGGTGGTGAGCTGCCATCTTGAACCACTGCACTCCATCTGCTGCAGGAATACCCATTGCTATCAGAGAAGAGTTTCAGGATCTTGACCCAGTGACAGTGTAGGAACAGTAATATATATTTCCAAGTCAAGATGGCATGTGGCTTGGGGGAGAACATGCAGGTACTGGTGTTCCCAAGCAGCTGCTGCCTTTGTTCCTCTGGATGGTAGAAGCTGCAGATTTGTTGGCTTTGACAGGTTTGTGCAGTGCATCTTATAGATGATACACGTTGCTACTGCTATGGAGGGAATCAACGTCAGAGATAGTGAAATGGATGCCAGTGAAGTAGGCTGCTTTGTCCTGGATAGTGTTGAGCTTCTGGAGTGTCGATGGAACTGCACTCATCCAGGCAAGTAGAGGGTATTCCATCACACTCCTGTCTTGTGCTTTAACCGCAGATGGCAGTTAGCCTTTAGTGAGACAGGAGGCATGTTACCTGCCACAGTATTCCCAGCCTCCTATGTGCTCTTGTAGCCAGTGTGTATACAGCTCTTTTAGTTCAGTTTCTGTTTGATGGTAACTCTCAGAAGTTGATGGTGGGGGATTCATTGCCATCACCTTCGGTGTGCCAGTGCAGCTTTCGGTCACCTGAGGAAGGACGTCAGACTTAGAGCAGTAGTGACACCTGCCCTCTGATTTGGCTCAGACGTGAACGGTGAGCACCAGGCACCTCAAAACACCGGAGATGTACCACTACCACCACCACCCCCAGCTCTGCCTCCACAATGTCCTGTAAATCTATTGGCAGGATATGGGCACCAATGGCAGTGTTCTCACTCTGTCCAACATTGAAGCATTGACTATATTCAATCAGTTTCACCGCGCAGGCCACAAGACTCCCAAAAAAGTGCTCCACCTCGGAGCTTTCACACTGCAACTGTGCCCCAGGGAGGGCAGAAGAAATCCTTCTTGAAAAGTGTTACGTCCCCAGTGACAGTGTGGGGAATCCCTGACCCAGGACTGCCCAATGTGGAGGAAAAGTATCTGGAGAGCAGCTGAACCCTTCAAGGCTCATCACCAAGAGCAAGCTGAAGCAAAGCATTAATGACCAAAGGAATGTGTGACAACCCAGGCATCCATCCATCCACTCCACCAACTACCATTTGACCATCTATAACAAAAAGACTGCCGATCACACATGATACTACTTAGTCATCCGATAATTCCTTTTTAGTGGAAGCAACTCATCCTTGACTCCAAGGAACAAATGGTAATATAGTTTGTGGAAGTAAAGGCATTATAATTGAATGCCTCTTTCTTTTGTGTTATGCACCTGGGATTAATCTAATTTCCCTCAATATTTGGGTCTATAAAAATGGAAGAAAAATGCCATTGACTGTCAAAGGGAGATGCTTGGACTCCCTCTAATTGAAGACTGTCATTGTCTAGCGCCTGTATGATGCAAATGTTACTTACCACTTATCGGCCCAAGCCTGAATGTTATTCAGCTCGTTGCATATGTACACTGACTGCTTCACTATCAGAGTCATCGTAAATGTTACTGAAGATCATGGGCAGTGATTATCCCCATTTCTGACTTGATGATGGAAGGTCGTTTATGAAGTAGTTGAAGATGGTTGGGCCTTGACACCAACTGTCCTGAGGAACTCCTGCAATGATGGCCTAGGATTGAGATGATTGTAAACTTCCATGACTCTAAGCGCTTCCTACAAGTAATGTTCAACATGGAAGAGTGAGAGGAATAATCTGCAGGAGGTTCTCTTACCCATGTTTGACCCTGATGTTCCAAAGTTGATGTTGAGAACTTCTAGGGAAGCTCTGTCCTGACTGTATATCACTGTGCTGCCAACTCTGTTGGATTTGACTTACCCATGGGTGATGATCATAGTGACTGAGGCATTGGCCATGATTTTACCACCCTGAAATTGGAGCAGGCAAGGCTCTCAGAACAGCATGTGCCAGTAAAATCAGGGCCATTGTCTGTAACCTATGATTCTGTGAATAGGACTATGTCAAGCTGGACTAGTCTATGGAAAAGGTCTCCCAATTCTGGCACAAGTAAGGAGGGCTTTTCAGGGTCAATGGGGCTAGGTTTGCTGTTGTAATTTCTGGTGCCTCTGCCAATACCATTTGGACTGTCCAGTTTCATCAACTGAATGGCTCGAGAAGAATTTAAGAGACAACTACATTGACTTCAGACCCACAGCTGAAAGCACATACAAGCTAGACCAGGCAAGGACAGCAGAAAGAGAATGAGTAAGCCAGATGGTATTTTATGACAATGGTTTGATGGCCACTATTACTGAGGCTAGCTTTTTAAATTCCAGCTATTTTTGTTAACTGAAGTTAAATTCCACAAGCTGCCATGGTGCGATTAGAACCCACGTCCCCAAAATATTAGCCTGGTTCTCTGGGTTACTAGTCTGCTGACTAGTAATCCAGAGAACCTAGACTAGTCTGTAGTATTAGAGGCAGGTACAATTTTGTCTTTTAAAAGCATTTAGACAGTTACATAGGCAACTCAGGTATAGAGGGATATGGGTCAAATGCAGGCAATTGGGACTAGTTTAGGGGTCAAAAAAAAAAGGGGCAGCATGGACAAGTTGGGCCAAAGGGCATGTTTCCATGCTGTAAACCTCTATGACTCTATGGCATTACAGGGTGTAGTGGCAGACGGAAAGGGTTTAAGAATGAAGTGCTCCATAGTCTTTAAAACTTGGTGTCAAAATGATGTACAGTGTGCAGTCTAAGTCTGCATGTTCTGCCAAACAGCATCATAGTGTTCTGCATTTTTGAATTTATATTTTCAGTCCCTGCTTTAGCCCTGTTCAAAGGGTCAGAAAGGGCAGCTTTTTAATGTAGGGAGGTGAATGCCTTACTGGTGCATTAAATTCAAATCAGACAACAGAATTTGTAACACCAACCTAAGAAAAAGAATTACAACATTGATTTCAATTCTATGTGGCCTGTGAGACTCCTGCTCACCTTAACTGACCCGCAAAGAACTGGTGTTAAGATAATTTCTTACACAAACATTTAAGTGGCAATTTAACTGATCAGCCTTCCTTATGTTGTTATCAATTTTGCTGTGGCGCTGACTTTTACAACTGCTGTCTGGACTTGCGAACTTATGACTCATTAACCTATATAGATGATCTGGAGGAGGGAACCGAGTGTATGGTGTCGAAATTTGCTGATGACACCAAGATTGGTGGAACGGCAAATTGTGCGGAGGGTGTGGAGAGTCTGCAGAAGGATCTAGATAGGCTGGGCGAATGGGCCAGGAACTGGCAAATGGAATTTAATGTTGGCAAGTGCAAGGTGGTCCACTTTGGTAGGAATAACGGTAGGAAGGACTATTACTTACGTGGCGAAAAACTGCAGCAGGCGACGGTGCAGAGAGACCTCGGGGTCCTTGTGCATGAGTCGCAAAAACCCAGCCTGCAGGTGCAGCAGGTGGTCAGGAAGGCGAATGGGATGCTGGCCTTCATAGCGAGGGGGATTGAATATAAAAGTAGGGAGGTCTTGCTGTAGCCGTATAGGGCATTGGTGAGACCGCAGCTGGAGTACTGTGTGCAGTTTTGGTCGCCGCACTTACGCAAGGATATTTTGGCCGCCGCACTTACGCAAGGATATTTTGGCCTTGGAGGGAGTGCAGAGGAGGTTTACTAGGCTGATACTGGAGTTGAGGGGGTTGAGCTATGAGGAGAGGCTGAATAAACTAGGCTTGTACTCGTTAGAGTTTAGAAGAACGAGGGGAGATCTCATTGAGACATACGAGATGATGAATGGGATGGATAGGATAGAGGTGGAGAGACTCTTCTCGCTCAGAAAGGACAGTAGGACTAGGGGGCACAGCCTCAAGATAAAAGGGGGGGTGGTTTAGAATGGAGTTGAGGAGGAACTTCTTCACTCAAAGGGTGGTGAATCTCTGGAATTCTCTGCCCGTTGAAGTGGTGGAGGCTGCCTCGCTAAGTATTTTTAAGACACGGGTTGATGGGTTTTTGATAAGCAAGGGGATTAAGGGTTATGGGGAGAGGGCGAGAATGTGGAACTGAGCCACGACAGATCAGCCATGATCTTACTGAATGGCAGGGCAGGCTCAAAAGGGCTAGATGGCCTACTCCTGCTCCTATTTCTTATGTTCAAGTTACAGGATCACTGCACAACAGTGAGCCAATAAAAGTTAAAAAGCAAACATTAGTAACACATGCACAGCATCAATATTAGCACAAGCTTGAAGTTTCCTCTATTAATGTCACTATTAACTCTAGTATCGGGGGGTTAGCAGAGTAAACATGAGGGGCTACGAGAATAGGGCATGGGTGGGATTGTGTTTTGTGCAGACTCAATAATCAAATGACCTCCTGCACTGAAGGATTCTATGATTCTAACTCAGTCTTGGAATCTTTATCATCATCGATGAGGTTTACGTTTGAGGCACATGTTTCGAATGAAAGATAATTTCCTGAAATAGTAATGTTGCTTCTCTCCACAGATACCACATCTGAATTCCTATTCCATGATTTCTAGTTCCTCAACATGCTAGCTGTTTCTTGGAATTCTTCTTCCAGATCTAAAGCTTGTGTCTAAAGTCCTGTACATGGGAGAGTCTCAAATTGGCAACCCCTTTTAAACAATGATCCCTCATTTAAGATTCCCTCAAAACAGGAAATAGCCTTTCCCCATCCACCTCGGTCAAGATCCCTCAAATCTATGCTTCAATTAAGCGAAGTTTTATGATTTTCCCATCTGGTGCAACTTGCAAAAGCTTGTGCTAGAATCCTGGAGGATCTAAACTTCATTCCAAAGACCTGAGGCTAAAATCTAACACATCAACTTGGTAAACTCAGCGAAGATCAACAAAAGATGTGTTTCCACTATTAATATAATCAGAGTATATGCTTGGACATTTTGTATGGTATCGCACTTACGATTTCTAAAATGATTTTGTAATTTTCCACTAATATCAAGCTAGTAGTTAATGCTACACACCACCCCACCTCTAAGTTGACCAGATCCAACCAACACAAAGTCAGAAGGCATTGAATCCATTTGCAGGCAGACACATATCCAATACTAATTTGGCAAAGATAGGGAGTTAATTTAAAATAATCGAGTCTGGGGATGTCAAAGGCACAGATGAGGGTTTCAACAGCAGATGGGCTGAAGCAGGAATAGGGATGGTTGATAGAATATGGGTAGATGTAGGTATGGATAGATGTATGTACTCTTGCAATGCAGTGGATATGGGGGTTGGAAACTGCAAAGGGAGAAACTACTTCTGCCAAACAGTTGTGAATCTGTGGAATTCACTACCCCAGAGTACAATGGATGCTGGGACAGTGAGTAAACTTAAAGTGGAGTTAGACTGAACCTTAATTGGTAATGGGGAGAAAGCAGGAAAATGTCAAAAAGCATAATCCACGATTGAATGGCAAAGCAGACTCGATGGACCAAATGGCCTAATTTTGCTCCTATATTTTATGAATTTATGAACTCCTGGAAGCATCATGATTGTAAGCAATCTTGTTAAAAAGGTTGAGGCCTGGGAACGGGTGAACCCAAGGGTTCTGGGACTAGCTGTCCACAACGGCTTTGACATTTATGGATCTTTAACAAGTGGAAACTTATAGAACCAGAGAAACAAGTCCCTTCAGCAAATTGTGTCTGTGTTGGCCAAAAAAAAAAACAAGCTGCTCATTTTAATCTCACTTTTAATCCCTGGTCTGTAGCCTTGCTTCTTCACCTCAGGTGCAGATCTGGCTACCTTTTAAATGGGTTGAATGTTTTCGCTTCAAATACCAATTTGGGCAGTGAATTCCAGACACCCACCACCCTGTGAGTAAAAAAGCTTTTCCTCATGCCCCCTCTAACTCATAAGAAATAGGAGCAGGTGCAGGTCATCTAGCCCTTCGAGCCTGCCCCGCCATTCAATAAGATCATGGCTGATCTGAAGTGGATCAGTTCCATTTTCCCGCTTTCTCCCCATAACCCTTAATTCCCTTGTCAATCAAAAACCTATCTACCGTGACTTAAGTATATTCAACGAGGTAGCCTCCACCACTTCAATGGGTAGAGAATTCCAGAGATTCACCATCCTTTGAGTGAAGTTCCTCCTCAACTCAGTTCTAAACTGCCCCCCCCACTTGAGACTGTGCCCTCTAGTTCTGTTTTCCTTTCTAAGCAGGAAGAATCTCTCTACCTCTACCCTACCTAGCCCCTTCATTATCTTCTGTCTCTATAAGATTCCCCCCTCAGCCCTCTAAACCCTTCCAATCACTTTAAATCTGGGCCCCCTGGTAAGCTGCTCTTTTACGACTACTTAATTACCCCACACGGTATTCCACAGACTCACCATGCTCAAAAGAACTTCCTTCTAATTTTGGTTTTAAACGGGCAACCCCTTATACTGAGATTATGCCCTCTGGTCCTAGACTTTCCCACAAGCGGAAACAGCCTCTCGGCATTTAGCCCCCCCTGAGAATCCTACATGTATCAATGAGGTCACCGCTCATTCTCCTAACTCCAACGATTACAGTCCCAACGTACTTAACCTTTTGGGTTGCTGGCTAGGCCAACATTTTAAAATTCTCCACGCCTAATTGCCCTGGAGAAAGTGGGAGCAAGCTGCCTCCTCGAACAGCTACAGTCTACATGGCGTAGTTACACCCACAGTGTTATTAGGGAGAGGGGATTCAGGATTTTCACCCAGCAACAGTATAAGAACAGTGATATAGTTCCAAGTCAGGACGATGAGCGGTTTGAAGGGGAACTTATGGGTGGGGATGTTCCCATTTTTCTGCTGCCTTTTCTTTTCTAGATGGTAGAGGTCACAGGTTTGGAAGGTGGTATCAAAGGAGACTTGATGAGTTGCTGCAGTGCATCTTGTAAATGGTACATATGGTCACCATTGTGCATCAGTGGTGGAGGCAGGGGATATTAAAGGTGTTGGATGGGGTGCCAATCAACTGCTTTTCCTAGATAACGTCAAGCTTCGAGTGTTGTTAGAGCTAAACTTAAGCAGGCAATTGTAGAATATTCCATTACATTCCCGATTTGAGACAATTTGTAGACAGGCTTTGGGGAAATCAGGTGGCAAGTTACTCACCACAGAATTCCCAGTCTCTGACTTGTTGCTATTGTGGCTGGTCCAGTTCAGTTTCTCGATGCTGTGATGACATTGCCATCATATGTCAATAGATGGTTGGATTTTTTCCTGCTGGAGATAGTCATTGCCTGGTACTGAAGTGGCAAGTAATTTATGGCACACATCAGCCCACCTCTGAAGGCTGTCCAGGTCTGGTTGCATATAGACACAGACTACTTCAGTATCTGAGCAATTGCGAATTATGCTGAACATTGCTGCAAACATCTCCATTTCTGACCTTATGATGGAAGGAAGGTCAATAATGATAAAGAATTTGAAGATAATGGGACCTATGACATGACCCTGAGGAACTCCTGCAATGAAGGCCCAGGACTGAGATGGTTGACCAAAATCAACCACAACCATCTTCCTCTGGCAGGGTATGACTCCAAAGTCTAACCACTGGAGAGTTTTTCCCTGGATTCTGCTGACTTAGTTTTATGAGATCTCTTTGATACCACACTTGGTCAATTGCCACCTTGATGATGTCAAAGACAGGCACCCTCATCTCAGCTTTTCCTGTCCATGTTTGAACCAAGTTAGAATGAGGTCAGGAGCTGAGTGGGCCTGGCAAAACCCAAACTGAGTGTCTGTGAGCAGGCTATTGCTCAACAAGTGTCACTTAACAGTGCTGTTACTGACTCTTTCCATCACTTAATTGATAATTAAGAGTAAAATTGATGGGACTGCATTTGGATAGGATGGATTTGTCATGCTTTGTGGACAGGATACACCTGTTTTCCATATTTTTGGGTCAATGCCAGTGTTGTAACCACATTAGATCAGATTGCCGACAGGCGCAGTTAGTTCTACAGCACCAGTCTATGGTACAAAATCCCAAGAGGATTAGATGTGGCACTTAATGCAGCTTGACATAATGCTGGACTTGTAATTCTGCTGGTGCTAACTCCAAATGGGTGGAAGACGGTCTCTCTGAAAATGTGCGAGAATCTGATCAGAATCCAGCTACTAAATTAGATGGCATCTTCACATTGATAAGCACCCGAAACCAATTTGCATCAACATTCAAGTGGTAGTGGCATCTGCATTCTAAAAGACTCTATTAAATTTGGGCTTAAGAGTTAAGTTATGCCCATCTGTGCAGTAAATATTTAAACTGTGCTCTGTATCTGTCTAACTGTAGGGTTTTATTGTGCTGTCAATTGAAGGTAAATATTTGGTGGTTATCTCTGGACTGCTGCCTGAACCGAGTGCAGACGGATGTAGGGTTGATAAGATTAAGGAAGTGAATGGGTGGCTCAGGGATTGGTATGGAAGGAATGGGTTTGAATTTATGGGGCATTGGCATCAGTATTGGGGTAGGTGGGACCTGTTCAGGTGGGATGGGGTTGGTCTGAACCGTGCTGGGACCAGAGTCCTGGCTAATCGTGTAAATAGGACTGTATACAGGGCTTTAAACTAATTGGGGGGGTGGGGGGGGGGGGGGGGGGCGGGGGTGAGGGTAGGTGACATTATGGGGTCTAAAGTAAAGGAGAGGGTGCAGGTAAGGGAGGAGGCCAAGGATGTCCCAATAATAAAAGGAGTTGGGGGCGTGAGTACGGTTGGTGGCGTTCTGGCAAATACGGTACAGGTGAAGGCTGGGATCAAGGCACTTTATCTGAATGCACGAAGCATTCGGAATAAAGTGGATGAGCTGGTGGTGCAGATCAGCACAAATGGATATGATCTGGTGGCCATTACAGAGACATGGCTGCAAGGTGACAGGGACTGGGAGCTGAATGTCCAGGGGTATCAAGTGTTTAGGAAGGATAGGTGGGAGGAAAAAGGCGGGGGGCGTAGCTCTGCTGATTAAGGATAGCATCACGGTGGTAGCAAGGGATGATATAGGAACCAATGAGCCGAAAGTGGAATCGTTGTGGGTGGAGATTAGAAACAGCAAAGGGAGGAAGACGCTGGTGGGTGTCATCTATAGGCCCCCGAATAATGATCTGGAGGTGGGGCGGGCTGTTAACGCGCAAATAAATGCGGCGTGCAGGAATGGAACGGCGATAATTATGGGGGATTTCAATCCATATATTGATTGGTCGACCCATGTTGGACGCGGTGGGCTTGAGGAGGAGTTCTTGGAATGCTGCCGGGATAGTTTCCTTGAACAATGTGTGTTGGAGCCGACGAGGGAGTGAGCTATCTTGGATCTAGTGTTATGTAATGAGGCGGGTAGAATTAGGGACCTTGTGGTGAAGGATCCTCTTGGGAAGAATGATCATTGTATGGTGGAGTTTCTGGTGCAGGTGGAGGAGGAGAAAGTGGGTTCCCGGACACGCGTCCTTTGTTTGAACAGAGGGGAGTGCGGTAGGATGAGAGAAGAATTGGCGAATGTTGACTGGGGGAGCGTGTTGGAAGGTAGGTTTGACGAGGAGCAGTGGAGGATCTTTAAGGAGATCTTTCTTGGTGCTCAGCAGAAATTTATTCCGATGGTTAAAAAGGACCGTAGGAAGAGAGGTAATAAGCCGTGGATAACGAAGGAGGTGAAGGAAAGTGTTAAATTAAAAGCGGAGGCGTTTAGAGTAGCTAAGAGTAGTGGGCGAGAAGAGGATTGGGAGAGGTTTAAATGTCAACAAAGAATGACAAAGAAGTTGATAAAGAAGGGTAGGAGAAACTATGAAGCTGGGCTAGCGCTTAATATAAAAAGGGATAGCAAGAGTTTTTATAAATACATAAAAAGGAAGAGGCTGGCTAGGGTGAACGTTGGACCCTTAGAGGATGAGAGGGGGGACTTAGTGGTAGGGGATGGGGAAATGGCTGAGGCCCCGAATAACTTTTTTGTTTCTGTCTTCACGAAGGAGGACGTGAATAATTTGCCGGGTGTTAGCGATGGAAAGATGGTAGGAGTGGAGGGCCTGAATGACATTACTGTTACTAGAGAGGCAGTGCTCGACAGACTGGAGGGACTGATTGTGGACAAGTCCCCAGGACCGGATGGAATGCATCCAAGGGTTCTGAAGGAAATGGCGGAGGTGATAGTGGATGCCTTGGTGATTATTTTCCAAACCTTGCTGGATTCCGGGGAAGTGCCGGAAGATTGGAAAATGGCTAGTGTTACGCCGTTGTTTAAGAAGGGTGGCAGACAAAAGGCAGGGAATTATAGGCCAGTTAGTTTAACGTCTGTTGTAGGAAAAATGTTAGAATCCGCGATCAAGGAGAGAATAGCGAGGCATCTTGAGGAGAATTGTTTGGTAGAGCAGACGCAGCACGGTTTTGTTAAGGGGAAGTCGTGTCTGACAAATTTATTGGAGTTCTATGAGGATGTGTCTAGGGCGGTGGATAGAGGAGAGCCGGTGGATGTGGTGTTTCTTGATTTTCAGAAGGGTTTGACAAGGTGCCTCACAAGAGGTTATTACAGAAGGGGGCATGGAGTTGGGGGTAGGGTGTTAGCGTGGATAGAGGATTGGCTGTCAAATAGGAGGCAGAGAGTGGGGGTCAATGGGTGCTATTCGGATTGGAGGTTGGTGACTAGTGGAGTGCCTCAGCTATTCACCATTTATATAGATGATCTGGAGGAGGGAACCGAGTGTATGGTGTCGAAATTTGCTGATGACACCAAGATTGGTGGAACGGCAAATTGTGCGGAGGGTGTGGAGAGTCTGCAGAAGGATCTAGATAGGCTGGGCGAATGGGCCAGGAACTGGCAAATGGAATTTAACGTTGGTAAATGTGAGGTGGTCCACTTTGGTAGGAATAATGGTAGGAGGGACTATTACTTACGTGGCGAAAAACTGCAGCATACAACGGTGCAGAGGGACCTCGGGGTCCTTGTGCATGAGTTGCAAAAACCCAGCCTGCAGGTGCAGCAGGTGGTCAGGAAGGCAAATGGGATGCTGGCCTTCATAGCAAGGGGGATTGAATATAAAAGTAGGGAGGTCTTGCTGCAGCTGTATAAGAACATAAGAAATAGGAGCAGGAGTAGGCCATCTAGCCCTTCGAGCCTGCCCCGTCATTCAATAAGATCATGGCTGATCTGTCGTGGCTCAGTTCCACATTCCCACCCTCTCCCCATAACCCTTAATCCCCTCGCTTATCAAAAACCCATCAACCCGCATCTTAAAAATATTTAGGGAGGCAGCCTCCACCACTTCAACGGGCAGAGAATTCCAGAGATTCACCACCCTTTGAGTGAAGAAGTTCCTCCTCAACTCCGTTCTAAACCGCCCCCCCTTTATCTTGAGACTGTGCCCCCTCGTCCTACTGTCCTTTCTGAGCGAGAAGAGTCTCTCCACCTCTATCCTATCCATCCCATTCATCATCTTATATGTCTCAATGACATCTCCCCTCATTCTTCTAAACTCTAACGAGTACAAGCCTAGTTTATTCAGCCTCTCCTCACAGCTCAACCCCCTCAACTCCGGTATCAACCTAGTAAACCTCCTCTGCACTCCCGCCAAGGCCAAAATATCCTTGCGTAAGTGCGGCGACCAAAACTGCACACAGTACTCCAGCTGCGGCCTCACCAATGCCCTATACAGCCGCAGCAAGACCTCCCTACTTTTATATTCAATCCCCCTCGCTTTGAAGGCCAGCATCCCATTAGCCTTCCTGACCACCTGCTGCACCTGCAGGCTGGGTTTTTGCGACTCATGCACAAGGACCCCGAGGTCCCTCTGCACTGTCACCTGCTGCAGTTTTTCGCCACGTTAAGTAATAGTCCTTCCTACCATTATTCCTACCAAAGTGGACCACCTTGCACTTGCCGACATTAAATTCCATTTGCCAGTTCCTGGCCCATTCGCCCAGCCTATCTAGATCCTTCTGTAGACTCTCCACACCCTCCACGCAATTTGCCGTTCCACCAACCTTGGTGTCATCAGCAAATTTTGACACCATACACTTGGTTCCCTCCTCCAGATCATCTATATAAATGGTAAATAGCTGAGGCCCCAGCACCGACCCCTGGGGCACTCCACTAGTCACCAACCGCCAATCCGAATAGCACCCATTAACCCTCACTCTCTGCCTCCTATTTGACAACCAATCCTCTATCCATGCTAACACCCTACCCCCAACTCCATGCCCCCTTACCTTCTGCAATAACCTCTTGTGAGGTACCTTGTCAAACGCCTTCTGAAAATCAAGATACACCACATCCACCGGCTCTCCTCTATCCACCGCCCTAGACACATCCTCATAGAACTCCAATAAGTTTGTCAGACACGACTTCCCCTTAACGAAACCGTGCTGCGTCTGCTCTATCAAGCAATTCCCCTCAAGATGCCTCACTATTTCCTCCTTGATGACGGATTCTAACATTTTATCTACAACAGACATTAAACTAACCGGCCTATAATTCCCTGCCTTTAGCCTGGCACCCTTCTCAAACAACGGCGTAACACTAGCCGTTTTCCAATCTTCCGGCACTTCACCGGAATCCAGCGACGTTTCGAAAATAATCACCAAGGCATCCACTATCACCTCCGCCATTTCATTCAGAGCCCTCGGATGCATTCCATCTGGTCCTGGGGACTTGTCCAAATTCAGTCCCTCCAGTCTGTCGAGCACCGCCTCTCTAGTAACAATAATGTCATTGAGACCCTCCAGTCCTACCACCTTTCCATCGCTAACACCCGGCAAATTATTCACATCTTCCTCCGTGAAGACCGAAACAAAAAAGTTATTCAAGACCTCAGCCATTTCCCCATCCCCTACCACTAAGTCCCCCCTCTCATCCTCTAAGGGTCCAACGTTTACCCTAGCCAGCCTCTTCCTTTTCATATATTTATAAAAACTCTTGCTATCCTTTTTTATGTTAAGCACTAGCCCAGCTTCATAGTTTCTCCTACCCTTCTTTATCAACTTCTTTGTCAATCTTTGTTGACATTTAAACCTCTCCCAATCCTCTTCTCGCCCACTACTCTTAGCTACTCTAAACGCCTCCGCTTTTAACTTAACACTTTCCTTCACCTCCTTCGTTATCCACGGCTTATGACCTCTCCTCCTACGGTCCTTTTTAACCATCGGAATAAATTTCTGCTGAGCACCAAGAAAGATCTCCTTAAAGATCCTCCACTGCTCCTCAGCAAACCTACCTTCCAACACGCTCCCCCAGTCAACATTCGCCAATTCTTCTCTCATCCTACCGCACTCCCCTCTGTTCAAACAAAGGACGCGTGTCCGGGAACCCACTTTCTCCTCCTCCATCTGCATCAGAAACTCTACCATACAATGATCATTCTTCCCAAGAGGATCCTTCACCACAAGGTCCCTAATTCTACCCGCCTCATTACATAACACCAGATCCAAGATAGCTCGCTCCTTCATCGGCTCCAACACACACTGTTCAAGGAAACTATCCCGGCAGCATTCCAAGAACGCCTCCTCGAGCCCACCGCGTCCAACATGGGTCGACCAATCAATATGTGGATTGAAATCTCCCATAATTATCGCCGTTCCATTCCTGCACACCGCATTTATTTGCGCGTTAACAGCCCGCCCCACCTCCAGATCATTATTCGGGGGCCTATAGACGACACCCACCAGCGTCTTCCTCCCTTTGCTGTTCCTAATCTCCACCCGCAACGATTCCACGTTTTGCTCTTTGGTTCCTATATCATCCCTTGCTACCACCCTGATGCTATCCTTAATCAGCAGAGCTACGCCCCCTCCTTTTTCCTCCCACCTATCCTTCCTAAACACTTGATACCCCTGGACATTCAGCTCCCAGTCCCTGTCACCTTGCAGCCATGTCTCTGTAATGACCACCAGATCATATCCATTTGTGCTGATCTGCACCACCAGTTCATCCACTTTATCCTGAATGCTTCGTGCATTCAGATAAAGTGCCTTCATCCCAGCCTTCACCTGGACCCTATTTGCCAGAACGCCACCAACCATACTCACGCCCGCTACTCCCTTTATTATTGGGACATCCTTGGCCTCTTCCCTTACCTGTACCCTCTCCTTAACTTTAGGCCCTGTAATAAGAACATAAGAACATAAGAACATAAGAAATAGGAGCAGGAGTAGGCCATCTAGCCCTTCGAGCCTGCCCCGCCATTCAATAAGATCATGGCTGATCTGTTGTGGCTCAGTTCCACTTTCCCGCCCTCTCCCCATAACCCTTAATCCCCTCTCTTATCAAGAACCCATCAACCCGCTTCTTAAAAATATTTAGCGAGGCAGCCTCCACCACTTCAACGGGCAGAGAATTCCAGAGATTCACCACCCTTTGAGTGAAGAAGTTCCTCCTCAACTCCGTTCTAAACCGCCTCCCCTTTATCTTGAGGCTGTGCCCCCTAGTCCTACTGTCTTTTTTGAGCGGGAAGAGTCTCTCCACCTCTATCCTATCCATCCCATTCATCATCTTATACGTCTCAATGAGATCTCCCCTCATTCTTCTAAACTCTAACGAGTACAAGCCTAGTTTATTCAGCCTCACCTCATAGCTCAATCCCCTCAACTCCGGTATCAGCCTAGTAAACCTCCTCTGCACTCCCTCCAGGGCCAAAATATCCTTGCGCAGGTGCAGCGCCCAAAACTGCACACAGTACTCCAGCTGCGGCCTCACCAATGCCCTACACAGCTGCAGCAAGACCTCCCTACTTTTATATTCACCACCCTCGCACCTCTCGCCCACCCCCCACCCCCCCCCCCCCACCCCAATTAGTTTAAAGCCCTGTCTACAGTCCTCTTTACTCGATTCGCCAGCACTCTGGTCCCAGCACGGTTCAGACCAACCCCATCTCACCCGAACAGGTCCCACCTACCCCAATACTGATGCCAATGCCCCATAAATTCAAACCCATTCCTCCCACACCAATCCCTGAGCCACCCATTCACTTCCTTAATCTTATTAACCTTACGCCTGTCTGCACTCGGTTCAGGCAGTAGCCCAGAGATAACCACCTTGTCGGTTCTACTTTTTAATTCCATTCCCAGCTTTTCATACTCCCTCCCCAGATCCTCGGTTTGCATTTTGCCTACTTCGTTGGCACCCACATGTACCAAAACGACCGGATTCTCACCCTCCCACTCCAGGTTTCTCTGCAGCCCAGATGCGACATCCCGGACCCGAGCACCAGGCAGACAACACACCCTTCTGTGCACTTTGTCATTGTGACAAAGGACAGTGTCAATACCCTTCACCCCACTATCCCCAATCACTACTACGTTCCTTTTCCCTTTCTCCTTGCCTATGTCCTGCTGCATCACTGCACTGTGTGCAGTTTGCTCACCAACCTCACCTCCCTCGTTCTCGTCCAGACTGGAAGCAAGAACCTCAAACCTGTTATGTAGATTGAGAGGCTGAGGCATCCACTCCCCACCCCCCTTCCTCCACTCTCCACCCTCCTTCCTCCTCTCAGCAGCCCCCTCTCCTGACCCTTAGAGTTAGCCAGTCTGGGGGGGGGCGGGTGGATGTCACTTGCACCCCATTGACAATGGCACCCTCTCTCCCCATGATGAGCCTCAGTGTCTGTAGCTCAGAGGCCAGTTCATCTACCTTGAGCTGGAGCTCCTCCAGCAACTTGCACTTACTGCAGACATGGTCACTAGGAAGGACCCTGGAGTCCACCAGCTCCCACATCATACAGAAACAACACATCAGGGCACTGGTGAGGCCGCAGCTGGAGTACTGTGTGCAGTTTTGGTCGCCACACTTACACAAGGATATTTTGGCCTTGGAGGGAGTGCAGAGGAGGTTTACTAGGCTGATACCGGAGTTGAGGGGGTTGAGCTATGAGAGGCTGAATAAACTAGGCTTGTACTCGTTAGAGTTTAGAAGAATGAGGGGAGGTCTCATTGAGACGTATAAGATGTTGAATGGGATGGATAGGATAGAGGTGGAGAGGCTCTTCTCGCTCAGAAAGGACAGTAGGACTAGGGGGCACAGCCTCAAGATAAAGGGGGGGCGGTTTAGAACAGAGTTGAGGAGGAACTTCTTCACTCAAAGGGTGGTGAATCTCT
This sequence comes from Carcharhinus amblyrhynchos, assembly GCF_965287045.1. Lineage (NCBI taxonomy): Eukaryota > Metazoa > Chordata > Chondrichthyes > Carcharhiniformes > Carcharhinidae > Carcharhinus > Carcharhinus amblyrhynchos. Next base: position 18,293,736 of record NC_137327.1, read on the forward strand.
GGAATTCTCTGCCCGTTGAGGTGGTGGAGGCTACCTCGCTAAATATTTTTAAGATGCGGGTTGATGGGTTTTTGATAAGCGAGGGGATCAAGGGTTATGGGGAGAGGGCGGGAATGTGGAACTGAGCCACGACAGATCAGCCATGATCTTATTGAATGGCGGGGCAGGCTCGAGGGGCTAGATGGCCTACTCCTGCTCCTATTTCTTATGTTCTTAAGCCAGTAAAGAAATTTAATATGTCAGCATTTATTTTAAACTGTCAAATGGGTGGGTCAAATCCACACAAACTCCAGTATTACTGTAATCGAGGAAGTTGTTAGTCCTCAGTCATGCAACGTCTGTAAGTGCAGGAAGAAAATATACCTGTTAGAATAAGATCCACTCAGCAGAACTGAAACTTCTGTAAGGTGAACTCATTCTTGAAAACTCTCATGTTGCAACTTATTCAATTTGTATGCATCATGGCTAAATCAAGGTACTTTTTCATAAATTAAACTAGTTTCCTGCCAATGCAAATACTCACTATTTTGATTCATTTAAGTAGCAACAGCATGCAAGAGAGAAGTTTTTTTAATTAATTGGTATTGCATATTAATTACAAATTTTACTATTCCACACCTGAAGATTTACTACGAACTGTGCTCACCTATTGTACAGCTCACTACCCAGTAGAAAAAACACTAAAATTTAGAAAGTCAAATACCAGAGAATAAGAGAAAATCAAAACAGATCAATAAAATAATCAAAATACTCCCTCCCACATTCAAACAGAAAAGGGAGAAAGCTGGGGGGAGCTAACATTTCAGGAAAAGGGGGAACACTTCAAAACAATGCAAAACTGTGTAAACTGAGTGGGGAAGGGCCTTTCCCTTCTCCAAGAGGAGAAATTTTGTAACAAAACAATTGATTTGATTTATTGTCACCTGTTAGTAAACAGTGAAAAGTATTGTTTCTCGCATGCTACACAGACAAACCATATCATTCATAGAGAAGGAAAGGAGAGGGTGCAGGATATAATGTTACAGTCATAGCTAGGGTGTAGGGAAAGATCAATTTAATATGAGGTAGGTAAATGTATTTGAAAAAGAATGAAATAACTAAATTACAAACAAATATAGGGAAGCAATAAAATCAATGAAAAGTACAGAAGTAACAAAGGATCTGGAGTTCTGATACAACCCCATCTGTCCTCAATACTTTTCCTTAGTTTTGACAAGTGTGAAGCCTTGTTTAAAACGTGCAAACATGATGCAAACAATTTCAAAGAGGAAATTAAGTTCCATTCACGGGCAATTGGATGGGTTTGATTTGTCCTGCTTTTTTGTGTCTATTTATGCCCTGTTTGTGAACACAACTCCTCATTCGCCTGAAGAAGGAGCAACACTCCAAAAGCTTGTGCTACCAAATAAACTTGTTGAGACACTTCTTACTGTGCTTACCCAGTCCACGCCAGCATCTCCACGTCATCTGCTTTTGTAGGCAGGATATACCTGGGCAGTTTATACCTGGCTGGGTAGATGCCAGTATTGTAGCTAAAATAGAACAGGTTGACGAAGGATATAACTAATTCTGCAGTACATGTCTGTGGTACAAAATCCTAAAAGGATTAGACGTGGAGACTTAATGCAACTTGACATCACGCTGGATTTATAATTCTGCTAGTGCCAACTCCAAATGGGCGAAAGACAGTCTCTCTGAAAACGTGCTCAAGAATCAAATCAGGATCCAGTTCCGAAGTTAGATGGCATGTTCACATTGGTTTCAGATGCTTATCAATTTGCATTAACATTCAAGGGGCAGTGTATCTGCTTCCTAAAAGACTATACTTTATTTGTGCTTAAGAGTTAAGTGTAGTCACTTCTGATAGCTACCTGTGCTCCATCTGTCTAACATTAATGTTTTATTGTGCTATAAACCGTGGCATGCCTTTCTAGTGTTTTATTGTGTTGTAAATTGAAACTGGAGGTTATTGCAGAAGGTCAGGGGACATGGAGTTGGGGGTAGGGTGTTAGCATGGATAGAGGATTGGTTGTCAAATAGGAGGCAGAGAATGGGGGTCAATGGGTGCTATTCGGATTGGCGGATGGTGACTAGTGGAGTTCCTCAGGGGTCGGTGCTGGGGCCTCAGCTATTTACCATTTATATAGATGATCTGGAGGAGGGAACTGAGTGTAGGGTGTCGAAATTTGCTGATGACACCAAGATTGGAGGAAAGGCAAATTGTGCGGAGGGTGTGGAGAGTCTACAGAAGGATCTAGATAGGCTGGGCAAATGGGCCAGGAAATGGCAAATGGAATTTAATGTTGGCAAGTGCGAGGTGGTCCACTTTGGTAGGAATAACGGTAGGAAGGATTATCACTTACGTGGCGAAAAACTGCAGCAGGCAACGGTGCAGAGGGACCTTGGGGTCCTTGTGCATGAGTCGCAAAAACCCAGCTTGCAGGTGCAGCAGGTGATCAGGAAGGCGAATGGGATGCTGGCCTTCATAGCGAGGGGGATTGAATATAAAAGTAGGGAGGTCTTGCTGCGGCTGTATAGGGCATTGGTAAGGCCGCAGCTGGAGTACTGTGTGCAGTTTTGGGCGCCGTACTTACGCAAGGATATTTTGGCCTTGGAGGGAGTGCAGAGGAGGTTTACTAGGCTGATGCCAGAGTTGAGGGGGTTGAGCTATGAGGAGAGGCTGAATAAACTAGGCTTGTACTCGTTAGAGTTTAGAAGAATGAGGGGAGATCTCATTGAGACGTATAAGATGATGAATGGGATGGATAGGATAGAGGTGGAGAGACTCTTCCCACTCAGAAAGGATAATAGGACTAGGGGGCACAGCCTCAAGATAAAGGGGGGGCGGTTTAGAACGGAGTTGAGGAGGAACTTCTTCACTCAAAAGGGTGGTGAATCTCTGGAATTCTCTGCCCGTTGAAGTGGTGGAGGCTACCTCGCTAAATATTTTTAAGACGCGGGTTGATGGGTTTTTGATAAGAGAGGGGATTAAGGGTTATGGGGAGAGGGCGGGAATGTGGAACTGAGCCACGACAGATCAGCCATGATCTTATTGAATGGCGGGGCAGGCTCAAAGGGCTAGATGGCCTACTCCTGCTCCTATTTCTTATGTTCTTAAATGGTACTTTTAAGCTAGTAAACCTATTAAATTTTTGACTATCATTACAGGTAGGTCAAATCCACAAATTCTAGTATACTGTTTACTGTAATTGATGGAGTTTTTAGCCTACAAATGCAGGAAAAACAGTTGCTAGATTGAGGTAGAATCCACTCATGGGAACTGAAACTAGTGATGAGGTTAGTCTGTTTACTTAGTAGTGTCACAAGTAGGTTTACATTAACAATACAATGAAGTTACTGTGAAAATCCCTAGTTGCCACACTCCAGTGCCTGTTCGGGTACACTGAGGGAGAATTGTGTATGGTCTTTTGGACTGTGGGACGAAACGCACGCAGACATGGGAGAATGTGCAGACTCCACACAGTGACCTAAACCAGGAATCGAATGCAGGTTCCTGACGCTGAGAGGCAGCTGTGTTAACCATTGTGCTGTCCTGGTGAAACCATCCCACGTTACAACTGATTCAAATTATACATGTATATAGTTTTAAGTATTGAAATGTAATGATTGTAATTGTATAAATCTGTAAAAATGTTTTGATTCTGCTTTGTTTGCAATTGAAAGCCATGTAGATTTGCAATAGTTTATTTGAGATTTTTATGAATGAAATATATTTTTGGAAAAAAAACTGATTCAAATTGTACATATCATGGCCAAATCAAAACATTATTTATAAATTAAGCTTTTTTCCTGCCACTACAAACAAATACTTATTTTGATTAATTTATACTATATCAAGTATAATATATATACCAGCAGCATGCAGTGCTTTGTTAACAAGAAGCAGTATTGATAGTTCATCAGTGCTGTGCGTTATCAATTACAAATCTTATTCCACACCTAAAGATGTACTGTGTTCACCTACTGTACAGCTCACTGCACGAGGGGTAGGGGAACACACAAACACGAGAGAAGAAGAAAGTTAAAGGAGATCACTGAAATAATTAGAACATGTGAACAACAGGTAAAGATGCTGTTAACACATATCTGTACACCATAGAAAAATAGCCTAAAGTTAGGTAGACTGGATATAGTCAGGCACATTGAAAACCCACATTATGGAAACAACTGTGATTTTAGTCACAAACATAGGGCATAAAATTCACTGCTGCTAACAGAGCAATAGTCAGGGACAATAAAAAGACTGCCTGTGGTGTAGGAATAACACCAGATGTGTGGTGTGCAGTGAAGCATACACCACATCCTGAAGGAATGTAGGAGGTCCAAGTTATAAAAAGCAAATGGTATACAAAATGTGTTGTTTCTACAGCTAAGCATAAAAGGGGGAAAAAGGTCACTGAGATAGTCGGGACAGCAGTGATCAAGTTGGCAAAGTATTGATTACCGCCAATCTGAACTGGACATGTAACAGTGTTAGTGTTAGATAAGACGGATGAGTTTACTAATGCACTCTTGTGATAACAGGAGACATTGTTAGATGGGGAGTAGAGGGGATGGAAACTTGGGGCACCTCGAGCCAATAGGGGAATAACAACATATAGATGGGGCAGGGACCACCAATTCGGGGAGAACAACAGATTGCAAAGCCATTACAATGCTTGTAAAAAAGTATAAAATGTGCTGCAAATCTCTGTAAGGTGTGCCTATTTTATTGGACACCCGGTCTTGCAAGAACGTTAAATAAAATATCTTGCTCCTTGGGAACTTGACTAAATTGTTTGATTGTGAGCTGCGTTTCTCACAAACACCTCCTAACTGTTCTCATGGTTAGACTGCAAAATAAGGCAATACCGTGTAAACTGGGTGAGAAGGACAATTCTGAACTCCCAGAGAACGAACTTCGTAACAAAACAATACGTGGCTTTGAGAAAAGAATGAAGTAACTGAATTGCTAGCAAACATTTGGGGGGGGCGGAATCTCAAAATGAACGAAACATACAAAAGTAACAGAGTCTGGAATTCCGAGAGTCCCGTGTGTGTCTTCAATACTTTTTCTTAGTTTTGACAAGTGTGAATCCCTGGTTGAAAGCGTGTAAACATTATGGGAACAATTTCAAAGTGGAAATAAAAGTCCACTGTAACCAAGAAATAAAATTCCACTGTAACTACAAACTTGGACATTTATAAATACTTACAAAGTGGTCGAGGTGGCAAGTCCTTTTGTGTTGGGATTGCATTTACCTATTAAACAGTATGGGCACAATTTCAAATAACAATTTCAAATACATTTCACTGTAACTAAGAAATTAAAATGACACAAACTTCAGCTTGGGTATTTTTAAACGCTTACAAACGAGTTAAGGTGGAGAGTAGTGTTGCAATTGCCTCTCGCCCAGTCAAGAGGAGAAAGTTGAAGGGCGTGTGTTGCTGTGCTGGAAGCTTACCTGTGATTAAGACAGCCTTATCAAACACATGGAGGTACCCGGTGCCTGGCAGCGTACAGTAGCTGAGCAGACAAGCCACCGAGAAGAGGCTGAGGCCGGAGTAGCCGGGCAGAGCCACGAAGCAGATGGACTCGCCGATGAGGAGCAGCACCAGGATGAAGAAGGATCGCACCCCCATCCGCAGCTCATGGTGCCGCAGCTGGCGGGCCACCGCGCCGCCGAACAAAGCCGTGGCTATGCTGTACAGGAACGAGAAGAAGAGCACATCTTGGTGCGGTTCCTCGCTCAGCAACTCCATGCGCTGCTCCTGCTCTCTGTCCGTCAGCACCCACCCCCAACACTCACCAGCAGCACGAAGTGGGGAAGGAGGGAGGAACCGCCTTTACTCCCGCAGTAACACCTCCTCCCACCACTTAACAACTTCAGCAGCGCACTGCTAAGTACAGGAGACATCTACACCTCCAATTCACTCTTTCACACACTCCAGTGAACACTGCCTCCCTGCAGACTGCAACTGGAAACAACCATTGATTTTGTCACAATGGTTTGCCCTCAGTCATATATTGACGCGCCAGCACTGGAGAATGAGAAACATATGTGCACACGTTTGCTTTAAAAAAATCCTTCTGGCGTGAGCTGGAAGTGGGGAAAGTAAAAATCCGTCTGAGAGTCATGTCAGCAGGCTGTAACCCTACTTCCAGTTCTGTCGAAGGCTTCAGAAAAGCTTAAGGGATTAACTTCATAATGCCACAAGGATCTGGAGGGGGAGGGGACATTATTATTTACAATATATCTTAATGACCTGGACGAGGGAAGTGAATATTTTTCACAGTAACTTCATTGCAGTGTTAATGTAAGCCTACTTTAATGGGCAGCACGGTGGTTTGCACTGCTGCCTCACAGCGCCAGGGACCCGGGTTCGATTCCCAGCTTGTGTCACTATCTGTGTGGAGTTTGCACATTCTCCCCGTGTCTGCATGGGTTTCCCCCGGGTGCTCCAGTTTCCTCCCACGGTCCAAAGGCGTGTGGATGAGGTGGATTGGTCATGCTAAATTGCCCCTTAGAGTCAGGGGGACAAGCTAGAGTAATGCATGGGGATAGGGCTTGGGGTGGAATTGTGGTCAGTGCAGAATCGATGGGCCAAATGGCCTCCTTCTGCGCCACGTTACTTATGATAGGAATAAGAAAATAAAATTTTGTTGCCAAGCTTGCAGATGACACAAAAATAGGCAGGAAGGCAAGTGGTGAGGAGATTAGGTGAGTGGGCAAAGACTTAGCAGATGAAATGTAATGTACAAAAATTAAGTTAGGCACTTTGGTAGGAAGAAAAAAGAGCTGAATATTATTTAAATGGTGAAAGACTGCAGAAAACTGCAGCACAGAGGGTTGTGAAGGTCCTCATGCTTAAATCATAAAGAGGTAGTTGGCAAAGTTCAGCAGGTAATGGGCAAATGAAATGTTGGCCTTTATTTTAACAGGAATGGAACATAAAAACATGGAAGTCTTGTTAAATCTACACAAAGCACTAGTTAGAACACACCTGGAATACTGCGAACAGTTTTGGTCCCTTAATCTAAAAAAGCTACACTGGCATTGGAGACAAACCTGAGAATGTTCACTAGATTAGTCCCAGGTATGGAGGGACTTTTTTATACTCAATCTCTCCTCATAAGAAAATCCCACCATAGAATAATATGAGGTCACCTTATTGAGACATATAGGATTTCTCAGCAGGTTTGCTAGGATAGATGCTGAGAGGTTGTTTGCCCTTGTGGGAGAATGTAGGACCAGAGGGCTTAATCTCAGCATAAGGGACAGTCCATTTAAGACAGAGATGTGAAGGAATTCCTTCTCTCAGAGGGTAGTGAATCTGTGAAATTCCTTACCCAGAGAGCTATGGAGGTTGGGTCATTAAATACATTCAAAGGTGAGATAGACAGACTTTTAATCAGTAAGGGAGTCAAAGGTTTTGGGGATAAGATAGAAAGTGGAGTTGAGGATTAAATCAGAACAGTCATGATCTCATTGAATAGTGGAGCAGAAGCAATGGACTGATTGTCTGACTTCTGCTCCCATGTCTTGTGGTCTTATAGACAGTTTTGCATTCTCTTAAGGAGAGAATGTCAACGGATGATTCTAATTGAGAAGTCAAAAATGACAAAAGGATTTCATGTTATTTCTGTATTTAGTCCATGTTCTTATAGTGAGGTATCAAAGTGACCAAGCCAGAATTTCCCAGCCATGTTTGACTGTTTTATGCGTAAAACATAGCTCTTGATAGTGTGGTTACAGATGCTGCCAGAACTGCCAAGTTTATCCAGCATTTCCTATTTTTATTCTGAAAGAGTTTCTCTTTCTGAAATGGCTGAAAGACGGATGGCAGTATTCTTTTTATGTTTCAGAGCTGAAGGAAGTTGGGAAGTAATCACTTTCATAAAATCCAACATTTCAGATAATCTTCTGGTACACTCAGGGGTCCGCAATACTCAACTATTGACAAGTCAAGCAATTAACTCACAACTGGAGAGCAATTTTCCCAATCCAATGGAGGTGGGATTGGGGGGCTGGAAAAATATATGGAAATTGCCATTGGGTCACTATGCTGGTGTCATCCACCTTATCAGGGAAAAAGAGGGAATGAAATCAGAACCCATACCCCCAAATCAGAGACAGCCAAATTAAGAAGTTGAATATTGCTGAAAAGAGAGACATGTTGCCAAATCTTTTCATCTTGCACTCTAGAGGTTAACTTTCAAATGTATACTACAGGAGTAAAGTGTGCTAATTGGTTGAATAGTTGATTCTGATTGGCCAAGGCTACAGGAGAAAAGTGTGCTAATTGGTTGAAAAGTTGACTCTGATTAGCCAAGGCATTGCCATGGAGGAAATATCAGGGAACAATTAGCTCCCTGATTCCCAGGTAATTCAAACAAAGGACACAAAGCTTGAACATATACCTTCATTTGCAGAGAATGGGTCCCTATGTATGAATATATGTTGTTTCTGTAAATGAGCCAATTGCAAGCTTGACTGTTTACCTTAAGTTGATCGTTAATACAGCTATTAGTGCACTCATGGTTATTCAGCAAGTGCTGCCCAATTTTGGAATCACATCAAACAGTTGACATTTTGCAATATTACAAGTGTGGGCTGGCTAAGTGCAGTCGAGACACTGCCCATGAACAACTGAAGGAATATGTTTGATTCAATTAACCAATCATTGGAACATACGACCTACAAACATGGCACTGAACCAGCATTGAAATTCATGCGCAACATTGCTCAGATGTGTGCTAGGCAAAATTTTGGAAGAATTAAGAAGTTGCTTGCCAATTCACTGTGGTTAATATACATCAGTTAAATATGATTCATTTCTTAAGAATGGCAAAAGTTTTATTAGCAGAATCAAGTTAAGTTCTAGTTAGCCTTTCAAATCCAAATAGCCAATCTTTTCAAAAAGGCTATCTCTATTCCGCACTAATTGTTAGCTGGTTCCATGTTTATGTTATTTCTTTGATATTTTCAGATCAGCCATGATCTTATTGAATGGCGGGGCAGGCTTGAGGGGCCAGATGGTCTACTCCTGCTCCTATTTCTTATGTTCTTATGTTCTTATGTTTTCCATGGACTTTACACCAAGGTTGCAGTGAACATTTGGGAGAATGGTGGAAATTGAGCATCTCATCTCAGCTTCAGGGATGCATTCGCATGCATCCCTATGGCTGTATACGAATGCGCATTCTCATAAAATATGAGTGATTGTACAACCTAATATACAATGACCTCAAAATTTTTATACGTGTTTATTTCATAGCATCCTTACATTGCAGAAGGAGGCTACTTGGCCCATCAAGTCTGCACCAACTCTTACCCAGTATCTTACCCAGGCCCTCTTCCCCGCCCTATCCCCACAACCCCACACATTCACCAGGGCTAATCCATCTAGCTAAGGGTAACTTTAGCATGATCAATCCACCTAATTGAGGGAGGAAACCAGAGCACCTGGAGGAAACCCACACAAATGTGGGGAGAATGTGCAAAGTCCACAAGGACAGTCACCCAAGGTTAGAATTGAACCCAGGTCCCTGGAGCTGTGAGACAGAAGTGCCAGTCACAGTTGTACAATTGCCTCATAAAATAATGTACAAAACAGCCTTGAGTAGTAGTTTCATAAAATATCTGAACAAATGTATTTGATGCATATATTGCCATAATATATGTAGAGATGTGTGGGATTACTATCAAATAAACTGGTTGGACTCTAACCTGGTGTTGTGAGACTTCTTACTGTATAATACAGTACATGCAGGGATATATCTGTATGTACAATAGCTACAATGGTAGGAAGGACTATTACTTACGTGGCGAAAAACTGCAGCAGGCGACGGTGCAGAGGGACCTCGGGGTCCTTGTGCATGAGTCGCAAAAACCCAGCCTGCAGGTGCAGCAGGTGGTCAGGAAGGCGAATGGGATGCTGGCCTTCATAGCGAGGGGGATTGAATATAAAAGTAGGGAGGTCTTGCTGCAGCTGTATAGGGCATTGGTGAGGCCGCAGCTGGAGTACTGTGTGCAGTTTTGGGCGCCGCACCTGCGCAAGGATATTTTGGCCTTGGAGGGAGTGCAGAGGAGGTTTACTAGGCTGATACCGGAGTTGAGGGGGTTGAGCTATGAGGAGAGGCTGAATAAACTAGGCTTGTACTCGTTAGAGTTTAGAAGAATGAGGGGAGATCTCATTGAGACGTATAAGATGATGAATGGGATGGATAGGATAGAGGTGGAAAGACTCTTCCCGCTCAAAAAAGACAGTAGGACTAGGGGGCACAGCCTCAAGATAAAGGGGGGGCAGTTCAGAACGGAGTTGAGGAGGAACTTCTTCACTCAAAGGGTGGTGAATCTCTGGAATTCTCTGCCCGTTGAAGTGGTGGAGGCTGCCTCGCTAAATATTTTTAAGAAGCGGGTTGATGGGTTTTTGATAAGAGAGGGGATTAAGGGTTATGGGGAGAGGGCGGGAAAGTGGAACTGAGCCACGACAGATCAGCCATGATCTTATTGAATGGCGGGGCAGGCTCGAAGGGCCAGATGGCCTACTCCTGCTCCTATTTCTTATGTTCTTATGTTCTTATGTTCTTTGGACAAACACAAATTCACTTGTATTAGTACACTCATCAAGAGTAGGAGAACAGTTTAGGCCATTTGCTTGTTGTAAAACTGAAACAAAGGTCAATTTTTTTTAACTATTTAAGATTTCCATTTCTCTTTGGGATTTGCCAAAAATAGTGTGTATTATTTTTAGCATATCTGCAGTAAACAATCTTTTAAAATGTCCCTTCTATTGCATGAGTAGGTGAAGATGTACTTTGCCAAGGTACTGTTTTTTCAACTTTGGATGCAAATGTCTTCCTACATTTTCTTAACTTATCCACTGAGGCAGCCGTGATATGCAGTTAAAGCAATCAATATGATCACAAACATATCAGTTCTTTGTAATGCAAACAATAAGATAGATAACAATGCCTTGGCAGTTTAGATTAAAATAGCACATCAGGACATTAGATTGTTTTTTTAAATTGTAATGGGTCGTTTCAGCTCATGAAAATAGGTAAAACTTGGTTTAAGTTACTGGATAACTTGACTGTCCATATAATAATTTTCTCAATGCCATTTAAAGAAGAAGCTATTCTATATTAGGGCTTTGAATTTTGACAAATGAAGGCAATTGAGAATTTCCTGGAGCACAGGCTGATTTGTCCTCAAACAAATTTGGATAAATTTTAGATGATTTAGCCTGCCAATTAGTTTTAATTTATGAGCAGAGTAAAAGCACTTATGTGGTAGTGGCCATACAAAATTTCTTTGAAGGTTTCAACCTTGTTAAAGAAGTCACCGTCAGTTCTGCTAATAGTCTGAAACTTCTGATGGGACTTTACTGATGCTGTATGGATACAGTTTATGTATGGTTGTGAATGGGGATTGCAAACAAGAAAATAATAAAAAGAACTTGAATTTATATGGCACCTTTCACATCCTTGGGATTCTAAAGTGCTTCACTTTCTGAAGTTCAATTACATCAGTAGTGTAGAAACATTTCATACGGTTTTATGCATGTACATTTCGATTAGCTGTTCAATCTGGGAATTGAATCTGCAACATTGGTCTTTCAATTAAAATATTTAGTTTATTTATGTGCAAGCAATGAGAAGCCATGCACCAAAGTTAGCCAGCTATTAGTCTTTCAAACTGTTTGTATTAATGATTCATACGTTCATAAGATATAGGAGCAAAATTAGGCCATTTGGCCCATCGGGTCTGCTCCGCCATTCGATCATGATTGATAGGCTCCTCATCCCCATTTTCCTGCCTTCTCCCCATAACCGTTCAACCCGTTACCAATTAAAAATCTGTCTAACTCCTCCTTAAAATTACTCACAGTCCCAGCATCCACCAGGCTTTAGGGTAGCAAATTCCACAGTTTCGCAACCGTTTGGGAGAAGTAGTTTCCTTCAACTCTGTTTTAAATTTGCTACCTCTTATCCTAAGACTATGACATCAAGTTTAAAGTCCAATTAATGTAATTTTTTAATTAAGTATGAAAGGACTCGATACAAAATTATAGCATGCCAGTAATCATCTCTGTAACAGTTTAAAATCAAGGAGTGGCAACTTAATATATAAGTAACACCAAAGGAAAATTATTTGTGATTTCTAGAACTTTACATTATGATTAAAAATACATTTTGATATCCATGATGTATTAATAGCAGTGGTGAGAGTATTCAACTTCATAGTAATGATCTCATTGTGGATGCACTCCAAATTATGGAAACTGATCCAAGTTCAATAGATTTCAGATACAAAGTCAGTGAAGACAAAACGAGGAAGAAAATGAAAGCAGAAGAGTAACACTTAACAAGTAATTCTTTTGCTACGAAAATGTTGATAATTGAGTTGTTTTTGTGTAATTTAAACAGTACGAACTTCTCCACAATGTTTATACTACACAGTAGGGCAGACCCAGGGAGTGTGGGCTGCAGCAAGAGAGGAATGAATGGAAAGGGTTAAACACACAGCCTGACTGTAGTATTCACACTCACTGTGGATAAACATGACAAATTATCCGACAGCACTAACACAGTTGCACCCAGGTGATCTTTCCGAAGCTATAGCAACAATAAGAGAATCAATATCACTAAACAAGGCTTCTCAATGTCTAGCAGGGCCATTGTTCCCTGGAAACTAATCAAGTATCAAGGAAATGAGGATGAGTAACACATCATCGAAATTAGCTTGACAAACACAATGCTTTGATAAACAGGTAGATAGGATATGTCGAGAAAATGATTAAAGTTAAAGCACACAGGATAATGGATCCACATATTGTGACAAAAGCAGAACTGTGACAAATTTAAAGTAACAATATGATGACCTAATGTAAATGTAATGCAAAAAGGGTATAAGAATGTGAAGGAACCTTTGAGGAGCAGAATAGCTCAGAAGTAATCTGGAATTACAGCTCTGAGTTATGCTCTCCCTCATGGATGTTGAATAAAAGCCATCTTTGTTGAAATTCAACACAGTCTCAAAAGACTCCATTCATTTATTTCCTCCAACAACTATAAATGATTATTTTTACATAAATATTTCAACCTCCGCCACTTTCAAGTAATGTGATTTTTTTTTGTAATAAAAAATTGTGTTGAAATTGTGCACATAAATATTAACCTTAAGTCTCCAAATATGAGGACCAAGAAGTGTAAAATTATAAATTGGTAATTATTGCAGTTTACAGAGAATGTGCAGGTGTTATAGATTGGAAGCTGATTTCAAATATTCTTGAATCTCTGCAAATCCTGTCAAACATTCTGCACCCTCTCCTTTCCTATGAATGGTACGCTTTATCTGTATAGCATGCAAGAAACAATACTTCTCACTGTATATCAATGTATATGACAATAATAAATAAAATCAAAAGTATACTTATATAGGTATACAGCAACCAGGAGCCAAACTAGGTTAAAAATAACTTTTGAGTTTTGATTTAACTGGATTCAGAAGAAGCTGAACAGGGCAAGGAAGCTGCAGAGAGCAGACTTCCCAAAAGAACAAAATAAAATCTAGAAACCAGGAAATTGGGACTACAGGTATGTGTCGGAAGACAGTTAAGTTAAAGGAACAAAGAACAAGAAGTTGGACAAAATCCCGTCAAGTAAAGTTAAAGTCAAAAGCAGACAATGTGTTCTGAGTTAAAAAAGCAGCTGCAAGTACCAGATTCAAATTGAGAGGTCAGACATCCGAGGTAAATCAAATGTTTGGTGACATCTTAATACAGCCTATGAAGTAATCGTGTTGGTAAGGTATAGTGTGGAAGCCTGAATGCATGTGGTAATTCAAGACAGAGGAATACTGAAAAGAGAGATTGAAATTCTGGAAGTCGATCCTTGGTGAAGGCATCCAAGAGAAAGTGGTGTTGGGGAGAAGGTTCCAAGGCATATTTTTTTCAAGAGTGGAGTTTGAAAATACTGATGTGGAAGTCAGAGTTCCAATGTGACCAGTTAGCGCACGTGTAACAAGCATCTGGGGGATTTGATAAGAAATCCACAGAAGCTGTTTGAGTACCATCTATCACTTAGTTTCAGAATGTGGTGTGTCTGACCACATTTCATCTATTGAGTTACAGTTATGTAATTACTGGGAACATTAGCGTACAAAGGTACCTTTTGTAACTTGTGTTATCCTTACAAACCTGTGTATGTGTGCAATTATATAGGTGGAGCGAAGGGGTAATAAATTATAGTTAATCTTTTCTTGTGCAATGAAGTTTTTTGTTCTTTTATTAAATTGGAAGTCCTATAACTCTGTTGATCCACATCTCTTGGAAAAAAAAGTTACAATCTTTTGAGCCAGGGCTCCATTCTGGTATCTGAGTGACCAGACTATTATCAGATTCAAAACATTATTGATGCCTAAGCGCACTATTTTGTACTCTATATAGCTTATGAAATACGAGCACACAGAGTGTACGTTTAGAATTAGGTACACAGCACAGCAGAGTCTTGAACTTTGATACATCAAGTAATTCTATATATCCAAGTTTTAACTGGTGTCAACTGCACTGAATTTCACTTCGATATGTCTAAGTTTTACTTTTGTACGCTAAAGTAATTAGCTTCCATCCTGTCTTCCTGTAATCTCCAGTTTCTAGTCTCTTGTTTTCTTTGGCTGCTTGAAATGTAGCATTTTACCACCAATGAATTGCAATATTGAGAAAATATACTTCTTATTCTGCTGGGGTCACCAAATTCAAACAGTTAAACCCGCTGGCAGTATAAGTATTACTGACCATTATAGAGTGATACTGACAATTCTGCATCTGACTATGAGTAAGAGAGAGGAGGGTGGGCAATCACAAATAAAACAAATTAGTGTTGAAATTTCATCCATTTACCAGGCAACAATTCAGTTATTTATTATTTATACGTGTGTTCGCAAGTGGTCATTCTAGAAGACTTAAATCCAATATCTTTTGTTCAGCACTATACCTACTAATAAGAAAAAGATTGATAAACCAAATGTTTTTCCCTCACTCCAGTATACTTTCCATTACTCATTTTTATGCAGGCAACAATTTATCCCCGCAGTGCTAGGAAGTTACTGAATAGATAAAAACTTAATGTTCACCCAGAAGAAAGCTTCAATGGGAATTTGTTGCTGTTGGCTTGGCTAACAGTTTTTTTATGGTAAGTGATTATAATAATACCTCAGGGTCAGGACCAAGCTGACAGAGTTTAAAGAATGCAGTAGAAACACAAATGTATCCTTTCGCGTGTATGAACAATAATTTCGAAGCCTGCAGATTACACGAAGCTTGACAATAAACAGTGTGTGGGATAGTAATTGGTCTCCAAGAATCAGTTTGATGAAATGCATAGATACACAGCTTGTTAAATTTATTGCAGAGTGTGAAGTGGCCCTAGCTATGATTTTGATTTGATTTGATTTATTGTTAACAGACAGTGAAAAGTATTGTTTCATGCATGCTATATAGACAAAACATACCGTTCATAGAGAAGGAAATGGAAGAGTGTAGAATGTAGTATGATCAACTTAATGCAAGGTAGGTCCATTCAAAGTCTGACAGCAGCAAGGAAGAAGGTGTTCTTGAGTCAATTGGTGCGTGACCTTAGACTTTTGTATCGTTTTCCTGATGGAAGAAGGTAGAAGAGAGAATGTCCGGGGTGCGTGGGGTTCCTACTTCTGTTGGCTGCTTTGCCAAGGCAGCAGGAAGTGTAGACAGAGTCAATGGATGGGAGGCTGGTTGCATGTTGGATTGGGCTACTACTTTTGTAGTTCCTTGCGGTCTTAGGCAGAGCAGGAGCCATATCAAGTTGTGATACAACTAGAAAGAAACTTTCTATAGTGCACCTATAAAAGTTGGTGAGAATATAGTTCGTAAGAGACTATAACACTACGTTCTGCATTCTCTCTTTTCCTTCTCTATGAACACAATGCTTTGTCTGTATAGTGCGCAAGAAACAATAATTTCACTGTATACTAATACCTGCGACAATAATAAATCAGATCAAATTTTAGAGGGAAAAATTAGAATAGGTAACATAATGTAAATGGTATATTTTTAAAGGAACGTAACAACAGAGAAACCTAACCCTAACACTATCCTAACGCTGTTTCTCTAACCCTAACACTATCCTAACACTGACTCTGGAGTTTTAGAGCAGCAGAACAGTAGAGACAAGGAACTCCAATTATGTGGAGATGCCAGAAAAGTTGGGTTCTTTTCCTCAAGGCAGAAAATAGACCTAGGGGAGGTTTAACAGAGGTAATCAAATTGTGTTTTGGTATGGAGAGAAATAGTTCCTACCCAGATTAAGTATCAGTAACTTTAAGGATACAGATTTAAGATAATTGGCAAAAGTGTCAGAGGAGAGATGCAGATTTTTTGTTACAAAACGAGTAACTCTGATCTGAAATGTACTGCCTGAAGCAGATTCAGAGATAACTTTCAAACAGGAATTGGGTTTTTACATGAAAAACATACATCGGCAGGTCTCCAGGGAAAGAGTAGGAGAGTCGAATTGAAAAGCACATTTCAATATTCAGCAGAGTCACAATCGATGAAATGAGTCGGTGGCAACAATTTTTTGGACATTTCTTGTGTTCCTTGGGAATCAAAATGCCAATGCAAATGTGCACCTCTATGAAATACACCAACCAGGTAAGGATGTTAGCGCACTGCAGATAATATACACTGGAGGCAAATCATGACAACAATCAGTGTGCAATGCTGATATAACACCAACACTGTAATTCATAGAAATCATTGAAACCCTATAGTGCAGAAGGTTATTCGGCCCATCGAGTCTGCACCGACAACAATCCAACCTAGGCCCTATCCCCGTAACCCCATATATTTACCCTGCTAATCCCTCAAACATACGCATCCCGGGACACTAAGGGGCAATTTAGCATGGCCAATGCACCTAACCTGTATATCTTTAGACTGTGTGAGGAAACCAGAGCACCTGGCGGAAACCCATGGGAAGGACATGCAAACTCCACACAGACAGTGACCCAAGCTAGGAATTGAACTCAGGTCTCTAGAGCTGTGAGGCAGCAGTGCTAACCACTGTGCAACCGTGCTTAAACTCCAGTCAATGTTGTCCATCCCCATTCTCCCTACCACCCCCACTTAACCTTGCAAAGATGAACTGCTTAAGCAGTAGGAAGGACTGTCTCACCAGTACCATTTAAAGGAATCATCAATTCCTTACCAATTATTAGCTGTCTGATTCCTTCTGGTCATTGCTTTGACCCTACAAGTTCATGGTGCTTTCCATTGCTGTTTCAAGTTGCAAAGTCTACATTACATGATGGAGTGGGTGCTGAAGGACTGGCTTCTGACAAACTAGTCTGTGTGGAATTTGCACGTTCTCCACATGTCTGTGTGGGTTTCCTCCCACAGTCCAAAGATGTCTGGGTTAGGTGGATTGGCCACAGTAAAATTGTCCCTTAGTGTCCCGAGATGTGTAGGTTAGCAGATTAACCATGGTGAAATGTGTGGGGTTGGGAGGATAGGGTGGGGTGTGGACCTGGGTAAGATGCTCCCTCGGAGGGTTAATGCAAACTCAATGGGCCGAATGGCCTCCTTCTGCACTGTAGGGATTGTATGAAACCATCTGTCCCCAGATATGAACAAAGTAGTAGATATTCTGCCTTGAATGTGCAAAGGGCAGGATAAGATGCTGAAAGAGAAGGGAGAAGGAAAACAGCACTTAGCTGGAGGCTATATTCACACAACGCCCAATGCACCCAATGAATAATTCCCCTTCCTTAACCTCAGCAAATGTATGAGACATTTATACTCCAATAAGGACATTTTCCCTGAAATCTTCTACCTGCTACAGCTACAACTGCATCCTCACGGCAAGATGAGAAGATCATTGCCAGTTTCTGTGAAGGTGACCGTGATGATGAGCATTCATTCATTCCCATTTAGATGTGGAGATATTTGCAACAACTAATGCTTTGCTATCCACTGTTGCATAACCAACAGCATTGAGGCTCTGTATTAGAATGTTATCATAGAATCATAGAATCCCTACAGTGCAGAAAGAGGCCATTTGGCCCATCGAGTCTGCACCAGCTACAATCCCACCCAGACCCTATCCCTGTAACTCCACATATTTACCTGCTAATCTCCTTGACGAAAAGGGGCAATTTAGCATAGTCAATCAACCTAACCCACACATCTTTGGACGGTGTGAGGAAACCAGAGCACCCGGAGAAAACACATGCAGACAGGGGGAGAACTTGCAAACACTGCATGGACAGTGACCCAAGCCGGGAATCGAACCCAGGTCCTTGGTGTTGTGAGGTAGCCATGTTAATCACTGTGCCACTGTACTGCCCTCATGGGGAGATAAATATATTTAATTCTCTCCTGCCAGAGACCAGCAGGCAGACTAAGTGTACAGCTTTGTTAGAATTTCAGGCTACTTCATGGTTGCAACGTGTCACATTGTGGGTGCTAAATGCCAATTCTGCCACCATCTGTTCACTATCGCTGTTTATTCAACTGGATCCTGAACTTCTTAACTCACAGACCACAATCAGTAAGGATAGGCAACAATACCTCCTCCACAATAACCCTCAATACAAGTGCCCCACAAGACTGTATTTCCAACCTCCTACTATACTCCTTGTACACCTATGACTGTGTTTCCAAATTCCCCTCCAATTCAATTTTCAAGTTTGCTGATGACACCACCATGGTGGGTTGGATCTCAAACAATAACGAGACAAGAGTACAGGAATGAGATGGACAATCTGGTGAACTGGTGCGGCAACAATAATCTCTCAATGTCAACAAAACGAAGGAGATTGTCATCGACTTCAGGAAGCGTAAAGGAGAACATGTCCCTGTCTACATCAATGGGGACGAAGTAGAAAGGGTTGAGGGCTTCAAGTTTTTAGGTGTCCAGATCACCAACAACCTGTCCTGGTCTCCCCCATGCCAACACTATTGTTAAGAAAGTCCGCCAATGCCTCTGCTTTCTCAAAAGACTAAGGAAATTTAGCATGTCAGCCAAAACTCCCACCAACTTTTACAGAAGCACCATAGAAAGCATTTTTTCTGGTTGTATCACAGCTTGGTATGTATGGCTCCTACTCTGCCCAGGACCACAAGGAACTACAAAAGATCGCAAATGTACCTAATCCAACACACAAACCAGCCTCCCATCCATTGACTCTGTCTACACTTCCCTCTGCCTTGGCAAAGCAACCAGCATAATTAATGTACCCCATGCACCCCAGACATTCTCTCTTTCACCTTCTTCCTAAGGGAAAAAAATACTAAAGTCTGAGGCCACATACCAACCTACTCAAGAACAGCTTCTTCCCTGTTGCTGTCAGACTTTTGAATGGACTTACCTTGCATTAAGTTGCTCTTTCTCTACATCCTAGCTATGATTGTAACACTACAGTCTGCATCTCTCATTTCCTTCTCTATGAATGGTATTTTTTGTCTGTATAGTGCTCAAGAAACAATACTTTTCACTGCATGTGACAATAATAAATCAAATATCAAACTAAATCAATATCCAGCTACTATGTAACGGTACGCAGTAACTTATATAGCTCAATGCCCTGGATCCTGGAAGCAGTTATGATGCCTTTGCTCTGTAACAGTACACTGAGCAAGTTGCATTAGAGCCGCAATGCCAAAACAAAGCATGACTGCTGGGTGAGAACAGCCGTCTGTTGGCAACACGGCTGGTGACTGTAGTGTACAACCCACACAACAGCCCACACACGCACGTATGTACATGCATATATTGACAGCTATAGGCCAGAACTTTGCAGCCCTTCACGCTGGCCAGATCTTATGGTCACGCCAATGGCGCAACCCCGCTGCAGGTTTCAAGACGATGAGGGGTGCATTCATCTGGACACCCTGCTTAACAACAGCAGGACCAGAGGATCTCACCATCACCCGCGGCCAATGGTGGACCACCTCCTTCCACCGCAACATTCACAGCGGATTGCACAGTAAATCCAGCCCATGCTTTCTCTTACAAGGCAGGTTGGAACATAATCACAGATATTCCAGCACATCTTATCTACACCGCACTAATCACTCTGGCGTCTGATGTAATTCAGAGCAGAGATGTATGCGCACATTAGATGCCACTTTGATCTCTGAACAACAACCAAAGTGTCCAAAAACTGAACATTCCTGAGCTAATGATCTATCATGTTTTCGAATCTTTAAATGAGCTTTGTAATTAGTCCCACTTCTCTTTGCTCTTTCCCCTTGGCCCTTCTGTCTTTCATGTTTATATCCAATACCCGTCTGAAAGTTCTGTTGATTCTGCAGCCACCACCCTTTCAGCCAGTACATTTCAGATCAGAGTTCCTCACTTTGTAAAAACATTTAATCCTCCTGTCCCCGTACATTTTTGCCAATCCTTTAGTTAATTGTATCCCTGCCCCTGGAAACAGATTCTTTATCATTTGAACGCCTCAATTCCATTTCCCGTTGAAAAAAGAACATAAGAATTTAAGAAATAGGAGCAGGAGTAGGCCATCTAGCCCTTCGAGCCTGCCCCACCATTCAGTAAGATCATGGCTGATCTGAAGTGGATCAGTTCCACTTTCCTGCTTTTTCCCCATAACCCTTAATCCCCTTGCCTACTAAAAAGCTATCTACCCGCGTCTTAAATATATTTAGCGAGGTAGCCTCCACCACTTCAACGGGCAGAGAATTCCAGAGATTCACCACCCTTTGAGTGAAGAAGTCCCTCCTCAACTCTGTTCTAAACTGCCCCCCCCTTATCTTGAGGCTGTGCCCTCTAGTCCTGCTGTCCTTTCTGATATTCTCCTCTAAGGAACACAATCCCAACTTCTCCAGTATCTCCACATAATTATTGTCCCTCGCTACTATTCTGCATCTGGTTATAAAAAATAAGGATCTGTCTTGCCTTATCCTGTCCTGCCATTTCAAAAGATTTGTGTTTATCAACCACCAGGTCTTCCTGCTGCTGCCTTACTTTAAAGAGTGTTTTATGATGATAAATGTTGATGATAATCTGGAGAAACATCTCCATACTCTCCATAGCCAAGCCATCACCTAGCAACTTCCTGCAGGCAATTAACAAACCTCATATTCTTCTTGCCTAATGAAAGATACTTGCAAATCTTGGTAAGAACACTCTCCCCAAACGCATCTTCAACGAAACCAGCATTTCAGCAACAAGCCATGTCATGTGCAACTGCTCACTGTGTGCTACCACAGAGCTTTGTTTGGTGACAATGCATGACTAATGGGCTCCCAACACTAGCCTCGTGCTTCTCTAGGTGTATCTCCACTGACAGCAATAGATCAGGTCGCGGTCTACTCCATTTGCATATTAGCCTCATGGGACCAGTGTGTCTCCTTCTAAGAAAGAGTTGGAACATGCCATTCATGCAGTTTATCATCACTAATCCCTTGGGCAGTGGGAACGCATAGACACCGGAGAGCAGAGCGCTCGTCTAATCCTAGGGATTTTGTGGTCTTGTTCCTGTGATTTTGTGGCAATGCTTGCAGATAATATTGTTCAAATTTAATCCTCAGTTAACACACTAGTTGCTTTTCAACAGAGGTATCAACAAATGCAAGAAAACACATTTCAATATTCAAATCTTTATTTTTCTTTCAAATATTGGGGGAGGAATCAGTTTTTGTGTGTGAAAAGTACATATTTGAAGGACTAGGAAAATGTGACGTTGGCTGGTTCTTTCCTTTCACTCAGACAGGATTCTGACCTGATCACATAGATGCAGCAGCCTACCTTCCTGGCTAATATACTTACCAGCACACCAGAACACACCTGTCTTTTACCAAACAAAAACCAAAAATGTTGGAAAATCAAGTCTGACAGCATCTGTGGAGAGAGTAGAGCCAATGTTTCGGGCAGGATTTTCAGCCACACTCGCCCCAAAACCAGAAAATCCTGCTGAGGTCAATGGATTTCTGCATGGACCGGCTCCGCGACAGTTCCTGTGGCGGATGGGATGGGAAAATTGCAATCTTTGAGTCTGGATGACCCTCATCCAGGCTTGAAACGTTGGCTCTACTCTCTCTCCACAGGTGCTGTCCAACCTGTTGAGATTTTCCAGCATTTTCTGTTTTGTTTCAGATTCCAGCGTCCACAGTAACTTGCTTTTACCTTAGTCTTCTACCATAGTTATCCAGCTATGATACTGACATCCACCCAACAACATGCTAAATTTCCCACATACATCCTATCCACGAAATCGAACATGGACAATCATTGCCCTATTAACTTAGCTCCAGGAACAGTCCTGGAATAGACTTGCTGTGTGTTGTGTCATTTCCCATTCCTGGGAAAACTAGCTTGGTGTGTTTTCTGTCATATACGTATGCATTGAAAAGTGCTGTTCCAATGGTCTAAAAATGTTTTAGAATCCAAAGTGATAGCACTATAATCCATACTTATTCCAATCATGTCATCATTGTTGTGTTTGGTCTCATCAAGTCACTGAATGCTGTGAAAATAGATTTAATGCACTACCAAGGTCAATAAAAACTTGGCTCATGGTCCTTTCTAACCAACTTTTCTGAAGTGAGAAGAGATAGCCTATTTCCACGCTAGGATTTTAGGCTTCTTTAGTGAGTCTAGCATCTAGAGTGCTTAATGTTAGGATTATATTCACTGTAGTTCAGAAGAGTGAGAAGGGATCTCATAGAAATTTATAAAATTCTAATAGGGTTAGACAAAGTTGTTTTAGAAAGAATGTTCCCAGTGGTGAGGGAGTCCAGAACTAGCTTCTGGAAGGTCAGGTGAAAAAGGGGCAGCTGGATTTTAAGATAAGAAACTAGAGCTGGAGCAGAATTCTCCTGTCTATCACGGGAATTGTAGCGGGTGGCGGGTGGGGGATGGGGAGGTGGTGGGGGGGTGGTGGTGGAAGAGGAGAGACAACATGCAAAGGTCCTTTGACCGCGGGCAGGACTCTCCAGTTTTGAGCCCAGTATGGCCAGAGAATCATGCCCTAGGAGCCCATTCTGATTGCCATTCCACAAAAGTTCAGGGCCATTACTTGTTCTAGATTTGTTGTCCTTAAAATGTTTAAAGGTGCGCTTTCAAGATGTTCCACGGGAGGGGGCCCACCAGCAAATCGATGTGAAAAAGAAGAATGAATTGCATTTCTATTGTGCTTTTCATCACCACTTAGGGGCATGCTGAACTGTTGAAGTAGTGTTGTATCATACTTATTGAAATGTGAGCAGCAACCAATTTATGCACAACTAGGTTCCACTCAGTAATGCGACAATGATCAGATCGCCTGTTTTAGCCATGTTGGCAATAGGATAAATACTGATCAAGGCCCGGAAAACCTGCCCTGTTCTTCTTCAAAACAGTGCACCCACCCTAGTGGACAAATGGGTTCCTTGGTCTACTGTCTCATTGGAAAGACAGTACCTCAGGCAGTGCAGCACACTCTCAGTATTGAGTGTCAGCCCGGATTATGTGCTCATGTCTCTGGAGTGATTTGAACATGCGGCATACAGAGGTGTAAATACTGCCCACTGACTGAGCCAGCACTAACCCCAGAAAATCCTGGAAATGCCATTGGCAAACTCACCACAATTGATTGGGGGTGGAGGGAAGAGAGTTAACACTTCAGATTGATGACCTCTCACCAGAGTCAGACGGTGTGGTTTCCAACCAGATTGGACTACCTAAGTTGGGCTGACAATAAAAAGGCCTGTACCATCAGAGGTGCTATCGCTCAGGACTGATTAAAGGTCACTTGATCTGAAATGTTAACTCTGTTCTTCTCTCCACACGTGCTGCCTGACCTGTTTGAGTACTTCTGATTTCCAGCATTTTAACAACTCTGCTTAAGCGTGTTCAATTTTCACATTCCCAGCATATTCCTAATTCTTCATGAAATTCAGTGTCTCACTGCCTCTTACTCCAGTTCCTTGAGCTTAATATTTGTTCAGTCCATTTAGATGATTAGATGAGAGATTGTAATAGAAAAATTGATAAAGGTGTAGTTTTCTTTCTTAAACAAAGTGAGAGTAGAACTGAAAAAATGGGGAGGGACATTTCCTGTACAACAGCTGTAATAGCAGAATAATATCCACAAAACGTTACTGGAATCAGCCTATAAAATCATTACTACATTAGTACATAGAATACTGAGAGGCCTAGATAGGAGTGGCCTTGGTGACACAGTGGCTAGCACTGCCGCCTCATAGCTCCAGGGACCAGGGTTCAATTCTCGGCTTGAATCACTGTCTGTGCGGAATCTGCATGTTCTCCCTCTTTCTGCATGGGTTTCTTCTGGGCGCTCCAGTTTCATCCTACAGTCCAAAAGATGTGCGGGATAGGTGCATTGGCTATGCTAAATTTTCCCTCAGTGTACCTGAACAGGCACTGAATGTGGTGACTTGGAGATTTTCACAGTAACTTCATTGCAATGTTAATGTAAGCCTACTTGTGGCTGATAAATAAACTTTACTTTTTTTAAAATTTAGGTAGAGTGGAAGTAAAGAGGATGTTTCGACTAGTGAGAGAGACTAGAACTTGAGGGCACAACCTCAGAGTGAAGGAACACTCTTTTAAAATTGAGATGAGGAGGAATTTCTTCAGCCAGAAGATGGCGAATCTGTGGAACTCTTTGCCACAGAGCGCTGTGGAGGCCAGGTCATTGAGTGTCTTTAAGATAGAGATGTATAGGTTCTTGATCAATAAGTGGATCAAGGGTTATGGGGAAAAGGCAAGAGAATGGAGATAGGAATCCAGTCAGCGATGATTGAATGGCAGAACAGATTCAGGGGTCTAATGGCCTAGTTCTACTCCTGTCTTGGTCTATGGTCTTGTATTCTGAAGTTGAAATTGTGTGATTGAAAAAAATTATTTTTGCTAGGTCTTCAGGGTATGGATTACTTCCCAGCCATGTTAGCAACTGACCAACCTGCACACGTTAAACATGTGACTCACCAGCATCCCAACCCTCTCTCCAGCTGCTAGCCATCATTGACTCCCCACCATCAAGATACAATTATCATTATGCGAAGTGCACAGAACATAAACAGGCTATGCAGCCCAACTGGTCCAGGTCCCACACAAACCTCTTCTCATCCAATCTGATCTAATCCAGTCAGCACATCCTTTTATACTGTTCTGCCATTTGTACTTGTTCAGCTTCCTCTTCAATGCATATACAATATTCATCGGAATAACTCCAGGTGGTCGCAAGTTTCACATTTTAACCACGCTCTGGGTAAAGATGTTTTTCTTGAATTTCTCACTGGATTTATTAGTGGCTAACTTACATTTATGTCCTCTAGTTTTGGATTTTCCCCCGCAAATAAAAACATCTTGACTATTTTCAACAATTTGAAGAAATTAGATGATAATTAATTGCTCCCCTGTCTGCTTCAATATGATATCTGAATTCTCCCTCAATTGGAAACGTGTGTATAAATGACAGATTTATGAAGCTAGGAAGATAAATCAAGATTTGTTAATTTTACTGCCAATTGGAGTTCCGGAGATTCAAACATTAAATCAAGTTAATTTGTACTATAATTGTAACTTAAACACCAAAAAAAGTGATAGTCCTTTAAACATCTTTACAGCTCGCACTTGTGAAAAAAACTAGAACTCTAAAATGCAGCCAATTATAAACTTTAACCAACAACTTCTAACCATAAAAAGGTAAAAGTTCATTGGTTCAGTGACATAATCTGCGTACATTTGCACTTCAATGTTTCAATCTCTAAAGTAGCGAACACTGACAGAAACTCTATGGAAAATACTGAATGTACTTGATGACCTTGGATAATAAATTTCAATATTCAGATCAATAGATTTCAGCCTGCTTTACTGGGGCAGTGTGGTAGCACAATTGTTGGCACTGCTGCCTCACAGCGCCAGGGACCCAGGTTCAGTTCCCAGCTTGAGTCATTGTGCAGAGTTCACAAAGACATTCTCTGTGTCTGCGTAGGTTTCCTCCAGCTGCTCCAGCTTCCTCCCACAATCCAAAAGACATGCTGGTTCAATGACTGGCCACGCTAAATTTTCCCTCAGCATACCCAAACAGACGCCAGAGTGTGGCGACTAGGGGATTTTCACAGCAACTTCATTGCAGTTTCCATGTAAGCCTACTTATGACATTGTAAAGTTTTTTTTAAAGTTTATTAATGTTAGAAAATACTTGACCTATGAAAATTTTAACATGGATTTGAGTGGCGGGAGATGTGGAATTTTTATTTGAAAACAAGTCCTACAGCTTCTATTAAAGCAAGTGAAAAATTAACTACTAGCAATGTACAAATTTAAAGAAATGGGTGTCAAATTAATGTTACAACGGTCTGTAGCCACTGACAGGCATTTAGCTCAGTGTTTGTGTCAGAAGTCAGAAAATAAATCAACAGTGTGATAGTTTTTGATAGCCTATTTAAGGCACAGCATTTCTGTTAGTGCACATCATTGCCATTGCAGTATGCATTTCCATAAAGGCCAATCTCTGCATTTTGACAGCTTATTTTAAAACAAGTAACACCAACATCTTGACAAAATAACTTTACACAATGGCACGCCAAGATTGGTACACAAAATGAAATATACAGATTTTCTATTAAATATACATCAAATCTTCACTCCGCTGGATTTGTAGGTATGTGGTTAGGTACTTCTTGTGGCTTGAATGCTGTAGCAATCGGTCCTATGCTCTGCAAACAACAGGGAGAAAGTCAGCACCACTTGATTTAATATCCGCAGTCAGCAATAAGGTTTTGAAAATAACAAAAGGGTGAATGTCAAAACACTAAGAATTTAAATAAAGCAAAGATCAATTAAAAACAGATCATGCCTCAGAAATGTACAGAAGAATTTGAGGATGTAGCAAGGTTAAGAACAAAGAACAGTACAGCACAGGAACAGGCCCTTCGGCTCTCCAAGCCTGTGCCAATCACATTTACCTACCTAACCAATCGCTTATATCCCTTGATTCCCCATTTGTTCATATGCCTATCAAGATTAGTCTTAAACGTGGCTAACATAACTGCCTCAACCATCTCACCTGGCAGTGCATTCCAGTCCCCACCACCCTCTATGTAAAAAAACTTAGAATCATACAGTGCAGAAAGAGGCCCTTCGGCCCATCGAGTCTGCACTGACCACAATCCCACCCAGGCCCTACCCCCATATCCTGACATATTTTACCCACTAATCACTCTAATTCACACATTCCAGGACACTGAGGGGCAATTTTAGCATGGCCAATCAACCCAACCCGCACATCTTTGGACTGTGGGAGGAAACCGGAGCACCCGGAGGAAACCCACGCAAACATGAGGAGAATGTGCAAACTCCACACAGACAATGACCCGAGCCGAGAATCAAACCCAGGTCCCTGGAGCTGTGAAGCAGCAGTGCTAACCACTGTGCTAACATGCTGCCCAACTTTCCCTGCACACCTCCACTGAACCTTTCTCCTTATCTTGAACTTGTGCCCACCTGTAATTGTCATATCTGCTCTGGGAAACACCTTCCAACTGTTTACCCTATCCATACCCCTCATAGTTTTATAAACTTCTATCAGGTTGTCCCTCAGCCTCCATCTTTCCAGGGAGAACAATCCCAGTTTATTCAATCTCTCCTCATTGCTAATGCCCTCCATACCAGGCAACATCCTGGTAAACCTTTTCTGAACTCTCTCTAAAGCCTCCACATCCTTCTGACCAGAATTGGACATAGTATTCCAAATGTGGCTTAACTAACGTTTTATACAACTGTAACATAATTTGCCAACTTTAATACTCAATGTCCCGTCCGATGAAGGCAAGAATGCCATATGCTTTCGTCACCACCTTTTCCGCTGCGCTACCACTTTTAAGGATCTGTGGACCTGTACTCCAACTCTCTGCGTGTCTATGCTTCTGATTGTCCTGCCATTTCTTTGGTGGAAGTTTCAAAATGATGACCATCATGACTTTAGGAAGTTTGAACTCAACATTAAACTAAGCTGACTCTTCAGGATAATACAAATTAATCCAAAAAATTGTTTAGGAAGTTTTTTGTTTGAGTTAAATAACTTTAAATTAGAAACAAATTTAAAAGGTGTTTGACCAAAAGGAGGCGATGGCCTAGTGGTAATATTGCTGGACTATTAATCCAGAAACTCAGCTAAGGTTCTGGGGATAAGAGCAGTATATTGTGGATGCTGGAATCTGAAACAAAAACAGAAAGTGCTAGAAAATCTCAGCAGGTCTGACAGCATCTGTGGGGAGAGAACAGAACCAGCATTTTAAGTCTAGATGACTCTTCATCAGAGTTAAGAGCAAATAAATCAGCAAAGACATATGTTATGAGGGTGGAGGGGTGGTTGGAATGACACAAAGGGAACATAAATGAGGATACACTGTCCTGGGGACCTGGGTTCAAATCTTGCCACAACAGTTGGTGGAATCTGAATTCAGTAAAAAATATCCAGAATTAAGAATCTACTAATTGACCATAAAACCATTGTCGGAAAAATCCATCTGGTTCACTGATGTCCTTTAGGGAAGGAAATCTGCCATCTCTAATTGGTCCAGCCTACTTGTGACTCCAGAACCACAGCAATGTGGTTGACTCTGAAACGCCCTCAGACATTGCCCTAGGGATGGGCAATAAATGCTGGCCAGCCAGCGATGCCCGTGGCCCACGACTGGATAAGAAGTTGGTCACAAAATCCCCATAGTTGATATTATTTGACATACAGCACTGTAGTTGGGAAAAAAGTTTATGCAGGTTCAGATGGCACCAAGATCTTTGGGAAATCTGGAGAAATGGCCAAGAAATTGGTGATTCAATAGCTGAGAAAATGATCAATTTTAATATTTACCAATAGGAACAGGAATGGGCTAATCAGCCTGTTGAGCCTGCTCTGCCATTCGATACCATCATGGCTGATCAGACACTTCAATGCCTTTTGCACACCATACCCCATATCCTTAACGCTATTGTTAATCAGTAATCTATCAATCTCTGCTTTAAACGCACACAATGACTGAGCTTCCACAGTTCTCTGGGGTAGGGAATTCCAAAGATTCACAACACTCTGTGTAAAGAAATTTCCCCTCAGCTCATTTCTAAGTGGTTTTCCCCTTATTTTGAAATTGAGACTCCTCAACCTAGAGAAACACCTTACTGCACTTACCCTGTCTATTCCTTTATTTTGTAGGTTTCACTGAGATCACCTCTCATTCTTGAAAGCTCTGGAGAATAAAGGCTCAGTTTGCCCATTCTCTCTTCATAAGATAATATGGAAAATCTAAATGGTGCCAAGAGTGGTAAATATAACATGTGCATATTTATAAAACATCTTCCATGTAAACATTTGAACTTTTATGTATCAAATCATCACATGAATATTTGCTATGGCCCTTTTGAGAATAAACAGGTTGGTGAAACTGACAACAGGACGTATCATAGAATTGCACAATGCAGAAGGAGGCCATTTGGCCCATTGGGTCTGCACTGGCCACAATTCCACCCAAGCCCTATCCCCATAACCCCATGCATTCACCTTAGCTAGTCCCCTGACACTAAAGGGCAATTTAGCACGGCCAATCTAATAATGAGAGGTGACCGGATAGAAGTGTAAAAGATGTTGAGAGGTATAAATCGGGTGGATTCTCAGAGGCTTTTTCCCAGGGCTGGAATGGTTGCTACAAGAGGACACAGGTTTAAGGTGCTGGGGAATAGGTACAGAGGAGATATCAGGAGCAAGTTTTTCACTCAGAGGGTAGTGGGTGAGTGGAATTGGCTGCCGTCAGTGGTGGTGGAGGCAAATTCAACAGGGTCTTTTAAGAGACTTCTGGATGAGTACATGGGACTTAATAGAATTGAGGGTTATATGTAAGCCTAGTAGGTAGGGATATCATCAGTGCAACTTGTGGGCCAAAGGGCCTGTTTGTGCTGCAATTTTTCTATGTTCTATTCTATTCTAATCCACAAACATATGTTAAAGGTGATTCCAAGAAGGAGAATTAGAAATGCTTTCACATGGATGGCTATTGGAGCGTTGAATGCATTACCACGAGTGGCTATTGAAACTAAGAATATCACATAATTTAAAATAATGACAAACACAAAAGAATGAGTAGGAAGCAACACAGAAATGTGATCAGAATAGATTGCTTTCCATTGAAGAGGTGTCTGTGATTCCTTGAACAATCCAGAAATACCAAACTCCTCGAAACATAAATCAGTTTCCTGGCTCCAAAGATTAAGTTCACGTATTTTATACTGTACTTGGCTTCATTCCTGCGCTCATCATACCGTACACGCAAGATGAAAATTTGGCAACTCTCAAATTAGTTGCAGCATGATAAAAGATGGAAGTTCCTTATTTATTATCATAGAATCCCAACAGTGCAGAAGGAGGCAATTCACCCCATCGAGCCTGCACCAACAATCCCAACCAGGCCCTATCTCCGTCACCCAATGTATTTACCCTGCTCATCCCCCTGACACGAAGGAGCAATTTGGCACGACCTAACCCACAGATCTGAGGTTACCCGCATTAGTGGTTAGCACTGCTGCCTCACAGCGCCATGGATCCAGGTTCAATTCTGGTCTCAGATCACTGTCTATGTGGAGTTTGCACATTCTCCCCATGTCTGTGTGGGTTTCCTCCCCCAGTCCAAATATGTGCAGGTTAAGTTGATTGGCCATGATAAATTTCCCCTTAATGTCAGGGAGAACACGCAAACTCCACACAAACACTCAGTCATCCGCGGTAAGAATTGAATCCAGGTCTCCGATACTGTGAAGTAACAGTGCTAAACACTGTGCCGCTCTTATCTATGGTGGATGCAATTAAATGGGTTGGGTGTGCTACGTAATCAGGTATTGAGGTCATTGCTTTGAATCAATGGTTCTAAGGCAAGCAGCATATCAGGCTGTGCAGGAGCCACATCGTCCCATAACAGCAATCAAACCTTTAGTTTTCCCACTGCTGTAGACTATTATTCCACCACACCGTACCTCATATACTTAAAATTCAGCACAACTTCATTGCCAGCTTCTGCCAGCGAAATAGCAGATATGGTCGTGTAACTGGCTGTTGTTGAAATCTCAAATCCTAGACAGCTGTAAATTCATCAGTAAGGACAGAAAAGGATGCTGATCCATAAAACTTCTGATAAGACAGCTCTCTGACAGGGCTCATAACTAATGTCACCTTGAGCATCTGTTTGTGGAGAATGATCTACAGCAGGTCTTCAGGGAACAGATATAAAACGTCATCTCTCTTTTTGTTCAAAAAGGTATTGTCATTGAACAATTCCGTCTCTACTACAGCTGCTCATGTAGCATCTATGATGGAAGTAAAAAGACCAGAGACACCTCACAGGAGAGTCATCAGAAACACATCTGACACTGAACCACATGAGGAGATATTTGGGCAGATGACCAAAAATGGCCAGACAGGTAAGTTTTTAAGGAGCATCTTAAAGGACAAACGCATTGTGCCGAGGCAAAGAGGGTTTTTCATTCACCTGTGGGACATAAGTGTCGCTGGCTGGCCAGCATTTATTGCCCAACCCTAGTTGCCCTTGGAGGGCAGTTGAGAGTCAACCACATTGTAGTAGTTCTGGAATCAAAAATAGACCAGACTGGGCAAGGACGGCAGATTTCCTTCCCTAAAAGACATCAGCGAACCAGATGGGTTTTTCTGAAATCGACAATAGTTTCATGGTCATCAGCAGACTCTTAAATCAACATTTTTTTTATTATTGAATTCAAATTCCAATGTCTGTTGTGGCAGGTTTCGAACCTGGGTGTCCCAGAACATTGAGTTTCTTTTTAAAGTCTAGCAATAATACCATTGGGTGATCGCCTTCCCTTAATTTCAGAAATTCCAGAACTTAGGACACTGGTAGCTGAAAGCATGACCCCTAACAGTGGAGCACTGAAATCAGGACTGATTAAAAGGTCAGAATGAACCACCTTCTTTCATTGTTGTACTGTACCTGATTCAGATATTCTTGACATTGAATGGATTTCTTCAGCATCTTCTGGGAATCATTTAATTTTTGTAGCAAGGACTCTGAAATAAAAGAAACCGGTTTCACGTATAATGAATAAAACAGACACTACACTGAAATAAACAGGCTACTGAAAACAGAAAGAAACATTTCCTTTGTTCCTGACAGAGAGAAAATTTCAGTTTGGATGGGTTTTGGCAAGGATTTAATTATTCATATGTTTAAGACTATTTTAAAGGAAACAACCTCCAGACTGTAAGGTAGCATGTACAACACAGACAGTAATAAGGAGTCACAGTTACAGCCAAAGATAAGAACATAAGAAATAGGAGCAGGAGTAGGCCATCTAGCCCCTTGAGCCTGCCCCACCATTCAATAAAATCATGGCTGATCTGATAGTGGTTCAGTTCCACTTACCTGCCTGCTCCCCTTAACCCTTAATTCCCTTATTGGTCAAAAATCTATCAACCTGTGACTTAAACACATTTAAGGTGGTAGCCTCCACTGCTTCAATGGGCAGAGAATTCCAAAGATTCACTACCCTCTGGGAGAAAAAGTTCCTCCTCGACTCTGTTCTAAATGGACTCCTCCTTATTTTGAGGCTGTGCCCTCTAGTTCTTGTTTCCATTCTAAGTGGAAATAATCTCTCTGCTTCTACCCTGTTTAGCCCCTTCATCATCTTATATGTCTCCATAAGATCTCCCCTCAGCCTTCTAAACTCCAACGAGTACAGGCCCAGTCTACTCAACCTCTCTTCATAAGCTAACCCCCTCATCTCCGGAATCAACCTGGTGAACCTTCTCTGCACTGCCTCCAAAGCTAATATATCCTTTCTCAAATAAGGGGATCAAAATTGCACACAGTACTCTAGGGGCAGCCTCACTAGTACCTTGTACAATTGCAGGAAGACCTCCCTGCTTTTATACTCCATCCCTCTCGCGATAAAGGCCAACATTCCATTTGCCTTCTTGATCACCTGCTGCATCTGCAG
Source organism: Carcharhinus amblyrhynchos (assembly GCF_965287045.1). Lineage (NCBI taxonomy): Eukaryota > Metazoa > Chordata > Chondrichthyes > Carcharhiniformes > Carcharhinidae > Carcharhinus > Carcharhinus amblyrhynchos. Next base: position 18,326,764 of record NC_137327.1, read on the forward strand.
ACTGAGTTTTTGCGATTCATGCACAAGGACCCCCAGGTCCCTCTGCACAGTAGCATATTGTAATTTTTCACCGTTTAAATAATTGTCCATTTTACTATTATTCCTTCCAAGGTGGATAACCTCACACCTGCCAACATTATATTCCATCTGCCAGGTCCTTGCCCATTCACTTAGCCTATCCAAATCTCTCTACAGACTTTGTGTCCTCCAAGCAATTTGCTTTCCCACTCATCTTTGTGTCATCCGCAAACTTTATTACCCTACACTCGATCCCCTCCTCCAGACTGTCAACGTATATGGTAAACAGTTGAGGCCCCAGCACCGATCCACGCGGCTCGCCACTAGTCACCAACTGCCACTGGAAAAGCACCCATTTATTCCAGCTCTCTGCTTTCTGTTAGATAGCCAATCCTCAATCCACGCTAACACTTTACCCCCAACTCCATGTACCTTAATCTTACGCAGCAACCTTTTGTGAGGCACCTTATCGAACACCCTCCAGAAATCTAAAAACACCACACCCACTGGTTCCCCTCTGTCAACTGCACTCGTTACATCTTCATAAAATTCCAGTAAATTCGTCAAACATGACTTTCCCTTCATGAATCCATGCTGAGTCTGCTTGATTGAACCATTCTTTTCCAGGTGTCCTGCTATTTCATCCTTAATGATAGATTCCAGTATTTTCCCAACAACGGATGTTTAGCTAACCGGCCTGTAGTTACCCGCCTTTTGTCTACCTCCCTTTTTAAACAGTGGTGCTACATTAGCTGTTTTCCAATCAGCTGACACCTCCCCAGAGTCTAGCGAATTTTAATAAATTACAACTAACGCATCTGCTATTACTTCTGCCATTTCTTTTAGTACCCTAGGATCCATTCCATCTGGACCCGGGGACTTGTCTACCTTTAGTCCCAGTAGCTTACCCAGCACTACTACTTTAGTAATAGTGATCGTTTTAAGGTCACCACCCCCTTCAATCACAAGACCGTCAATTATCGGTATGCTTTTTGTGTCCTCCACTGTGAAGACTGACACAAAAAAATTTGTTTAAGGCCTCAGTCATTTCCTCATTTCCCCATTATTAAATCCCCCTTCTCATCCTCTAAGGGTCCAATATTTACTTTAGCCACTCTTTTCCATTTTATATATTTGTAAAAACTTTTACTATCAGTTTTATACTTTGTGCTAGTTTAGTTTCAAAACCTATCTTTCCTTTCTTTATTGCTTTCCTAGTAGTTCTTCGCTGTTTTTTAAAGCTTTCCCAATCTTCAAGTTCCCAACTAATTTTGGACGCTCTGAATGCATTGGTTTTTAAATTTGATACTCTCTTTTGTTATCCACAGCTGGTTATCCCTTTGCTTACGTTCCTTCTTTATCACCGGAATTTTTTTTCCCCTAGGGGATTTTCACACTAACTTAATTGCAGTGTTAATGTAAGCTTCATTGTGACAATAATAAACAAACTAATCTAAATCAAACCAGGTTCTCCAGTTTTCTCCCATTGTGCAATTGATGTACAGGTTAGGTTGATTGGCCGTGAGAAAATTTGTCCCTTGGTGTTAGGGAGTTACAGTAAGAAGTCTCACAACACCAGGTTAAAGTCCAACAGGGGGGTTAGCAACATAAATATGTGGGGTTATGGGAATAGAGCCTGGATAGGTTTGTGGTTGGTGCAGACCCGATGGGCTGAATGGCCTCTTTCTGCACTGTAGGAATTCCATGATGAATCTGAATGGCTGGAGGAGGTTCATTCCCCGCCCCCCAGGTGAAAGATGCTACGCTAATGCAGGTTGTTGTTGTTGTTCTCACTCTCCCGCCTTCAAGGCCCCATTAGACTCCCTCACTGGGATGGCGCCTGCCCCCTCCCTCTGCGGTAACAAAGTTGTGGCGGGGAGGCTGCTCCACGCCATTGCCGGGCTCCCTTTATCAAGCAGAAACTGAGGCCGCCGCCGCTTCCCGACCAGGCGGCTTTTCCCCTCCCCCCTCAGCAAGCGCAACTCGCAGCATCCGTGCAACATAAATACCCAGTGTGTTGTTGACAGCGGTAAGTTTGACGGCCACCTCCGCGCATTCTTCACTGTTTATCTTCCCCGCCATTTGCCTCCGTCTGCAGACCCGCTCTGCCAGACTCCGCGGCAACCAACCGGGTGCCTCGCCGCCATCTTTGATCCTGGCAGTGACTGGCAGTGCCGGGGGTCGCCATCTTTGATCAGGAAATCGTTACATTGGGTCCTCCTGTCGCCATTTTTGATCATGGCGACGTCGGCTGTGGCCATCTTCGATTGTGGCCGGCGGCGCCATCTTTGATCATGTCAGGGATTCAAACCGTGGGCGGTCGCTCCGTTTTCATCAAGCAATCGTGCCACCCTGCAGTCGCCATCTTTGATCGTGGCGGACGTCGGCTTTCGCCATCTTTGATCATGGCTTGCGCGGATTCAACGACTGGGCTGCTGGGGAGTTGGGGCCCAACTGGATCTGAGTCTTTGATCTTTGGGAACCTGTTTGCAAATGTGAATTTTAGCAGCTTCCTGGACCATTCGGTGACTGGTTTGGGTGAAATATTCGTGCGTTGGCTGATTGAGGGGACGGCGCCATTGTAATCGGTCCTGCTGAGGAGGAATTTCCCTTAGAATTCAGAGTAACTAATGGTAACCAAAGGTAAACCTGGGGTTGGGTGTCGATTGATGGAATTCTTTCTTATGTAACACGGAAATGGGCAGGACTGCATCAACTTTAATGCCCGGGGCCTTGTTGAATATTCCCCTTAACCACTTTGTTCGTTGTATATAACCGAGGGTCGATGAGGGTAAGGCAGTTGATGTGGTGTACAAGAACTTTCAGAAGATGTTCGATGCAGTACTACACAGCAGACCTGTAAGAAAAGTTGTAACAGAAAGAAATCCCACAACACCAGCTTAGAATCCAACTAGTTTATTTGTAGCAACTGCCGCAAGCTTTCAGAATAGGCTGTTCCTTCCTTCGTCAGGTGGCTGGGAGTTCTCGGTGGCAGACACAGAAAAGTTATAACTCATGGAATACAAGCGACAGTAGCAAAGTTGCCTGAATAATAGGAAGCAAAGCGTAATAGTCAATGAATATTTTTTCGGGCTGGAGAAAGGCTTGTAGTGGTGTTCCCAGCAGCCTGTATTGGGGCCCTTGGTTTTTGATATATATATTTATATTTGTGTTTAATTGGTCTAGATCTTGGCGTGCAGGGAACAATTTCAATGCTTGCAGATGACACAAAACTTGGAAGTATTATAAACTGTGAAGAGGACAGTGTAGAGCTTCAAAAGGACATGTACTATTTGAGTTTATTTATTAGTGTCACAAGTAGGCTTACATTAACACAGCAATGAAGTTACTGCAAAATATACACATTGGTGGATTGGACAGATAGGTGGCAGATGATGTTCAATGCAAAGAAGTGTGAGTGTTGCATTTTGGTCAGAAGGTCGTGGCGAGATAATATAAGACAAGGAGTAAAATTCTAAAATGGGTTCAGGAACAGAAGGACCTTGGGGTATATGTGTATAGATCATTGAACCTACATAACACACTGGTTGGATCTTGGCTGAAATATTGTGTACGGTTCTGAGCGATCCATTATAGGAAAGTTGAAAACACAATGGAGAGAGTGCAAAGGAGGTTTACAAGAATGGTTCCAGGGATGAGGAACTACAATTATGAAGATAGATTGGAGAGGTTGCGTCTGTTTTCCTTGGAGAGAAGAAGGCTAAGTGAAGATTTGGCAGCACAGTGGTAGCACTGCTGCCTCACAGCGCTGAGGACCCAGGTTCAATTCTGGCATTGGATGACAGTGTAGAGTTTGCACATTCTTGTATGGATATGAGACTTGGTGTTTTCTTATTTTAGAGCGGACTTTGGTGTACAGAAGAATCTGGTTTCTGGGTAATGGAGTTGTAACTGGATTTGTTGGACTGCACACTTAAGGGTATAATGGGATCACATAGCAACTGAGTGGATACGGAGGACTAATATATCACGGCAATAGAAATTTGCCAATATGATCTGCAAATATAGGAAGTTATGCATTTTAAAGGCAAGTTGATGTCCTATGAGAGCTAAAGTTACTGATTTTGATAGACAGTTTGGAGTTTGAGTGGATTATGGAGGTAAGCACTTCAATAAATGAGAAGCCTTGAGTATAAATGAAATATTGATACAGCTTGGGTTACTAGGTCATTCAGAATGTGACAAGTTGTAGGTATCTAAAAATATTTCTTACATTAATGATTTTGATCTCAGCCACTAGTGTGTTAGACATTGTCTTATTTTTCCTTTTCAGAATTATTGCACATGATCTCCACCTTCCAAGTTTATTTTGTTATGGATAAATCTTGCATGACTTCCCTTACAGTTAGCCAAAGGACAAATTTGAAGTTTGACATCTGAAGTGTGACTTGAAGTAAGTGGTTCCAGAAATTGTGCTTTCATAGAATTCCTATGGTGCAGAAAGAAGCCATTCGGCCCATTGAGCCTTCACCGACAACAATCCCAATCAGGCCCTAACCCCGTCACTCCACGTAGTTACCTGCTAATTCCCCCAACACTAAGTGGTAATTAAACATGGTCAATAAACCTAACCCACGCATCTTTGGACAGTGACAGTATTTTTAAGATGTGGTTAAAATGGCAACTTACTGCTGCATTTATAGAACATTTCTTTTTAAATAGGAAGTGTTAAGTCTGGTTTTCAAAAGAAATTGGTTTCGAATTGCTAATTTTCTGAATCTCAATTTTGGCTTCTAGTTCTTAAGGGATTATTTTTGCTGCCGTCATTATAATAATAGCAGCAGATCAGTTGTTTTAGCTAACAGACTCCATCTATTTCAAATAGTAGATGGATTATCAGCTTTGATAGTCCACAATTCCACAAGTGTAAATTTTTAATTGGCTGATGTCGACCTAACCCACACCTTCTGGAGAAACTGCTTCATTCAGTAGAACGGCTGTATTTTTAGACACTGTGGATTTGCTTTATCTTCAATGTAGTGATCTTTAAATTTTATTTTCAGCAACCTACCACCCTTTTAGCCTAAGGAAATGGACACCTCAGCAACAGAAACTATCCTGATCACTGGCGGGGGAGGTTATCTAGGATGTAGGTAAGATCAGTCATTATGTGATATGAATTGAATAGTAATTGTGCACGAGACTAATGTCTTAAAATTCTGTTTGAAAGTGGGGCATTTAACAAGTGGCATTTTAGCAGTATTTCTCTGTGCAGAATTGCCTTTTAAATTGTGGCAATAGACCCAATTCAATATTGCAGCTGTGTGCCACTTTGCTTCTGAAGTTACTGTTCCATCAGAATCTATTAACACTAATGAAATAAAACTGGGCAGTCTGAAATGAATTTATCCCATTAACAGGGGTAGAGAAGAAAAGTACATTAAATGGATTGTAATTCACTCTTGAACTGCGTTCTGATCATTCATGTCTTTCATGTAAGATAAACCATTTTGCTGGTTATTAATTATCTATAATGGGAGGAACGAACCTGTTGGCATTTGCGAGAACACAGAATCCAGTTTACACATGTGATTATTAAGGCCCTACGACATGATATTGTGTAACCAGATATTTGATTGCAAAGATGCAAAGAAAATTACAGCACAGGAACAGGCCCTTCGGCCCTCCAAGCCTGCACCGACCATACTGCCTGACTTAACTAAAACCCCCTACACTTCCGGGGACCATATCCCTCTGTTTCCATCTCATTCCTGTACTTGTCAAGATGCCCCTTAAAAGTCAGTACTGTATCCACTTCCACTACCTCCCTCGGCAATGAGTTCCAGGCACCCACCATCTCTGTGTTAAAAAAAAAAATTTGCCTCGTACGTCTCTTTTAAAACTTGCCCGTCGCACCTTAAACCAATGCCCCCTAGTAATTGACTCTTCCACCATGGAAAAAAGCTTCTGACTATCCACTCTGTCCATGGCTCTCACAATCTTGTAACTTCTATCACGTCTCCCCTCAACCTCCATTGCTCCAGTGAGAACAAACCAAGTTTCTCCAATCTCTCCTCATAGCTAATGCCCTCCATGCTAGGCAACATCTGGTAATTCTTTTCTGTACCCTCTCCAAAGCCTCCACATCCTTCAGGAAGTGTGGCGACCAGAATTGAACACTATATTCCAAGTGCGGTCTCACTAAGGTTCTATAAAGCATCAACGTGACTTGCCAATTTTTAAACTCAATATCCTGGCCGATGAAGGTACTCTCTATCCAAGACCGCAAGAAATTATAAAAGATCGTGAACAAAATCCAGTCCATCACTCAAACCAGCCTCCCACCCATTGACACTGTCTACACTTCCTGCTGCCTCGGAAAAGTTGTCGTAATCAAGGACCCCACGCACCCGGGATGTACTCCCTTCCATCGGGAAAAAGATACAAAAGCCTGAAGACACATACCGAGAACAGCTTCTTTCCTGCTGCCATCAGACTTTTGAATACTAAGTTGATTTTTCTCTACACCCCAGCTATGACTATAACTATATTTTGTACTCTCTCCTTTCCTTATCTATGAACGGTATGTTTTGTCTGTATAGTGCGCAAGAAACAACACTTTTCACATGTATGCCAATACATGTGACAATAAGTCAAGTTATAGTGGATGCAGAATCTGCTTACTGGAGTGGCCAGAACGTTGAATCATTAAAATATTGAACTGCTTATTTGAAGCTGTTAGATAACATAAGTATCATCAATGCAATGATGTGAAAAGAACAAAGGAATGCACAAATAGTCACTTCAAAAGATAGCAGAAATTGAGACAAACAAATGCTCTGTTACTGATGTATTTTGATTCTCACTACTTTGATTCTCACCTTCTTTGCCACTTTTTTTTTGCAATCTTGCTAAAGTGTCTGCGTCTTCAATCTAATGAACAATGTTTTCTCAAATATGTAATAATTACAATTCCCTCTAAACTGCCTAAGTGCACACCATGCAGCAGCTGGGAATGTTCTGTGCAAGGTGCTCATACAGGCAGTGGTTCTTTAAGATGCGCACATGTACAAAAAAACAAGACTGTGCATAGATGAAGCAGTGGCCATTATTTATTTCTCTTTATGGTTGCTCTCTAACCTGCCATTTGTTTTCAGAAATTTCTATGAATGAAACCACTTTCTTTGTAAGACCCAATACAGTATTTTGCTGTGATGCACTCTTTTCTTGCTGCAGTTAATCTTCAAGACCTGCTCTAGACTCCTGATCATAGTTGGCTGAGATTTGTAAGTGTGTAGTTGCATTATGACATCCATTTAGGGATAATTTTGCTTTATAACTCAGTGCTTCCCTACGCTTGAAATGGAAACCAGGAGGTAATCGTGCATTAGCATGATTCACACAGAAGATCAGTGCGCGGGGCCAGTAGCATTACATTGAGCGGGCCACTGTGCATGCGCTGATCTGACAGTGCCAAGTTTCGCATGTGTGCAGTGGCCCCGCACTGTCAGCCTCCTGATCGTTGCCAGCCCCATGACCCTGCATCGCTGACCACATCCCCCTCCCCCCAAGGCTTGATTGCTGCCCCTCCCAAACATGTCCAGGTCCCTCCCCTGCCTCGATCTCCTGATTTTTCTCAGCTCCCCACAATAGCCCCGATCTCCCGCCTTCCCCCCCTCTGTTCGCAATCCTTCTGCAGGGTGGCAGCAGAACCCACTGCCCCCAACAATCTCCCCTCAGAGGCTTTGCCCCCTTTGGAGTGCCCAGTGCCTGGTGGGAAGTCCCCAGGCATTACCACTTTGCTCCTTGGGTAATGCTAGGGAGCTCAGGCTAACACTGCCAGGCTGGTACTGCCCAGGAGACAACCCCCCCACCCCCCATCCCCAACCCTTTGAGGGGGGGCCTCGATGACGGAGGGGTGGGGGGACTCTAGCAGGCTCGGCGACTTCAGTCCTGGGCCAGCTGATTTGATGCAAATAATATAAAAATAAGGATTACCTTAATTTATTCAGCTCATGGCACGGAGCTGATGACGCCTGAAACCTGTCTGCCGGACACTCGCAGAAACCACGGGAAGCCTGCATAATGGCCTCCGTTTGAATCTTCGCAGTGCAGTGGGCTGGGAGAATAGCACCACCCCCACCCCCACTTCAAACTCCACCTGTATGTTTTCAAGAAGGGGATAGAAATTGCTCCAGTGGCAAAGAGGATCAAAGGATATGAAGAGAAGATAAGATCAGGTTATTGAGTTGGATGATGAGCTGCAAAACCAAAAGTAAGATCATAAGACATAGGAGTAGAATTAGGCCACTCGGCCCATCGAGTCTGCTCCGCCATAATAATGAATGGTGGAGCAGGCTCGTAGGGCCAAATAGTCTGCTCCTGAACCTATTTTCTATGTAACATACCAACATTGAAACTATTACAAATATTTCTTGAAGTCACTTTGTGTCATCTAAACAAATAGATTCTTAGAAGACTTGACAGAGCAGAAGCTGAGATGTATTGAGTCCAAAATTAGTTTTTGGATATGGGATTGGCTAGCCAGAACTGAGAAGAGGAAACATTTTTTCATTCAAGGGGTTGTGAATCTGTGGCATTCCCTGCCACCCCCCAGAAAGCTGTGGGTGCACAGTTGTTGAGTATATTCAAGGCAGATCGAGAGCTTTTTGTGGTCTTCAAGGCTCATAAGGAGAGGATGGGAAATTGGAGATGAAGTTGAAGATCAGCCATGATTTTATTGAATGTAGCTTGAAGGGCTGTATGGCCTCTCTTACTACTAATAATTTTTATTTTATGGTGTTCAGTATATCCACGATTGACTTGTTTTCTTTATATCCACAACCCAGTGCATCCAAGTGTTCATAATGCCCTCCAGCCCAGATTAGGCTCAGTTTTGTTGCTATGGTGAGCTATCCTATTCCATGTGATTTTTTACTGTGTGTCAACAATTAAGTTGGCAGCTGTTCAAATGAAATGAGTCCTTTTTCTCCCAACATGTTACAGCCCATTTAGTGGCAGCCTTTAATTCCTCAATGTAATTTCACTTCAAAACTCTTAAAAAGTCAGCACAGGCACAATAGGCTGAATAGCCTCCTTTCTTGCTGTATTATCCTATGGTTGCCTTCTCTGACAATTGTTGTTTGTCGGAGTATAGCTGAGTCATACTTTCTGTATGCCCCTATGGAAGTATTTGTACCAATATAGCGCATTTACATTTCAAGACATTATGAAGCACTTCATGTCCAATCAGTTGTTTTGAAGTAGTTTCTTGTTATACTGGCAAACTTGACAGCCAATTTGCCTACAGTGATAACTCTGAAAAAGTTAATGCAATAAGTGGCCAGTTAATCTGTGTTGCTTGAGAATGAATGCTGGCCCGGACACCGTAAAAACTGTCTGTCTTGAGCGGGAGTGGGTCTTTTGCATCCATCTGAATCGCTTGCTTCATTCAGAAAATGGTACTTCTGACATAGAGTCACAGAAGGAGGCCAATCAGCTCATCGAGTCTGTACCAACCACAATCCCACCCAAGCTCTATTCCTGCAACCCCGCGCATTTATCCTGCTAATCCCCCTAGGGTCAATTTAACATGGCCAATCAACCTAACCCGCACATCTTTGGACTGTGGGAGGAAACCGGAGCACCCGGAGGAAACCCGCACAGACATGGGGAGAATGTGCAAACTCCACACAGACAGTGACCCAAGGCTGGAATTGAACCTGGGACCCTAGTGCTGTGAGGGAGCAGTGCTATTCACTGTGCCACCCAAAGTAACACTTTGCTCAATGATTTGGTGAGAGTACTATCAATTGAACCAAGTTAACTTTTTTAATACAAGAATTTGTAAAATATGTGTACAAAATACTAAAATGTGCTGCAGCTTGAGGTAAATTTGTATCTGTCTTTAACCCTGATTTATACTTCATAAGTAATATTGCCAATGCATGTTCTGCATACTGATTGTATGTTAGTCACTGGAGTTGTTTGAGGAAAATAATTGTATGCTGCCTGATCCTTTCTTTTCTGTTTCAGCTTGGGTTGTGCCCTGCACAAGATGGGCAGAAAGGTAGTCCTCTTTGACATCCACAACCCCATTCAGCAAGTGCCTGATGCAGTGGTCTTTATGAAGGGAGATATTTGCAACTACCTGGAAGTAGAGGCTGTGTTCAGGAATGTAGATTGTGTTTTCCATTTAGCTTCATATGGCATGTCTGGAAGGGAGCAGTTGAATAAAAAGTTGATAGAGGATGTCAATGTTAAAGGAACAGAGCATGTGATCCAGGCCTGCCTGAACAATGGGGTACCAAGACTACTTTATACAAGTACATATAATGTTGTGTTTGGAGGCCAAGTAATCAAAAATGGCAATGAATCTCTTCCTTATCTCCCATTGCATCTTCATCCCGATCACTACTCGAGGACAAAATCTTTAGCAGAGATGAAGGTGCTACAAGCAAACGGCACTAAGCTAAAGAAAGGTACTGGTGTTTTACAGACCTGCGCCCTACGCCCAGCAGGCATTTATGGACCTGGTGAGCAAAGACATCTTCCCAGAATAGTTAAATATATAGAGAACGGACTCTTTAAGTTTGTGTATGGGGCGGCAGACAGTCTGGTAGAGTTTGTCCACGTTGACAACCTTGTTTCTGCGCATGTGCTGGCGTCGCAAGCTCTAACAGCAAAGAAAAATCATATAGCTGCTGGCCAGGCTTATTTTATCTCTGATGGCAATCCAATAAACAACTTTGAATTCTTCAAACCATTAGTGGAAGGGCTGGGATACAAGCACCCCACAATTCGATTGCCACTCAGACTGGTCTACTTTTTTGCCTTCCTCACTGAAATCATTCATTTTTGCGTCGGCCGCATTTATAATTTTCAGCCATTTCTGACTCGTACCGAAGTCTATAAAACAGGAGTAACTCATTACTTCAGTCTAGAGAAGGCTAGAAAAGAACTAGGGTATGACCCACAGGAACATAGTCTGATTGAAGTCATGGAGTGGTTCAAAAAGCGTGGTCATGGGCGGAAGGTAACTAGGTACAATATGAAATGCTTTATTTGGGATGTGGTTTTTTTAATGTTGCTCTCCGCTGTCATCATGTCTTGGCTTCCTGTAGTTTCAGCATAGTATTCCATGTAGTTTGTGTTTCACTAGACATTCCTCACAGCTAGACACACCTTACACCCTAAATTAGGATATTTTGAAAAAAAAATCTACAACATAATCCCAAGTTTGTTGCCACATTTGAAGGAGTTTACCAGACTCCGTAACACTTGACAAACCAAGGTACCTATGTCTGATTGTGTTTGCAAGTTGTTTAAATGTGGCACCATGCCAAGTCCTGATTGTGGTCTGCTTCTTCACGGCAAAGCGGCAGAACACTGCACGGTAGCGCAATGGTTAGCATTACTGCCTCACAGTGCCAGGGACCCGGGTTCGCTTCCCAGCTTGGGTCACTGTCTGTGGCGAGTGTGCACGTTCTCCATATGTCTGCGTGGGTTTCCTCCGGGTGCTCCGGCTTCTTCCCACAGTCCGAAAGACATGCCGGTTAGAGGCATTGACCATGCTAAATTCAGTGTGTCCGAACAGGCGCTGGATTGTGGCTGGGGAATTTTTACAATAACTTCATTGCAGTGTAAGTCTACTTGTGACATAAATAAATAAACTTCTTTGTGATTAGGCAAGTCATTATTAGTGTTTTTAATTTTTAAAACATTTTTTTGAATAATGGAAACCTGAGAAATTTTGCCAACTAGGCAGTTCATAGTCTTCATTGCTATCTCTTCCTCTATACCAGTCACCTTTCACATATGGGTACACAGGGTAGAAAACTAACAACGTCACAACGAATACAAAGACTGTTCTTAAAATCTTCAGCTGTCTGTCGGATACCAAGGTGTATCAATCCTCTAATTTTAACGTTTAAAAAAAAACCAACAGTATCAGGGACAGTTTTAAGCCACACCCAAACCCCTTAGTTAGTATTGCTCATGAGTAACCCCTGCTGAGGCTTTCCTAGTAAGGCAGGATCTTTAGGTAAGTATGCAGATTGGACTTCAGTAATAGCATTGGCACTATCAGCAGTTTTAACTTAAACACTGGGCTCATCAGCCATTAGGAATTGGGAAGAGGAGCTGGGACCAGAAGAGGCATAAAAAGGCAATTTTTTTTCCCCTTCGGTTGGTAGTGGAAGCTTCAAAAATGTAATGAGGAAGAGAAGGTTTGGAGAGGAGGTCATAGTTGGTTGTTGAGATTAGGCATTATTTTAATGGAATGATGCAGAGATTGATTCCCTTTTGAGAAGACATGCCAAATCCCCCACTTTGTAATTTGTTAAAAGTGTTTGGGAACATGGGTGAACTGTTCTTCATTAACATTTAGAGATTTATTAACAGAAATACCTGACACTTTATGTGAAGAATTAACAAGTTATTTACTTAACCAACTGGCAATTTTAACTAAACAAGTAATGTACCGATTAAAGTAAAATACTACTGTTCAAATAAATACAAGGACCATTAAAAAAGAACAGAATTTGGTCACACTCAAAAAAAACCCAGACTTTTTGGCTTTGGAAAACGTGTGGAGTTCTTCTGTTAATTCTGCTCTTTCTGATTTTGGTACTCTTCAGTAGATAGATGGAGAGTTCTCTCAAGAGATATTTTAAGCTGGCAAGGAGCCGCTCTTTCCCTCTCTAGGTGTTGAGAGCTGGCAGCCCTTCAGTTGAACTTCAGGCAGGCAGTTGAGTTCCTCTTTAAAACTGTGATGATCTATCAATTTTCTTACAGCAGGATTAGTCTGATGTTAACAACAGCAAATTCAAATTTGATAGGTTTCTAATAGCTGAGAGTCTTATTTAAACTGATAGGCTGTCAAAATTCTAAAGCCTGTTACCAAGGCAATCCTAATTCCTTGTCACAAACGTTGCAATTTGTGTATGTTGTAGGCACCTGCATCCAAGCAATGATACAAAACCAGCTTTTAAAGGGACCACACTTCACAAACTCAACTTCACAACATTAGACTAAGGCGAGTCTGATAGCTTTGAGAAGAAATAGATGAAGAATTTTAGCAATTAACAACATCTGAACATTGGAGTGAAAGAAAGTAGTTGACAAGTTAAGAATTACGACAGGAAAGTGTCAACAAAGCAGGCGGTGATCATGTGAAGTAATTCGATCTGATGAGGGCTGGGGTTGAGACAGAGGGAAAGCTTTAGCATATGCCAATTGCAAATAGATCCAGAGTCGAACTGGAAAAATGGAGCGACTGAGATAGGTGAACAGATTGTTTTGAGTTTGCAACTAAGGAAGAGGTTCATAATGGGAAAGAATAGAATTACCTTTGTCCCCCAAAATGTGTTGTGTAATCTAGTTTCACAATACCAAAGGAGAATAACATTTCATTGGTTTGAATGCCATTTTTATTCCTTTGCATTTTGACTGTTGGGTTTATGGAAAACAGGTTTACGTAAAAATGAAGAGTTCAAAGAAGAAACTGAAAGAAATCAATCAGATATTTTCCCAACAGGTTCAAAACTGCCAGAGTACTGTCAAGCAAAGGGGTAAGGCAAGCGTTTTGGCATTATCTGATGAAATGGGTAACAATTGGGATATTAACTTAAATATCAAGGTCATCTGCCTTCTAATTCTTTCATGGAGATATTCATTCCACAAAGCACCTTACTGTCCATATTAAGAGTTGTGTGAAAAGCTTTAAATGGTTTGAAGGCTAAATTACAGTTAATTTAGTGTTACATAACAGGTGCCTATAAGTCTCCAAAATAGAATGACATTGAATAATCATTATGGTGACCTGAATGATGAGAAATGAGATCATACTTCACTCTTCAGCATGCCTCGATGCTTCTGACAAGTAATTACCATTTGAAGTGCAGTTTCTTTTGTTGAAGTAGCCATTCTGCACCAGCAGATGAAATACCTGTTAATCTTTGCTGTGGAGCAAGTATGTTGGTCAGGACAAATCAGAGATTCTGTGCTCTGGCAGTATGAGATCCTTAACTGAGAGCAGGAAAGTAGGATCCCAGCAGTCACCCAAAACTAGAACATTAGTCTGGAAATATGAGCTCAATCTCATTAAGAAGGTGAGCATGGTGGCACAGTGGTTAGCACTGCTGCCTCACAACTCCAGGGACCTGGGTTCAATTCTCAGCTTGGGTCACTGTCTGTGGAGTTTGAACATTCTCCCTCCGAGTGCGTGGGTTTCCTCCGGGTGCTCCGGTTTCCTCCCACACTCCAAAGATGTGCAGGTTAGGTTGATTGGCCGTGCTAAATTGGCCCTAGTGTCAGGGAGAGTAGCAGGGTAAATATGTGGGGTTACAGGAATAGGGCCTGGATGGGATTGTCGGTGGAGACTCAATGGACCAAAATGGCCTCCTTCTGCACTGTAGGGATTCTATGGTTTCTATTTGATGATATTGAAACCAATTTTCTGACTCGGGAGATGAGAATAGGTTGCAAAAAACACAGGATCAGTTAGCCTGGAGTAACCCTCCCTCAATCTTCCTCGGACATTGATGCATGAACTTAAGTTTATACATAATCATACACTGGAATGAATGTGATTTAAAACTGAGAAACGTTCAGTTAGTTAAACAGTGAGCGACCTACTGAAATAAATAAAACTTACTTAATCTAAGAAAGATTAAGTTATCAGGGAAATAGGTATTACTTTTTTTGGCTTTATATGAAATATGTAAATCATGTAACTGCTCTGCTGAAATGTACAAATGCGTGTTGACCTTTCTCAGATCCTATTTTAAATTCCACGTAATTTTAGTGACCTTTTGTTTTGCTAACTAGAAATGATGAAATTGAATGTGTACAGTGGATTGAAACTAAATTGTGTGACCACTTAATGATCTGCTTCTTTGGCATATTAAGATTTACTATCATTTGTGCTGTAATTTTCTAATATGATTTACGAAAGTGTGACATTTTTTGTTTTGCAACTTAGTTATTCTGGTAACAGTTTTTATAAAAATATTTGTACAGATGCTTTTATTACTAATAAATACAATTGAACACAACTTGCGGGATTAAGTTTATTTATTAGTGTCTGTTGTGAAGACAATGTTTCTAAAATTATTAGAAAAACTTCTAAAATGCTAAGAGATGTAAAATTTCATGGTTTTATCATAGAAAATCATAGAATCCTACAGTGCAGAAGGAGGTCATTCGGCCTATTAAGATCACAACCCTACCCAGGCTCTATCCCCTTAGCCCCATGTATTTATTTTGCTAATTCCCCCTGACACTGATGGGGCAATTTAGCATGCCCAATCAACCTAACCTGCACATCTTCGGACTGTGGGAGGAAACTGGAACACCTGGAGGAAACTCATGCAGACACTGGGAGAATGTGCAAGCTTCACACAGACAGTGACCCAAGCCATGAATTGAACCCGGGTCCCTGGCACTGTGAGGCAGCAGTGCTAACCACTGCGCCTCCCCAATTTTGTTTTAGAAAAGATAGATTTTCTACTAGAATTGGGGAGAAGCAGATGCAAGCAGTACACAGACTGAAAGAATAGCCGCGGAGCAAACTGCACTGGAAATCCGGCACTGGGAGATACTAGTGGGGCGCAAATGATCATGGGGACCCCATAAATTGCACCCCCTGCTGTGTGATTCTCCTGGCGCATTGCCCGGGATAATTACCCCGACATTCTTACTATTAACATAGAACACTAGAGCACAAACAGGCCCTTTGGCCTACAAGTTGTGCCGATCATATCCATACCTACCAGGCCATAGAACTATCTGTAACTCCCAATCCCATTAAATCCCATGTACTCAACCAGAAGTCTTTTAAAAGACTCCAGCAAGTTTGCCTCCACCACCACCGATGGCAGCCAATTCAACTCGCTCACCACCCTCTGAGTGAAAAACTTACCCCTAACGTCTCCTCTGTACTTGCTCCCCAGCACCTTAAACCTGTGTCCTCTCATAGCAACAATTTCAGCCCTGGGAAATAGCCTCTGAGAATCCACCCTAACTATTCCTCTCAACATTTTATAAACCTTTATCAGTTCGCCTCTCAAACTTCGTCTCTCCAGGGAGGAGACCTAGCTCCCTCAACCTATCTTCATAAGGCATGCCTCCCAATCCAGGCAACATCCTTGTAAATCTCTGCACCCTCTCAATAGCTTCCACATCCGTCCTGTATTGAGGCGACCAGAACTGCGCACAGTACTCCAAGTGGGGTCTGACAAGGGTCTTACAAAGTTGCAGCAGTACCTTCCGACTCCTAAACTCAATCCCTCGATTAATGATGGCCAGTACACTATACGCCTTCTTGACCACATCCTCCCACCTGTGAGGCCGATTTAAGAGTCCTATGGACCCGGACCCCAAGATCCTTCTGCTCCTTAACACTGCTAAGACTCCTACCCTTGATATTGTACTCCTTCATATCCCTCATATTGAGGGAGTCCAGCGAAGGTTCATCAGAGTGATTCCTGGAATGGCAGGACTGACATATGAAGAGAGACTGGATTGACTGGGCTTGTACTCACTGGAATTTGAAAGAATGAGAGGGGCTGTCATAGAAACATATAAAATCTTGGTGGGACTGGACAGGCTAGATGTGGGAGAATGTTCCTGATGTTGGGGAAATGCAGAACACAGGGGTACAGCCTAAGAATAAGGGGTAAGCCATTCAGCACTGAGATAAGAAAGAATCTCTTCACTCAGAGTTGTGAAGTTGTGGAATTCTCTATCACAGAAAACAGTTGGGGCCAGTTCATTAGATGTGTTAAGAGGGAACTGGACATGGCCTTGTGGCAAAAGTGATCAAGGGATATGAAGAGGAAATGGGAGTGGGCTATTGAAAATGCATGATCAGCCATGATCATGTTGGATGGTGGTGTAGGCTCGGAGGGTTGAATGGCCTACTGCTGCACCTATTTTCTATGTTTCATAAACATTAAAATAGACACATGACTATATGAATGTTTCTTTATTTGCACGTTAAATAATTACAAAAAGCAAAATTCACAAAATGTTCAGAACTGTTAAGTTTCCTCTAAACTGTATTCATTTCACTTTCTTAGATAACTTAAAACTACCTAACTGCCCATGCATTGCTGCAAAATGGACCCAATGAATCGATTCTACCCAGTACAAAATCAAGGATTTGTGTCTTCCGTTGAAATTGATTTTCAGAACCACTTTAGCATCATTTGACTCTTCTCACAATATTCAAATGCTTCATCCAGTTTTGGAAAACCAACTACAATTTGCAGAATTAAAAGATAACACGATTCACGAGTTCAGAAAACAATTGGAGCAGACTATCACCCACTTGAAAAAAACATTGCCTCTCCACCGACCTATTCGTTCTGTAAAGAGAGGATGAAAGAATAGCCCATCCTAAATGGTTAAAACACTACAAAAATATACATTAATTGAAGTAACAGGAAACAACAAATGAGTCAAATAGTACAAAATGAAGAACAATATAAATACAGTTATTTGACAATTTCCTTTGGTTCAAAGGCATTATGTTTTAAACACAAAGTTATCTGCATTCCTGGATGTTTATTTAGAACCGAATTCTTTCACAGGCAGCGTGTATACCTCAATTGCATTCTTAAAATAAAACATTTTTAATGTATTTTAATGAAAAACTGGACAGGTAAGGAAAATAACACCAATGCGTGTGTACTGAAATACAGAACATACTGAAAATAACTCTAGAACTCTATTTGTGAAGAGAAATTACAAGTTGTGCAGTTTTTGGTGTATATCCTTTATTACATACCGACTGACTTATTGTGTCTTTCCAACATTTGTAGTTTCAGGTTTCTAGAATCGCAGTTTTTCTTTGGGTCATGCATATGGATTCTTATATCTGCAACAGTATGCTATCTCATCTATTTATACTGCAAGTTATACCGAGGCAGCACGGGTGGCAGGCACTGCTGCCTCACAGCAGTGGACTCAGATTCGATTCCCAGCTTGGGTCACTATCTGTGTGGAATCTGCACGTTCTGTGTGCGTTTCCACCAGGTACTCTGGTTTCTCATCCAAAGATGTGCGGGTTAGGTGGATTGGCCATGCTAAATTTTCCCTTAGTGTCAGGGGACTAGCTAGAGTAAATGCATGGAATTATGCAGATAGGGGCTGGGTGGGTTTGTGGTCGGTGCAGACACGATGGGCTGAATGGCCTCCTTCTGCATTGTCGGATTCTGTGATTCTAAGTTGGTATATCTATTCCAGCATGTCTCCCTGAACATACTACACTTAGTTAGCATTTTGTACAATATGAGTTATTTCCTCAATATTCAGCTTGAATAATAGTTGCTAAAATCTTATTTCAATAAACAGGATCTCAACATCAACTATGTGCACTCAAATTGGGGATGAGGAAAACAGTTCTAAATATTTTTCACATTAATCTCTGCAGTGAATGCCTCAGGCTCACAGCATTTTGAAAATTGAGATACTAAGGTGAAAATTCATCAACTTCCGTTCAACCCTATTAATGAAATCAGCAAATAGTGTGTGATTCTTAGTTCTATTTTTGAAATGCTGGAATAAACATTATCTTAGAATTCAGTGACATTAGCTTGCAGAATGGTGGGCAGCACGGTGACACAGCGGTTAGCACTGCTGCCTCACAACACTGGGGACCCGGGTTCAATTCTAGCCTCAGGTGACTGTGCGGAATTTGCATGTTCTCCCCATGTCTGCGTGGGTTTCCTCTGATTTCCTCCCATATTCCAAAGGTGTGCGGATTAAGTTGATTGGCCATGCTAAATTGCCCCTTAGTGTCAGGGGAATCAGCAGAGAAAAGACATGGGGTTATGGGATAGGGCCTGGGTGGGACTGTGTTGGTGCAGATCCAATGGGCCGAATGGCCTCCTTCTGCACTGCAGGGATTCTATGGTTCTACTTTAGTTTAATTCTATTTTAATATTTTAATTCTATGGAATTAAAAATAGTGACATTCAACAATTGCAGAATTTGCCAGTCAAATCTTTTCAGGACAATGTTCAAGAAGATACTTAAGGAAAATATATATTGCATTGTCTGTTTTATGTTTAATATTAATTTCTATGTTTCTAAGGACTGTATTTGCAGTCTCTTTTTAAATTAATTTTGTGAGACATGGACATTGTTGGTTGGCCAGCATTTATTGCCCATCCCTGGTTGCCCTTGACCTGAATGCTTGCTAGGCCATTTCAGAGGGCAGCTGAGAGTCAACCACACTCCTGAGGGTGTGAAGTCACATGTAGAGTAAGGATGGCAGATTTCTTTCCCTAAAGGACATCAGCGAACCAGATGGATTTTTCCAACAATTGACAATAGTTTCATGTGGATTCTTAATTCCATAATTTTTATTGAATTCAAATTCCAGCATCTGCCATGGTGGGATTTGAACCCGGGTCCCCAGAAAGTTAAATGAGTTTCTCGATTAATAGCCTAGCAATAATACCACTAATCCATCACCTCCCCTATAGTTTTTTGACACAATACAGGAAAGAGTTGGAGTTGCACTCCTCAAATTAAATTTAGCTTAAAACAAGAAAACAATAAACAGTATCTCCTGCATCAACTTGGCACACATTATTTGTCAGTATTGAACAGCCATTAAATTTCACATTATAAATCTCAAACTATCACCCTTAAAAATGCTACTTTAAAAAAAGTTGTTTCTAATGCAAAAACTAAAATAAGTCCAGAAGAGTAATTAGCTAAATGGCTTCTATAATTTTGCAAACATATAAAAATTCTACATATCTTTTCCACTACTTTGATTGGATTTCATTGTGATAATTTGGATTTCAAGTTGACAAAAATACATTCCCGATAATTACACAGCACATTTATACGTAACATATACATAGGACAAATAACTTAAAAGCATTTTGTTTTATAATGAAGACAATGCCACAAATATATATCGTGGAAAAAGTCACGTGTAGTTGCACAGTAAAAACTTTTAAAAAGAAATGTATGTACGATACGTACATGAGACTAGCAATTCTTCAACTGTGATTTGGATTTTTAATTAGAAAATAATTTCCCTTTTTGTGGCTGGAGGTCCTCTACAAAGCTACAGAATCTAGTTTTCATATATACTTGCAGGGCACATTTCCTCTGGTCACTTAGCACGAATACTAGTCACAGTGTGCAAATATGAGGTGGCATTGTGGCTTCACAAAGAAAGCATCACAGATTTGTCTGACGTACGCAGACCTATTGTATATTACAGAGAAAGACAAAATGTGTGTGCACGGGAACTCACAAACTCCTGAAAAAACAGTACTACAATTAACTGCTGCAGTGCTTTCCTTCTTGCTTTTAACTTCAAGGTGGCAGGACGAATTCCAAAATAGGCTTCTTATAATTATAACAGGCTTTTCAGGGAGAAAATATAGCAACATTCATCAGAAAATATATCACGAGCCACAAACACGTCACTGTCCATGTTAAATAACAGAAAACATTTTAGCATTAGGCAAGAGAAGGATATTTTGAAGTTGAATAAATTATCCAAAAGTCTAGATAGATTGTTCACAATGTGTCTTCTTCCATCGGAGATCAACTAACTGCGCAATATTAATAACGTACCGTTTGAAATACATTTATACTGAGGAGTAATATTGCTAGCAGGGGAGTTTTGAAGCTTTGAATGACAGTTTAAGTTAAGCAAATGTAAAATAGAAAAGTTTTTTGTGACGGTTGCCTCTTTAAGGACAACACAAGCAAAGGAGAGGTCACCTGGTCTGGGTGACCAATTGGGACTCAGATTGGGGAATCACTGCTGGGGGTTTAACAGGGGCACAGCAGAATAAGAATCACCTGAACTGGGTGACCAATCAGGAATCAGATACTTTGTTGTGTTGCCCTGAAAGGGTCAGTCACCACACCTTTAGAAAATGTTTCACTGTAAAAGGGAAAAAAAAACTCATAACTTAGCATGGAGCTATAAACTAATATGTACATGGAGGCTTGTAAATACAAAAAGGCAGTTGGCTTTCTGGACAGAAACATTGAAACTTTTAATATGGCTGATGTTTGGTGCTATGAATTTCCACCTCAGTCTTATGATGCTATCTGTTCAATAAAAAAAATCACTATGGCTTGTAATGCACTAATTAGCATTCATAACCTTGAAGATAAATTATATCATACAGGACTGTTGTCCGTTTCCTTCAGCGATGGAATCATGATCTGAGTTTTTAGTATATTGCAGTGTTTTTAAAAAATTCTTTCATGGGATGTAGGCATCGACAGCTGGGCCAGCATTTATTGCTCATCCCTAATTGCTTTTGCAGGGGCAATTAAAAGTCAACCGCTTTGCTGTGGATCTGTAGGCCAGACCAGGCAAGGATGGTAGATTTCCTTCCCTAAAGGACATTAAAGAATCAGATTTTTTTTCACAAAAATCAATAACGGTTTTAATTCAATTCAAGTTTCACCATCTGTTGTGATGGGATTTGAATGTGGGTCCCGAGAGAATTTCCGTGGGTCATTAATCCAGTAACAATATCACTATGTCACTGCCTCTCCACTGTTGTAGAGATGTGCTGCAATCCTATTGTGCAAACTGTGATCATAGCGATTCTGTCCATCATATTGCACTGAACCTAGTGAAGCTTAGGTAACATTTCAATGAATAAAAGCAATATTTTAGCAGTTGCTAGGATTGCCATTTCTCTGGTTTTGTACTGTACAATGGTATTAATTAATTGATGCCATTGTATGATGCAGAAAAAGATAAACCATTGGGGCCTTTTGTACTGTACCATTGTACAAAAGGCCCCAATGGTTTATCTTTTTCTGCATCATACAAAGGCATCAATTAATTTTCATTATCAACGAACATCTAAACTCATGTCATGTCCCTTCCCAAGACCAGTTTTTGAATTGGTAAAAGGGATCAAACAACAATAAAAGTAACACGTTTTCAATTTTGTGTGAACCTGCTACATGATATGTAATCTATGAAGTTAGTCGACGTTCTTGACATCTATTCAGATCTCAGTAAAACAGTTTACTTAGTTTCGTTTTAATAGTTAAACCTCAAGGGTAATCAGCAATAACTTTGATGTCTTGGGCCCTGTGTTCTTCTTACTTGTTGTTTCCGGAGTTCAGATTTGATAAATGAACTCAGCTTCACAGAAGAACAACATTGATTTGAAAGAACAAAGGCCATTTCATAAGGGGATAGAACTGCACTCCATTAGATTCTACAGTTACACCGAATCCTCATGAGCTTTTTCTTAACATTGCGTGTGAGATGTTTTAATTGACTGACTGTTGGAGGACGGATTTCTTTGAAAGTCTTCAGTGTCAATAGGCCATTAAATCAGGAGGGAAAAGAAACAGCTTTATGAAAGTGGGAAGATAGTCAACATTTTTCACTATTTTCCATGATCGCACTTGCCTGACAGAAATAATAACCAAGTATAGTGCAATAAATGTATTGGTCTGCTTTTAACAAGTGACTTCGAACTTTGCTGATCTCTTAGCCATCCTTTTTAATATGCATTGACATTCATCCTGGCATCAGGGACGGATGGCAAAGGCCCACCTTCTTTCATGTATAAAATTTGGTGCTATTGGCAGGTCTCTTTTCCCTGTCTTTACCTCTGAAAAAGGAAAACAGCAGAAAATCTCTTTGTTAGTTATTTAATTTAGGCTTCGGAAGCTCATTACCATAAACATTCAGCAAAGGATCAAACGTAAAACAATTTCAAAATTCTCACAATCTCTACCCCGCAAATGACAATAGTGTTTCTCCTTTTAAGGATGAAGAAAAGTTGGCCTTGTTCTTAGAGTAGAGAAGGTTAAAGGGATATTTTATGAAGATGTTCAAAATTATGGGGCATTCTGGAAGAGCAAATAGGGAGAAACTGTTTCACTGAATCATAGCAGAAGGAGGCCATTTGGCTCATCTACACTGACCATAATCTTACCCAGGACCTATTCATGTAACCCCACATATTTACCCTGCTAATCCACCTGACATTAGAGTCAATTTAACATGGCCAATCAATCTAACCTGCACATCTGCCGACTGTAGGAGGAAACCAGAGCACCCGGAGGAAACCCTTGCAGGCACGAGGAGAAACTCCACACAGAAAGTGACCCGAGGCCGGAATAAGCCAGGTTCTTGGCACTGTGATCCAAGGCCGGAATTGAACCCGGGTCCTTGGCGCTGGGAGGCAGCAGTGCTAACCACTGTGCCACCATGCTGCCCTTGGCAAGAGGGTCAGTAACTTGAGGACACAGACTTCACAGGTTTAAAACAACTGGCAGGTCAGTGAAGGGGGCGAGGTGGGAGGCGAAGGGAGGGGGGGATGAAGAGAAATTTATTACGGGCCTGAATTTTTTGGATGGTGGAGGCATGCCATCCCTGCCAACTCTACCTGCCCTGCAGCCAATATATACTCAAATGAGCTTTGATTGGCTGCAGACGGGACTTCTGTCCCTCACTTGGGTGGAAGTCCCACTTTACAGAGCTACTGGCTAATCTGTCTTTCAGTCCCTGCAGCGACAGCACTCTACTGGGATGAAAAGCAATTGCCTCAGCCTAAGTGCCATAGCTGCAGGAATAGGCAAGTATAAGGTGTCTGAAGGCTGGGAAGACAGAGAACTGCATGGAAAATAGAAGCAGGAAAAGCCCATTCAGCCCTTTGAGCCTGTTCTGCCATTCGTTTTGACCATGGTTGACCATCAAATCAATATCCTGATCCCGCCTTCCTCCCATATCCCTTGACCCCTTTTAGCCTGAAGAGTTATATTTAATTTCTTCTTGAAATCACACAATGTTTTGCCTCAACTGCTTTCTGTGGTAGTGAATTCCACACATTCATCACTCTCTGGGTGAAGAAATTTCTCCTCACCTCATTCCTAAAAGGTTTACCTCTTATCCTCAAACTATGACCTCTAGTTTTGGACTCCCCCACCATTGGGAGCATTCTTTCTGAACCCTGTCTAATCCTGTTAGAATTTTATAAGTTTCTATGCGATCCCCTCTCAGTGGGGGAGGGGGAGTAGGAGATCTCACTCATTCACCCTCCCCTTCCTACCTGGGATCTAATTTTGAGTCTTTCTGACCTTCCGCACTTAAGGGGAATGGGGTCCACCCTAGTTTAAAATCACTGTGTGGTCAGGGTAGGTGGGAATGTGGAGGCAATCCTGTCCCTTGCAGTTTCATACTTGTCCCGCCTATACGCCCAGTAGTGGGGGGAGTGTACAATTCAGGCCATGATCTGGAATGCTTGCCTGAAAGGGTAGTGGATGCAGATTCAGTAAGAACTTTCAAAGGTGAAATATTTAAAATCGGAAGAAGTGCAGGACCATGGTGGGACCAATTGGTGACTTCTTCAGAAAGACGGCATGGGTATGTTGGGCTGAATGAGCCTTTGCTCCATATGATTCAAGCTCATTTGAATATTCAATGTTGTTCCACCATGAAACAGTGTGCTGTGCATGGGTGCAATGAAATCCTATTACAATAATACAGATTATGTAAATAACTTATGTGGAATAAGGTTAGATAGATGAAAGATGGACAAGGAGAAATTTCTTCACCCAGAGGGTGGTGAAAATGTAGAATTCACCACCATAGAAAGTAGTTGAGGCCAAAACGTTGTCTGATTTCAAGAAATTAGGGGCTTAAGGACCAAGGGTTATGGGAGGAAAAGCAGGATCAGGATATTTAATGCGATGATCAGCCATGATCAAAATGAATGGGGGAGCAAGCTTGAAGGGTCAAATGGCCTATTCCAGCTTCTGGTTTCCATGTTTCTATGAGAAGACTGCATTTCACATTGCTGAACTCCTATTCAGAACACCTAAAGACTTTTCATTGGGTTGTATGGTTACACAATTTGAGGTCATAATAACCAGACACGTGCAGCTGACCACAAATCTTTGCTTCAGTATAATTGCACTTTGCACAGAAATGAAATTAGTAATATTGAGAGGCTGAAGATACAGATGCCGATGTATTCCTCCGCACATTAGTTTTAAACCTAAGTAGGTACGCAGTTTACAATTCATTTGATTAAAAAGTTATCAAGTATCTTTGTGAACAACATAGAAGGGAACATATCAGGGTAAAACCTGATGAGGAATTAAATGCAGATTCCATATTGATAAAGCCAGCAGCAAACATCATAGAAAAAACGTAATTTGTGCATTCATATCTACATACTTTTATTTATAATGTAATTGAAGTTAAAACAAATTTATGGCAAGGAGACAACATCATGGATCTCCCTTCCTGAAAGCACAGTGGGATACTTACCACTTGGACTGTAGTGGTTCATGACACAACTTTTAAAAAAGGGAATCAAGTGGTTCTGACTATTTGGGTGGCTGCTCACTGAATGCTGAATGTTTGCCCGTAACCACGGCAATGTTATGGACATTCTTCACATCGACAAAGCAGAGTGCCAAACAGAACCAATCTCACCAGAGTGGAAGGGGAGGGAGAGGAGGCAGCAGGGCACAGGGTGATGAGGTTTACTTTTTCAGAGCAGGTACCCAGAGTGGCAATGGGCCATCTCATTTCTATGGGGGCACTCTTTTTTCTCTCTCTCTGGCTACCTCAGAAGAAGAATGTCAGACTTGGTACCAAATAAGCTAAGAAAAGCAATTACCTGTGGACTTAATCAGAGCATACAGGGCACAGTTCCAACTTAAATAGACAGTCGGGGACCTGGGATATTAAAGGGCAGACCTACTTCCTGAAGCTGGCCGACACTTTGGGTGGCACAGTGGCACTGTTGTTAGCACTGCTGCCTCCCAGTGCCAGGGACCCGTGTTCGATTCCCAGCTTGGGACATTGTCTGTGTGGAATTTGCATGTTCTCTCCGTGGCTGCAGGTGTTTTGTCCGGGTGCCCTGGTTCCCTCCCACAGTCCGAAAGATGTGCTGGTTAGGTGTATTGGCCATGCTGAATTCTCCCTCAGCGTACCCAAACAGGTGCCAGAGTGCGCCAACTAGGGGATTTTCACAGTAACTTCAGTGTAGTGTTAATGTAAGCCTACTTGTGACACTAATAAATAAACCTAAACTTAAACAAGGGCACATCCCTTTCCAAATGGTGCCCACCACATTGTTGGGGCTAACAGAACAGGAAGGCTACTAAGGTCATTTTGAGAAATAAGAAATAGGAGCAGGAGTAGGCCATCTAGCCCCTCGAGCCTGCTCCGCTATTCAATAAGATCATGGCTGATCTCATAGTGGGTTCAGTTCCACTTACTCGCCCACTCCCCATAACCCTTAATTCCCTTATTGGTTAAGAAATAAAGCCTGTTACAGTTTTTTGTTAACACAAGCAAGTCTGAATCATCAGCAAAACCGTCTGCAAGAGATCAGTGATCACCCTTTCACTAGTTTCTTAGAAACTCAGGGTTACAGTTTTCATATACTTACCGCCTTTTTGGAACTTCCGGCAGCTGATCCCTCGGTCCTCCACACCTTCCGGTTTGTGTTACGTGAGAGTCGTATAACATTGAGTCAAATTGTCGTTGACGGGGTGCACTGCTACTGTATAAACCCTCTATAGTCCGTGCTCTAACTGGAGCAGTATCGTATAACCCTTCCACCGGCCGCTGCCGTAGCTGCTGACGTGAAGAGTAAAGTTCTTCTTCACCTTCCTGTGACAATCAAATAAAATGTTTTTAATGGAATTAGTCCAATCCAGCTAAAAGTCATATGGTCATATTTCAAGTATGTGGTTATGGGACAGCAGAATAACATAAATAGCCTAACACTAATTCTACATCATGTGTTTATTTTAGGTGGATAATTTCCCAAGAGTGTCGTTTCTTTACAGGAGAAAATGATCTCCATTTCACAAGGTCCTGAATTCACACCAGGATAGAATGAGATTGATTGTTAAATTAATAGCACTGCAAAAGAATAAATACATTTTCTTGTGCTAAATTTATTGTGGTGGTTTCCCTCATCATATAAGGTAGGACACAAACGTAGACAAATAATAAACAGTTTTAAAGTTTTTTTGTTGACACTGCTAGCCTCACAATGCCAGGGAACCGCGTTCAATTCCACCCTTGGGTGACTGTGTGGCGTTTGTAGTTCTCTTCAAGTCTATGTGGGTTTCCTCTGGATGCCTCGGTTTCCTCCCACAGTCCAAACACGTGCAGGTTGGGTGAACTGGCCATTGTAAATTGCCTCTTAGTATCCAAAGATGTGTGGTTAGGGTGGGGTTACGAGGGCAGGGCTTGGGTAAGATGCTCAGTTGGAGAGTTGGTGCAGATGTGATGGGCCCAATGGCCTCCTTCTGCACTGTAGGCATTCTATGATTCTGGAATATGAAATAGAACAGAATACAATCCCTACAGTGCAGAAGGAGGCCATTTGGCTCATCAAGCCTGCGCCGACAACAATCCCATCCGGGCTCTATCCCCATAACCCCATGTGTTTACTCTGTTAATTCCCCTGACACTAATTTATCATGGCCAATCAACCTAACCCACACATCTTTGGGTGCACCCAGAGGAAACCCATTCAGACACAGGGAGAATGTGCAAACTCCACAACGACAGTCACCCGAGGCCAGAATTGAACCCGGGTCTCTGGCGCTGTGAGGCAGCAGTGCTAAACAATGTGCCACTGTGAAATCTGACTCACTGAAATTTAAGTTCTTGCATTTTACTACCGTAATTAATTGACTTATTTTTTTTTCTATTGATTCACTCCTCTGCTGCTTGGACTGTCGAAATTATTGACTGATGCACAGGCATATTTAGTGGCTATCAGGGATTCTTACCGAACCCTGAATGTACATGTTATTATCATTCTGTATTTTTAATAATGATGGATTTGATTTTATTCACGTGATTATTATCCTTCTCAGTTAAAGATAAAACAAAACAAGGCAAATAAATACAGTGGTGAGTATTGATTAAGTGGAAATGGTATTAAGTAGGAAATTCTTGAAAACAAATGAATAGATGAACTTAGTAAGTGTATCCCAGCCTCTGAACAATTTAGCTACTCATTGATCTCAACTTTTGGCAATATTAGTGGACAAATACATTGATATAATATTTCAGTAGATTTTACTGGATCTGCTGAAAATAATGCCTATGTTGAAATAGTGAGCTAAGGAATGCATTTAGCACTTGTGCTGTGCTGTTACCAATAATATTTTCTAGACTAATAGCACATTGACCCTTATGTTAGATCCACTGGGCCTGAACTTCAGAAGCAACTCAGAAGCCCTAATTCACACTGACTTCAAATCAAAGTTAAATGGAGGAGAGTTTTGTATTTTACATTTAAGTGTTTTAACTGAACAGGCCAGAGTAATGTGCAACATCCTGAAAGAATGCAATATTCTCATTAGGAGGAAAATATCAGTAGCAAAGATATTAATATTAATCATACTCCATATGTTAACGGCTATCTTTCCACTCTTGCTGAAAGGTGCCTCATTGTCATTTGTATTTTGTCTATTAGTTAATCATTTTTATATTCTATGTTAGTTATATTAATTTGGATCATGAATCTTTGAATAAAAATGCAAATCCTATGTTAGAACTTGCGCTCTCTCCCCATCTAACTATGTTTCTTATGCATGAATCACTGTGGACTATTCACATCCTGAACAGTAATTCAGTGTAGGGGGGAGAATTACACACCTTCTGTAAAGTCTGACTGGATTTTTATTCTGTTGAAATCAATGCAATGAAAATTAGACATTCTGTAAAGTGCATCCGATCTGCATCCCCAGGTGTGGAAGATGAAAATCCACTCCTTGGTCTCTTTCCTATCCTTGAATTACAACAGTGACTACACTGGGGCTGGATGGAGTAGACAGGGAAAAACGTAGCCACTTGTAAAAAGGGTCAAGATCACAAGGGCATATAGAACAAAGAATAAACAGCACAGGTCCAGGCCCTTCGGCCCATCAAACCTACACTGATGCACAGTTTATATCCTTGTGTTTTAAGCAATTTGCAAAAAAGCAAATGTGGGGGGTGATTTTCCCAGAAGTACTGAATTGGCGGGAAAATGTTCTCGATCGCGACAGGTCTGACAGTTCCGCTTCTCATCTGAATCTCCGCACTCTATGCACTTAAGAGATCCCAGTCATGAATATCAGTGGCAATCCTCCCACCCCCTCTTCCCCCGGCAGACCCCCTACCCCCTCCCACTGACACCCCCCCCAACCCCCTACCTGGCAGATCCCCCCAGAGGCAGCCCACCCTCCCCCCGCAGATCCTCCCACCCCAGTGTGCCCCATTCGCTGCCTCCCCCCACCGCTCCATCCCAGATCGATCCCAATGCAGAGTGACAGCGGGAACCCCCCCACCCTCATCAATCGCACCTAGGCCCTTCCCACAATAGGCCCCATCCCCTTGGCACTGCCCAATGCCTGGTGGACAGTGCCAAGGTGCCCCATGGGCATGCACACTTTGCCCCTTGGGCAGTGCTAGGGGCACAGGTTGGCAATGCCGGGGTGCCCAATCCCAGGGGGCACCAGCCCCTGCTGCCTGTCCCCTTGGAGGCCCCGATTGCGCCCCCCCACCTCGTTTCATTCCGGCGGGGTCTCCCGCTAGCTCCCCCAACACTCCTGATACTTAACAAATCTACACATTTAAAATAGATTTTAAAAAGATTTAAATGACTTATCTGCCTTCCTGCCGGTTTTCAGTGTGGTCTGGCCGGCTCTGGGAGCTGCGCATGCATTCCCCGCGCATGTGCAAATCCCCATTCAAGGCCGCAAACACATGTCTCTCTGTTGGACTTGCCAGAAAAGTGGCGGGTGCGGATGGGAGAATCGCAGCCGTGATGTGAGATAAAAACCTTCTCACACTACGAGTGGCTCAGGTCTGGAATACACAGCCTGGAAGTGTGGTGGAGGCAGGTTCAATCGGGGAATTAGATGATTATTTGAATGGAAGCGATGTGCAGGGATAAGGTGAAAATGCAGTCGGTAGGCAGTCACGGACTGGAATGCGCTGACCCAGCCCTTGGCAGTGAACGGAGATTTGGCTGAGCGCTAGTTTTTCCGTTCGCACCGGCACAGTGACAACATCGGGGAATTCCAGCCTCGATGCTCGTTTGAAGAGCTGGTGCAGACACGATGGGCTGGATTTTGTGGCCTTACTCAGGCCAGACCAGAAATCCCCACCCGAGGTCAACCGGCATTTCCGTTGTCTGTTCCTCGCCTACTCCCGTTCTGTGGAGAAAGGGGACAGCAGGTTCCTGGCGAATGGGCTGAATGGCCCCCTTCTGCACTTTAATGATGGTGATTCCGTGATTTCAAAAGTACTTTGTTGGTTTTAAAATGCCTCCAGATGTGTTGAGGCCATGAAAGGTGCTATATAAAAGCAAGTTTTTTTTCCCTTTCAACACCCCCAGCTGGGTTTGGCCATCTTGGAAAACACTGAAATGAATTCATGAGCTCAGTAATAAATGTTTCAGGTACCAGGTTGAATATTAACATTCGTTAAGACAGAAGCAAATAAAAATAGATATTATTTACCACTAATTGGTTCACTTCACATTGGACTAAAAGAGCTGCTAATTCTATATCTTCATTGTAACCATTTTTAAGAGGAACCGATCGATAACCTGGAAAGATGGAAAATAAGCATTTACAGAATGTTCAAACTCCTCAACATTAGACTGTACGAGCATTCCAATTACACTGACAAACCGACACTAAAACTCTATGGAAATTAATTCCAGTGTTATTGAAACTAAAGCTCAGCTTGCTTCATATTCAGAAAATTCAAATAACTTTTAGTGTGAAAATTCCCCAGTTGCCACACTCTGGCGCCTGGTTGGGTACACTGAGAGAGAATTTAGCATGGCCAGTGCATCTAACCAGCACGTCTTTCGGACCGTGGAAGGAAACTGGAGAACCCGGAGGAAATCCATGCAGACATGGGGGGAACTCAGCGCAGATAGCAACCCAAGCTGGGGATCGAACCTGGCTCCATGGTGCTGTGAGGCATCCGTGCACCGCAACACCCCAGATACTTAGTAATAATTTGATACGTTTGGAGAGCCCTCCCCTTCATTAAAATACAGAATTAACAGTCATCTGGATGGCTGTTGGTGCATGCATGGGGCAACTTTCAGCCCATTAGAAGCTGAATACACACTGTCTCAGCTTTCTTTTGCAACCTGGGTTAACTCAGCAAGATTTTCTTTTTGGTTTAAAGTTTATTAGTGTCACAAGTAGGCTTACATTAACACTGCAATGAAGTTACTATGATAATCCCGTAGTCGCCACACTCCAGTGCCTGCTCGGGTACACTGCGGGAGAATTTAGCATGGCCAATGCACCTAATCAGCACGTCTTCTGGATTCTGGGAGGAAACCGGAGCACCCAGAGGAAACTAGCGCAACACTGGGAGAACGTACAAACAGTGACCCAAGCCAGGAATCCAGCTCGGGTCTCTGGAGCTGTGAGGCAGCAGTGCTAACCACTCTGTCACTGTGCCACCCACCCCAAGATAGCTATCTGTCCCAGCTATATCTGGTTAAACTATTATTGCACTGTCAAATATACAAGACTCCTTTTCTGATCTGCAAGTTCTGAGTTTCTGATCTGTAAAACTAACCCGTTTTAATTCCCTTGATGGGAAAAGTGGCATGAGCTAAAAAGTTAGGGTCACTGAACATGTCCTCTTCATACACAACAAAGCGGAGGAAAGCTAAAGAAGGATCTTGAATGACAAATTCTTCACCGGCTTCTTCCGCTCCTCCTGACCAAACTGGGTTAAGGCCATTATCATCTGCAATGCAAACAAGATGATTTAAATCACTCACTTATGTCAAGATACCTAAATTCTCTATCATTCCTGGCTCATTTTATTTAGCACATTACATTAATGCTCATATTTTGGCTTCTTAGAAGTAATGAAATGTATTGTTAATAACATGTAGTAACAAAGATTCTTTAAGAGATATCTTTGCTGCCCACCAGTTTAACCTGCTACCTTTTTTAAAGTTCAGAATTTGTGCTGTTGAGATCTTGGGTGGGACTTTCCGGCCACGCTCACCCCAAGGCTGGAAATTCCCACCCGAGATCAATGGACTGTTGCACGGTCCACCAAATTTTCTGTCCCACCCGCTACGCTTCCTGTGGCAGGCCGGGCGGGAAAATTCCACCCATTGATTTTTCATTCACTTCTGTTTGATATTCAGACACACACATAAAGAGGCAGCTACTGTCCTTGCCCTTCTACACGGTAGTGGTCATGTTTGGAAGGTGCTGTTGAAGGAGCCGTGGCAAGTTCCTGTTGTGCATCTTGCAGATGGTACACACTGCTGTCACTGTGTGCTGGTGGTAAGGGGATTGAATGCTTGTGGTTGATAGGGTGCCAGTCAAATGGGTTGCTTTGCTAAGGATTGTGTCAAGCCTCTTGAGTGTTATTGGAGCTGCATGCAGGCAATTGGACAGGTCAGGAGATATGTTAATCTCCTACTCTTGTCGTTACACTATTTAAATGATTAGTCCAGATCAGTTTCTGGTCAGTGATAATCCTCAGGATGTTGATGGTGGGGGAATTCAGTGATGGTAGTGTCATTTCCACATTTGCAGTTGTTCTGTTTTTATTTGTTAGTATAGCCACATGATAAGGAAAATAAAAAGACGCTCTGGTGTCGAACCAAACCACCTTAAGGTGGCATCTTCAACTCCTCAGTTTGAGCAGCAGTTTGGGAATCCTGCAATTGACAAAAGCATTCCAAAGGTTGGGAGGAGGAAGGTTCCTGTGTCATCTGGTTACTTCCACTCCGACAACTCTCCCCCTCCCACTCCGACAACTCTCCCCCTCCCACTCCGACAACTCTCCCCCTCCCACTCCGGCAACTCTCCCCCTCCCACTCCGACAACTCTCCCCCTCCCACTCCGACAACACTCCCCCCTCCCACTCTGATAACTCTCCCCCTCCCACTCCGACAACTCTCCCCCTCCCACTCCGACAACACTCCCCCCTCCCACTCCGACAACACTCCCCCTCCCACTCCGACAACACTCCCCCTTCCACTCCGACAACTCTCCCCCTCCCACTCCGACAACTCTCCCCCTCCCACTCCGACAACTCTCCCCCTCCCACTCTGATAACTCTCCCCCTCCCACTCCGACAACTCTCCCCCTCCCACTCCGACAACACTCCCCCTCCCACTCCGACAACACTCCACCCTCCCACTCCGACAACACTCCCCCTCCCACTCCGACAACACTCCACCCTCCCACTCCGACAACACTCCCCCTTCCACTCCGACAACTCTCCCCCTCCCACTCCGACAACACTCCCCCTCCCACTCCGACAACACTCCACCCTCCCACTCCGACAACTCTCCCCCTCCCACTCCGACAACAGTCCCCCTCCCACTCCGACAACTCTCCCCCTCCCACTCCGACAACACTCCCCCTCCCACTCCGACAACTCTCCCCCTCCCACTCCGACAACACTCCCCCTCCCCACTCCGACAACTCTCCCCCTCCCACTCTGATAACTCTCCCCCTCCCACTCCGACAACTCTCCCCCTCCCACTCCGACAACACTCCCCCTCCACTGTGCTTTGACAGCTCTTCCTCACACCCTACTTTTCATTCCCAACAGCCCTTCCCCACGCTCCTCTCACCCTTAACAATGATTAGGGTGATTTTTAAACATGAAGATGGGATTAGTGTGGGAGAACATTGAAGGAGCCCTGTTAACGATGATACACACTACAGGCACCTTGTGATGGTGCTCGGGAAAGTGAATGTTTAAGCTGGTGCAGGTTGCTTTGTTCTTTATGAATATCTGGTGGCTGCCATTTCTGTGCAAATAAGGCCTTGCAAAATATTAGGCAAGTTTTTAAAAAGCACTCATGGCAAATTAAATTTTGATTCATGTTACTGAAGTAATTTTATCCAAACGTCGAGACAGACTATTCAGAATGATATCAAAAAGCAAACACAGAAGTGAACATTGTGTGGTAATGATTGAAATAGTTTCCACATTGCCCTACATGTAGTTTCACACATCCCCGCGGACACACTTACTTATCACCACTGTTTTAAACTTCTTGTTCTCATTCTCAGCTCCACACAGTTCTATTTCTACAAATGGGCAAACGATAGACCTGCCAGGCTTGGGTAGATGGCGAGCACCGAGAAGCTGCAGAGACAGCGAGGACAATAAAGACATTACCAGAATGTCTAACAGATATCCAATCAACAGCATTGTAAAATCAGATACAGCATGAAGATGCAAGAACTTTATAATTGTCACCAGGAATCATTTACACAATTGCCCTTTGCACTTGTGATGGGGACACAGTGACTTCTGAGGAACTTTGCAGTCGTAGTGCAGTTTCACTTAAACACCTGCCTCACCTTGTAAATTTAACCAATGCCGTGTCACTTTGTAAGTTTTGCTGAGGATTTGCTAACACTACAGCTTTCACATCACTTTAATGGAGCTTCAAATGTGCAGCAAATGTGACATTACTCTGGTGTCAGGATAGAAACTCCGCACGTGATCATCTTTATGATCTCTCAAACAGAGTCAGCCTAAATGATGAGGTTGGCACTGTCACTGCTGCACGTATTAGGGAGCCATTCATAAACCTTAAGTCTTCACAGTGGCACACTCCTCCATTTGATCAATAATGTGTGCCTGAACTTTATATAGGTTGGAAAATAGGTTCTAACTCTCGTATAGAATGATACAGCACAGAAAGGGGCCATTCAGCCCATTCAGCCTGTGCCAGCTCGATGGAAATGCTTTCCAATTTGTCCCATTCCCCTGTTCTTGCCCCACCCAACACTCTGCAAATTTTTATTCTGCAAGTATTCGTACAATTCGTCTCGAATTAATAGTCTAGTGATAAGACCACTAGGCCTTCCCACAAATATATATATGCACAAATGTATGAACGTAGATATAGATGAAATAGAGTCATAGATGTTTACAGCATGGAAACAAGCTTTTCGGTCCAACATGTCCATATATTCACTGTTTTTAAACTAATGTCTGTGATTAAATGTTCTACTGGAAGTGAAAACAAATTTCCACTTCTGCGTGGACAATAAAGTTCTATTCTAAAATTTCGTAAGAAATATGTTTCTCCTGTCCTGTTTCCAACAATAATCAAAATAAAAGTGGAAACTTTAATCACGGTGCAGAGTCTTTTGGGCTCAGGTGATGCCTGGCACTAAGCAGTCATTCCTAGAACTGGGAGGTTTGACCAGACCAGCTTTTAATCTATGTGTTTGCGTATTATTATTGAACAGAGAATGACACAATACATCCCACTGTTCAATCACTTTCCTTACCTTAATTTTCACAGAATATGGTCGGTGTTGAATTGAATTGTCACTCCTCAGAGCCTCAGGTTGTAGCACATAACCAGTTCTCCCATTCATAGAAAACAAAGCCTGATTCAACTGCATGGGCTTATCTGTAACAGAGGAATGAAAATGATTTGTTGAATTACAGTATTAGGTACAATGTAGACGCTCGCTTTTATCAGTTGTGGTATAGACTGTAAGAGGAAGGAGGCAATGTGTACAGAGTGTTGGTTAGGCCACAGCTGGAGTACTGAGTAACTCTGGACACCTCACTATAGGAACAATGTGACTGCACTAGAGGCGGTACACAGAGGAGATGCTGCCTGGGATGGAACATTTCAGCTAGAAGGAAAGACTAGATAGGCTCGGATTGTTTTCTCTAGAGCAAAGAGGACAAAGGGGGGGAAATGATCGAGGTGTATAAGATTATGAGGGGTATGGACAGGGCGAGCAGGGAGCAGCTGTTCTCCTTGGTTGAGGGGTCAGTCACAATGGGGACCACAGTTTTAGGGTAAGGAGCCAGAAATTCAAGGGGATTTGAGAAAAAGCCTTTTCACTCAGAGCGTGGTGGGAATCTGGAATGCATTGCCTGGGAAGGTAGTTAAGCTGGAAACCTTACCACCCTTAAAAAATATTTGGATGAGCACTTGAAATATCCTAATATTCAAGGATATGGGAACAGTGAAGGAAAATACGATTAGCGCACCTTTAGTGATAGGTTTTGTCGATGCAGACTTAATAGGCTGAAGTGATTTTTCTGCTTGGTATGATGACTCTATGACTAAACCCTGAAATGGCTCTGTCTCAGATACTGAAAATATTTTAATGTGTGAGACAAGAGTCTCCATCACCTAGAGTCAGACAGTGCAGAAAAGGCCCTTCGGCCCATCGAGTCTGCACCCACAATAACTATCACTGAAGTTTTGGAGAACAGGGAGCCCAACATCACTTCTCCCTGGGAGGCTTGATGTTAATTCAATGCTATTCAGGTCCTAACCTGGACAACATCAGGCCTCCTGTTGGATTAAGCCTCCCCCATTAGGGTGGAAATCCCGTCCCAGAGACCAACTGGCCAATCACAGGTGGGCAGCTCTCCAGTACCAGCAGCCCAACGGGAGGGGTAGCCACTGTTCGTATATCACTCGGGCCTCTAAGAGGGATCAGTGACACATCTTTAGGTAGTTGCTGGAATTGGGGTGGTAGTGAGGAGCCGCAGAAGAGGGGGCTAAATGGACAAGGCGGGGCAGAAGCCAGGGTGGAGTTGAGGGCAGGGGGTAAAAGGGACATTGGAATGGGGGGTCCGCCTCCATCCCCCACCAAAGTCCCTTCTGCAGGGCCTGTGGACAAGGACCGCACACCCCACCCTCACCACCCATGATAACCACTGGAAATCTGTCAGGGTTTGCCTCTCTGGATGGTATGCTGGTTAAAACCGGCTGCGAAGGGATGAGGCCTAAGAACCCCTTAAAGTAGCTAAAGGGCTTCAATTGGTCTACAGGTGGGATGGCTGCCCTCCACCCATCCCACACAGAGAGAGGTTCGGGAAGGTGGTGGGGTACCTACCCTACATCCTCCCACCCTCTCTTCCACCTTCAAACATGCCTCGGGAGAAATTAAATTCCACTCCATAAGTATGAAGCTCGGAGATTTTCAACACACCGTGTCCTAGCCACAATTCTATAAATTCTATTAAGGGTGCGTAACAAAACATGGAATGAGAAAAGTTAATTACCTCCATCAATCTCACACGCCACGTCTAATTTGTGCTCTCATTTAACACCACGACAGAGCTGATTAATCAAGTAAAGCATTTTAAAACAGAAGATTAAGGTTTCTCCTTGCTCCCACAATAACCAAAAGGAAAATCTAAGCTCTGAAGCTAAACATTACAATTCACATTATGGAACCCTGATGCAGGCTTAACTGACTGTCCCAAGCATAACTGATGTTATTAAGACATTTATCAAACTTAACAGGACTTATACTTGTACCATTCTCATTAGCCTTTACCCAAAGATACTGAAAATATTGCTTTAGTCCAGTGTTCATCTTGTCTGAATACTTAGTGTTTGATTTTCTGCTTTGCATCCATTGTCACTTATTTATGAAACTACCTATAGTATTTCATAGTGCAACTTTGGCTTATTCTCACTCACGCTAATACAGTCTACCCCTATCATTCAAAGTATTTTGTTCAAAGGACAGATTTGCAGGAATCTGGGGAAAGGATAAGCGAGCACCATGCTTTTGGATAGTTCTTCCAAAGAGATATCATAGGCTTAATGGACTGAATGGCTTCTTTTGGGGTTGCATAATTCTAAGGTCCAGCAGCACAAATTAAGCAATGATAACAAAACAACATGGGAGATTTAATTTGCCTGGGTTCAATGTGAAACAACAGATAATTCACAACAAGCAACTTGGGGTGGCACGGTGGCACAGTGGTTAGCACTGCTGCCTCACAGCGCCAGGGACCCAGGTTCAATTCCAGCCCTGGGTTCTCTATCTATGTGGAGTTTGCACATTCTCCCCATATCTGCGTGGCTTTTCTCCAGCTGTGCTGGTTTCCTCCCACACTCCAAAGATGTGTGGGTTAGGTTGATTGGCCATGATAAACTGCCCCTTAGTGTAAGGGAGACTAACAGGATAGATGTTTGAGGTTAAGGGGATAGGACCTGGCTGGGATTGTGGTCGGTGCAGACTTGATGTGCCAAATGACCTCATTCTGCACTGTAGGGATTCTAACTTCAAATTAAGATGTGCCCTCTGTTGAGAACTGCACGTTTTTATGGTGCTCCCTTATTCTTTATGGAATGAGTTAAAAACTATCTTGGTGACAATTATTATATCAAATCTTCCGGTCTCCAGATCAGAAATGGACAGACATACGACTGAGGATGGGTGTCAGGACCCTGTGTATGTCTTTACCCACTTTAGCCACATTACCACCTGCTCACTTACCAATCCACCCACTTTAACCACTGCCGTAACTGTCCATTTACCCATTACTCAACCCATTCACAAGCACTGAGACTGGACGGTTAAATTTACTAAACAGCTGATGCTGTTAAAAAAATGCAGCATGTACTGTCTTCCCCAATTCTACTCCACTCCAATGAAATTCCTCGAGGGACACAGCACTGCGCATTTCTGTGAAAGCCGGGGTCTGAAGAAATCACAACAGTCCCCTGACACTAGGGTCAATTTAATATAGCCAATCAACCTAACCCACACATCTTTGGACTGTGGGAGGAAAACTGGAGCATCCGGAGGAAACCCATGCAAACATGGCGAGAAAGAGCAAACTCTACACAGACAGATCCAAGGCCAGAATTGAAGCCGGGTCCTTGGTGCTGTGGCAGCAGTGCCAACTACTGTGCCACTTCCTCTGTGAAGGTTGGGGCATTTTGTACGCTCAAGACATACACAGGGTCCCGACACCCATCCTCAGTCATATGTCTGTCCATCTCTGATCTGGAGACCAGAAGATTTGATATAATAATTGTCACCAAGATAGTTTTTAACTCATTCCATAAAGAATAAGGGAGCACCATAAAAACGTGCAGTTCTCAACAGAGGGCACATCTTAATTTGAGATAGACAGATTTTTAATCAGTAAAAGAATCAAGGATTATGGGGATAAGGTGGGAAAGTGGAGTTGAGGATCAGTCATGATCTCATTGAATGGCAGAGCAGAGTTGATGGGCCGAATAGCCTACTTCTGCTCCTACAACTTGTAGTATTTGAAGATAAGCATAAATTTACTATAGGCAGAGCAAAACCCGAAGTCACTGTACCTGGTCTTCAAAGATACATCTTGCTAACATTTGTTGTTTAATTCTGCAATACATTGGATCAAAATAACTCAAGGT
This sequence comes from Carcharhinus amblyrhynchos, assembly GCF_965287045.1. Classification (NCBI taxonomy): domain Eukaryota; kingdom Metazoa; phylum Chordata; class Chondrichthyes; order Carcharhiniformes; family Carcharhinidae; genus Carcharhinus; species Carcharhinus amblyrhynchos. The sequence continues at coordinate 18,365,943 of NC_137327.1, forward strand.
CAACTGATTCATAATGAAAACTGTTAAGCACCTGGGGTTTGGAAATTCAGAGCTGCCATTTGGGATCCATGTTGCCAAAGAACAATTGGGTCGTAATTGGAAGAATCGATGCGTTGTCCTTTTGGATAAATTCTGGAGAGTTGCTTGCGGTTGTATTCTCGAAACTCTTTTGACTTTTGTTTGAGGATGGTTTCTACCTTGTTCTCTGCAAATGATCTCATTTCTTTGTAATCAGTGTTGTCTTTAGCTGCAAAGAAGGTATATTTGTGAGTAATCGCTATATACTGGGTATATCTATCCATCCTTTATACATGTATATCGCCCCTTTCATATTGCACTTCCTTTATGCCTCTATAGTTAAAAGTACGATTATTCCACTTACAAGGTTGGCAGAGCTTTCACCTTTGGAGGAAGTCAATGGTAATGAAACTTGAGTGGGTGTGTCATAGGCAATAATCTAATATTCAATACGAGTTGGTACACAATGGGCAATGATCTGATATCAAGTGGTGAGTAATGGGCGATGATCTAATATGGAATGGGTTTGGGGGAGGCGATGGCTTAATGGTATTTTTCCAGACTATTAATCTAGAAACTTTGCTAATGTTCTGGGGACCTGGGTTCAAATCCCGCCAGGCAGATGGTGGAATTAGAATTCAATAAAAAAAATCTGGAATTAATTTCTGACAGATTGGCAATTGTCAGAAAAACTCATCTGGTCCAGTAATGTCCTTTAAGGAAGGAAATCTATCCTTTTCACAGCATTACCAGTACAGTCGCACTTTGCGAGTTGCTCAAAAATAATATAGTGACAAGGATCGTTACAACTTTCTCTGTACAAATTAACCAATAGTGTCATTATTGTTCAGTTGGTACTAGGAAGGTGGGAAATATCAGGTAAACAATTCTGATGGGAGTGATAGCGAATGCCTAACTGGGAAAATGAGAGATACTTAGTTACAAATCTACCAAAGGATGACTCCTTTGCACAGAGAGTTAATTACCATTCACCAAGAATTCTCGAGACTTTGCTGGTCTGCAATATACAACTAAATCAGATAACTCTTTGGCGATCTGCTGCTTCCTCTCCATCTGATTTCGATTCTCCTCCTGTCAAAAAAGAGCTCAAATCAATGTTTGTTCCATTTACAGAACTTAATATCCCATGATCAAACAACAAACACATTTTATACATTAATCTGTCTCTTCAGCCACAAGTCTATTCCAAATTTTACTTCTCTTTTAACCATCTTCTACAAAATATATGGAACCAATATTAATTACTTCTTCTCTGCGCAGAATTAACTCTAGTACTTTGACAAGTATCACATGCAAAGAATGTTGCTAGAATGAGGATTTTTATCCTGGTTAGTTATTTAATCTTCCTTTTATTTTTCTACATGTGTTTGTTTCCCTCTCGTTCAGTGATATTGGTGATCATATCATTAGTTTATCAAGAAATTTAATCTTTGCTCTGGGGTCTTGGGATCCTCTTGGGAAGAGTGATCATTGTATGGTGGAGTTTCTGATGCAGATGGAGGAGGAGAAAGTGGGTTCCCGGACGTGTGTCCTTTGTTTGAACAGTGGGGAGTATGGTAGGATGAGAGAGGAATTGGCGAATGTTGATTGGGGGAGTGTGTTGGATGGTAGGTCTGCTGAGGAACAGTGGAGGATCTTTAAGGAGATCTTTCTTGGTGCTCAGCAGAAATTTATTCCGATGGTTAAAAAGGATCGTAGGAGGAAAGGTAATCAGCCGTGGATAACAAAGGAGGTGAAGGAAAGTGTTAAATTAAAAGCGGATGCGTTTAGAGTAGCTAAGAGTAGTGGGTGAGAAGAGGATTGGGAGAGGTTTAAATGTCAACAAAGAATGACAAAGAAGTTGATAAAGAAGGGTAGGAGAAACTATGAAGCTGGGCTAGCGCTTAATATAAAAAAGGATAGCAAGAGTTTTTATAAATACATAAAAAGGAAGAGGCTGGCTAGGGTGAACGTTGGACCCTTAGAGGATGAGAGGGGGGACTTAGTGGTAGGGGATGGGGAAATGGCTGAGGCCCTGAATAACTTTTTCGTTTCGGTCTTCACGGAGGAGGACGTGAATAATTTGCCGGGTGTTAGCGATGGAAAGATGGTAGGAGTGGAGGGCCTGAATGACATTATTGTTACTAGAGAGGCGGTGCTTGACAGACTGGAGGGAACTGATTGTGGACAAGTCCCCAGGACTGGATGGAATGCATCCAAGGGTTCTGAAGGAAATGGCGGAGGTGATAGTGGATACCTTGGTGATTATTTTCCAAACCTCGCTGGATTCCGGGGAAGTGCCGGAAGATTGGAAAATGGCTAATGTTACGCCGTTGTTTAAGAAGGGTGGCAGGCAAAAGGCGGGAAATTATAGGCCGGTTAGTTTAACGTTTGTTGTAGGAAAAATGTTAGAATCCGTGATCAAGGAGAAAATAGCGAGGCATCTTGAGGAGAATTGTTTGGTAGAGCAGACGCAGCACGGTTTTGTTAAGGGGAAGTCGTGTCTGACGAATTTATTGGAGTTCTATGAGGATATGTCTAGGGCGGTGGATAGAGGAGAGCCGGTGGATGTGGTCTTTCTTAATTTTCAGAAGGCGTTTGACAAGGTGCCTCACAAGAGGTTATTGCAGAAGGTCAGGGGGCATGGAGTTGGGGGTAGGGTGTTAGCGTGGATAGAGGATTGGTTGTCAAATAGGAGGCAGAGAGTGGGGTCAATGGGTACTATTTGGATTGGCGGTTGGTGACTAGTGGAGTGCCCCAGGGATCGGTGCTGGGGCCTCAGCTATTCACCATTTCTATAGATGATCTGGAGGAGGGAACTGAGTGTATGGTGTCGAAATTTGCTGATGACACCAAGATTGGTGGAACGGCAAATTGTGCGGAGGGTGTGGAGAGTCTGCAGAAGGATCTAGATAGGCTGGGCGAATGGGCCAGGAAATGGCAAATGGAATTTAATGTTGGTAAATGTGAGGTTGTCCACTTTGGTAGGAATAATGGTAGGAAGGACTATTACTTACGTGGCGAAAAACTGCAGCATGCAACGGTGCAGAGGGACCTCAGGGTCCTTGTGCATGAGTCGCAAAAACCCAGCCTGCAGGTGCAGCAGGTGGTCAGGAAGGCGAATGGGATGCTGGCCTTCATAGCAAGGGGGATTGAATATAAAAGTAGGGAGGTCTTGCTGCAGCTGTACAGGGCACTGGTGAGGCCGCAGCTGGCGTACTGTGTGCAGTTTTGGTCGCCGCACTTACGCAAGGATATTTTGGCCTTGGAGGGAGTGCAGAGGAGGTTTACTAGGCTGATTCCAGAGTTGAGGGGGTTGAACTATGAGGAGAGGCTGAATAACCTAGGCTTGTACTCGTTAGAGTTTAGAAGAATGAGGGGAGATCTCATTGAGACGTATAAGATGTTGAATGGGATGGATAGGATAGAGGTGGAGAGGCTCTTCCCGCTCAGAAAGGACAGTAGGACTAGAGGGCACAGCCTCAGGATAAAGGGGGGGCGGTTTAGAACGGAGTTGAGGAGGAACTTCTTCATTCAAAGGGTGGTGAATCTCTGGAATTCTCTGCCCGTTGAAGTGGTGGAGGCTGCCTCGCTCAATATTTTTAAGACGTGGGTTGATAGGTTTTTGATAGGCAAGGGGATTAAGGGTTATGGGGAGAGGGCGGGAATGTGAAACTGAGCCACGACAGATCAGCCATGATCTTATTGAATGGCGGGGCAGGCTCGAGGGGCGAGATGGCCTACTCCTGCTCCTATTTCTTATCTATTTCTTATGTATTTCTTATGGGTCTTGCTTCTGTCGGGATTTTTGTCATTTTAACAACCGCTTGGTAGTATATAAAAACAATAATTCATACAAAGTACAGTGGCTGTTGACCTGTAGGTAAACAAAAAGAGGCCCACAGCAATCTCATAAATAGTGGTGAGCTAATTGGTCAACGACGGTCAAAGAAGGACAGTGGTTAACACTGCCAACTCACAGTCTGTCTGAGGCCAGAACTCTCCATTCACCTGATGAAGGGACAAACCCGACAGCTAGTGAGTTTACTATCAAATAAATCGGTTGGACTTAAACCTGGTGTTGTCAGACTTTTTACTGAACTCACAGCGCCAGTGACCCGGGTTCAATTCCCAGTTTGGGTGCCTGTCTGTGTGGAGTTTGCACGTTCTCCCCGCGTCTGCGTGGGTTTTCTCCAGGTGCTCCAACTTCTTCCCACAGTCCAAAAGACGTGCTGATTAGATGCATTGGCCGTGCTAGATTCTCTCTCAGTGTACTCAAACAGGCGCTGGGTGTGTTGACTAGGGGATTTTCATACTAACTTTATTGCAGTGTTAATGTAAGCCTACCTGTGCCAATAATAGATAATAAATAAAAGATCAAGCCAACTCCTGCATCTTCTTCAATCTTTAACATCCACCTGGACAATTATACAAGACCTTGGTTGAGCATATTGTCTGAAGGATTATACCGACAGTACAGATCTCTTTCAATATTACCCTGGAACCTTAGCCTAGTTTATTCAGTCAAGAGCTGTACTGAAGTGTCCTGGTGCAGTAAGAAGATTTAATGTGTCTTGCTGCCTGAAATTGTCTGAGAGCCAATGGTGTATTGAAAGGGCAGACACAGTGAGCCTATCTGTAAAGATTTCTTTTGGTTGGTGGTGCAGTAACCTCCACAATATATGGAAGTTCCTGTCGTTATTAACCTGCAATGTTCAAATGCAAATGGACAATGCAATAAATGAACAAACATCATCGATCTACTGGACTAAACTCAGAGCTCATAGTTAATGATCAGCAATGGTTTATTTTCAGTTTGATTTGATTCTTTTGGAAAAGAAGTATTTTGCTCGAGACATACCTGTACAAATATTTTCTGTGAACACTGTACCACTTCATGATACCAAGAAAACATTTCTTCCAAGGTTTCAGTTGCAGCATCAAGGGGTGGTGCATCAGGAGGTACGTTAGGTTGAATAGTAAACACGAATGCCATTCCGCACTTCCCCGTCTGTTTAACTGTTTTCAAAGCAAATAAAACTTCAGCTTTTAGAGTATTCCCCCATATAGAAACGCAAAACCATTAGAACAAAGAAATCAAGACAATTAAACAATCACATACTTTCATCACTGTATCTCAAGGCACAGCTCATACATACCAACAGAACACTTGGCAAGTTCCACAATTCCTTTGCATATTACTCCTAGAGGATTATCTTCTGTTATCTAAATAATAAAGCAAACACATAAGCTCAAGGAAAACATCTCCAAATCTATTAAAACCCATTTGGGACTCAAGTTATACCACCAACATGGGGAAAATAACAATGATGGAAACATGACAAATAGAAATACACATTCTCAAGGTAGCAACAGCACGCTCAAGTAGATAAATGGGACTAACTGATTCAAGTCACAGATACCATGGGCGGAATCTTAGAAAAAACAAGTGTCAGGCTTTGATGAAAAACTTCTTTACCCAGAGGGTGGTGACAGTCTGGAATGCACTGCCTGGGAGAGTGCTGGAAGCCGGATGCCTCACATGCTTTAAAAAGTACCTGTATGAATACTTGGCATGCCATAACATTTAAGGCTATGGGCCAAGTGCTGGCAAGTGGGATTAGGTGGACAGGTCAGGACCTTTCATGCAATGGTGCAGACTCAATGGGCCGAAGGGCCTCTTCTGCACTGTAGTATTCTGTGAGTCAGACTGAAAACTGCCGTGCAGCTCTCCAACTACACCGACCAATTTTCCCTCCAGATCTTGAGCTGCTCTGACTATAAAAATGAGTGTTTGTGGATTCCCGCCATCACTGTGGGTGGTGGGGGCCCGATGAAGCCAGCAAAGCTGACTCCGCAGAAATTGGGTGCGCCACCCTTAAAGGGCATCCTGATCAGATCTAAAAATAAACACCCCCCCTCCCCGCCTACCATGGAGTTATCGGGGCTCCATATCTTCCCCTGTTCCTGCACAATCACTGGGGACTGCCCCCTCTGCACAATCATCGGGGGATTCCCACTCCCTTGCACAACCATAAATGAGGGGAGATCTTGTGGTGATGGTGATTGGGGGTGGGGGTGGGGTGCTGGCTGATTACATTCAAATTTATTCTCTTTCATTAAAATGCAGTTCTCCCTCTTTGTGGGGGTGCACCTCATGACATTGCAAGCGAAGGGTGGGGAAAATCAGGAAACCCAATTCTCCCTGGATATCCCCCCTGTGTTGCCCTTCTCTCTGATGGCAAACACATGCTGAAAATCGCGCCCCCACCCCCTTAACTATATAGACACAATTACTCAACAAATATACCTGGTTGTTTAATTCCTCCTGGGCTTCAACAACTATTTCTTCCACATAGTTGGCAGGAAAAAACTTCTGTATTTGGTCTCCATAATCCCCCTTCCACCTAAACATACCGTGTATACAGAGTTAGGAAAATTCTTATTAACAATCAATCCTGGTGTATTATTTTACCTTTTTTCCACGGGGTGTTTGCAGAGGGAGAAAATACAATTATTAAGCAGGTGACCCTTATTCTGTGGCTTCTAGTTGAAATTCATAAAGCTTCACCTACTGCTTAACTAACAATCAACACAAGGGTTTATCTATCTGAAAGGGAAGACTTAACCTGTAAGAATTAGTGGAAACCTTTTCAAGTACGTTAGGAATTATCATGAACTAGAAGAACGACACTTTTCATTTATGATAAAGTCAAGGTAGAGGTCCAAAATCCACAATTTTGGATGTCAACAGAATTGAAAAAAGTAAGAGGAAACCCTCTCAAGAGAATAGCAATCATCATGATCCCCTCCTCATTCAAACTTATGTCTACAGTGGTAAGGTGGAGGCTGTACCATAGGATATCACTGAACCAAATAATGAATGCAAAAGCATAAATATTGGAAGTGCAAATTCTATGACAAAGTGCCAAAGAGACTCTTACAAAAGGACAAACATCACGTGACTAACAGAGAGAAAGGAGCCTGCATTTATATAGCATTGTTCCATGTCCTCTGAATATACCCAGAGTGCTCTACAGCTAATGAATTACTTGTGAAATATTGTCACTGTTGTAAGTCAGTGGTATTTGAGTGCAGAGGAGGTTTACTAGGCTGATACCGGAGTTGAGGGGGTTGAGCTATGAGGAGAGGCTGAATAAACTAGGCTTGTACTCATTAGAGTTTAGAAGAATGAGGGGAGATCTCATTGAGACGTACAAGATGATGAATGGGATGGATAGGATAGAGGTGGAAAGACTCTTCCCGCTCAAAAAAGACAGTAGGACTAGGGGGCACAGCCTCAAGATAAAAGGAGAGCGGTTTAGAACGGAGTTGAGGAGGAACTTCTTCACTCAAAGGGTGGTGAATCTCTGGAATTCTCTGCCCGTTGAAGTGGTGGAGGCTACCTCGCTAAATATTTTTAAGACGCGGGTTGATGGGTTTTTGATAGGAGAGGGGATTAAGGGTTATGGGGAGAGGGCGGGAAAGTGGAACTGAGCAGCGACAGATCAGCCATGATCTTATTGAATGGCGGGGCAGGCTCGAAGGGCTGGATGGCCTACTCCTGCTCCTATTTCTTATGTTCTTATGTTCTTATGTATGGTAACATACTGATAATGTTACTGGACTCGTCATCCAGAGGCTGGGACTAACGCTCCTGGGATATGAAGTCAAATCGCATCACGGCAGCTGGGGGGATTAAAATTCAATTAATGAATAGATCCAAAATAAAATGCGAGCCTCATTAATAATAATCATGGAACTACGGGAACATTGATTTTAAAAAAAAGGTCACTGATCTCCTCCCAGGGAGGAAATCTGCTCTCCTTAGCTGAACTGGCCTACACATGACTTCAGACCCAAAGCAATGTGGTTGACTCTTAACTTCCCTCTGAAATGGCCTAGACAGCCATTCAAACCACAACAGGAAAACAAAACCCATTGTGGGTCTATCTACACCACAAGGGCTGTAGTGGCTCCAGAGGGTGATTCACCACCATCTTCTTAAGGGCAATTAGGGATGGGCAATAAATTTTGGCCTAGCCAGTGACACCAACATCCCAAGATTTAAAAAATGCAGGGAATGTGGCGGTCAATTCATGCAAAAGATAATGCTTAAATAATCTGCTCGTGAGGTGTTGTTTGAGGGATGAACATCGGCCTGGATGTCAGGAAAACCTTCTTGCTTTTCTTCAAATCTTGATTTTACATCTAATTCAGGCAATGGCTCTCCAACAGCACAGCATCATTTCCTCAATACTGCAATGATGCGTTAGATTGGACTTTGAGCTCAAATCTCTGGAGTGAGAATTCAACCAATAATCTTTTGATTCAAAGGCAAGAGGACATCCTCAGTGAGCCAGATTGCGTAAAGGGGTCACAAATAGCAGGTTTCAAGAAAACTGGGATGGAAGGATAGAAACAAAAGCAAAGAAATGAGTAGTACACTTGAGAAATTCTGAATGGGATGTCCTTCTGACAGAGATACAATGCAAGAAGAATGTGTTGCTTAGGTTTGGATACTGGAAACAGATGAAAAGTGTGACACAACAGCTGGGGAAGGGTTTGCTCTGGCAATAAGCACAGACCTCTCTAGTCGCAGATCAGTGCTGGGTCCATTGTGTGCCAGAGGGATCAATCCCTGTGTGCCACAGGGATCAGTGCTGGGTCCACTGTTGTTTGTCATCTATATCAATGATCTGGATAGTAATGTGGTAAATTGGATCAGCAAATTTGCTAATGATACAAAGATTGGAGGTGTAGTGGACAGTGAGGAAGATTTTCAAAGCTTGCAGAGGGATTTGGACCAGCTAGAAAAATGGGGTGAAAAATGGCAGATGGAGTTTAATGCAGACAAGTGTGAGGTATTGCACTTTGGAAAGACAAACCAAGGTAGAACATGCAAGGTAAATGGTAGGACACTGAAGAGTGCAGTAGAACAGAGGGATCTGGAAATACAACTACATAATTCCCTAAAAGTGGCATCACACATAGATAGGGTCGTAAAGAGTGCTTTTGGTACACTGGCTTTTATAAATCAAAGTATTGAGTATAAGCCTTGGAATGTTATGGTGAGGTTGTATAAGACATTGGTGAGGCCGAATTTGGAGTATTGTGTGCAGTTTTGGTCACCTAATTACAGGAAGGATATAAATAAGGTTGAAAGAGTACTGAGGAGGTTTACAAGGATGTTGCCAAGACTTGAGAAACTAAGTTACAGAGAAAGGTTGAATAGGTTAGGACTTTATTCCCTGGAGCGTAGAAGAATGAGGGGAGATTTGATAGAGTTGTATAAAATTATGATGGGTATAGATGGACTGAATGCAAACAGGCTTTTTCCACTGAGGCTAGGGGAGAAAAAAACTAGAGGACATGGGTTAAGGGTGAAGGGGGAAAAGTTTAAAAGGAATATTAGTGGGGGGCTTCTTCACACAGAGAGTGGTGCGAGTGTGGAATAAGCTGCCAGATGAAGTGGTAAATGCGGGCTCATTTTTAACATTTGGGAAAAACTTGGACAGGTGCATGGATAAGAGGGGTGTGGCGGGATATGGTGCAGGTGCAGGTCAGTGGGACTAGGCAGAGAAATGGTTCAGCACAGCCAAGAAGGTCCAAAAGGCCTGTTTCTGTGCAGTAATGTTCTATGGCTCTATCTGATTTGCACCGCTAGAAAAATGTGCAATGACCTCACCAGAACAGCTAAGGTAAGCTAACTGTGTACATTCGCTCTTCTTCCAGTGTCTAATATACATATGTGTGCACACACCTTCCTTCATTACCCCGTAGAGTTCTAGGATATTTGAATTTCTGGCATTCATTTCATCTAATGTCACCTGCTGCCTGCAAACATTGCTTTGTCAGGGCACACTCTACATCAGCAAGCCCTCCAAACATCCTTGATTTTCATGACAACTGGCTACAATAATTCTGGCAAATAATTATTTACGTTAGCCAAGAGGGAAAGAAAATAATTCTCACCATCCTTGGTCCTGTTTTTTAACATTGTGGATGATAGCACCTCTCGGAAAAGTCAGTTCATCTTGTTGTTGACTCTGGTAGTTGTACAAAGCCTTTACTGAACCCTTTGAATTAAGAAATGAATGATTAACGCTACATCAAAATCTAATTGCAAGAAAGCGCATGGTTATTAGTATAGTGTAAATAATACATTTATGTTTTTAATTTATTCTTTCACAAAATGCGGGCATTGCTGGCCAAATCAGCATTTATTGCCCTTCACTAATTGTCCTCGAGTGTCCGGTGGTGATTTTAATTTCTAAAAATGTCACAGGAAGTCTTCCCCATCAATGATCATCCTTTATGCACATTATGGAAGTCTTCTCAATATACTTGTAACATTTTAGCAACCTACAGAGATCAAAATAATAACAGCATTAGCATTGCAAGCAGTTAGTGTTATACATGGTTGCCTTTAGTTAAACTGCACTGCTGCATATTTCTCTGCAATCCAATTTACAGTTGCCTGTAATTACACTGCTGACCTCCACATTCAGAACAAACTCATGTTTCAGCTAATCTACCTTAGCCTGTGATCTGCTCCCAAACTTGTGTATCACTATGGTCCCAATGGCTTTCTTGCTCAACACAAGTCCAATTTTTTTACCCAGCTGTCAGTTGTTCAGGCATGGTTCAATGACTTCTAAGCTCACTTGAAATGACCCAGACAAAAGAACTAGGGGTGATTTTCAGCAATCCAATTCAACGCCTACACCTATTGTAAGAGAAGGTCATTGAACCCCTCGAGTCTACTCCACCATTCAATGAGCTGTTCTGTGACCTAACCCAATATACCCACCAATGCCCATATCCCTGAGATACCTTTGAATATCAAAAATCTATTGATCTTAGATTAAAATTAATACTCGATCTAGCATCAATCCTCATTGGAGGAAGAATCCAGTTATACAAGAGTATCATTAATCCAGTGAAGTACCTCTCAGGGGCTATTTATCATTTTGGCTAGGTGTGGAGGGTAATACCACTCCTCACTGGGTTACTGTCGCTGGGTACAGAGGGAGGTGAAGGGCTGCTGCAGCCCTTAAAAGGCTGTAACTGGTTAAAGAGAGAAAACATCACCTTTTGAACAGCAGCACCTGTCGAAAGCAGCAAAGGCTGGGTGGCTGATGAGGGATCAGCAGCTGGATGCAATCTCAGATAAATCGGTGGGAGCTTTAGTCAGTGTATAAGAGACTGATTTTCAGCAACATTGGGTGTGCATTGGGAGGCTATTAAAGCAGTTAGAACAAATGCCACCACCCCAAAATTGGCACACAGTGAAGGGAGTGAGTTTAATGGCTTCATAAAGATGGCCAATGTAAGTTCCCATTATTGATGGAGGTTACAGTGAGTTCCTTAGTTGCTATGCTGTTTATCATTTGTCACTGGGTGTCAATTAAATTCATTTATGCAAAGGAGAACCTCAGCAATCGCCCAAGCAGCCTGTAAACACACAAAGGCAAGAACTAGGATTGAACTATGGTTCATTCAAAGGGACAATGCTTCTCATCAGATGGAGTACATATATACATGGAGGAAAACAAAGCTCTATATTAGTCAACATTTTATTACTAGACATGTTCTATCCCTGCAAAGCTAAAAGTGGCACACCGTTTGTGAAAAAAACAACACACCTGAAGTGAGGTAATTGACCTCATTAGGCAGTTGATGAATTTGGGGTTGGTGCCTTGGCAGCAATGGCCTTCAGGGAGACCTTATAAGGCAGGGGCCAGGAAGGGTGGTGGGTGGTGGCTAGTGCAGCAATAAGCAATGTAAGTTGGGCGGGGGGGGGGGCAGGGTTATATTAAAAGAGAGGGGCATGATCAGAAAGGGACAAGATAGCAAATTGATTGGGGTGGGAGGTGAGGTGGCGATCAAGAGCTGAGGTCACATCGTGGCTGGCAGAAACCTGTTGTTTTAATGTGGTTTAAGGCTCCACAGTCAGGCATGTTTTAAACATTTGCTGGCAATGTACATCAGTGCCTTCATAGACCATTGGCTAGATCATCTGTTGACCTACACGCAGCCTGCCCAGTCCCCAATATTTCAGCTTGCCATTGTGGAACTTTCTCCAGCCAAACCAATGCTGCAAAATTTAATTTCTTGTAATTCTACGATAATAACAGGCTAATTAAAACCAATAGCAGCCTCCTTCTTCACTCATGCTGATTATTTATCTACTGACAGTTCATAACTGTTTCAAATCAAATCACACTTCCTTCGCTGTGTAAAAATTAAGCTGAAAGTGGATTCGTGTCAAAAGAATGGAACTTTATCACAGTCCATAAAGCAAGGGCAATTACTGGCCTGATTCATAATTCTCAAAATCATGTAATGGTTTACACATTCAGTCAATGCCATACAAATATTTGACATTCACATTCTAAATATAGTGCAGATCTATTAAAACAGAATTAAAGTACCGATAGAATCAGAAAAAAAGTGGACAGCTGGGAGACATGATGAATGATCTGTGCTGGAGCATCTTTTTGATGGATGGCTGTATCAGTCTTACCATGCTTTGTCTAAATAACTCCATTCAAAGGGCCAGGAAACAGGAACAATTGTTTCAATGTAATACCACTTTTTGGCTCAGTGAGCCATGCTTTTCCACCTTAGTAATAATTACTGGCTTCAATAAAAACTTGCATTGTGTGGTTATATTCATTTAACTAGAAATCCTTCGGACTGCGAACTAAACTCACTCTGAAAAGGAATCTGCACTGGTTTAACTTAGAGTCATAGAGGTTTACAGCATGGAAACAGGCCCTTCAGCCCAACTTGTCCATGCCGCCCTTGAAGCAAAAACTGAAAAGTGCTGCTGACCCTCAGCAGGTCAGGCAGCAGCTGTGCCAAAGACAGATGTGGTCATGTTTATTAAGGGGTCAGTCAGCACAACGGGTTGCTGTTGCAGTGTCATTGCGAGTGTCGCTATGTCGACCAATGGAGGAAGTGCCACATATTTTCAATGTTAAAAAATATTGGCTGGAATTCACCAGCCATTCACACCAGCAAGATTGCCTGGTCCTGCTGCCAGTGCAACCCCATCTGCTGGTCTCCCACTGGCATGGGGTGACATCAATTGGAATTCCCATTGACAGTGGTGGGACCAGAGAACCCCGCCGCTAGCAAATAACACAGCACCACCCGTCGGCAGGAAACACATGGCTGGGAAGCTGGAGAATCCAGTCCATTGTGTTTCCTTGGAGTTTGGTGCGGAGGACTTCTTTGACAAAACTGTATTGTTCCTGCTTGGCACAGAATTAGTCTCCCAAAAGTTGGCACAATCAGAGGGCAGACTCCGAGGGTCTCGCGCCATGGGTTGGAATTTCCTTGCATTCACTCCAACTCCTGGAGGAAATCCTTCAAAGGAAATTTCTGCAGACATTTCTTAAGCCTGATTTGGAGAATTTTTTGCTGAATGCAGAGATGCAGGATTTGTGCAGAATAATGACATCCATAACTTAGGAACAGTGTTGTCCCTTGAGAATCAGACAAAATAAATCAGCCCCCTGATGATATATTTTAGGGTTCTTGGCAGCCAAAGCAAGGGCTATGTTGACTGGAATTAATTGGCTTCAATGTATGCAGATGGAAGTGTAGCAGAGGAGAACTATCAGTAGTTAGGAAATCTGATTTGAATCTAATGTTTTATTAATGAAGTAATTTTCACAACTTCCTCGGTGTTCGACCAAAAATATACCAGTGCCAAAGGGGATAAGAACGAGCGAAGGAGTCTTAGTCATGATCACCCCAGAGATCTGCACTATCACTCATTTCTGGTTTTGGACAGTGGTTAGAAACTCCAGAATTAGGTTTGTGGTGTGAATCCCTCATTCCTGCTGGCATGAGGAGATTTATTTAACACTCTATTAAGCACAATACAGAATCTTTGTCAGAATCCTACCTGAACAGGTGCCAGTTCATTTGGGTCCACATAATTTATACCATACAGACTGCCATAGTCTTTTTCCTGAAAGCAGACGAAAAGATTCATTATACAGAGTACAGCAGATTGTTAATTGGATAGTTGCAAGGTCACTGTAGTAAGGCCTTCCATTTACATCACCTTGAAATTCTTTCAAACCTCACTGATGAATTTGGCTTTAGCCCAAAATTATGCAGTGGTTTCCCTGACTGAAGGATAACACAGTGTGAACCCACATATCAGCCTAATCTGTATCTGCCTATGAAATAGCCATTGTCTGTTAATGGCAGGGTCATGCAAACTGGAGACCAGTTCACAGAGGCATCTTGCTGCGGTGTACCATAGAATTAAGCAGCAAAAGTACGAGTCTCAATGTTACTAGTGATTTCTCAAATACAAATAATTCAAGAGCAATCGTGAGGAAACCTAAAATGGCCAGAAGACAATTACAAACCATAGAGTCTCAACTACTAAGCTGAAGAAAAATGGAGTCCTCATGTTTGAAGTTAGACTCACATCGACAAGCCCAAACTCAACGGTCTTGTATCCATTGTATCCCTATTGGTTGTCCTTTTCTCTTAAGATTTGAACTAGGCTGCTAAAGAGAACGCTTCACCTTCCTGAGAGAGAGAGAGTGGTCAACTATGGGTTAACTATAAGGCTTCAGTCAGTCCCTTAGCTCAGCTACTCCTACAGTAAACGGTACAGTTTAAGGTCTTGCTTTTTCATCATTTTCCCTGAAGCAAGAGGCACATCAGCAATAACATACCAGAGTAGTGGAAAAAAGATGTGAATTTTTTTAACTAAAGGAAAACACCTACCACACTGTAACGTTCAAGCATCTTCTCCGTGACTGGGTAGCGCAGTTTCATTTTTCTATATAACGGCTGTTTTCTATGATAACTGATAAGCTCCACCAGACTGTCAAACTCTGCTGAGGTGCCCAGAATGTACTTCCCTTCTTCATATTTAATGCGGCAATGTTTAACCTTACTTTCAGCCCTGGGGAAGGCACGAATGAAACATGATGCAGTTATGGATTCTCCTCACACTCCACATTTGCATTTATTTTAAATTATTCTTTTAGCAACGGTGTGTAATCTTACCTGAAGGTGATGGCATATGAATTGGGCTCATCTCGCTTTCGAACTAAAAAGGCGCCATCTCTAGGTATCCTCATCAGCATGTCCTCAGCTTCTCCTCGACTTAGATTTTTATAGTACCATCTGAAAATGACAAAAAAAAGGGGACACGGATCCAGATTTGGGGGTCAGAGACTGAGATGGCAGTTTGAAGAAAACACAAATTCTCTTTTTCATTCAAAGGCTTTAAAAACTATCTAGCATTAAAGATGAAGACTTTACAGATGACTGGGGTGGCATGGTGACACAGTGGTTAGCACTGCTGCCTCAGGGATTCGGGTTCAAGTCCGGCCTTGGGTGACTGTCTGTGTGGAGTTTGCATGTTCTCCCTGTGTCTGCGTGAGTTTCCTTCCCACAGTCCAAAGAATGTGCGGGTTAGGTTGATTGGCCATGCTAAATTGTGGTCGGTACAGACGTGATGGTCTGAATGGCCTCCTTCTGCACTGTTAGAATTCAATGATTCTATGGCACCAGCCTGTCCCTCAGCATCTAAGCAGAAGCCAACTGTGCCACATTCCCTAGTGGAAGTTTGTTCTTAATATGTATCCAGCGCAATAGAAAACAACTAAACAGTTAAGAACGATACATTTCCAGTGTACGTCCACTAATTGCTATGATTTCTTTGGTACTCTTGAGGTGCTTAAGTTAATGGCACAAGTTTCTTTTGGAATACTTACTCTTGAGATTCGTGAGGGTTTGGGCTCGGTACAGCTTCAGTTAAACGTAATTCAAATTCACTGCATCTTAAAGGTGTACCCTGATAGTACTGAACTAGATCATAGACTGTGTTGAAAGGTAAATTATCAGTCAGGAAATATTTAGTGCTCTCTCCTTCAGTGTAAGAACGTATACGACAATGCTGCACTCTTCCATTCCTCCTGGTTGGGTAAATGCAAACAAAAAATTAGATTCAAAATGTGAGCTTTTATTTTTAATTCAATCTTGGCATGGCTGGTACAATTTTATTTTTGAACATTACTTTTGCCCATGTTTCCAAATCCCCTGTGCATTATTTCATAAATGAATGGGTGGCTCAGTTATCTGCTCTGACACTATGTTAGAACATCTAATCTTCTTGCCTGAATTTACATGTCTTCTTGACATCCCTATCTTCGCAGCCAGAGGTAGGTTCTGTTCAGCATCTTCAAACCTACCCGAGATCCAGAATTCACCACATAGCAAATCATGCTAAAATCCTGAGGCTGCAGTTGTGCTGTGTTTATAAAGCCCCCTTTCACTACCTCCAAAGCCACCTCACAGCTGACAATCATTTTATTTTCAGGGTCGTCACTCTTGCAATGTTGAAAGAGTGCAACTGGGCTTATCTCAGCCTGCTTTGTTTTAAGGTACAACTGCATCGTAGGTTATGTAATCCTCCATACACTTTCTCTCCATTCGTAACTTCCAAGAGGTTGCTGACACCCACTGGCAAGACTCTGGTACTTCGGGTATTTTGTGAAACTCAGCAGGCGTGGCACAATAAAGAATAAGAACATAAGAACATAAGAAATAGGAGCAGGAGTAGGCCATCTAGCCCCTCGAGCCTGCCCCGCCATTCAATAAGATCATGGCTGATCTGTCGTGGCTCAGTTCCACATTCCTGCCCTCTCCCCATAACCCTTAATCCCCTCTCTTATCAAAAACCCATCAACCCGCGTCTTAAAAATGTTTAGCAAGGTAGCCTCCACCACGTCAACGGGCAGAGAATTCCAGAGATTCACCACCCTTTGAGTGAAGAAGTTCTTCCTCAACTTAAACCACCCCCCCCTTTATCTTGAGGCTGTGCCTCCTAGTCCTACTGTCCTTTCTGAGCGGGAAGAGCCTCTCCACCTCTATCCTATCCATCCCATTCATCATCTTATACGTCTCAATGAGATCTCCCCTCATTCTTCTAGACTCCAACGAGTACAAGCCTAGTTTATTCAGCCTCTCCTCATAGCTCAACCCCCTCAACTCCGGCATCAGCCTAGTAAACCTCCTCTGCACTCCCTCCAAGGCCAAAATATCCTTGCGTAAGTACGGCGCCCAAAACTGCACACAGTACTCCAACGGCTAGTTAAACTTAATGCCCCCTCTTCATGGGCACTTTGCAGCATGGGTTGTTGGATAGTTATCTGACATCTGTCTCCCGCATTACCAAACACATGGGCAGCACAGTGATTAGCACTGCTGCCTCATTGCGCCAGAGAAATGGGTTGACCTGGTCACTGTCTGTGTGGAGTCTGCACGTTCTCTGCATGCATTTCCTTCAGGTGCTCAGATTTCCTCCCACAGTCCAAAAGTCGTGATGGTTAGACGCATTGCCCATGCTAAATTCTCCCTCAGTGTACCCAAACAGGTGCCGGAGTGTGGCGACCAGGGGATTTTCACAGTAACTTCATTGCATTGTTAATGTAAACCTACTTGTGACAGTAATAAATTAACTTTAAACATGGAAGTCAGGATGTAGGGCGGCACCAGGGCACTGCTGCCTCACAGCTCCAGGGAACTGTGTTCAATTGCCCTTTAATATCCCAAGATGTGTAGGATTAGCCATGGTAAATGGATTATTGGGTGAGGGAGAGGGTCTGGGTAAGATAAAGTATATTTATTAGTGACAAGTAGGCTTATATTAACACTGCAATGAAGTTACAGTGAAAATCCCCCTGGTTGCCACATTCCAGCTGTTCAGGTACACTGAGGGAGAATTTAGCATGGCCAATGCACCTAATCAGCACACCTTTCTGACTCCAGGAGGAAACCAGAGCACCCAGAGGAAACCCAGCATGCAGATTCCACACAGGCAGTGACCCAAGCCAGGAATCCAACCCAGGTCCCTACGTTATAAGGCAACAGTACTAACCTCTGTACCACCACGCTGCCCTGATGCTGTGTCAGTGCAGACTCGATGGCACTGTAGAGATTCTCTGATTCTAGTCTGCCTTGCTTGCTAACCACCTACCCCAGCATTAAGCTCAGTACAGTAACCATTATGCCCCACACTGCACACATGCTTCACACAAAAAAATCTCCCTAGAAAATTATTAAAAATTAGAAAACTATGTGTTATATGAATGGGCTTATTATGGACAGGGGCAGAGACAAAAAGAATACTTGTAAACGCTGGAAATCTGAAATACTAACACTAAGGGTTCAAGGGAATATATTTTGGATGCAACCCAAGTTTTAAAGAACGGTACAAATCGGAATGCTAGATTTAATTTTGACATTGTGCAGCTGAGTCAAACAGGTGATGTGAGAGCAGCTGCCTGCTTCTCCATTTTAGTGTCATGTTTTTTAAACAATGAAATCCACTGAGTAAACTTGAAGAAACACCACCATCAGTACCAAAACGACAGTGTGAAGTCTCCAGGGAATGTGTCACTTTCACGGACCAAGAAAGTTCCATCTCGTCCTGCCGTTTCCATACAAAACTCCTGGAGCAATCTCTCCGCCTTCTGCCTGCCGTCTCTGCCCATTTTCCCATGAAACCATTTCTCATTAAAGTGACGATCCGCACTGTTAATTTCCTAAATAAGAAAAAGTTTCCATTAGCAATTGCTACAGACAGGGTATTACTATGAAGCAGAAATTACATGGTGAAGGAGGAAGGAAACAAGAATGAAAGTGCAGTTTTAAAGTTTAGGTCTATGTATTATTGTCTCAGGTAGGCTCACATTAACGGTGCAATGAAGTTACTGTGAAAATCCCCTAGTCGCCACACTCCAGCACCTGTTTGGGTACACTGAGGGAGAATTTAGCATTACCCAATGCACCTCACCAATCCATCTTTCGGACTGTGGGAGGAAACGGAGCACCCGGAGAAAACCCACACAGGCATGGGGGGAAAGTGCGAACTCCACAAAGTCACCCAAGCTGGCAATTGAACCCATGTCCCTAGTGCTGTGAGGCAGCAGTGTTAACCAGGGTGCCACGGTGCTGCCTGGGTAAAGAGGATATTGGAAAGTTTACAGGGGAGGTTTATCAGAATGGTATCAAGGATTATCTAAGGTATCCAGGGGAATTTCACAGCAACTTCATCACAATGTTAATATAAGCCTTATATGTGACTAATAAATAAACTTTAACTTTAAAAAAAAAAGGGCTCTGAGCTTATGTGGAGAGATGAGAGAAACTGGGATTCTTCTCCCTGGAGCAGAGAAGGGAAGACTTAATCGAAGAAGTTAAAATTATGAAGGGTCTCCACGGAGCAAGTAACGAGAAATGATTTCCCACTGGCCAGAAGCAATTTTACCTGAGGACAGTGATTTAAGGTAATTGGCAAACTGGTGTGGGGGAACAAGAGGAGATTTTTCCCTGGATGTAGCGAACTTGATTTGGAATGCACTGCCTGAAAGGGAGCAGACTCAATAGTAAATTTCAAGCAGGATATATATTTGAAAAGGAAGAAAATTGCAGAGCTACGAGGAAAAGCAAGGGATTTGAGAATAATTGGAAAACTCTTTCAAAGAGGGAGAACAGGCTTCTTCCTGTGTTGTATGATTCTACAAAAAGCAACTTCACAAGAGTCATGATGAGCAGGTCTCAAATAACAAGCGCAATATACTGGTAAAGTGGAAGGATAAGAATACTAAAGAATGACCATATTTGGTTTTATATCTAGGGGTATGGAGTACAAAAACAAGGTAATGAGGTGGAATTTTCACAAACCCTGAGGCTGCTGTTGGAATATTACGGGTGCCGTTACAGGAGGGATGTAAGAGTAATATTGCAACATTAATTCACCAGGATATAAATGGGGATAAGCAGTTACAGTCACAATGGGAAACTTGAGAGGTCGGCTGTTGTTTACTAGATTTGGAACAGTTGAGGGGTGACGTGAAGAGGTTACCAAGCCTATGGTAAGGTAAGTAGTGACAGGCTGTATCAAATGGCCGATAATAATGAAAGAGCACAGGCTTGAGATTTCAGAAAATTAAATTCAAGGGATGCTAGAAAGTACTTCTCCACACAGGCTGAGCAGAATAGGAAATAGAGAACTGCTATAATATTCCATGATCCAAAATAATAATTGGAGTTAAACTCAGTTCAATCTAATGCCGCAGTTCTACGTCGCTGAGGACTGAAGTTCTCCGTTCATTAACAGTCAGCACAGAAAAGACTCAAAAGTAGATTGTTAATCAGTCTGCAAAATTCTTCCAACACTCCAAACATTCTCCAAAGGAGAAGAGCCTGATGATGTACAAAACAAAAAAGAAACCAAAGGAGATAACTTTATTCCTATATTGTGATGCTAGTTTCACCTCCAAGTCTCATCTGTCAGAGGACAGTTTTCTAGTGAAGCACTTCTTGTTGAGGAATCATTTTTAGTATACAGTTGACTTAAGGACAATGTAAATAAACATACAGCTGGAATTCTCCAGCCCTTCAAGTTGGCGGGATCCTGCAGTCCTGCTGCAACGGACGGAGATTTGACTAAATGCCAAATTCTCCATCCTTGCAGGCGTGAACGGTCGGATAGTTTCAATAATTATTACTAAAATGCAATGCTGTTCACTGGTTCAGCACTGGTAGCAGTAACATGTAGCACATTCTGGCTATGCAACAGAGGTCACCACACTCTCTGAAATAATACACTTTGGTGCTGCATTATGGTGGGAGCAATAAATGAAAGCAAGTTACGATGCCTACTGCATAAGAAATAAGGCATCGAGAAGCAATATCACAAGAACACTGAGCTTCTGGTGTGGAAACTGAAGTCAGAAACTTGATTATAGTTGTGCTCTGGTTATTGTTGGAAAGTGATTGTTTTGCCATTTTGGAATGGAAGGATACTTGGCTGCATTCTCTTCTCACACCACCCTGGTAGTCAATTCCAGTTCCCTGGATGTTCCCATGAGTTGAGCAACACTACCAATGCAATTGAGAAACGTTGTGAAGGCATGTAAACTAGGTTGGGTGGGGATAATGTCGAGATGCCGGCATTGGACTGGGGTAAACACAGTAAGAATCTCACAACACCAGGTTAAAGTCCAACAGGTTCATTTGGCAACAAACGCCACTAGCTTTCCGGAGCACTCGGAGGAAACACTGTCTGTGTGGAGTTTGCACATTCTTCTCGTGTTGGTCTCCGGGTGCTCCAGTTTCCTCCCACAGTGAAAGCTAGTGGCGTTTGTTACCAAATAAACCTGTTGGACTTTACCCTGGTGTCGTGAGACTTCTTACTATGGGTGTTGTGGTGGAGAGCAGTAGAGGAGGACTGAAGACACTATGGAAAAATTCTGGGCACTGATGTTATTTCTTGACTGTATACTGAAAGGCTGAAATGAAACCTAGGGAAAGCCTGTGCAGCAAGATGGGAGAGAGGACTGGAAATCAAATAAGTGATGAGAGAAAGGAAGGATGAAGCAGGTTCAACTGAACAATACCTGGTTTGTCACGCGAGTAAATTCATTATCATCATCAGTTGAATCCGCAAAGTAAAGCTTTCCATCTACGATCACACAGTAGTGCTTGTACCAGGTCTGTCAAGAAAAATCAAACCGTTTAAATGCAGTGACAATGATACCTTTGTCAAATGTCACACAGTGAATATGTGACCCAGCACCTAACCTCGTTATGCATTTGATATTTAAAAGGCGCAGTAACGTCAGAAGTTAAAAATGCAATCTAAGAACACCACACAGTTCTGCCAAGGCTTTTATTTGGGACCCAGGTTCGATTCCTGGCTTGGGTCACTGTCTACGCAGAATCTACATGTTCTCCCCATGTCTGTGTGGGTTTCCTCCGGGTGCTGCGGTTTCTTCCCACAGTCCAAAATATGTGCTAGTTAGTTTTTTTAAGAAGTTTATTTATTAGCATCAGAAGTAGGCTTACATTTAAACTGCAATGAAGTTGCTGTGAAAATCCCCTGACCAGCATGTCTTCAGACTGTAGGAGAAAACTGGAGCACCCGGAGGAAACCCACACAGACACGAGAAGAATGTGCAAACTCCACACAGACAGTGTTTCCTCCGAGTGCTCCGGTTTCCTCCCACACTCCAGAAGACGGGTTGGTTAGGTGCACTGGCCATGCTAAATTCACTCTCAAGTATCTGAACAGGCGCCGAAGTGTGGCGACTGGGGGATTTTCAGAGTAACTTCATTGCAGTGTTTATGTTAGCCTACTTGTAACATTAATAAAAAGCTTTAAACTTTTTGTCTTGCGCAGAACATGTTGGAATGGAAACATATCTTATATGAAGAAAACAATGAGAGAGTACCACAGTTACTATTCCCTAGGAACTGGCTCAACAATCTCTTGTGTCAGTACGTGCCCTAAGGCAGAATGGAAATGTGCATAGACCTTATACAAGCTCACTCAGACAGAGTTCTTACATGAGAAATGGCCTCAGATCAGCTAAATACCCAAATCACAGCAGCTGGCAAAGGATCTGATGCTGTTTTCACGAACAACATTACCTTGGTTCCTCACTTAGCCACTTGGTTATACCAACACAATTCTGATTGAGCACCTTCCAGTCATGTTATTGCAATGCACCTTTTAAAGCTTAATTTTTATTACCTGTAAATCCCAGTACAAGACAAAAAGAACTGTTATGAATAATAGTGTCTGGGGTTTTACCAGATCAATTGGATCCAGCAGGTAGAGAAATCCAGATTTCTTTTCAAGTTCCTTGAAGGAGGTGTAAACAGTGGAAGTATTAGTCTCTTGCTGGGATTCCAATTTTTTGTGCTGAAACAAACAGAATAATAAATTAACCAGAATGACATTTCACTAGATGGCTACACCACAGTACTACTGTTTTGTAGGTTACCTTTCTGCTACAGATTGGTGGGTGGAATAATAATAGAAATTGGAATTATACAGTAATTAAAATAAGCAACCACATACTCCTCGATCACACTTTGTTGCACATTATCAAATATGGATTCAGTTCTATTACATATTCTGCCAATACTGGAGCAGTTTTCAGTGTATTATAATTGAAAGTCGAATCCTTGTTACATCTCAATTCACATCCTCGACCTTCCAACCCATTTATTACTAGTCTGAGCTTATTCCCGTCCTTTTTTCCTAGTTGCTAGTTTACTGGGAGCGACACAGTGGTTAGCACTGCTACTTCACAGCGCCAGGCACCTGGGTTCGATTTCCAGCTTCAGTCACTGTCTGTGTGGAGTTACACATTCTCCCCGTGTCTGCGTGGGTTTCCTCTGGGTGCTCCAGTTTCCTCCAACAGCCCGAAAGACATCTTCATTAGGTGCATTGGCCATGCTAAATTCTCCCTCAATGTACCCAAACAGGCACTGGAATGTGGCGACTAGGGGATTTTCACAGTAATTTCATTGCACTGTTAATGTAAGCCTACTTGTGACACTAATAAATAAACTTTAAAGCTTCTATTCCATTCCACAGGTACATTCCTGCTGTCTTGTCTCTTATTTTGTTTTATTTTCTGCTGGTTTTCCTCATCCATCTGTTTCGAAAATAATTAAGTAAAGTTGGGATGTCAAATTGGAGCTGCAACGGAGTGAAACTTTAATTAATTTTCTGTAGCAAATACACTGAAGGGACAACATCCAACATAGTTGCCTTCTACGTTCTGGGGAGAATCTGAGATGTAGCTGCTGTGTAATTAGCATAGATTAGATCTGTGACCTGACTATCTTGCAGTTAGCATGAGTCGATTAGCCACATTGCAAGCTCATTCCTACACTACAGCTTACAATTTTATACGCATTCATTTCAAAGGTGTTTTGCTACATAGATAGGTGTGCAGGAATGATCAATAAAAAGGCTAGAAATAGCTGTGAATTTCCTTCCCTCTAGTCCCAAACCAGCTCTGTACCTAATCGGTTTATCCAAAAAGTATTAATTCCTTGGGTGTTTTAGGACTGAAGATAACCAATTAAAATGGGCAATTTCAATAAAGCGTGTCAGAGATCTAATGTGACCTTGGTTCAGAGTCTTCAGCTTTGTCTTGGTCGATATTAATTTATTACAAAGTGAGGAAAAAATTTCAAACATCCCATAAATTCACTGGAAGCCAAACTAGGCCTGCATAAACTGCACATTGGAGTTTTTAATCCTAATCCCATTTTCCTGTTCCTCTCTGAAAAAACCTTCAAAGTGTTCAAATGCCAGTGGTTGGCTTGGATTTAATGGCAACAAGTTCAATTTTTTTGATGTGAAAGCACTTTTGCTAACATTTCCCGTTTGAACCACACTGTGATGCGTCAATTTAACTCATGTGAAAACGGTCTGCCCAATGTGGGGCACGCTCACCTTGATAATGATTTTATTTGTAAGTTGTGCGGGGGATGGCAACTGCTCTGCATTTGCTTCAATTGGTTTGGTGATGAGCATAGATCCAAATGTTTCCTTGAACTTGATGGCCATATGTCGCTGCTGTTCCACAGTACAATGTTCTTCTATTGAAAGTATGAGTGGGTACCTTAAAAAGTCAATGATAGAATTAGTACCATGTCCGCTACATCAGGTAAAATCTTAACAGTGTGGCATGTCCCCAGTGAGCATTTGGATACAACATTACCCACACTGAGGCAGATGGCCTAATGGTATTGCCTCCGGACTAGTAATCCAGAGATCCTGGGTAAAGCTCTGGGGATCCAAGTTCAAATCTCATCGTGGCAAACTTGGACTTAATAAAAATCTGGAATTAAAAGTCTAATGTTGACCATAAAACTGTTGTTGATTGTCGTAAAAACCCATCTGGTTCACTAACACCCTTTAAGGAAGAAAATCTGCCGCCTACACCTGTGTGGCCTACAAACCCAGACTCACGGCAATGTGGTTGACTCTTAAGTGCCCTCTGAAATGGCTTAGGAAGTCACACAGTTCAAGGGCAATTAGGGACAGGCAACATATGCTGACCTAGCCAGCAATGCCCACATGCCATGAATTAAATTGGATTGAATATAAAAGTAGGGAGGTCTTGCTGCAGCTGTATAGGGCATTGGTGAGGCCGCAGCTGGAGTACTGTGTGCAGTTTTGGGCGCCGCACCTGCGCAAGGATATTTTGGCCTTGGAGGGAGTGCAGAGGAGGTTTACTAGGCTGATACCGGAGTTGAGGGGGTTGAGCTATGAGGAGAGGCTGAATAAACTAGGCTTGTACTCGTTAGAGTTTAGAAGAATGAGGGGAGATCTCATTGAGACGTATAAGATGATGAATGGGATGGATAGGATAGAGGTGGAAAGACTCTTCCCGCTCAAAAAAGACAGTAGGACTAGGGGGCACAGCCTCAAGATAAAGGGGGGGCAGTTCGGAACGGAGTTGAGGAGGAACTTCTTCACTCAAAGGGTGGTGAATCTCTGGAATTCTCTGCCCGTTGAAGTGGTGGAGGCTGCCTCGCTAAATATTTTTAAGAAGCGGGTTGATGGGTTTTTGATAAGAGAGGGGATTAAGGGTTATGGGGAGAGGGCGGGAAAGTGGAACTGAGCCACGACAGATCAGCCATGATCTTATTGAATGGCGGGGCAGGCTCGAAGGGCCAGATGGCCTACTCCTGCTCCTATTTCTTATGTTCTTATGTTCTTATGTTCTTAATAAACAACATTGGTGATTGGCTGTACCAACATCTAGTCAGGGAAGGAGGAAGGTCCTGTAGATCTGTCAACAGTGTTGGTCCCCCAATCTACTCCTGGGTGCACGTCATCATACAATTAAACTCCCCTCCCCACCCCGTGTGCATAAAATTCAACCATAGTTGTTTGAAAAAAGTTAATTGGCATTAAAGTGGCATGAACAATGAAACCATAGAGGTTTAAAGAATCAAAACAGGCCCTTCAGCCCAAATTGTCCAGGCTGTCTAGTTTTTACCACTAAGCTAGTCTCAATTGCCCACATTTGGCCCAAATCCCTCTATACCCATCTTACCCATGTAACTGTCTAAATGCTTTTTAAATGATAAAATTGTACGCGCCTCTACTACTGCCTTTAACAGCTTGTTCCAGACCCTCACCACCCTCTGAGTGAAGAAACTTCTCCTCTGGACCCTTCTGTATATCTCCCCTCTCACCTTAAACCTATGCCATTTAGTTTTAGACTCCCCGACCTTTGGGAAAAGATATTGACTATTTAGCTGATCTATGCCCCTCATTATTTTATAGATCACCCCTAATCCTCCTATGCTCCAGGGAAAGAAGTCCCAGTCTATCCAGCCTCTCCTTATAACTCAAACCATCAAGTCCCCACAACGTGTTTCTCAGCTGCAGGAGATGGCTGGCCATTGGCCAGCAGCAGGACTTCCTGCTCCATGGTTGTCAAGGAAGTGGAAGAGGCAAAAACGTACCCCCTACAGTATCAAATCAACCACTTTAAAAAGTATCGGTGAAATTTATATCCATGTTTCATTGAGAGGTAACATCATCATTCCAAAATATTTCTTCTGAAGCCGTGCAGGGAAATGCTAAATGCTATGGGGGTGGCACAGTGGACAGTAGTTAGTGCTGCCACCTCACAGTGCCAGGGACCCAGGTTCCATTCTGGCCTCGGGTTACTGTCTGTGTGGAACTTGCACATTCTCCCTAGGCCTGCTTGGGTTTCATCTGGGTGCTCCGATTTCCTCTCAATGTCCAAAGATGTGCGATTAGAGGGATTGGCCATGATAAATTGCCCTTCGTGTCAGTGGGATTAGCAGAGTAAATAAGTGGATAGGGCCTGGGTGGGAGTGTTGTCAGTGCAGGCACAATGGGCCAAATGGCCTACTGCCCTGTAGGAATTCTGTGATTCCGACACTTGAGCAGCATATTCCTTTGCAAAAATTGATAGGGGTGAAATGGTACTTCTTAATGGCGACTCATTCGCTAGCACTCTCACCTCTGAATTACAAGGTTGTAGATTCGAGTCTCCAGGACCTAAGCTTAAAAATCAAAGCTGATACTCCAGTATTGAGGGAATGCTGCACTGTCGGACTGGCAGTTTTTCAGGCTGAGTTGAAGCTCTGCTAGTCCTCTCAGATGGACAATTAAAAAAACCCCACAAGGTAGTAGTGTCCTGATCAATACTCTCCCTCAATCAATAACACACAAAAAAGGTGATCCGGTTATTGTGACATTGTGGGAGCTTGCTGTATCCAAAATGGCTGCCAAATTCCCCACGTTACAACAGTGACTGCACTCCAAAAATAACTTACTGGCTGTAAAGTATTTTGAGACATCCCATAGTCATGAAAGGTGCTATGTAAATGCAAGCTTCTCCTTGTTTCGGATGGTTAAAGGTCCATCTCCCACATGAGGGCCGGAATTCTCCATCCTGTCCGCCACTGGAATTTTAGCGGGCAGACTGTGGACAATGTGAAACCTCATTGACAGTCGGGCGTGAATTTCCAGCTTTTAGTGAGCGCAGCCAGAGCATTCCACTCGAGGTGTTTGAACATTGAACAACACTGACAATCCACACTGCAGTGCAGTGCAGCACTGAGAGCATCCTAAGGGCCATTAACTTTGTGCAATAAATGTTGACTTGCCAGTGATGCTGACACACAAGAATAATTCTTTTTCTAAACACAGTGGTTCTGACAGTGCAGCTCAGTTACACTGGGGATAACATGGAAATTAGACTAGCATCCTAGCCCTGCCTTCACTTTTAATAGAGAAAACACTGAACTTAAAAAAAATTGTTCATGTTGGAAATCTGAAACATAAAAGACAACATGAAACAAAAGCGTGGGCTTTGATGTGTCAACAACATTATCAAACTTGAATTTTAAGTTTATTTATTAGTGTCACAAATAGGCTTACATTAACACTGCAATGAAGTTACTAAGAGAATCCCTGGACGCCACATTCCTGTTCGGGTACATTGAGGGAGAATTCAGCACGGCCAATGCACCTAACCAGCACGTCTTGTGGACTGTGTGAGGCAGCTGGAGAACCCGGACAGACAAAGGGAGAAGGTGCAGACTCTGCACAGACGGTGACCCAAGCTGTGGATTGAACCTGGGTCCCTGGTGCTGTGAGGCAGCTGTGCTAACCACTGTGGCACCTTAGATGCAAGCATCAGACAGTAAAGAGAAAAAAAGACAGTGTCTGAGGGAATGAAGCAACAGGCAGGAAATAGAAGTCAAAGCCCAGGATCTGCCAGGCATATATCAAATTGTGGAACAGACTCAGTGGGCAGTATGGTCTGCTCCTGCCCCCTTTTCACATATGTACCTTTCATCAAAACAGAGCAACACGGTGGCACAGTGGTTAGCACTGCTGCTTCACAGCACCAAGGACCAGGGTTCAATTCTGGCCTTGGGTGGCTGTCTGTGTGGAGTTTGCACATTCTCCCCGTGTCTGTGTGGGTTTCCTCCGAGTGCTCCGGTTTCCTCCCACACTCTAGAGATGTACAGGCTAGGTGAATTGGCCATGCTAAATTGCCCCTTAGTGTCAGGGTAAATACATAGAATTATAGAGATAGGGCCTGGGTGGGATTGTTGTTGGTGCAGGCTCAATCGGCCAAATGGCCTCTCTCTGCACTGTTGGGATCTCCTCAATTCTATGAGAGATGTTCCATTGTCCAGGCCCTTTCAGTTTGATGAATGGGCAGAAGCCCCGATATGGCAATCGACACAGCCTGCAGCAACTTCAGTGTCCGAGCAGCTAAAAGACCCAACAGAATAAGCAGTTGTAACTCACTCAGATGAAATAAAGGCATGAGCTTTAATGGCATCAACGACATCATCAAACTTTATTTTGGATGTTAGCGTCCAGCCATGATAAATAATTGGTTTCCCGTCGGGTCCATCCCAGCAATCCACTGAAACAGTTAACAGCAAATATAGCATCAGTATCACCGAGGAAAGACTCTAAATGCTAAGCTTCAAAGGAAGAGAAGGTTCAAGAGGGAAATGATCCAGATCTTTAAGGTATTGAAAGATATTGATAATGTCGGTTTATTCAGGTTGTGTAACAGGGACTGAGACCACGAAAGCAGTCAACATAGATTTCTTTTCCTACGCATTCAACTTACACTCAATACATCGACAGCCCATCCTCAGGCACCTAGCATAGGCTTCTGTAGATGAGTCACTGCGAACCTGATCTCCTGTGAGGTACCTGTGAAAGTAATAGACAGTCAGCAACTTTAGCAAAAGAACTTCAAATACACTATTTTAAATACATAATCATTCTGACATATTGAAAGAAGGACATATCATTACCTTTAGATAGTCCTACCCAGCTCGACTTCAGTATAATTGGAACAGGGTTTGCTTTAGAAAGTTCACATGCAGAAAAATGCCCTTGCAACCCCTCATGGGCAAATGACATACTTCTGAGTTGTAATATTCTGTCGTTCAAAGCCTTTTAACAAAAGACAATTTGATTTGGGGCGGCACAGTGGTTTAGCACCGCTGCCTCACAGCACCAGGGACCTGGGTTCAATTCCAGCCTCTGGTGACCCTCTGTGCAGAGTTTGCACATTCTTCCCATGTCTGAGTTTCCTCTAGGTTTCCTCTCACAGCCCGAAGATGTGCAGGTTTGGTTGATTGGCCATGTTAGATTATCCCTTAGTGTCAGGGGGACCGGCAGAGTAAGTATGTGGGGTTATGGGCAATAGACCTAGGTGGGTGCAGGCTCAATGGGCCAAATGACCCCTTTCTGCACTGTAGGGAATCTATGGCTTACCATCATTCTGATATACACTTCATGTTTGGTTTTTAAACTTTATTAAGAATGCTGTTGGAGGACATGGTGTGGTGGTGACCAACTGAGGGCAGGATTCTGGGAAACTGGGAGAGCAGTACTGAAATAATATCAAATGCTCCCCCCCTCAATCTTTCTTCAGTGGAAGAACAAGACTTTGTGGGTGGCCTCAGCCACAATTATGATCACCATTTTATGATAATGCAACCCATTTGTACCACATTTGGACAGGAATTCTCCAGTCTTGCACGTCCCGCTGCCACTGCCAGTGAGAATGAAGAATTTGACGCTCAGCCAAATCTCCATTCACTGCAGTGGGACCGGATAATCCAGCCAAGGGCGAGGTTGGAGATTCTAGCCATGATCTGTAGATTCATAAAGTTCAGTACTTATTAGAGTCAAACTCTCCAGACACAAGAATATACATTTAAAGATGTGTGGGTTAGGCTGATTGCTCATGCTAAATTTGCCAGGGAGATTAGCATGATAAATACGTGGGGTTACTGGGATAGGACCTTGGTGGGATTGTTGCCAGTGCCAGCTCGATTCGCTGAATGGTCTCCTGCATTGTAAGGATTCTATGATTCTAAATGTCTTAAATAATTGGTAACTGATTGTTGTTGATTAACATCAATGCTTTTGAGTAGAATCCCTACAGCTCAGAAGGAGGCCATTCAGCCCATCGAGTCTGTACCGATCATAAACTCACCAAGCCCTACGCTCATAACACCACACATTTACTCTGCTGATCCCCCTGACACTAAGGGTCAATTCAGCATGGCCAATCAACCTGACCTGCACATCTTTGGACTGTGGGTATTAGGGAAGAGACTGCATACTGTTTTAACCAATGTGTCCAACCACATTTAAAAGTCAAGCTATACTTTGGACAATGCAGTCAAAGGAAAGGAAGGACATTAATTAATGCAATATCAATATAAAAACAACTAAAAAAAATACTCGTCTCTAACCTATGAAAGAAAAATTCCTTTAAAGCCAGGCAAAGAAAATTCCTTCCTTACGTGTTATGTGATGATGAGATCCAGTAATGTGATAGTGGGTTATTCATATCCTGGGGGCAAATGGCATCGTACTTGGTATCCCAAATTGTGTTTTCTCTTGAAAATAAATACGTCAAAAACTGGAAAATAATGAATAAAATGAAGAGATATTGAAGCAATTTAATCTTCATGCAAAATGGATTTGAACATGGTTTTAAAGCAGTTCGATTAGAATTTTAACATGAAGCTATAGTGGATGGAATGAATAACGTAAATTAAAACCCAAAGCTTCCAGTAACCACTAAGCTGTACAGACCAAATCGGCCCAAACTTAATCACCAGCCTGCGCTATGGCTACTCAGAGGTTGGCATGGTGGCTTGCACTGCTACCTCACAGTGCCAGCGACCCAGGTTCAATTCTGGCCTCGGGTCACTGTCTGTGCGAAGCTTGCATGTCCTCCACGTGCCTGCGTGGGTTCCCTCCAGGTACTCTGGTTTCCTCCCACATTCCAAAGATGTGCAGGTCAGGTGGATTGGCCATGATAAATTGCCCCTAAGTCAGGGGGATTAGAAGAGTAAATATGTGGGATTACAGGGATAAGACTTGGGTGATGCGATGGTTGGCAGTTCAGGCTTAATGGGCCAAATGGCCTCCTTCTGCACTGTAGGGATTCTAGGATTCTACAGTTCAGGTTCTACCAGTTGGTCCAGCATTAAGGGACTAAAGAATCAGGAATCCTTCTCCTGTCAGCCCCACTGGTATTACACTTGTGTGGCAGGTAGGGAAGTGCAGAATTGGAGTCAAGATGTGTCCTTTGCCCCCTGAACTCCACAACACCCCCACCACCCCCCCCCCACCCAACCCGCAACCCCAGTTTCCCCACAACAGCTAGAAAGGATTTGTCAACGCTCCCTGATGATGGTCTGAAATTCAATGCCAGCCTCTTAGTTGAGGTAACAAATACCACCCGAGTTCTGTACAGCTGTGAGGAGATAATCCTTTCAGAAAGGGGAAGGAGAAGGATAATTTGTCAGAAAGTTAAAGAGGCAGCGTTCCAGTTGTATGGTGCCCCAACAAAGACATTAAAGCATCATGTTGTGTTTCTAAATGGACCAATTCTGAAACAACCATACAAGCAAAAAGATCCAGCACAACATGTGGCTTTATAATAAAAGCAAAATACTGCGGATGCTAGAATCAGGAACAAAATAGAAAATGCTGGAAAAGGTCAGCAAGGCTGACAGCATCTGTGGAGAGAGAATACAGCCAATGTTTTAAGTCAAGATGACCCTTTGTCAGAGTGCTCTGATTAAAGGTCATCCAGACATGTAACTTTGGCTCTATTCTCTCTCCCAACACCACATTAAAGTCCAACAGGTTTATTTGATAGCATGAGCTTTCGGAGCATTGATCCTTCATCACACTCACCTGATGAAACAGCAGCACTCCGAAAGCTTGTGCTACCAAATAAACCAGTTGGACTTTAACCTGGTGTTGTGAGACTATTCACTGTGTCCATCCCAGTCCAATGCCGGCAACTCTACATCACGTTTATTCTCTCTCCACAGATGCTGGCAGACCTGTTGGGTTTTCCCACATGTTACTTTATGTTCAAGCACCTCAACCTCCAGCGACAAGTCACTTTGGCTTTTGAGCAGCACTTCTCCGACGGCCTGAGGTGTCACTGTGGGGTAAGTCATTTATCTGTGCAGAAATTTGGAATCATTGTTCCTTAACTCACGCATTCAAATCTGAAAAGGGGTTAGAATCCTACAGTGCGGAAGGAGGCCATTCAGCCCATCAAGTCTGCATTGACCACAATCCCACTCAGGTCCTATCCCCATAACCCCATGCATTTATTCTAGCTAGTCCCCTGACACTAAGGGGCAATTTAGCATGGCCAATCCACCTAACCCACACACCTTTGGAGTGTGGGAGGAAAATGGAGCACCTGAAGGAAATCCACACAGACACAGGGAGAGCGTGCAGGCTCCATACAGGCAGTGACCCAAGCCAGGAATTGAACCTGGGTCCCTGGCATTGTGAGGCGGCAGTGCTAACCGTGCAAGTTCTCCACAAGCTCCTGGGTATGATCTCCAGCCTGTCACAGCATTATAAAGATAGCTGTCACTGTTCAGTAATTGACATTCATATTCAAAGGCTGGGAATCTTCTTCAGGGTTCTCCCAATTGGCTGACAAAATTTCAGGAGAAAGAAAATCCCACATAAAGGTATAAACCTTTAAGACAAAAATTGCAGTGACTGATTGGGGGAACCTCAGAGGCAATAGCTGGTATCACATTTTTACCTCCCTCTTTATGAGTCACTTGAAATTTAAATGAACATTCTCTTGATGCAGGAGTTGCTATTCTTGTGGTTTAATTGCAATGTTATTCTGGGATCTGTGATACAAATGAACCAAAGAATTTAAATTCATGCTCATAATTGCATGTTCATAATTAGAGCTGTTCGTTTATTAACAATGTCAGCGTGATATCTCCTGAGTTTGTTCTTCTCTTGTTCTTTTCTGTGATAATTTTCCCTCTCTCTAGGCTGGTAAATCTCGCGCTATCAACTAGGTTTCAAGGGTTCTACCCAGACCCAGGGCAGTACTGTCACCCAGTGGCTCTCCTGGGAATTGTAGCTAAAAAGCTCTCATGTTCAACATGAGTTTCGGGTTCTTGTTTGGTTCCCCAGTATTCCACAAGCTGAATAAGTTAAACACAGGACTGGAGCACCATGGATAATTCCCCCTCAGCTGGCAGCCTATATGACAGGGTCTGGAGAATAAAGAGAAATGGATTAAACTGGCGCTCAGGCCTGTCTATTTCTATTCTGTTTCACGATGACACATCTGATCCCTTCTTTCTACCTTTGCTATGAAATGTCCACAGCAGAGCATCAGGATTTACAGTCACAGGCTGATGAAAATCACTTTTAAACATCCATACAATCTCCTGAAATGAAGAAAAGTGGATCAAGAGGCTCCAAGGCCACTGGAGCCTTTGAATCAATGTTAAATATATTGCGATACTTTGGATAGCTCCATCCAGAGAGGTAGCAGCGATACATAATACATTGTGCCTTCAGCACATATAAATGCCCCAAGATGCTTCACAAAGACATGTTAAAACAAAATATGATACCAAGCCAAATGAAGCGATGGAAGGTCAGATGCTCAAGTGTTTGGTCAAGGAGATAGGTTAGAGGAGAACAGAGAGGTGGAGGGAGTGGATTGCAGAGCTTGGGCCCAGGTAACTGAGAGCACAGGCAGGGTGGCATGCCAGAACTCGAGATGTCTAGGGTCACGGCGAGATTTGAGAACAAGAATGAGAATGTTAGCATCAAGACATTGCCGGGAATCAACGTAGATCAATGTAGGTGAAAGAGACTTGCTGTGAGTTGAGGCATGGGCAGCAGAGTTGTGGATGACCTAAATGGATAAATACAGGGGGCCAGTCAGGAATGCATTGAAATAGTCAAGTCTACAGATAACAAAAGCATGATTGAGGGTTTCAGCAGCATTTGAGCTGAGATGGGACAGAGGTACAAACAGGAGCTCTTCACGATGGTGCGAACGTAAAGGTGAAAGTTCAATACAAGGTTAGAGATGTCACTAAAATTTCAAACAGTCTGGTTAAGTCTCAGACAGGGAGAGGAGTGGAATTGGTAGCGTGGGAACTAAGTGGCAGCAGGACTGAAGACAATGGGGCCATCTTATCAGCTCATCACAGCAGTTGATCAGTATAGCGAGCCGGTAAAAACGCGAGAGAGGCAAAAAGCTGGGTTCCTAATATTTAACCGGAGGAAATTTCTGCTCGAGTTTGCACCTTCTCCCCGTGTCTGTGTGGGTTTCCTCCAGGTACTAAAATTTCCTCCCACACTCCAAGGGTGTGCAGGAGAGGTGGACTGGCCACACTAAGTTGCCCCTTAGCGTGCAAAGATATGTAGGCTAGGTGGATCAGCCATGACAAATGTGTAGGGTTACAGGGATGGCGGGGGAGGGGGGGAACTGAAAGATGCTGTTTCAGAGAGTCAGTGCAGATTGATGGGCCGAGTGGCCTCCTTTTGCACTGTAGAACCCATTCTCAAAGGGTTGAAAACCCTGCAACATTTTCACTGATTATTCTTCCTTTTCTGCTCTGGCTCTCTCTCTGCTGTGCACATCTAGAACTGGACATTGTTATCCGGGGCAAACATCAGGATCACATCTCAGGCACTTTATACTTAAGCTGACACTCTCCTCACGAGTTATTAAATTAGTCCAGTAAACGACACTGTCAGCCATCCACAACACAAATGGAGGAGATTCACTGGAGTGGAAAACATTGCTGATTCCGTGGATATAAAAAAATACAGCAGGAGCTCAGGCAGCCTCAGTGAAGAGAATAAATGTCAACTTTTTGGGTCAATGTACCTCCAAACAGGGATTTTAAATTGTCTTAACCAGCCTTCTGAAAATTTCTACTTGAATCCAGCAAGGGAAATTTAAGTTTCCCCCTGCTACCTGGTGTATGGAAAGAGCTGAATAGTTTTGAACTATGATGAATGCAACTCGAAAATATCTCAATGTAAATTTTGTTCCGACACACCAAAATGTGGTGGGGATCGTTTTAGCTGCAACAAAGGAAAGACAAAATCTGTCACACCCCCATATCAAAATTCCCTCCATATCGAAACCTTCCTCATTCTGAAACTCTACAACACTGAAACTCCTGTGTGTTGAAAATCTCCTTCATTAAACCTCCATTACTGAAACCCCTCCCCCCCCCCAGGTTAAAACTGCCTCACCTTCCCTCCTCCAGTCCGGAAACAGCCCCCAGCTCTGAAACTAGCTATACCAAGATACCTGCGGTGATGAAATGCCCAGTTCTTGGAACCACTCCGCTGCTGACTGCTTTTAGTACACATGCACTCATCTGAAAGTAAACTTTGTGCATCATTATAAATAATATTAATGGGTGAAAAACATGATCTTAATCACCTTAAAGCATCAGATCCGGCAACAAGTGGAAACATAGAATCCCTACAGTGCAGAAGGAGGCCATTCGGCCCATCAAGCTGCACAGACCACAATCTCACCCAGGCCCTATTCCTGCAATCCCACATATTTGCCCTGCTAATCCCCTGATACTAGGGTCAATTTTTTAGCATGGCTAATCAACCTAACCTGCACATCTTTGGACTGTGGGAGGAAACCGGAGCACCCGGACGAAACCCACACAGACATGGGGAGAACGTGGAAACTCTACACAGTCAGTGACCCAGCGCTGGATTTGAACCCAGGTCCTGGGTGCTGTGAGGCAGCAATGCTAACCACTGTGCCACCGTGCTGCCATTGTTAACAAAGACAAAGTTAACGTTTCAGGTCAATGAAGCGAAAAGTGAGCTCAATGGGGGAATTATCCTATCCCGCCCGCCAGCCACAGGAATCATAGTGGGTGGGGGAGGGCCGGACTATGCAAAGGTCCATTGACCCCATATGGGATTTTCCAATTTGGGGCAAGCACAGCCAGAAAATCCCGCCCAATGCTTCTCCCTCTTCAGATCTCTGCAGTATTCCTGTTTACTGTTTGCAGTTTGGATTTCCAGCATCCGCAGTACTTTGCTTCTTTTTTAAAAGGGAAATGTCACATCGGTCGCACGGACCAGAATTTGGGCAGCATGGTGGCCCAGTGGTTAGCACTGCTGCCTCACAACACCTGGTTTGAGTCCTGGCTTGAGCCACCATCTGTATGGATTCTGCATGTTCTCCCCGTGTCTGCATGGGTTTCCTCTGGGTGCTCCGGTTTTCTCCCACAGTCTGAAAGATGTGTAGTCAGGCGCATTGGCCATGCCAAGTTCTCCCTCAGTGTACCCGAAAAAGGCACCATAGTGTGGTGACTAAGGGATTTTCACAGTAACTTCAGTGCAGTGTTAATGTAAGCCTACTTGTAGCACTAATTAAATATAAGCTTTCTTTGCTTCTTCTCGTACCAGCCTGCAATTTCTCACGTTGAAAGTGAAAAGGAATTGCTGTATGTAGGAGCAAAGAAAAGCCCCCGTCAGAACTCTTTCTGTTTCCTACTTTACAACAGCGATTATACTTTAGAAAGAGTTAACAGGCTGTAGAGTATTTTGGAGTAGTCTGGGGGTTGACTTATTTATTTATTAGTGTCACAAGTAGGCTTACATTAACACTGCAATGAGTTACTGGGAAAATCCCCGAGTGGCCACACTCTGGCGCCTATTTGGGTACATTGTGGGAGAATTTAGCATGGCCAATGCACTTAACCAGCACATCTTTCACACTGTGGGAGGAAACTGGAGCACCCAGAGGAAACCCATACAGACATGGGGAGAACATGCAAACTCCACACAGACAGACACCCAAGTCGGGAATTGAACCTGGGTCCCTAGCACCGTGAGACAGCAGTGCTAACCACTCTGCCATTGTATGCACTGTAGGGACTCTACGATGGGAATAGAATTTTAATAACAAACATAAAAAGGCTCGTACAGAAAGATATTAAAAACCATTAGCCTCTTTAAGTGCTGGTGCCGTACAAGGAAATATTCAATCAGTATATATTCTTTTTACATCTATCAGTACTAGCCATTGCGTTGTGAATGATGATACAGTGACACAAGTTAATTTTTCTTCAGTACATCAGATATGTAGCAGAGATTACGAGCAAGTTCTTCCTGTGACTCTCTGCATTTCCATTATATTTTGGTCAACTTAATCCCATTTTCTATTCCTCTGCCCATGTTTATGTTGGAGACTGCCGATATAAGCCTGCCACACTGCAATCACACCCTATGGTATCTGGGTTTTGCAGTTAGCCTGCGGAAGAAAGGAGACCCCTGCCCTCCAAACAACTCTATTTCTGGGCTTCCCAAATTTTGTGATTGAATCAGAATTAGTAACACAAGGATCCAAAAATCATCTAAAAATTAAGAGCTTTGAAATGAGGACTGAATTGTGTCTTCACTCCTTGGTGTCTGACCTTGCTTATCCCAGTGTCTGCTTCCTAAATATTGTCTATATGTTCCTGTTGTGGTCACCCTGTATTGAGAGTAATGTAAATGCCACAGAGGAGGTGCGAGGAGAGATTTAGTAAATTCAACCAAGGAGCTAAGTTATTTGTTATGAGGAGAATGGGGCTCTTTCCATTCAAACAGGGAAGGTCGAGGGAAGATCCAAGGAGGTGCTAAAAATGAAGAAGGCTTACCATAGAATCAAAGGGGAAACTATTTCCACTGATTAGTGAGTTACTAACTAGGGGGTATAAATTTAAGATCATCACCAATTCTTTGCTAAGATTCCGATCATCCACCACGAACATGGCAGAGATTGTAAGTGCTAACTGGGTGGATGAAACATTTAAAAGAAATTAGCAAAGGATAGGGTAATGGGACTGAGTGGATTGCTCTTTCAAAGACACAATAATAGAGTGATTGGCTGGGAAACTATCCTTCTTGAAACAAAGCATTTAATCTCAGGTGAGCAATTGGGTTGAGGCTTAGGATTGTGCGAGAGTGGGAGAGCAGAATCTGTTCACATTATTGAACTCACTGTGATATTAGTTGTGGAAGCCAGAGAGAGCAAGTTATCCCACTTGCCCAGCAACCTTTAAAGTTAGCAAAGGAACGCGCCTGAAGAAGGAAATCTTAGGGGAAGATTTGAAATGAACAGGAATTGAGGACATTTACTTGCATTTAAAGAATTGGCATTTTTAACCACATCTAATTAAGTCTTCTAACATAGAAGCATAGAAGATAGGAGAAGGAGGAGGCCATTCGGCCCCCATTCATCGCAATCATGGCTGATCATCCAACTCAATAGCTTCATCCTGCCTTCTCCTCATAACCTTTGATTCCATTGGCCCCGAGTGGTATATGTAGCCACCTCTTGAATACATTCACAGTTTTGGCATTACAACATATTATAAAAGATTACACACCTCATCTATATAGAAGAACGGTTCATTTGTTTCTCTGTAAGTATCATAAATAGACCTAGTCATCAGCTCGCGAACCTTCTTAACATCACTGGCCCATGATTCCTGTAATGTAGAAAAAGGGACATGTGAGATTGCACTAAAAGATGATTTCAAATTCTATGATTATTGTTGTGAGAGAAAAACCTCATATATAACAGTTGATTTATTTACTACTAACTATCATCTTCATGAGTATTTATTTCATCTTCTGTTGCTTGGAATAGAGGAAGAAATGGAGTAAATGTTGCCAGTCCATATTCACAGGTGGAACGGGGGGTTGGGGAGTTCAATTCACTAAATGTGCTGACTGACAATTTTCCATCTATTTAAAGTAAATTCCGTGCTGGAACTCCTGTATGTGTCCCCAGATCAGCTGTGCTATTTATTTTCCTGCATTCTACCTTGTTATAAAAGGTGGAATAGCTATGTTGGTAGGAGATGGCAGAAGGGTGGAGCTACTTGCAGAGGGCATCTAGAGGGTTAATTCTGGGCACCAAGTTGGGCGAATCTAGAACTTGGGTGCCAATCTGTCAGACCACATTGGCCAATGCCAGAAGAAGCATTTATATTCTTTGCGGTTCACAAAAATCCTTTTGTAAAAAATAAAGACGTAAATAATTAAGTAACCCATGACATAGTGGTAATATCGCTGGATTAGTAATCCAAAGATCTAAGCTAATGCTCCAGGGACATAAGTTCAAATCCTACCCTGACAGCTGGTCGAATTTAAATCCAATTAATAAAATCTTGAATTAAAAGCTAATCTCTTGAAGCTATCACTGGTTACCATAAAAACCTGTCTGGTTCACTAATGTCCTTTAAGGAAGAGAATCTGCCATCCTTACTCGGTCTGGCCTACATGTGACTCCAGGTCCACAGCAATGTGGTTGACTCTTAGCTGTCCTCTGAAATGGCCCAGAGTAAGCCTCTCAGTTCAGCGACAATTAGGAATGAGCAACAAATGCTGGCCTTGCCAGTGACAACTACAGCCCCCCATCAAAGAATTTAAAAGATGGTCAGTTTAAGATGCACTAACTAGGCTTCTCAGCCTTCCGTAGCTTCCTGTCATAAATCTTGATTTAACATTCCTGTCTGTTTCAAGCAGGAACACTGGCTCACTTCAAGGGCCAGTCAAAAATCAAGTTGGGTGAGTCACAAGCACATTTTCATTTGAGGTCTCCAAATCTTCTGTACACACAGGGTGGTTAACGCAGGCACACACTCACAATGGGCAGAATTTTCCTGTACTCGCCTGCCACAGGAATCATAACAGGCGGGACAGGACCATGCAAAGGTCCATTGATCTTGGGCGGGATTTTCCAGTCTTGTGCCAGAAAATCCCACCCAATGTCTTTTCCCAGTAGAATCAATAATTGATCTTGATACATAGACAACACTCTTCAAGCCACCCTTCCTCAATTGCAGCATATGGTCTTTGTTAGCTTTATTTTATTATTCTTTCCAACCTTTAAATGAGAAAGGATCCAGTTGTAATACACAAGTGCATGCCAATCTAAACATTGTAATTTTACCTTCTGTTCATGGAGTAGAAACCGCTGGAAATCGTGCAGGTACAAAACTGAAGCAGTGGGTCTATCTGTTCTTCTGCAAGCAGAAAGCAAACTAACAGTTAGGGAATGGGATCAAATGAAATTGTGAAGATGTATCTGTGAGAGTAAACATGCTGTGTACTACACTACGTCATCAATGGAAACCACAATTTCTTTGTTCTGTGAACTTCATGTTCTGGGCAAGGGATCATTTTCCATCCGTGTTACACCTTGCCAGCAGCAAGTACTACTCCAGAGACTTGAGCTCAAGTCAATTGATGCGCAAGTGTAATTCTGAGGGGGTGCTGCACTCTCAGGGCTTTCATATTAAACCACTGAAATATTAAACCATAGAATTCCTACAGTGCACATAGAGACCATTTGGCCCTTCGAGCTTGCACTGACACTCTGAAAAAGCACCTTACCCAAATCCCATCCTCTACCTTATCCCCCCAAACCCCGCACATTTACCACCACTATTCCAGCCAACGTACACATCTTTGGGCACAAAAAAGCAATTTAGTATGGCCAATCCACCCAAGCTGCATGTCTTCTGGACTGTGGGAGGAAACCTGAGCACCGGGAGGAAACCCACAAAGACATGGGGAGAATGTGCAAACTCTACACAGACAGTGACTCAAGTTGGGAATTGAACCCAGGTCGTTGGAGCTGTGAGGCAACAGTGCTAACCACTGTGTCACTGTGCCGCCAAGGCCCCATTTGACCTCCCACCTGGATGTAAAAGTCGCCACCGCAGTACTTTAAAAACAGCAAAGGCGTATTAACCTGGTGATCTAAAGACCCTCTGATCAAAGCGCAAGATTTCACCGTCCCAACATTTTTTTTAAAAAGTGTCTTCTCCTTACCCAAGAATAAATACAGATCCCTCGACTTTGAAGGTGTCAAGAATCTGGAAAAAATTGTATTTGACTGATGAGCTTTAATTTTAACCGTCACACTATATTAGAAGCAAGAAAGATAAAATCAATATGAGCTACAGCAAAACAGGGTTAAAGAGGGGCACTACATTGTAGAAACATTGTATGAAACATTATATTAATGTAACAATGCTGCAGTGCATTGATTGAAGTGTCATTATGGACAGTAGCTACAATACTACACAACAGTATCCTAATTAGGAGGCTTGAGTTTAAACCGGGACCCTGGTATTAACGGGTCAGTTTTTGGTGGGTAAGCAGCAGTGTCAATTAGAAATTTGCCCAACGTTCTGAAAATGGGTACAAAGCAGATAAGGGCCAAACCTCTGCAGTTTAGACATCATCTGCCAATGGCCACTGTCCCATTCTGTGGGAGGGGGGGGCTGACAACCAGTGGGGAGGACAAGGGACATCTGAGGCAGGGAGACCTCAGAATTCCTCACTCGTGAGCCTTGCAGCAGCAAATGTGGGGAAGGGACAGCCCGGTGATTGGAGAAGCAGTTCCGTGCAAAATCTTGAATTTTACTCTCTTGCCCCACGGGCATTTGGAGCAGTGATTCCTGGGGCCTCATAAAAGCGGCTTCATGGGCAACAACGTGGACTGCACGTCGCTGGTTGGACAAGCCTGATGTCGATTAATTGAATTAAGCTGAGAACAATAACCTTTGAAGACCTTGGGTGTTCTCAACTACTATTGTGGCTCCTTTCCACAACAGGAAAAGGACTTCACAACAAAAGCGGCAGGAAATAGTCATAAAGAACTGCTGATACAAATATATATTTTCTGTTATGGAAAGATTGAGATGCTTGAATCTTCAAAGACAAGAAATACTCACCACTTTCTGGCTTTCAAACATGAGGTTCTTGTAGAATTGGTGAAAATGTTCAAAGCTCAAGTCGTCCTTGGAATTTGCTGTTTCCTGTAAGGATTGACACTTTGTTACTTGACATAGAGATGGACACCCGAAGAGCGTTGATGATCATTGACGTTCATTGTTGTGCTGACTTCAAAACAAACAAACAAGACTGCTCCAGGATGCAGACAGTCAGTCTCATAACCTGAAGCGTTGCCCAAGTCCTGATTATTTTATTTCTTAGTGTCACAAGCAGGTTTACATTAACACTGCGATGAAGTTACTGTGAAAATCCCCTAGTCGCCGCACTCCGTCACACATTGACAGGGCAGTCATCAAAGCATTAACAATCAACATCTGCAGTAAATTCTAAAGTTTAAAGTTCATTCATTAGTGTCACAAGTAGGCTTATATTAACACATCACAATGAAGTTACTATGAAAATCCTCTAGTCGTCACAGTCCGGTGCCTGTTTGGGTACACTGAGGGAAAATTTAGCACGGCCAATGCACTAACCAGCACGTCTTTCAGACTGGGAGGAAACCAGCTCAAACCCACACAGACACAGGGAGAACTTGCAGACTCCACACAGACAATGACCCAAACTGGGAATTGAACCCAGGTCCCTGGTCCTGTGAGGCAGCAGTGCTAACCACTGTACAGCCCCTACTACTACAATGTGCTACTGTTTGGAAGATACTTCTGACCAGATCAGTAATATACTTGGGGATTCTGTTCAGATGACAGATTCTAACCTGAAGTGTTAACACTGTTTCACTGTAGATGCTGCTTGACCTGAAATGTTGACCGTTCTTCATATTTACTGCATTTATTTCAGATTTCCAGCATTTGCAGTGGTTTGTTTTTGTGTCGCTCCTTCATTTTTAACAGCTATTTTTGGAAATACTCCTTTTGGGCCTCTCTGTCCTTCAAGAAGCCAAGTCGTTAGCATCTATCAGAGTGTCAATTAAAGCTGTACTCAGTCTTTCACGGACACAAAGAAGCAAAAAGATAATTCGGACTCTCTTTAAAAAACAACACTTCTAGCAACTGTGAAAATCACCAAGGCCTAAAGGATTCTGATTTAATAACGAACAACTCTAAGGCTGGAATTTTACCAGCACACCGGCCCGATTCTGGGGGTGGGCGAGACTCGGAGAACGGCATTCTTTGTTGGCCTCCAGCAGGATCGTACATACCTCAGGCGGACGTGCCAGTAAAGTTCTGCCCGAAGAATTATACATTCCCTTGAGGTGTTGTGGCACAGTGGGTAGCATCCTTGCCTCTAAGCCAGAGCTCCAGTTTTGAGTTTATGACCAAAGAAGGTGCATTCATAACACAGTCAAACAGGTAAAGTGTCAATTTACAAATCCTTCCAAACACAATAGTGGCTGGTGGCGGGAGCGGGAGAAATTCCGGGGATGGGATTTTCTGGCCGTG
Source organism: Carcharhinus amblyrhynchos (assembly GCF_965287045.1). Lineage (NCBI taxonomy): Eukaryota > Metazoa > Chordata > Chondrichthyes > Carcharhiniformes > Carcharhinidae > Carcharhinus > Carcharhinus amblyrhynchos. Next base: position 18,409,407 of record NC_137327.1, read on the forward strand.
CTCATCCCAAAACCAGAAAATTCCACCCAACGTCAACAGACCTTTGCATGATCCGCTCCCACCTGGATCGGATGGGAAAACTCCACTCTTGGTTAGCCATGCTTGACGCGGATGGTTCCTTTCAAGTTATAAGCCCCCTGGCAACAGACTCATGCTCCAGGAATTATTAGCTATGGAAACGGACAAAAGTCTGCTTTAGTGCACCACTAGGTGCGGGAAGAGAGTTGGAACCGGAATTAAGGGAAAAAAAATAATTTAAAGGTATACATTGATCCCTGTCCCCATTTATTAAAATAATTGATTTACCTTAAACATTAAAAAAGCATACATATGACTGCAATCAATATATTCTGCTATCATATGCCAATTTTGAGTATAATTTTAAGGCTCTATATCTTAAATGTATTCTTAATGCTGTGATTTGTGCACTAATGGACAGTTTAATAATGGAGATATCTATTAACATTACTCACACAAGAGTATGGGAAGTACGTGAGCTTAATGCGGCTGCTTCTTCAGTTGTTAACAGTAATGGTATTAATAAATCATTGAAATGCTAGGGTGGTCCTTATCATTGTTAAAAGCAGCAGGAACCATTAAAATCCATTGAAGCCCAGCCATCTTCAGCTGCTTCATCATCTTCCCTCCATCATAAAGTAAGAAGTGGAGATGTTTGCAGACGATTGTAAAATGTTCACCATTCACGACTCCTCAAATACTGAAGCAGTTCATGTCTTTATGCAGACAATATTCAGTCTTGGGCTGGTAATTGGGGAGTAACATTCGTACCACACAAGTGTCAGGCAGTGACCATCTCCAACAAGAGAGATTCTAACCATCTTCTCTCGACATTCTATGACAACACCATTGCTCGATCCTCCATTATCAACATCCTGGGGGTTATTATTGATCAGAAACTGAACTGATTGGCAATCGCTTAGCAGAATTGAAGCAAGTGATCTCCCGGATGATGGCATGATGCAAATGTCATTCCGAACCTCAAAGGATCCAGCCGTCACATTTAAAAAGAGACAATCCTCTTATAAGAAAAACATGAATCTCCTCAAAACTGGCATTTGCTTGCTAGGTGATGACTCTGAATTCTCCATTGAGTGTCAAGATGCGAGGAACTTTTATCCTTTGTAGGAATGTATAGGAACTTCGGAATCCGCACAGACACTGGCCAAAGCACTGAGTGGATTACCATCCTCAAGTTTCAGATGAGTGTCTGCAATGTTGCTATTGGTCTTCATGCTGAGATGTCCCATATCCGACTGTGAACATTGGAATAACTGGTTTTAATAGTCCCAAACCTTGCAGAGGAAACTCCTATTTCCTAGACAACTTTATTACTAAATGCTGTTTTGCAGTTCTTTGAGGTGGTATTTGCATTCTTGATGGATTCAAGACGTGACATCTGAGAGTCAGACTTACCTCGAATTTTTCACTGTTGTGCATGGCCTGTTTGTTGTATGGTATGGTCCCTTTAAGATTACAATAAAATCCCACATTTCGGGACTTCCTCGCTTGCATATTTGATTCACTGCATTGGAGTCTTTGTATACCAGGTCACCATTGTGTGAGTAATTGTTCACTTTTCTAGGTTTTCTCTCTCTCATTAAAGACACTTTATTCAAAATGAAAATGATTCCATTTTATTAATTTTATTCAGGACAATTTGGCCGTGGTCAGTGGTTAGTGCAGACTCAATGGGCCGAATGGCCTCCTTCTGCACAGTAGTGATACAATGATTCTATGAATAAGGCCGTGGTTGATAGTCAGTGCCAAGGAGGTGGCAGCCATGACAGAGCAGGGATCTCGGCCTGTTTTAATAGCGAGATATCAAACTCTCTGGAAGTGGATTCCATCCATTTAATCCTTTTTTCTTGAGCACCTTTCTGACAAGGCCAAGCGCAGGAAAATGGGATTTGAATAGCTAGGTGCTTGGTGGTCAGGGCAAATATGATGGGCCATAAGGCCTCTTGCTGTGACTTGATGAGGGGTGAGAAGCAGTGTCTGGAATGATTGCAGCTGAAGAGCAGCCTGAACAGAGAGATTAACCTGGAAATATCCAAATCTCTCAGTCCAGAGCTGCTATAAAGGCTGTGTTCAATTTGGAGATGTTCATCCATTTACGGAGGCCAAAGGGCCTGTTCCTGTGTTGTATTGTTCTTTGCTCTTTGTCTATCTTTTTATGTGGATAAATCAAATCTGATTTGGTAAAATTTGGAGTGAGAGGAGGGATGCTACCAGAGTCAAAGAGAAAGTTATTTTCTCATTTTCTGATTGAGAATGTTGAGCGATTATCTGTTTTTAAGTTTTATGCTTGTCTGCCAGTTTTGAGGCAATTCATGTTTTCCTTATGAGAAGATTGTCTCTTTTTAAAAATTTTCACTACATTGTCTTGGATGTTTCGAAGAGTAGACAAGCCTGTGGTTGGACTCTCTTGTTGCAGCATTGAACTCAAGGGCTCCCCCTTCTGTCATATACAGATACTGTACCACAAATGGCCATATAGAAACTGCACAAACCCCTGCTCCTGTTTTCTATGTTCCTATGTTAATTGTATAATCTGTCCAGCATTACCTGCAATCCTGTTGGTTTATTTCAGTTCAAAGTAAAGGCGAACAATGATACAACTATGAAATGCAATTCAACGATTGCCAAACATTCCTGCGTTTGGCCTTGTCAGAAAGGTGCTCAAGATAAAAGGATTAAATGTCCATGACTGGGGCTAATGGATGGAATCCACTTCCAGAGAGTTTGATATCTCGCTATTAAAACAGGCCGAGTCCCTGCTCTGTCATGGCTGCCACCTCCTTGGCACTGACTATCAACCATGGCCATATTCATAGAATCATTGTATCACTACTGTGCAGAAGGAGCCCATTCGGCCCGTCGAGTCTGCACTAACCACTGACCACAGCCAAATTTGTCATTAATAAAATGGAATCATTTTCATTTTGAATAAAGTATCTTTAATGAGAGGGAGGAAAGTAAACCCAGATAAGTGAACAATTACTCACACAATGGTGATCTGGCTCAAACAGAGAAAATAGGAGCAGGAGTAGGCCATTCGGCCCTCTGAGCCTGATGATAATGATTCATTATCATCATGGCTGATCATCCAACTCAAGAGCCCAAAGCCATCTTTCCCCATATTCCTTGACTCCCTTTGCCCCAAGAGCTATCTCTAACTCCATCTTTAAAACTTACAATGTTTTGGCCTCAGCTGCTTTCTGTGGTAGCGAGTTCCACAGGCTTACCACTGTCTCAGAAAAGAAATTTCTCACCGTTTTAGTCCTAAATGGCTTATCCCGCATCCTTAGACTATGACCCCTGGTTCCCTGGTTCTAGATATCTCCATCATCAGGAACATTCTTCCTGCATCTACTCTGTCTAGTCCTGTTAGAATTTTATAGGTTTCTATGAGATCTCCCCTCATTTTTCTAAACACCAGTAAATATTATCCTAACTGATTCAATCTCTCTCACATATCAGTCCCACCATCCCAAGAATCAGTTTGGTAAACCTCTGCACTCCCCCAAAAGACGTGTTAGATAAGTACATTGCCATACTAAATTCTCCCAGAGTCTGGTGACTAGGGAGATTTTCACAGTAACTTCATTGCAATGTTAGTGTAAGCCTTCTTGTGACACTAATAAAAATAAACTCTATAGCAAGAACATCCTTCCTCGGATAAGCAGACTAAAACTGCACATAATATTCTAGGTGTGATCTCACCAAGGCCCCGTATAATTGCAGGAAGACACTCCTGTTCCTGTACTCAAATCCTCTCGCTATGAAGGCCAACACACCCCTTGCTTTCCTCACCGCCTATTAGACCTGCACCAGTGACTGTGTACAAGGATACCTCGGTCTGTTGAACATTCCCCTCTCTCAACATGTAACTATTTAGATAATAATCTGTCTTTCTGTTTTTGCTACCAAAGTGAATAACCTCACATTTATCCATATTATACTGCACCTGCTATGCATTTGCCCACTCACTCAACTTATCTAATGCAGGTCTTCACTGACCTTAAGCTTGTACGGAGAAGAACAGAAGAACATAAGAACAAGGGCAATTCAGCCCCTCGGAGTTGCTCCACCATGCTATCCTGTCACATGGCTGACCTCATCTCAGTCTCATCTCCATCTTCTTGCCTGCTCCCCATAATCCTTCATCCTGCTACTCATTAAAAACCTGTCTATCTCCTCCTTAAATTTGTTTTGTTTTCCGGCATCCACTGCACTCTGGAGTAGAGAATTCCACAGGCTCCCCACTCTTTGAGTGACATAATTCCTCCTCATTTCTGTCTTAAATAAATCTGCCAACCCTTAGCCAAAAATGATGGTCTCTCATTTACAATGTCCAACAAGGAGAGACATCCCCTCTATATCTACCCTGTAAACCCCCTTTAACATCTTATATACTCAATTAGATCTCCTCTCACTCTTTCAAACTCCAGCGAGTATCGACCTAAACTGCTGCATTTCTTTTCATAAGACAAGCCCTACATCCCTGGGATCAAAATTTGCTGCTGAAGATCTTAACTCTGACCTGAAAACACTGGGAAAATTATTATGATTTTCTGTACACAACTTAGTGCCAAAAGCAGAGGACCCGTTTTCTCCCATCCTGCCAGCCACGGGACTTCTAGTGGATGGTGGGGGCAGACCATGTAAAGGTCTACTGAAGCCGGGTAGGAATCTCCGGTTTTCGGATGAGCGTGGCAGGAGAATCACCGCCTGAGGAAGCCATATCAAGAACCCAACAGAGAAACACCTCTGGAAATATCTTTTAGAGAGGCACACAGTCTGAAAGATGTACTGGTTAAGTGCATTGACCCGAAAAGGCGCCAGAGTGTGGTGACTAGGGGAATTTCACAGTAACTTCTTTGGCAATGTTAAAGTAAGCCTTGTGACTGATAAATAAACTTTAACTTTAATAAAGCATACATTTCAAGAGAGGGTAAACAGAATACAACTCTTTGTTCTCTTTTGATAAAGGCATTGTTATGAAACAAATTTAACTGTGCATCACAACTCGTCGCAAAAACGTAATTGGCAATCAGCTGAATGGATAAATACCCCCATCTTGTCCTTAAGGAACTTCACACTTGGCACTTTGAAGTTTACTTGAGGTAGCATGACCTTCAGCTCCTTGAGGGAGATGCTGCAAAATAGTAAGCAATTCATTTATCAACTAAATGAGAAACAGATTCTCATCGAAGGATAAATTCGCTGATCCTGCACTGGCAGTGGTGTTCAAAGGAAATGTGGGACAGAGAGCCCACAGTAAGGCTTTGAAATCCACACTCGCTGTTATGTGAGTCCTCACTGGGAGCACAGGAGCAGGGAATTTATTCGATAAAGTACAAGACAAAACAACTATCAGCAAATGCAGTCTGGTTCAATCTAGTGTAAAAATATTTTGTCACAAGTGAAACAAACATTAATTTAGTCGCCCACCCATTCAGAAATTAGATATTTAGATAACAGTAAACGGAAGAAAAACATGAACAGAGAAACTACTCAAACATTTTAGCAAAGTTGACTAAACATGAAACTCCATTCAGGATTCATAGAAACAGGTGGCACTTCGAATAAACCCCCCACCCCACACCAAGAGAGATCACAAAAGGATAACTTACATTTTAATATCCCTTTGCCCATTGCTCCATCATTTCAAGGAGGAAATGTCTTCAACTTTGCAATGACCTCTGAAAAGCCAAATCCTCCCCTCACCAAAATCCTACCCAGTCATTTGACACAAACCGCAAATTCACTACAAAATTAATACTGATATTTCATTGCGCTTTCCAAAAATGGCATTTTATTCTGTTTAAATCTGTGGTCCGCATTTCGAGATAAGACTGTGCTAGTGCTTAATTGGAAAATTAAGCCTATGAATTTTACTTCCAAAATAATATTCAATTACAATATTCAATAATGTTTAACCAATCCAAACCAGATTGGCAAAGTGAGGAGTCAGCCTTCCCCATGCACTGAAATTTGATGTTATTTGCTAAACTTCTACTGTGTGAACAGTGAACCTTTTGACCACTGGGGCATACTTTAGAAAGAATATTGTTCCCTTGCAACATTTTCCCACCTTTCAATATGCCTGAAAACTTCATGCTGACAGACCATATAAATCAGGTTAAAAAGTAATCTGAATTTATGAAGAAGTAAAATTGTACAGAATTGTACACAATTAAATTAGCTTTTTCTTAAAAAAAAGTTCTTATTTTTAACTTTAATTTAAAACTTGGTTCTTCAGATGAAGCAACACAGTCAAAGATGTGCAGACTAGGTGAATGGGCCTTGCTAGATTGCCCCTTATTGTCCCAAGATTTGTAAATCAAGTGGATTAACAGCATAAATACATGGGGTTATGGGGATAGGGCCCAGGCTGGATGCTCTGTTGTAGAGCCAGTGCAGACTGGAGGGGCCAAATGGCCTCCTTCTGCACTGTAGGGATTTTATGAATTCTATTCGATGTAAAGAGGAGATGTCAGGGGTAAGTTTTTCACTCAGAGAGTGGTGGGTGAGTGGAATCAGCTGCTGTCGGTGGTGGTGGAGGCAAATTCGATAGGGTCTTTTAAGAGACTTCTGGATGAGTACATGGGACTTAATAGGATTGAGGGGTATAGGCAAGCCTAGTAGGTAGGGATATGATTGGCGCAACTTGTGGGCTGAATGGCCTGTTTGTGCTGTAGTTTTTCTATAATTCTAAAAGATCTTTTGAGGTATATTTCACAGAATCCTACCTCATTTTGACCTACATTTGTTAATTGAGGTAAAGAGTATTGCGGGAGTTTGTTATTCCTGTGCCCCATTTCAGGTAATTGCTGGACACAGCACTATGAATCAAGATAGATTTCAAGGGCATAAGGGGAGGTAGGTGCTCAGGCAACTATAGAACATTCAGGAGAAAAGAAAATTATTATTGTCCTGTTGGAATGCCCAGAATAGATAACAACTTGGTCATTTCTAAATGGGCAATATATACCAATGAGAAAGCCAGTATTTAACATCTCACAAGCCTCAAACAAATCACCTTCGATTAGTTATAATTACTGGTGATCTATGTTAACTCTTATTTTCAACTCAGGTGAATTCTGCATCTTTTAAAACTTAGACAGCACCATGACACAAAATGATGACATGCGTAAATGCAGAATTTAGTCCATTCATTGTTCTACAAATGACCTATAATGTCAACTTGAATTGTCGCAATCAGGAAGGTATTCCTGATTGAATTTCAGATGGTAATGGCTTCAGTCAGAGTAGCATGTGATCATGTGCCTATAAAAAGCAAACTCATTTCAGCCACAGGGATTGATTTAAATTTGTTCACTTCGCCTCACCAAAATTTTGTATCACTTGACCGGAAATAAAATTTGGCAGATCCTTGGTCTGTCATAAATGATACATCGACAATTGAAAAATGGTGACAACAGCTCCAACTATGAATTGGCCAAACCACTGAAAACTCCTGAATAATAGCGATAATCGGCTGTTGCATTGAGAGATGGGTGACAGATAAATTTAATGTTGGCAATATGAACAAAAGACAAGAACATACCATTCTACTCCAGCTATGTTTCCTACAACTGACAACATATATGCAGATGGGAGTATCTAACAAGGTTAGACTTCTTTACTCTCAATTATTCAGATATAAACAATCAGCACAGATATTACTTTATTCCAAATTGTTTTACATTTTTTCACCACTGTGTGGTGTATGTACATGCTGCATGGTGGAGATATCATAGAATCGCTACAGTACAGAAGGAGGCCATTTGGCCCATTGAGTCTGTACCCACCACAATCCCACCCAGGTCCTATTCCCGTAACCCTACACATTTACCCTGATAGTCCCCCTGATATTAGGATCAATTTAGCATGACTAATTAACCAAACCCATACATCTTTGGACTGTGGGAGGAAACTGGAGCATCCAGAGGAAAGCCACGGGGAGAAAGTGCAAACTCCACACAGACAGTGAGCCAAGGCCAGAATTGAACCTGGGTCCCTGGCGCTGTGAGGCAGCAATGCTAACCGCTGTGCCTCCCTAATGGCATGAGGATGTTAAATATCTACTAAAAGAACTGTGCATCCTACACAGCACTGAAGCAAGTAACAAATAGATTTTTCAGTTGTCCAAATTGAAGAATTAAAACATAGGGCCTGAGTTTCCTCTGCTGTTGTGTCTGGCAGTAAGGAGTCATAAAATGGAGTGGGACCTCCGATGCACCGGGTCACTGTCCATTTTTGCTCCAGTGTAATATTCCCCTAGAAGTGAGAATGGGGGTGTAATGAGTGACTGGAAATCCCATTCTGCTGTGCTTCTGCCAGTGGAGCTGTACCCCAGGAAACTTTGATTACCAACAATCACTTTGCATTCAACAAACAGGCACATATATATTAGAATTTGCACTGTAGCCTATATGCCCAAACCATCCCTTTAACTGAACCAAATATTTAACACTCTTTCTTCCTTTTGAGTGATAAAAAGTCACATCCTGTGCCATGCCCTGTATAAATTTAACAAGCTCAAAACAAGTAGATCAAACATATTTTATAGTTTTAAATAACTTCATATACAATTCCAAATAAATGTGTGTAATTATTATTATATATAAGATATATTGTATACTATGTACATTTATCATGACCAAATTGTGCATTCAATCAGATTACAGATCAGTTAATTATAAGATGTAGAGGGAAGCCATACAGACCCTTGAGCCTGTTCTGTCTGGACGGCACAGTGGCACAGTGGTTAGCACTACTGCCTCACAGCACCTGGAAACCAGTTCAATACCACGTTCTTCCTATGTCTGCGTGGGTTTCCTCCGGGCGTTCCAGTTTCCTCCCACAGTCCAAAGATGTGCAGGTTAGGTGGATTGGTCATGATAAATTGCCCCTTAGTGTCCAAAGATGTGTAAGCTAGGTGAAATAGCCACGGTAAATGTGTGGGATTACGAGACTAGGGAGGGAGCTCGTGTAAGATATTCTTTCGGAGAGTCAGTGCAGACTCAATGGGCTGAATGGCCCCAGTCTGTACTGTAGGGATTCTACGGTTCTACAGTCATTCAAGAAAACCTCAAATTCACTTTCCCATTCATCCCCATATCCCTTGATTCCATTATTGCCCCAAATAAATCTATTCATGCCACCACAAAGTCCAAGAGAAACTTAATGCAATGGGAATCAAGGGGAGAGGCCTTCATTGGCTGTAACCAAATGTGGCACAAAGGAAGATGTTTCTCACTGTCAGAGGACAAGCACCAGGAGATCCTCAGCAAATCATATTCAATCCAATCAGCTTTAGCTGTTTCACCAATGATTTTCCCTTTGTCATACAATTAGAAATGTGGCTGGTTTGTGATAATTTCACAAAGAAGCCACTCACTGCAGGACCTGAACAACATTCAGTCCTCAGCTGACAAGTGGCAAATAACAAGTCATGACCAGTAAGCGGTAACGCAATGATGCTCTTATTCTCAATTTTGCCTCTCTCCCATCCATCTCCTTTACATCTTCATCTGTCACAGTTTACCCTCTGATTTCAGCTTCTCTGCCATTTGGCCATTCACACTTTCTATTCTCGCTATGAACTGCCATTAGCAGCCTTTCCCCTTGTTTTTGAGGCTATGACTAATATTTCATTTCCTCACCCTACAGTATAAATATCTCCCAGTTCCTATGCCTTTTGGCTTTGAAAAAGGGTTATCTGGACTTGAAACGTCAGCTCTTTTCTCTCATTACAGATGCCAGACCTGCTGAGATTTTCCAGAATTTTCTCTTTTGGGGCCAAGGGAAACTTTGTTTCACTAGATCTGCCATCAACATATATTTATATCACACTTATTGACATTGTGAATTATCCCAGGAAAAATAACGAACAAAATTTGACACTGTGCAACAGGAATAGACAATAGAGCAAATGAAAAAGAGGTAGGTTTCTTAGAGCACCTTAGAAGAGGAAAGCTATGGTCCAATGTAGAGAGGGCTGAGGAAGGAATTCTTGAGCTTAGGGCCTGGGCAACTGAAGGCATGACACTAAAGGGGTGGCAGTTAAAACCAGGGATGTTCTAGAGGCCAGGAACAGAGCAGCACAGATATCTCAGAGGACTAAAATGAAAGAAAATTACTGTAGATGCTGGAAATCTGAAATAAAATCAGAAAATGCTGGAAAAACTCAGCAGGTCTGACGGCATTCGTGGAGAGAGAAAGAAACAGAGTCAACATTTCAAGTCTGTTTGACTCTTTTTCAGAGCTGAAGAAAAATAGAAATGTGATGGGTTTTATACTATTGAAGGGAAGGAGAGTGGGTGGAGCTGACCCTTGTTCTGCTAATAACACATTCTGCTATCTTCTGCTATCACCTTCCCTGATCTTTCATACTATCATTACCACTCCCATTCTCTTGTGTCTGTGACATATTTGCTAAATTTCTGTGCTGAGCTCCCACCTCTTCTTGAGCTTCTATTTTGCTCCACATGCACCACGCCTCTCCTCACTTGTATGAAATACATCAAATTTCTACCTTTCTTCAGCACTGAAGAAGAGTCTTAAAGATTCAAAACATTAACTCTGTTTTTCTCTCTCTACACGTGCTTCCAGTCTCACAGAGTTTTCCTAGTTTTACCTCGGATTGCTGTAAGAATGAAAGAGGTTCCAGAGAAAGGGAGTGGCGAGACAGTGGAAGGTCTTCAAAGCAAAGGCGAGAATTTTAAAATCGAGACACCGCCAGACAAGGAGCCAATCTAGGCCAGGAAAAATGGTGCGAGTTAAGGCAACAGAGCTTTGGATGGCCTCAAGTTTATGAAGGGTAAAATGCGAAAGGACAATCAAGAATACAACTGAGTAGCCATGTCTAGACGTAACAAAGGCAAGAATGAAGGTTTCAGCAACAGGTGAGCTAAGGCAGGGTATGGGGTCAGGTGACATTACAGAGATGGAAAGAGCTGGTCTTAGTGATAGTGTGGATGTGTGAGCAATTGATCATTTTGCAGTCAAATGTTACACCAAGGTTGCAACCTCTGGTTCAGTATCAGGTGGGTTTTCTAGGGAGGAGGGTGGAGTCAGTGGTTGGGGAATGGAGATTTTATTGGCGGTCCAAAGTTGGTATTCCATCTTTTCTAATGAGCTCACCATCATAGATATCTGGGGAACACCCTCACTAGCAGTTTAACTGGACTAACCCTGGCTAAAGGAGTACTGCAATTTGATGAACCTTACCTATTTCTTCTTGACCAGTCCACTGAATAAAATTGTTTTCTCAGCCAGCTACAAACCAAAAAAAACACATGTGAGTGAAAGAAGGTGAGAAACACACTGTCGTGTCTTCACGAATAGACTTCCATCAGTAAATTACAAGGTAACAATTCAAGCCTGTATGGCAAAAGAAGAATGTACCCGCAGCATATCAATGTCAAGGGAGCTCCAGAATCAAGTAGTGAGGTTTCGAACAGCGAATGATTTCATACAACCATTTCCTGGACCTTGAAAGATCTTTAAGAAAAGCTCTTTCAGAGTTGCTAACATGATTGATGTGGTGGTGGTGGTGGTGTGTGTGTGTGTGTGTGTGTGTGTGTGTGTGTGTGTGTGTGTGTGTGTGTGTGTGTGTGTGTGTGTGTGTGTGTGTGTGTGTTCCGAGGGCCATGTGATCAGCAAGGACCCTTTGGACTGTCCTTTCCAGGAAGCTGAGCCAATTAGCAGGAGGGCACGGACCACATGTCAAGGAGGGACTTGGAGTTGGACCTAGGGAGTCCAGAAAGGCAGCCACACTTGTAATCTAGTTGTCCATGTATATAATTATTCTGTTGGCAACAAAGCCTTCATCGTTAAAGCTGCATCAATTTGCTCTCAATCTATTAAAGTTAATACTCATCTTAGAAAAATACACTAAGTTTTCTATAAGAGGACACTAACCTCAAATACACAAACTGCTCACTAAAATATCATTTATTATTTCTAATTTATGTGTATACATCAACATCTAACTACAGAATGGGCTAAGCAGTTTAAACACAAGACAGACAATGGACTTCGCTACCTCTCTATTCGCAATGGAGTCAGTGCCGTTTGAGCCTCTTTGTATAGAATTTCCAATCCCTTTAACCATTTGGAAGCTTCTTCTTTGGAATTAGCTGCAAGAATAGAAAAGAGGGTGTGAACTGCTGGTTAATGGTCTCAGTTCAATTACAGATACAAGATAGGGATCACTTAAAGGCCTGTAGGTGAGAAAATGGTTCTCGGACTTGTGGCTAAGATCAAGCGTCGGTCGGATAAAGCCCAAGATAGGATGCAATGCCTTATCTTGTCAGCTTGTATCCTGCTTGTCTCTCTTGAATTGGATTCATAGAATCATAGAATGCCTACAGTGCAGAAGGAGGCCATTTGGCCAATCGAGTTGATACCGATCACAATCACACTCAGGCCAATTGGCATTTACCCTGCCAATCCCCTGACACTAGGGTCAATTTCATATGGCCAATCAACCTAACCCGCACATCTTTGGACTGTGGGAGGAAACCAGAGGACCTGGAGGAAACCCATGCAGACACAGGGAGGACATGCAGACTCCACATAGGCAGTGACGCCAAGCTGGAATTGAATCCAGCTCCCTGGTGCAGTGTGGAGCAGCGCTAACCACTGTGTCACCGTGCTGCCCAAATTCAATTGGAATTTGAATTTGGTTTTTGGAGCAAGTATGGAATGGATTTGGGTTTGCCCGATCCATTCTGAGCACTGTCTTTGTAACTTTAAGGATGGAGTAAAACTTTTTTTTAAAATGGATTTGGTGCCAATAGTGAATGCCCCTGGAGCACCAAGCTGACATATTTGAGGGGCCATATTGCTGTAGGCTTCAATATGAAGACAGTGAATATTCATCTGAATTATGTGCAACAAGATGTTGTCAACATGTAATGCAATGGCTGATTTGACATCGGTGGTGACGTGTAGGAGATCCTGCTCCAGCCAACTCCCATCCTTCAGCTCACACGGGGATGGCATGGTGGCACAGTGGTTAGCACTGCTTCCTCACAGTGCTAAAGGCTCAGGTTCAATTCCTGGCTTGGGTCTGTGTGAAATTTGCATGTTCTCCCTGTGTCTGCATGGGTTTCCTCCGGGTGCTCTGGTTTCTTCCCACAGTCCCTTCAGGTGTGCTGGTTAAATGCGTTGGCCATGCTAAATTCCCCCTCGGTGTACCCAAACAGGCGCTGGAGTATGACAATAAGGGGATTTTCACAGTAACTTCATTGCAGTGCTAATGTAAGCCTGCCTGTGACTAATAAATAAATAATGATAAATATAGCTGCAAAGGTGATAGCGCAGAACACTGTCATGCTGAAACAATGCTTCTGCTGCCTGGATCTCTCTGGTGGAGTTCTGTGGTACTTGGCAGAGCAGGTATCAAGATTCAAAGTGGCCTTTTGCATCATCATGAGGGAACAGTGCTTGCCATTATTTGTATGGTGACCAGCTGAGGAGGAAGAGGAAGAGGAAGAAGGCACTCAGACAGCCCCTTTCTGTTTGGGAAGTCTGTGAAGAACTTACCTGACTGCAATATCCTAATTGCCAACCATCCTACACAATATTCCCTTGAAACTGTGCGGCGACACAAACGCACGGCCATCTGGGAGATCCTGCGTGGGCCTCTTACAAGTCAAGTTTAAGTTACAATGTGCGCATGAGCATGCAAAAAAACTTAAAGGAGCTGCATGCTTAAAGAATTTTGACCACGCACTCCAAAATAAAATTGGTCCCATATACCTTACCTTCACTCTATCATGGAGAGGCAGTGGAATTGTCACTGGACTAGTAATCCAGACACCCAGGGTAACGCACTGGGTACAAATCCCACCATGGCAGATTGTGAAATTTGGATTCAATAAAAAAAATCTGGAATTAAAAGTCTACTGATGACCATGAAACCGTTGTTGATCATTGTAAAAACACATCTGGTTCAGTAATGTCCTTTAGAGAAGGAAATCTGCCGTCCTTACCTGGTCTGGCCAACACGTGACTCTAGACCCAAAGCAATGTGGTTCACTTTTAAATGCCCTCAAGAATGGGCAATGAATGCTGGCCCATGGGACGTCCACATCCCATGAACGAATAAATAAACTACCATAACGTGGTCACAGTACAAAAAAAAACTAACAGGAAATAAACATTGCAAAGCAAAATTATGAAAATCATGCCACAATACATGCAAAAGTCGGACAACCACCAGTAAGTATTCCCTTGTTGCCTGTTATCCATGTTCTTCTGCTGCTCCTCCTGCTCATACACAATGTGTATTGGAGGCCTGCTGTCTTTCAGTGGAGGAAGCTGCTGAGAGCAACTATGTGTCTAAAAGGCCTGGCTGTAGACTGCATTGCCTTGGCATGGATGGCTGCAGTATTGGTAGGCAGACCAATGGGCAATAAAGGGCACTGACGGAGGGGACGGAGAGGGAGGATGATTCCTGCCTTCCTTAAAAAGGACATCAGGCTCGTACTCTGTACACATGTCACTCTCACAGCGTGGCACCTAAGCAATCTTATTAATCTGTTACACAGGTTCCAGGATGGCTGTGCTCACTCTGCAAGTCTCTTTGCACACTGTAATCCACAGCTATGATGACAGTGGTCTGAGTGTCCACTGCAGCACTTGGACATTGGGTGGCTACTGCTGGTGTTGGAGTAGAAGCTGTAACGTCAGCCATCAAATGCTGTCTCATGGTTGGGTTTCCACATGTGCTGATGGAGTTCGCCTCCGAGAAGTGAGTCTGTCCTTGGAAGCAGTGAGGAACTGTCCAATGCAGGAAAGAGATCTGCACTAAGGCTTTTATACGCTGCACTGAAGATTTTGGGAGGAGGCGGAAAGAAGGAGAGATGTCCTGAATCCATAGTGGGCCTGGAGGCCCACCTGACACACAGTGCAAAAAGTAGGATGGACTCCAGATTCGGCACAAAGCTCGGTGCTCTTCCATATCCCTGGAATTCACTGCAGGTTTTACAATGCATCAACCAATTTGTGATGTACTTCCATCAGACCTCTCCTGAAGACTGCCTCACTGAGTGCTCATCTGAATTATCTACAGCAGAACACTCATGTGTTCTGACAATCTGACACCTATGTCATCCTTACCCACCGCCTGACTGTAAGACAATTTTGCCTGGTATATCACCACATGCTGATCCACCTCTAAGATACGTGCAGTGACAGGGTCTGAGCCGGTGGCTGTGGCTGTGAACTCAAATGATGGTGTTGTGTCTTCAGCATCACTGCATTCTTGCTGCTCTTTCCCTGTCTGACCAGATGCTGGATATCTGACAGAAAAGGGCACAAGGGTAAGATTGAGGTGCGGGTAAGGAGGAGAGTGTAAGAGGGGCACACGATCAGCAGCTCGTAAATCAGAAGAGATTGTGGGATGAGGAGCAAAAAGGGACATAAGAAGCAGAATTGGGTATAAACAGACTGTGATCTTTGATGGTTTCAGCCATCCCCTGGCCACGCAGTCGGCAATAGCCTTTCCAATAATGGCCAGCATTATCTCCTCGATGGGAGTTAAGACATGCATGTTAAGTCCAGGTAGCTACCAGTGCCTCTGGCTGTGCATCAGCTTGTCCCACGTGACAGAAGAAAATGTGTGAGTGCTTGTTGCAATCTGTTTGGGTAATGTGGTTGTCACGGTTGAAAAGCTGGCAGTGTGTGCAAGCTGTGAGATGTGGATGTGAGGCTTACAGCAGAGCTAAATCGGTGCCCGTGCGGTGAAGCACATGAACGTGAGTCATCATGCCCAGGTGATAGAGCTTGTTGGTAGGTGAGTGATGAGGGTGTAGTGAGCTAAGCAGCGCCTGAGACTCGTGGTGCAGCTGGCTGGAATAAGGCATTTAAAAGTGCATTCACTGACCTTGATCCCAAAAGAGAAAATGCTGGAACATCTCAGCAGTTCTGGCAGCAACTGTAAGGAGAGAAAAGAGCTGACGTTTCAAATCCAGATGACCCTCTGTGACAAAGGGTCATCTTGCCCCAAAATGTCAGTTCTTTTCTCTCCTCACTGATGCTGCCAGACCTGCTGAGATTTTCCAGCGTTTTCTCTTTTGGTCTCAGACTCCAGCATCCGCAGTAATTTGTTTTTATCCACTGACCTTGATCATTGACCTTGATCACTCATATGAAGTTATTGAAAACCTTGTGCCATTGAGCCCAGGTGCTCGGGGCTTGACTTCTGGCATTGATTTCCTGGGCTATCTTTAGCACCGTATGTCAGGTGGGCCTGCTGGCCCACCATGGATTCAGGATATCTCTCCTCCTTTCCACCTCCTCCCAAGATCTGCAGTGTAGCATTTAAAAACCTTGGTGCAGATTTCTTTCCTCCACTGGACCATTCTGCACTGTTTCCCGGGACAGACTCACTGCTTGGATTGCCTCAGTACCTGCTCCTGCCACAATGCACCTCCCCTTTAAAAGGCACTGACTAGCTTTAAGCAGCCCAGATTAGCTCTAAGCCGTGCCACTTACTTGCAACACTGGATCCCTATTGATGCATCCAATCAGTGAACATGGCTAGTACTGGCTGGACACAAAGATTACGAAAAGTCAGCATGAAGCAGGCGTATTGCCTGTGTTCCAATCAACACCCATTTTTAGGCGCTGTCCAATTGACAAACACAGCACCCATTATTATGTTATCTTTAGAAACTGTAACTTGGTTTTAGAAAAGATGCAACCTTTATAGTACAGTGTTTTAGATATATACTTTCAGTAACATCATTAAAACATGTAATCTGGACTTTTCTCTCATCTCAGTTTGTGGGCATTCGCTAAGCACCAACTGGATGTTGTGTTTTACACTACTTCACCTTAATGTATCTCATTGGCATTGAAAGGCTTTGGAACATCCTAAGGTTCTGTAAGACATTATATAGACATTATAAGGTTCTGTAAGACATTTACTTGCTGGGAGAATCATGAATAACTTATCCTACATTAGAGGTGATGTGGTATGGTTGAGAAGACCATCGTGGCCCATGGAGCAAAAGAGAATCAAGTTAAGACATACATCCTAGTATTCAGAGTCAGAGGTTAATATTGTATTCACAGAGGGCTCCCAGTAGGGTTACTGGGAATATGCAGAAACCTGCCATTGGCCCCTAAGAAAATACAATCTATGTTGCGTGGTGCTCCCAAAGACACCCTAATGATATATATGAAATCATCCATTTTAGTAGGAATAACAGCAAAATGGACTATTAGTTAACTAGTAAAAAATTACAGCATGCTGCTGTGCAGAGGGACCCGGGTGTCCTTGTGCATGAGTCGCAAAACGTTGGTTTGCAGGTGAAACAGGAAATTAAGAAGGCAAATAGAATTTTGTCCTTCATTGCTAGAGGGATGGAGTGTCAAAACAGCAAGGTTATGTTGCAGCTGTATAAGGTGCTGGTGAGGCCACTGTGTACAGTTTTGGTCTCCTTACTTGAGAAAGGATATACTGGCACTGGAGGGGGCACAGAGGAGATTCACTAGGTTGATTCCGGAGTTAAAAGGGTTGGCTTATGAGGAGAGACTGAGTAAACTGGGATTATATACATTGGAATTTAGAAGAATGAGGGGGGTATCTTATAGGAACATATAAAGTTATGATGGGAATAGACAAGATAGAAGCAGGGAGGTTGTTTCCACTGGCGGGTGAAACGAGAACTAGGGGGCATAGCCACAAAATAAGGGGGATCAGATTTAGGACTGAGTTGAGGAGAAACTTCACCTAGAGGGTTGCAAATCTGTGGAATTCTCTGCCCAGTGAAGCAGTTGAGGCTACCTTGTTGAATGTTTTTGAGGCAAAGATAGATAGATTTTTGAACAGTAAAGGAATTCCAGGTTATGGTGAGTGAGCAGGTAAATGGAGCTAAGTCCACGAAAAGATCAAGCATGATCTTATTGAATGGCAGAGCAGGCTCAAGGGGCCAGATGGCCTACTCCTGCTCCTAGTTCTTACGTTCTTGTCTGAAGCATACTGTAGACACCTGTGGAACATATATAAAACTGGCATCTCATATCCTATTTTGTGATATTAGTGCCTTATTCATTTCAAAATAACGGATATCAAATACACCTGCAACAGTAATAGTTTAGGTTCTATATAATTTAAAGATTGTTTGAAGGTTTCAATGTGAGAAACGTTTTAACTAACAGGAGTTTACAGGTGAAAATGTCCTCTACCCCACTATCCCACTTCTTCCAATTTCAGACTGCAACCCTGGAGCACAGGATCAGGCAATCAGCCATACAAGCCTGTTCTACAATTCAATTAGACCATAACTGACCTGTATCTTAATTGCTTGATTTCATTACGCCTAAAATTAACCCATCAACCTCAGTTTTGAATTTGTTTTATTAATTTTGTTTAATTAATCCAGTTTCAACAAGTTCTGGAGTGAATAAATTTCCAGGTTTCTTCTATCAATAAGACCTGACATCATCCCAGAGTGCCAAGCTCTACTTTTTTAAGTTTCCACTTGTTGTGGAGATCATCTCTAACGATCCTATCAAATCATCTGAAATACCTTAGTTTCGTTCCCCTTTAATCATCTACACTCAAGGGAATACAAGTCAACTCTACATAATCGAGTCATTCAGCTCCCTGTATCTCCTGATGAATCTATCCCACATTCCCCCCCAGGGTCAAAATAGCCGATCTGAGTGGTGGCGCCCAGAATTGAGCACACCACTGCAGACGTAGACAATCCCATTGGTGAAACTTCAGACTTCTGGTACATCGCAGTAAATCTTCTGATGATCACTATTATTTTATATAATACTTTCCTTCCAAATTTGTTACTATGTTTCTAATTCAGAAGTTTCCACTCTTTCAGCAGAAGACAACTGAACTTTGTTCTTCAACATGGTCAAAGTTTTGTTTCTTTATTAGTGTCACATGTAGGCTTACATTAACACTGCAATAAAGTCACTGTGAAAACCCCCTAGTCGCCACACTCTGGCGTCTGTTCAAGTATACTGAGGAAGAATTTAGCATAGCCAACGCACCTAACTAGCACGTCTTTCGGATTGCGGGAGGAAACCAGAGCACCCAGAGGAAACCCACACAGTCACGGGAAGAATGTTCAGACTCTGCACGGACCGTGACCCAAGCCGGAATCAAACCCAAGTCCCTGGCACTGTGAGGCAGCAGTGCTAACCACTGTGCCACCGTGCCACCCAAAATGGATTCAGGATTGTGGTCAGTGTGCTGTGCCAGAACGCAGAAGGCTGACGGGGTTGGTGACTCTGCTCTGCATGGGAGGAGAACTTGCAGTGGGAGGGAGAGTATCCAGTTGTCATGGCCCACATCGGTGTAACCAACATAGACTGGAGTTGGAAAGAGATTCTGCTGAGGAAGTATGAATAGCAATGGGCTAAACTAAAAGGCCAAGTGAAAGTAATAATCTCTGGATTGTTACTTAGACCACTAGAGAACTGGCATGAAGTAAATAGGAAGGTGTTGAAGATATGGCTCAAAGATTGAAATGGGAGAAATGGGTTTCAATTATGGAACACTAGTACCAATACTGAGGAAAAAGGAAGCTGTATCGTGGGGGCAATCTTCACCTGAAACATGCTGGGACCAGTGTTCTGGCATGTCACATGACTAGGGCAGGAGATAGGACCTTAAACTAAATAGGGAGCGTGAGCGATCAATTGAGGGAAAATGTGATACTTTAAAGAGCGATAACTGCGAAGTAGCAGTTAAAGTAATGATAATGAGAGCATGGAGGAAGGGACAGAGCTTATAAACTTAAGAGTGCACCAGCAGATCAGATTGGAAAGTAACAAACATGTTCAAAGATATGTGGGTTAGGTTGATTGGCCATGCGCAATTAACCCTAGTGTCATGGGGATTAGCAGGGTAAATATGTGGGGTTACAGGAATAGGGCCTGGATAGGATTGTGGTTCGTGCAGACCCGATGGGCTGAATGGCCTCCACCTGCACTGTAGGGGTTCTATAATTCTATGAATTCCTCTATTCAAGAAAGGAGGGAGACAGGCAGCAGCGAACCACCGCCTAACATCTGTCTTGGGGAAAATGCTAGAATCCAATATGCATCAGCTTAAGGCAAGGCACTTAGAAAACGTTCATGTAATCAGCCAGAATTAACATAGTTTTATGAAAGGGTAATTATGTTTGATTAATTTATTAGAGTTCTTTCAGGAAGTAGCAAGCAACATGATTAAAGGTAACCCACAGATGTGGTGCACTTGGATTTCTAAACGGCATCTAACAAGGTACCACACCAAAAATTTCTACACTAAAAAAGGACTCGTGGTCTATAGGGTAACATATCATGGATAGAGGGCTGGTTTGCTCACAGGAAACAGACAGTAGCGATAAGTAGGTCATTTTCAGATTGGAAACATGTAACCAGTGAAGGGCCCCAGGTACCAATGCTGGTGCCTTAACTATTTCCCATCTATATCAATTACTTGGATGAAAGGGTTCATGCAGGGATGCTAAATTTGATGATAACACAATGATAGGTAGGAGAGTAAGTTGTGAAGAAGACAAAAGGAGCCTCCAAACGGACATAGATAAGTTAATTGCGTGGGCAAAAGGTTAGCAGATGGAGTATAATGTGGGAAAATGTGTAGCAGCACTCACCTGCCAAACTGAGGTTGTTGAGCACAAACTCGGTACCATAGCACACGGTGAAGCAGACGTCATCGCTATATTTGTCCCTCTGTTCTTTTGAAATCTGTTCGAAGTCCTTCGCATTTTTGCCAAGGCGGATCTCTTTGATCTCTTGCAGATCAACTAAGAGCAAAAAAAAATAAATTTCTCTGAGGTGCTGACAAGTAACAGTTCACAGTTAAGAGACAAAGGGCAACAACGATGACAAATGGTCAGAGAAGACAAATAGCAGACAACATG
Source organism: Carcharhinus amblyrhynchos (assembly GCF_965287045.1). Lineage (NCBI taxonomy): Eukaryota > Metazoa > Chordata > Chondrichthyes > Carcharhiniformes > Carcharhinidae > Carcharhinus > Carcharhinus amblyrhynchos. The sequence continues at coordinate 18,430,349 of NC_137327.1, forward strand.
ATTTTGCCACTCAGCCACAGAGCATTCCTCCTGTTTCTGACTATAGGTAGCATGCCGCAAAGAAACAGTGATATTCTACTAAGGTACTCAGTTCCTGATGAGTCTTTCAAAAGCACTGCTGCCTCACAGCGCCCAGGACCCGGGTTTGATTCCCAGCTTGGGTCACTGTTTGGGCGGAGTCTGCACGTACTCCTCATGTCTGCATGGGTTTCCTCCAGGTGCTCTGGTTTCCACCCACAAGTCTGAAAGACGTGCTGGTTAGGTACATTGGCCATGCTAAATTCTCCCTCAGTGTACCCAAACAGGCATTGGAGTGTGTGGCAACTAGGGGATTTCACAGTAACTTCACTGCAGTGTTATTATAAGCCTATCTGTGACACTAAGAAATAAACTTTTACACAAAGTGATGCAATATAAATAGAACCAGGGTTTTCATGAATATTGTCCTAATGTTAGAATAGATGGTTTGTTTTTCAAAAATTTCTGAAGTACCATGTTTATACTTGTACTTGGAACCTAGCCATGTAGAAGCATTCTGTAAAACATTTCCCCTTTCAAAATGTATTTTCTGTTCTGTATCATGTGCCATTTAACTGATCAAGATGTCAGAGTCATGCAGGTCTCCCGGGTTTCTGTAGTTCTTTAGTTGGCTGTGAAAAGATGCTCACTGATTTTTCTGTCTCTCTCTCTTTCTCTCCCAGTTTGGAACTGACCACATTTCCCCAAACAAATCTGAGGCAGGCTCTTATGTGGGAAGGCGGCGAGGTTTGTGAGAACACAGTTCCTACTATCTTGTACCACAGACTTCCAACAAGAGTTGTGGCTCAGTTGGTAGGAGTTCAACCTCTGAGTCATAAAGTTCTGGTTCAAATCCGAGTAGTAAAGTGGTCTCAAGCGATCGTACCACCATCCGGAGTCGCTTGTCCAATTTCAAAGCCATATCACATAAAAGTCCATTACACCTCTGAAGCTGGAGTTAAAATTTACAGACTTGATAATATATAGAATCCTACACTGAAGAAGGAGGCCATTTGGCTCATCAACTCTGCACCAACCACAGTCCCAACCAGGCTCTGTCCCCATAACCCCACATATCAACCCTACAAATCTCCCTCACACTAAAGGGCAATTTAGCGTGGCCAATCAGCCTAACCTGCATATCTTAGGAGCGTGAGAAGAAACTGGAACACCCGAAGGAAACCCATGCAGACATGGGGAGAATGTGCAGACTCCCCACAGCCAAGTCACTCGAGGCTGGACCTGAACGTGGGTCCCTGGCGCTGTGAGCCAGCAGTGCTAACCACTGTGCCACCATGCCGCCCTGCAGTGTTAGTGTAAATCAGTAATACCTGTTTCATTTCAGAAACACCTGGGAGAAACAAATTCGCTGATCAAAATAAATATCTTGGTCTGTCAGGGGAATGATTGGTCTTTCCTGGGTTTCAGAGATTGCTGATATTCAAACTAGGTGTGAGCAAACAGCCTCCAGTGGAGCACAATTCAAATTATAGCCAAATCCAAACAAGCAGAACACTCAAATACCTATGCACTGTAATGGGAAAAGTGAAAGTCTTGCTTGCTGACACTGTTGTGACTCACTTTGCCCTACCAATGCTGTCATCCAACCACATAGGCCAAAGGGCTGGTTTCAAGCCCTATATCTGTCCTCATTTAAGACCCTCAATGAAATGCACCACCTTAACCAAATGTTTAGGGGTCCAATTAGCTCCTTTGCTTTTGGCGTGACGTTGTTTCTGTTCTTTCATACCTCTCTGAAGTGCTTTGGGAATTTTTTCCTATGTTAAAGGTGCAAAGTAAATGTAAGTTGTTTTCATTGAACAGCAAAATCTGACTGTGAATTCAACACAGCAAATTCTTCACAGCATAGGCTGACGTGCTTGGAAACGCCCAGACTGCCTTTTTTAATAAGAACCTAAGAATTATGAGGCTCTTCAAGCCTGCTGCATCATTCAAGAAGACCATGGCCTAGTGATCAGCGACCTCAACACTTCTTTCCTGCACTATCCACACATCCTGTAAATTTCCTTTGCATGCAAAAAAAAACTAACCCATTCCGTCCTTTATATACTTATTTGCATTGCTGCCCCACAGCACAAAGGAACCAGGTTCGATTCTCAGCTTGGGTCACTGTCTGTGCAGAGTCTGCGCGTTCTCCCTGTGTCTGCATGGGTTTCTTCCGGGTGCTCTGGATTCCTCCCACAGTCCGAAAGACATGCTAATTAGGTGCAATGGTCGTGCTAAATTCTCCCTCAGTGTACCCGAATAGGTGTCGGAGTGTGGCGACTGGAGGATTTTCCCAGTTACCCTATTGCAGTGTTAATGTAAGCCTCCTTGTGACATTAATAAGTAAACTTAAACATAAACTTAAACTTCCCGAGATACACAATTCTGAAGATTCGTAACTATCTGTGTGAAGAAATTTCTCCCCACCTTAGTCCCAGCCAGGATAAACATCCTCCCCGCATATGCTCTTTAAATTCAAAACGTCCAGTTGCACAAAACAACCAGGATGTTTTTTTATTCATTGATGGGACATGGGCATTGTTAGTTGGCCAGCATTTATTGCCCATCCCTAGTTGCCCTTAAAGGGAGGTTGAGACTTAACCACATTACTGTGGCTTTGGAGTCACATGCAGAATCAGAGAATCCCTACAATGAAGAAAGAGGCTATTCAGCCCATTGAGCCTGCACCAACAACAATCCCACCCAGGCTCTATCCCCATAACATCATGTATTTACCCCACTAATCCCTCTGAGACTAAGGGCCAATTTAACATGGCCAAGCCACATAACCTGCACATCTTTGGACTGTGGGAGGAAACCGGAGCACCCAGAGGAAACCCATGCAGACACGGGGAGAATACGAAAACTCACACAGTCACCCGAGGTCCAGAATCGAACCTGGGTCCCTGGTGCTGTGAGGCAGCAGTGCTAACAACTGTGCTTCCATGCCGCCTGGGTAGGCCAGACCAGGTAAGGATGGCAGATTTCCTTCCCTCAAGGACATCAGTTAACCAGATGGGCTTTTCCGACAATCGACAATGGTTTCATGGTCATCAGTAGATTCTTAATTCCAGATATTTTTTACTGAATTCAAATTCCACCATCTGCTGTGGCGGGATTCGAACCGGGATCCCCAGAACGTTAACTGTGTTTTTGGATCTGGCAGTAATACCACTAGGCCGTAACCTCCCTCTAAAAACTACCAAACCTCAACTAAAGGTCAGTGTTCTTATTGACATAAGTAATGAGGGGCTTTATCGCGAAGACTATCATAACATCAAAGGATTCTGAAATCACACTTGTGTTTTAATATCTTGGACCTCCTATTTCAGCCACTTGGTAAATCTAACCACAGTCTTTTTCTCTTGTGAAGACTGGATCCTGATGAAACATTTACACGTTACAAGTTGCAAAATAGCGTCAGGCCGGAAAAGCAGAATGTGGGCCCGAAGACTTCATCTGCCGCCATCTTAATAGTGACAGGTGCTCTAACTGCCCATTGACATTCACGGGAAAAAGATGCAAACTCACTTCAAGTTCAACTGAGGTGTAAATAAACATCTGAAAAAAAAAATCTGCTGCTAAAATGAAGCTTGCATGTTGCAGAAGCCAGATAAGAAATGCACACTTGAAGTGTGGTACTAGGAAGAGCACAAGGAAGTGGTTTTGCGCCACAAAAGTCACAACTGTGAGGCGGCGTACTTCCTTATCGAAGTAGGATGGAGTAAGGGAGAGCATTCATTTCTTTTTGTCTTCCAAGCCTGTAAACCTACTGTTGATCCTACATGATCAGCCCCTGCAGTTTGGAGAAACCTAGTTTGCTTTACAGCACAGCTTTTCCTCTTTGTATTAGTCAAATAATGATGTATTCTGTATCATTTCCGATTTTCTTTCGCTGAACTTGAGGCCAGCACAAGCCTTTGTTTCCTCAAAGCGAATTTTTCTGTTCGCAGATCAGAACTTAAAATCCTTAAGGTGACTCCATTGGAACTTCTCTTCCACTTGGATCAAAACGTACCAACACAAGGATTTGTGAATGTGTTGCGGCAGAATCGTTAAAGATATGCTACTGAATTAACTGTGGAAGCATCATAGAAATGATAATATTTTCTTGCTAATGGTGTCCACACAAGAGCAATGGAAATTGGTCCCAAGCCCTAAAGTAGCAAGATATTGCAGTTTTGTAGAAAGGATGGGAAATGTGAAGGTGAGATTAAAGATTGGATTTGAATCTATGTTGCTGCATATCATCGATGCAGTATTCAACTCCACTAAAACACTGCCGTTCATTCACCAATTTACACTAAGCCCCATATAGGCATCATTCACATTCTCATTACTACAACTGGCTTACAGTTGGTGGGATCTTATCTTAAGGGTCAATGATTGCACAATGTTCAATGCCAGAACACATTGCCAAACAATGACTTTCAATGGCACAACCATTACTGAATCCTCCATTATCAACACCCTGCGGATACCATTGACCAAAACTGAAATGGTCTATAAATACTTTGGCTGCAACAGCGCATCAGAGGCTTTGAATTCTGTGGCGAGTAACCCACATTTTGATTCCCAAAGTCTGCCTTCCATCTGCAAGGGCACAAATCATGAGTGTAGTGGAATGCTCTCCACTTGCCTGGATGAATGTAGCTCCAACAAAACTCAAGAATCTCAACACTCATCCAGGACAAAGCAGCCCAGCCACCAACTTAAACATTCACTCCCTCCATCAATGCGACAACTTACCAAGGCTCCTTTGACAGCACCTTCCAAACCATTGACCTCCACTATCTAGAAGACAAAGGCAGCAGATACATGGGAACACCACCACTTGGAAGCTCCCCTCCAAACCACACTTCACCCTCACTTGGAAATATATCACTGTTCCTTTACCTTCAAAATCCTGCAACTCCATCCCTTACAGCACCTTGTGTGTACTTACAACAAGCAGCAGCTTATGACTACCTTCTCAAGGGCAACTAGGGATGGGCAACAAATGCTGGCCTTTCCAGAGATACTCACATCTCATGAAAGCATATTAAAAAAATGCATCCCCATGATTTTTGAATAAAAGGCCAATTACCAAACAGAAGACACACGTGCCACCCAGTTAAGGAGGGTAGATTGCCTTCTGACATTGGAGGACCAATAGGAGGCCCTCCAGCGCTCAGAGAACTACAGGCAAGGAGAGCGACATTAGCACAAGACTTTTAAAATTGTGGGATTTAAAAATAGTCAGGGCTGCTGGAGAACTATTGTGGACAGGGAGCCCCTCCACAGGGTGACCTACAGTTATGAACATCTGAAAGTCGGCCTTGCAGTAGGGAGGAAGTATTGAAATAGTGATGTGGAGAGCTGACCCTCCAGTTTCCTGCCAGGTGGCCACCTCCCCTCACTGACCATGTCTTTGTCACTGTGATGAGTCAACTGGAACATTGCTTCTGGGCAGCTAGCCATTGAATCTCCAACCCTACCTCCCTGGGAATGACCTGGAGGCAAGAAGATGCCAACAAATTCGGACAGTGCTTTCCCACAACGACTTTTCTGTCTGACCACCTCTGATCCTGCTTCCTGCAGGCTTTGAAAATCTAATTCCTTATCTTCAAATCTTTCTATATCTGGCCTCACTCCTCCCTAAATCCAGAACCTCCTCGTGCACTGTGTCTCTGTATCTCTGAGACATTCTCCATCTTGCCTCGTTCCTAAGCTCTAGAATTCCCTTTTGTAAAGTCTCCACCTCCTCACCTTTCTCACCTCCTCCTTTAACTCGTCCTTTATAATTCAATTCTTTGATCAAGCTCTTAAGCGCTCTCGTACATCTCTTATTTTCTTTCCAAGTATCTGTTTCCTTCATGACATGTTAAACATGCCTTCTAAATGGTGGTTTTTGTGACTGTGCATCCTGAACACAACCTCACACAAAACTCACTTGTATTCTATAACATTCAACCGCAAATAACCAGAGGAAGCTGGGTCGCAGAAGAACAAAGATTTCACAAGCAGATAGTCACTGGTCTGCCTTGAGCCAGGGGCAGTTCACGGTCATCATGGACATCTCCTGTAGACAGCAGTTTACTAAAATTGAAATATTGCAATTTCCAAAGACCCAGCAACTTAACATTACTTTCAACCCCAGTTTAGCTTCAATGTGCTTACGTCACGGTGTAGACCTTGGTCATCCTGAACATTCCACACTGTACGCAGTTTCTTTCTATTCTCCACCTGGAAATAAGCCCAACCGAAATGTTTTGGCTTGCAGTCAGTTGGGAAACACAGACCACAACACCACATAAAAGAGAGCCTGCAGCTAGCAGTGAAGGTTGGATCAAACCCCAGAGGGTGGTTCATTCCCCAACATCGTTTGGATTTTAGAGATTACACCAAACCATTGCACGATTGCAAGCCTTGTTCTATTGCAGTTTCTTGCTTTTCAGTTCTGACTTATTTCTTTGTTTTGTACAATAAAATAATTTTGATAAGGGCAGCACAGTGGCACAATTGTTAGCACTGCTGCCTCACAGAGCCAGGGACCCAGGTTCGATTCCCAGCTTGGGTCACTGTCCGTGTGAAGTCTGCACATTCTGCCTGTGTCTGTATGGGTTTCCTCCGGGTGCGCTGGTTTTGTCCTACAGTCCAAAGAAACATGGTTTAGGTTGATTGGCCATGCTAAACTGTCTGTAGTTTCAGGAAGATTAGCTAGGTAAATATATGAGGTCACGGGAATAGGGTGGGATTGTTGTCAGTGCAGGCTCGATGGGCCAAATGTCCTCCTTCTGTACTGTAGGGATTCAATGGTTCTATGCAAAGAGCTGTAACTAAAAAGCAACTTTTGTGATCACAAGGTGCCCCAATGCACTTTACAATCAATGAAATATCTTTGAAGCATTGTAGGAAATGGGACAGCCATTTGAACATTGAAACAAGCTCCCACAAAGAGTAATGATCAGATAATTTATTCTTGTGATGTTGATTGAGGGATAAATATTAGAACATAGAACATTACAGCGCAGTACAGGCCCTTCGGCCCTCGATGTTGCGCTGACCAGTGGAACCAATCTAATGACCCTCTAACCTAAACCATTCCAATATTATCCATATGCCTATCCACTGACCATTTGAATGCCCTTAAAGTTGGCGAGTCCACAACTGCTGCAGGTAGGGCGTTCCACGACCTTACTACCCTCTGAGTAAAGAACCTACCTCTGACATCCGTCCTATAATTACCACCCCTTAATTTAAAGCTATGTCCCCTGTGTTAGCCATCACCATCCGAGGAAAAAGGCTCTCACTGTCCACCCTATCCAATCCTTTGGTCATCTTGTATGCCTCGATCAGGTCACCTTGTAACCTTCTTCTATCCAATGAAAATAACCTCAAGTCCCTCAGCCTTTCTTCATAAGACCTTCCCACCATACCAGGCAACTTCCTGGTAAACCTCCTCTGCACCCTTTCCAATGCCTCCACATCTTTCTTATAATGCGGCGACCAGATCTGTACGCAATACTCCAAGTGCGGCCGCACCAGAGTTTTGTACAGTTGTAACATGACCTCACGGCTCCGAAATTCAATCCCTCTACCAATAAAAGCTAACACACCGTACGCCTTCTTAACAACCTTATCAACCTGGGTGCCAACTTTCAGGGAGCTATGCACATGTACCCCGAGATCTCTCTGCTCATCAACACTACTAAGAGTCCTTCCATTAGCCCTATATTCTGTACTCCTGTTACTCTTACCAAAGTGAATCACCTCACACTTTTCCGTATTAAACTCCATCTGCCACCTCTCGGCCCAGCTCTGCAGCTTATCTATGTCCCTCTGCAAACTGTAACATCCATCCTCACTGTCTACAGCTCCTCCAACTTTGGTGTCATCAGCAAATTTACTAGTCCATCCTTCTACACCCTCATCTAGGTCATTTATAAAAATGACAAACAGCAGTGGCCCAAAACAGATCCTTGAGGTACACCACTTGTAACTGAACTCCAGGTTGAATATTTCCCATCAACCACCACCCTCTGTCTTCTATCAGCTAGCCAATTCCTGATCCAAACTGCTAAATCACCCTCAATCCCATGCATCTGCATTTTCTGCAATAGCCTACCATGGGGAACATTATCAAAAGCTTTGCTAAAATCCATATACACCACGTCAACTGCCTTACCCTTATCCACCTCTTTGGTCACCTTTTCAAAAAACTCGATAAGGTTTGTGAGGCATGACCTATCCTTCACAAAACCAAATATTGGTTACTGCCAGTAACTCTCCTTCTCTTCAAAGTCGTGCCACGGGATCTCTTGCATTCACCTGAGAGGGCAGACAAGGCTTCTGTTTGATGCCTTATCTGAAAGACAGTGCCTGTATCTCTGCAGCACTCCGTACAGTAGCGTCAGGGCTGATTTCTGGGCGCAAATCTCTGGAGTGGGATTTGAAACCACAACCTTCTGTCTCAAAAGGCAAAAGGGCGGATTTTCCCATTCCGCCTGCCATGGGAAGCAGACAAGGAGTGGACCATGGAAAGGGTCATTGAGCTCGGGTGGGATTTTGCGGTTTTGCGGTGAGCACAGTCGGAAAATCCCATCCATCGCCTGAAAGTAAATCCGCAATTTTGACTTATGCGTCTGTTTCTCCTTCTTTGTTCCTGTTATATCTTTATCTTCTCTTCCTTTCTTTCCCCTCCTTGACATCCTTTGCATTTTGATGAATTTTGGTTCAAGGAATAGCCTACTCTGAACACCCGGGCAACTTAGCTGCATCATATGTAATGTCTATTGGAGCAAAGGTTTTCTAAATTATGGTGATGATAACAAATTCTGGTGAGCAAAAAACTCAGCTGCCCACTTTCTGAGCTTCATATGTATTACATAATAGAAAGATTTTCAGTGTTACTGTCAAATGCAGCTGATTCTGTAGTGGCTGGTGCTCAGGTTTTGGGACATAAAAATGGCAATGGTTGTTGTAAGAATTTTACCCGGGCAACTGTGTGCCTTTAGAAAGAACACTCAGTTCAAGAATATTTGTAGAGGGGGAAGTAAAATACCCGTGCAGACTTGAACCTATTGCTGAACTTACCATGGCCTGAATTTGACATGTCAGACGTGCCCAGAGTTGGCTTGGGTGGGACTGGATGTGAGATCATGTTGTTGATGTGTTATTACAATGGCTGGCCAATTAATGACCATCCAGTATCAAATGCACCCAGTGAAAGGCTCAGCACTGCTGGGTAGGGCAGGTGGCGAGAAAGGAGAGGGTGTGGGCTGGCAGTTCCAATGTATTCCCTCAGGGGAACAGTGCTGCGGAACGGTCTGAGAGAGCTGCAAACTGTCAGGAGTGTCTAGGCCGTGCAGTCAGACACAGACCTCAGTCCCCAGAGGCATTTGTTAACTTTATTTGAGGTCTGACCTTTCATGCTGCCTCACAGCGGCAGGAACCCGGGTTCATTTCCAGCCTCAGGTTGCTGTCTGCATGGAGTTTGCACATTTCTCTGGGTGCTCCGGTTCCCTCTCACAGCCCATAGATGTGTGGGTTAGGTGGATTGGCCATGCTAAATTGCCCCTTAGTATCAGAGGGATTAAAGTTAAAGTTTATTTATTCGTCACAAGTAAGGCTTACATTAACACTGCAATGCAGTTACCGCGAAATTCTGTCTGACGCCTCTTCAGGCCAATGCAGCTAACCAGCACATCTTTTCAGACTGTGGGAGGAAACTGGAGCACCTGGAGGAAACCCATGCAGACACAAGGAGAATGTGCCAACACCACACAGACAGTGACCCAAGCATCTAATTCTCAGCAGTCACTTCATATCTCCCCTAGTTTTTATTTAATTGACTTTGATGGAAGTAAAAAGAATGCCCACTCGCTGGATTCATCAGAACTGTTCAGACAGCAGGCTGAGGAATATCCTTTTTATCTTTAGCTTCTAACTGTCTTTTTATCAAAGAAAAACTCAATATCATTTGAAGAATCGAACGCAGGTCCCAGATGCTATGAAGCAGCAGTGCTAACCACTGTGTAAATAGGAAGGGCTACGGGGATGGGTGGGATTGTAGTCGGTGTAGATTTGATGGGAGTGAATGGCCTCCTTCTGCACTATAAGGATTCTATGATTCTATGAATCGAGATTGCAGCTTAAACGTAAGGCGGCAGGTGGGCAACGTAAAAACCCAGTCAATTGGGGTTTAACTAATTTAAACTGGCTTCTTGATGGTCAGCGGGTGCGCTTCTGACATGCATGTGCGCGTGCCCACTGACCAAAATATCATGTGAGGGCGCAATGACATTGGGACGCGCTCCTGATGTTTCTGACACAATTTTACACACTTCCAGGTCGGGCATGCACTCGATCTTTGCACAGATAATTCTGGCCCATGTTTAGAGTGTTACTTACGAAATATTTCACTCTACAGGTTACCTTTAACATATTAAAATCTCCTGTTAGTCCACACTCCTTGACTGCACTACCTGACATTTTATTTGCAAAATATTAGCGTAGATTTTATTCAGTAGTTTGAATTAGATGCTAGCAATTCAGCAGTCACTTCACATCTCCCCTAGTTTTTATTTAATTGACTTTGACGGAAGTAAAAAGAATGCCCACTCGCTGGATTCATCAGAACTGTTCAGACAGCAGGCTGAGGAGTATTCCTTTTTATCTTTAGCTTCTAACTTTTTATCAAAGAAAAACTCAATATCATTTGAAGAAAAGCAACAGGCAAATTTTGAAAGCAAAAGGAAAATTCCTGATTGGATGGTTTTGGAAGAAAGCTTTGTGTGAAAGGCAAAAATATTGAGCATTCACACCTTTTATGGCTTTGAGTTTGAGTTCTATAAGCTGTGGAGAGTGAGGGAAAGAGGTGGACTAGCTTCTGAGAGGGAGACTGGTGTCAGAAGAGGGGCAAGAGTCAAAGATGTAAAAAAGAGAGAGGAGAGATAGAGCAGGAGAAAGAGTATTTGAGATATTTATAAGAAAGTGGAAGAAACTGTCATTGAATGTGAAAAGCAATCATGATCAGGAAGAGAGAGATGGTGTTTTAAAGGTTTAAAGTTTATTTATTATTGTCACAAGTAGGCTTACATTAACAGGGCAATGAAGTTACTGTGAAAATCCCCTAGTTGCCACACTTTGGTACCTGTTCAGGGACACTGAGGGTGAATTTAGCATGGCCATTGCACTTAACCTGCACATTTTTCAGACTGTGGGAGGAAACCGGAGCACCTGGACGAAACCCATGCAGACACGTGAAGAATGTGCAGACTCCATACAGACAGTGACCCGAGGCTGGCTCCCTGGGGCTGTATGTCAGCAATGCTAACCACTGTGCCACTGTGCTGCCCAATGGGCAGGGGAAGGGGGTGTTGGAGGCAGAAAGAGGTTGTGGTCCAAGGGAGAGAGTGGAATTGTAATGGGGATAGACAGAGAAGGTCAGTAGGGTTGGGAGTGGGGTCAGAAGGAGTGTACATGTAAACAGGGAGGAGGAGGAGAAATGTGTTATTCGGCTGGGGGGAGGCAGAGGGCTCATGGTCAGGACAATGGTGGGGGGAGACGGAAATATCGGAAGACGAGGGGAGGGAGAGGGTGAAGTGGGGTGATGGTCGGCTGAGAATGGGTCAGGAAGAAATTGCTTGGGCCTGATAGAAACACCCCTACTGCTCCTGGCCCATGTGTACACTCGCCTCTCGGCCTTTTGGCTAAGGTCAAGTGTGGTTTTGTTATCCTGCACTTGTTTGAAGTTATGAGTTTACACTGAGGCTTCATTTGAAGCAATTTTTTTAAAGTGGCATCTAGGCCTGTTGGCGAGGATGCAAATGAGATTGGAGGAGGTGCAATGCCTGCTTCAATCAGCTTAGATCATGTAGGTCAAGCCCAAGACAGGAAGTGGCCAGCCTGTCTTCTCAGCTCGGATCGGAAATGTCTCACCTGCTGAGACTTTGAATTGGACTTTGATTGAATTGGATTGGATATAAACAAAAAAAAATTGTGTACATGTAAAGGCGTGTGCCTTATGGATCCTGTCTTTCTTGCCTTCTTTTATCGACAAAAGAATGGAGAAACCCAGCCAAAATGGGCTAATATTAAAAGACATATAAAAATGGAGGCAAACAGCACATTTAAGTGCTTTCACTGACCATCGTTCCTGCTGAGAGCCAGTTAATCACCCACCCATTAAATCGGGAAGTGAGTGGGTATTGGTCGAGTTTGATAATATTTAAAATTTTTAATTTCTAATCCCCAGCCGGCCCATCTATTGTTGGCAGTTAGAATTATCCACAGCACATTGCCCTTCGCGTAACATCACTTCAGCTTTCAGCTAATAACTTCCCCTACAGTGACAGTCAGAAAATGCCAATGCCCATTGTTGCCAAGTGGAGAACAGTGAGGGGCTCTCTGAACTGCTACCAGGCAATTAAAACTGGTGGAAAAGTTGCTCCGTTTATTGTCAAACCTGCAACAGTTTTCATTCCATTGGTTGACTACAATGGAATGGAAATCAACTGAGAATGGCGGGGAAGGCTGCTACAATGGGCATTCATCGAGGTTATCATTCAAGTAGTGAATATTACCCTGAGACACTATAACTTTTAAGAACATACGACACTAAAGGAACAGTGAGAGATACAGAAGGTAGGCAACTCCTATCATCACCCTCATTTGATATATTTTCACAACAGACAAGCTGCCCAGATTTTGCTGCCATCGATTGCCATTTTATCCTGGAATTTCCATGGGTTTTTCCTGCTGTAAATTAGGCTTCAGGTTGATGGGAATCCTGGGTAAACATTGCCAGTGGCTATTTCTCCAGGGTTTTCTGCCCAGGTTACAGCAAGAGACTGGACTGCCATGGATCTGTGAGGATACCAGGAAAGAAATGAGTTGAAATTAAAACTGTTTTGTGAAACCTGCAAAGATCGTCCACAGATTGGTTAATTTTTGTTTCATTGGTTAGTTAAAAAAAACATTGTAAGAAAATCCAGTAGCCCTGAGTGTTCTATGCAAAAGAGATTGTGTTACAATGAAGTGTATTTATGTGCAGCCCTGCAACAATGCAAATTTATTCACACAAACAGGAGTTCATTCTTTGTCTCATCCAATAATGGTAAACATTTTACCTCGGTGCAAATTACATGGAAATTTTAAGAGCAAATTTGGGAGAGCTGGAATCAAAACAGTGGAGTCAGAATTAGTATGGTGTTGTGGCAAATCTTCCGGTATCATAAAGGGAGCAGCACACTTGAACCTCTGCAGTCTGGAATAGCAGAAGCATGAGGGGCAGCATTTCCCTCCCTTCCTGCAGGGTGGGTCATCCAGTCCCGCCATAGGTGACTCCCTGCAGTGGGTTCTCCAGCTGCGGGATGGGACAGGCCATGCAAAATGCCATAGACATCGACAGGACTGGAAGATCCTGGCAGCGGCCAATGGCAGGCCGCTTCTGCTACCTGAAAACACACCATGGGGGGTTGGGGAATGGGGTGTGCGGCCGGGGATGTGTGGGTGGCGGGAGGGCAGAAAATCCCACCCTAGTTGTCTGGAAAGTTTTTGAGTAGACCCAAGTATTCGCTGAACGTCATTCATATGATTTTAGTCCATTACTTTGGGAGCAAGAACAAGATAAGATACGAGTGGAATTTTCTGACCCCAGAATCGGAAAATCCCACTAAAGGTCAATGAACCTTGGCACGGTCTTGTCCCACCCACTATGATTCCCATGGCATGAGGGATGGGAAAATCCCGCCAATGATATTTGGATAGGTACAACAATTTTTATCACTGTTTTACATCTCAGGTAAACATTCGTATCTATGAATTCATGGATTCGCACGCTACTGGTTCGATGCTCAAACGTCATTCTTTAATTCAGAAAACTACCCTGTCTGTTCCCACAACCTTGCAAAATATTTTCCTGCAAGTATTTAGATACAAAAGTCTGAGAATACGTGCCATCTGACTCAAGGGCAAATTCTTCCCAGCTGCCACCAGACTTTTGAATGGCCCAACTTTAGGTTAAATTGGTCTTTCTATTCATCCAATCTGTAACTTCAACACTATATTCCACACCCTCTCCTTTCCTTCTCCCTTATGTACTCTATGGACGGTATGTTACTGTCTGTGTAGCTTTCCCTTACTTCCCTGATTTGGTTGAAAGTGATGTAGCTGATTTTCATTTGTAATCCTACTTTTTACTGTATCCCAATACATGTGACAAAAATAAATCAAATCAAATCAAAAGGTAACCATAACATCGCACCCAAGAATACGGAAATTGACTAGTTTATCTCAGTGCTGGAAATGGGAAGGAAATGTTAAAAGTTACACGAGGTCTGCTAAGAATCCACAGCTCATGTTTTTTTAGAAGCAGCCACGAGGAAAACCTCAAGCATGGGTGGCACAGTGGTTAGCACTGCTATCTCACAACGTCAGGGACCCAGGTTCAACTCCCAGATTGGGTCACTGTCCGTGTGGAGTTTGCACATTTGCTCCGTGTCTGCGTGAGTTTCCTCTGGGTGATCTGTGTTCCCCCCACAGTCCAAAGATGTGGGGGTTAGGTGGATTGGCCATGCTAAATTGACTTTTAGTGTCAGGGACTAGCTAAGGTAGATGTATGGGGTTATGGAGATAGGGCCTGGGTGGAATTGTGGCTGGTGCAGAGTCGATGGGCTGAATGGTTTCCTTCTGCACTGCAGGATTCTATGACTGCATGACCACCAGCCTATATTTTCTCTCTTCTTTTCCTCCAGGCAGAATCTTAATTTCAAATTAGCACTGAAAGGTTTGGGAGATTGTGTGAATGAATAGTTGGTATGAACTCGCATTATCATCTCCAAGTACCAGTAGCTGGTGACATCAAGTTACTTACATTGTGGGACCACAAATAAATGAATTTCCAGCAACAGAGCAGCTACATGGGGATACACTTCTCTCAAGAAATATATGTGGTCATCTCTTCTACATGCTTTTGTCATGTCGGCACTTGATTACTTCAGTGCCCCCCACTTGCCAACTGTCTTCTTTCAGCACCATAAACTCCAGCTTGTCCAAACCTAATCTCACTTAACCATCACCCTTACCATTACTGACCTAACATCTTCTCCCAGTTCCAGCGTGCCTCAATTTTAAATCTCTGGTTCCTTAAATCCCTCCTTAAGTCTCTCCCTATCCCCAAAGTTTTCTCAATCGCTTCAGAAAGGTAAAGGATAAGCATCTAGAGAAAAGCTTTGTGGGATCATGGGGAAAGGCAGGGGATGGGACCAGCAGAATTGCTCCAGTGGAGAGCTGGCACAGGCTCAATGGGCCGAACGGCCTCCTTCTCTGCTGTAACCAATCTATAACTCTATGAATTCTTCATTTATCCAATTCTGCTCCTTTGTAAAATAGTCGCCTCCTTTATCTGGCCAATTCATTTGTCCAAAGTGGCAATGCCACTCTTTGAAACTTCCTCTCTAAAACCTCCTGCATTTTGCTTCTCCTTTATACTCCTAAAACCTGCCTACCTGACCAAGCTTCTGATCACATCTATCCTTCTTTGTCTTGTTTTTCCTGTCCTTTATGATGTATTTTTGGATGTTTGTGTAGGATATTAACATTATGTAAATACAGGTCATACTAGCCAGAGGAGAACCTATTCATTACTGACTTTGTGAAAGGCTTTCCCTTATTTCCCTGATTTGGTTGAAAGTGATGTAGCTGATTTTCATTTGTAATCCTACTTTGTTTAAATTTTAAACTAGTGCTTCCTTGTATTTTGATAATATGAAGTGGATCAGTCATTTGATCACAAGACTAGGGATATTGTTGAAAATTCTGACATGATATATGGGGCAGCAAGTGGCCGAATGGTTAGCACTGCTGCCTCACAGCTCCGAAGACCTGTGTTTGATTCCTGGCTTGAGTCACTGTCTGTGTGGAGTTTGCACGTTCACCCCGTATCTGCGTGGGTTTCCTTCAGGTGTTCAGTTTCCTCCCACAGTCCAAATATGTGTGGGTTAGGTTGATTGGCCATGCTAAATTCCCCCTTGGTGTCCAGGGATGTATAGGTTAGAGGGATTAGTGGGGTAAATGTGTGGGATTGTGGGAATAAGGTCTGGGTGGGATTGGTGTCCTTGCAATCTCGATGGGCCGAATGGCCTCTTTCTGCACTGTAGTGTTTCTGTGATTTCTACTCAATCTGTTATACTTCTAAAGTAAGATAAATGATTTTCAACCTGCAGAAAGATATTGCCCCGACATGTAAATCCCATTAATGTGCGTACAGAAATCTTTCAAGAATAAGTCAAGAAGACTGTTACAAATGCATATGATAGACGTAAAAATGCCATCTGGTTCACTAATGTTCTTTAGGGAAGGAAATCTGCTGTTCTTACCTGGTCTGGCCTAAACACGATTCCAGAGCAACAGCAGTGAGAACATAAGAACATAAGAAATAGGAGCAGGAGTAGGCCATCTGGCCCTTTGAGCCTGCCCTGCCATTCAATAAGATCATGGCTGATCTGTCGTGGCTCAGTTCCACATTCCCGCCCTCTCCCCATAACCCTTAATCCCCTCTCTTATCAAAAACCCATCAACCCGCATCTTAAAAATATTTAGCAAGGTAGCCTCCACCACTTCAACGGGCAGAGAATTCCAGACATTCACTACCCTTTGAGTGAAGAAGTTCCTCCTCAACTCCGTTCTAAACCGTCCCCCCTTTATCTTGAGGCTGTGCCCCCTAGTCCTATTATCCTTTCTGAGCGGGAAGAGTCTCTCCACCTCTATCCTATCCATCCCATTCATCATCTTATACGTCTCAATGAGATCTCCCCTCATTCTTCTAAACTCTAACGAGTACAAGCCTAGTTTATTCAGCCTCTCCTCATAGCTCAACCCCCTCAACTCCGGCATCAGCCTAGTAAACCTCCTCTGCACTCCCTCCAAGGCCAAAATATCCTTGCGAGGCTGACTCGCAAAAAGTTTCATGGTCATCATTAGACTTTTAATTCCAGATTTTAACTGAATTCAAATTTCACCATCTGCCATGGTGGGATTATGAACCCAAGTCCCCAGATCTTGCCTGGGATCTCTGGATTACTAGTCTAGTGACAATACCAGGAGGCAACCTGATGCTTATGAGCAACCTTTACCAATGTGGCATTTGACGCATTTCCATCGTGGAATGAACAAGAATAAAACCTCCACCGTAAATGCAATACCAGGCTGCTGTTTACATGATTAGATTTCTAGGCCAACAATTTTTTTAACAAGACTGCATTCTAGAACAGACCTAAAACTTTTATCTTGAGATCAGGAAATGGTGCAAAACCATGCCTGGAGCAAAACTTCAAAAGCTCCACATGAAACAAAAATATAATTTGAAAAATAGTAGCTGGAGAAAGTCAAATTCTGTCCCCCCGCTCCCTGCATACTGTGGATTGTGCAACTGTGGCTTTAGAGGGAGCCAGAGAGTCAGTGCAGTACAGACTGTACAGTACATGGAAGTCAAAGCAAAGTGGAGATCTGTTGCTCATTAAAAGCCAGGTTTCTGCATATTTGTTGGTCTCTGGAACCAATTAATTTTCTGGGAAGGGTGTTCCAAGGTTTCTCGTAATTCCGAAAAACACAACAAAAAGTAGATTTTTGCCAAAACTAGCTAGGGGTTAACTGAGGACAGGACAAACCAGAAAGGTGGATTCAGGATTCCCACTCAGAAGGTTTTGGACTGAACAATTTACTTTAATCAGTGCGGCAGATAGGCATTTCTAATGCACCAGCAAACGTCCTGTGCCATTACTCGTATGTAGAACAAGATGTGAAAGGCAATTTCGAGCCTACAATTTCCTCTCCACTCTTAGCCTGTGTAATCTGGGCATATATCCATTATGGCGTTAAAATCAGCAAATTTTGAGGTAATTGCTCAACTACAGTACGCCCAAGTTTCCTCAATCTTTTACAATCATCCTTCAAACCTTCTGACCAAATCTTCACCTGCAAAACTAGCCATGCGCCCCCTTCCCCTTCAAGTAATACATATGAATATCCTCCAGTTGTGCTTGTGAACCAATCTCATGGACAGCAGTGTACTAAAATCATGCGTTAGTACAATGGCAAAAGGCAAGTTAAATTAGAATTTGAAAAACGAACAGGCTGATTCCTGGAATGACAGATCCGTCATATGAGGAGACACTAAGTCAGTTCGGATTATATTCACTAGCGTTTAGAAGAGTGAGACAGGATCTCATAGACACTTATAAAATTCTAACAGGATTAGACAGCCTTGATTCAGAATTAATCTTCCCAATGGTGAGGGAGACTAGAACTAGGGGACATAGTTTGAGAGTAAGGAATAAATCTTTTAGAACTGAGGTGAGGAGAAAGTTCTTCAGCCAGAGGGTTGTGAATGCTTGGAATTCACTATGTAATTGAGGCCAAAGTGTCTGATTTCAAGAAGAAATTAGATATAGCTCACGGGGCTAAAGAGATCAAGGGATATGGGGGAAAGAGGAAGTTCAGGATATTGAATTCGATGATCAAAATGAATGGTGAACAGGCTTGAAGGGCTGAATGGCCTACTCCTGCTTCTAATTTCTATGTTTCTATGACTCTGATTGCGGGCTCTGAAAGATGCTTATTTAAGAGCGGCACGGTGGCACAGTGGTTAGCACTGCTGCCTCACAATGACAGGCACCTGGCTTCCCGACTTGGGTCACTGCCTGTGTGGAGTTTGCACGTTCTCCCTGCGTCAGCGTGGGTTTCCTCTGGGTACTCCAGTTTCCTCCCACAGTCCAAAGATGTGCAGGTTAAATGGATTGGCTGTGCAAAATTGCCTCCAAATAGGGTGAGTGCATGGGGTTGTGAGGATGGGGCCTGGGTGGGATTGTAGTTGGTGCGGACTAGATGGGCCAAATGGCCTCCTTCTGTACTGTAGGATTCTATAAAGTGAATGAAGGGGAAACAATTATCAATCTTAAGGCTCAAAAGAGAGACTGGGTATCTCCAGGGTCACTGATTAGTTCCACTGACTTATGCCCATTTTAACTTCAGGTTTATACTAATGAGATGGGGAGGATAATTGCATGAAACTGTTTGGCATCAGCAAAATGGGTGCAGCTAGGAAAAGGTGGAAGGACAAGAATTTTAGCTTTAATTCTTACCCCCACTCGACTGATGACAAAACAATAGACAAATCTCAGTCAATTCTGTCTCGAAAAATACACATTAACTATCCTTTCACAATCAGTTTTTCATTGTCCTGCTCTTGCTTTTGAAGTTTCCAGGCTCAATTAAAGGACAGACTATGCAATCCATGATTGGGCAGATGGAAAACCAAAGACCAGGTCACTAAATAGTGACTTTCCAAGAAATCCCCGCCAATAGTGCAAGTCACCTACTAGTGCCAAACATGGAATTCCCCCCACTAAGTATTGCCAGGCCCATCCATGTGTTTCTGCTTCTCACCATACCAAGTGGCCAGCAGAATAATGAACTATTTCAGAGTTATGCTTAATATTTTGGAGGGTGTGGTTTTGGGGTGACGGTGGATGGTCAAGAAGCATACTTGCTGAATTTTACATTGGTAGGGTGCTGCAGAGTCAACATCTCCCCAAGTTCAGGCATAAGAAGATCCAGGATTTTATCTTTCCATGAAACCCATACTACTGGACAGATGTTCTGAATTTGATCTCATGGTGCATGAATGAAATGGTGGGAGGTTGGGGTGATGGTGGTGGAGGAGGAGTGGGAATCATGTTTTGGCCTCAGCAACTGGATTCCTGATCTGTGCCCCCACAATACAGTCTCGCGCATAATGTCTAACTCATAAAATCAATCCCCAAGTGAAATATCCCCTCAGAAGTCGATGTCCCTTTACTGACTTTACTTACAAACTCCATTTCATTCCGAGGAATGCAATACAGGAGTTGGGACGTCTTGTTGAAGTTGTACAAGACATTGGTAAGGCCACACTTGGAATACTGTGCACAGTTCTGTTCACCCTATTATGGAAAGGAAATTATTAAACTAGAAAGTGTTCAGAAAAGGTGTATTAGGATGCCACCGGGACTTAAAAATTTGAGTTATGTGGAGAGGCTGGATAGACTGAGACTCTTTTTCTTACAGCATATGAGACATGGGGGTGATCTTATAGAGGTCTATAAAATAATGAGGAGCATAGATCAGCTAGATAGTCAACATCTTTTCCCAAAGATAGGGGAGCCTAAAACTAGAGGGCATAGGTTTAAGGTGAGAGGGTAGAGATACAAAAGGCAATTTTTTCACACAGAGGGTCGTGAGTGTCTGGAATACGTTGCTAGATACAGTGGTAGTAGAGGCAGTTATAATTTTGTCTTTTAAGAGGCACTTAGACAGTTACATGGGTTAAATGGGTATCGAGGGATATGGGCCAAACGTGGGCAAATGTGACTAGCGTAGTGGACAAGTTGGGCCGAAGGGTTGTAAACCTCTATGACTCTATGAGTGCTTCAGGTAGAAAGTCAGAATCCAGAGTGTCAGTGGACTCATATTTATATACAGGTGAGGCTCCCTGATTCTGCAGGAATTATGACCCCAATCAGGAAGCTCATACTCCAAGAGGCCCACCTCATGAGCTTCACTGAACTCATTACACCACATGTACTGCTAAGTAATACACACAGGGAGAACACCAGCTAAGCAGCCCATGGTCCATCTGCACTTGACTCTAAAACCTTTCGATTTTTCTCAGCATATTAAGCTTCTGCATTTTATATATTTGTGCAAACCCAGCTGGTCTGCCAAATCTGCAAAGCATAGGATCCAAATGCAAATTAACTCCCCTGTCCTTTATGTGGGGGAAGGGAAGTTATTATTTCCATTTCAAATGATCTAATCTGAGGCAAATGCTTTTTTGGGAGGACAGAACTTCATTATTGCAGAGAAAAGACATGTTGTCAAAGCTTTTCATGTGACATAGTGGTTAGCATTGCTGCCTCACAGCGCCAGAGACCTGCATTTGATTCCCGGTTTGGGTCACTGTCTGTGTGGAGTTTAAACATTCTTGCCATGTCTGTGTGGGTTTTCAGCGGGTGCTCCGGTTTCCTCCCACAGTCCAAAAAACATGCTGGTTTGATGCATTGGCCATGCTAAATTCTCACTCGGTGTACCCGAACAGGCATCAAAGTGTGGCAACTAGGGCATTTTCACAGTAACTTCATGCAGTGTTAATGTCAGCCCACTTGTGACACAAATGGGAAAAAAAAATCATTTTGCACTCATCAGGACAATCACAAGAATACCAGTGTCAGGGTTTACAACAACTATGACTTGATCTGATTTGATTTATTATTGTCACATGCATTAGTATACAGTAAAAAGTATTGTTTCTTGCGCGCTATTCAGACAAAACATACTGTTCATAGAAAAGGAAATGAGAGACTGCAGAATGTAGTGTTACAGTCATGAGATTTGTTGGCAACTGGACACTGATTGATAGAGATCTTCATGGCAACACCTCTCCCAATCAGAGCCCACTTGCCAACCAGCTCTCATCTCATACAGTATAAAGTTGCTGTTTCCCCTTACACTGATACTCTTGTGATTGTACTGATGAGTGCAAGATAAAAAGCTTCCACAAAATGCCTTTTTCAGCACTGATTTGGGAAATTCATCTGAACATTGCAAAACGACAGTTTTCAAAGCACAGTGTAGTACTGTGGAACAAAAGATTGATGCATTCTGACAGTACTTAGGGTTTAACTTTTTAAATCAGATCACTCTCCTTTAATGTCAATGTTGTCCTTGAATCAATTCCAGCAGATCAATGGGATTTTATTGTTGGATTGTTACAGCTACTTTAATGCGCCAATTTTCAGTCCAGTTAACAAAATATCTTTTGAGGAACTCAAATATGTTTCTTCAATGCTGAATAAGATCCATGTGACACAATGCCTAAAGTTCTTGTTCAGGACTTGCTTCATCATAATGTCCATGAAGTGAAGATGCCGGCTACTGAGGTGAGCACAGTAAGAAGTGTCACAACATCAGGTGAGTCATCAGATGAGTCCCCACTCACCTGAGGAAGGAGCAGCGTTCCGAAAGCTCATGATTCCAAATAAACCTGTTGAATGTTAACCTGGTGTTGTGAGACTTCTTACTGTGCTCATAGTGTCCAAATGTTAACCCTATCTTTCATAGAACCATAGAACCTACAGTGCAGAAGGAAGCCATTTGGCTGATCATAAAATTCAATATCCTCATCCCTCCTTCCCTCCATTGCCTCAAGAGCTAAGTCCAATTTCTTCTTGAAATCAGACAACATTTTGGCTTCAACTACTTTCTGTGGTAGTGAATTCCACATATTCATCACCTTCTGGGTGAAGTAATTTTTCATCACCTCAATTCTAAAAGATTTACCCCTTATGACCCCTAGTTCTGGATTCTCCCATCATTGGGAACATTCTTTCTGAATCTACCCTGTCTAACTTTGTTAGAATTTTAGAGGTTGCTATGAGATCCCCTCTCACTCTTCTAAACTCCAGTGAAGATAATCCTAATTCACTTAATCTCTCCTCATATGACAGACCTGCCATCCCAGGAATCAGCCTGATAAACCTTTGCTACACTCCCTCTATAACTAGGACATCTTTCCTCAGATAAGGCCAACAAAACTGCACACAATACTCCAAGTGTGGCCTCACCAACATCCTATACAATTGCAGCAAAACATCCCTATCCCTACACTCAAATCATACCCGCAGCATAAAAGGTAAATGGCGTTGAATATAAAATAAAAATACAATGGTGAACAATGTGCTTTAACAATGAGTAGTCATAGTGATAGAGTAGTGTGACAGATAGCAACCAGTTTGGGTTTGAAAAGGTTTTTCCTGTTCTCTTTTATTAATTGATGGGACGCGTGCATCGCTAGCTTGTCACTGGTCCATCACTGTACAACTGAGTGACTTGCTAGTCTGTTCCAGTTAAGAGTCAACCACATTGCTGTGGTTCTGAAGCCACAAGTAGGTCAGACCAGGTAAGGGCAGTAGCTTCACTTCCTTGGGGGCATTAGTCAACCAGGTTGGGTGTTTTTTTTTAACAATAATCCAATTGCTTCGCAGATACCAGCTTTGTTTTTCCAAATCTAGATTTATTGATTTGGCCAAATTTAAACTTCTCAGCTGCTGTGATGGGATTTGAACCCACCACTCTGAATTATTGGTCTGGGCCTCTGGATTATTAGTTCAGTAACATAATCGCTACGCTACTATACTCCATGATGGGACTTGCTGAACTAAAAATAAGCTAGCTAAACTGAAGCATCTGCTCAGAAAATATCAAAATATTACAGTTTGTGGGCTTGATATATCTTCCCAACTGGAACACAAGGAATTCTACATGAATTGCACCCCAACCTCCCCCCCACCGACTACAGTTAAGGCAGCAAACATGTACATGCCAGCCTCCCAGATTGAATGTGAATGTTATTAACACTGCATACCATGCACATCACCAAAATGCATGGTTTGACCACACGCGCAGACACACACAAAGGGATGGATTCTGAAAGGGTTTTCTCTGTTTTATATTTATAACATGGTATTTTTATAAGGTTGCAAACTCCAAAGACTTGTGTTTTACGAGAGGTGAAGTGAATTCTGATCACTCTAACTCTCCTTGTGTGTTTTTCGCAATTGCATGTGGAAGAATTATTCTTTATCCAGTTGGAGGCACCTGGAATGCAACTATTCTGTCATTCTATGTTTGATTATGCGTGTCTGTTGACATTTATGCTATTAGTCAAACCAGGGCACGGTTACTAAACAACAAACTAAAAGTAAGCTGGAAGCTTGAGACTGCTGTAGACCATTTTAAAAGCATTGTAAATAATTCTCCTTTTCAGAAACTAACGCTGGAACTTTCCCGTCCCGCTTGCCATGGAATCAGGGGAAGGGCGGATAATAGAAATGTCCGTTGACCTCATATGGGATTTTCCAGTCTTGGGTACAGTGAGGCCATAAAATCCCGCCCTGAGATTAGTGTCATCTCTGCATATCTCCAAGGCACATAATATAGCAGCATTTTGGTCTGTCTTTGTAGGTACAATTGTTTCTCAACTAATTGAAACTATTATCAACTGATCTAAAGATTAAGCCTACCATCCCAGGCCGAAACTTGCAAAGTAGCTATAAAATAGTCATGTTCTACATAGAATGTCTTCCAAATTCCATTGTGCAAAGAGAAGTGTCGCAATTTACTGCTAAAATTAAATAAAACCTGCAGTGTTGAGCCAAAGTGAATTGTTAAGTCTGTATGGCCTTTGCTGTGTACCAAACAAGCTTTATCAATGAACCTAACATGACACATGCCTTCTGAAGCAAAAAATATGATGCAATAACATCTATAGATAACTCCAAAATGGAAGCATCTCCCTCCTACTAATTTAGCTGGTAGCATTATATAGATAATTCTATTCTGTTTGGATAGGCTACTGAATAACAACAAGGTATAACAGAGCTCAGAATCTTTCAATAACTGTCACTGTATACAATCGTAACAAGATAAAAAAAGTAACCTCCTTAACAGATGAGAAAAATAAATGTGCCAATACCATTTTGCAAATGTTAAAAGCTATTAACTCCACTTGGATTTTCTATGTAAATTTGAAAAATTCATATTTGCTTTTAAACGCATGTTTAGTCACATGATCCAACTTTTGATGTATATGTGATGTTCTATTCTATATTTATCCAGGCAGAAAGCCACATCAGAGAGCTGCACTCATGTAAACCATCATTGTACATTCGCCTTACTCTGAGCGACATGAAGATTGTTATAAAAACCCACGCTTACAAGTTCGATTTTCAATTTCCAGCCATTAACAATGAAAGCCAGGAGGCACGGGTTTGGAAGAAGTCCGGGGACAGTGGAAGAGGAATCGGGTTTTTCTTTAAAACTTATGTTAGAAATGCGCCTCTGAGGTATTTTCATTGTCTCAGAAGCAAAATCTTTATCCTTGAGCTGCTCAGACCAAGATGAATCATAATGTGCTTCATTAGCTAGTCTCTGGCAGGGTAGAGGAAGAACACATTACAATTGGCTGCGACATCCTTATCTCAGGCAAATAAGCAGGGTTCTCATTATTCATTGCATAAAATGATGACACTACACCCTTGATGGTGACCAGAACAAGTGAGGCAGTTAACACTTTTGGTGTGAGGGGGAGGGGGCGGGGTACAATAGTACATATTTAAACAGCACCTTTAACGTAGGCGCTTCACAGGAGCATTATCAAAACAGAATATGACATTTAGCCACATAAGAGTATTACTGCTTTACAATTTATCCAGAAACTCAGCTGATGTTCTGGGAACCTGGGTTCGAATCCCAGCACAGCAGAGATGGAATTTGAATTCAATCAAAAATATCCAGAATTAAGAATCTACTGATGACCATGTGGGGGTTCACTAATGTCCTTTTGGAAAGGAAATCTGCCGTTCTTACCTGGTCTGGCCTACGTGTTACTCCAGAGCCACAGCAATGCAGTTGACTCTCAACTGCCCCCAGGACAAGGGCAACTAGAGATGGACAATAAATGCTGGCCAGCCAGCGACATCCATGTGCCACAAATGATTTTTTACAAACGAGATATTAGGCAAAATGACCAAATGCTTAGCCAAAGAAGTCAGATTTAAGGAGTGTCCAAAAGGAGGAAAGCAAGATAGAGAGACAAAGAGGTGTCATGACAGTAATCCAGAGCTTGGGAGTCAAGGCAACTGAAAGTGTTGTCATTAATAGTGAAGCAGTTGAAATCGGAAAGACAGAAAATAGGGGCAAAACACTTCCAAACTAGCAGTCTAGAAAAAAACAGCAAAGCATATTATGTTGTTGATTGTGGGCTAAAATGCACAACAATCAGATTTTTCTGTGTTAATGCTAATATGTATTGCTATATTATATGTAATATGCAAATATCTAAGAGCTAATTAACTAAGAACTAATTGCTATGTGTAAGTGTTCCAGGGGGCCACTTTTTCACAACTGTTCCAGAGACTCATGCAATATGTAACAGAACCAATTCAAATCGGCTTTCTGTTGTACAAGGCAGCATGCAATTCTAAAACATAAACAGCTATCATCTTTCCAAGTTTAAATTATAACCAACATCAGGAATCCAAAAGATAACAAGAACACCCAGCAGGGGCCATTTGTCTGTACACTTAACAATTAGGCTCCCAAGGTCAGGGCAACATAACTCCTGGCTTCATTAGAACTTTGGTCCAAACACAGACAAAAGAATCGAATCACAAAGTTGAGATCAGAGTGACTGCTCCTGACATCAAGTCAGTGTCTGACTGAGTGTGGTGTTAAGGAGTCCTGGCGAAACTGAAATCAATGGGAACCAAGTGGGGAGCTCACCACTGGGTTGAAGTCATATTTGGGTGTAGCGGTTGGACATTACTGCAGGAGTTCCTCAGGGTCCTGCCCTCAGTCCAAGCATCTTCAAATGCTTCATCAATGACCTTGCCTCCATCATAAGGTCAAAAACAGGAATGTTCACTGATGATTGCACAATATTCAGTACCATTCACAACTCCCTCAGACATTTAAACAGTCCATGCCCACAACGTGGCAGCACCTGGCTGGCACTTAACTTTTGGGCTGCTAAGTAGCAAGTAACCTTCGCCCCACACAAATGCAAAGCAATGACTATCTCTAACCGGGAGACTCTCTCGCCCCTTCCGTGTGTA
Organism: Carcharhinus amblyrhynchos; assembly: GCF_965287045.1. Classification (NCBI taxonomy): domain Eukaryota; kingdom Metazoa; phylum Chordata; class Chondrichthyes; order Carcharhiniformes; family Carcharhinidae; genus Carcharhinus; species Carcharhinus amblyrhynchos. Next base: position 18,457,066 of record NC_137327.1, read on the forward strand.
ATGGCATTAACATCATTGAGTTCCTCACTATCAACAATCTGCGGATATTATTGACCAGTTATACAACTGGATTAGTTATATAGATACTGCAGCTACATGAACAAAGTAAGAAGTCTCACAACACCAGGTTAAAGTCCGACCAGTTTATTTGATAGTAATCCCACAAGCTTTCGGAAACAGTGTTCCTTCATCAGGTGTGTGGAAGGTTCTGATCAGAGAAGGGCCTTCCACACACGTGACGGAGGAACACCGTTTCCGAAAGCTTGTGGGATTACTATCAAAAAAACTGGTCGGACTTTAACCTGGTGTTGTGAGACTTCTTACTGTGTTTACCCCAGTCCTACGCCGGCATCTCTACATCATGGGTACATGAACAAGTCAGAGGCGAGGAATTCTTCTTGAATTGCAAAGGCCTATACACCACGTACAAGACGTAGGGAAAATATTTGATCTCCACTTTCCTGGATGAATGCAGCTACAACAACACTCAGGACTCAACAATCAATCACAAAGTGGCCTGCTTTGTTGGCACACCATTCATTACTTTACACATTAATTCCCTCCACTATCGCTACATTATGGCAGCAGTGTGCAGAATAAACAAGATACACTGCGGCAGCTCATCATGGGTTTGGAAAGCACCTTGACAGCAGCTTCCAAACCCATGACCTCCACCACTTAGAAGCTCAACGCAGAAGGCGCAGGGGAACACCACCAGCTGCAATTCTTCCTCCGAGCTGCATATCATCCTGACTTTGAACTATAATGCCGTTCCTTCACTGTCGCTGGATCAAAAATCTGGGACTATCTTCTTACCAGCACTCTGGGTGCTATTACACCCCACAGACAAGAAGCAGCTCAGTCACAAGGACAGTTATGGACGAGTATTGCCAGCAATGCTTACACCCCATGAGCAATAAAAAAAATCTCAGTTTTTGCTTGCAAAATTATTTGTCATCACCTTGAAGATCTCGAATAATAGGCATCTTATCAAAATTGCGCAGAAACTAGGATACTATGACTTGCTTAGTAATTTCTCAATACTGAAAGACCGAGACATTTCTCTAGTAAATAAAAATAAGCCATCATTAGCACAGCTTAGGTACCGCAAAATCGTTCTGTTGATTTTTAGAAGTAAATTTCAAATGTATTTAATTTTTTTGTACTCTCTGCAAAAAAAACTAAATGTTGCTTTCTCTACTCTTTATCCAATTTGATTAGATGGTGGAAATGGGTCAAACATCACAAGCTATTAGTCAATTATTCACATAATTTGCAGTGAATGTTTATTATTGTCTGTCTCGGAAGGAAGTGGTGCTTATCTCCATGGAGAGGAGAAGTTTCATGGTCTGTTTGAGGCTGTGATGTAACTTCCTTAAATGGGTTTGGTTTGAACCTGCTGTGTGCAAGTCTCAAATCCTAAAGACATGTCAGCATTAATAAATGCCTTTTCCATCCAGTAATTCGAAACATGCATTCATAAAAGACACCAAGATCTTTTTTAAAAAAGACTCTATTTACCTAGCCTAGTCAAATATCATGTCTGGTTCTTGTTAGCACCAATGAATAATCTTTGGATAATTGTGCAAATGAACAACATTGCCCCAGAGTTGTTCAGGTTAGCACAATTTCAGACATCTGGAGCAGCAGTGGTAGATTTCGAGGCCAGCATGTGGGAAGTTGCACACTAGTGGCTGATAAGTGCCCCTTGCTGGGGCCAAACCCCAGCCCATGGACGGAGACAGCCTCCATGTGTCACAGACCAGGGACACCAGCGATGCCTTATTTCATTTCTCGCTTTGCAGCGGTGGCCAATCTTTTCAATTTTTAAAGACCTTCAGATGGTGCTTCCGTCTTGAGGCACATTTTGTGCACTGACTTACATCAGCAGCATTCAACTCTGATAGGGCTGCTGACCCTTCAGTGTTTCTCACTGGCCTGACAGCCTTGGGCGCCTGCACACCACTCCTAATCTCCCATGGGCATTTCCAGGTCCCGCATTTCATTCTGACAGTGGGATCGCGATCCGGGAACTGAAATTCAGCCCCTGTGCTTTCAATTTCTGATCTTCATAAAATAACAAATTAACATTGTTGTGGCAAGAAGAGTTTGTACAATCCAACAGTGCAACGTTCAACAATTGGATAGCACTTCAACAAACACATATCCCAAGATACCTCACAGTGAATGGATGATGAGTACCAAGGCCATTCACACTGTGCTCACTGCCCACCAATACCTCAATTTAAGAATTCTAATCCTTGTTTTCAAAGCATGGATTAATCAGCTCCTCCCTTTCTCTCTCTAACCTCCTCCAGGTCCACAACTCTTGAGATTTCTGTGCCCTCCGTTTCTGCCCTCCAGCACATTCCTGCTTTTCAACACTCTGCTTTCAGCTACTGAAAAGCTCTGGATTTCTCGCCCTCAACATCTCTAATTTACTCTCTTCTTTTCAGATGTTCCCTAAAACCGAACACTTGGATCAGGCTTTCGGTCATCTGTCCAAAGATATCCCTGCGTGGCTTGGTGTCAAATTCTATTGATCCTTGAAGCCCTTTGGGACAATTTCCGATGTTCAAAGCATTACATTAGCACCAACTTGCTGGTACGTGATTATATAATCTGACTGAAAGCTTGTGCAAAACGATGACTAGAAAGAAAACACAGACACCATGGTGGTTGGCATTGCTGCCTCACAGCGCCAGGGACCCGGGTTCGATTCCCAGCTTGGGTCTGTACGAAGTCTGCATGTTCTCCCTGTGTCTGCGTGGGTTTCCTCCAGATGCTCAGGTTTCCTCCCACAGTCCAAAGATGCGCAGGTTTGGTTGATTGGCCATGCTAAATTGCCCCTTAGTGTCCCAGGATGTGTATTTTAAAGGGATTAGCAGGGTAAATCTATGGGGTTAAAGGGATAGGGTCTGGATGGTATTGTTGCCGGTGCAGACTTGATGGACCGAATGGCCCCCTTCTGCAGTGTCGGGTTTCTATGATTCTATGAAAGCTCAAGTATTTGACGGAATACTTAATTGGTCTCAAAAGAAGCACAAGTGACTTCACAGGCCTGGCCACCTCTCCTTCACGAAGATTGTTATATCAGAAACAGAGATGGGATGTCGGCACACCCAATGTTGTGGCCATTTCTCATGGCCTACCGCCTCTGTTTTGGCCCGATTCAGTCTCCAAGGGTCAAATGGTGGACTCCAGCATTAACAGCAGGAAACATTAACTCCCAAGCCTCATTTAAATTTCTGAATGCTGACTTCAGCCTGTATCCAGCCTGGCCTCAGCAAAGAATGCATCATGCATGTTCACTGCCATTTTTATTAAGAGGCAGGCTTCAGTTTCACAGCGTTTGCTGTGGGATATCATTTTACTTTAGAACAAAGCTCTTTACTAAAATATACCAACATCCATGCAGTGCAGCAAACATTCCATACATTGTCTCTTCCACCATATAAGGGATGTGGGAAAATTGAATCCAGTACAATGTTCGGAAAAAGCCACAGGTGTCCGAGAGTAAAAGTCAACTGACATTCACTCCATACTTCAGAGTTTATTGAAGCAATACATTCTAGTCTACTTCTCGTAATTCAGACTTTATGTTAAAAATACCGATTGAAATAGTGCGTCAAAAAATTCATGTGGACACAGCTATCAAGGTGGGCTTTTATTGCATGTGGCTTGTCACTCTGAGAAAGCCAAGGCAGATCTTACAATGAGAATAATTCAGCCAAAGCAGGAGGAGGGTATATGGAAATGCTAAATTATTTCAAGTTTGATTAAATGGTGAAGATTTTTTTAAAATGTATTTTCATACTCCCCATACTATTATTTCATCCCAATGAAATCAACCTGAAAATTGATAAGACGAAGAACTCTTCAACAACATGAAAGGAACAATTAGCAAGGAAATCCTTATGCAACTGATGGGGCGGCACAGTGGTTAGCACTGCTGTCTCTCAGCGCCAGGTTCCTGGGTTCGATTCCCAGCTTGGGTTACTGACTGTGTGGAGTTTGCACATTCTCTCTGTGTCTTTGTGGGTTTCCTCCAGGTGCTCAGGTTTTCTCTCACGGTCCAAAGGTTAGGTGGATTGGCCATGCTAAATTGCCCCTCAATGTCAGAGGGACTAGCTATGGTAAATGCATGGGGTTATGGGGATAGGACCTGGGATTGTGGTTGGTACAGACTTGATGGGCTGAATGGCCTCCTTCTGCACTGTAGCATTCTATGCAACAAAACAGACCTCTTTGCACAAGCAAACTCCCTCACAGTTCAACAGTTAGGGAGTATTTGCATTTATGTAATTATTGGCTGTTCTATGTTTTAAAGTATTAAAATTCATTAGGTATTTACTTTGTGGGCTAGTGGACAATTATTGTTAATGAGTTTCAAACCTATTTAAGAGATCAGTCAATTTTTATTTCCAGTGTTTTTAATGATATGAGCTGTAAAATGGGCTGCTGACTTACCATCATCCTCTTGTAGGATCTATCCCAGTGGAATAAGAGTTTCCAACAAGCATTGATATCTTGCCGGGCTGTGTTTGTTTTTCTTTCACAAAGAAATGTCTCACAATTCCCTCATACCTGTATGACTCCCGTGCCTTGCACACAAGAATAAAAGTTGCATTATAACTGAGGAGAGAGGACACAGGTTTAAGGTGCTGGGGAGCAGATACAGAGGAGATGTCAGGGGTAAGTTTTTCACTCAGAGGGTGGTGAGTGAGTGGAATCTGCTGCCATTGGTGGTGGTAGAGGCAAACTTGCTGGGTTCTTTTAAGAGGCTTCTGGATGAGTACATGGGATGGAGAGTTATAGACAGGCCTGGTCGATATGGATATGATCGGCGCAACTTGTGGGCCAAAGGGCCTGTTTGTGCCGTAGTGTTCTACCTTCTATGTTCTAACTGATCTCCTGCAGGTCTTGTAGTACAGTTGGTCACGCCCTTACCTCTGGGGTCAGAAGGTCTGGGTTCAAGTTCAACATTGAACCTGTTGGCCACAGGAGGGGCATTCATAATGTGGTTCAATGGCCTGATAATCAGCTCAGGAATCTTTCTACCACTTCCTCCTCTGTTCCCAGGAAAAACATTGTAGGTGAGATTTAGCGGGGCCTGTTTGTCACAGGTGCAAATCTCAGTATGCCCACTAAATCTTGCAAGAGGACCATAACGGGATCTATGTCACCAATCCTTGGCTTGAGATCGTCACCCCCACCCTTGCCTTTGACATGATTTGCATGGATTTTAACATGATCTGCATAGATTTAAATTAATTTAAATATAATTAAATGACTTTATGCCCCATGGGCCCCATGGAATGCTCCACTCCCCCTGGCGGCCTGATGTCATGCCAGTGTGACTCACTACTGGTAACCTGGACTCTAACACACTGGCACTGCCCCCAGAGCTCTGAAGAAGGGTCATCTAGAATTGGAATGCTAGCTCTATTCTCTTTCCAATGATGCTGTCAGACTGGCAGAGATTTCCCACCATCGTCTGTTTCGATCAATGAAAGCACTGTTTGGATGAGAATTCCACAGAGAGTTCTTTGAATGTTGAGAGCGGAATCCCTTGTGGAAAAGACAGAATTTCAGTGACACCAGTTGGCTCTTGATGTAACACGCATCCGGACAGGTTGATGAGGAATACATATAATCTACTTTGGTTCCATCTGTCACTTGGGAGTATGACCTGCCCCAGTTCACCCATTGGAATAGTTACCCTGAATAGTAGAGTATAAGATAGATTTGGCAAACTGCCTTTATGGATCTATATGTATTTGTGAAAGTATGATTGGGTTGGAGGAATAGTGTGATTTGACTCATGTACTGATGAGTGCCTTGAAATCTTTCTAACCTTTTATCTCATGTGACATGGTCCATTTTTTTCTTGATTAATAAATGTCTTTATCTTTTGCTTAAAGTTCCTCAGCAGACTCCTATGAATCTGTTCAGTAATTACCTTCCAGAGCTTCTAAAAAAACAAAGTTAGCATCAATCAGGTTTCACTTTGTGATCTGACTTGTCCAGTGGTAACATCAGCTTGGATCATAAGATAGTCAGAAGTGTCTATACTAAAGCACTTAGTAGCATGGAATCTCAAGACACAGCTGTGGAGATGGCATTGTCTTGACACAACTACCAGGTGCCCAAAACAGAGGTGAATCGGCACTGTGATGCACAGACACATTGAAAAACAATATCTCTGCAACCACAATGTATGAGGATAACATAATTTTTTTGTTGGAGAGCAAAAGAGGAAACTACATAATGGCACTGACCCAAGCTAGTGGTGGGTCAGCCAATCCGTGGCCTAAATGCATTGTAGAACAAATGGTCATGGAGATTGCTGGGTTCTAACACAATCTCCACATCATGGAGATTGCCAGAGTAGCTGAGAAGCTACCTGTTGTTGATGGTGAATCTCAAGTAGCAGCTGATGAAGGAGGTGTAAAGGTTGATTTGGTAAGTGGTGGTAATGGAGAAGGTCACTCAGATGAGGACAATGTAACATTGGCATGAGAGGGAGTGTAAGGATGGGATTGTGCCATGAGGGCAGCATGTGTGCCTTTATAACACCACCAGAAGGGAAATGTGTCACGTGATTCAGTCTTAGTTTCACTTTTGCTTTGAGCAAGAACACACAAATCTCCTGGGCCTGGCCATTGGTAGTGGGCGCTCAAGGGGAGTCATCAGTTTCAACTATCTGCCCCTCTTCTGCTGCCACATCTGCCGCCAGGTATCCTTGGAAAGGGAGCATGCAATGTCTGCCAATACCATCGAGGCCTTCTATGCACAATGGGCACGGTGGGGATTGAGGTATGTTATTGACCCTTTCAATCACATTTTGTTTTGATGTTTTAAGTTTCCTTTGAGATTCTGTTTGCATTGAAACAAGATTGCTTTAAGGAACTTCATTTAAATTTGTCCCTCAGTTTGTTGATTTACTTCATTTGGTTAACCAAAAGCTTTATACCAATGTATAATTGTTCTCATGTGTCTACTCTTAATATAAAATGTTTACCCAAACCCTTATGGGTGGTTGCTGCCTTGAATCTTGTACAATAAATAAGCCCAAGCTATTATATCATTATAATAACACAGCCTCCCATCCATTTACACTGTCTACACTTCCGGACGAGCAGCCAGCATAATCAAAGACCCCACACAACTCAGACATACACTCCTCCACCTTTTTCCATTGGGAAAAAGACACAGAATTCTGAGGTCAGGTACCAACCAACACAAGAACAGCTTCTTCCCTGCTGCCATCAGACTTTTGAACTACCTTATATTAAGTTAATCTTTCTCTACATCCTAGCTATGACTGTAACACTACATTCTGCACCCTCTCCTTTCCTTCTCTATGTACGGTATGCTTTGTCTGTATAGCATGCAGGAGATAATACTTTCAACCGTATACTAATACATGTGGCAATAATAAATCAAATCAAATCAAAAAACAACATAACTAAAGCAGTGGAATGCGCAAGAACATACTTTCACTAGGAAAAGGCTATACCTAAATAGCTCTGTATAATGATCTTCCATCAGTCCATACCTGTTCTTTTTAAGTTTAAAGTTAAAAGCTGATTTATTAGTGTCACAAGTCTGCTTACATCAACACCGCAGTAAAGCCACTTGAAAATCCCCTAGTTGCCACACTCCAGTGCCTGTACGCGGAGGGAGAATTTAGCATGGCCAATGCACCTAACCAGCATGTCTTTTGAACTGTGGGAGGAAACCAGAGCACCCAGAGGAAACCCATGCAGACATGGGGAAAATCTGCAGACCCAAGCTGGAAATCGAACCTAGGTTCCTCGCTCTGTGAGGCAGCAGTGCTAACCACTGTGCCACCGTGCTGCTCATAGAATTATTAACCATTAAAAATATTGGGCTGGCTCAATGACCCTTGAGTGGTTGCCTCACGCAGCAAATTAACAATCTGATGCAGCTGAGACATGGAACTAGATCGACGGTTAAAAAAAAATGCAAATTGTACCCAGCAAGCTGGGAAAACTTGTCAAAAAGTACTCCTTTCTTGCTTTGGAGTAAACTTTTAGGTACATGCTTTGCTTTGATATAGTGTCCAGGGCTTAAGAGCAGCGTGGTGTGGCCTCCCCTATGTTCCTGCATTTCAGAATAATCTCCAGATTTTACAGAATTATTCAGCAGTTTACAGCGAGCCGCATGAGATGAATAATTAACAGAGAAAGGTCACTCACAAGAGTTCAATCTCCAAAAACCAGGTCAAAATCAAAGTGATATACAAATAAATACACCAGCTAGCAGCGCAGCAACATATAGCCTCCTGGTCTAGACTAATCACCAGTTTGATAACGCATGTTTTTAAAATCTTTGAAAATACATATTATCTAAATTAATGAGGCAGATAACTCAATCATCATAATGTTGCCTTAGGAATTTCAGCAGTTATGAAACAATAAAATTTTGCATTTTCAACAAAAAAATGTAGTTGTGCAGCTTGTGGTCAGTACACCGTACAAACTGCTTGTGTGGACAACGTTAACAGGGTACGCTCGCATAAGTTTTCGCAATTGTAAGTGAGGTCACGGCAAGGCTATAGAGGCTTCTATGGTTTGGCTGGAGCTCAATTTGTTTCACTGTTTCATTGTTCTTTAGGCATTGAATATTTACTTCCTCCCAATGATCAGTGTGACTGAGCAAAAATTGCTGCAGTTCAACCAGGCTTCTCATAGAATCCTTCAGTGCAGAAGGAGGCCATTCGGTCCAACAAGTCTGCACTGTCCACAATCCCACCCAGGTCCTATTCCCATAACCCCAAGCATTTACCCTAACTAGCCCCCCGACACTAAAGGGCAATTTAGCATGGCCAATCCACCTAACCTGCACATTTTTGGACTGTGGGAGGAAACAGAAGCACCCGGAGGGAACCCACGTAGACACGGGGAGAACGTGCAAACTCCGCACAGACAGTGACCCAAATCGGAATTTGAACCCTGGTCCCTGGTGCTGTGAGGCAGCAGTGCTAACAACTGTGTCACTGTGTCACTGCCCCTCCACCCCCAACCCAACCCCGCCCTCCACCCACCCATTTACTCTGCTAATCCTGCTGATACTTGGATAGCATGACCAATCAACCTAACCTGCACATCTTTGGACTGTGGGAGGAAATCAGAGCACATGCAGACACAGAGAGAATGTGCAAACTCCTCAAAGATAGTGACCCGAGGCCGGAATTTAATCTGGGACCTTGGCACTGTGCGGTAGCAGTGCTAACAACTGCGCCTCCGTGCTGCCTATGTTGGAGATCTCATGGTTCACCAAGGTGCACCGATCATTTGTATTATTACGTCTTGCACATGCCAGTGTTTTGCAGAGCAATTCACACAACTGTAACCAAACAGTGCATTGATATGTACCTTCACTCCATGGATGGTATGCTGACAGGAAGCATTACACACCCTTTGCAAAACCAACCCCATTTTCCTCTTGTTGGAGACAATGAAGACAAAGATCTACCACAAGTTTGCACATTCATGAGGCTTTTTCCACAAGGCAACATCTTGTTTAAATTATTTTCGGATTCAGAATGAGCCTCAAGCTTTTGAAATCCTAAAAATTCATATACTGTATACAGAGAATTCACCACTCAAACCCATTTTCAGTGACATCATTAGCATAACAAGAATGGAATAGTTTAGGGAGCCTTCTTTAATCATTAATTCTTAAACCACTTCACTGATGTACTCTGCAGATATTCCCACAAGATTAGATCTGTAAGTGAAACTAGGATAAGAGTGAAAAGTCCAGAAGTCTAAAACCCACATGCACACATATAGGAACAAATACACTTCAAATGCAGAACAAAATACTGTGCACCGCCAATATAAATGCACGTTAAGCATTAAGAATTAAATGTAAATCCTGGAAAACTAGTCACTACTTCTACTTCCTGGGGATTTTCATTTCTTTATTTAAGCAGTGCAGCATTTTCCCCTGAGTGCTTAGGCTCACAACATTCTGCAACAGAAGGAGGTACTCCACATTAGATAACAACCTCTATTACTTCTAGGTGAAAAAAAAATAAAGAACTTGCATTTCGATAATACCTTTCACAATTTCAGGACATCCCAAAACATTTTACTTTTGAAGTGTAGTTGCTGTTGTCAGGTAGAAAATTCAGCTGCCAATTTTTGCACAGCAAACTCCCACAAAGAGCAACGTGGAATGATCAGATCATTTTTATTTTCTTATTGATTGAGGGATACATATTTGCCAGGTTACTGAGCAGGACTCTCTTCTCTGCTTTGAACTCAAGTTCTGGGACCTCTCATGTTCACATGAGAGGATAGAAAGGACTTTGATTTGATTTAATTTACTATTGTCACATGCATTAGTATACAGTGAAAAGTATTGTTTCTTGCGCAATATACTGACAAAACATACCATAAAGGAGGAAAAGAAGCGTGGAAAATGTAGTATTATAGTCATAGCTAGGGTGTAGAGAAAGATTAACCTAATGCAAGGTAGGTCCATTCAAAAGTCTGACGGCAGCAGGGAAGAAGCTGCTCTTGAATTGGTTGGTACGTGATCTCAGACTTTTGTACCTTTTTCCCGTTGGACAAAGGTGGAAGAGAGTAAGTCCAGGGTGCGTGGGGACCTTTGGCTTCACATCTTGGGTGGGATTTTCTGGCCGCGCTCACCCCAAATTTGGAAAATCCCGCCTGAGGTCAATGGACCTTTGTGTGGAATATGTCCTACCTGCTACAATTCCCATGGCAGGTGGGATGGGAAAATTGTGTCCTGAATCTGACATCTGGATTCCCAGTGAATGTGCATGCACAGGCAATTGAAGTAATGTATTAATCAACATTTTAACAGAAGGTATAATTTATAATTAAGATGCCAATATTGTGATGGGGAAATTGTACAATTTAACAATGAATTGTGGCAATCAAAATGGGGAAATGTTGGTGTAGTGGTATTAGTAGTCCAGAGACCCAGGTAATGCTTTAGAGACCCAAATTTGAATCCCACCAGAGCAGATGGTGAAATTTAAACTCAATAAGAACCTGGATGAAAGATGTAATGATGTCCAAACTGCACTGCCATAAAAACTCATCTGGTTCACTAATGTCCTTTATGGAAGGAAATCTGCCATCTTAACCTGGTCTGACCTACTTGTGACTCCATGTTCACAGCAATGTGGTTGATCCTTAAATGCCCTCAGAAATACCCAAACACGCCACTCAGGGGCAGTTAGGGATGAGCAACAACTACAGATCCGGCCATCGATGACCCCATCCCATGAGTGAATGAAAAAAAAATTAAACTTTAAACGACATTTCTCCATTTGTGGACTTGTATTTTGTTTGCAGTGAGGTACATTTCGTTCTTCACAGAGCAAGAAAGGGGAAGTTAGAGTGTGTCCTCATGAACAGTGCCGCATCTAAATTCTTCTGAATTAATGGGTTTGGTGCCATTTGCAATTTGACTACAAGTCTGAAACCATATGTTAAGTATAAAATCTGTACATATTTTAAATGAAAGAATTATAATGGAACCAAAAGAGAAAATGCTGGAAATTCTCAGCAGGTCTGGCGGCATCTGTAAGGAGAGAAAAGAGCTGACGTTTCGAGTCCAGAAGACCTTTTGTCAAAGCTAAAAGACTTTCTATGCCTTTTAGTTTTGATAAAGGGTCACCTGGACTCGAAATGTCAGCTCTTTTCTCTCCTTACAGATGCTGCCAAATCTGCTGAGATTTTCCAGCATTTTCTCTTTTGGTTTCAGATTCCAGCATCCGCGGTAATTTGCTTTTATCCAGAAATATAATGGAGAGCAGCTCAACACAGATCCATTTCATCCATTTTGATTTTCTCTTAAGTCACACTGGGCCTGTGGAGTAGTTTTGAGCCTAAAGCTGTTCTTCCAAGCTTTAAAAGTTGAGATTAACGCCAAAAAAGGAACTTTCATCCTATGGACTCTTCTTTTTTCAATCATGTAACCACTGTGGCACTGCACATGTTCTGGGTCTGTGGAATTTGTGAGCAGAGGGCTGGGGGTTTTCCAGCACCAATTCCTGTTGCTACAGGTTTTACTGAACATTTACTCAAGCGTGTCAGACTGTTCAGCAGGCTGCGCCCGAATATTGCGATGCTGCACCACTTATGAGTAAAAACAATTTAGCTTCCACTCTTTAACAAAAATGATATAGCCTGAAATGACTGCAACAAACTTAGCTGCTGAAGATGTTGCATTCACCTAGCCGAGCTCCACATAAAATGACTTCTTAAATCAAAAGAGCAGAGTTACAAACTCATGAAAACTTCTGTACAATAGATAAAGCAATGACCTGGACATATTTTGTTGATAGGCTTTAACCCAATAGTAATAGTGACTCACAGGTAGAGTAATCTAATTCCTAGGTGGGCCTGGGCTGGTGCTCCCGGGTCGGGTAGCTCCTGTACATCACAGAGGGTGATGGGTGCTTGGAACTCGCTGCCGTGGGAGGTAGTGTAAGGAGATACAATAGAAACTTTAAAGCACAGGACTTTTGACAAATACAGGAATAGGATGGGAATAGGTGAATATGGTCCCCAGAAGGTTAAGGGGCTTTCGTTCAGTTGGGCAGCATGGTCGGTGCAGGCTTGGAGGGCAAAGTGCCTGTTCCTGTGCTGTAGTTTTCTTTGCTCTTTGTTGTTTGAGTCTCCGACAGAGCATCTTACCCACATCCTATCCCGGTAACCCCACATATTTACACCACTACTTCCACTAACCTATGCATCTTGGGATCTAAGGGAGAATTTAGCACGGTCAATCCACCTAACTTGCACATCTTTGTCCTGCTCTATGGGACATTTTACTACGTTACAGGCCCTTTACTAATGCAGGTTACTACGTGTCCCAAGGTGAGGAATAGGCATTACAACAGAAGAAACTTTGGCAGTCCACATCATAACCTGGATTTATCCACATGGTCAGACGTTCGCAGTCTCTACTTACAGCAGCCAGCAGGCTCACTTTTGCTGTTAAACAAATGCACTTGGACATCCAACAGACCACCACTGAATCTCTGGTAACTGACAGCTGTAGTACAAAAGGTACCAAGCGCTAGGCAAACCTATTTATCAGAATAAATCTACTCCACCCCCCACCTTTATTTCCATCCCCATCAGCCTTAATTGGAGAAGAAATATATTCACTGTGGTGGCGCAGTGGCACAGAGTTTAGCACTGCTACCTCACAGCGCCACGGGCCCTGGGTTTGATTCCCGGCTTGGGTCACTGTGTGTGTAGTGTTTGCATGTTCTCCCTGTGTCTGCATGGGCGTTTCCTCTGGTGCTTTCGTTTCCCCCCCCCTCCCCGCCACAGTCTGAAAGACAAGCTAGTTAGGTGCATTGGCCTGAACAGATGCTGGAATGTGGCGACTAGGGGAATTTCACTGTAACTTAATTGCAGAGTTAATGTAAGCCTTACTTGTGACTAATAAATAAACATTTTAACTTCACTTCAACTGGGACCTTGCCGCTCCCCATCAAGAAAAAAAAAATCTGAACTTAAGTCAGTTCCCCATCCTGGGGCAGGTTTCTGACACAGCAACAGACCTGGCTCCTAGTTCCCACCTCTGGAACAAGCAGTCAGTGTCAGTGGCCAGAGCCAATACTTGAGAAAGAGATGTTGTATTGAATAATCCACAATAACTCGAATGACAGAAGCCATAATGATATATTGCTAAGTATGCTATTTATAAATAACAATATTCAAATGTTCCACTTAAACTGTGATATTGATTGTACTGGCTTGATGACATCAGCACTTTGCTTTCAAATTCTTCAGAAAAACCTACAAGCTAATATGCTTTTTGTTTTAAATCAGGCTGGCATGTTACCGTTATACTCTGTGACGTTAGTGGTGAATACATTCGTTTTATTTTAATCAGGTTGGTAGCTTCGTTAACTTTCAGACGAAAAACATAAGAAAATAGTTTCCGCTAGTGCTATCATTTCTATTTCGGATTAGGAACTGAATTTAAACTCCATGACATTTTTCATTCTACACATCATTACAAACATTCATAACCCAGTCAGTGCAGAGAACAAAAAAACACTTTCCAAGATCCGATTTACTCCACACTGATTGAAATTTATGCCCTTTACTTTGAATGAACATAATAATATTCTCAGTTCACTGTAGCTTTATCCCATCTAATAATTCACGTCCTTTCTCTGGGACTTTACACAGATCTTTTGCCAAATGATGGATGATTTGGCGAACCCCTAAGGAAATCTACCCCCGATAAGCCTCACCACATCACGCACCCCCCCCTTAACCTTTGCCCCGTCGGTTGTAAATAGAATTCATAGAATCATAGAATTCCCTCAGTACAGAAACAGGCCATTCAGCCCATCGAGTCTGCGCCGACAACAATCCCACCCAGTCCATATCCCCATAATTAACTGCTAATTTCTCTGATACTAAGGGGCAATTGAGCATAGCAAATCAACCTAACCTTACGGCCTCGCTTGAGTGAGACAGGAAATTCTCACCCGAGGTTAATGGACATTTCCGTTGTTCACACTTCGCCCACTCCGATTTCGTGGTGGGCGAGACGGTAGAATTCCGACGGGGGAGAAGGTGCAGATTCCGCACAGACAGTGGCCCAAGCCAGGAATCGAGCTGGGTCGCTGATGTTGTGAGGCAACAGTGCCAACCACTGTGCCCCTACGATGCATTAGGAGTCCTAGATCCAACATCGCTTACCATTTTACCGATGACCGTATCATAGGCTATTTCATGGCATTGAATCATGGAATGACAGATACTTATTTGGAACTATGATGAACACAACGCTTGAATGAAATTTCTCTACAAAGTTATTAATAGCTCATTGCTGAAATACTATGGGGTTTTGTATCAAAAGTTAAGATGCTCAGTAAAAGTCTCAGAATACATTTGCTTCAAGCAGTCCATTTACTAATTAATTGTAATTTCTTTCTCGATATGGTTAAGCTGCGTTCCCACACAGTGTCTCCAACCACAGTGCTACTTCAAACTTGCTTAACTCTCATATCTTCCTACTCTCATCACCAAAACAATTCACTTTTCCGTGAACCTCTATGGTTAAAAAACATAGCGAGATGTATTTGAGGGATGCAGTAGTTTGAAGTTACAAACCATGATTATCAGTGAAAAGATAAACAATCCATTCTTTACACTGAATCATAGAATCCTTACAATGCAGAAGGCCATTTGAGTCTGCACCGACCACCATCCTACCCAGACCCTATTCCCCTACATTTACCCTGCTAACCCCCTGATACTAAGGGGCAATTTAGCATGGCCAATCAACCTAACCTGCACATCTTTGGACTGTGGGAGGAAACCGGAGCGCCCGGAGGAAATGCATGCAGACACGGGGAGAACGTGCAGACTCCACACAGACAGTGACCTGGGGCCAGAATTGAACCCGGGTCTCTGGCGCTGTGAGGCAGCAATGCTAACCACTGTGCCACCATGCTGCCCATTGTACTGCTGCATCAAACATTCAGTTAGCAATATTTATTGCCCAATGATAATTCTTCTCTAGCCATTTTTTTAATTCTGAAGGTGAGACTGGAGAATTTCAAAGTATTTGCAGCCTCCAGATTTACAGTTATGTTCACTAATGGCATCTGAATGTGTTGACGGCATAAATCCATCTTAACTTTCTGCAGTGGTGGTGATTTTTATTTATTCCTATGATATAGGCATCTCTGGCTGGATCAGCATTTATTGCCTATCCTTAAAAATCCCTGAGAAGGTGGAGATGTGCTGCCCTCTTCAACCATTGCAGTCCATATGGTGTTGATACAGTACAGGACCCTGAGGTAGGGAACTCCAGGATTTCCACCCAGTGATAATGAAGGAATGCTTAATGACTTGGAGGGCAACTTGCAGGCAGCGGTGCTCCCATCCTTTAGTTGCTAGGTTAAAACCTGGAAGATGTGATTGAAGAAGAGTGAGTTGCTGCAGTGCATTTGTAAGTGAGCCACAATGCAGCCATTCAATGTGGAATGCCATAAGAATAGACAAGAGTCATGGGTGGAGAGGGGACTCATGATGTTAGAATGGCGGTGCGGGCTCGTTGGGCCGAAGGGCCTGTTTCCCGTGCTGTGTTGTTCTTTGTTCTTTGTTAGTGTACCCGTAGTGGGCAGATTGAATGTTTCAGGTGGTGACTGGGTGCCAAACAAGCAGGAACTGAACACTGTTAGCATCCCATTTTTGACTGATTGCCTGGCTGGTGAAATAAATAGCAACGCTGACATAAGTCAACAAAGACTTGTATTTGTAAAGTGCCATTGACAATAGAGCATTCCAAGTTGCTTCACATGAATAATTTTTCATTGAACCACATTGTGGGTCATTAAGGCAAACGAGCAAGGAGGTAGGTTTTAAGGAGCGTCTTCCGGAGGAATGAAAGCAAAAGAGGCAGAGAGATTTAGTGAGGGAACTTCATGGTTTAGGGTCTTGGCAGTTGTAGGTACAGCAGCCAATGGTGGATTGATTAAAACCACAGAGGTCAAGAGGTCAGGAATTAGAGGGCTGTAGATACCTCAGTGCTTGGTCGGGCTGGAAGAGGTGACTCAGATAGAGAGTGGCTAGGGTAAGAATTTTAAAAGCGTGGCTTTGCTTTGTCAGTGTAGATCAGTGAGCAGAAGGGACTTGGTACGAGTTAAGATGTGGGTGAGTTAAGATGAGTTAAGGTGAGAACTAAAGGTCAAGTTCAGGAGGGGTTAGCACTACTACCATAAAGCACTAGTGACCCGGGTTTGATTCCCAGCTTGGGGGTCACCGTCTGTGTGAAGTTTACACATTCTCCCCATGTCTGCGTGTGTTTCTTCCGGATACTCTGGTTTCCTCCCACAGTCAGAAAGACGTGCTGGTCAGATGCATTGGCCATGCTAAATTCTCCCTCAGTGTACCTGAACAGGTGCCGGCATGTGGCGACGAGGGGATTTTCACAGCAACTTCATTGTGGTGTTAATGTAAGCCTCCTTGTGACACAAATAAATAAGCTTTAAACTTTAACGTACATGAGCAATTCAGGAGGCTATGCGCTAAGACAGAGGTGCAGTAATGTCATGGAGATAGATGGCCTTGGCGGTGATGCAGATGTGTGGTTAGAAGTTCATCTCAGAGTCAAAAATGACCACAAAGGCTGTGATTAGTATGGCTCAGCCTCAGAAAGTTGTCAAGGGGAGGGTTAGCATCTATAGTAGTATTTTTGGAAGGGACCAAAAAGAATGGCTTTGGGCTTCTGAATAAAAACAGAAAATGCTGGAAAAACTCAGCAGGTCTGATAGCATCTGTGGAGAGAGAATAGCTCTGATGAAGGATCATCCTGACTCCATTCTCTCTCCACAGATAAGAACATAATAAGAACATAAGAAATAGGAGCAGGAGTAGGCCATCTAGCCCTTCGAGCCTGCCCCGCCATTCAATAAGATCATGGCTGATCTGTCGCTGCTCAGTTCCACTTTCCCGCCCTCTCCCCATAACCCTTAATCCCCTCTCTCATCAAAAACCCATCAACCCGCGTCTTAAAAATATTTAGCGAGGCAGCCTCCACCACTTCAACGGGCAGAGAATTCCAGAGATTCACCACCCTTTGAGTGAAGAAGTTCCTCCTCAAGTCCATTCTAAACCGCCCCCCCTTCATCTTGAGGCTGTGCCCTCTAGTCCTACTGTCCTTTCTGAGCGGGAAGAGTCTCTCCACCTCTATCCTATCCATCCCATTCATCATCTTATATATCTCAATGAGATCTCCCCTCATTCTTCTAAACTCTAACGAGTACAAGCCTAGTTTATTCAGCTTCTCCTCATAGCTCAACCCCCTCAACTCCGGCATCAGCCTAGTAAACCTCCTCTGCACTCCCTCCAAGGCCAAAATATCCTTGCGTAAGTGCGGCGACCAAAACTGCATACAGTACTCCAGCTGCGGCCTCATCAATGCCCTATACAGCTGCAGCAAGACCTCCTTACTTTTATATTCAATCCCCCTCACTATGAAGGCCAGCATCCCATTCGCCTTCCTGACCACCTTCTGCACATGCAGGCTGGGTTTTTGCGACTCATGCACAAGGACCCCGAGGTCCCGCTGCACCGTCGCCTGCTGCAGTTTTTCGCCACGTAAGTAATAATCCTTCCTACCATTATTCCTACCAAAGTGGACCACCTCGCACTTGCCAACATTAAATTCCATTTGCCAGTTCCTGGCCCATTCGCCCAGCCTATCTAGATCCTTCTGCAGACTCTCCACACCCTCCGCGCAATTTGCCGTTCCACCAATCTTGGTGTCATCAGCAAATTTCGACACCATACACTCGGTTCCCTCCTCCAGATCATCTATATAAATGGTAAATAGCTGAGGCCCCAGTACCGACCCCTGGGGCACTCCACTAGTCGCCAACCGCCAATCTGAATAGCACCCATTGACCCCCACTCTCTGCTTCCTATTTGACAGCCAATCCTCTATCCACACTAACACCCTACCTCCAACTCCATGCCCCCTTACCTTCTGCAATAACCTCTTGTGAGGTACCTTGTCAAACGCCTTCTGAAAATCAAGAAAGACCACATCCACCGGCTCTCCTCTATCCACCGCCCTAGACACATCCTCATAGAGCTCCAATAAATTTGTCAGACACGACTTCCCCTTAACGAAACCGTGCTGCGCCTGCTCTATCAAGCAATTCCCCTCAAGATGCCTCGCTATTTCCTCCTTGATGACGGATTCTAACATTTTACCTACAACAGACGTTAAACTAACCGGCCTATAATTCCCTGCCTTTTGCCTGCCACCCTTCTTAAACAACAGCGTAACATTAGCCGTTTTCCAATCTTCCGGCACTTCCCCGGAATCCAGCAACATTTGGAAAATAACCACCAAGGCATCCACTATCACCTCCGCCATTTCTTTCAGAACCCTTGGATGCATTCCATCCGGTCCTGGGGACTTCTCCACAATCAGTACCTCCAGTCTGTCGAGCACCGCCTCTCTAGTTACAATAATGTCATTGAGACCTTCCTGCCCTACCATCTTTCCATCGCTAACACCCGGCAAATTATTCACGTCTTCCTCCGTGAAGACCGAAACAAAAAAGTTAATCAAGGCCTCAGCCATTTCCCCATCCCCTACCACTGAGTCCCCCCTCTCATCCTCTAAGGGTCCAACGTTCACCCTAGCCAGCCGCTGTTAGACCTGCTGAGATTTTCCAGCGTTTTCTATTTTTGTTTCGGATTCCAGCATCTGCAGTATTTTGCCTTTATTTTAGTTGAAGGAAATTGGATGTCAGGCAAGAAGTCCATTAGTTAAGAAACAATGGAAGGCTTGAGGGCGTTGGTGTTGAGTCAAGCTGAGTGTTATCAACTCCAGACTCTGGAGATAATGGTGTTGCAGCAAAAACAGAAGCCGTTGCCTGAGAAACACTGGCTGCAATCAAATAAATTCAAGTGGGACAAAGCAAGGGCTATTCTGCCAGGTTGGACAGTGAAGGAAAGGCATCAGAGGTGGATGGTGTGGTCAAATATTTCTAATACATGTGCCAGAATGTTACTGTTGGCCTCTGGTGGCATTTTACGAGCCTCAGGTGGGCGAGGTGGTAAAATTCGGGCAATGAAGTTCCAGGATGGATTGGATACCACAGTCACAATCATAGAGAGCGCAATTTCGGATTTTTTGAGGCCAATTCGGTGTTGTACAAATAAAACTTTTGTGTACTGAGGTCAGGAATCACTCTGTCATTTCCATGATAAATCTTAATCTGTACCTAAGATGTCAAGTTTCTAAAAATCTCTCTAATGTTGGTAAGTTTGCATCATTCAAACCAGAATCTGATGAATGGAAGACTCTCTGTAAAGTTGGCATTCAGAGTGTATGACAGACTTCCTGCTGCTGGTCACCAGAAAAAAACTGCACAAAGTCTGCCCAGTTCATCCCTGATTTGCATACGATTTGCATCAGAAGGCACTCACGCTCTCCCTTTTTTTGGGCTGAAACACTTAGTGCAGTTATCTACAGTCCGCACCTCGCACCTGCACACAAAGCCACCACACTTCCTCTACAGAATTTGACTTCTGTTAACTCTTTGAGGGAGGAAATTGGTTTTGTCAGTTTCAGGGAAATCGATGCTGTTTTCCATCATTGTACTCCTACTCATCTCCAGAAATGTCAATTGCCCAAGAGCTGAATGTTTAAAAAGATAGCTAAAAGAGTACAACAATGGAACAAATATATCGGTTTATCGAGAAAATGGAAAGTTTTGATCATTTGTACCCTTTGGATGCAATGAGTCGTTACACATAATTCATCATTCATCGCTAGTGAAGTTTGCACCATTTCCATACTTTGTGGTTCATGTGTTAATATTTCACCAAAAGTACGATAATATTTTCTCGGTTCAACTTCTGTTATTGTTTCCTTCCCTTCTTAAAGGCAGTGATTTGTTCTTGTGTACAGGTTCATTGATATTTCATCCAGATGTGACAGCCCAGTGATCTTTAGGAAGTAACTGAAGTATCACAAGGAGAGATCACAGGTAACCTTCACTCACCACTGGTACACTTCCACAATCTAACAGTGGTCACCAGACGCAAGCACAGCCTGAATTTATACAGTGCCTTTAATACCGTCAGACATCCGAAGGCAGTTTGCAGGGGCGCTATCGAGCAAAACATGATCTTGAGCCACACAAGCAGGACCCGTGACAAAAAGCCTGGTCAAAGAGATGGGATTTAAGAGGTGGGTTAAAGGAAGAGGGAGGGGCGTATAGGTTAAAGGAAGGAATTTCAGAATTTAGTGCTGAAGTAGCTGAAGGAGCAACGGTGATTGGGTATGCTCAAGTACAACTTCCTTAGCCCAATGACAGCAAGCTCAACTATACCATCCCCGGCATCTCCAGCTAATTCTGCACAGTGCAGAGATCTTACCAGAGATGCTACTGATTTTGATCACTCAGAACCGCACCATACAGCTCATTAACTGACTGAACTAAGAGTGGAGGCTCTTCCACTCATCTGTCATGAATATTTCTTCTTCTAACTTGACCACCTGTTTGATTTTGCTCCTACCACACTTTGAAACAGTTTGTGCAGCTGTTCCTTTTGCTTCCAGACATCTAATATAAAACTCTCCAGTTGAGAGAGAAAAAAAACCTTTTGTAACTGGACATGGGCCAGGATGTCACATGCAAGCATGTGTGGTTATGCGAACGGAAATAAACCCGTCCAGTTTCATTCTGTCAGACAAAGGGGCTACAGCAAAGCTAGGTTTCCAAGAAACTCTTTCAGTTGGCACCAGCAGGACCTATGGCAGACAGGGGGCTGTTGAGCTGGTGTGGGCTGCAATCCCTGGCCCCACTGCTTTCTACTCCCTGGTGATGAAGCCTGTCAAAGAGAAAAACTGAGAATGTACAGAACTCACGTCAATAGCAGCTCTGTCCCATAAAATTAATATGAGACCCCGAAGGCAAGTGAGTTCGTCGTCCAGTTTCTAATGGCAGGAATCCACAGCACAAAACTGCCAATGCTTTAGGACTAGCTACAGTTAAACAGCCTACATGTGGCTACAGGGCCACAGCAATGAAGGAGAGAAGGACGGGAAATGCAAATTATTCGAATAGTTAGTGATTCTTAAGATGTCCCACTTAAGAAACATTAGTGGGCGATATATTGGAAAGCTGATCAATGAGGTTACAATGTCGCATGCCACCACTGGATGAAACAAGAGAAAATGTTTGCATAATTCCAGGAACAAATGTTCCTCGGCAGATTCCCAACGCTCCTTCCTGGAAAACTGGGGACGTAAGAAGATTTTTGGACATAAACCATGTCAGAAAGTAACAATATTCAGCTATGTCCTGTTCCTGAACAGCACGAGATGTACCTCTGATGGTAAAATAGGTCAGGCATTTCTGATGGCTAAACAGTTACTAGGTCTTAGAAACCGGATTGTTGTGGTTCTTTTTCACCATTCATGGGACATGGGCATGGCTGGCTGGCCAGCATTTATTGCCCATCCCTAGTTGCCCTAGGGCAGTTGAGAGTCAACCATATCGCTGTGGCTCTGTAGTCACATGAAGGCCAGATCAGGTAAGGGCAGCAGATTTCCTTCCCTAAAGGACATTAGTCAACCAGATGGGTTTTTCCAACAATAGGCAATGGTTTCATGATCATCAGTTGATTCTTAATTTCAGATATTTTTTACTGAATTCAAATTCCACCAGCTGACTAGTGGGATTTGAACCTGAGTGCCCAGAACATTAGCTGAGTTTTTGGGTTAACTGTCTAGCAATATACAATACCACCAAGCCATTGTATCTTCCATCTTATATTGTATCTTGCTCCAAGATCCAGTAATACTAAAAACCAAGCATGCTCTACTCATTTATGTAACCATGATGTGGAGATGCTAGTGTTGGACTGGGGTGGGCACAGTAAGAAGTCTCACAACACCAGGTTAAAGTCCAACAGTTTTATTTGGAATCACCAACTTTTGGAGCACTGCTCCTTCATCACCTGACGGTAAGGAAGTAATTTTCTGAACAACAGAATGGTAACTCTTGAAATCGACCTGCATGTTCCCCATGTATAGAAATAAAATTAATTCAAAGACATATAAAGAAGCAGCATTGAGCTACAACTGTGTCTATCACACATGCTGATCCGCACTGCCACAAGGAAATATTAAAATATAGAGGCATTGTTTTCTATTATCCCACTTGGCTCTGTTGAAGTGAAACAAAATGGGAATTAGCACACATTGGTAGCTGAGTCAACATAAGTTTCATTGCAATACTTCAACATCTCACTCCAACCAAGAGTGCAAATTCAGAAAGCCAGCTCATGATATCCTAGAATTATAGAATCCTTATGCTGCAGAATGAGGCCGTTCAGCCCATCAAACCTGCACCGACTGCAATGCACCGAGGCCCTATCCCCTTAACCCCATATATTAACCCTACTCATTCCCCTGACACCAGGGGAAAATTTAGCATGGTCGATTCACCTGACCAGCATATCTTTTGGAGGAAACCGAAGCATCCGGAGGAAACCCACACAGGTATGGGGAGAGTGTGCAGACTTTACACTGTCTTCCCATGCCGAAATCGAATCCAGGTCCTTGGAGCTGTGAGGCAGCAGTGCTAACCACTATGCTACGAAAAATGACTTTTATCGATGCGATATACAGTGGGGCTTATCCCCAAAGTACAAAAGAGACAAAGGTTGATGCTGAGCCAAAAACAGAGATTGGGGGGAATAACCAGAAAAGAAGGTTGAGGGTCATAAGGAGGAAAGGGAACGAATAGGATGGAGCAATTCCAGGAGGGAGTTCCAGAGTGCAGGGCAGCACTGTTGATGCTGAGGCCAGCAGCTCTTGAGGGCAAGACCTCCTCGTAATGAGGGGCAGAAATTCTACGTTCAGCATGTTTAGCCTGCCCCAGCATGTTTTGACTGTGGGTGGACTTACATGAGGTATAACAGTCACCACCCACATAAAATACACTATTCTGTTGGATAGTGATGTCAAAATTCATCTGAAAGAGGAAGCATCTTTTCTGTTTTCTTTATTGATTCTTTTGTGGAACATGGGCTACGTTAGCTGGGCCACAAACTGTTACGCACCCCTAATTACCCCTGAGAAGGTGGTGGGAAGTGACCTTCTTGAAGCACAGTGGTCCATGTGGGCATTTCACTTTGAACGAACACGATTTGCCTGAATAACTAAGTAAATCAAATTGCCTCTGCACAAAGAACAAAATACTGCAGTTGCTGAAAAACCAAAACATTCCATTCCCAGCATGGATTTACACCTGAAATGTCAACTGGTTTTCTATCTTGATAGACAACCCTTGACCTGCCAGGAGTCTCCACAAACATGTTTTCCATATTTGTATCGATTGGTAACTAATGCATTAAATACAATGCAAATATCGGCAGTTGATTAAACAGGATTGTATCAGTGACATACGCTTTGTGGAGTTTGCAAGTTCGCCCGTGTCTGCGTGGGTTTCCTCCAAGTGCTTTGGTTTCCTCCCCCAGTCCAAAAGACGCGCTGGTTAGGTGCATTGGCCATGCTTAATTCTCTCTCAGTGCACCCAAACAGGCACCAGAGTGTGGTGGAGGGGATTTTCCAAGTCACCTCATTGAAGTGTTAATATAAGCCTACTTGTGACACTAATAAATAAACTTCAAAGTTTTGTCGTACTTGTGGTAGTGGCCAGCATTTTACGACCTTGCTCGGGTGGGGCTCGTAAAATCCCGCCCGAGGCCAATGGAGAATTCCGTTCTAGCAGCAATGTCCGCCCCGATTCCGGGGTGGGCGTGGCGGCAAAATTCCGATCAATGAGTCTCTCTGGCATTTGGCACCTTGGTACTCCCAGATTCTACATTTTAGCTCCTCGGATATCTCTGGTCCAGGGCGAATTCTCAGGATTATGATTCCTAAACCCACCCTAACTTTGCTCTCGACAGGAAGTAACGGACAGCCATGTGTAACAGATGGAACAATGCTGCACCAATTAGTCTGCTTGTCGTCCAATCGATAAACCACGAGCTACACGTGGCTGATTGGGAATTCAAGCGGTGCTAACTGCATTGCTGATTGCTGACTAGAATAAATAATAGGCAATCGATTTGGGAATGTAATGACTCCGGGATTTTCACAGCAACCTTGTTGCAGTGTTGATGTAAGCCCACTTCTAACACTAATAAATAAACTTATCAGCGCACTTATTCACGTGCTCTGTGCCTAGGCACTGCAATTCGGTTGGCGTTTGCTGGTAAAATGGGATGATAAAAAGCAGAGTTGGAGTGTTCTTGGTCATTGTGCATGACTTACATCCTTGGTTACTGAATGGTAAAAGATAGTAGTTATGTAATTATACATATCTAGATACTTAATTATATCAGGAGAGCATATGCATGGAGTTCTCCACAAAATTTGCACACGTTGCTAAAATGATGCTTCTGTAGCCAGCCTGTGACAAGTCCACAATTTCTAATAGACAACATAATTTGAAACAGCATGTACTGAATCTGGTGATCTCCTGCAATCTCTTGCGTATTGGGGGATTTGGGGAACAGGTGAGGAGGTGGATTTGAGATCAGGGAGATCAGTCATGATCTGATTGAATGGCGGTGAAAGGCTCGAAGCGGTGAATTTGCCGCTCCTAATTCCTATGTTCCTGTGTATTGTTCCTGTGGTTGGTGATATTAAAAGTGCTGACCAGAATTAATCTGTGAAAAGACATTTGGAATTTATTTCCATGGAGACTGTACATTCCACTTGAAAAAACACCACCACCTATAGCAGCTTGAATGCTATAGAGCAGCACTTTATATCCATGAGGTTACTAAGGCAACACTTAACACATTCGTTCTCGAAGTAGTTCAGCATCACACATGCTGGTTGCTAGTCTGCCAGTGATTCGCAATTTCAAAGCATAAAATATAGTGATGGAGCAGCACCAGTCTATAGTCAGATATCTCCCCTTTGTTTCGACAGTGTGGTAACTGAGATGACTGCTGTTCCCCTTTGATTAGTTCCAGTAACTCTTTATTTTCTCTTTGACCTGGGGACCCCGCTCATTCAAAGAACCACCCACCCTGACCCCAGGTGAAATTTAGAAGCTGCGTTTTCACTCAGTTTACAAACCTAAAAAGAACGTTCGATCTGATTAAAGAACCTTCCCTTTATTGAAACAATAACAAACAAACATAAGCACCTGAAAAACAGAAACCAATAAGAAATGCCTTTGTTTTGGAGTGAGCTCTATGATCGGAATAACACAGATGCTCCCTGTGCCTAAGTTCTACAGTGATTGTTGGGGCAAGAAAGGACGCTGGACAAAGTTGTCCCAAGCCCTCAATGGCATGTTCAATGGCAGGTGTGGGGGGAAGCTATGATGGAAGGCCCAGGAATCATTTGGGATGGGGGGAGGGGGGGAGTGTGGGTATGGAAATAAAAATGGTAGAAGATTGACAGAAATAGCAGGAAAAGATGAACTTCCCTTTAACACCAAACAGGGTTGTCCGCAGTACAGGCACACCCTGGTCAACAAAGATCACAAACTAAAATTTCCCAGTTAATCTAACATTTATTTGCAACTGTGAGAATGAGCAATACAAATGTCAATTAACTGCTACCATTGCAAATTATGTACAATTATGTCAGGAAATCCTTTGCAACAAATACAAGGTCATTGTATCTACTGCGATACTTTATTCAAAAATAATTTTATATAATTATCCAAAATAGGGTTTATTTTGAAACATGCGAATTGCTTTTCAATGAGACCAACCAGATTCACAGGATATATTTTGCTTGTTCATGGGCATCAGTGGGCATCACTGGTTGGTCAGTATTTATCACCCACCCATGAGGGCAGTTTAGAGTCAATCACATTGCTCTGGGTCTGAACTTAGTTGTACGCCCGACCAGTGAGGATGGAAGATTTCCTTCCCTAAAGGATATTAGTAAACCAGATGGGTTTTTCCGACAATCGACAACGGTTTTGTGGACTTTTATGCTGGAATTCTACCGCCTCGCTCACCACAGAATTGGACTGAGCAAGGGGCAGACAATGGAAATGTTCATTTGCCTCCTGTGGGAATTTTTGATCTTGCTCGAGTGAGGTCATAAAATACCGCCCTTAATTCCAGATTTTTATTGAATTTAAATTTCATCATCTGCCGTGGTGGGATTGGGACACAGGTGCCCAGAGCATCACCCTGGGTCTCTGGATTATTGGTCCAGCCACAATACCACCACACCACTGCCCACTGAAATGAAACTGCCAGGAGGCTGTGATAAGCACCAATTGTTCTGAGCGCTGGTTCTTAAACATGGGCTTTTCAACCCTTGAGAATTCACTGCGACTTTCTTGGGAGTTAACGGAATAAGGAGGATGGGATCTGTTACTGTGAAGGTGCAGGTCAGCCATGTGCTGTCAGTCGTCCCAAGTGCGATGGTGTTTCGCTGGCAGACATGCCGCTAATATCCAGCAGAGTGGCAGAAATATTCCAACACAGAGTGATAAATGGCAGAAGGGGAGGGTAATAATAACCCAAACAGCCTCTGCAGGGAGGAGCAAGCGGTGACATGGCAGGTTTACCTGAAAGGGTGCCAGTGTTCTCAACAGAAGCATCGAACTTAATCCTACTCCATGAAGTGCAAGGACATATACAGTGAAATATTCAAGAGGCAGGTTGCTGAACCAGTACGGTTACCTTTCAGCTGAAGGGAAGATGAAAGACATCACCAGTCACAGCAATATTAGTTATATCAGATAAGCCCTGATGAAATTTCACGCAAGTCTATTTAACAGGATACAAATGCTTTTTACATTCAGAAATCCACATGTGCAAGAAGGGTAAAGTGCTACAATTTAGTTGGAGATCTCTATCATTATCAGTTAATTTGAAAAGGGGTCCGATAGCCAAAGAAAAAATTTGAGTGTGACTGGCTTTGGGGATTTCCAGATGGTCAAACTCTGTATACAATGGTTCTGCACTTTGGCCAACCACACTTCCTCTGAAAGATAACTCCTAATATCATGCTTGACAGAAAACAAGGGCAGGTTTTTGCTGCTCTCAGTGGCGGGTGGGTGAGTGTGGGGGTGGCGCTGGTCAAATAGGGGGCAGCCATGTCAAAAGGACTCCTCACTGCAGCCCCTTGGCCAGAGCCTTAGGGGTGGGCTGGAATACAAGTTGGGTAGAAAGCTGCTTTACATGGTGAACAATTCAATTAAGGCCCATATTACAGGGCCTTTTGTCAATGGCAGGCTGACCCCTCCCTCTATCATGTCTGCAGCCAACAGCTGAATGGAAGGATCCTCCCTCTGATAGTCCCGGGATCCACTGGAGCGAGAGGCGGAGGAGACACCCCCACGACCCCAACAGTGTCTCTGGAGGCAAATCCTCTCTGACTTTTGGTACCAAAATACGGGGGGATGATTTACAATGAAACACACTGTGCCTAGGCACCGTTGATTGGGGTGGGGAGGGGCTGCCACCAGCCACTCTGTTATACTGATGAACTTGGAGGAACATTCTGGAGTGCACATCAACATGGCCAGATAGTTAGTAGGGCATCCAATCAAAGGAGAGCATTCCCTGCATTTGCTACTAATAGCCTCAAACTAGTGAGCAAATACATAGCAAAATCAGACACTGATTGGATGAGAGCCAAAGAGCGGGAAGTTAAGTAATGGTTGACAGCAGGCACTCACAAGACCACGAGGAGAGGGAGCGGAGTGACGGCCAGCCACAATGAGGACACAGTGTGAAGAAGCTGAGATCTGCACCAGACCCAGGAGAGTTTTTGAGGGGGTTGCAGGGGGAGGGAGAGTTTATGGGGGGTTATGGCGGAGGGAGAGTTTTGTCAGGCGGGCTGTGAGGGAGGGAGAGTATGTGAGGGCTTGCGGGGGAGGGAGAGTGTATGAGAGGGTTGCAGGGGAAGGACTGTTTGTGTTGGGGGGAATGAGCATGGGGAGAGTTTGTGTTGGGGGGAATGAGCATGGGGAGAGTTTGTGTTGGGGGGAATGAGCAGGGGGAGAGTTTGTGTTGGTGGGGAATGAGCAGGGGGAGAGTTTGTGTTTGGGGGAATGAGCATGGGGAGAGTTTGTGTTTGGGGGAATGAGCATGGGGAGAGTTTGTGTTTGGGGGAATGAGCATGGGGAGAGTTTGTGTTGGGGGGAATGAGCAGGGGGAGAGTTTGTGTTTGGGGGAATGAGCATGGGGAGAGTTTGTGTTTGGGGGAATGAGCATGGGGAGAGTTTGTGTTGGGGGGAATGAGCAGGGGGAGAGTTTGTGTTTGGGGGGAATGAGCATGGGGAGAGTTTGTGTTGGGGGGAATGAGCAGGGGGAGAGTTTGTGTTGGGGGGGGAATGAGCAGGGGGAGAGTTTGTGTTGGGGGGGGAATGAGCATGGGGAGAGTTTGTGTTGGGGGGAATGAACAGGGGGAGAGTTTGTGTTGGTGGGGAATGAGCATGGGGAGAGTTTGTGTTGGTGGGGAATGAGCATGGGGAGAGTTTGTGTTGGTGGGAGGAATGAACAGGGGGAGAGTTTGTGTTGGTGGGGGGAATGAGCAGGGGGAGAGTTTGTGTTGGGGGGAATGAGCAGGGGGAGAGTTTGTGTTGGGGGGAATGAGCAGGGGGAGAGTTTGTGTTGGTGGGGAATGAGCATGGAGAGAGTTTGTGTTGGGGGGAATGAGCAGGGGGAGAGTTTGTGTTGGTGGGGAATGAGCATGGGGAGAGTTTGTGTTGGTGGGAGGAATGAACAGGGGGAGAGTTTGTGTTGGTGGGAGGAATGAGCAGGGGGAGAGTTTGTGTTGGGGGGAATGAGCATGGGGAGAGTTTGTGTTGGGGGGAATGAGCAGGGGGAGAGTTTGTGTTGGGGGGGGGGAATGAGCATGGGGAGAGTAGAGTGAGTGTTGCTTGAAATCCATGATCCGTTTCATGGTCAGGAGGTGAATTCCATTTTGTAGAGCTTGAACCTGACTAAAATGTGGGATTGGCTCTGCAAACATCTGCTTTTTCAGATACTTTATTGGCTGTTTAAAATCAAGATCAGTTTCCTTAGCAATATGAAGCAACACTACCAATCTGACAGTCAGAAAAAACAAAAACTAAAGGCAAGGCAAGAGGAGAAGGTGAAGCAATAAGAGAGTTTATTTTAATTTTAAAAGCCCTAAGTATTAAACAGTGTGCATCATCCAAAAGTATGGGCAAATTATCTGATGACTTGTTGATTTCTTGTTAATGACATCAACTGCAAAAGTTGAACAAATGGACTCTGAAATGAGAACAAAGCTACAAGATATTACTGAGTGTTCAACTGAGAGAAGAAACCTACCCTGAAGACATTGCCTTATGGTCAAAATGTGTTTCACTGGGTATGATGGAGTATTTCGTACTAAATATACTGGACAACGTAGGTAATATTTAAAATTGGAGATAAGTGTTTGAGGTTGGAGGCCGAAAGCAGGTTGGAAATCTTCATCAGTCCCATTTTCTGAGGGTGAAGAGAAATGGGGTAATGGAAATTAGATTGGAGGAGGAGAAGGGGGGGGAGACAGAAATGAAGGTGAGCATAGGGCTCTATTAACTGTGAATCCGCCTCTGCCTAGATTGTTTTTGTTACTTAACTAGCTGAGGCCAGTCCCCAACCTGCCTCAGCCGTGACCATCTCAACAGCTGCTGTTCCTGAGGATTCCGAGATCTCAGCCCTTCTTGTCAATTAGGAGACAACTTGTGATTTTAAAAAAACCTACTTCTGCTGACAAGATTATGAGGGGCATGGCGAGAGTGGATAGTCAGAAGCTTTTTCCCAGGGTGCAAGAGTCAATTACTAGGGGGCATCGGTTTGAAGTGTGAGGGGCCAGGTTCAGAGAAGACATAAGAGGCAAGTTTTTCACAGACAGTGATAGGTACCTGGAACTTGCTGCCGGGGGAGGTAGTGGAAGCAGATATGCTTTAAGGGACATCTTGACAAATACATGAATAGGATGGGAATAGAGGGAGATTGTTCCCAGAAGAGTGAGGGCTTTTAGCTCAGCTGGGCAGCATGGTCGGTGCAGGCTTGGAGGGCCGAAGGGCCGGTTCCAGAGCTGTAATTTTCTTTGTTCTTTGTTCTTCATGGTGGCACAGTGGTTAGCACTGCTGCCTCACAAAGCCAGGGACCTGGTTTCAATTCCCGGGCTTGGGTCACTGTCAGTATGAAATGTGCACATTCTCTCCATGTCTGTGTGGGTTTTCTCCGGGTGCTCCGGTTTCCTCACACATTCCAAAGATGTGCGGGTTAGGTTGATTGGCCATGTCAAATTGCCCCTTAGTGTCCTGGAATGTGTAGGTTAGAGGGATTATCAGAGTAGGTGTGTGGAATTATGGGGATAGGGCCTGGTATAGGATTGCTGAATCTGCAGACATGATGGGCTGAATGGCCTCCTTCAAATGTAGGGTTTCTATGAATAATAATTCAGTTCAACTCCTCAGATCCATCTTTAAATTCCAGCTGATGAAGCAAAGTTTTGTTTTCAAGTTTTCAGTTATTGA
Source organism: Carcharhinus amblyrhynchos (assembly GCF_965287045.1). Taxonomy (NCBI): domain Eukaryota; kingdom Metazoa; phylum Chordata; class Chondrichthyes; order Carcharhiniformes; family Carcharhinidae; genus Carcharhinus; species Carcharhinus amblyrhynchos. The sequence goes on from NC_137327.1 coordinate 18,488,141, forward strand.
AGTTTAATTGTTAGAGTCACAAGTAGGCTTACATTAACACTGAAATGAAGTCACTGTGAAAAGCCCTGAGTTGTCACACTCCAGCACCTGTTCGGGTACACAGGGGGAGAATTTAGCATGGCCAATAAACCTTTTGGACTGTGGGAGGAAGCCGGAGCACCCAGAGAAAACCCATGCAGACACGAGGAGAATGTGAAGACAGTGACCCAAGCTGGGAATCAAGCCCAGGTCGCTGGCACTGAGGCAGTAGCACTAACCACTGTGGCACTACGCCACCCACGGATGTGATGCTGACACCCAACAGTGCACATTCACCTTTAAATGATTAGGTGGCTGAGGTATTGATGATCAAATGGCATTTCTAACTGAATGGTATTGTAGCTCAGAGGCAAAGAAATAAAAGGAATATAAATGGAACACAGACACTGAGAAATAGCAGGGGAATGGGATGTGGGTAAATAACTCCAGTTTAAAAGCTGGCACTGTCACAATGGCTTCTTTCTGTACCGTAATTTTCATCACAGTGGGAAAACAAACTCGACTTCAAGTGTATAAGGTTTTCCCTGTTTGTGTCCAAAGGCTCTATGGTTTTATATCTGAACAATGGTGTTTTTCTTTTGAGTGTGGCCCAGTGATCTAAAGTCAGCACAGATTGAATGTGACCCATTGACTTTCTCACCTGGCTCTCCAATCACTGCTGAGTTACAATGTTCAAGAGCTGATTTAGTGATAGCCTCTGGAGACCAGGCAAGTTATTTAATCTGGCCTGCCATGTGCTCTCTTTTGTGGATTGAGTACTGCTGGTCCAGCAATGCTCCCCAAAGACCAAACAAATGCAGAATTGGAAAGCCGTACATGAATTGAATGTATCCCATTTAAAAACAGTCTGGGCTACAGTAAAGCCCTTTGCCTTCAGTCAGTCAGTGTTACTGTTGTTGGATGATGAAAGGTTCAGTGTTTGGTTGATGGAGAAAGATTCATTTTGTTCCCTGGAGTTTGAATGGCACTGTATTGACACAAGATGAATTTCTAATCTTATAATAGAAAAGGGGCTGATTTGATAGCTTTTTCAAAGAGCCTGCATAGGCATGATGGGCTGAATTGCCTCCCTCACTGCTGCAACATTCAATGATTTGCGTTGTCTGTGATGTACCTTTCATTACACACCTATGTCATGCCAACTTGGAGAAAAGGGAAGGAAGTTGACTTGCTATCTCATGCCAAAAGAATGTAACATATCCTGTCTCGAAGTTTCCTCTATTAGCTGCTCATTGATTGGCTAACAAATACCTGCAGTGTACTCATTGCAAAGAGATTAAGAATAGTTTACCATCTACAATGGGTAACTTGTGCTTTGCAATAGGCAATTTCAGTCAACAAGTTCTATCTTAAAAATAAATACATGCACAAAATTGTTGTCATCACATTAAAGAGGGAGCTTGGCCGTGCTATAACTTAGACATTGATGTGTTAGGCAGGACTTTATGGCCTCACTCGACCCAAGACCAGAAAATCCTGCCCAAGGTCAATGGACGTTTCCATTGTCTGTCCCTTGTCCATTCCAATTCTGTGGCAGACAGGGCAGTAGAATTCCGGCGATCATCCCTGAGTTTAACTCTGACCTATAATGATGGGATGGGAGTTTGCTCTATCTGATTCAAGTTGAATTGAGATTGGGCCATCTCCCTAGTGGATATGGTCTACAGCCACATGTTTGGCATTCATTGACAATGTCACTGAGACAAGCCTTGGGAGAACTGTCAAGAATGCCCACACTGGATAGCTAGCTCTTCTGGGATTGGGACTAGGGCCCATTGTTGGGGTAGAGTGGCCCTGGCCATGAAAAGCCACAGTGCCAACATATATGCAACTCATGCCAACTGTACCCCTAATGGTTACCTGACATTGGACTGCTCCTTACTGATATGGATACGTCAGGGTTCCTACACCATATGGATTGCAGAGGTTTAAGAAGGCAGCTCACCACCACTTCCTCAGGGCAATTAGGGATGGGAAATAAATTCGGGCTTTGCCCGGGGTATCCAAGTGACTTGAGCAAAAAAAAATATCCCCAGGAATAACATCCCTGCAGTCAATAGGCAAAAGCAATGAAAATATTAAAAGTATCAGATAGATTTTACGACGTTTCACGCCATTACACTAATTTACAATTTACCTGGCATTCAATGAGATCATCATGGCATTTCATCAGAGCCTTAACTCTTGATTCTGGAGAGCGGAATGAGGAAAAGTCCCAACTCCGCAAATGCATTCCAGGAGTTTTCACGAATTGTGATCGCAGACCCAGGACTAAACTCAAAGACTATTGGGCAGCGCTTCTCCCCATACTGCTTTACAATGCTAAAGTTTGGACAACTTTTTAAGCGCCATATCAAGGTCTCAGAACAAAATCACCAACACTGCCAGAGAAGGATCTTGTGAAGAAAGTGCGAGGCCAAATGAACGAATATGAGCATTCTCCAGGATCTGGAATTGCAAGGTGTTGAGGCCATGACAATCACACATCAACTGAAATAGATGGAACATGTCAGAAAGGCCAGTTGAAGACTGTCAAACAGGTGCTCCATTCAGAGCTGTGCAAGGGGTCTGTATACATAGGGAGGGACCAAAGGAAATGTTTCAAAGACAATCTCAACACTGCCGCAAAGATCTGCTTGATTAACATGAGGAGATACCTAATCGTGCAAAATGGCAATCCAACATGAATAGTAAGAAGCTCCCTCTGCACAAGCCTAAAACAAGCTGCAGGGAGAAAATCTGAAATATTTTCATACCAGCTATCTTTGTAGTCTTGGAGTGAGATTGCCAATTTACAGCAATAATTGTTGCTAAAGGGGCAGGCTTGCTTTTCAATCATTTTCTGCCATTTCTAGTTCCCCTGGACCCACACTGTTTCTTTAATTGCTTCATAGAGTCACAGAATCCCTACAGTGCAGAAGGACACCAATTGGCCCATCGAGCCTGCACAAACAACAATCCCACCCAGGCCCTATCCCTTTATTTACCCCATGTATTTACCCTGCTAATTGACCTGACACTAAGGGACAACTTATTATGGCCAATCCACCTAACTCTGCACATCTTTGGACTGTGGGTACAAACCGAAGCACCCAAAAGAAACCCACGCAGACACGGGGAGAATGTGCAAACTCCACACAGGCAGTGGCCCCAGGCCGGAATTGAACCTGGGTCCCTGGCGCTGTGAGGCAGCGGTGCCACATCATGTCATTATCACATCTATTATATAATTATTCTCTTTCCCCACTCCCCATCTTCCCTTCTTTCTACTTGCTTAGACCATTAAAAGGTCAATGATCTGAAATGCTAAATCTGTTTCTCACTTCACAGCTTCTGCCTGACCTTCTGAGTATTTCCTGTATCCGCAGTATTGTGCTTTATATTTTTTTATTTGGTGTTCACCTATGTTCATGAAGAAATGGGTTGAGATTTACACAGAAGTCCTCTTCAGCTGACAATGAACAGACAGTGATCATATGAAGATAAACTAGTAACAGGAGAAGGCCTCTGCAGCCCCCTCGAGCCTGCTCTGCCATTCAATAAAATCATGGCTGATTTGATTGTAATCTTGACATCATATTCATAGAATCACAGAATCCCTACATTGCAGAAGGAGGCCATTCTGCCCACTGAATCTGCACTGACTCTCCAACGGAGAGACATATCCAGGCCCACACCCCTGCCCTATTCCAGTATCATGATGTGGGTATGCCGGCGTTGGACTGGCGTAAACACAGTAAAAAGTCTGACAACACCAGGTTTTAGTCCAACCTATTTATTTGATAATATACTCGCAAGCTTTCGGGTTAGCCTGACGAAGGGGCTAACCCGAAAGCTTGCGAGTATATTATCAAATAAATAGGTTGGACTAAAACCTGGTGTTGTCAGACTTTTTACTCTATTCCAGTATCCCCACACTTTTACCCCGCTAATCCCCTAAACGACATATCTTAGGACACTAAGGGGCAATTTAGCATGGCCAATGCATCTAAGCTGCATGTATTTGGACTATGGGAGGAAACCAGAGCACCCGGAAAAACGCATGCAAACACAAGGAGAATGTGCAAATTCCCGCACAGTCAGTCGTCCAAGGCCACAATCGAACCCAGGTCCCTGGCGCTGTGAGGCAGCAGTCCTAACCACTGTGCCACCATGCCAGCCTCTGATTCCCACATACCCCTGATAACCTATCACCCGCCCCTTGCTAATCAGGAATCAACTCTGTGTTAAAAATATTTAAATATTCTACTTCTACTGACTTTTGAGGAATCAGTTCCAAAGGCACACAACCTTGAAGAGAAAATAAACCTTTTCAGCTGTGTGCTAAATGGGAAACCCCTTACTTTTAAACAGTGACACCTAGTTCTAGATTCTGCCACATGAGGAAACATCCTCTCCACATCCACCCTGTTAATACCCCCCAGGATCTTACGCGTGTCAAGCCAATCACCTTTTACTCTTCTAAACCTCAGTGAATACACACCTGGCCTGTCCAGCTTTCCCTCATAAAACAACAGAGCTATTCTAGGTATTGAGATCAGCATGGTGGCACTGCTGCCTCATAGCATCACAGACGTAGGTTCAATTCCTGGCTTGGGTCACGGTCTGTGTGGAGTTTGCATCTTCTCCCCATTTCTGCGTGGGCTTCCTCCAGATGCTCTGGTTTCCCCCCACACTCCAAAGATGTGTGGGTTAGGTGGATTGGCAATGGTAAATTGCCCCTTAGTGTCAAGGGGATAAGCAGGTAAATATGTAGGGTTGGGGGAATAGGGCCTCGGTGAGATTGTTGTTGGTATAGGCTAGATGGGCCAAATGGCCTCCTTCTGCACAGTAGGTATTCTTTGATTATTCCAGTAAACCTTCTCTGAACTGCTCCCAATGCATTTACATCTTTCCTTAAACAAAGAGACCAATACTGTACACAATACTCCAGATGTAGTTTCACTAAAGCACTGTATAATTGAAGCATAACCTCCTTACTTTTGCATTTAATTCCCCTCATATAAATGAAAACATTCTATTAGCTTTCCTAATGACTCGCTCAGATTATCAGATTAGACTACGGTTGTCTTCAAATGCAACTCCCAGAAGATGAATGAATAATATATTGATGGACTGAACCAAACAGTAACGCAGCCTCTACTTCTGCTGTCTCACATTTGCTGACATTCGCAATTAAAATTACAAGCCACCAGTGAACAGCAGAGCTCCAGCTTTCAACCAAGTGGAAGTTTCTGTTGTACATGTTACCTATCACCATGAAAACTTCAACCAAATTTTCCTTCAGAGCAGGCACTGTTGGAAACCAACATTGCAAATGTGCAACGCAAAATATAGCAGCAAAGGACGTGTGGGGGCAGGGGACTTTCAATCAAAAAGCCAACAGCTAATATTCATTCAATCATGCATGTGCATCGAAGAACTCCAACCTCTCTTCATACTGTGATCAAAATCTACCTTCGAATATTCCAGAAAGAAAATGCATTTTTTTCCTCTCCATCATCGTTCAGTGGTTTACGGCCCCCAGCTCAGGAGCACAATTATAATAAATGTGCAGCTGGTTTGAACTGGCTTAGCTCTTAAACTGAATAAACCAAACCAATTCATGGCTGCTGACTGCTAATTGGAATCAGACCCAGGATCAAAAAACATAGAATTCCTCTGAAATTGTGTCTGCATTGTCTTTAGTTGTTGCAGTAAAACTTGACAATTTTGCCTAAGTACTTCTTTCTTAGTGGAGAAAACTGGCATTATGTCACACAAAGGAACTCCAGAGTTCACCTTCCAAAGGTTCACCTTTTTGGTTCCTCTCTCTAAACAATCATCTCAAGCCAACTCTCATTTCCTTAGACCTGGGTTGTTCAAACATTTTAGTTTATTTATTAGTGTCACAAGTAGGCTTACATTAACACTGCAATGAAGTTACTGTGAAAATCCCTGAGTCACAACACTCTGGCGCCTGTTCGGGTACACTGAGGGAGAATTTAACGTGGCCAATGCACCTAACCAGCATGTCTTTCAGACTGCAAACTGGGGGAAGCCCAAGCTGACACAGGAAGAATGTATAGACACCGCACAGACAGTGACCCGAGCCGGGAACTGAACCTGGGTTCCTGGTGCTGTGAGGCAGCAGTGTTAACCATTATGCCACTGTGCTGCCACACTGCCACATGTGTGAAATGCTGACAACAACCCAGTTTTCAAAGTCCAGGCAATTCGTTTGGCAGATAGGTTTTATGGATTAATTAGCCCAACCTATAACCCAGAGCTTTGGGCAACAAGTGCATACATTAAAAATCCAGACATTTAGATTAACACTTCCTGCACGACATTAAATTATGACCACTGTGCATTAAACGTAACAAAAGCTTTTGATTTTAAATCTCTCTTCTGAGCATCATCACAAAAAAGGCAAGTGATGAGGTGAGGGGGTTAAGATCCTGAAAATTAAAGTTCTGCCTTCAACACATCACATTTCCGCTGCCACAATAGTAACTTTGGTAATTCAATGCCTGGGTAAAACTCCCGTGAGAAGCAGGCAAGGGCCTTAATTAGAATGTAAAACTGGTGAGACCATTGGCACTGTGATGTAATATTAATGGTCAGTCAGGGTGCCAAGCAGCAGAAACATGGCAAGAGGAGCCAACTGGCTAGGAGAGACCAAATAAGTTCCAGAAGAGTAGCCCTCTTTGAACTCTTTGTGAAACGGGAGTGCAACCCAACAGGCCACGAAAGGAGTGCTTGGGCCTCCGCCTAGTTTACATGGAAATGTAGAAAATAGAAGCACGAGTAAGTCATTCAGCCCTTCGAGCCTGTTCCTCTATTCATTTCGATCATGGCTGATCATCGATTTGAATATCCTGGTCCTGCCTTCCCACCATACCCCTTGATCCTTTAGCCCCAACAGCTATATCTAATTCCTTCTTGAAATCAGGCATGGCCTCAATTACTTTCTGTGGTAGTGAATTCCACACATTCAGCACTCTCTGGGTGAAGAAATTTCTCCTCACCTCAGTCCTACAAGGTATACCCCTCATCCATTAATGTACTGCATGGGATTCCCAACCTTCTCTGATCAGACATGGTGATTGCATTGGACCCCTCCTCCTTCCCATGCAACAAAATTCATACTGCCACCCCCTGATCAGGTTATGAATCTGGCCAGCGCAAAAAGCAATGTTCTGCAGATGTTGAAGTAACAACAGCAAGTGCTGGAAATACTCAGCAGGGCAGGCAGCATCTTATCATAGAACCCTACAGCGCAGAAAGAGGCCCTTCAGCCCATCAAGTCTGCACCGAACACAATCCCACCCAGGCCCTATCTCCATATCCCTACATATTATATCCACTAATCCCTCTAACCTACATATCCCTGGACACTAAGGGGCAATTTCTTAGCATGGCCAATCAACATAACCCACACATCTTTGGACTGTGGGAGGAAACCGGAGGAAACCCACGCAGACACGAGGAGAATGTGCAAACTCCACACAGACAGGGACCTGAGCTGGGAATCGAACTCAAGATCCTGGAGCTGTGAAGCAGCAGCGCTAACCACTGTGCTACCGTGCCGCTCTGAGGAGAGAGAAACAGGGTTAACATTTCAGGTTGACAACCTTCTGTTGAAAGTTTTTTTTTAACTTCATCCTTAAAGTTACAAAGCCAATGCTCAGAGTGGACTGGGCAAACCCAAATCCATTCCTTGCTTGCTCCAAAAAAACAAATTCAAAATCTAATTAAATCCAATTCATGGTCCTCACAAGAGAGACAAATAAGATCCAAGTTGATAAGATGAGACACTGCACCCCAACTTAGGCTTGATCTTAGCCAAAAGGCTGAGACCGTTGACCTGAAGCGCCAGCTTCACTTGTCTCTCCATAGATGTTGCCTGATTAACTCTGGCGGGTTGTTCTCAGGGAGGTTATATTTGACGATCATAATAGGGTCTACATGTTCCTAAGCTGAGTGGGTTTGCAACCCAGGACCAGGAGGGTGCTCACGCTTCCTGCATGTACCCCACCCAACATCTCTCCTGTAAAACTCGAGGCCAAAGTTTCTATCTTTATGCAAATTCTTTTTTTTTACAATGTAAATAGGCAGGCACTGAATGCAGTGAAACTTCCTGCCTCCTCAGAGATTTACTGCTGACAACAATAGCATTGCTCTCGACAGTATCCTAACAAACATTAGTGTTATATAAATTCAATTAATGAACCCGCCGCAGGGATAAGGCATGACCAAAGCAGGTCAATGCATTCAAAAATGATCATAAATGATTCTGTATTTTTTAAATTTGTTATGGGAACTCATAACCTGGCATATTGGTTATTTCCCCTAACATCGGCCTACATTGTTATTTTGGTATTTCTATCAGCAAATTGCATGCTCACTGAGTCATATACAAATGCCTCTTCAAAGCAGGATGATTCAAGGCGAATTAACAAGGGTTGTGAATTACTGTCATTAAGAGTGATGTTCTGTCCACCCGGGAGAAAACAATCATTCTTTGCACCCAGAGTGGTCTCCTCTAATGGGTACAAGCATGGAATGTGAATGTTGCCATGTGTCTTTGAATTCTAATTTTGATTGACAACTTAGTTTAATTGTGAAGTTTATCTTCCAATTTCCTTTTTGATCAGTTCAGATGTCAAAGGGGGGTGAGAGTTGGCTAACATCTAGACTCTTCAGAGAATTTTTGTATCGCCCAGCATTTGTGATCAGCATAACATATGGCAAAATGTTCACAAACTTTGCATCACAGGCGCAAGTCCAAACTAGGAACCTTACCAAGGAAATTTATGAACATTTCAGCAAGTTTTATTGTGGAATAGGACTGTAGGGATGAAATTGGTCTTAAACTGTGGCTTGTTTTACACCCTGCCAATTTCTTTTCCATTGAAGTAATTTGACAATACGTTAGAATTTATTTATTCTGAGGACCAATTTCATACCCGAAAGCTGAAGTCAAGATAATACAAGATTGCTTTGTTGTTGGTATTATCTTCAAAAACCCGCTGTAATTGTCTGATCTCATCAATAAAGCTGAGGTTGAACAACTACAACAATAACAACTTTTATTTGCACAGCACCTTTAATGCAGTATAAGGCACTTCATAAGGGTGATTGTCAGACAAAATTTGATAGTGAGCCATCACGGTGACACAGTGGTTATCACTGCTGTCTCACAGCTCCAGCGACCTGGGTTCGATTTCCAGCTATCTGTGTGGAGTTCACACAATGTCCCTGTGTCTGTGTGGTTTCCTCCAAGTGCTCCAGTTTCCTTCCACAGTCCAAAGATGTGTGGGTTAGGTTGATTGGCCATGCTAATTTGCCCCTTAGTATCCATGAATGCGTAGGTTAGAGGGATTAGCTGGGCAAATATGTGGGATTGTGGGGATAGGGCATGGGTGCAGTTGTTGTCAGTACAGACTCGATGGGCCGACTGGCCTCCTTCTACGCTGTAGGGTTTCTATGAAAGAGGTATAAGGACAAGTGAACTTCAATCGCATTTCTGTCTCTTTATATGGATGTGAAAACTTTTATTTCATAATTATTGTATATAGCATCAAGAAGATCAATTGAAACAATTTTAAAATATGATACTACTGGAATTGAAGTCACATAGCAACATTTTCCCACATGGCCTATGTATCGAATTCAATATAACAGAGTTCTGTTACAATATGCATTTTGAGATATTTATAGGATCAAGAGAAACCGCACTTTAAGGGATGGCAGCAGGTCATCACTAGAGGATAAGTGTGTCACATGATCCGGTTTTCATTTCAGTCTGATCTTAGAGCAGAACACACAACACACTGCTCTGTCGCTGATGTCTTCAAGTTTTCTACCTTTGTATAGCTATTCTCATGTGCCCAGTCTAAATGAACCCGCAATCTTCACTGAATTACTTATGAGTGATTGGTGTCTTGAGATTATTATAAAAACGCAACATGCTCCAAACCTAATTATATAGTTTTCCACCATTCAGTTATTCATATGGTTTCCGCCAGATGTAATCAATTCTTCATTAAATAGAATTAGTTCAACATTTACACAAAATTAATGAAAATTTGAATTAATTGTCACACTGAGGCTCTTCAATCATGGAAACCAAATAAGGAATAAATGAGGAATTAGTGGTACTGAAGTATGTTTTGGTAAAAGGATTTTGCTGCACTGATACAACTAAATATTTGTAAACACTTCTTGGGGAAGATGATGTCTCTTTAAAAAAAACTCAAATCAAATAGGTATAATGAATAAGAGAATGGATATCAATGATTACTTCATAAAAATGGCAATATAAATCCATGTAAGCATTGTAGATATCATAAAACTACTGCTCAGAGTCTTGTATGAGCGGTGATGAGTATACCGTCAAGTGATTTTCCAAGCAGCCTCAGGACATTGGAAACAACTTTGGTTTGATGTGTTGTCACCCATGGTAAGAAGTCTCACGACACCGGGTTAAAGTCTAACAGGTTTATTTGGTAGCACAAGCCACAAGCTTTCAGTGCACTGCCCCTTCATCAGATGAGTGGGAGTTGTGTTCACAAACAGGGCACAAAAAGACACAAACTCAGTTTAAAAGATAGTGGTTGGAATGCAAGTCTTTACAGATAATCAAGTCTTAAAGGTGCAGACAATGTGAGTAGAGCCTGTCCAACCATTATCTTGTAAATTGAGTTTGTGTCTATATGTGCCCTGTTTACAAACACAACTCCCACTCACCTGATGAAGGGGCAGTGCTCCGAAAGCTTGTGGTTTGTGCTACTAAATAAACCTGGTGGACTTTAACCTGATGCTGTGAGACTTTTTACTGTGCTTATCCCAGTCCAACACTGGCATCTCCACATCATTGTCACCCAAGGTCAGTACTGTAATTTCTCCCATTGTTTCCTGACAGGACTGGCTGCTCAACTAATATTACCAGAGAGGCTGAACAAAGACGTGCGTCTCTAGGGAGAGGCTGGACAAGCTACCCAACACACAGCCACACAAGAAGCCACCTGCTGGCATTTAGTTAGCTTGCCTCCTCTTTCTCAAATTGTAAGCAATATGCAAGTGGCTTGGGTAGAGCAAAAGAAGTGGAAAAGCAAAATATTTAAACTGAAAAATACACTGGAATTTTCCCATCCTGCCCACCACAGGGATTGTACTGGGGGAAAGAGGAGCGGAGAGCGCAGAGGTGGACCATGCAAAGATCCATTGACCTCAAGACGTGTTCAGTTATAATATGCACTTTAAAGGATAGCAACAAGCCATCGTTTGATAAGTATGTCATGTGATCTGGTCTCAGTTTTACTCTGGTCTTTGAGCGGAACTTATGGCACATTGCTCTGTCGCTGATGTCTTCAAGTTTTCTACCTTTGTATAGCTATTCTCATGTGCCTAGTCCAAATGAACTCACAATGTTTACTCAATATCTTGAGTGCAGCCAGAAAATTTTGTCCACAGAAAACAAGTTTTATTTGGCTCAATGTATGAAGCTGTCGTAAGTATTTGCAAGTTTCTACTGATTGTCAGTATCATTAGTCCCTTTTCAACTCATTCAAATGTGTACTACAATCCTCCATCTGTAAGGCAGTTTATGTTAAAGTCATGCCCATGATGTTATTGCATGTAGCTAGGGCAACAAAATTTGTGATAAATTTTGTAACGCAATTTTTTTTTACCCAAAACAGTCTTGGATTTTCCTGGAAATCTGGTAACCCTAGAACTAGCTTGGAGTAGGGTTGCTGATTGTGATTAAATATATTCCTGGAGGTTTCATCATATGATGTGCCCACACAGTCGGCAAACACATCCATCATCATGATATGCTGCCTCCCTATGTCAATGGAAAAGCAAAAAGACTCATTAACCAATTGGATGATCCTTGACTGTCAGCTTAACAGCAATTTTTTCCACCCATTTTCAATATTTTTACATTTGGTAAAGAGAAATATTCAAAGAAAAAAATATTTTTTAATGTCCCAAATAAAAGCAAAATACTTGCAGGAAACCTGAAATAAAAACAGAAAATGCTGGATAATCTCAGCAGGTCTGGCAGCATCTGTGGCAAATGAGACGCAATTAATGATTCAAGTAAATATGAGCCTTTTACATATTTGTCAACCTCTCCTTATCTTCGACCTATCACTGACTTTCCATTCTGGTTCATCCCTGTCTTTTTTTTATATTCATTCGTGGGACATGGGTGTCATTGGGCTGACCAGCATTTATTGCCCATCCCTAGTTGCCCTTGAGAAGGTGATGGTGAGCTGCTTTCTTGAAACTATGCAGTCTATGTTCTGTGCGTTGACCCACAATGCTGTTAGAAAGGGAATTCCAGGATTTTGACCCAACAACTGCGAAGGAACGGCCGATATATTTCCAAGTTGGGATGGTGAGTGGCTTGAAAGGGAACTTGCAGGTGGTGTTCCCATGTATCTGCTGTCCTCGTCCTTCTAGACAGAAGTGGTCGTGGGTTTGGAAGGTATTGTCTAAGGATCTTTGGTCTCCAGGCATCTAATTCATCACATTTCTATCCCTTCTCTGTTCTGGGGAAGGGTCATATGGATTCGAAATTTCTCTCTCCATGGATGCTTCCAGACCTACCGAGTTTATCCAGCATTTTCTGTTTTTATTTTTTAATATCCCAGTGATTTTTCTCCCGGGCTGCGCACACCAGTGTCCTGGAGAGTAATCTTCAATGCCTGGAGACACCAGGCTAATCCTGGAGGGTTAGCAATATTAGCAATATATAATTCCTCCCAGCACTATGTGAATCCAACTGCAAGACAGCACATTCCTTTCTATACAGCCTGCAATACAATATTCAGTGATATGTGCCATCTGTCTCATCGTTGCACAACGTGTCTGGGGTGACATGCATCCTCAAAGTTGTACAATGTTTACTATATGAATAGTTGCTGCAATATTCATGAATCCTCTTCGGTGAATATTAATCACTAGTTGCTTTAACGTTGTTCTATTCCCCGCAAATACGGCCAAAATGAAACAAAAATGAATTCCTAACACATAAATATGGAAATGTTAACTTGGTTCAAGAAAAAGCACTTGTGCCTCTGAGTCAGAGATCATGGGTTTAAGATCCATTCCAGAATCTGAGCGCAAATTCTATTCTAACACTTCAGTGCAGTACAGTGAATGCACGCTGCTTTGTCAAATGACAATTAAACCAAAAGCCCTTTAGCAGCAAAGGTGCACACAAAAATACGAGTGCAACTGTGCAAAAACAGATCAGGAGAGTCCTCCTGTTGTTGTGGCTAACATTTATCCCCCAACCAAACAGACTAACTGATCATTTCCCTCGTGCTGTTTGTAGGACTTCCTGTACACAAATTGCTGCAATTTTCTGCACAACAGTGACTGCACATCAAAAGTAATTAAATGCCTTTAAAGTGCTTTTGGAATACAATGATAAAAAGCTCTGTGTAATTGCAAATTATTACTTTCTTCAACTAATCCACTTCTAGAGTAGCAATAGCACAGCAGTACACTTCAGCATAAAACACGTCTATATATTGTCACCTATCTTCACAGTATAGAAACAGGTTCTCCCCCATCAGTTTACAAAGTGTCAGTAGCAGTAGCTTGCCTAGCTTTTAAGTTTTAAGTTTAGTTATTAGGGTCACAAGTAGGCTTATATTACCACTGCTATGAAATTACTGCGAGTCACCACACTCCAATGCCTGTCGGGTGCACTGAGAGAGAACTTAGCATGACCAGTGCACCTAGCCAGCATGTTTTTCGGACTATGGGAGGTAACTGGAGCACCTGGAGGACATCCATGTAGACATGTTTCTACCAAGAGCTTCTGCATATTTCCTTCACTAGTTGAATGGAAGGATGTGCTACTTCACAATAATAGAAGAATTTACACAATTTACACAGGGCAGCACATACTGAGCAAGCTGCCTTGTAGAGGCCAAGTATGATGTCATATACCAGCCACATTTATCATCAATCACCAAATCATAATGTAAGGCACTTGGGGAAAGAGAAATACTGGTTGTGAGGTTACTCACTTCTACAAGATGCTGAGTTGTAGATTAACATCACCCATTGACCTTTCTCTCAGAAATCATTTACTTTTTACGTGACGCTAACCGCCTTCATAATTTGTTCTAGATATCAGACAGGAGCCATAGCATATTCAACCAGTAAATGCCCAAGAGCTCCAAACCAACCACAAGTTTAACATATACTGGATAACAACTGTCTAAAAGGAGAAGTTCCATAGGTAGGAGAAGCACTGTGTAAACACCGGTAATATTCTCTGTTGTTCTTTGAAATTGTTAAGAAATACCGATAGCAAGTCCCATTTTCTGATCATACAATTATAAAATGATATGACACTAAAATGGGCAGCATAGTGGCACAGTAGTAGCACTGCTGTCTCATAGTGCAAGGGACCGGGTTCAACTCCAGCCTCAGGTAACTGCCTGTGCAGAGTCTGCATGTTCTTCCCATATCCGCATGGGTTTCCTCCGGGTGCTCTGGTTTCCACCCACAGTCAAAAAATGTGTGGATTACGTTGATTGGCCAGGCTAAATTGCCCCTTAATGTTGGGGAGAACGGCAGAGTAAATATGTGGGATTGCAGGAACAAGTCCTGGGTGGATCATTGACAGCGCAGGCTTGATGGGCTGAATGGCCTCTTTCTGCACTACAGGAATTCCATGATTCTAAAAGGAACTATATGACCCATTGTACCTAGTCTGACTCTGAAAGAACTATGCAATTAGTTCTGCTTCAGTGTTTTTCCCCCGTAGCCTAACAAAAGTTTCCACTTCAATTATTTATCCCAGTTCCCTTTTTGAACCTGTTCCATTACCCTTTCAGGCAGTGTATTCCAGATCATGACAACTCCCTGCATTAAAAGGAATTCTCATGTTGCCTCTGGTTCTATTGCCGATTGGGTCAAATCTGTGTCCTCAAGTTACCAATACTTCTGCCTCCGCTAACAGTCCCATCTTACGTTTATTGAACGCCCCTATCAAAACTCCCATTAGTCTTACCTGTTTGAAGGAAACCAACTTTAATTTCTCTAGTCTGCCACATAACTGAACACTTTCATCTCTGGTACCAGTCTAGTTAAACTTCCCTGCACCATGTCCAAGGCCTTGACAACCTTCCTAAAATGTGCGTTTGGAATTGGACCCAGTACTGAAGCCTATCTAATGTTTTATAAAAGTTTAGCAATGGCATCCTTGTTTTTGCACTCTATTGGTGAAACCTTTACCAAAAAATGGCAGAATGTTGGTTCCAGCATGAAAAACGGAATATTTCCTGCCAACGGCATGTGTTTTCAAGCCAAATCTTATGCTTCATTAGTAATAATGTTTATGCCTTCAAGTTTCACGCCACTCTAGCAGCATGTACCCTCTGATTCACCTGCCCTGCAACACCTTAAGTGCTATAAGCACTGGGAGGGGGGGCGGGGGTGGTGGGGGGCACCATATAACTGGCTCCCCAGCACTTGTTCCACAATCAGGGAATGATAGGCAAGAAGGCAGTACTGTGCTTTACAGGAGGGTCCTTCACCAGGATGCTGGATGGAGTGGAATAGAGGGGAGCAACACAATCTCTCATCACTCCTGGAGATAGCCATCCAGCAGGGTCACCACCTCCACCTGGGCTGCAGTGGCAGCCTTGGTCAGTGCAAGACGACGAGAGGGCAGTGTTGGAAGAAGATGAATGATCTTCTTTGCTCAATCAGGGTAAGTGAACGACCACCAATGTCTCACTGAACTCCCTCGCACATCCCCACACCCCCAACCCTCTATCTCACTCTGCCACCTTGATCTTTGCAATACCAGATTCCCCTCCATCCCACAATCATCATGTGCCACCAGTGGCTGCTATGCTTCTGACACTCCAACTCCCACCCAAGCCTCATGCCTGCCACACTCATCACCATCTTAAATGTCAACAATTCCACCTACATTCTTCCTCTCTGTATCATTGCAGGACAATCTCAACCATAACATGCATCAGCAATGCAGCCAGCTGGAGTCTTGCCCGAGCTTCGAACCCTCACACGTTCTGAGGAATGAGCCCTCAATCTGGCTGAGGAGGAGGAACAACGTGCTTGCGCTGCTGGTAAAGTGGAAGCAGCAGAGTAATGTGAGAATCATCAACACACATTCCTCAAGCCTCAACTGAGAAATCAATGTTTCCTTCGCATCCCCTGTCCTGCACTAATGCCATGTCCCTTCTCTTGCAGGCCAGCAGTGGAACAGGCCAGATCATCCTTGTGCCCCTGGGATTCATAGGACTCCAGTAGTTCAGAGAGGACTTCTTCAGCGCCACGCCCGCCATTGAAGAGGTGTCACAGCTGTCACCTACACCCAGCACTCGTGCAGATACTCACACCTCAGTGGCTTCACTGGTGAGCACCTACACTGACAAGGCGGCCAATAAAATCGGAATCTGGAAATTCTCCGGCACGAATTGCGCCTCCAGATTTTGAGCATGGGCCACCATTCCCACAGACAGAGAGCGCAGACTTTCTTTATAAAACCAAGGGGTTTTGCAAACCTTTTTAACAAATTTCTCAACTCGTTCTACCACTTTCAAAGCAGTTTGTAAATGCACTTCATGCTTTCTGTTCCTGCACCCCTTTAGAATTGTAGCATTTGGTTCACATCGCCCCTCCTTTCTCCACTTGCTCCCAAAATAAATCATAACACAGTTCTCTGCACTGAATGCCAAATACCATTTAGTGTTGTCCCAAATTATTGGTTCGGGTTTGAGATGGTAATGATGGTAAAATTAGCAGTGGATCACAGAATTATAGAATGGTGTAAATGGAAGCCATTCGGCCCATCATGTCTGCACTGGCTCTCCGAATGAACAATATGACTGATTGCCATTCTACTGCCTTTCCCCCCCGTAACCCTGCACATTGTTTCTATTCAAATAATCATCTAATGCCTCGAGTGCACCTGCCTCTGATGCACTTCCAAGCCGTGCATTCTGGACATGAACCACTTGTTGTTTGAAAAAGTTTTTTCTCACATTGCATTTGCTTCATTTGCAAATCTCTTTAAATCTGTGCCTTCTCATTCTCAATCCTTTTACAAGTGAGAACACTTTCTCCTTATTTACCCTGTCCAGCCTGCTCACAATTTTGAACGTCTCTATCAAATCTTAGCCTTTTCCTCCCCAAAGAAAACGATCTCTTGAATCTATCTATCTTGAATCTATCTTTATACCCGATGCTTCTTATTCCTGGAATAATTCCTGTAAATCTCTTCTGTATTCTCTCCAATGCGTTCATATCCTTCCTAGGGTTTAGTGCCCAGAACTGCACACAATACTCCACCTGCAGTTTAACTAGTATCGTATGCAGCATAACCTCCTTGCTCTTGTACTCCATACTATGGTTAATAAAGCCTAAGATATTTTATGCTTTATTAACTGATCCCTCCGCCTGTCCTGCATCCTTTAATGACTTGTGCACATGCACACCCAGGTCCCTCTGCTCCAGCACTCCCTTTAGAGTTGTACCACTTATTTTATATTGCCTTCCCATGTTCTTCCTTTCAAAATGAATCATCATACATTTCTCCATATTTAGCTTCATCTGCCACCTATCTGCCCACTCCACCAACTTACTTATGTCCTTTTGAAGTTCTATACTGTCCTCCTCACAATGCTTTCAAGTTTTGTCCAGATGTTTGCTGCCACTGCTGCACTGAAACTGATAGCAAATTCTGGGGTCCACACACGCATTTGGTATTGCACAAATCCAGAAGTTGCTGTCAATAGTTCTAAGGTGCTCCATGGGTGCTGTTTTGAGGTTCCCCACCCCACCCCAACCTTCCCACATCCCAATAGAATGAAACCAATGGAAAACCTATGAACTGACAAAGTCTTCAGTCTTACTTTATAATAACCCTTGAACAAATTATACCTTGTTGAATGAGATGGAACTAAGTTTTGAACTGTGTACTAACTTCATAATTACATAATGCACAGTCCCTGAAAAGTTAATTTTATATTTGCCAAATGTCAAATTTATCCATCATAGATAAAAACGTTCGTCTGTTTTTCAGGCACTTTTTAATTTGTTTGTTTTTACTTAAGCTTCTATCGGAATCCAATTGTAATCATTTATTTTGCTATCTGAAACTTTAAAATTAAAGTAAAGGGATTTGCTGCTTCTAACTTCCTGGCCTGCTGTCTATGAGAATACTTCAATGTGATTGGCTTCTTACTCTATTTGCCGACATCACTGTTGTTGGCACCATACTTGAACTGCTGCCAGGAAAGGAAAGGTTTGCAGCAAAGAGATTGCTTGATTCTTTTGAGTGACTTTCTACAAGGTCAGCAGTGAATGCTGTTGCTTTGCCATTGACTGTGAAATTTAAGCCACTGGATGGTAGTTAACAAAGGTATCCGCACCAAATTGCCAGTGTTGGGTAAACTTTTTCCAATTAAGTGGAGCCAGGAAAGATCTGACCTGGGAATTCCGCCTGCCAGTAGTGGGATGTAAATTAGGTCCATTAATAGGCCATTTAAGAATAATTATCCAAGCCCAGTGGAATTTAGTGGTGGTTCAGAGGTTTAATGGGACTTATATGTCTCCCAAAGGCCCTGCTGGGTTTGCCTGTGGTTTCATAGGAAAGGTCCCTTGCTGTCAGACACTCAGTTCCCTATTGAGGGACCTGGCATCAGGAAGCGGAGATGAAAGCCAATCCCCTGCCTGAGCCTCCAACCAACCCTCCCTCACCTGTGCCCTGAGATCTAGGCTGGGCACTGAAAAGCTGCCAGCCTCTGACTGGCTGGCAGCTCTCAAGGACAGGATGTCCGACCCACTGTGGGCTTGATTATGCAGAAGGCCTGAGACAGGGCAGTTAAGTGCACTTACATCGCACTGAAACACCCCCATGAAAGTGATGTGGGGCTCCCACCAGTTCTCCAACCAACAGAGTGGGAATGGAGAGAGGGGGATCTCCCATCGCTGGCACTAAATCCCAGCCACTGTCTCTAAATGTTTCCCCAACATTGACACTATGTTGACTTCCCAGTAGTTGCCGGATGTATTCTTCTCTCCTTTCCTGAATAGGGATTTTTTACGATAGCAATCTTTCTGCAACTCTGACACCATTCATGTAGCTAAGGAGAATTGGAAGATTCCTCAATTTCCCTTTTAATTCCCTTAGCAACCTAAAATGTATCCAATGGAGACGAGGTGACTTTTTTAGTTTTATTGCTGTCAAATTTTTAATCATCTTTATTGTATCTTTATCCCATCCAATTTCTCTACTCCCTTTTCCTTTACTGTCCTTTGGCAACATTCTCAAAATACTAATTTAATGCCTCAGCCACTTCCTCCATGTAAGGGGAATTTTACAGTAACTTCATTGCAGTGTTAACGTAAGCCTTATTTGTGACTAATGAATAAACTTGGTCTTTAATTTGTTCCATTCTTCCTTTTACTATTTGTGTTTGTAAAATACTTTCAGATTGCTTCCACATTCCCACTAACCTATTTTCATATTCCCTCTTTGCCCATTTAACTTCCTTTCTTCGTTCCCTTCTTACTTTTTGTTTTCAGTTTGGTTCTGTACTGAATTATAAACCCAACATTTATCATGAGTTTAAGTTTTCTTTTCCATTTTAATCTGCACATCTTTAGTCATCCAGGGAAGTCTAGCTTTGGATGCCTTTCTTTTGCCCCTCATGGGAAAATGTCTATACCAAACCCAAAACATCTCCTCTATGAAGGTTCGCTTACTGTTTCCCCACCAATCTATGATTCCAATTGCTGCAGGCCAGATCAGCTTTTCCAATTCACTGAAATCAGTCCTTCCCCAGTTGAGTATTTTCAGATTAGAGTTTTCCTTCTCCTTTTTCATAACTGCTCCAAATTTAACGATATTATGATCTCCATTCCCTGAATACTCTCCCTCTGTAATATGTTCCACTTGCCCCATTTCATTTCTTTGAACCGGATCTTACTTCCTTCTCACTTAAGCTAGAAATCTGATGATTTTGTAAACATCTCAGGAATATCTCCCATTCTTTGTTCTACATACTGTGTTATTTCCCATCTACATTAGAACAACCCCCTATCACTACTCATTTGCCAGGGCCACTCAATATCTGCCCTCGTTCCAACCCATGGTTCAAACATGGACGAAAGGGCTATAATTGAAGAGGGAAGAGGGAATGACTGCCCTTAACAACAAACAATCATTTGATCAAGTGTGGCATCAAGAGGTCCTGGCAAAACTGAAATTGATGCAAATCCACCAGCTGAAGTCATACCTAGCAGAAAGAATGATGCTTGTGGTTGTTGGAAGCCACTCATCTCAGTCCCAGGACACTGCTACAGAAACTCATCAAGATATTCCTCAGGACATCCCCATTTCTGTGTGAGTTTCCTCCAGAGGCTCCAGTTTCCTCCCACAGTCCAAAGATGTGTAAGTTAGGTTGAGTGGCCATGTTAAATTGCCCCTTAGAGTCAGCGGGACTAGCAGGGTAAATATGTGGGGTTACAGGGATAGGGCGTGGGTGGGATTGTTGTTGATGTAGGCTCGATGGGCCAAATGGCCTCCTTCTGCACTGTAGGGATTCTATGAATCTATCATTTCTCTATGATAGTGTCCTAAGTCCAACCATCTTCAACTGTTTCATCAATGATCTCCTCGCCATCCTAAGTTCTGAAGTGGGGATGTTTGCTCTTGATTATACAATGTTTAACACCGTTTGTGACTCCTCAGAATCTGAAGCAATCTATGTCCATGTGCAGCACGATCTGGACAATACCAGGCTTGGGCTGATAAGTAGCAAGTAACATCTGTGCCACACATGTGCCAGGAAATAACTAACTCCAACAAAAGAGATTTTTAGTAACTCCCCTTAACATCCAATAGCATTACCATCACTGAATCTGCCACTATCAACAACCTGGGAGTTACTATTGCCAAGAAACTGAACTCAACTGGGTATATAAATCATGAGGCTACAAGACCAGGTCAGACTGGGAATTCTGTGGCTAAGAATTGACCTCCTGACTCCCAAAGCCTGTCTACCATCTACAAAGCACAAGTTAGGAGTGTGATGGAATGCTCTCTACCTGCCTGGATGAATGCAGCTGAACAACAGTCAAATACAAGGCAGCCAACAAAATCGGCACTTCATGCACCAACTTAAACACTCAAAGAACAAAGAAAATAACAGGAACAGGCCCTTCGCCCTCCAAGTCTGCATCGAACATGCTGCCCAACTGAACTAAAACCTCCTTACCCTTCCCATCCTATTCATGTGTTTGTCGAGGTGTTCCTTAAAAGTCACTATCGTATCTGCTTCCACCACTTCCCTCATTGATGCACAATGGCAGTAGTGCATGCCACACACAAGGTGCAGTTCACCAAGACTCTTTCACCAGCACCTTCCAAATGACCTCTCCAGCTTCGAAGCACAAAGGCAGTAGATACTTTGGCAGCAGATACCCTCACCTCAAACTCCCCCCAAGCCACAAATCATCCTGACTTGGAAAAATATCGCCGTTTCTTCACTGTCACTGGGTCAAAGTCCAGGAACTCCTGGAGCTCTCTTCCTAACAGCGCTATAGATGTATCTACATTAGATAGACTATACAGTTCAGGAAGGCAGCTCACCACCAACTTCTCAAGGACAGTTAGGGATGGGGAACAAATGCTGGCCTTGCCAATGATGCCCACATCCCCTGAAGGAAAAGATATGGTCAAATCTTTCAGCTGCTCACACCCTGCCTCTGCTGCATGGAAGGATGCAGAATTTGGCAATCAGCCAAATCTCTGTTCATTGCAGCAGGACCAGAGAATCCCATTGTCCTGAACCACCAGAAAATTCAGTCTATATATTCTACAACTTGCATATAAATTTGCTCCTGCATTTCGCTCACACCATTTTCTAACTTAAAGTATACTCCCAGCAGCATACGATCTCCTTTTTGTGCTGCATTCCGGTGGGCATAGGAGCAAAGAAATGAAAGAGGTTAATGCAAGGCTAAGGAAATGCTGCAAGAGGGAGGGCTTCAAATCCTGGGGCCAGTTCTGGGGTAGAAAAGAACTGGCCAAAATTGATTACTTGCAGCAGGCAATAAGAATAATTCAGAGTTTATTCCCTTTGAGGTTCTGCTCTTTTAACTTCCTCTCTAGTTCTTGAAACTCTCCAATCTATGTCACTGGTTCCAACACAGTCCACAATTCCTGGCATTTCCCCTTGTAGAATGCCCTGCAGTCATTCAATGATATCCTTTGCTCTGGGTCTTGACCACTGCATTCCTACATGTTGCCTGTGCAACATTGTGCCTTTGTTCTGCATACGCTCTGGACTGCACTTCCTCTGGGGTGCTGTCATAGCCATTGGCAATTAGCACTGAAAGTTGATTTGAAATTGCCATGTGTTTGATGTATGTCTGCACCATCTACCCTCCTCCTATCCTGGCAGCTAGTCACCCACTTACTTTCCACCTGAACCCTCTGTGGCTGAGGGGTGACCACTCCCTGAATCATAGAATCTAGGAAATTCTCAGTTTCCCGTACACCCTGCAATGACTTGTGCTGCATCTCATGGTTACACTTCTTATGCACATAGAACATCCTGAAGTCTCCACATGGCACAGGCACTGCAGGCAATGGGTCTCAACTGTCCCATCATTTTGCTTAAAAGTTCACTTACTCACATTTTCTATATAACTATGAGATATCTATGTACGATTTTCATTTAGTGCCCCCTTACTGCTTTTCATTATTTATATAAACCAAATGTTTATGTCTTTCAAATCCATATAATGTTAATATCATAGAATCATTACAATGCAGAAAAGGTCATTCGGCCCATTGAGTCTGCACTCTCTGACAAAGTATCTTACCCAGGCCCTCTCCCTCACCCTATCCTTGTAATCCCGTACATATACTGTAGCATAACCTACACATCTTGTGTTGCTAAGGAGCAATTTAGCAGGGTCACTCAACCTAACCTGCACACTTTTGGATTGTGGGAAGAAACTGGAGCGCTTAAAGGAAACTCACGCTGACACAGGGAGACGACAAATGGTCATCTGGACTCAAAACATCAGCTCTTTTCTCTCCTTACAGATGCTGCCCGACCTGCTGAGATTTTCCAGCATTTTCTCTTTTGAACCCAGATCCCTGGCACTGTGAGGCACCAGGGCTAACCACCCAATCCTATACTTAATTTCAACATACCCCCTATAATTTCTTATTTACTGATTTTCCCCTTGCATCCAAGAAGTAGTGGCAGGAAAAGATTGAGAAAACTGATGACCTAGTTCTACTAATAGGGAAAGATGATGAGGAGAGAGTGGAAGGTGCCCACCTCAAGGTTTTCCTTGCTCCCTTACCCCACAATTCCTCCTTACTCCAAATATCCTGATGACAAGACCCAGCCTTGCAAGTTCCCTGGCTACACAGTTTAAAGATTTATTTTTTAAAAAGTTGCAAATTAAGTTTTAATTTTGGAAAAGTTGTTAAGTAACCATGATGGTCCAATGGGCAGGATGCAGTAAGGAATGCGCAGCTGACTTATTTTTTTTAAAACACCCGCCTGTGTGGATCCTGGGTGATGGTGACCCCTTCCACACATCTTGCTGGAACACACTGGGGACGGAGCGGCCGCCGGGCGGGGAGTCCCACTGCGATGACAGCGAGCGGCGCTTTGAAAGGTGCAGCGGGCAAGTGGTACTCACGGACACCCTCGATCTTGTCTGCGGTCCTGTTCCAGGACAGTTGCTGGGTCTCCATGATCACCTGCAAGGTCCTCCTCTCCGGCTGTGACTTCTTGAGGCTGAACACTGTCATAACGGTGCCTAGCTCCAAAGTCCTCTTCAGTTGACTTTTCTCCGGCTCCGACATACAATCCAGACCGTCTCTGTTCCAAGACATTTTCTCTCCCTCTCGAGCACAACCCTCCCTCCTCCTTTTAGATATTTCTCTGAGCTTTGAACAGACTCAGGGAGAGCCGCTGGGGTGCCCAGCTCCCTCGGGCACGGTGCAGATCAATTTCAGGCGATTACAATCATCTGGGAACTGCAGCAAGGGGTCAAGGAATGTTAGAATGACTTCTCCTTGGAGGGGATCACTTTGCAGACACAGACATGGCCAAAACTAGTGGGTTTTTTCATGGCTGCAAAACAAAGATCTTGCATGTTCCGCAATTTAACTGTATGAGGAAGTTGGCTGAAATTTCTTGAAAAAAAAATCTTGGTCCGGAAGTGCTGTTGATGTGATCTATGCAAAACTCTGAAGCTGCCCAAAGGTACGTTAGTTTACACTTGGAAGAGGGTTAGATTGGTGACTGACATTTGCACAGCGCCATCTGGTGCGAACTTGCCCCTTGCCTCAGCAGCGAAAGGTCTTTATCCAGCTCCCAGTAATCAATGTTCGCATTGAAATAGGTGCTAATATCATTTGATTTGATTTATTATTGTCACATGTATTGGGATAGAATCATATGGTGCAGAATAAGCGCCATCAAGTCTGCAGGGATCACAATCCCACCCAAGCCCTATCCCCCTGCATTTACCCTAGCTCGTCTCCCTCACACTGAGGGACAATTTAGCACGGCCAATCCATCTAACACGCACATCTTTGGACCGTGGGAGGAAGCCCATGCAGACGTGACTTAGAACTTAGAATCCCTACAGTACAGAAAGAGGCCATTCGGCCCATCGAGTTTGCACCGACCACAATCCCACCCAGGCCCCACCCCCCACATCCATCCGCTAATCCCTCTAACCTATGCATCTCAGGACACTAAGGGCAATTTTCTTTAGTGTGGCCATTCAACCTAACCCGCACATCTTTGGACTGTGGGAGGAAACCAGAGCACCCGGAGGAAACACATGCAGACACGAGGAGAATGTGCAAAGTTCACGCAGACAGTGATCCAAGCCAGGAATCGAACCCAGGTCCCTGGAGCTGGGAAGCATCAGTGCTAACCACTGTGCTGCCGTGCCACCCCAGACATGGGGAGAATGTGCAAACTCCACGCAGATAGTGGCCCAATCCGTGAATCAAACCCCGATCCCTGGTGCTGTGAGGCAGCAGTGCTAGCCAGTGTGCTACCGTGCCACGTGTACAGTGAGAAGTATTATTTCTTGAGCACGATAAAGACAAAGCATAGAGATGGAAAAGAGGTGTAGAATATAGTGTTACTGTCATAGCTAGGATGCAGAGAAAGATTAACTTAATATAATGTGGATCCATTCAAGAGTCTAATGGTAGCAGGGATAAAGCTATTTTTGAGTCAGTTGCAGATATTTAAATCAAGATTGGTTTTAATTGAATTGAGTTGTTTTATTATTGTCACATATTGGTGTACAGTGAAAAGTATTGTTTCTTGCAAGCTGTTGTAGAGTCATAGAGGTTTACAGCGTGGAAGCAGACCGTTCGGCCCAACTTGTGCATGCTGCCCAGTTTTTACCACAAAGCTAGTCACAATTGCGTGCATTTGGCCCAGATCCCTCTATACCCATCTTACCCATGTGACTGTCTGTGTGCTTTTTAAAAGACAAAATTGTACCCCCCTCAACTGATACAGAAAAAGCATGCCATTCATGGAGTACACAGGGAAGAAGGAAAGGAGAGGGTGCAGAATGTAGTATTAATTATAGTTGGGGTGAAGAAAAAGATAAACTTAAAATATGGTAGGTCCACCCACAGGTCTGATGGCAGCAGGGAAGAAGCTGTTCTTGAGTTGTTTGGTACGTGTCCTCAGACTTTTGTATCCTTTTCCCGAAGGAAGAAGGTGGAAGAAAGCATGGACGGCATTTTGCCGCCCTGCCTGTCATGGAATCGGAGTGGGCGAGGGACGGACAATGGACAAGTCAGTTGACTTCAGGCAGGATTTTACGGTTTCAGGATGAGCGAGGCTGTAAAATCCTGCCTATGTTCGGAGTGCATGGGGTCCTTGATTATGCTGGATGCTTTTCCAAGGCAGCGGGAAGTGTAGACAGAGTCAATGAACAGGAGGCTGCTTGTGTGATGGACTGGGCTACGTTCACAATCCTTTGTAATTGGATAATTGTGGGTGAGTACTTAAAGATTGTCTGGAGTAAAATGCTTAAATTAATGCCCAAGATTCTAGGTAAGTTAGACTAAAGTTTGATTTATATATGTTTTTCATTCCTTCGTCTTCCCACTATAATTTCAATGGTTACAATGTTGAGATCAGAGTATTTGTGTTGATAACTCTTGGAGACACCATGCAGCATGATGACACATTGGTAGAACCAGTCAATCTGAATTTCTCAAAGTCAAATGAATCTTCTCCATATCGTCTGATCGTGGCTTCTCTGCTTCATCCTAACTTCCTAATTTGCACCATTCCATCTAGACTTTATCTACTCTTTCCTTCCCTCTTTCGCTCTATCTGTTGGCTCGTGCAGAGTAGATAGTGGCCTTGCCTCTGAGCCAGAAGCTCTGGGTTTGAATCAATGACCAAAGAAGATGTGTGCATTGCACAGCCAAGCAGACTGATTATCAACCTGTAATTCCTTCCAATATGCCTATTCCTTCCAACATAAGTGGGAGAGTCTCTTGTCCAGCCATGCTTGATGTGGAGTGGAGCCCCCCCTCCTCACCTTCCTCCTTGCCCCCCATCCCCCAACTCTCCATCCCAAGCTATAGCCTGTGGCGACCTGTTCCAGGAGAAGCAAGTTGTGAAAGTAGATATGTATATGCATGTGCTTCATATGTCTCTAGGCATGGGAAGGGAGTGAAGAAGCTGTCATTGCATGATGCTTTTCCATTCTGTTTTACTCTCTCATTTTTTCTCTCTTCCTCTTTCTGCATTAAAAATAGGAAGACATTTCCTTTCAAATAAATGTATTTCACTTTGCTCTGATTCACATAGAGTCGTTATCTCAACAACCATGAGCTGTTGGGGGAGGCAGTGGCTAGTGGTGTTACTGCTCCACTGTTAACCCAGAAACTCAGCTAATGTTCATAAGAAAAATAGGAGCAGGAGTAGGCCATCTAGCCCCTCGAGCCTGCCCCGCCATTCAATAAGATCATGGCTGATCTGTTGTGGCTCAGTTCCACTTTCCCGCCCTCTCCCCATAACCCTTAATCCCCTCTCTTATCAAGAACCCATCAACCCGCTTCTTAAAAATATTTAGCGAGGCAGCCTCCACCACTTCAACGGGCAGAGAATTCCAGAGATTCACCACCCTTTGAGTGAAGAAGTTCCTCCTCAACTCCGTTCTAAACCGCCTCCCCTTTATCTTGAGGCTGTGCCCCCTAGTCCTACTGTCTTTTTTGAGCGGGAAGAGTCTCTCCACCTCTATCCTATCCATCCCATTCATCATCTTATACGTCTCAATGAGATCTCCCCTCATTCTTCTAAACTCTAACGAGTACAAGCCTAGTTTATTCAGCCTCTCCTCATAGCTCAATCCCCTCAACTCCGGTATCAGCCTAGTAAACCTCCTCTGCACTCCCTCCAGGGCCAAAATATCCTTGCGCAGGTGCGGCGCCCAAAACTGCACACAGTACTCCAGCTGCGGCCTCACCAATGCCCTATACAGCTGCAGCAAGACCTCCCTACTTTTACATTCAATCCCCTCGCTATGAAGGCCAGCATCCCATTCGCCCTCCTGACCACCCGCTGCACCTGCAAGCTGGGTTTTTGCGACTCATGCATAAGGACCCCGAGGTCCCTCTGCACCGTCGCCTGCTGCAGTTTTTCGCCACGTAAGTAATAGTCCTTCCTACCATTCTTCCTACCAAAGTGGACCACCTCACACTTGCCAACATTAAATTCCATTTGCCATTTCCTGGCCCATTCGCCCAGCCTATCTAGATCCTTCTGCAGACTCTCCACACCCTCCGCACAATTTGCCTTTCCCCCAATCTTGGTGTCATCAGCAAATTTCGACACCCTGCACTCGGTTCCCTCCTCCAGATCATCTATATAAATGGTAAATAGCTGAGGCCCCAGCACCGACCCCTGGGGCATTCCACTAGTCACCAACCTTGGGGTTCCAGGGGTCTGGATTCAAATCCTGCCATGGCGGATGGTGGAACTTGAATTAAATAAAAGAATTAGGAATCTACTGGTGACCATGAAACAATTATTGGAAAATCCATCTGAGTCACTAATGTCTTCTAGGGAAGGAAATCTATCGTCCTTACCTGGCCTGGCCTACATATGATTCCAGAACCACAGTAATGTGGCTAAGTGAGTGGGCGAGGACCTGGCAGATGGAGTATAATGTTAGCAAATGTTAGGTTATCCACTTTGGTAGAAATAATAGTAGGAGGGATTATTATTTAAAGGGCAAAAAGCTGCAGCATGCTACGGTGCAGAGGGACCTGGGGGTCCTTGTGCACGAATCGCAAAAACCCAGTCTGCAGGTGCAGCAGGTGATTAAGAAGGCAAATGGAATGTTGGCCTTTATAGCGAGGGGGATAGAATATAAAAGCAGAGAGGTCTTGCTGCAACTGTACAGGGCACTGGTGAGGCCGCAACTGGAGTACTGTGTGGAGTTTTGGTCACCGCATTTGCGAAAGGATATATTGGCCTTGGAGGGAGTGCAGAGAAGGTTCACTAGGCTGATACCGGAGATGAGGGGGTTAGCCTATGAGGAGAGATTGAATGGACTGGGTCTGTACTCGTTGGAGTTTAGAAGGCTGAGGAGGGATCTTATAGAGACATATAAGATAATGAAGGGGCAAGATAGGGTAGAGGTAGAGAGATTCTTCCCGCTTAGAAAGGATAGAAGAACTGGAGGGCACAGCCTCAAAATAAGTGGGGGGGCAGTTTAGATCGGAGTTGAGGAGGAACTTCTTCACTCAAAGGGTGGTGAATCTCTGGAATTCTCTGCTCGTTGACGTGGTGGAGGCTATCTCGCTGAATATATTTAAGTCACGGGTAGATAGGTTTCTGATAGACAATGGAATTAAGGGTTATGGGGAGAAAGCGGGAAAGTGGAACTGATCCACTTCAGACCAGCCATGATCTTGTTGCAAGGCGGGGCAGGCTTGAAGGGCTAGATGGCCTACTCCTGCTCCTATTTCTTATGTTCTTAATGTGCTTGGCTCTCAGGCAACTAGGTATGGGCAATAAATGCTGGCCAACTAGTGATGCCCATGTCCTGCAAATGAATAATTATAGAATTTTTTTTAGGTAACTATGCATGGATATGTACACAAGTGTTCTAAGGCTTAACTCCTGGATGTGTTTATTACTAGTTACAGGGTTGGAATTGTAGTTAGCATCCGACTGAGCCATCACTATTCTGAGGTTTAAACCAAACATCAGTGATCGCTCATGACATTAATCAAGATAGGCTGAACTGTCACTGTTATATCCTTTTCCAAGGATCTTTGATTTTTTTTTAAGTACTTCGTTGGTCGTGAGGCACTTTGAGACACGCTGAGGCCATGAAAGGTGCTACCTTTATGCTCGTAAAGGGTCTCATTAATATTTATTAGTATCATAAGTAGGCTTACATTAACACTGCAATGAAGTTACTGTGAAAATCCCCTAGTCGCCATACTCTGGTGCCTGTTCAGGTACGCTGCACTCTCTCTCAAGGTTAAAACTTTAGGATTTTTTTTGCTGATTTTGTTTTTCATTTGCCATTTCACCTCAAAACACTTAATTCAAAGGAGTGCAACTATTAACACTAACACTGAAACTGCCAATTCCTCTCACAAAACTCCTTGTCTGCTTGAGTCCAGGATAGGCAATGCTTGACATCATACACTGCTGCGAAGTCATTGCTTCTCAGTTCATTCTATCACCCTGAATACAGGACAACTGATTAAATGTGTGTCAGCTGTATCAGAATGGATAATGTGCATTGGATAACAAGGATATCACCTTCAAAGCAGTAATAAATAATGTTAATTTTACAGATCTAGAAACTGAATTGCCGATCTCTGATGGATGAAAGGGTTAATCAGATTAACAACAAATGTCACAGCAAACTTGAACTGATTGGAAGGCATTTGTTCAATGCGTTCTGCTTTAGTTTGGTGTATGTGTAATGTAACAGGGCAAGATTATATTTTTTTAAAGCATGGTCTTTAAACCACAACATGCTGAAATAACCCATTAAAGTTATTGTTCTGCAATTGTATGTCTGAGGGAATATTTGAGCAGGTGGTCTTTGTGTGGGGAAGTGGGTAAGGAAGCAAAATCTGTGGTTAGAGGATGTTGACTATTGAGGTTTGGGAAACAAGAGAGGGTATGTTTTTCTAAGTATGTGCTATAATATGGATGAGCCAGACAGAGTAGGAGTTGATAAGTTTCCAATGATGAACAGAAACCAGACTGATGATTAACAAATTCACTTGGTTGAATAACGAATGACTACTAAAGAAATGTCTGTGTAATACGGTAATTGGCACTTACTGATACAAGACGTTTAGGGTGGCACAGCGGTTGGCACTGCTGTCTCACAGCACTAGAGACCTGGGTTCAATTCCAGCCCTGGATCACTGTATGGAGTTTGCATGTTCTCTCCTTGTTCTGGGTGCTCCAGTTGCCTCCCACAGTCCAAAGATATGCAGGTCAGGTGCATTGGCCATGCTGAATTCTTCCTCAGCGTACCTGAACAGGCACCAGAGTATGGCGACTAGGGGATTTTCACAGTAACTTCATTGTAGTGTTAATGTAAGCCTACTTATGATACTAATAAATAATAATAAGATCCTTTACGAGCATAAAGGTAGCACCTTTCATGGCCTCAGCATGTCTCAAAGTGCCTCACGAACAACGAAGCACTTAAAAAAATATATAATCACTGTTGTAATGTAGGAAACATCACAGGCAATTTGCACATAGCCATCTTCTACAGTAAGCAGTATTCTTGTGATGTTTGTTGAGGTCCGGCCATCAGACCCTTCTACTCATCTTTGAAATAGTGCCATCTGTATTTCGACTCCAACCTGAGAGGGCCACGTGTAGTCTTGGATCGACATCTCATCCAAAAATAAAATGGCACCTCCAACAATGCAGTACTCCCTCAGTGCTGCACTGGAATGTTGTGCCTATATTTTATGCCTAGGTTTCCTAGTACTTTCCATAACAAAATTTGCTTGAAGGAAAGAAATTACAGATATGCAGTCCCTTAGTAAAAATAATTACCCCCTGCAACAAATTGCAACGTCCTATTATAAGGCATGTTCTCCTTTAGCTCTTCTGACACTGTTTAAACATTTCCTGTTGACATCTGTATCCTAATTTTTCTTGACAGCATGCACTCATTTTAATTTGCCTGTAGAACATACACAAGGCACATCCTCAGCGAAAGCCAAACTTCTTGCTGGAGATATTCTGGAGGAAAATAAGCTTGGTTCCCTGAAAGATATAGCTTATTTAGTTTTCTTTACTTAAGCAGAGTCATTGAAAATACATAAAGTTGATTTAGGGTTCTGAAGAAGTTTTTTCGACTTGCAACATTAACTCTGTGGGTGGGATTTTCCAGCTGTGCTTGCCTTGAAACGAGAAAATCCTGCCCGAGATCAACTCATTGTTCCATGGTCTGCTCCTCACCCACTACGATTCCCGTGGCAGGCGGAGTTGGAAAATTGGCCCCTGTATCTTTCTCCACTGATGCTGACAGATCTGTTGAGTGTTTCCAGCCCCATTTTTGGATAGAGTTTTCATTTTGGATACAATTGTCAATTTAAGTGCATATTATGCCTGTGTTGCGAAGTTTCTATTTTCCCTGAATTTCCACGCAAACTCATTTGCATGCCACTACCATTAGTCATTGCGATCAAACAGCATTTTAAATTTTGCTTTGAAGGATTCTCTTCATTTATTACAAGTGGTGAATTTTGGTTAAAATAACTGAAAATAGGTTTATCGCAAACAAATAAACATATTTAGTGAGTGTCAATCCCCCACCCCTGAGTAATCATAGAACCCTACAGTGCAGAAGGAGGCCATTCGACCCAATCCCACCTATCCCCATAACCCCATGCATTTATGCTAGCTAGTCCCCTGACATTAAGGGGCAATTTAACATGGCCAATCTATCTAACCTGCACATCTCTGGACTGTGGGAAGAAACCAGAGCACCAGAGGAAACCCACGCAGACATGGGGAGAACCTGCAAACTCCACACAGTGACCTGAGCCGAGAATCAAACCCGGGTCCCTGGCACTGTGAGGCAACAGTGCTCATCACTGTTCCAGTAATCTAATTTTAAGTTACTGAAATTTCACTTCTAAAAAATAACTTATTTTCTAGTTATATTGATTTGATTTTGATGTGATTTGATTTATTATTGTCACACATATTAGTAAACAGTAAAAAGTATTGTTTCTTGCACGCTACACAGACAAAGCACACCGTTTATAGAGAAGGAAAGGAGAGACTGCAGAATGTAGTGTTACAGTCAAAGCTAGGGTGTAGAGAAAGATCAACTTAGTGCAAAGTTGGACCATACAAAAATCTGATGGCAGCAGGGATGAAGCTGTTCTTGAGTCGGTTGGTACGTGACCTGAAACTTTGGTATCTTTTTCCCGACAGAAGAAAGCGGAGGAGAGTGTATCTGGGATGCGTGAGGTCCTTACTTATGCTGGCTGCTTTGCCAAGACAGCGGGAAGTGAAGACAGAGTCAATGGATGGGAGGCTGGTTTGCGTGATGGATTTGGCTATATTCATGACCTTTTGTAGTTTCTTGTGGTCTTAGGCAGATCAGGAGCCATACCAAGCTGTGATACAACCAGAAAGAATGGTTTCTATGCTGCATCTGTAAAAATTGGTGAAAGTTGTAGCTGATATGCCAAATTTCCTTAGTCTTCTGAGAAAGTAAAAGTGTTGGTGGGCTAGGGGCACATTATTCAGCTTCCTGATAAAGTAAAAGTGAAAACAGATTTAAATGTTTTTAGAGCATTCCTTTTAGTGTTCTTTCACCCAAAGGAACAAGTTTAATTTTCCTGCTGGCCTGCAAATTGGCATAACAAGCAGAAACTCTGAACTGTGATTTCTTCACAATGTTCGATTTTGTAGATGCGACTACTTCAAAGGCGATGGATCGGATCCTCCAACCTCACCTGCAGCTGGGATTCTCCAGTCCCGCTGCACTGAATGGAGATTTGGCTGAGCGCCGAATTCTCCTTTCTCACTGGCTGTGGCAGCGGGACGTGAAATTTTTAAACTTAGTGCCAAAGGCTGCAGTATCTCAAGTTTCACTGACTGCAAATTGCACTTAAAAGTTTGCAATCTTTTGAACCAGCGATGCTGACTTCAGCTGAATTTGGCTAAAAAAAATCAGCATGATCATGTTTACGATGTTAGTTTGTATCTGACTAAAGAAAACAATGCTGCAATGTCAGGTTTGTGTATTTACTGTAAGTGCCCTCTGATATCCATCAGCTTCGAAATCCAAATATTAGTTTGGCTGAGTGATAATACGCTCACCCCTCGGGCAGAAGGTCTTGAGTTCAAACACTATTGCATAACTTGATTATTACATTGCACTTGATGTTCTTGTGAACTATTTAGAGTATGTTGCATTCCAAGAGTTTCATTTCAAATCAAATGTCAAACTGAGTTCGGGTATTTTACATGTGCTATTCATATGGCTTTCTCCTGATATTCTGGCCAACTGCACAAACAGCAACAAAGCAGATTAACTGGTTATTCATCTGACTCGTTTGATCGTCACTTGTTAGACTGTGTGCAAATCTATGAGTTTTCATGCTTTTTTTATGTATTATTCATTCAGGGGATGTGGGTGTTGCTTGCAAGATCAGCTTTTATTGCCCACTCCTGATTGCCTCTGATAAAGTAATGGGTTTCTTGAACCACTGCAGTCCATGTGGGGAAAATATTTCCTCAATGCCGTGAAGAAAGGAGCCTCAGTGTTTTGACCCAGCAATAGTGAAGGCATGGTGATTTATTGCCAAGTCAGGAAGATGTGTGACTTGAAAGAGAATTGCAAGTGATGGTGCTCCGGTGTACTTTGTCCAGATGATAGAAGTGGCAAGGTACAGTTGAACAAGCTGGTGAATTGCTTTTCAGTTAGGCTGCTTTGTTCCAACTGATGTTGAGCTTCTTGAGCATTGTTGGAGCTGCACTCATTCAACCACACAAGTGAGGAGCAGTCTGTCATACTCCTAAGTTCTGTCTTGTAAAGTTAGGCTTTGGAGAGTAAGGAGGTGAGTTATTCACGTTAGAATTCTTGGCTTCTGATCTGCTCTTGCAGCCATAGTATTTATGTATTTAGTCTAGTCAATTTTCTGGTCAGTGGTTACCTCCAGGATATCGATGGCGGGGGATTTGATGATGGCAATGCTGTTGGATGTCAAGGATAAGTGGTTAGACTCTCTTGTCCATGAAGGTCATTGCCTGGCTTTTGAGAGACATGTAATGGCTTAAGATTGGATGTTATCCAGGTTTTTCTGCATGTGAGCACAGATTCCTTCATTAACTGAGGAGCTGAGGGTGGTATTGAAAGTTTTGTAATCATCAGCAAGCATGCCCACTTCTAACTTCACAAAGAAGTCCATGAAATAGCTGAAATAATTGAGCCTAAGACATTGGCCTGAGGAACTCCTGAGGGGTGTCCTGGGATTGAGCTGAATGGACTCCAACAACCACAAGCATCTTTGTTTTTGCTGGTTTACTCCAACCAGTGAAGAGTTTTCTGCTCATTTCCACTGGCTTCAATTTTACTGGGATTCCTTGATGCCGCACTCAATTAAATGCTATATTGACATCAAGCCACTCACTTTTTCACCTTACCTCTGAAATCCAGATCTTTTGTCCATGTTTGGACCAAGGCTGCAATGAAGTTTGCACTGAGTTCCCTTGGCAAAACACAAACTAACTAGCAGTGGTGTTTTATTGGTAAGTGCCACTTGATAACATTGGGAACACTTTCCTTCTCTTTACGAATGATTGTGCACAGACAGATGGGGAAGTGCGGCACTGTGGTTAGTACTGCTGCCTCACGGCATCAGGGACCGGGTTCAATTCTAGCCTTGGGTCACTGTCTGTGCAAAGTCTTCAGGTTCTCTCCCATGTCTGCAGGGGTTTCCTCCGGGTGCTCCGATTTCCTTGTGCTGATTAGGTGCATTGACCTGCTGAATTCTCCCTCAGTGTACCCAAACAGGTGCTGAAAAGTGGCGACTAGGGGCTTGTCACAGTAACTTCATTGCAGTGTTAATGTCAGCCAATTTGTGACACTAATGAAAAATTTAACTTTAATAGATTGCATTAGATTGGCCTTGGTTTTTGTGAAGAGTACATAACTGGGCAATTTTCCCACCTGCTGGGTAGATTTCAGTGTTATAAGTACATTGGGACAACTTGGTTGAAGAGATGGCTGATCTGGAGTTTAATTTTTCAGCACAGTTGCATGTGTTGCTGTTGGGGCCCATAGCCTTTGCAATATGCATCACCACCATGCGGAGTGAATTGACCCAACTGAAGACTTGCATCTACTATGGTGAGGATGTCAGGGAGAGGCTGAGACGGATTATGTACTTGGCACTACCTACTCTGTCATTGTTGAGGATATTCATGGGAGGACAGCCCCAGCCTCACTTTCTGTCAATTGCAAATACACAAAAAGTGTCGGATAGATAAGGATCCGTTGCCCCTTACAATTGCAATCACTTGTGTATCCTCTTCCCACTCAAAGCTATGCGCTTTCCTGAATGGGTCAGTAAAAACAAATCCATTTTTTTGGGGGGGAGTGGGGTGGAGGGGGGGAGTGAAAATTTCTCTCACTCCCATCTAACCACAGAAAACTAGCCCAGAAGATTACAAGCTCTGAATTTCTTTGGTTGGGATAATGACCACTTCAACAAGAAAGAGGTCCAATTTATGCTTGAAGGCATCCAGCAAGCTGACATCCAAGACACAGAGGAACTCCTGGGGCTGAGGTGATTGGATTCCAACAACCACAAGCATCTTCTTTTGCGCTGATAATGACTCCAACCAGTGAAGAGTTTTCCCCTCTTTCCCGCTGACTTCAATTTTACCAAGACTTCTTGGTAGAGGGATATGGTCCCTGGAAGGGTAGGGGGGCTTCAGTTCAGTCAGGCAGCATGGTCGGTGCAGGCTTGGAGGGCTGAAGGGCCTGTTCCTGTGCTGTTGTTTTCTTTGTTCTTTGTCCTTGATGCTGCACTCAGTTAAATGCTATGTTGATATCCTGTTCCAGAGATCTATTATTGTCTGGAAGAAAACAACTTCCTGACATCTTACCTAGACTAAATCAAATTCTCCCTCACCAGTTTAATAGAGGTGAACCATCCAAGGTGAAAAATAAAGAGAACAGGCTGATACAGTCCAGTTTACAGCCTAAACAATTTGCAGCCCACCTAACCGCAAGCAGAGAAAAAGAGGAGAGGACATGGTAGCCACCATTATTCAGTGTTCTTGTTGTGGTGGGGAAAGGCTGCATCAATGTGAAGGTTGCCCCCTAAAAACGCATTTATTCAAGAAGCAAGGCCACTTTTAATCACTGTTCTATAGCAAATACCTTTTAACCAAATAAAGGAAAGAAAAACCAGCCAAGGTCATATGCCATTCGGAAAACTGAAGACATCCAAGAAACTGAAGAACAAAAGAAGCCAGAAGTACCTTCCTTAGGAAAGATTACAAGATCAAGTGGAAATTATATTCGGTGGCACGATAGCACTGTGGTTACCACTGCTGTTTCACAGCTCCAGGGACCTGGGTTCGATTCCCGGCTCAGGTCACTGTCTGTGTGGAGTTTGCACATTCTCCTCGTGTCTGCATGGGTTTCCTCCGGGTCCAAAGATGTGCAGGTTAGGTTGATTGGCCATGCTAAAATTGCCCCTTACTGTACTGGGCTGCTTAGGTTAGAGGGATTAGCGGGTAAAATATGTAGGGTTATGGGAGTAGGGCCTGGGTGGGTTTGTGGTCGGTGCAGACTCGATGGGCCGAAGGGCCTCTTTCTGCTCTGTAGGGTTCTATGATTCTATGATTATATGGTCAACAGCTATAAAACCAGCTTCACGTTAGCCCCTAGAGCATGTGTTCAACTCTGTCAGGTACAGCAGAGCAGTTGCATCCAGAGGTACTCCAGCCATTGACCATAAAATCCCATGGTCCGGAGGCCTTTGACTGAAATTTGACTGCCCAACTCCAGAATAAAGGAAGATA
Organism: Carcharhinus amblyrhynchos; assembly: GCF_965287045.1. Lineage (NCBI taxonomy): Eukaryota > Metazoa > Chordata > Chondrichthyes > Carcharhiniformes > Carcharhinidae > Carcharhinus > Carcharhinus amblyrhynchos. Next base: position 18,525,310 of record NC_137327.1, read on the forward strand.
AATAAGTAAAAGCTTGTACGCAATTCACAATCAAGAATGCTCGTTGTTTAGTCAGAAAACTTGCACAGATTTCCAACTTCTTTTTTAAAGGAGAGGAATGGAAAACCAAAGGAGAACATCTAGAAGAAACCAAACAGATGATTTCTTTGGAACAGCAGGTGAAGAAATCAGATGAATATGCACAAAGCAAGCAGCATTTAACAGCAGATGCATTATCACATATTCTTATTGAGAGGCCTAAAGTTAAAGTGTCTTTATTAGTCACAAGTTGGCTTACATTAACGCTGCAGTGAAGTTACTGTGAAAATCCCTGAGTTGCCACACTCCGTTCGGGTACAGTGAGGGAGAATTTACCATGGCCAATGCATCTAACCAGCATGTCTTTCGGAAACCAGAGCACCCGGAGGAATACCACACAGGCACAGGGAGAACGTGCAGACTCCGCACAGGCAGTGACCCAAGCTGGGAAGTGAGCCCGGGTTCCTGGCACTGTGAGGCAACAGTGCTAACCACGTGCCACCTTGCCATGTCGAAACTGGAAGACATAAAACTTGTTGGGGAGACAGGGTCATACAGCTCGCTCATAACAAAATTCTTATCAACAACCACACAAAATGCACCAAACATAGAAATCGGATAAATAATGTGCTAAAAGCAGAATAATGTACAATAAATGGCTGTTATATGTTTCTAACAAAATTATTCTGCAACAGTACTTCGAGCAACACGGTCATCACAGTATTCTGGATGACTTATGAATCCATGATGAGAGGTTAGTTAAACCAAGAATCCTTCACAGCATACAGTAGGAACCTAGGCATTACAATATTCCGTACAAGGGCACAAAATTCAGTTTGGTGGTCAGGAGTTTCAAAATCACGAGAGGACATGATTTTGAGCTGCGTCACCCTGTGTAATCCATCACCAAGACTTAAAGGAACATTATATGTTATCGTCATTTCCATCCAGATCCAGGGAACATCTCAGAATGGATCTATTTGAGGAGGTGATATTCCTCACTCTTTGTTTACTGTCTACTCCAGATAGATTGAGGTTAAATAACTTCATGGAACAACTCAGAAACAATCATCAATTCACCATAAGGCAGTTTTTGCCACATTTCATATCTTGTCATTTTGGACAATGTCTGCGAATGAATGGTTCAAGAAATTTCGAGATATTAGGAAGTTAACAAGGTTAGGAGTTGAATTTGAGATGGAAACAAAATAACAAACAAGTAACAAGATTAGCAAGCGTCTAGAGTAATAATAAGATGCGATTTGCCCAGAAACAAGATTGGCAAGCGTCTGGAGAAATTGAGGTGTGAAATGCCATATCAGAAAAATTGTTTACCAGAGATCAGTGGGGATATACAAATGACAGCCAAGTCTACAGGGCGGAATATCAACTGCTAGCACCTTCCCTGAAGAAGCAGGCTAGTTTTCCATCCAACGATGAGACAGAAGAACTCTGTCTAATCTTCCAAAAGACCAGTTCCATCTATGATCAGAGCTACGGAGCCTTGTTCCATCTAACAATTGGAGTTACGGAAGATTGCAGAGTTTTGTGCCTTCATTGAACCAGGAAAAGGACATCTTCCCAGACTTGTCATCTAAGCTGTATTACGTGGTAACATTTAGCTGGATCTGGCTTATACAATTATCGAATTAAATGTTGTTTGAGAAAAGGGCAGTTTCAGTGAGTTCAGAGAACGTGGATATATTTTGAGAAGAAGAGGTAATTTCACATGAAACAATGTGTGTAGTTATTAGTATACTTTAGTATCATAGTGTATATTAATCTTTCTTGTTGTGTGTTTTGGCATGGTGGCACAGTTGTTAGCGTTGCTGCCTCACAGCGCCGGGGACCCGGGTTTGATTCCCAGCTTGGGTCACTGTGCAGCGTCTGCACATTCTCACGGTGCCTGGATGGGTTTCCTCTAGGTGCTCCGGTTGCCTCCCACAGTCTGAAAGATATGCAGATTAGGTGCATTGGCCATGCTGAATTCACCCTCAGTGTGCCCGAACAAGCACCAGAGTGTGACGATTAGGGGACTTTCACAGTAACTGCATTGCAGTATTATCATAAGCCTACTTGTGACATGAATAGATAAACTACAAATGTGGCCTCCCTGCAGCATGCTTCATGTGGTGGGAGGCAGTGTGCGTTTTGTTGGCGACAAGATCTTCCGGTCTCGCCACTCTCAATAGGATTTCTCATTGATTTCACCCCATGCCACCAGGACACCTGCTGCAGGGACATTCCACAAGCAGGAAAAGAGGATCCCATCAATGTGAACAACTAGAAAATTCCAGCCATAATCCACATCATCAGTAACATAAAATCATGTGGTAGAGCATGGACGTGAGATGGTACATGTCGAGCTTCATGGAGAAATTTCCTTATAAATATTTAGCATAATATTGAAGATAAGTATCAGAATTTTCCAGCCCCTTCATGGCGGGACCCACCAAAATTTTTGGCCCAGCCAAAAATCCATTGCCTTTTGGCAGGACTAGGTGATCCTGCAGCAGGTGAAGCTGGAAAATCCCACCCAGAATTTGCTAATAGTATTCCCTCCAGCCTTACCTGTAAGTCTAGAATCATGACTACCACACCCCAGACCAAACTCAGCAATAATAAAGCAACTATACAACCTGATGGAATCTTTGGGCAACCTTTTTCACTGTTAGAGAGAAACATGATCAATGGCATAAATGGTTGAAAGACACCATTATTACAGTTGTGAAGGACCTTTCAATATAGAAAAGAGATTTGCCAGCATTTTGTTTAGGTAAGCAGTTCCCTTTAAATAATCTTCAGTGTTGTCTGTAGTTCCTCTTTCTGCTGACTGAGGGAGCTAAACTGATGCTTCAGAAACTGAACACATCCTGTTCCTTCAGCTAACATTTCAGATCATTCATTGCAGTGCGCTGACTATACCGACTGATATTCACGTCAGGAAACTTAAACAAATGATCTGATTTAAGAAAGCTATTTTCACAAATGTACCAGATTTAGTCACAGACAAAAGCATGAAAGAAAAACTCAATTTTCACCATTATTAGACTCGGAGTTAAACAAGGTAAAGCAATCTGAAATATTCCTGCACATACCCAGATTTCAGGTCTAGATGTCGTGATCATGCTGTTTGCATTGTTAAATAATTTCATGGAAAGAAGCATTTAAAACTTCTGAATTGCCTTTTTAGTGCCCACATTTGGGCATCTGGCCCCTAAGGGATGTCCTGTCCATGGCTAGATGGTGAGAGTTATATTCAGCCTAATAGGGGTACACTTGGAGGAATTCTTGGCATGGACTGGGAGCTCCTACAGACATGCCTCTAAAGATTGCACTGTGTGGAAAACAAAACAACTTTCCTGGCTGGAATTTCACATGTATTCCAGGAGATTGGCTAAACATCTGGGTCCTGCTCAAGCATCTGCATTTCGCAGCTCTTCTGTCTGAATGATGTCCCAACACTACTTCAGAAATTTCACAGACAGCTGGACATAGAACATCAAAGATGTGGTGGAGGTGCTGACGTTGGACTGGGGTGGGCACAGTAAGAAGTCTCACAACACCAGCTTAAAGTTCAATAGGTTTATCTGGAATCATGAGCTTTCAGAGCACTGCTCCTTCATCAGGTGAGTGGAGAGGTAGGTTTCACAAACAGAGCATATGTAGACAAAGACACAATTCAAGATAATGTTTGGAATGCAAGTCTTTTCAGGTAATCAAGTCTTTACAGGTACAGACAGTGCGGATGGAGAGAGGGTTAATCACAGGTTAAAAAGGTGTGAATTGTCTCAAGCTATCAAAGATGTTGATAGAGAACACAAATTTTTCAGACATTCTGATTGATGTAAAGTGACTAGTTTGCATTTAATCAGTGCATTAAGGGGAACGGCTGTCAGTAAATCACAAGCTCAGTGGAGGAATTGTAAATCAGATATTTTGCCCCACTATTCACTACTAATATCAGCTATATTTCTAGGTTTGTATTTTGTTCATGGGATGTGAGTGTCATTGGCAAAACTATCGTTTATTGCCCATCCCTAATTGCCCTGGTGAAGCTGGTGGTGAGCTGCCTTCTTGAACTGTTGCAATCAATCTGGTGCTGTTAGGAAGATGTTTGACACTGTGACAGTGAAGAGACAATGATATAGTTCCACGTCAGGATAGTGTATGGTTTGAAGGGGAACTTGCAGTTTATGATGTTTCCATACACCTGGTGCCCTTGACTGTACAGATGGGTGTTTGGAAGGTGCTGTTGAAGGAGCCTTGGCAAATTGCTGCACTGCATCTTGTAGGTAGGACTTAGTACTGCCACTATGCACTGGTGTTGGAGACACTAATTGTTTAAGGTAATGGATGGCGTAGCCATCAAGTGGCCTTCTTTGCCCTGGATGGTGTCAAGCCTCTTGAATGTTTTTGAATCCGCACTCATCCTGGCAAGTGGGGAGTATTCCATCACGCTTCTGACTTGCGCCTTGTCAATATGGACAAGCTTTGGGGAATGAGGAGGCGAGTTACTTGATACATTCCCAGTTTCTGACCTGTGTTTGTAGCTACACTATTCACAATGTTGGCCTACTTAAGTTATTGGTCAATGGTAACCACCCCCCCAGGATCTTGATGGTGGGGCTTTCAGAGATGGGAATGATAATATTTTGCAATATCGAACATCATCATTCAATCTTTGAACAAAACCAAAGTACTGCGGATGCTGGTAATCAAAAATTAAAACAGAATACGCTGGAAGAACTCCGGAGATCAGATAACATCACTGAGATGAGAGGCAGAATCTTTCAGATGGGTACCTTTTAATGGAGCTAAGATGGGCTATTTGAAGGCAAGAGAGATGTGGTTTCTGACTATCCAATTTGCCCATTTGAGTCAGTGGCAGCTCCACTGGCTGGGTCATATGAGCCAAATGGCATGGTGGTATTGTTGCTGGACAAGTAATCCAAAGACCCAGGGTAATGTTCTGGGGACCTAGGTTCAAATCCCACCATGGCAGCTGGTGAAATTTGAATTCAATAAAAATCTGGAATTAAAATGTCTAATAATGAGCTTGAAACCATTGTCAATTGTTGTAAAAACTCATCTGCATCATTAATATCCTTTAGGGAGGGAAATCTGCCATCCTTACCCAGCCTGGCCTACACATGACCACAGACCCACAGCAATGTGGTTGACTCTTAAATGTTCTCAGGGATGAGCAGTAAACGCTGGCCCAGCCAACGACACCTCCTGCCCATGAATGAATAAAAAAGAAAATGGATGATGACCTCTAAGATGAGCTTGGCATATGACCAGGAGGTCGCCCACGTCTGTGATACAAAGACTTCTGTAAGTGGGACTTCAAGCTGATTGGGATTGGAATCGATGCATGGGAATCCTTTACAGCTGACTGGAGTGTCTGGAGTCAAGAAGTCAGGAACAGAGTTGACAAGCAGAGGACAAAATAAATAACGAGATGGTGAAAAAGAGAAGCCAGCGGAAGGAAAAGAGAAATCAGTTAACCTTGGACTACTGCTGCTTATCTATGGGGTGGCATGGTGACAAGGTGATTAGCACTGTTGCCTCACTGCACCAGGGACCCGGGCTCAGTTCCCAACTTGGGTCACTGTCTGTGTGAAGTTTGCACATTCTCCTCAGATCTGCTTCTCCATATGCTCCGGTTTCCTCCCACAGTCCAAAGATGTATGGGTTAGGTGGATTGGCCATGATAAATTACCCCTTAGTGTTAGGGTGACCAGCTAGGGTAAATATTTGTGGTTATGGGGATGGGGCCTGGTTGGCATTGTGGTTGGTGCAGACTCAATGCCTCCTTCTGCACTGTTAGGGATTCTACGATTCAATGGTGATTCATCTATGGCACCTCAGAAGGGACAGCCACCCACAAATTTGCTTCTACAGTCACAACAGGCAATGTTCAATCCAGAAGTGACTTACACCCCAGGCGCAACCCATCATCTCCCATGATGGATGGATACTGCTCGTTGTCTCCTATAAGGAGCAAAGGTTTTATTGAAAAACCTACCTGTTTGGCCAATTGGGATTTATTGCTAATAGGTTTTTAGCTGCTAATAGAAGGCTGTTTGCTATTCTCACTGACTACTTGACAGACAATCAAGACAATCTATACTTGGAGTAAAATGGAAGTATCTGCTCTATGTATTTGTATAGAGGGTCTTCCTTTGTTAGTTTATCATTTCATTTTGTAGTATTTGTTTTATTTTACAGCAGTCCTATTTCCAAGATAGCTAAGGCATCGGTCTTGACTTAACTGTGATACTCCTGACTTATCTGTTGTTTGGTTATCTGTGGAGATTCACATACAATTAGACATTTCCTTCTAAGACATCTGGAGAATAGACTTTAGGCTTTAAGCAAATAATATCCTATTAATTATTGGTGGCCTGAGGGTCGCCCCAGCTAGATTGTTGGATCTGGAACAGCCTTTTCGTTTAGGCTTCCTGAAAGAAAATTACATTTTCCCATATTCCCGACAGTATTATGTAATACTACAGCATCTGGTTCGGATACGAGCCAATAACGTCAGATAGAAACCAAGTAGCCTTCAATTAATCCCAATCAAGGAAGAATAATTTGCTACTCTGATTACATTTTGCGATCAGTTCACACAAGGGGAAAATATTGAGAAATTGTCAGGGAGTAAATGGGTAAATTGTTTATATTGTCATATAAATAATTATGACATTTTATTTGGTTCCACTTGTCATCTTTTCAAATGATTCTTCAAAAGATCAAACCATTCATCTTAATTTGGCACCAGCAGGATCCTGAATCTGGGTTAATGCTTAATAAAGGTATGGAACATTCTGTGCTCTAGATTTGCCCAATATTTATAACATTATTATTCAATGTCTGTATCCAGATGGAAGTTCGCTAAACTGTCGCTACAGCCCTGTGTTTAGCCCTGAGAGACTGCCCCAATATGGTTGATGAATGGAATATTCTCAATAAAATTGAAGACTTGACTCAAGATAATACTTTAAATGCTCATGGGTCAATCCAACTGTGCAAATTGAGAAAACAGTACAAGAGCTATTTTGCTGTTTTTAGCTAGTTTGAAAGGGATATTGTCAAATACAAGATTAACAAGCCTAGAACAAGATTTGACATGAGAAGACTTCCCCTCTTGCTCAAATACTAACTATGCAAAAGACTCCTGCCAAAAACAGCTAATGTTGGGCGTTTTTAGAGAATAGCTAGACAAATATGTGACGCGGAATAGGATTCAGATTCAGCCATCCAAAAAAAGTAATTATTTGTTATGTGATGAGGTGCATTGACAGGCCTGCTGGAAAGCCTGTTCTTACTGTTAAAAAGGATCCGACACTGATTTGGCGCAGAGCTTCACACAGAGCTTGGAGCCCATCCTTTCCAGTGTGGAAATGATGGCCAATCCCATGATGGCGCTTATGGCCTTGTCCATTATGCAGTGTCTGATAGCTGATATCTCTACTTACACTGCAGCATAGACAGAAGCTGCCCAACATCTGAGTGCTGCCGTGAAAGCTCCAACTAAGATCATGAAATATCAACATCCTGTCATACAAGTGCGGGCTCTCACAACACAGCCATCTGGCCTTCAGCTGTTTCCTGGGATTGCCGAGGTATTGCCCCGAGGCAGTGGCTCGATGGAATACAAACTTGCAGCCCTCGCTCAGGATGACAGCATGCACTCCCCATCTCCAACCCTTTTCCCCGTAACCCCTAATCCCCTTATCAATCAAGAACCCGTCTATCTCTGTCTTAAAGACACTCAATGACCTGGCCTCCACAGCCTTGTGCGGCAAAGAGTTCCACAGATTTACCACTCTCTGGCTGAAAAAAATTCTCCCTCATCTCTGTTTTAAAGGATCGCCCCCTTAGCCTGAGGTTGTGCCCTCTGGTTCTAGTTTTTCCTACTAGCGGAAATATCCTCTCCACATCCATTCTATCTACACCTTGCAGTTTCCTGTAAGTTTCAAAAAGATCCCCCCCTCATCCTTCTAAACTCCAATGAGTGCAGAAGCAGAGTCCTCAACCCTTCCTCATACGACAAGCTCTTAATTCCAGGGATCATTCTTGTGAACCTTCTCTGGACTCCTTCCAAGGCCAGCACATTCTTCCTTAGATATGGGGCCCAAAACTGCTCACAATACTCCAAATGAGCTCTGACCTGAGCCTTATACAGCTACAGAAGTACACCCCTACTCTTGTATTCTAGCCCTTGCGACATGAATGCTAACGTTGAATTTGCCTTCCTAATTTCCAACTGAATCTGCATGTTAACCTTAAGAGAATCTTGAACAAGGACTCCCAAATCTCTTTGTGTTTCTGATTTCCTAAGCATTTTCTCATTTCGAAAATAATCTCTGCCTCCATTCCTCCTTTCAAAGTGCATGACCTCACACTTTACAACATTGCATTCCCCGGTGGACTGTTCTATGATTCTTCTTACAACAGCATGGCTTTGATTATACACCCGCTAGTCATGTGTGAAGCAGAGTCATGAACCAGGTGTTAAGTACTGTCTTATTGCCCAGCAGCAACCCTCTGGTTCATAATGGTGGAACCAAGGCTGAGGGAATTGGAATTGGCACGGTGGCACAGTGGTTAGCACTGCTGCCTCACAGTGACAGGGACCCGGGTTCAATTCCGGCCTTCCGGAGTGTCTGGGGTGTGGAATTTGCACCTTCTACCTATGTCTGTGTGGGTTTCCTCCAGAGGATCCAGTTTCCTCCCACAATCCAAAGATGTGCAGGTTAGATGGATCGGCCATGCTAAATTGTCCCTTAGTGTCCCAAGATGTTTAGGTTAGGAGGGTTTGTGGAGTAAATACATAGGGTTACAGGGGTGGGCCTGGGAAAGATACTTTACTGGAGAGTTGGTGCGGTTGAATGGTCTCCTTCCTCAGGGTAGGGATTTAATGAATGAATCATTACCGCAGGCAGAATAGCAGGCATGCCCCAACATGATGTGCCAAGCATGGCTGCACACCAAGTACACATTCAGGGAGTGGAATTCTTTGTGGTTGCAGTTACATTTTGACATTCAGATATAATGTCTGCCAAGCCATGTTTGCATTTGATTGGCCTCTGTATCATGGGGCAACTTGATACCCTGGCAAGGCCTCATATACTGATCAAAATAACAAACTCCTTTGGAATAGCGAGCGTCAATTACCTCTCTCATTCACTGTGGACATCAGACTAGAAGGTGTTACAGACCTGCTCCGGCGTGGAATTACTCTGATGGCAGAGATTTCATTGCCGTAAGATTTTCACAGTCACTGGACACAGTAAGAAGTCTCAGAACACCAGGTGAAGGAGCAGCGCTCCGAAAGCTCGTGATTCCAAATAAACCTGTTGGACTTTAACCTGATGTTCTGAGATTCTTACTGTGCCCATCCTAGTCCAATGCCAGCATCTCAGTCGCTGGAGGCATCATCCTTGACCCGCCATGAGCCTGAAGGTTTGCCAACAAGAGATGGCAGATATCTATGAGCACAAGCTTTGGCTGAAGTAGGAAATGTATTGCTGGACAGTGGCCATGCTGACGACCTTGGGCAAATAGGCAACCCACTGAGAGACCTCCTTCTTCTCCTCCTGTGAATAGCTGACCCTCTTCTATGCTCCCTTTTCTGCATCTCTATCTCATGCTGCAAGCCAAGACGGCTGCTTGCTACGAGATCCACGGGATCTTTAATTCTTCACCTGCATGACCATTTCCTGTTGATGTCAATAACTTCAGGCCGCTCTCGAAACCACCAAGCATTTCTACAAAGCTGCAGTTCAGAATAATCTGCAACTGATCGAAGAGTGATTGATGATCCAGTGAAAGCAGGATGCATTTATCGTATAAATAAGTTTTCAGATCATATCTCTCGAGGTTTAACTGTGGCATGTGCCTGCCCCAACTCCAAGAATTCTGGGAGAAATGGCCACATGATTAACTCCAGAATAGGACCTCTCTAACTTCTATAACCAAGAAATTGTCAAATCGAAGCCAGGAGTGGGAATAAAGGTACACTGAAATCCTAAGGGGGTGATCTTAACAGCGTCGGTCGATTGGCATGGCAACTGGTAGGGTTGCAAGAGAGATGAAAAACTGATCACGTACTGAGCTTTGAGCCCCTTGTGATGCTACCATCACTGAATTGCCAGAATAATCAGACTTGCACCTGGAAAGTGGGTGAGGCTGATATTAATATTCATGATCTGATTTAAATGTTATTGCTGAGCCTGGGACGTAATCATCTGGGCTCCTTTGCCTTAACAGCCTTGCCAGAGTTCCTCACTACTGGAGATCACATATGGTCCCCAGCAACAGGAAACAAAGGTAATGGCCTTGCTGGTGGGACAGAAGCCATTGAGACCCCCCAGATAGTTGGGGGCAGGGGTGGCAGTCCCCCTAGGGCAGTGCCATCTTGACACTGCCAGTCTGGGACCCTGGCATTCTCAGCTGGGACTCTGGCAGTACCAGCCTGGCACCCTGGCACTGCAAGCCTGGAACCCTGGCAGTGCCCACCAGTAATGGGGCAATGTCAAGGAATGAAGTCTATTGGGAGGGATTGGGGCCTAAGGGCTGGCAATGTTTGGTGAGCTGCAAACTCTACAATCACGGGTCACTTGGGGCAGCAATTGACATGAGAGGGGTTGTGAATGGGGTAGAGATCAACCTGGGATGGGGCATTGAAACAGGTGTGGTCGGAGGGTGAATGGGGGGGTGGTAGTCAGCTGGAGGGAGAATTGGGGGGTTGTGATTGGAGGGTGCCCACAATCGGAGGGGAAGGTAGGAACAGGTGGTGATCGAGAGCAGGGGGAGGTGACACCTGGAGGATTGGGAGAGTAATGATCTCCCCATGCCATACGTACTATTGTACATAGTACAGTGGGAGATCATGGTGCATGCGCAATTGTGCCCTTTAGCACTCAGCAACCGGCTTTCTGGCATGAATAGACTCCATCCACTTCCCTACTGGTGAGAATCACACTTTGCCTCACTTTTTTCTACCTGCAATCAAACTTAAAATTTTCTTTCACTGGAAGAAACGGTGTTTTCACCCTTGTTCGGCACTTAGGGTTCTTTTGGTGAGATCGATCGGATAGCAACGTCGAAAAAAGTCTTTGATTTCTGCAAAGATAACTAGTTTCAGATGCAACTATAAGTATATTTCATCCTATGCAACAAACATTTACAGATCTATGAGAGGTGGAAACACCTTTGAGTCTTAAGGTAATAGTATTCACCCCCTTTCCTCAAGAATATTGAGTCAACATTGGTTGAGAAGGGATAATGTCATTTAATCTGGAACTATTAAGCCCCACTCCCCCAAAAAGTAGCTATAGTACAAGACACAACTGGATTTTTAAACAAAGGTAGTAGTTGTCACAGTGATTGTGGCACTGCCTAAATTCTGCTGAAGGTTTTCTTCCCAATCATTGTACAATAATACCAAATTGGTTTTAAGGAGTCCAATGTCAAGGAAATGCCCCTTTCAGTGAATTGGATATTTCCCAATTGAGAAGATAATGAGTTGCTCTGGGTGAGTTGCTCTTGCAGAGAGCCAGCCTGGTTACAACATGCTGAATGGTTACCTCTTGTGTGGTGCAGAGGACATGATGGCTCTATGGTAATATCATTCGATACGTAAACAAGAGGTTAATGCTCATGGGACCTGGGTTCAAATCCCATCACCACAGAGGGTGAAATCTGAATTCAATGAATAACCTGGAATTGACCATGGAACCGTTGTCAATTGTTGTAAAAGGCCATCTGGTTCACTTAAGTCCTTAAGGGAAGGGAATCTGCCATCCTTACCTGATCTGGCTTACATTTGACACCAGATCCACAGCAATGTGGTTGACTCTTAAATGCTCTCTGAACAAGGCCAATTAGGGATCGGTAATAAATGCTGATCTAGCCAGTGAAGCCCGCACCCATGAAGAATAAAACAAAGTTCTATGACTCTATGGCATATATTCAAACAGTGGAACTGAAATCAAATTCCAACTACTGTTGATTATCTGCTATTTTGTAAAGCCAGTTTTTCACCACTAGAGGGCAACACATTCCTGCAAAAGGCCAGAAATTAAACCAAAATTAGCAATGGGGGAAATTGCAAACTTTGAGAAGTTTCAGTACGCTGTCCTCCCGTGAAAATAAAAATGGGCTTTACAAAATAGCAGATAATCTAGAGGGACTTTGAACTGATTTAAATCCCACTGTTTGTGCATATTCCATAGGATCATAGAATGTTTACAGCACAGAAGGTGACCATATCTATGTTCGCTCTCTGCAAAAACAACTCACTCAGAACTACTTCCCCATCATTTCCCTCGTAGCCCTGCAATTCTTTTCTTGGTGCTTATCCAATTATATCTGAAAGCTAAATTGAATCTGTGCCCAACGCACACTAAACCATGCGCCATGTAAATGTTTTTTTTCCTCAAGTCATTGCCAATTATTTTAAATTGGTGCCCCCTTAAATTAGCGGGACGGTGGCACAATGGTTAGCGCTGCTGCCTCACAGCACCAGGGACCTGGCTTCAATTTCTGGTTTGGGTCACTATCTGTGTGGACTTTGCACACTCTCCCCATGTTTGTGTGGGTTTCCTCCAGGTTTTCCGGTTTACTCCAATGGTCCAAAAGATGTGCTGGTTAGGTGCATTGGCCATAAGAACATAACATAAGAACATAAGAAATAGGAGCAGGAGTAGGCCATCTAGCCCTTCCAGCCTGCCCCGCCATTCAATAAGATCATGGCTGATCTGTCGTGTCTCAGTTCCACTTTCCCGCCTTCTCCCCATAACCCTTAATCCCCTTGCCTATCAAAAACCTATCTACCCGCGTCTTAAATATATTTAGCGAGGCAGCCTCCACCACTTCAACGGGCAGAGAATTCCAGAGATTCACCCATGCTCAATTCTCTCTCTGTGTACCCAAACAAGTGCCAGAATGATTTTCACTTTAACTTCATTGCAGTGTTAATGTAAGCCTACTTGTGACACTAATAAATAAACTTAGACTTAAAACATGTAAACGCTGGTTCTTGCTACTTCTGCAAATGGGAACAGTTTCTCTCTATCTGCTGAGTCCATACCACTCATGATTCGCAACACCTCTATCAAATTTTCTCTTAACCTTTCTGTTCTCAAAAGACCTCAGCTTCTCCAATCAGTCTACATGAGTGAGCTTCCTGGAGCTATTCTTGGCAATCTTTTCTACATCCTTTCTAAAGCTTTCACATTTTTCATTAAGTGTGGTGCCCAGAATTGGATATAGTGCTCCCAATGAGATCCAATTGCTGTCTTATAAAAGTTCATATAACATATTCACTATGTTGCTAAGCTCTTGATCCAGTGTGCTTTTTTTCATTTATCATCCTGCTTTAATTTGTGTATATATAATCTGTTCCTGCACCTCCTTTTGTTTCATACTGCCTCTCTTCATTCTTCCTACCAAAATGTACAACTTCCCATTTATCAGGTTTCATCTCCACTTGTCTGCCCATTCTCTCTATGTCCTCTTCAAGTCAACACTATGCTCTGCACAATTCACAACACTTCCAAGTTCTGTGTCATTTGCAATTTTTGCAGTTGTGCTCTGTCCATCCCAGTTTAAAACATTAATATATGTCCGGAGAAGCAGTGGCCCTCATACTAAACCCTGGGAACTCCACTGTATACCTCCCTCCAGTCGGAAAAACAATCACTCAACACTACTCTCAGGTTCTTCTCACTCAGCCAACCTTTTATCCATGATCCCATTGCTGCTTTTCATTCCAAGGACTTCAACTTAGCTGGTAAGCCTGTCCAAGGCACTTAATCAAACACCTTTTGACTGACCATGTCTGTCAAATCAGCCATATATCTACCTTTCATCAACACTCTCTGTTACCTCATCAAGAAACCCAATCAAGCAATTGCAACTATATTCCTGCACAGTTGCAGTTTATTGACATGTCAAAATAGAAGGAGAAAGGTTATTTTCAATTTATTATACAGTATTTAATTCTTGATTCTAAAAATAAAGTCCAAAATGATTTCAAGACTCTGTATTTTTCTTGTTGTTCTACTTCTTCTTTCTGCCCTCGTGTGCAAAAAGAAATGCAGGCTTCGAAAGTCAACTAAGGTGCTACACAGACTGTTTCAGTACTCCTTCTAAGCACTTATCACCCAGTTTCTCCAACACATTGGTTATCACACGTGTGTGTACACAAGAGTGTGAAATGAGCATTGTCGACATTGTTCAATTCCAGCCTCAGGTGACTGTGTGGACTTTGTATGTTCTCCCTATATCTGCGTAGGCTTCCTCCGGGTGCTCCGGTTTCCTCCCACAGTTCAAATACGTGCAGGTTAGGTTGGTTGGCCATGCTGAATTGTCCCCTAGTGTCAGGGGAATTAGCAAAGTAAATATGTGGGGTTACGGGGATAGGGACTGTGTGGAATTGTTGTCAGTAGATGATGCGCCAAATAGCCTCTTTCTGTACTGTAGAGATTCTATGATATGCCTGGATATTTAAACAAATAGAAGGTGGTGTTTTCAATGCACCCCATCAGAAGGCATTGATTTTTGCAGTCAGTGGTGAAGGAATGGCACTTGTCATCCATTCTGCTTACAGCTGCCCACGGATATTTCAAGGGCCTTTGAACAGCAACCAATGGTTGTTCAATGTTCATTTGAGGGCAGTACCCTGTACTGGGGGATCTGTGGCAAATGTTAGCAGTGCAAGGGATAATACATCTCTGCAGCCGTATCTGGATCTTGTCCAATATAAAAGCAGCGGCAGAAACCAAAAATAAACTTGTGATTCACTTAGGCCAGTGGAGTTCAAGGGAAATTAAGTCACACAAAGCATTATACAATTGACCTGCCCACGATCGAACATCCCACTCCCAATTTCCTTCTATCTGTAAAGTACACCCTAAAAAATTCCATGAATTCGATGAGTTTGGGTGAATCATTGAGCAAAGTGTTACATTGGGTGGCACGGTGGTTAGCACAGCTGCCTCATAGTGCCAGAGACCCAGATTCAACTCTGGCCTCAGTGAGTTTGCATATTCTCCCCGTGCCTGTGTGGGTTTTCTCTGGGGATTCTGGTTCCCCCCTCCACAGTCCAAAGATGTGCAGGTTGGGCGGATTGGTCATGTGTGGTGCCCAGAATTGGATACGGTGCTCCCAATGAGATCCAGTCGCCATCTTATAAAAGTTCACATAACATGGGCAGCAAAAGGTTTGCTATCTTCTGCTGGCCTAACCGGATCTCGCCCAGAAAGAGCGCAAGGCCAAATAGCATGAGATTTGAGTCTGATAGCATTAAGAGCAGTAAGATTGTAAGATTGACTTGATTTCAATCTCATTAACAAGTTTGGCAGGCGATCGTCCCCCCTCCTAGAATATTACCCCCTCTGCACCCTCCCACTCCTGGCATGGCACACTGGCAGCGATCACAGTTGGACCTTAAAGTATGGACCAGGTTCCATGGATTGCGAGGGCGAGCAAAAAGGTGAGTACCTCTTAGCACTAACCTCCAGGGTGCAAAAGGTCAGGTCATCCGGTACTATGGTGCGGGGTGGGGGGCCTTCATGGGTACAGGGGCTCGGGGGAGGGCTATGGCTGGGCTGAAGGTCCTCAGGTTGGGAGTCACTGCTGGGTTGGGTCTCGTTTTGTGAGTATTCTCTCTGCCTGCTGAAAGACCTTTGAGGGAACTCGTACGAGGCCGATTTTAAACACCGCTAACGTTGCACTTGTTACTCTGCTCTCTGTCTGCTCGAAGGACTCTGCGGTTTATTGTTGACGTTCCATTTCAGGCCCCATTAACCGTTACAAGCACCAGGTCTGGCAGCTGTTGCCTCAATCAGGGGAGCTTGTCAGATATTAACACAGCTCTTCACACTTTATCAAGTGCTTCCTGCAGTGAGCGCCATAATGTCTAATCGCACGGAAGTTAGAAGGGTTTTCTATCTTCTGTCTGAACTGCATGCCGTTCCTGGAAGCTAGTTTGCACCATAGGTGGTCAATCCATTCAGAAATTATACTGCAAGGCTCCCCCAATGTGGACTCTCCCACAGCCACTCTTATTCTCTGTGAGTGCCAGGGCGCTGCCACATGTTGCTGCCAAAGACCTGGGATATCCGGGGCCCTTACCTGGGTGGGAGGGTTTCCCTCGACTGAAACCTGCCAGCATGTCACTCAGGAAGAGAAGACGGGACAGACATCCTGAGCGCAGGAGAGGGGGCTACCAACTGACTCACTTGGGTTATAAGTCACAGTTCATGCACTGACTGCCCAGAGACTTGAGTCTGATAGCATTAAGAGCAGTAAGATTGTGAGTTGTTGGAAAACTGTGGGGGTGTCGGGGAATGGATTGATGTGGATATTCCAGGTATGACAGACGGATCTGGTGCCAGGATGTGATAGATGGAAACTCACCCTTACAGCTCAAGTAAGGTCATTCACTTCCTTGCAGCTTTGGACGGCAGTCCTCAGTGTCAGGCCGTGGGCACTGACTGCCACAGCTATGTTGCCTCCTAGGCTGCATTGTCTTCCCTGCTTCTGGGTCTTCTACCCACTCAGGGTAAATGGTGGCCCACCTCTCCTCCATTGCATCCAGAAGTCTTCTCAGGTCTGCCTCCATGAAGCGTGCAGCTTCCCCTGGCGCGACTGGCTGTGAGTGCAGAGGGATTGTTTAAATGCATCTCACTCGAGTTAGTAGTGCACAGCTACAAGCCAGTTCGGCAAAATCACATGCCTGGGAACTCAAATCAGCATGATCCAAATGGAATTTTTTTCAGTACATTAAGCGTGGGCTGATTGCAATCTGATTCACAGTAGACATGCTGGTGTGAATCACACTAGTTTTCTTTCCAGAATGAGACTTAGGGTAAAATTGTCCTGGAAGATGACTATGTAGTAGATGTAGCATGATTTGGGCAAAGAGGCGAGTTGGACTTGTATTCCCAAAACCTCCCAAGCCTGGAGTTGTTGTGTGTAACTGATAGAAATTGATAACATGATTAGTCAATAACTCTATTAATATTGTCTCATACAAATACCAGGGTGGCAAAAGGTGAACGAGATAAATCTTACCCTTTTTCCATTTGCAAATAATACACATTGACATAGATGCCCATGATATCTGTTTGATTTGATTTTTGATTTGATTTGATTTGATTTATTACTGTCACATGTATTAGCATACAGTGAAAAGTGTTGTTTCTTGCGCTATACAGACAAACACATCATTCATAGAGAAAGAAATGAGAGAATGCAGAATTTAGTTTTACAGTCATAGCTAGGGTGTAGAGAAAGATCAACTTAATACAAAGTAAGTCCATTCAAAATCTGACAGCAGCAGGGAAGAAGCTGATCTTGAGTCGGTTGGTACGTGACCTCAGACTTTTGTATCATTTTCCCGAAGGAAGAAGGTGGAAGAGAGAGAACAGCCGGGGTGTGTGTGTGGGGTCCTTAATTATGCTGGCTGCTTTGCCGGGGCAGTGGGAAGTGTAGACAGAGTCAATGGATGGAAGGCTGGTTTGCGTGATGGATTGGGCTATGTGGGCTGTGGATCCGTCGTGCTGTATTGGGCTACATTCACGACCTTTGTCTGAATGTATGTCGTGAATCTGTCGGGGCAAACTGAAGTGTGGATTGGGAAACTATGGATGGAACAGAATATCCTTGAGGAAGATATCACATCACCACACCACACCCCGGGTCATTAGGGAAAAAAGTGAACCTAAAGTAAAGAAAAAAGTTGTCATATTCTTTCCGAGGCAATTTCACGGATACATGTATCCGATGCTCAAAATGATTTTTTTTTAACTTGTATAATTTCTGTTGAGGTTCTTTTCTGGGAAATTCCTGGCAAAAAGTTGCGTGCAAGTTAGTGGTTCCAAAGCCTGATACATTGTGGTAAGTAGGGATAGGTTTACTTTTCCTGTTTACATTAAAATTGACACGAAAAGGCAGAAAGCAAGGCTTCGTTCACATTTTGAAAAGCACTCAGGGGAGTCGGTTTTCAATCATCCAAACTGATGAATTTGTCATTCAATGAAGCAATGCATAACGGCTTTAAAAGAGGAAGGAGAACTGGTACGGGATTTAAAACTTACGCAGAGATCTGATAAGGTCAATGGGATAATGTTATTACCATTGATCAGTAACCGGAGAGCATAAGTTTAATTTTATCACTAAAGATCAAGGTTAGAATATTTTTCCTAATGTCAAGATTTGTAAAGATGTGACACATTCAGCCAAAAGCAGTAGTGGAAGCAAAAATCCGTAATATCTGTAATTTTTAAGAAGGAAGTGAGAAAATGTTTGGAAATAAGAAAGGTTATGGGAACGGGCTGAGTAAAAGTAAAGTTTATTTATTAGTCACAAGTAGGCTTACATTAACACTGCAATGAAGTTACTGTGAAAATCCCCTAGTCACGACACTCCAGCGCCTGTTTGAGGGCGAATTTAGCATGGCCAATGCACCTAACCAACACGTCACTCTGTCTCTGGGAGGAAACCAGAGCACCCGGAGGAAAACTAAGCAGACCCGTGGAGAACGTGCAAGCTCCACACAGACAAAGACCCAAGCGGGGAATTGAATCCTGGCACTGTGAAGCAGTGCTAACCACTGTGCCAGCATGCCGTAATGGAACTAAGTGAATAGGTCTTTCAGGAAGAAAGCACAGGTGCAATGTACTGAATAGCATCCTTCTGTGTTGTAAAATTTCCATGAACATTCCTGTTTGTGGAAAACATTTGTAATTTATTCCAGCTTATGAGTATAGATTTTCCCTTTAATAACTACCCCTAATGTACGACAACTACACTTTGTCTAATTTATATGGCAGCTATTTAATCTGATATAATTCTTGATTTGATTTATTATTGTCACATGTATTAACATACAGTGAAAAGTGTTTCTTGCACGCCACACAAAGCATATTATTCATAGAGAAGGAAATGAGAGAGAATGCAAAGTGTTCCAGTCATAGCTAGGGTGTAGAGAAAGATCAACTTAATGCAAGTTAAGTCCATTCAAAAGGCTGACAGCAGCAGGGAAGAAACTGTTCTTGAGTCTGTTCGTACGTGACCTCAGACTTCTGTATCTTTTTCGCAACGGAAGAAGGTGGAAGAGAGAATGTCCAGGGTGTGTGGGGTCCTTAATTATGCTGGCTGCTTTGCCGGGGCAGTGGGAAGTGTAGACAGAGTCAGTGGATGGGAGGCTGGTTTGTATGATGGATTGGGCTACATTCACAACCTTTTGTAGTTCCTTGCAGTCTTGTGAGTCATACCAAGCTGTGGTACAACCAGAAAGAATGCTTTCCGTGGTGCATCTATAAAAGTTGGTGACAGTCGTAGCTGACACACCAAATTTCCTTAGTCTTCTGAGAGGCGTGGTTGGGCTTTCTTTACTGTAGCATCGGCATGAGGGGACCAGGATAGGTTGTTGGTGATCTGGACAGCTAAAAACTTGAAGCTCTCCTGATTTTCCTGATTGGTCCATGTTCCCTTTTATACTCCTGTGACTCACATAAAATGTGACTCTGGTGACACTTTTAATTAACAATTTCTGCTTCACTTTTTACTGCTCCTATTCATTGGGATTGTGACGTATCTGTATATGAATCCATGGTGAATTAATCAAAACTTTAATCAAGGGGTTTCAATAATGTGCATCAACCATGACTTTTCCAAGTTTGTAAGATAATTGGAATTTATTAATTTTAATCATCATTTGAATTCCAGCTTTATTTTCACACTCAGGCTACTTGCGAACGTGAATGTATGCTCTCCAGTATCAGAGAAACAACACAAGTCCTTGAGCTTGAAACAACTGTCCTGTCAGAAACTGTGGATGTGCTCACCACGTAATCTGCTGCCTGGAGGAGTGTAAAAAGTAGCTCAAAAGCTATCTGAAGGGAAGTGAATGGATTGAGTGTGGCATTGATAAAGAAAATTCCACACATCTCTATGAGACATATTTTTACTGGGGCAAGCAAAAATGAGATAGCTGCTTCCAACTTCTGCAAATAAAAAACAATGAATAAGATACCCAATATGAGATTATAAGATAATCCTTCCCAATCATGTTGTTGTGATGCTGATTGCCTGTTTTCCCACTTTCAATGAACCCTTTAGTGGCATTCCCTTTTGGTACTGCATCAGGAGCTGTCAGCAATTGCTCTCGAATGATAAGGCAAAGCAAGGAAAGCTAGTTAGTGTGTTGAAGGTAATCCCATTAATGATACTGTATGATATTATGGAACCTTAATGCTGAATCCGCTTGGGTTTTGATTAGTAACTTTGGGGATTACATTGAGTATGAAGTAAATTGGACTGAAAGCATAAACAAAAGTATGAAAAAGATGCGAAACCAATCTTTAATTCATAGTTCCAAATCTATTATACTTCAAACAAAAGTCCTGATAATACAGTGATAAACAGAACCATTTCATGTAGGCAAATGTCCCTTGCCAGGTATCAGATTGTGTCTACTTTGTTTATAACAGTACACTGATCACACATTGCATTAGTTTTTGATTCATGAATTATATTTTATAGATATCACTGTTCCAATCGAATTCTTCCCACGTGCACATTCCTATTTATCACTTTGGCAGTTTTCTTCTTCCCCACGTCCTCCATTTAAAACTCCACCAGGAGAAAGAGTGTACTTACAGCCTTACAAATATTTCAATGGAAAGTTGTTTCTACTTACCTCACTCTAAACAGAGTATAGAGAAATTATTAGGGTGATTCTCCCAGCCCGTTGTGCTGCTATAGTAGCACAGTGGGGCGGGAGGCATCAGCGGCGGCTGTTTCGCGGGATTCTCACTGGGCCTCACGGACTCTGCGTGTCACCCAGCCTCAGTTTTCAAAGAGTTGGGGACTGTCGGGGGGGAGATTGGGGATGGCCGGGTGGGTGTCAGGGAGATCGGGGTTGGTCGGGATGGGGGAGATAGGGACTGGCTCCGGGAGGTTTGGAAGGCCAGTGATGAGGGAGTGGGGTGGATTGGAAATATGGCTGTATTCTCTCTCCACAGATGCTGTCAGACCTGCTGAGATTTTGCAGCATTTTCTGTTTTTGATTCAACCACACCTGTTTTCCACAGACCTTCCATTTGTCCCGACCCCAGCAACCCCTTGCTAACTTTTCCCAGTTCTGATCAATGGTCATGGTTTGGCATATCAGGCGGATTTTTCCCAACGGTGCTCATCGGGAAACTGGAAAATCCCACCCCAGGTCAATGGACCTTTCAATGGTTCACCCCTCACCCTCTCCGATTCTCATGGCAGGCAGAAAGGGAAATTTCACCCCTATTGACTCATTTTTCGATCCACAGCTAGTGCCTGACCTGATTTTCAGCTGCTTTTGTGTCAGATTTCCAGCATCTGTAGTATTCTGCTTTTTGATGAGGCTCAGTGGTACTTTACCCAAACCTTGACATAAAATGTAATCATTAACCAAGAATGTAATAATAAAATAGTAACTGCGCTAAAGGAAAAAAAAACACATTTCCCACATCACTATTACATACGAGAGAGCCAACTTCTGAAAAAAATCATAAACATTAAAATGACGTTTTCTGAGGCTTTTTTTCACATCATTTCTTCCAGTAAAATAAACGTCCGTGTAGGAAGGTTCCAATGGATTTCTCGTACACAATGATATAGTTTTCTATTGTGCCCAACCCAATAGTAATCCACTAATCAATTACTGCACTGTCCGACAAGGTTGAGTTATTTCAACTGCACTGAGCAATGCAAAGCTTCAGTTACTACATGCGATCCACTCATTACCTGCTTGCGCAATTAATATTTGTCAGAATTATTGCACCCAGGTGTCAGGAATGCAGTAACATTTCAACATAAATGATAAAATCATTTGTCATTGGTGACTGATGCGGAATACTTAGGGGTAGCAGGGTGGCACAGTGGTTAGCACTGTTGCCTCACTGCGCCAGGGACCCCAGGTTCAATTCCGGCCTAAGGTGACTGTAGAGTTT
Organism: Carcharhinus amblyrhynchos; assembly: GCF_965287045.1. Taxonomy (NCBI): domain Eukaryota; kingdom Metazoa; phylum Chordata; class Chondrichthyes; order Carcharhiniformes; family Carcharhinidae; genus Carcharhinus; species Carcharhinus amblyrhynchos. The sequence continues at coordinate 18,547,341 of NC_137327.1, forward strand.
GCACATTCTCCCCGTGTTTGCATGGGTGCTCTGGTTTCCTCCCACAGTCTAAAGATGCGCAGTTAGGTTGATTGGCCATGCTAGTGTTAGGAGATTATCAAGATAAGTATATGGGGTTACGGGAATAGGGCCTGGGTAGGTCGGTGCAGGCTCGCTGGACCAAATGGCCTCCTTCTGCACTGTAAGCATTCTATTATCCAACATGGCATTCTAAATTCATTTATTCAGAGGCTGAAACATAGTGAAGTGTTCAAAAGCATTTCACATGAGTGGCATGAAGTAAAATTAGGTACCAAGCCACAGCAACAGATATTGTGGCAGATGGTCAAAAGATTGGTTAGGCAATAGGTTTTATAGGTTTATGAAAGGGAAATCATGTTTGTCAAATCTACTGAAGATTTTTGAGGACTAGTGCAATAGGTAAGGGTGAACCAGTGGCTGGGGTTCTCCAATGCCACTGAAAGTGAATGGAGTTTTGGCTGGAACGCCAAATTCTCTGTCCCAACTTGCAGTGGGGAGAGCACGGATACGATCGGAGAATCCTGCCCACCCATGATATATTTGGCTTTTGATTAAACCCCGCATGGGAGGACAGTGTGCAGAATAATGCACATGGAATTGGGGATAACATGTGGGCCTCGATTGAAACTTGGTTAGCAGACAGGAAACTGAGAGTAGGAAAGAAATAGGTATTTTTCAAAGTGGTAGGCAGTAACTAGTGAGGTCCTGTAGGGATTAGTGCATGGGTCCCAATTATTCACAATTTACATCAATGATTTGGATGAGGGAACAAAATATATCTTTCCAAGTTTGCTGATGACATGAAACTTGTTATCTTTATAAGGATATATCAGGTATTCATGGGACGCCAAGCACTGTCAAAGCTTCTCAACTGTTGCATGCGCGGTTGTGGATTTCATCTCAAATGCCTCCATCCACTGATTCCTGACTTGGGTTACTGTCTGTGCGGAGTCTGACTATAGCTCAGCCTTCAACACTACTATTCCCATGAATCTCCAAACTCTGTGACCTGGGCCTTGGCATTTCCCTCTGCGATTGGATCCTGGACTTTCTAACTCACAGACCATAATCAATAAGGACAGGCAACAACACCTCCTCCACAATCATCCTCAACACCGGTGCCCCACAAGGCTGTGTTCTCAGCCCCCTACTACGGTCCTTATACACTTATGTCTGTGTGGTCAAATTCCCCTCCAAATCAATTTTCAAGTTTGCTGACGACACCACTGTAGTGGGTCGGATCTCAAAAAATGATGAGACAGAGTACAGGAAAGAGATAGAGAATCTGATGAATTGGTGCAGCAGCAATACTCTCTCCCTTAATGTCAACAAAATGAAGGAGGTTCTCATTGTCTTCAGGAAGTGTAAAGAAGAACATGCCTCTGTCTACATCAACGCGAACGAAATAGAAAAGGTTGAGAGCTTCAAGATTTTAGGTGTCCAGATGACCAACAACCTGTCCTGGTTCCCCCCATGCTGATACTGTAGTTAAGAAAACCCACCAACGCCTCTACTTTCTCAGAAGCCAAAGGAAGTTTGGCATGTCAGCTACAACTGTCACCAATCTTTACAGATGCACCATAGAAAGCATTCTTTCTGATTGTATCACAGCTTGGTATGGCTCCTGCTACACCCAAAGAACTACAAAAGGTCATGAATGTAGCCCAATCCATTACGCAAACCAGCCTCCCATCCATTGACTCTGTCTACACTTCACACTGCCTCGGCAAAGCAGCCAGCATGATTGAGGACCCCATGCATCCCGGACACTCTCTCTTCCACCGTCTTCCATCAGGAAAAAGATACAAAAGTCTGAGGTCACATACCAACTGATTCAAGAACAGCTTCTTCTCTGTTGCCATCAGACTTTTGAATGGACTTACCTTGCATTAAGTTGATCTTTCTTTCAACCCTAGATATGACTGTAACACTACAATTCTGCATTGTCTCATTTCCTTCTCTATGAATGGTATGTTTTGTCTGTGTAGCATGCAAGAAACAATTGGATGAGGGAACAAAATGTATATTTTCAGGTTTGCTGATGACATGAAACTTGTTATCCTTATAAGGATATATCAGGTATTCATGGGACGCCAAGCACTGTCAAAGCTTCTCAACTGTTGCATGCGCGGTTGTGGATCTCATCTCAAATGTATGTTAGTACATGTGACAATAATAAATCAAATCAAAACAAATCAAATGTTTTCCCTGTTTCTGCGTAGGCTTTTTCTGGGTGCTCTGGTTTCATCTCACAGTCCAAAAGATGGGTTGGTTAGGTGCATTGGCCATGCTAAAATTGTCCCTCAGTGTACCCAAACAGATGCCGGAGTGTGGCAACTAGGGGATTTTCACAGTAACGTCATTGCAGAGTTAATGTAAGCCTACTTGTGATACTAATAAATAAACTTTTCTTGTCTTCTTAAGGAACAAGCTTTAAATACTTTATGTCTGATGGTTTTTCAATGCTTGTCAATAAATGCTCAAGCAAATGAGTTTGTTACTGCCCAATGATTGAGGTACACACTCAGAGTTATAGGTTAAAAATGGGTTAATGTATATGAATGTATTAATATTTCCATATACTACAATCAAGTTTGAAATTAAATAGTAGTTTTAGTATGGATGGTGAGGGAGGTGGGGGAGTGCATGGTTTAGGTGAAAAAGTATCACTGTTTCTTCATTACTCTGAAGTTTCCAAAGCCACAATGCTATTATTTATCTTTTTACTTTGGCAGTTCTTTCTCCCGAGTTGTAAGCCAACTTTCTAAATGGATCACAGCTTGGTATGGCTCCTGTTCTGACCAAGACCGCAGGGAACTACAAAGGGTTGGGAAGGTCGCCCAGTGCATCACACAAACCAGCCTCCCATCCATTGACTATACTTCCTGCTGCCTCAGAAAAGCAACCAGCATCATCAAGAACCCCACGCATCTCGGACATACTCTCTTCCACCTTCTTCCACTGGGAGAAAGATACAAAAGTCTGAGGTCAGACTTTTGAATGGACCTATCTCATATTAAGCTGATCTTTTTTTTAACACCCTAGCTATAACATTACATTCCGCACCCTCTCCTTTCCTCCTCCCCTACGCACTCTATGAATGGTATGTTTTCTCTGTACAGCTCGCAAGATACAGTATTTTTCACTGTATCCCAATACATGACAATAATCATAAAATCCCTGCAGTGCGGAAGGAGGCCATTGGTCCATTGAGTCTGCACCGACCACAATCCCATCCAGGCCCTATCCCCGTAACCTCATGCATTTATCCTAGCTAGTCCCTCTGAAACTAAGGGCAATTTAGCATGGCCAATCCACCTAACCCGCACATCTTTGGACTGTGGAAGGAAACCGGAGCACCCGGAGGAAACCCACAGGGAGAACGTGCAAACTCCACACAGTGACCCAAGCTGGGAATTAAACCCGGGTCCCTGGTGCTGTGAGACAGCAGTGCTAACTACCGTGTCACCCTAATAAATCAAAAAAAGTTCCCCCCCCCCACACACACACACACACACACACACACAAATGCACACAAAGACATACACACAAGTGACTGTCTCTGTGCCTCTCCCATTGCCATCACTGTATCCATTATATCATCTTGTCTCTCTTCCTCATCTTTCTCCCTCTGGCAGTTTACTTAAATTGGAGCATCTAAATGCTGGATTGTTACACAAGCACAAAATGACAACCAGTTCCCGAAATTGGTATAAAGTAGTTGGAACTTTTATTATCAGAAACCCTGCCCACTTTTTCAAGCACTGCATCAAAAAAACCAGCAGCTCTATGAAGCAACAAGCATTAAAAGTCTTTCCCTTTATACTGACGATGATTTGTAGCGTACAGGGACTTTCCATCCGGTGAAAGAATTTGGCAGGAAATGATGAGCGGGGGAAAAGCATAGGCATAAAATCACAACAGTGATGTACAACTTTTCGATGTATATAGCAGCTGTCTGACAGACTGTTGTACCAAGGCAAAGGTTTTAACTGAATTTGGAGCCACAGAGAAATGGGAGGGTTTTCCTGGAATTGAGATGTGCCCCAGATTTCCCCTGAGCCGAGGAACATGGCGAAAGTGGGAAGATCCCAAACTGTCACCAGTGGGATCCAGCCTCATTTTAGTGATTGATTGGCAGGCTTTCTCCATAGCGTTACTGGCAGGCCTACTTAAAATGGGATTGTAGACCTTAAAAGCGAGGTCGCATCCTCTACTTTCAGTTTTCACTGTCACACGTCAGTGGGGAAGTCTTAGAAATGAGATAGGAGAGAGTGCACACAGCTGACACACAGGAGAAAGTGAAGACCGGAAGGCGGGGCGGACCTCAGAGCTCAGGACGCTCTCCTCCCATGAGGACCAAGCAATAGATCTTGCTGGTAAGGACAGAGATTGTTCCTGGAATCTATAGAAGGAGAGATCGGCATCACTCTACAAGTCAGTGAGGGGCCATCCAGTATACATCTGCCACATGCAGACAATGACTTGAGCGATGTATAATGTTGGCACCTGCCTAGTTGATCATTAATTCTCTCCTCTTGCCATTCCAGCTACCAGCATGATAGGCTAGAACTCCAAAAAGTGCCTGAGCACCAGCAGATCATCTTAGATGAGGATGCTGAAGAACTATCTGGTGAAGAACTCTCATTGCATTCACCTGCACCCTCCAACGCAGATACACGCACCTCAGCAGGACTTAATTCTAGACTAGGCTTGGGTTTACCATCCAGTGATCACCTCATAAGCATGTGTCCACAGCAGGCGGAGGCAGTGACAACCGAGGTCTTTGACACAAAGAGGAGTGCTGGAGCACAGGCCCGTACTGAGTCTGAGTCCAATATGAGCCTCTGGAATAATACCTCAAGGAAGTGTTGGAGAACCAGAGACAGGCAGGGCAACATCAGGCCCTGTCAGAGGCCGTCACCAAACTAGTGTATTTTGAGCAGGTAACTGTGGAACCATTAGCACAACACTGGAGATGGGGCGGGAGGGGGTGGGTCCCAGTGAGTTAGGAGAGATCAGCGGAGGTCATTTCACCTGCTTTGCGCTGGGCCTCTGGGCCTCCATACGGAGGCCCAGGCGCCCACCAGAAATCGGTGTGGAGCTGATTTCGACATTATAATCTGCATTTGCATTTCCTTAGCCTGGGACTGAAGTTGCCGGTGACCTGAGTCCCAAATCAAACCCAGGTCCCTGGCGCTGTGAGGCAATAGTGCTAACCAGTGTGCCACCCACGTCGCTTTGTCCCTTCGAAAAAATCGTCCCCCCCAAAAAAATTAAACAAGCGAGTGTGGGAGAGAAACAAATTTTGAAGATTTCTTTTCTTCTTCTCTTTTCAGCATGACAGATCCTAGCATTTGTATAACTTCAAAATGTTTCAGAAATGAATTTTCTATTTAAAGACAGCAAGGTTTACATGAAATCATATTATAACGAAGGACGAATGAATTTAAAAACAGAAGAAGTTTTGCCAAAATTTCTTAAGTAAATAATTAGGAAAGGAGACATATTTAGCACAGATGTATTCCGTATGACATTTGGAAACAATCCACTCAACAGTTAACAATTAACAAATGCTCCATAATATATTTAGTATTTCCAAAACGCACTGACAATTTCAATTCACTGAGGGGATCAGTGCTGCTTGTACAGCTTCAAGTGTATGTGAACTCACAAAAGCAGATACATTTTATTCCAATCGTTAGGCCAATTATTATTTGGAGACGGGATGATTCCAAAAGTTAGCACATATGTCCTTTTAGCTCCTGGGGATGGTATTGAATCCAAGCCTGGCTGACCTCTCTTTCACTCTCATTAGTTTGGCTGGTCTCGATCCAGTTCCCAGTGTTTTCGAGCCACATAGTTGGTTGTCGGTCAGAATGTGTTGGTACTGAATTCGAAGAGCTGGCTTCTGTGGAAAATAGATACAAATTTTCCTGAGTGCAGAACGGTTTTCTCCCCTGAGGTTGAGGCAAAGGCACATTAGGATCTGATCTCTTTATGCATTGGCATTGATTATATGCTCATGGAGATTTTCTCCAGCTCATATTTCAGATAGAAGCCACATAAACTGGGCTCGCGTTCCCTCAGATAAAGAAGGTAGGGGTGAAGGTTGTTCAAATTCTGGAAGGAATTAACAGCATAGATGGAAAGAGGAACCTTGTCCACTTGTGGTGAAGTGACCCATGACCTCCAGGATTATTACAAAAATATTGATTTTTTTTCATGAGCATAGCTAAAAACTTGAAATGTGGAAGCCAAGTTTAAACACAGCCAGAGTCTGCAATTTGTAAACCGCCAGAGCTGGAACAGATAGTTTTCATGCAGCTAGGCCCTGGACAGTCAACTTTCCATTGAAACCAAACTGGCCTGAAACTGCTTGGCCAGGTGCTAATGGCCATATTATTTCAGAACAAACTGTTGTTTAAACCTCAAGTTAACCTTTTTTTGTTAGAAAAATGCTACACAGACTTGGTGGCAAAATGTGACAAGGATTGGACACAAGGCACAGAATCTTAGAGAAGTGTGTGAAGACAGCAACCTGGAGTCCTCGCTTTCCCTGTCTCTCTCTCTCTATTACACTTTTCTTCAACGGCATCTCTAAAGAGCACCTTCGAGTAGCAGCTGAGCATCACTGCATCTCCAGCTCCTTGTATCTCGTGGTGAGCAGCATCAGACTGACCGGACCCAGAAGACTCTGGTGAGATGACCCAAAGACCAGAATCAGCCCCAGATGAGAGAAAAACACCAAATCAACAACTACAGATCCTGAAATCTCAGCCAATGCTCAAAGACTGAGGATCAGCCTGTCCCCGCCTTATTGAATGGGTATTAAGTGTCAGTTCAGACAAACAGTTCAAATATAATGATAGGGTGTGAATAGGGTGCAGCAAATCCTTGGAAGCATGTATTAGAGATAGATAATGAGTGTAGACTGGAGACCGTTTACTTGGAGGTTGAAGACTGTTTTTTGAAGATCCTTGTGAAGAGATTGAATATGATTTTTCCTTGATATGTTCAATAAAGATGTTTTTGACTTTCAACTGACTCTTGTCCCCTTTGAATCTCTCACCATGTAAGCACCTGAGTTAAAAGGGGTTACTGCAACTGGTCAAGGTTGGTCAGGGTACATTTACTCACCTTTCATTTTAGAATACATTGATTTAACATTAGCTTAAAATCAGATCCAGGCCATTCAGGAGAGGGGTTAGGAAACATTTCTTCACACAATGTGTGATCCAAACTAGGAACTCTCTCCCATTACAACAAACAAACCCAAGTTCAATTAATAATTTAAAATCAAAAATCAATATGTTCTTATTAGATAAGTATAGCAAGAGATATAGAGGAATAGAATTTGGAAGTATGATCTAATTGAATGTTTAAGTTAATTTTTTCGTGTCACAACTAAACTTATATTAACACTGCAATGACGTCTCTGTGAAAATTCCCTAGTCACCACTCTCCAGAGCCTGTTCAGGTATGCTGAGGGAGAATTTAGCATGGCCAAGCCACCTAACCAGCACGTCTTTCAGACTGTGGAAGAAAATCAGAATACCTGGAAGAAACACACGCAAACATGGGGAGAATGTGCAGACTCTGCACAGACAGTGACCCAAGCCAGGAATCAAACCCAGATCCCTAGCACTGTGAGGCAGCAGTGCTAACCACTGTGCCACTGTGGAACGTTGGATGGCCTCGAGGTGCTGAGTGACCTGCTCGTTTTCCTGTGTCCCTTTATCCTGATAGTATTGAAATAGAGCATGTTTATAACTTTACCACAAAATTACAAGCTAGACAAAATCTTCTGAGGTACATCTAAAGTTGCTAAACATAGAGACATTCTTAACAGCATTGCTGGGACAGAATGGAGGAAGTTTCATTTTGCTTCTGGAGCTTGGAGCTGCTTGAAGTTTACATTCCACAGAGTACAATAAACTGAAGTACTTTTAATTTACTCTACTCTATGGAATGTAAAAATCTGGAATAAACATTCTAATGATGACCATAAACACATTGTTGATTGTTGTCAAAAGCTATCTGGTTCACTAATACCCTTTAGGGAAGGAAATCCGCCATCCATACCTGGCCTGGCCTACATGTGTATCCAGACCCACAGCAATGTGGTTGACTCTTAGAATACCATCTGAAGTCGCTTTGTAAATGAATCAATCCAAGGGCAATTAGGGATGGGAATAAATGTTGTTCCAGCCGGTGACATCCCATGTAAGAATTTTTAAAAAAAGAGTAAAATTAACTACCATTTATAAGTCAGTTTTAACCCTTCAACACATCCCAAAGCACTTCATAGTCAATGAAATACTTTTGAAGTGTGGTCGCTATTGTAATGCCAATTTGCACACAGCAAGATATTACAAACAATGCTCAAATAATTATACAACATTTTTTGGTGTTGGTTCCGGGGCGTCAGCAGAATTCTCCTGCTTTCTTTCAAAAATTACAACTTTGATGATTTACACTCTCATAGAATCCCTACAGTGTAGAAGGAAACCATTCAGCCCATCAGGCCTGCACTGACATATATCCCACCCGGGCCATATCCCCATAACCCCATGTATTTACCCGGCTAGTCCCCCCGACACTAACGGGCAATTTGACAAGGCCACTCAGCCTTGGAATGTGGGACAAAACCAGAGCACCCAGAGGAAACACACTCAGATACAGGGAGAATGTGCAAACTCCACAAGGCAGTGACCCGAGGCCAGAATTGAACCCGGGTCCCTAGAGTTATGAGGCGGCAGTGCTAACCACCATGCCACCGTGCCACTCAGCTGAGATGGAATATGGGGCCTGGGAATATGGGGTCCGAAGTCTCAACTCACAGTCGGGGACATCTGACAGTGCAACACTCCCTCAGAACTGCATGCCCATGGAATGGAATTACAAACTGCTGATCCTCTGGCTCAGAGGCGAGAGTGCTACTACTTGAACAACGCCATTGGCAGTTTCACATGGCTGTAGTGCTATGTCGCAAACCAGTATCTGTAATGTAAACATATCTGAATTGAAATAGTCACATTGCTACGATCAAGGTAGTTTTAATTTACCCTGCTGTGTAGGTATTAACTGCCACTTATATATCAGCTTTGAAATATTATTCAACGACACAATACTACTTCACATTGTGGCACTTTCTGAGTTCAGGACTGAACAACTTCAGAGATACACACAGGCACTGACAGCAGAACTTACTTGATTGAAAAAGCAGCGAGTGTGGGAGAGATGGATTCTGGAAGAAGTCTTGTTTTAATTTATTCTTTCATCGCGATGTGAGCTTTAACTGGCAAGGCCAGTATTTGTTGCCCACCCAAATACTAAATAGCTTGCTGGGCCATTGCAGAGGGTAGTTAAAAGTCAACCACACTGCTGTGGGTCTGGAGTCACATGTAGGCCAGACCAGGTAAAGACAGCAGATTTCCTCCCTCTGAAAATATTATTGGATCATTTGGATTTTTATGACAATCAGCAATATCTTTGCGTGCATTATGTGTGTGGTGATTGTCCCTTTCAGGGCAACACAGCAGAGTATGGCTCACTTGGTCTGGGTTATCAATCATAGCAGAGTGGGGAATCACCCCAGGGGGGAGGAGATCTTCCAGGCAAGAGTATTTCAGAGCTAGCTGCAAACACGCTGCTGCACTTGAAAATCAATCCTTTTTTGTTCACTAAAGAAGGCTGGGATTCTCCCATAAAAGTGTCAAATTTCTGGGAAAACTGGAGTAAATCATATTTTTTTCAGTGGGAGTTCACAGTGGAATTTCCCACACTCTGAGTAATGCAGAGGCCATCAGTATGACTATCATCAGATTTCAGAGGGGGGGATCCTATTCCTGCCCTGGAGGCTGATAGTTCAGGCACTCTGTGCATGCGCAAAGGCCCTTAACCGTCACCCTCCCACTTTGCTGGCCAGCTCAGTCTCCAGCTCCACCCCCCCCCCGCCCCCCACCCTCCCCACAGCAATGACGATCTCCCCCACCTACTCCTCTCCAACCCCACCGCCCCAGCAGCTGCACCCCAGCAGACTCCTCCCCCCCCTCCCTGACAATCCCCCCCAGACCATCCTGATCGTTGGCCTCCCTCCAGCTCTCATCGATCACAATGGCACAGTGGCAGCAGGAACGTCAATCCTACTGAACCGCAACCGCTCCCCCCCCCCCAGACCCCACCCCCAATAGGCTCTGCACCCCTTGGCAGTGCCTGATGGGCAGTGCCAAGGTGTCCCCTGGGCATGAGCACTCTCCTTAGACCCCCCCCGCCCCCCCACTGCTCGAACGCCTGGCGGGCACCGATTGGTCCTCCTTCATGGTTGTCCTGCTAGTTCTCTGAAAGTAGGGAGCTAGTCTGAGCCCTACTCGTGTGAAATACTCCTGGTGGGGTGGAAGATGCCAGTGGGTCTGGAGGATTCAGTGTCAGGCATGCAAATCACATCAAATTTACACTAAAATCAGATGCAAAGTACTTACCTGCTGTTCCCACTGGTTGCCAGTGCGAATCAGACTGCGTTGGACATCCAGTGCAGGGTGAAGCTTGCACAGTGGGAACGCATGCAGGAATCCCCCGAATGCCCGGACATGAGATTCTCCCTCCACTTTGCACTCAAATTAGCATGGCGGGTTGGGAGAATCACCCTGGAAGTCTCTGAAAGTGTATCATTACAAGATGCTTACACCATTACTGAGGTTAGCCTTTGGTTACAGATTTTATTAATTGAGTTTAAATTCCACCAGCTGCCATTGTGGGATTTAACCACGTTTTTGATTTTGATTTATTATTGTCACATGTATTGGGATACAGTGAAAAGTATTGTTTTCTACGTGCTGAACGGACAGAGCATACTGTTCACAGAGTACATAGGAGAGAAGGAAAGGAGCGGCTGCAGAATGTAGTGCTACAGTCATAGCTAGAGTGTAGAGAAAGACCAACTTAATACAAGGTAAGTGCATTCAAAAGTCTGATGGCAGCAGGGAAGCTGTTCTTGAGTCGATCGGTATGTGATCTTGAACTTCTGTATCTTTTTCCTGACGAAAGAAGATGGAAGAGAGTGTGTTTGGGGTGCGTGGAGTCTTGATTATGCTGGTGGATTTTCTGAAGTAGCAGAAAGTGTAGACAGAGTCAGTGCCTGGGAGGCTGGTTTGCGTGATGGACTGGGCTACAGCCACAAACCTTTGTAGTTTCTTGCAGTGGCAAGGTCATTCGTCTGGGCCTGTGGATTCCTATTCCAGTGATATTCACCACTGCACCACCATCTCTCTAAAGTTACGGCCACTCCTCTATTCACTGATTTTGTCTCTCCCATGCGGACAGCTCCAGCATTTCCTCCAATTGCAGGTCCCATCTCTCCTAGAGAGGGGGAATCTTGGGGTGGCACAGTGATTAGCACTGCTGCCTCACAGCACCAGGGAGTTGGGTTTGATTCCTGGCTTGGGTCACTGTCTGTATGAAGTCTGCACATTTTCCCCATATCTGCATGGGTTTCCTCTGGGTGCTCCGGTTTTCTCCCACAGTCTGAAAGACGTGCTGGTTAGGTACATTGGCCATACTAAACCCTCCCTCAGTGCGTCCAAACAGGCGCCGGAGTGTGGCGACTAGGGGATTTTCGCAGTGACTTTATTGCAGTACTGATGTAAGCTTACTTGTGACAATAAATAAATAAACTTTAAACTCTGACTGGAAGACCAACAAGAGTGAGAAGTAGGGAAGACGTGATTGGAGGAGCTGGATCCTGGAAGACGAGGCTGACATGTTCAATTGTGAAATGTTGGCATCCTCTTAGAGGCCTCGGGGAATAAACAGAATAAGATGAAATACGTTGTGTGGGGGATGCAGCTGGAAACTCAGTAATAAAGCTCGAAGCAAGCCTGGGGGAGCTGCCAATACTGAGGTTGTCAAGGCAGTTGCAAAGGAGCAAAGGTCAATCCTATTATAATTTACTTTCCTGCCGGTGGTGGTAAAAGATTTAATAAATCTGTCGATAAATATTTGTCACTTTTGTTATAATGGAAACTTTCATTTCCATCAAAACTGCACTCACCCACCTTCCATATGTTTTCCCCCAATCTGGTTTTGAACCATTAATGAACAAACATGTGGTCAGCATGCTATTTTGATCTGATTCAATTAGCTTGTGAATGGTTGAGCTGCCATGTAGTACACAGTCTTTCTGTTTCGTATCTGTGCAATCTTACCTGCCCAAAGAGAGAATCCTGTTCAACTCAAACACAGAAGGCAAAATTACCATGGGACTGCCTCACTTAATAAAAGTGTGAGTGGGAATAATAAAGCAGCTTTATTATTCTCGCTAAAGTCAAAAGTAGCCCTCCACTTATTTATCAGTGTCACAACTAGGCATACATTAACACAGCAATGAGGTAATTGTGAAATTCCCCTAGTCACCACAATCCAGCGCCTGTTCAGTTACACTGAGGGAGAATTTAGCACGGCCAGTGCATCTAACCGGCACGTACTGTGGAAGGAAACCGGAGCATCCGGAGGACACCCACGTAGACACGAAGAGAATGTGCAGACTGCATACAGACATTGACACGAGACGGGAATTGAACCCACGCTGTGAGGCAGCAGTGCTAATCACTGTGCCACCATAAAAACAACACTTTGTAGTTCATTTGTTCAGTGATTCTATATCAACACTCAATAACATGCTGAGTTCTTAAAAAATAATTTCAGACTGAACTTAAATATTTATATTAAAAAGCCAGCTTATCTCTTGTAGAAATTTTATTGTATTATGTGAGTTATTACTTATAATCCTGTAAATAATTCAAGCATCAAACTCCTATTTTGCCTCTAGCAGCATAAGGAAAGCTTTAAAGGCAAATGCAGCGGGCCAGTGGGAGAAGGTATTAAAATCTTTGATCTCATACCCTATACATAATGCAAAGGAACATATGAATTCTCTTGAGACTTGTGGCCATGTGGTACATGTTTAGAACTGCTGTTGAGTGTATTGTAACAAGTGGAATGGCAACTGCTGCAATAACTTGCAATTGGCACATCATTAAATGACAATGCAATTCGAGTATGCAAAAAAGACAATCTAGATGTCGGAAATTAACGTGTATCGATTATGATGCAAAAAAGATATGGGTGTGTTCAAAATAGCCACAGAAAGGAAATGCATATTATTGATCTGAAACCATTGGACTAGGAAAACAAGACAAACTTTCCTAGAATAAAAGGACAAAAATAGTTATGGATCACAGAAGTGAATGGTTTCCCTCTCCAGCATCTAATTGCCTTGAGAATAGCTTGAGGTATTGTTTATAATACGTTGCCCAAAATACTATTAAAGGTATTAATCACTCAGTGCATAAAGAACTGCTTCCTGACATCATTTCTGAGTTTGCTTTATATTTTTGTTCTTTCATTCTGCAGCCAAGGTTTAACTTGTATTATTCCAGATTAACCTTTCCTATCCCGTTTTCCTTATTCTGTAAAATGCTTCCCTCTGTTCATCTTGTTACAAATGCTTCCCACTCCTTCCTTATGACTGAGTTTTACAGCACAGAAAGAGACCCTTCAAACCATTCTGTCTGTTGGGCGTCAAGCACCTATCTATTCTAACCCCTTCCACGTGGGCACTGGTGTTGTTCAGGTTTAACAATGTACTTAAGGAAATCATGGTCTGTTCAGACAGAGTCAACATAGTTTTACAAAAGGGAAATCATACTTGATGGATTTATTGGAGTTTTTTTGAGAATGCGATTAAGGGAAGTCTGATCATGTAATATATTTGAATTTTCATAAGGGAATCCAGATGCCACTTAAAGTTAATATGCAAGATAAGAATTTGGAGTTGGGGTGATTTATTTGCATGGATGGAGGATTTGATTGTGGACAGAAAGCAGAGTAAAGAATAAAGAGGGCATTTGCAAGTTGGCAGGCTGTGACTGATAAGAGTGCCGGAAGGATCAATGCATTTTCGGGATAGTTACAATCTATATTAATGGCTTAAACAAAGAGAATAATTTGTCCAAGTTTGCTGATAGTACAAAGCTAGCTGGGAATATAAACTGTGAAGAGGACACAAAGACAGGAAGGAGAAGCAGACAGGGTGAAATAATTGAGGAACAGAGGGTGGGATTTTACGGCCTCCCTCGGGCGAGGTCAGCAGAGATATTCGCTGTTGGACCCACGCCTTGTCCGATTCCATGGCAGGCAAAGTGGCAGAGTTCCGGCCAGGGTGTCAGGTGGAATATAATTTGGGGAATGTAAGATTATTCATTTTGGTAATAAGAATAGAAAAGCTGACTTATTTTAAGGCATAAGACTTTTAAAAGCTGATGCTCAGAGAGATTTGGGTGCCCGCTTACAAGGAACAGACAAAGTTAGCATGCAGATACAGCAAGCAATGAGAAAGGCAAATGACATGTGAGCCTTCTTTGCAAAAGGGCTGGAGTCCAAGACAAAGGAAGTATTGCTACAATTGGTGAAGCCACAGCTGGAGTCCTGGGCAATATCTAAGGAAGAGTATACTTGTCTTGGAGGTTACGATGGTTTAGTCTATGGGTTCTTGGGTGTTGGGGGTATGGGAGGTGATGTCCTCTTTTGAGAGGCTGAATTAATTAACCCACACTCTTTGGATTTTAAAGCATACAAGATTCTGAGGAGTCTTTACAGCATAGAAGTTAATAACTCTGTGGCCAGAGGATCCAGAACTTGGGAGTATTGCCTCTAGATAAAGGGTTGAAAATTAAACAATGAAAGGGAGAGAAATTTGTTCACTCAGAGACTTGTGAATCTTGGTTGACTATATTCAAGGCAGGGGTAGATTGATTTCTGATCTCTCAGGAAACAAAGGATTTTGGGGGGGCAGATGGTTAAGTGGAGTTCAGGCAGAAGATCAGCTGTAATCACATTGAATGGGAGAGCACTCTCAGGGGTTCGACTCCTGCTGCTATTTACTATGTTCCTTTAACTCCATCATTCCACTTCTGTCCCTTGCTGCCCAATCAAAATTCCTCTAAATTGCAATATGTTAAAACTTGGCATTGGTGTTAGCTGTTTGAGAAACATGGAACTGATGTGGTAAGCAGTAGCTCAGTTAAATAGCCACAGGCAGATACACTGCACCAGTTTCCTACCTGTTACTGGACTCCCATCACTTCAGCGAGCTGCAATATTAACATCCAACCCTGCAACAAATTCTTCAATCTAACGGTTTGAGGAGGCAAACTGATGATTGCCCTGCTTATGTCAATAAGGCAAGGTCGCCCAAAGTGGATGAAGGGGTGCACTTGGAAAGTGGTTGACCTTTCAGTGAGGTCAACATAACCAATGAAACCAATGTCGTTAAACAGCCGACTAACATTTATTACAAACACTCACACATGATCCAATACTTGGATAAATTAGCAAAATAATACCAATGTATGGAGAACTGTAACTTACCAACAGACAATGCATTCAGGAGAAAATGGAGAACACTGAAAGATACAATAAAGAGAACAAAGCAGAATTTATATGTCTCAATAAAAGTTCACTGGAGAAGAAATCTTATAGGCCAAGAAAAAGCAAATGTGCAGCTCTTTCATAATTTCTAAACTCCTCAGTGTACAGTAAGGGGGCAGCATGATGGTTAGCACTGCTGCGTCAAAGCACCAGGGACCTGGATTCGATTCCCGGCTTGGGTCGCTGCCTGTGCAGAGTCTGCTCGTGCTCCTAGTGCCTGTGTGGGTTTCCTCCGGGTGCTTCGGTTTCCTCCCACAGTCCAAAAGACGTGCTGGTTAGGTGCAGTGGCCATGTTAAGTTCTCCCTCAGTGTACCCCAAACAGGTGCCGGAGTGTGGCGACTAGGGGATTTTCACAGTAACTTCACTGCAGTGTTAATGTAAGCCTAATTATGACAATAATAAATAAACTTTAAACTTAAGTGGTGAACCTGGATAGGTGAATGGTTTTCTCTAGCAGTGAGCTAATTGCTTAACAACTCTGACATGCACTATATGCTATGGTATTTCTGCTGAACACAAGTATAAAAATAGAATCAAATAACCCTTGCATCTTATGGTCAATATCATTAACAGCAGAGGAAATTACTGTGGATGCTGGAAGTCCAGATTAAAAGCAGAAAATACTGTAGGTACTCAGCAGACCTGACCATAACAATGGAGAGAAAGAAATAGGGAATTTTGATATGATTTATTATTGTCACAGGTATTAGCATACAGTGAAAAATATTGTCTCTTGCGTGCTATACAAAGCATACCTTTCATAGAGAAGGAAAGTAGAGAGTGCAGAATGCCCTGTGGTTGCGTGGGTTTCCTCTGGGCGCTCCGGTTTCCTCCCACACCCCAAAGATGTGCTCTTAGGCTGATTGGTGTACCAAATTGACACTATTCTCCCCTGAATCTGGCTACATTAGGGGTTCCACTCACATACACACAGGGCAGGGTAGGTGTAGGGTGATGCGGCGGCGCGGGCTCGTTGGGCCGAAGGGCCTGTTTCCTGTGCTGGGTTGTTCTTTGTTCTTCGTAGTGTTACAGTCATAGCTAGGGTGTAGAGAAAGATCAAGTTAATGCAAGGTAGATCCATTCAAAAGTCTGATGGCAGCAGGGAAGAAGCTATTCTGGAGTCCGTTGGTACGTGACCTCAGACTTTTGTATCTTTTTCCCGATGGAAGAAGGCGGAAGAGAGTATGCCTGGTGTCTGTGTCATCCAGGTGTCCCTGAATGCTTCAGGTCAATGACCCTTCGAAGGATCAGCGACCCGAAACACTGGTTCTGTTTCTCTCTGCGCCAGCAATGCTGGGTTTGCTGAGTATTTCCAGCTTTTCCTGGTTTTAGCTCACTTCCATTCATTTTGTTTACATCACAAAGGCATTCCGCTCATTGATGTCAATCCATAGCACGTGCAAGTGGCTCCAAGCTGTGGAAAATCATCAGGGCTTACAAGTACACTTACGAATAAAGTTCAAATTGCATGCAGCATATTGTCAGAAACAATTGGTAAGAGGGAGTTAACGTTTATATCAGAATCTTGGGACTAATATTTGTGCTAACAATCTCCAGCTGGAATTACATGCGTCACAGAGCTTATTAACTACTGAAGTTGGTTGTCCTGACAATTACCTGATGATAAAGTAACAGATCATGCCAAAAGTCATGTACATATTTGGTCTTTGTATTATGCAGAGTTTCATGCAACGAATCTACATTACTAAAACAGGATGCCTGTTATAGAGAAGGATTCCAATCAGGTGCTAAAACATAAGCACGTGCTCAGGCATTGCATTCAAAAACTGTTAGGATAAAATTAAGTAATGCAGGGTAGGAGCAAAAAAAACAATACAATGCTCAGTGTATACCACAGACCATTAAATAGTGGAGATGAGATAGTTGTGGAGATCTGCAAACAGCTTGGAGAAATATTGCGTGGTTTTAACAACTCCAGACAGACAGAGATGTTTTGGGAGGGGATGCCAGGACTTCTAGCGTCTTGACAACAGATGGAATCAATGGTAAAACCAGAGAGACAAAAGAAACCAGAGGCGATGACAGCACTGGCGAGGCAAGACCATGGAGGGATTTGAAAATAAGATGAAAGCTTTAATACTGAAGTGTTCTTTAATGTGGAGCTGATCTTACTCAGTGGTGGTGGCTGAGCAGGACTTGGGATGAATTAAGACAGAGGCAGCAGTGTTTAGAGTGGGCGAAGAATGGTACTGAAAGATGTAGGTGAATAGAGAAACTAAAGGTTAACATTTATAATTACCCGGAATAGCCTGTGCAGATAAATAACAAAATCACATGACGAACAGTACTTTGAGTTTCGATAAACAAGAGCCTTAGTTTTTGCCATGTTGGAGAGACGTTCTATCAAGAGGAAAATGGAAGCAATAATGGAACAAGACACTATTTTTACCAAAGTGGGAGTATCTGCATGGAGGAACCTAACCATTTAAATAACCAATTTCCTCCACTTAGTAATGATTTTTGCATCCCTGTAATCTGAAACCCAGAGTGTGCAGATTAAATCAGGTTAAAAAAAAAGTCTGAACATCATGGATTCATTTGGATATCCCTATGGAAAGGTGAGGTACTCCTTTGGATCTAGTCCTGGAATACCATTGGGAGAGGACAGGTGCCCTTTGGGATACGATGTGGAGATGCCAGTTGGACTGGGGTGGGCACAGTAGGAATCTCAGAACATCAAGCTAAAGTCCAACAAGTTCAATTGGAATCACAAGCTTTCAGATTCTGCTCCTTCATCGGATGAGCGGAGAGGTAGGTTTCATAAACACAGTGTATACAGGCAAAGACTAAGATTCCAACCATTATCTTGCAATTGTGTCTTTGTCAATATATATTTGTGAAACCTCTCTCCACTCAGCTGATGAAGGAGCAGTGCTCTGAAAGCTCATGATTCCAAATAAGTCTGTTGGACTTTAACCTGGTGTTGTGAGACTGCATTCTGTGCCCTTTGGAGTAGGTCTGTTGTCCTTTGGAATTGTTAAAAGTAGGCATAAATGTGCGTAAAACGTGCATAAACTCATCACTGTCAATTTCATTGGAACTGTCAAGGGATCTGTCAAAATCATCTGTCAAAATTATCAGAAGCACTTCTGTCAAAGGAATTTGAAAGTTCTGCCCCTCAAGCTTTTGAAAAAAATGTCAGCAGTGTTTAAAAATTACATTGGTTTCTATGGACAAAGGAACTGGGGTTAACATGTAGACTGGGGGGATACTAGAGGGGCATGGGATGGCATGGATGAGGCATGGAGACTGTGTGGGGGTAGGGGCGGAGGTGGAGGTGGGGGTAGGGGTGGAGATGGGGGTAGGGGTGGAGGTGGGAATGGAGGTGGGGGTAGCAGTGGAAGTGGGGGTGGGGGTAGTGGTGGAGGTGGGGTGGAGAATGGTGAGAGCCAGAGGGATATTTTTTGTTCTCTTTTCCAAATGTTGGCAAAGTACCAGAGCAAAGAGGCAGGCCTTCTGGCCAGCATGCCTCTACATTTAGCAGCAGCCACACTCAATCCAGGGGTAGTGGGCTTAACTGCCATTTTAAATCTCCCATCCTCCCCACCCTCCCCCTACTCCTCATCCTCCCCAACTCCCCACCCCCCACACATCTCCCATCCCCCCCCTCCCCCGAACTCCCCACCCTCCCCATCCCCTCCACTCCCACTAGCTTCCCACCCCCACACCCCCCCAACTCCCCCCTCTGCAGGTTACAGAGGGACATAGATAAGCTGCAGAGCTGGGCTGAGAAGTGGCAAATGGAGTTTAATGTGGAAAAGTGTGAAGTGATTCACCTTGGAAGGAGTAACAGGAATACAGAGTACGGGGCTAATGGTAAGTTACTTGGTAGTGTAGATGAGCAGAGGGATCTCGGTGTCCATGTGCATAGATCCCTGAAAGTTAGATAGAGTCATTAAAAAGGCGTACAGTATGTTAGCTTTTATTGGTAGAGGGATTGAGTTTCGGGGCCATGAGGTCATGTTGCAGCTGTACAAAACTCTGGTGCGGCCGCACTTGGTGTATTGCATACAGTTCTGGTCTTCACATTATAGGAAGGATATGGAAGCATTGGAAAGGGTGCAGAGGAGATTTACCAGGATGTTGCCTGGTATGGTGGAAAGATCTTACGAGGAAAGGCTGAGGGACGAGGCTGTTTTCATTAGAGAGAAGAAGGTTAAGAGGTAACTTAATAGAGGCATATAAGATAATGATCAGAGGATTAGATAGGGTGGACAGTGAGAGCATTTTTCTTCAGACGGTAATGGTTAGCACGAGGGGACATAGCTTTAAATTGACGGGTGACAGATGTAGGACAGATGTCAGAGGTAGGTTCTTTACTCAGAGAGTAGTAAGGGCGTAGAATGCCCTGCCTGCAATAGTAGCGGACTCACCAACATTAAGGGCATTTAAATGGTCATTGGATAAACATATAGATGATGTTGGAATAGCGTAGGTTAGATGGGCTCTAGATTGGTTTCACAGGTCGGCGCAACATCGAGGGCCGAAAAGCCTGTACTGCACTGTTCTCTTCTAATTTCCCACCCCTCCCACTCTCCCCCAACTCCCCACCCCACTTCCCCACAACTCCCCACCCTCCATTCCCCCTCACTCTCTACCCCCACCACTCTCCCCAACTCCCCACCCTGTCAACTCCCCACCCTCCACTCCCCCAACTCCCCAACCCCCCACTCACCCCAACTCGCAATCCCCCAAACTCCCCATCCCCCGAACTCCCCACCCAACTCACCACCCCACCAACTCCCCACTCCCTTCCAACTTCCCACTATACCCCCCAACTCCCCACCCACTCCTCCAACTCCCCACCCTCCACTCCCCCAACTCCCCACCCCCCCACTCACCCCAACTCGCAATCCCCCAAACTCCCCACCCAACTCACCACCCCACCAACTCCCCACTCCCTTCCAACTTCCCACTATACCCCCCAACTCCCCACCCACTCCTCCAACTCCCCACCCTCCACTCCCCCAACTCCCCACCCCCCCACTCACCCCAACTCGCAATCCCCCAAACTCCCCACCCAACTCACCACCCCACCAACTCCCCACTCCCTTCCAACTTCCCACTATACCTCCCAACTCCCCACCCACTCCTCCAACTCCCCACCCTCCACTACACCCACTCCCCCCCACCCCCCCATGATCTGCCCCCCCGACTCCCCATCCCCCCACCTACACCCACTCCCCCCCACCCCCCCATGATCTGCCCCCCCGACTCCCCATCCCCCCACCCAACTTCCCACCACCCCATTCCATTCCAACTCCCCAACCCCCCACTCCCCCAATTTCCCACCCCCCACAGCCCCCCAACTCCCCACCCCCCTACTCCCTCAACTCCCCAACCACTCACCCCCCACTCCCTCTCCCCTCACTCCCTACTCCCTCCACTCCCCCACTGCTCTCCAATTCCTCACTCCCCCCCACTCCCCACATCTGCATTCTCTCCCACACTTTCCCACCCCCTCACACCCTCTCCCCACAACCCCCCCATTCCCCATCCCCTCCCCCCACAATCCCCCAACTCCCCATCCCCTCCTCTCTTCCCCCACACCCCACCTCCCCTATCCCCCCACCACCATCCTCCACCTCTCCATCCCCCCAACTCCTCATCCCCCCACACCCTCCCAACACCCCATCCTCCCCACTCTCCCCCCAACTCCCCACCCTCCCACTCCCCCATTCCCCATCCACCCCAATTTCCTAACCCCCACTCCCCCCCAACTCCCCACACCCCCTCTCTCCCCCCCACTCTCTCTCCCCGCCCCCCACCCCCCTGCTCACTCCAACCCACACTACCAACAAAAGAAAATTCCAAATTCCAGATCACTTTTCCCAGGTCAGATCTGGGGAGCCGGGAAATGTTCTGAATTTCGGGAACTAATGACAAATAGAAAAAAATTGGTTGCAACATTATCTACTTCTGACAATAGGTTGTCAACCTGAAACCCTAACTCTCTTCGCAAATGGTACCCAACCTAATGCATTTTTTCCCACATTCCCTGTTTATATTCCAGCTCCTGCAGCATTTTGCCTTTGTAATGCTCCCAGTACAGTGACACAGATTTGGGCATCTTGGTATAAAACACTGAAGTAATAGAATTAGAAATAACATTCTGTACAGGGGCAGGGAAGGGAGAGTCATTAATATGAAATTGTAACTGCGAAAATGAAGGTAACAATTAGGAGGATTTTCTTTACATAGGGAATGATCAAATGACGGAATACTCTGCCACAGAGGCCACAGAGTCCATGGCTTTTGTTAAGGGAAAACAAGCAAAGAAAGATGTAAAGTTAATGGGAAAAAGCAGGACACATAAGCCTGGGTTAAATTGGCAACGAACAGTCACAATTGACCAAATTATCTTATTCGCATGTCGCATTCTTTTATAGTTAATCAGCACAGCAAGGCATTGAACGTCAGCCAGGAAATAGGTGGGACCAACATAGATGAGGAACAATGATAAAACAGAATCCTTGTCTGTGATTTTGGATTCAGTTTCCTGCAACTTGGAACAAATTTAAAATATGGTTACGAGATGAAAGGCAATGCATTTTAGGAAGGACGTCAAGGCCTTGGAAAGAGCGCAGGGCCGGTTTGCAAAATGATTCCAGGGACATGGGTCTGTGGCCATGTGAAGCGACTGGAGGAGTTGTGTTTGTTTTGGAGAGCAGAGAATACATTGTGGTTCTTTCCCTCATTACCCGAGTGCAGCACTAGCTCAGTCGCCGCTCAGACTGGCTTGAGAGCCGTCGGCTTCTGTCTGGCTGGCAGCTCTCGGGAGGCAGGACTTCCTGTCCCCGAGGGGTGGAAATCCTGCCTCTGTTCAATGGCTGTGGGGCAACCGTTCTCCCCCTGGGGGACCTTCCCCTTGATATTTTTAGCCTAGGGTGGGGAAGGAAGGGAGGAGGCAGGGGGAGGGGAGCTGTTGGTGGGGGTTGTTTGGTGACAATAACACCTTGTATAATTCAGTCCACGATTTCTGTTTCTCTCCACAGATGCTGCCTCTCCAACAAGTCCAGTGGGACCAATAAGTCCAGAGAACTCTGGACGTCAACGGATATACAAGGTTGGGTAAGGGAAAAATGGGAGATCTAAGGCAGGTACAAGGGGCTCAGGACAGTGGAAGCCCTGGAGGAATACAAATGGTATAAGAGGGTATTAAAAGAACATAAGAAATAGGATCAGGAGTAGGCCATCTAGCCCTTTGAGCCTGCCCCACCATTCAATAAGATCATGGCTGATCTGCAGTGGATCAGTTCCACTTTCCCGCTTTCTCCCCATAACCCTTAATTCCCTTGTCTGTCAAAAACCAATCTACCCATGACTTAAATATATTCAACGAGGTAGCCTCCACCACTTCAATGGGCAGAGAATTTCAGAGACTCACCACCCTTTGAGTGAAGAAGTTCCTCCTAAAGGAACTTTCTAAAGGAAGTTCCTTTAGAAGTTCCAACTAAAATAAGTTAGGAGACCAAAGTAGGGGCATGAGAAAACACCGGCGGGCAAAAAGAAGGAAAATTCCAAAGTGTTTTATAAGTATATTAAAGGCAAAAGGGTAATCATGAAAAGAGTAGGGCCCACTAAGGACCAAAATGGCAATTTGTGTGTGGCGTCTAAAGACATAGGTGAGGATTTAAATTAGTTTTTTGCACCTTTGTTCACTATGCGGAAGGACCATGTAGGTTTGGGAGGGGGGGGCAGCATCTGCAATATAATTGAACAAGTTAGAATGAGGCAATTTTTTTTACACAGAGGGTAGTGGAACTCGCTGCCAGGGGAGGTAGTGGAAGCAGAGACCATAGTGACTTTTAAGGGGTGTCTGGACAAATATATGAGTAGGATGAGGAGGAGGGATATGGTTCCCAGAAGGGTAGGGGGTTTTAGTTCAGGGTCGGTGCAGGCTTGGAGGGCCGAAAGGCCTGTTCCTGTGCTGTAATTTTCTTTGTCCTTTTCTTTGGTTCTAGTATTGGGAGGGAGGGGGAATTAGTGATTTTAGTGGGTTTAAAAAGTGGATAAAAATGCAGGCCCAGATGAATGTCTCCCAGGCTGGGCAGTGCCAGGGGGTGGGACCTGAAGAGATGGGGCCTGCATGGGTGGGCCTGAAGGGGATAGGGTCAGGTCCAGTAGGGAGGGGGACCCTGCTGCCACTGCAGGCGATTGGTAGGGGAGGGAGGGAGCCCACTGCCACTCCGCAGGCGATCGGTGGGCGCAAGGGAGGGGGACCCGCTGCCACTCTGTAAGCAGTGAGGGGGAGAGAGGGCATGATCAGTTTGTGCGGTGGGAGGGGTGATATTTCTGGATGGTATGGGGCTTGCTACCAACCATAGGCTCCTGCAATAGCTGGGCGGGGGATGGGGTAGAATTTGGGTTGAGGCTGGCTGATATTTCCGGGTGGTGTGGGGCTTGTTATCAGCCATAGGCCCCTGAGATAGCTAGGGGGTGGTTTGAGGGGGGATTGGTTGAGGCTGGCTGCAGACCTGTCAGGCCTCTGCTGTTGCCATTGCGCATGTGCAGCCAAAGAGATCTGCATATATGCAATAGCTCCCTCTGCTGCAACAGAAGGCTGGCTGATGATTTAAGCCTCATCCCCTTCCCTACAAGTGAGGAATGGTTTCCGCCATTCTTTCATGCACTAAATGCATAAAATTCGGGATTTGAACTTGCTCAAAAAGAAACAGGTGAGAAAGTCTCCCATTTTCCTGTCTGTCCTGGACTTAGAACTTTTTTTTGTAAGAGTGCCCCTTATTACTCTATGACCTGCTGAGTACTTCTGGCATTTTCAACTTTTATTTAAGACTCAAGACAGATTTCAGCAAGGTGTTCAAAATTAAGTAGTGTATTTGATAGAGTATAACCTGTTTCCACTGGCTGGAGTGGGGGGTCAGTAAATACAGGACACAGATTTGAAACTGAACCTGTTAGGCTGCATTATGAATGCACCTCCCTTGGCCAGCACGTACTGAGATGGGACCTGAACCCAGGGCGACAGGAATGGCCATCCCCCACCCCCCACCCCCGCCACTCCAGACCATTTCACTTCCCCAAGGGCATTTAATCTACTGGATACAAGTATGATGCACATTATGTGCTTCTCAGGACTGTGCGTTTTACTGGGACTTTGAGTATTAAAATAGCCTGAAGTTGGAAAACAAATGCTAAAGGAGAGCAAAGTACAAATGTGAAATGACCAAAATTTGTTTGCCAATGAATTTTTAATCAAATCGTTGAAATATTTATAGAGTATAAGAAGAAAACTGTTCACTTGATGTTTTATTAAAATCATAAATATATCTGAGGTACACTGCGAGCCAAGTAATATTCAAGTAATATAAATTAACAATATTAAAGCCTTATTGTATCTTTGTAGGGAATATCAGGTTGATGATCTGAAAGGACAGAGACTGTCCTGCAGCAATGACTGCCTGTATAATATTAGTAACAAATATAATGATTTTTATATTAGCGCATTCTTATAGCTGTTGTAAACAAACACAATAGCGTTCAACTCCCTTAATGATTTGGAAATGAGAAACATAGAAACAGGAGTAAGCCATTCAGCCCCTCGAGTCTGCTCCACCATTTATTATGATCATGGCTGATCATCAAGTTCGATATCCTGATTCCCCCCTTCCACCCCATAACCCTTGACCCCTTTAGACCCAAGAGCTATATAAAGTTTAAAAGTTTATTTCTTATTGTCACAAGCAGGCTTACATGAACACTGCAATGAAGTTACTGTGAAAATCCCCTAGCCGCCACACTCTGGCGCCTGTTTGGCTACGCTGAGGGAGGATTTAGCGTAGTCAACGTACCTAACCAGCACTTCGTTTGGACTGGGGGAGAAAATGGAAACACTGGGAGGAAACACACGCAGACACGGGGAGAACATGCAGACTCCGCACAGACAGCGACCCAAGCTGGGAATTAGAACCCGAGTCCCTGGAGGTGTGAGGCAACAGTGCCAACCATTGTGCCACCTAATTTCCCCTAGAAATCACCTAATGTTTTGGTCTCAACTACTTTCTGTGGTAGTGACTTCCAGATTTACTACTCTCTGGGTGAAGAAATTTCTACTCACCTCAGTCCAATAGATAAAAACATTATGGGTAGGATTTTATGGCCTCGCTCGTCCTGAAACCATAAAATCCAGTCCGAGGTCAACGGACTTTTTTATTCTCCGTCCCTCGCCCGCTCCAATCTCTGTGGTGGGCGGCATGGTAAAATTCTGGCCTATTAATTAAGCCAAGTGGATTGAACTGGTGTGGATGGTCTGTTGCATCAACTTCAATACACTTCTTGTATTATTTAATATCACATATGCTCACCATAAACAAGGAGCTCAATCCAGTATACACAAGATGACAAACCAGTATATCAAACAGTCTGCCAGAAATAATACATCTTGGTCCAATGCAAATTGCACGGAAACTCAGTCACAACTGGGAAACCAGATGCATTTAAATTGTTTTCAGTCACAGACATAAAAGTTTATTTATTTATTAGTCACAAGTAAGGCTTACATTCACACCGCAATGAAGTTACTGTGAAATTCCCCTAGTCGCTACAGTCTGGCACCTATTCGGTTCAATGCACCTAACCAGCACTTCTTTCAAAATTGGTTGAGTATGTGACTTTAATCCAATAAGAATACAGGTTGGGTTGGTAGTCTCTGGCTTCGCACAACCTGCTACCACTGCCAGCGAGAACGGAGAATTCAGCACTCTGCCGAATTCCATTCACAGCAGCAGGACTGGATAATCCCAGCCATGGGCGAGATTGAAGAATTCCGGCCATTACTACTGAAATAGAACCGTGTCAAAAAAAAATTTTTTTACCGTAATGTTTTTGGTCAAGACAAATTGGCGGTGCTGTGAAAAATCAGTCCTTGTTCATGAAATGATATGACTGGGAGACTAATTGGTTGCGTGCCAATCACTCAGATGAAACCTCTGGTGAGTCAGCCATTCAGCGAATCCAACTCACTTGATTATGTTGTGAAGTTGAGTTTATGAAGTGTGGTCTCTTTAAAAGCTGGTTTTGTGTTCAATACTTGAATGTTTAAAATACAGGGTACACAGATTGTAACTAGGACCAACATCAGAGTTGCCTTGGTAAACAGACTTTGCAGGCTTTTGCATTTTGATAGCCTATCAGTTTAAAGAAGATATTCAGTGATCAGGACACTATCAAATTTGAATTTGCTGTTGTTGACACCATTAGGCCAATCCTGGAGTAGGAAAATTGATAGGTCATCAGAGTTATAAAAAAAAACTCAATTGTCTGCAGAGGGAGTGGAACTGAAAGGCTGATACCTCTCAACACGTAGAGGGGGCAACAGCAGCTCTCTACAGTTTAACTTATCTCTTAAGAGAGCTCTCCATTTATCTACCAGAAGGGTATCAAATCAGAAAGAGTTTACAGACAGCGACATAAACAAAAAACTCTAAAAATTTTTCCAAAGCCACAAAACCTGTTTGTGTATCTTTTGAGAGTGACTAAGTTAGTATCATTATTTTCTGGTAATGAATGGTCCTTGTATTTACTTGAACAGCGTTGCTGATGAAACTTACTTTAAGTGCAACGTTACTTATTTAGTTCAAGCTCCCAGTTGGGTAAATGAATAACTTGTTAATTTTCACTTAAAGTGAATGTTGGGTCTTTATGTTAATGAACCTCTAAACATTAATGAAGAACAGTTAACACCTTCCTGAACAGATTATGAAGTGAGGTAAAGTGAGGTAAAGGAGATTAACTTCTGTGTCATAACAATTACCAGCATCCTCATTATGTGCATCTACAAGTCCAAATTGACTTGACAATTTAGTTTACTAATGCTGGAGATGTAAAAGGTCACGAAATACCTGCGTGGAAATAAACTATTCACCTCACTTTCCAGCTTCTGCTTTAGCTGATGGAGGCAATGACCTAGTGATATTATCGCTAGACTATTAAATCAAGAAACTCAGCTCATGTTCTGGGGACCCAGGTTCAAATCCCGCTATGGCAGCTGATGAAATTGGAATTCAATAAAAATATCTGGAATTAAGAATCTACTGATGACCATGAAACCATTGTCAACTGTCAGAAAAACCCATCCAGTTCACTAATGCCCTTTAGTGAAGGAAATCTGCCACCCGTACCTGGTCTGGCCTACATGTGACTCCAGAGCCTCAGCAATGCGACTGACTCTCAACTGCCCTCGGGCAACTAGGGATGGACAATAAATTATTGCCAGTTAGTGACGCCCATGTCCCACGAATGAATTTTTTAAAAAAAGTTGTATGTATTTCACAGAGTAGTATCCGAAAATGGTAGTACAGAAGGGACTGGTGGCCACCATTAATAATGTCATGACAGCACAACCTCTTGGTATCTTGCTGGAATTCTTCCTCAAACAGCAGCAAATGCAGGAAACAAAAACCAGCCGAGACAGTACAGGTTGCTCCCCCTCTCTGATAATCCAGGATAAAGTGAATGTCCCCATTCTTCCTTTTAACAGTGACATGCTTGTTTATATTCATAGCATGCACCATTGAAAGTGGGCTGACGGCAGAAATTAGCCAAGAGTTATGAAGCTCACTGTTGTGTTAACATTACGGTCGGGTACAAGCGTTTGCATTAAAGGGACAGTCACTGTGGGGTTGGGCGGGGGGGTGCTTTATCATACAAAATCAGGTAGGTTGCACTTGGTTCAGAGGTTTAAAATTTTAGATGTCTGATCCCAACCTGCCGACTTCTAGGTTTTAAGGAGATGGAACAAATTGATTTCAAAACTGCTCTTAGCACTGGCTTGACAACTTCAATATTTTTAATGATGAATCAGAGAATCACTACAGTGCAGAAGGAGGCCATTCAGTCCATCGGGTCTGCACTCACTCTCTGACAGAGCATCTTAACAAGGCTCACCCCTGCCCTATCCTCATAATCCCATACATTTATCTTGCTAATCCCCTAATTCACACATCTTTAGACACTAAAGGGCAATTTACCATGGCCAATCTACCTAACCCACACATCTTTGGACTGTGGGAGGAAACTGGAGCACCCAGAGGAAATGCATGCACACGCAGCGAGAATATGTAAACTCTTAACAGTCACCCAGGGCCAGAATCAAACCCAGGTCCCTGGCGCTGTGAAGCAGCAGTGCTAACCTTTGTGCCACCATGTCACCTTCAGGGAGAAGGCCCCTTCAGGAAGAAGGCAATTGCTTGTGGGCAGAGAGGAATGAGACTGCTTTTTCCTATCCCTCAATCAAACACCACTCCCAAACAAGGCCTCAGCCTAAGGTCAGAAATTGTAGCCCTCATGGAATCAGACAGCTTCTGGCCTAGGGTTAGGGATCAGACCACCTCCGCCACCTGCTTTGGATCAGACCCGCACAGGTTGTGGATCAGATCTTTCTTATCAGGTGGCTTGCTCCAGAGGGCTCCCCACCCAGCTGAACACCAAACCTATCACTGAGTTCAGGCTGGGTTCAGTTGGAGGCACCATGAGTGAGGGTCAAAAGACAAAGGCAGTGAAGTTGAAACTCCATAGCATGCGAGGAAATCTGGACTCCCAACCAAAATTTCATCCCATCTCTGCCTTTCTGACCTACCCCTGTGAAAACCCACACTGGTATTTCAGAAGACAGTGGAAGGCACAATTCCTTTCCATACACTGAAGGAGATAAAACTGTATACAAATAAGTCTACACTTCATCTGAAAGTGAAGATGGGGGTCAATAAGACCAATGGATGCCCTAATGTTAAAATATGCAACAAATGCACATACAAAACCTGAAATGTTGATGAATTTTGTAAGAAAAAAAGGATCTCATTAGTTCCTAGTATTTAAACATTTTGGTACTCAGTTATACAAAATTCTGCTTACATTTTTGTTTGTTCTACATACATAGCATTTGCACAGTTTGATGGCAATTAAGTTGGTCTTTAATACAGTCAGCTTAATTATGTATTCTATACAGTTTGAGATGACCATGAAATAGCTTGATAGAGTACAGCTGCTAGCAGTTCCATAGTAACCAACTGTGCTAAAATACCTAACACATAGGGTGAAATGTTTCTTGACATCAGTGCAAAATGGGCTGCTTCATCACCCACCAATTTTATTAGTGTCACGAGTATGCTTACATTAACACTGCATTGAAGTTAACATGAAAATCCTTGAGTCGCCACTCTGGTGCCTGTTCAGCTACACTGAAGGAGAATTTAGCATGGCCAATGCACCTAACCAGCACATCTTTCAGACTATGGGTGGAAACCGGAGCACCGGAAAGAACACACGCAGACACGGGGAGAACGTGCAAACTCCGCACGGGCAGTGATCCAAGCCGGGAATCGAACCCGAATCCCTGGTGCTGTGAAGCAGCAGTGCTAACCACTGTGCCGCCTGAAGAAAATCGGGAACTGTGTAACATGGGTGAATTTTATCCCTAGTCTGTAGTGTTGCATCAACATCAATTATTCTGCAGCTTTACTGTGTTGCGTGTGGAATATCGTGAAATGACTGAACAGTTTTATTTAAACATTTTTTAAAAGTGTCACCAGCAAATCAAAAAGCGAGCAAGAAAATGCCAAAAGGTACGGTCTGCTCCATGGCAAAGGCTTTGATTGTACTAATTTTAGTCAGTTGATGTCATTAAATATCTGACAATAAAACAGTAAAATATTCTGACAAGACCATAACTGCACATCTGTTTGCTCTTAGAATTGATCTCCATCAAGCTCAACTAAATATCAGAATAAATAGACAAGCAGAGGTTAGAATTATCATTTAATCTGTTAGGGAAAGAAGAACATTATTTAGCTGGCTAAATTCTTTATCAGTTCAAAATGTTATATCAGGGTTTATCCTTCACTTTTTTAAAAAATGTCAAAGAACTGAAATCTTAACTCTGTTTCTCCCTCCACAGATGCTGCCAGACTTCTGAGTATTTCCAATGTATGGTGGCAGTGGTTAGCACTGCTGCCTCACAGCACCAGGGACCCGGGTTCGATTCCTGGCTTGGGTCTCTGTCTGTGTGGAGTTTGCACGTTCCCTTCATGCCTGTGTGGGTTTCTTGTGGGTGCTCCGGTTTCCTCCCACGTATGTCTTTCAATGCTGGTTAAGTGCATTGATCTGAACAGATGTCAGAATGTGACGGCTAAGGGAATTTCACAGTAACTTCATTGCAGTGCTCATGTAAGCATTGAATTACTTGTGACTAATAAATAAACTTTTACTTTATTTCCTGTTTTTAATCATTCACTGGCCTGTTAAACGGTGGACAGAATTACTGAACTAGCTATGTCAAATAGGCGACAGAGTTGTACAGTGGATTGCACTGCTGCCTCACAGCACCAGGGACCTGGGTTCAATTCTGGCCTCTAGTGACTACCTCTGTGGAGTTGGCATATTCTCCCCATGTCTCCATGGGTTTCCTCTGGGTGCTCCTGTTTCCTCCCACATTCCAAAGACGTGCAGGTTAGGATTGGTCATGCTAAATTGCTCCTTAGTGTCAGGGGAATTAGCAGGGTAAATACGTGGGGTTATGGGGATAGGGCCTGTGTTGGAGCAGGCTCGATGGGCCAGTGGCCTCCTTCTGCATTGTCAGAATTCTATGAATTATTGATCATGTTGACATTCAACACCCTCTACATACGTTCTCCCTGTAAAGGCGACGCATTCAGTGACACATCCACTGGAAAAGCAGGAAGTGTGACTAATGGTTTGACCTGTTAAAAATTGAACTAATTTGCTATCAACCTCCAGGCAATGTGGCAAGGTGCAAACTTAACCATTGAAGCTTCACACAATGAGGTCACAATCCCTAGCATTTGTGTTGCAATAGGCAATTTCCAAGCACATGCCATTCATCCAGCAGAAGGGTTAGTGTCTCAAAAATATCACTTTTATGAGTTGATTTTGTATCTGGGCATTGTTTTCAAAATCAAATGTTCAAACTCAGGGTAAAATGATTGTTGGTGGTTCAAGAATCCGTCAGTTATCTCAAAGCATCTATTAATACATAGATCCACATTGAACCTGCATCTCAATGTTGGGACACATTCATGAGAAGAAAGTCAATGCACCAATCTGCTGTTGGCAGCTCAGTTGGCATTATCATTCACTCAATAACTAAGCTTGACTTAGAGGCAGCATGGTGGCACAGTGATTAGCACTGCTGCCTCACAGCACCAGGGTTTGGGTCCCAGCTTGGGTCACTCTGTGTGAAGATTGCACATTTTCCCCGTGTCTGCATGAGTTTCCTCCGGATGCTCAGGTTCCGCCCCCCACCCCCACAGTCTGAAAGATGTGCAGGTTAGGTGCATTGGCCATGCTAAATTCTCCCTCAGTGTACCCAAACATAAGCGTGGCGACCAGGGGATTTTCACAGTAACTTCATTGCAGTGTGAGTGATACCTTACTTGTGACTAATTAGTAAACTTTAAAGCTTCTATTCCCTGCAAATGGTCAATTTAATGGCTACAAGTGCAAATTCTAACCTGCTTTGTCAAATCTTTGTCAAATGCTCTTAATTCAAAGTTGTCAATGGCTGCAAAAGTAATTTGAATCCAGTAAGTCATGTTAAGTTATTTCAGCAAAACAGAAGAAGCTTCTCTTCCGTAATTTCAATTTGAAATTGCAAGTGAGTCATCCAGAGACATCCATCCAAATGGACGTTTGAAACCAGCTCAGAATATTCAACCCCTTTTGAATCGAATCCCTACATCTCGTGAGAAAGAAGAATTTATACAATTACAAATCAAGGTTAGTCTTCAGTGCAACATTGGAGGAGCGTGCAATCTTTTAGATGATATGTTAAACAGAAGTCTACCTAATTGCTTGGATGGATTTAAAGATTCCATTGTACTTTTCGAAGTTGCAGTGGTGTTCTCCACGATTCCTGGCCAACATTTATCTTTCAACCAACTGCAACAAAAAACAAAAGATTTTTTTATATACAATAAAGAAACTGTATACAGTTCAGCCAAATGTGAAGATTAGGTGAATAAAACTAACAGATGCCCCAAAATTGTTTAGGTTTTGCACCAAAATGTAATTTGTGGAACTTTGTTATGTGCATGTTGACTCTGTTTACTTGCAAACCAACAGTTTTTAAGAAGAATTAATTTGCTGTGGAGCATTTGAGACATGCTGCAAAACGTACTATATAGATGGAAAATTTTTCATCTTCTCTTCCCACTCACCTGACCTGGAATCATAACCAGTTGAGTAGCTGTTGAGACTCACTTATCGTCCACTCTCAATGCGACACCACGATTAAACGAAACCAACAACACAAGTGAAAGATATTCACTTACTGTTTATTTTGCCTGAAATTATTTCACATCTCTTTGTACAACAGCTACAGAACAGTAGTAAACCATCTGATAAAAGCAACAGTGCTGATGATAAACAATGGCTGCATTAATTTTTTTTCAACTTTTTTTCACGCCTGCATCATCATGCAGTTTTGAGAGTCGATGCAGAACTCTGACACACTAACCTGATTAAGACTTAACCAGTTCAAAACAAAAAGGGAAAGTGAAAAAGCTACCCAGCAACAAGGTATAAAACAAAGAAGCCTGGCCTCCATTCCTGGATAAGTTGCATACAAAACAAAATAAAAAGTACGTGTTACAATCTTTTTTTTTGTGTTTTTTTTCTGAGATGCTGTAAGTTTTGCAATGCAGCAACCATGCTAAAAATGACAAAGATAACTTTTCTCTATACAACGTAGGCTCATATGAAATAAAGGCAACGGAACAGAAAATAATCAAGGCATCCCACCGCCACGTGGGATGCTCATAGTGGTTGCTATCACAAAGAAAGTGGAGCTATTGGTTTTGACAAGAGGATGGCTACCATGACCATGCAAATCACACATGCATGTTGGGACTATGCACAAATCGGGTAAAGAGCGAGGGAAACAAATTGAAACTGGGCAAAACATTTAAGAAAAACAAGAAGTTATAAAGTGTTTTTGTTGTTAAAATGCTTGGACGCAGTTAACTTTGGTGGAACCTCACCACGACTCCAGGAAACAAAAAGATTGGCAATTTGGTCTTTTTGTAAAGAAAAGTCAGTCTTTTGATTTTTTTTTAAAAGTTTTTCAGTCTCTTGGTCAGTGGTGAAGCAGAGGACCCATCCGTTTCGTTGTTTTCTGAATCTTTGCAAAAGTCGCATTGATCCAACAGGACAGACAAGTTCATAAAGGCAAAGCAAAACCACATAAAAGGAGAGTTTCCAGGCTACCAGACAGCCAAAATAACTAGTTTATACAATATTATATGCAAAAAAAGGTAAGAGAATTACAATCCATAAATAAGAGGCAGGTCCCAGACCTGTAATGTGAACAATTTTTAAATATGTGTGATGTAAAACATATGTACAAAACAAAACAAAATCACTTTGCACATCGCTGCAAGGATTTGCGATGGCAAAGGCAATGTATCCGTTGAATGATTGATATCTTCAGCCAGAGACAATAGTGCGAACTTCCAAATTGATTTGACGTTGGTCCGTTCAAGTAGATGAAATGAACAAGAGAGAAAGATATCTTTTTTTTTACACACAGCATGAACACAAAGGCAATTAATGACCAGGGAGGTTCCTTTTGTGACCGGATTGCTGCTACACATTTTTTTTCATCTTCGGAAATCAACAAAAGCATTAAGAATGAAGCAGGGTCCATTATGAGCCCAGCATTGTACAGGCCTCTGGTGAAAGAACCCGCGCTGGCGATCTCAGCAATCCCTGGCCCAAGGTAAAAACGCTGGAAAAATGTTTCTGTTTCTGATTCTTCCACAAAATAATAATTCGTCACTGACCATCAAGCGAGGAATTCACCAGGCTTCCGTGTAACGGACATCCACTTCTTTGAGGTTTGGCAGCTTTGCCTATCAGACATTAGTTGGAGAAAAGAAATGTAGTTTTAGTGTTTGATCTGACCTTATGGAACACATCTCTCCCATCAGAATTCCCTACATTTCTCTCAATACCATTAGTATTTTTTTCAAAGAAATATTCATCTTTTAAGCAAAACAATCTTCGGCTGAGTGACCACTCAGGACACAATTGCATTCCTTGTTCATTCATCTGGGGAGGCGACGGCCTAGTGATATTATCGCTAGACTATTAATCAGCTAACATTCTGGGTACACAGGCTCGAATCTTGCCAGGGCAGACGGTGGAATTTGAATTCAATAAAAAAAAAATTAAGAATTTACTGATGACCATTGTCGATTGTTGGAAAAACCCGTCTGGTTTTTCAGGAAGGAAATCTGCTCTCCTTACCTGGTCTGGCCTACATGTGACTTCAAAGCAATGTGGTTGACTCTCAGCTGCCCTCCAAGGGCAACGAGGGACAGGCAATAAATGCTGGCCAGCCAGCAATGCCCATGTCCCACAAATGAATAAAAATTCAGTCCCCAAATGCTCTGTTTCCCCCCTCCCCCGCCAACGCTCATTTAGAACTATCCAGCGTTGCAGGGCAAAATTTCACTTATAATCCTTGCAGGTTAGTAATAATCATATAATCAAATGAAAGACACTACTTTGAAGAGTGCAATTACCTTCAGATCCTCATATGTATCAGCTGAGAGTTTAGTGCTGTTCATGTTCAAGCTGCACAGACTTCTCATGGCTAAAAGAGAAAGTGTATACATTTTTTCGTATGAATTCCCAATAACAAAACACAAATTTAAAGCTGCAATGCCCATAGTTAGATTTTATTAACGTGCAGATGCTGTTTCAGAAGCTTTCCTGTCGTAAAATCTTTTTTCAAGCCGTCAGATTTAAAACTACTTAATCCTTTTCCTCAGAACATTATCACCAAATAAGAGCAAGAATCTGTGACGAGAGAAAAAAGCTGACATTTCGAGACCAGATGAACCTTTGTTAAAGCTTTGCCTAGCTTTGACAAAGGGCCATCTGGACTCGAAACATCAGCTCTTTTCTCTCCTTACAGATGCTGCCAAACCTGCTGAGATTTTCCAGCATTTTCTCTTTTGGTTTGAGATTCCAGCATCTGCAGTAATTTGCTTTTATACAAGAGCAAAAGAATTCCTCTTTGCTTGCTCTTCTCCAAGCTACACACAATCATCCAAAGAGGGACAAGGTTGGGTCACTCTGTGTGAAGTTTGCACATTCTCCCCGTGTCTGCATGGGCCTTTGTCAATGCTATTTTGGAAACAACCACTAAGCACTGAGAGGGAGAGAATCTGGAGGTAACTCCAGATCCGGTATTCTCTTCCTTCCTCTGAGAGGAAGGCTTCTTTTCAGCACTTTCCAACGTAGCGTAGAGGCGATGAGAACTTAGCCACATAGTGCTTACATGATGCAAAAATGCATTTTATCTCCCAGTTTGGGGCTCCAATAAACTGCAGACGTTAAAACTTTGGCGAATGGATTTCACCCTACACAAATATAAGGTTTCAACATAAAAAAGATAAATCAGCATATTTTCCCAATTGCAAAGAGTTTCAAACAGAGGAGGATCAAATAAATGTAGGGGATCCATGTACACAGATCAGTAAAATGCCATGGACAGGTATGGAAAATAATCAAAAAGGCTATTTAAAAATAGGGCTTCATCTCTAGAGGACTGGAATACAAGGGGGTTATGCAATGGTTATTGCAGCCCTAGTTATGTCATTCCTGCAGTGAAATTCTCAGTTCCTGGCACAACACTTCAGGAAGAATATATTGGCTTTAGAAGGAGAACAGTGCAGGTTTATCAGAATAATTCCAGGGTAATAAGTCCCCGGAGGCATAAGTCCCTTCACCAAAATCCCTTTAATTACAATTCCAACATCAGTACACAGAGTGCAATCAGTCAGTAGTCTAACTTCAGGAGTGCGAGAGGAACTGACACTCCTAGTTAAATACTGATTGGCCCATCAATTGACTCCTTAATCAGGGAGTTCATATTTCAATAGGCCAACCCCAATGGCCTGACTGAAGTCATCACAGTTACACTGAGGAGATTACAGAAACATAATGGGATTCCCTGGATGTTAGAAAGTTAAGGGCTGATTTAACTAAAGCTTAATGAGGGAAACTGACAGGGTCGTGTGAGAGAGACCATTCCCATTGTGTTGGACTCTCAAGCTCGGTAGTACAGCCTGAAAATGGGGGCCAGGTGTTTCAACAGTCGAGTTAGGAAATATTTTTCCACACAAGAGTTTTCAAAATTTGCAGCATTTGAGGCTATCTCAATCGTTAACGTTAAACTTGCAAAATTCTAACAGGGTTAGACAGGACAGATTCAGAAAGAATGTTCCTGATGTGGGGGGGAGAGTCCAGAATGAGGTGTCACAATTTAGAACTGAGCTGAGGAGAACTTTCTTTACCGAGAGGGTGGTGAATGTGTGGAATTCACCGGCACAGAAAATCGTTGAGGCCAAAACGTTGTCTGATTTCAAGAAGAAATTGGATATGGCTCTTGGGGCTACAGGGATCAAGGGATATGGGAGGAATTGGGGATCAGGATACTGAATTCGATGATCAGCCATGATCAAAACGAATGGAGCAGCAGGCTCAAAGGGCCAAATAGCCAACTTCTACTTCGAGTTTCTACGTTTCTCAAGCTTAGATTAATAGACCTCTGTTAACTAAAGGCCATGAAAATGGCATAAAGACAAATATATGGTTCCAGGTCACAGATCAGCCATGATCTCATTGAATGGCAGAATAGGCAAGGGATAAAATTGTTTCCCCAATGGGTTGAATATTCACATTCCTGTGGGGTGGAGAATGCGGGGGGCGGGGGGCAGGAGAATGCGGGGGGCGGGGGGCAGGAGAATGCGGGGGGCGGGGGGCAGGAGAATGCGGGGGGCGGGGGGCAGGAGAATGCGGGGGGCGGGGGGCAGGAGAATGCGGGGGGCGGGGGGCAGGAGAATGCGGGGGGCAGGAGAATGCGGGGGGGCAGGAGAATGCGGGGGGGGCAGGAGAATGCGGGGGGGGCAGGAGAATGCGGGGGGGGCAGGAGAATGCGGGGGGGGCAGGAGAATGCGGGGGGGGCAGGAGAATGCGGGGGGGCAGGAGAATGCGGGGGAGCAGGAGAATGCGGGGGGGCAGGAGAATGCGGGGGGGCAGGAGAATGCGGGGGGGCAGGAGAATGCGGGGGGGCAGGAGAATGCGGGGGGGCAGGAGAATGCGGGGGGGCAGGAGAATGCGGGGGGGCAGGAGAATGCGGGGGGCGGGGGATGGTGTTGGAGAATGCGGGGGGTGGGGATGGTGTTGGAGAATGCGGGGGGTGGTCGGGGTTGGAGAATGCAGGGAGTGGTCGGGGTTGGAGGATGCAGGGGGTGGGGGGGGTGATTGGAGAGTGCAGGGGGTTGGGGGGGGTGGTTGGAGAATGCAGGGAGCGGGGACGGGGTGGTGATAGTGTTGCCATATTGTTGGGGGGGTTCCCCTGATGCATTCTTGTCACCAGGGAGCCCCACAGATGTAGGGAACAAACTGAGTGGATTAAGGCTGTGACAGGCTCGGGAGGGTGGTGTTTACCATAGCTGAAGGATCCATGCTGTGTGGAGTTTGCACGTTCCCCCCGTGTCTGCGTGGGTTTCCTCCGGGTGCCCCGGTTTCCTCCCACAGTCCAAAGACGTGTGGGTTAGGTTGATTGGCCATGCTAAGTTGCCCTTTAATGTCAGGGGATTAGCAGGGTCAATACATGGGGTTATGGGGACGGGGCCTGGATGGGATTGCTGTTGGTGCAGACTCGATGGGTCAATGGTCAGTTTCTGCATTGTAGGGATTCTATCAAAATTCAACAGTGACTGCAGTGACACGGGGGTGATGCAAGCTACACTTTCATGTGTCTTGATGCAGCTTTAAGTGCTCGTATTGCGAGCCTGCCGGTGCTTTCCCTTGGGTTTTACTTTGAAACTTGCCGAGCGATCGGTTTGACAGAAACTTTGGATTTCCGCTCTGTGCGGTTGAGGATACTGGTCGGTGGGGAAGCACACGATACTCACAGCTAAGTGCCAGGAGGCCCGCATCGGTGACCGGCGTTTCACAGAGGTTCAGAACTTGCAGTGACGTGAGGTGCTCTGAAAGAACCCGCAAACCTGCATCGCCAAACTGGAAAGGAGGCACCAAGTTCAGTAAACAAAACCACTTCACATCAATGGCCTGACCACATCAAATGTCATGACACAGGCCTGCTGATTCAACTTCTTTAGATAATTTCCTTTAACACACAGTCCCCAACCCCACCCCCCCCTCACCTCACCAGAGTCACACGAAAAGTAAGGAGACATTTTTAGAATGTACTTCATCGTCAGGGTATTAAATTCATCCTCCAATATAATGTGCTTTAAAAACGGGTCTGAATTGGGGCGCTGTGTTTGCCCGGCAGTAGAGGTGTGAAATATGACATTTCAAACAACTAACATGGTCTAACCTTTCTCTACTATTTCCCGATAAAAATGTTTGTCTACAATTAATTGAGAGGCAGCAAGCCAGTGAGAAAGAGAATGCAACTCGCTGCAGATTGCGCATTTTGGGCATTTTATCTGAATGATTTGTGGGACCAGCATCTCCCCCAAGTCCTGGATGGTGATCAGTCTGCTCCAGTTCATTTCGAGCACTTAGTAGCAGTGGGGCACTTGAGCACTAGCTGCTTCTGGAACAAGTTAATTGAGTTAGAGCTTTGGCAAGCACGACGTGAAAAATAATTGGTTGGGGATTTCTGCCTCGGCATTACCAGCACAGGCTGTGAGCATGGATTGCAAAATTGTGCACCCACTTCCCATTCATTAACTTTAATGACTGTAAGACTACAGACTGGGAATGTACAATTTTTGCAACATGTATTCCCGTCAAAGTGTAGAGGAAGAACGTTTAATGCTAAATTACCGAAAGCTAAACTCAACGAAGTGCTTCCTTAATTTAAAGCTTCGTTCAAGTCACGAACTGTTTCCTAACAGCTGGAAACGTTTCTCTTCGATAACAGCCATCACAACCCAATTGAGCAAGACTTTTGGAATTTTTATGTTTCTGCTCATGAGGAATCTTTTTACAGCGTTGTAAACCTCGGGCTGATTCCTTCACTTCCATGTTTTCACAAAATATCTCTTTTACACATCATTTCTCCACTGTTGAAAGTAAGCGCTCCCACCTTTTACGGTGGCACAGTAATTACCACTGCTGCCTCACAGTGCCAGGGATCCATGTTCGATTCCCAGCTTGGGTCACTGTCTATGCAAAGTCTACACATTCTCCCCGTGTCTGTGTGGGTTTCCTCAAATGCTCGGGTTTCCTCCCACAGTCCGAAAGACGTGCTGGTTAGGTGAACTGGCCGTGCTAAATTCTCTGTCAGTGTACCCAAACAGGCGCCGGAGTATGGCGACTAGGGGATTTTCACAGTGGCTTCATTACGACTTTAATATAAGCCTACTTGTGACACTAATACAATAAACTTTAAATCTAACCTTTAAACATGTGTTGGTTGTGTGGGATATGGGTACGTATTCTGAATTAATAGTATGTAAAGCAGAGTTTCCTTATTCCTCATTCCTCATTTCAATGGTTGACACTGAGCTTGTGTATTGGGTGGTGCAAGGTGTCGTTAGATTTCAAAACAGGTTGACGGAGCAAATGGTGAAGCAAATGCTATATGGTATGAAACCCAGAGGGGGCAATCTTACCAGAGAAATTCTAAATGCTGAACGAGCGTGAAAATGGGAGAGAATCACGCCCCCTTTTCTGGGCGAGTATGACTGGGCAGTCATACAACACTTAGAAAAATAGTGCTCAGATGTGATTCTTGCTAGCAGGGGAAGTGGACGGGGCCTATTCTCGCTGTGAAGCCAGCTGCTGAACTTCAGGGGCGCCATTGTGCAGGCGCCCTGATCTCACAGTACACTGGGAGATTTCTTATCCCTGCAGAATTTCACCCCTCCCTCACCTCAGCTGCCAGCCCTTGCCCTGCGTGGGGTAAGAAATGATGCCAGATTGGGGGCACAACATCTCAGGAAGGATGTGCAGTGTTTGTG
Organism: Carcharhinus amblyrhynchos; assembly: GCF_965287045.1. Lineage (NCBI taxonomy): Eukaryota > Metazoa > Chordata > Chondrichthyes > Carcharhiniformes > Carcharhinidae > Carcharhinus > Carcharhinus amblyrhynchos. Next base: position 18,587,859 of record NC_137327.1, read on the forward strand.
CAACATAATACTCACTAGGATAGTTCCATTGGTGAGGGATTAATCATTATATGGACAGAATGCAGGGATGGGAATTATTCTCCTTGACATGGAGAAGGCTGGTAAGAGATTTGGTAGTTGTTTAAAAATCAGGATGCTGCCCTTTCGGTCATAATGACCGTGTGAGGAATAGTCACCGATCAGAGATTTTCCCTGAATTGGTCAATTATTGGTCAGAACACAGGCTGGATGTCCAGTTAAGGATGGTGGGCATGTTCTTAAGATGGAGGGACACAGCATGGAAGAAGCAGTAGGATGCATTTCCAGATAAGAGATAGAGAGAGGGTCCCTCAAAATGAAGGTCTGACTTTGTAAATGTTTAAATAAAAGATTGACTCAGCAGCTTGTGAGCCATTGAGGAGGAGCAGCCTCTGCACAGGGTGACCACTGGCTGCAGCTAAAGCCAGGCAGTTAGGGAGGGCCTCAAAGCTGGTCCCTCAGTCTCTCACAGATACCAATTCCAGAGTCCCAATGTCTCTGGGTACTCGGAAGGTGAATGGAAAATTTAGGTTAGTCTCTGAAAATGGGCTTAATAGACCTTTAAAAACCTTTAATTGCACACTAGTAGCCCTGCAGAGCTCCATCCCTTATCCAGAAAGACGGATCAGGAGCAGGATAGTGCCTACCTCCGCACTTGCCTCCATCGTAGCCTAAGTATCCTACCCGACGAACGTCTAGACAAAAGTGAAATGGTTTCCAATAGGTGAAGGATCGATAAGCAGAGGGCATAGATTTAAGGGCATTAACATGAGAGCTGGGGGCAGCATGAAATAACAGGTGGTTAGGATTTGGAGTGCAATGCCTGATAGGGGGATGGGTACTGGTAACTTTCAAGGAGCAGGATGGCAACGTGCAGGAAGCCAGAAAGGTGGGAGTATTGGATAACCGTTTGAAGGAGAAAGGTTGCAGTAATATGGAGGAAAGCAGGGGAAGCAGAACTAGCTGGATGGCCCTTCCAAACAGCCAGTGCTGACTTGATGGGCCAAATGGTCTGTTTCTACACTGCACTATATTATGATTCCAATCTTATGCACACATGACACAGAGTTGACTAACATTTTGATATTGTTGGGCTTGTATCCACAGGTAAATGCAGAAAGTTACCAGACCGTTCCCTCTGACATAGATCACTTGTATGATCGGCACCCACACATCTGATTGATAGCTGCATGGTAGATAAGAACATATGAGCAGGGAAAGGCCATTTGTCTCTTTAAGCCTGCTCAACTATTCAATAGAATCATGGCTAATTTGGCTGTGGTCTTAGCTTCACTTTCCTGCCTACTACCGCACCCCTCCATAACCTTTGACTCCATTGCTGAACAAAAAATCTGGCTAACTCTGTGTTGAATAATTTCAATGACCCAGCCTCCACTATCTTCTGGGAAAGAGAATAGCACACACCAATGGCCCTTTAGGACCAAAGATTTCTCCTCATCTCTGTTTTATTTTTAAATAATGCTCCTTAGTTTTAGTCACCCCATCCTGCCCCAAATCTCCCAAGAGGAATCAACCTCCGGGTATCCACTCCATTAAGTCCACTCAATTTCAATAAAATCACCTTTCATTCCTCTAAACTCCAATGGGTATAGGACCAACCTGTTCAACCTTTCTTCATAAGGCAGCGCCTTCATCCCAAGGATGAGTCCAGTGAGTGAAGATGGATAAGCAGCAAGGTATGAATGTTTAGTAAGCTTGTTACCAACTGACCTTAATGACAGATATTACACTAAAGATCACAGCCATTGTGCTTGATTGTTACTGTTACCATGGTCCCCAGAAACTCAGAGAACATACAATCAGAGATTGGCCTGAATAGTCTTTCTCTACATTTTCCCCTCTTCTGATGATACTCTGGTTTAGACTGTTAACTCAGTGATTGGATTGTCACAGATGCAGATTTTTTCATTCTTGCCACACTCTATTAACGTACATCAAGATTACACTCCAGCACAAAGTGTTACTGCCTTAGAACAATACATGTTTAACATATTATTCCAAACAGTTCAGCCTTCCCCAGCAACCCACTGAAACAAGACTCAGGCCAACACCCAAACCTACAGCAATAGGTGAACACAATCTCTCCATCTTCAAGCCTATTCTTCCTTCTGAAATATTTCACTTTTATGCTGTTGATTCAGAGAGCTTTTGATTGAAAAGGGCTAATTAGTTTAGAACCATTGTAACCTTTAATTTGAAATTGAGTCATAACTCAAACCTGCCCTAATTGTGTAGGTTGCTGGGGAAGTCCAAAGGTTTGAGAATAAAGTAGCAGCTCTGAACACTTGCCTTGTTTGAGATAATAGAAACATTTTTCTGTTTTGGCCAGACCAACCACTAATGGAAAACGTGTAAGTCTGAAACTAGATGTATGCTTTTAGTCCTCAAAGGTAAACATGAATTGAGGTATTGTGTCATGGGGTACTTTTTAACTATAAAGTTAAAGTGCGTTGCCAAACAGTTATGCGATCCTCCCAGCCAGAGACAGTTCATTATGGGGTTAGCAACAGCTTGTGGGTACCAAATGGGCACTGATTCTGAGGCTAACCTGGCAAACAGTCAGGGAAACATGACAGAGTGGGAACTCAGCACCTCGCAGGTGAGTTCACCATATCCATTATAAATTCGTAATGATCCTGGAGAGTTAGTGGCCTACAAATGAGTGACCCAGTAGCACTGCACAACATCCACAGCGCACGTAACCTCCTGACAGAAGTTAAATGTGAACTCTTGCCCCGTCATTCAGTGTTTTTACACGCTTACAAATTGCCTTATAACCCAATGAAAGACATCGTCCCGGTAAAACATCCTCTCCTTCTCAAGTGACTCGTGGATTCCATTTTAATGCCATGCATGATGAATGAATTTGAGCTTTAATTAATACTGGACCGCAAGAGGACAGAGATAAAAAGCCAGCAACTTGCTGGATTACTGGGTGTCACGATTAGGAATAATCAATAAAACATTTGTTTTACTACAACAACATGATCTCCAAACTAAGAGAAACCATTTTCCACAGAGGCCATCATTATCAGAGGAAATAAAAACTCAAAACTGCTCACCTGGGTAGACCACAGGTTTAACTGTTTAAGAGATGGCAGTTTGATTAGTTGTTCTGCGCAGGCACTCGTTACATTGGTGAAGGCCAGGCTTAGATTTTCAAGATTTCCAAAAGATCCTGAACTGAGAAGTCTGGCGAGATCTGCATCCTGAAAGCAAAACACAGAGAAACATTTTAATGGGTCGTACAGCTAGATATGCCAAACGAATTCACTTCTGCACATATTCTGTTTTAACAGTGAATGCCAGTGAAATTAGTCTGGGTTTTAGCTTGTAACTGACATCAAGAAGGAACTAAATCCTTCTTCAGCCACTAGATATTCACAAATCACAAAGAGAAGTTCCTTGTAAAACAGGACTAACAATGATGATGTGCAACAATTCATCCCACAACACAAGTCGCGGTTGCTAATGGGTTTCATGTTTCAGTACAAGTACTAGTGTTCTGAATTTGGAATGGCACCAATCCACAGATCGATGGATGCTAGTCAATGTAAAATAATCAGATCAAAATTATAGTCCAAGTTTGCCTTTCAAAAAGAGCTGATGTGCAAGATTTACAAAAAAATGTTCTCCAGTTACCATACGTAAAAAAGAGACAGGAAAAGATTCCATTGATATGGCACATTCCTCAACCTCAGGCCACCCCAATCAAACACATTTTCTTTTGGAGTGTACAGTAACTAGTTTCACAACACCAGGTTAAAGTCCAACAGATTTATTTGGCAGCACAAGCTTTTGGAGCACTGGCCCTTCATCGAGTGATGATCACCTAATGAAGGGCCAGTGCTCCGAAAGCGCGTGCTACCAAATAAATCTGTTGGACTTTAATCTGGTGTTATGAAACTACTTATTCTGCCTACCCCAGTCCAATGACGGCAACTCCATATTTTGGAACGTAGTCACACTTGAAAGTAAACGCAGCAGCCAATATGGAAACAACGAGGTCTCACAAATAGCAATGAGATAAATGTGCAGATAATTTGTTTTACTGGTGTTACTATTGACCAGGACATCAGAAAAACTTCCTTGTTGGTCCAAGAATAGTCCCACTGGATATTTTATATCCACCTGCAAGAACAAGAGGACCTTGGTTTAATGTCCCATCTGAAAGATGGAGGGCACAATCTTACCTGCCGTTCACACGACACTCTCACTGCAGGCGAGGTCGAAGAATTTGGTGGCCAGGGTGAACAGTGGCAAGATTCCTGGAGTGCCAATTTAGATTACGTATTCAAACCTCTAGACGAGGGGTCACCTCTACAACCTTCTGACTTAGAGGCAAGAGTTCATCTTCACTTGAATTAAACTTGTAAACAAGAAGAGGGCTTTTTGTATTCATCCTTCTGCACTCTCACCTGGGAAGCTTTAACTATCTTGGGAGCAGCATGTGCTTTCCAGTGCTCAGCTGCTGCCGGTACTGATGTGAATGACACATATAAATATATATTAATAGATTTCTTCTATTCTGTAACAAACTGATTTGACCTTCTCATTAAGATTGTCTGTAACATTGCCTGACTTAACCCCTGCTTCATCTCACCTATCGCTGCAACCCTCAACTGTGTCTTTATTACCCCCAGACATGACTATACCAGCATATTCCTTGCTGGCCTCCCATGTTCTACCCCATGTAAACTTAAGATCATGTAACTCTTATCCTAATGCACGCTGAGTCCTGTTCACCCATCACACCTGAGTTTACTCACTTGCATTGGCTTCTGGTTAAGTAATGCCTCAATTTAAAAATTGTCATGTTCATTTTCGAACGCAACCATGACCCCCTTCATCGCTGCAATCTTTGACAGCCCCACAACCCTCTTGCGATATCTGTGTCCCTATAATTCTGGTATTTTGGACATCCCTGATTTTAATCACTGTGTTATCAGTGGCAAACCTTCAGCTGTCAAGGCACTATGCTCTGGAACTCTCTCCCTCAAATCTCTCAGCCTTTCTTTCCACCTTTAAGACACACCTCAAAACCTATCTCTTTGACGACATGCATGGTCCTTTTCCCTGCTATCCCCTTACGTAGCTTGGTGTCAAATTTTGTTTTGTAATTGTGCTGTGAAGCACCTTGAAGCTTTTCGCTAGATTAAAGCTGTTAAACAAATGTATATATGTATACATTCGGGTGGCATGGTAGTACTGCCTCACAGGAACCCGGATTCAATTCCAGCCTCGGGTGACTGTCTGTGTGGAGTTTGTGCATCCTCCCTGTCAGTGTGGGTTTCCTCCCACAGTCCAAGGATGGGACTGTTAGGTTGATTGGCTGCAATAAATTGCCTCTTCATATCAGGGGGATTAGGAGGGTAAATATGAGGGGTTAAAGAGAATAGGACAGGACTTGGGTGGGATTGTTGTCAGGGCAGGCTCGATGGGCCAAATGGCCATTTCTGTACTGTAGATTCTATGATTCTAGTGTATAACCAAACTGAAATTCTTATTTTTAAATTTCTCCCTATCTCTGTAAACTCTTGCAGCCTCACAACCTTCTACGAAGAATTTGGAACAACTGAAAAATATTCACTTATTATCTTACTCCACTATTTTAAAACTGAATGGAAGGGTGGTATAAGGAAAATAAATCACAATCCATTGAGTCTTATTCTTTGACATTCCTTTGAACAACTAAGTTGACATATCATTGGTGACACAGTGATTAGCACAGCTATCTCACAGCGTCGGGGACCCAGGTTCGTTTCCCGGCTTGGGTCACTGTCTGTGCGGAGTCTGCCTGTTCTCCCCATGTCTGCGTGGGTTTCCTCCGGATGCTCCGGTTTCCTCCCACAGTCCGAAAGACGTGATGGTTAGGTGCATTGGCCATGGTAAATTCTCCCTCAGTGTACCCGAACAGGCACTGGAGTGTGGCAGACTAGGGGATTTTCACAGCAACTTCATTGCAGTGTTAATGTAAATCTTACTTGTGACACTAATGAATAAACTTTTAAAAAGTACTGTTTCAAGATGACTGTCAATTTGGTAACCTTGGGCTGTAACACTGGTAAATTTAAATATTCACCAGTTATCTTAGTGATCAATACTGAAGTCTCCTGATAAAGTGAATGCTCCTATAGTTAGCTTGAGTAACATTTCAAAAGTGTTCACTGCATTTTATGAGAGGACTAGTGTTTGAACTTCAAACTGGTGCTGTGTTGGGATTTAACCTCAGATAAGGACTGGATTAAAAGTGGATCTGTATTAGATGATCAAAGATGATACTATCATGTGTTCTGCAGAAAGATATATTGCTTTCAGCTGACTATACGTGCTGGATCAGTGGTTGATATCCACATCAACAACTCACAGAATTTAACCCAAAGTGTGAGCTATGACTTTTATTCAGAGTGCAATTATTCTGATACAATTAATCTGTTGCTGCCCACACACATATAGGTAAGATTGTAACTTAGTAAGGTACAATTAAAAAGTCATTTAAAAAAAAGACAGAAATATTAATATATAATTACAAGAATTGTTCTACTCTATGAAATTCGCCTGATGGTTACTGAACAAATATACATTTCTGTCTGGTTCTGAACATCCTAATGTAGCGATGCCAGCGTTGGACTGGGGTAAACACAGTAAGGTGTCTCACAACACCAGGTTTAAGTTCAACCAGTTTATTTGATAGTAATCCCACAAGCTTTTGGAAACGGTGTTCCTTCATCAGGTATGTGATGAAGGAACACCGTTTCCGAAAGCTTGTGGGTTTACTATCAAATAAACTGGTTGGACTTAAACCTGGTGATGTGAGACGTCTTACTGTCTGAACATCCTAACCAGGGAGATCCCAGATCTGATCTTTGGATTAAGTCTGTGCTAAATTAATCACAGAGGGTGTGAAAATAGGATTTCTGGTTGCAGAGTGCATTCAACTGGCCCAGTCTCTCTCTGAGCTCAGATCAGCTAACCTGTCACAAAAGTATTGCTTTTGTGAGCAGTCAGTCAGTCAGAAGTCCCATTCCTGGTCCTCTGCCTACTCACTACTTCAAATGAGCGGATGTCAGGTGAGAAAAGATTGAGGCTTAACTGCAAACACCACCACAGCCAACAGTTGCTGCTTAAGCTCATACATGAAAGATGACCACTTGGGCTAAGTTACCAAGATAAGTCATCCAGCATATGTCCATGCCTCCAGGAGAGGGGCGAGGACAAAATTGATCCTGGTCTTCATTCCTCAAGCCTCTGCTGCCTGCCTGCCACAATCAGTTGGCAAGTGTAGCTGCAAATTCCTGTAGCTGCAATGGCTGCAGGCACGCTGGTTGTACAGTACAGTACAGTTCATGTCTTCCTTTCACTACTGTGTATATGTTCGTAGCTCTAACTGAAATCGCATTTCATATGTAAATCAAAACCATCAATGGCATGTAAGGCGTGTGTGCTGGAGAAGGATGAAAAGTGTACCATTCACATCAGTGAATCACTCTCATGTTTGCGATGCAGATTACATTCAATGTTGCTCCCCATGTGTATTTTATTCCTCGGTTTGGCCCTCTTAAGCTTATTCAGTTGACAGCGCTCGGCTATTGTGTGACCAGCCACATGAACACAAATGCTTCTTACATGGTGATCATTGCAGGAACTAGTCATGCCCTGTGCATTTTTAGAATGAATGACCTTTAGAAGGTCAGGGAGATTTATATCTTCTTGAACATCTCTCCTCAATGTCAGTGTGATCTGTCTGACAGTGCAGCGCTCATTTGCTACTGCCAACTTTACGGAGATAAAGTAAGCCTTGGCTGCAGCTCCCTTTCTGTAGAGGGCACTCATTTTAAAATATATAAAAATTATGGGATGAACTAGGTATCAAATCAAAAGGGTAAATGCTGCAGTGACCCCTCCATTTCTGAATAGCTGCAGCTTCACCAAGTACCACTGGCTCCAATTAAATCAAAACAAAGAAATCTTTCCAAATATCTCCTGACAACACTTGCACCTTTGCTAATTTGAGCTGAAAAGCAAGCATGAGTAATCTTCCATCTTAAATGCTGCTCTCTGGATTCAAGCTCTTTGAAAAATGAACTCACAAATATGGTAGGCATGGGTAAGTGGGAACACCGATTGTTGCCTGAGTTCATTAACTCCAGGTCAGCCTTAGCGAACATAACTAATTTGCAGTGCCAGTTCACTGTTACTTCAAACCAAAAGTTCTCTGCAATTGCATGCTTTAAAAATACCATTCATAATTTTTAACTCTTCTGAACTGAATGAAAATAGCCCAAGTTTATTTATTAGCTCACCCATCACTTGAATAAATATCTTTTATATTGTCTCCATGTTACAAGATGAGGTGAAGGCTTAGTGGTATTATTGCTGGACTAGTAATTCAGAAACTCAGCTAAGGTTCTGGGGACCCAGGCTGAAATGCTGTCATGGCAGATGGTGGAATTTGAATTCAATAAAAAAAAAATCTGTAAATAAGAATCCACTGATGACAGTGAAACCATTGCCAATTGTTGGAAAAACCCACCTGGTTCACTAGTATCCTTTTGGGAAGAAAATCTGCTGTCCTTATCTGGTCTGGCTTACATGTGACTCCAGAGCAATAGCAATGTGGTTGACTCTCAATTGTGCTCTGAAATGGCCCAGCAAGTCACTCAGTTTCAAGGGCAACTAGGGATGGGCAATAAATGATGGGCAGTCAGCGATGCCCATGTTACACAAATGAATTAAAAAAAAACTTATGACCAGGTGGTGAAGCTGTATGCATTTACAAGCCTTTTATTTTCTGAGACACACACTATATATTGTGTATCTCTAAACCAACAACTCTAATCTCAGCCTGTCTTTCTATATGTTGAGTCCCACCACAATGATATACGATTAACACTGACATCCATTTGAAGTAAGATGTCCAAAAGCGTACACGTTATATACTAACTGTGCCCGAACCAATGTTTATAGATTTAGGGGTTGCAGGTTTTATGTGAATTTGCACTTCGAAATTTTTGGGAGAAACGCCCGCCTAGTGTTACTTTACCTCTTTTATGCTGTACACCACTATCTATAAAACCCAGAATCACAATTACTTTTACACTTTTATCTATTTGTCCTCTAACGTTTGAAGTTTTATGTATCTTTGGAATATTTTGTGTCACAATTTCATCTCATTGCTTAAAATATAGAATCTCTACAGTGCAGAAGAAGGCCAATCAGCCCACCCAGTCTGCGCCGGCAACAATCCCACCCAGGCCCTATCCCTGTAACCTCACGTATTTACCCTGCCAATTCCCCCTGACACGAAGGGGCAATTTAGCATGGCCAATCCATCTAACCTGCACATCTTTGGGCTGTAGGAGGAAACTGGAGCACCCAGAGGAAACCCACACAGGCACAGGGAGAAAGTGCAAACTCCACACAGACGCCCGGAATTGGACCCGGGTCCCTGGCACTGTGAGACAGCAGTGCTAACCACTGTGCCACCATGCCACCCTAATGTCTCATGAAAGTAACAAATCAGAACTGTGTAACAGAACTGTGAAGAAAATTTTAACAACAAAAGGAAAGCCGATGCAAATTACTCAAAAGTAAATTCCTTTTCAGATCTTTTTCTTGCAGGAACTAAAATTTGTCATGTTAAAAATAAGATTTGAAATATATAAGACCTATCCTCCTGACACCAAGGGTCAATTTAGCATGGCCAATCAACCTAATCCGTGCGTCCTTGGAGTGTGGGAAGAACCGTAGCACCCGGGGGAAGTATACAAGACAAGATTTTAGCCTCTCTGAGAATGCTATGCCTGTATAAATAATATTCTTCAGAAATGTTTAACCGTCAGTAAAGATGTAGTAACAACATCCGTGCCTACAATTCCTAAGATGCCACAATTTGAGCCTGTGTCATGTTGAGAATGTCTCAGCATGCATCAGCCTGATTCACCATGCTAGGACTCAAAAGGGCATCTTTCCTAAGGCCATACCCGTCATTCTATGTTTGTTTTTCCATAAGATTTGGAAATAAACTGGGGCGTGAAGTTTCAGTTTTTTCTGAGGTGACTTTGTGTAAAAACACTTCAAATGGAACGGCTCAGAGAGAAAAAAAGAGATAGGCAGCAGGGGATGATTATAGCAACCGCCTCAAAATACGTCAGTCCCTGATGACTCAAAGTGCAATTATACTACATGACGTGGTGTTGAATCACACAGACCAAGACGATCCCAGGCTCATTTCTGGACAATGCTGAATTAAGCAATCTCAGTCAGCAAAGGGGATTCTACAATTCAGTCTCATTAGCCTCAGATTATTGGCGTATATTAGACCGGGGGTTCCCGCTCCCAAGCCAGGATTCTCCGCTCCCCCCTCACATCGGCCGTGAATGGTGACATGAGAACATAATTTCGCGGGAGGCCCAAATCGCGGTACACATCAGCCAGAGGTCCTGTCACAATTGTTCCCCCACTCCCCATCAGTGACATAAAGGGGATACCTGACATTCAATGCCAGGAATCCATAGGAAACATAGAAACGCTACAATTCAGAAAGAGGCCCATCGAGTCTGCACCGATCACAATCCCACCCAGGCTCCGCCCCATAACCCTAACGACACACTAAGAAGTCTCACAACACCAGGTTAAAGTCCAACAGGTTTATTTGGTAACACAAGCCACTAACTTTCAGAGCGCTGCCCCTTCATCCGGTGAATGGGAGTTCTGTTCTGTTGTGAACAGAATTCCCGCTCATCTGACGAAGGGGCAGAGCTAGTGGCAAATAAACCTGTTGGACTTCAACCTGGTGTTGTGAGACTTCTTACTGTGTTTACCCCAGTCCAAACACCAGCATCTCCACATCACCCTAACGACACAACAGATTATTCACCACTGGGGCCAACCACTTCAGCGCTGCTTTTCCCAGTCGCTGTGACACTCTGCATTAGAAATGGAAAGTTCTGCCCCAAATTACAAAGCAGTCAGATAGAATCACTAGATGCTACAACACAAACTGACCAATTTAAAATCACCGCTTACCGTGGATTTGGATGGCAGTGTTAGTCGTGTGGGTCCTCCCTTCCTTTGCTGCAGAAACAAAAATATTCACATGAACATAAACATAAGAACATAAGAAATAGGGGCAGGAGTAGGCCATCTAGCCCTTCGAGCCTGCCCCGCCATTCAATAAGATCATGGCTGATCTGTCATGGATCAGTTCCACATTCCCGCCCTCTCCCCATAACCCTTAATCCCCTTGCCTATCAAAAACCCATCAACCCGCGTCTTAAATATATTTAGCGAGGCAGCCTCCACCACTTCAACGGGCAGAGAATTCCAGAGATTCACCACCCTTTGAGTGAAGAAGTTCCTCCTCAACTCCGTTCTAAACCGCCCCCCCCTTTATCTTGAGGCTGTGCCCCCTAGTCCTAGGAGGGGCATTTATCTGTCAGACCCAACTTTACCTCTTTTCAACACAAAAGACATTTTGAACACTCCCCTTCCTCACTCTGCCTCAGCACTTGCAGTACGCAACTTGTACCCTTGACATTCGTGATAAAATATTGTAAGTGAGGTGGCACAGTGGTTAGCACTACTGTCTCACAGCACCAGAGACCTGGTTTCAATTCCCAGCTTGAGTCACTGTCTGTGCAGACTGTGCACCTTCTCTCTGTGTCTGCACGGGTTTCCTCCGGGTGCTCCGGTTTCCTCCTACAGTCCAAAAGATGTGCAGATTAGGTGCATTGGCCATGCTAAATTCTCCCTCAGTGCACCCAAACAGGCGCCAGAGTGTGGCAACTAGGGGATTTTCACAGTAACTTCACTGCAGTGTTAATGTAAGCCTACTTGTGATGCTACTAATATAAATGTTAAAAACTTTAAACTTTAAGTTATGTTTTATATTGGCGTGAGCACATGATGTGAGTGTTCCTGCCCTCATCAGTGCCAGGGCGCATTTCCCAACTTTGAATACGTTAACATGTCATTATAAGACCCCCCTGCCCCCACCCACCAACCCCCATGCGCAATGGCATAATGGCAGAACAGTGTGAAGCACGAGAGGTCTCCAAAGGCATGCAACTGGCAAGCATATCTCCTCGGGAAGCTCAGGTGAGTGCAGCACTCAGGGGGGAAAGGCTTGTGCCCAGGTACTGCCTGGGTGGAATCCGGGCACTGCCTGAGCAGTACCTTTGTAGCATTAGGGCAGTGCGAAGGGATGCTTCAGTTAACTGGCTTGCTAGGTGTGTGCTGGGTCAGCCTTTAGAAATGGTACCATGGTTCCTCCAGTTTCTAAGCTGCTGGTGGGGCGAGAACATCAGAGGCTGCAGTGCGTTGTGAAACTCTTCCCTTGAAGTTCTTTTCCCCCCAAATCCCAGACAATTTGGCGGAGAAAGCTGCCATTGCTGTCAGTGGCTTCAATCCCACTTTTCTTGCCCGACATCAACCTTTACCAACATCCAGGGAAATCCCAACAAGGAAGTGCACTTAAGGCGGAAGTTAATTTCCACGTGGTTAGACAATTATTGAGGAGGTCCTGTGACGCCAATGAGTTGCTTCCCTGCTTTTGGGTGAGAACACGCAGGTTCAGGTTGCACTCCAAAGTCTGAAGGCCAAGGAAGGTGCATTAGTAATGCAGCCCAACTGGTTGGAAAGAAACCTGTGGATCCTTCCAATACGCACCAACGGCAGGTAGTCCGCTCAGTCATGTGATGGAAAGAAAATTGGAGTCTCAACCATAACTATCTATAGCTCCTGACTACAGCACCAATATATTTGTGCCTGTTGCCATAATAACTTCCTAAGTGAAATGTAACACAACACCATTATTGAGATCAGCCATGTCTGTGATAAAGAATAGGGCAGCAAGTGGCACAATGGTTAGCACTATGCCTCACAGCATGACGGCTCTGGTTTCGATTCCTGGTTTGGGTCACTGTCTGTCCCACCATCCAAAGATGTGCAGGATAGGTGATTGACTGGCTTTGCTATGTTGCCCTCCAATTAGGTTACAGTGAAAATCCCCTAGTCACTGCACCGTGCTTCACACTGTTCTGCCATTATGCCATTGAGCACGGGGGTTGGTGGGTGGGGTCTTATAATGACATGTTAATATATTCAAAGTTGGGAAATGCGCCCTGGCACTGATGAGGGCAGGAACAATCACATCATGTGCTCACGCCAATGTAAAACATGACTTAAAGTTTAAAGTTTTTAACATTTATATTAGTAGCGTCACAAGTAGGCTTACATTAACACTGCAGTGAAGTTACTGTGAATTTAGCATGGCCAATACACAATACAGCACATCTCTCAGATTGTGGGAAGAAACCAGAGCACCTGGAGGAAACCCATGCAGACACAGGGAGCACGTGCAAACTCCACAGAGGCAGTTATCCAAGGCCGGAATTGAACCCAGCTTCCTGGCACTGTGAGGCAGCAGTGCTAACCACTGTTGCACATGATAATTCTGGTTAAGATTTGATAGCAGAGACACTAAAAATAAGTGGGGAATACCATGTAAGGTTGAAGTAGAAACTTAAAGAAAACCTACCAGCTCTTTAAGTTCCCTTTGTCTGTCGCAGAGCTGTTCATACATTTTCTTTCCAACATCTGTGCTTTCTAACGTGGAGATAATTTGAAGCTGTGTGTCATTGTTGTCTATGATGTTGTACTCAAGCATCAAACACAGGATCTAGAATGGAGAAAAATTGAAATAATTTTTTTCCCAAGTTAAGTGTTATACCCAAATGTACACCATCTTACTAACCAATGGAACTTCATGATACATCAATCTTCCAAATGTATAGTGACTCCCCAAAGGTATCAACTTCTTTCAGTGCTGGTTTTCTTGACTCCAAGTCTGAAGGCCTTAGATTCAAGTCCCACTCAGAGACTTGAGCACATAATCCAGGCCAAAGTAAACTGACATTTTAGTGTAGCAGTGAGGGTATCAGGGGTGTTTAGGTATTAAACAGAGGTCGGGGGCAGGGGGTTGACCCCAATCCTTTAGTAGCCCCAAACAGTTCTTTTGTGGAGGTAAAATTAGCATGTTCCCTCAACAACAAGTGTCCTTGTAGGGGCCTTTTCTCAGCATCCCCTTTAAGGGCAATGGGGAAAGTTCTAGAACAAAGTGATCTAGGGGTGCAGGTTCGTAGCTCCTTGAAAGTGGAGCCACAGGTCGACAGGGTGGTGAAGAAGGCATTCAGCATGCTTGGCTTCATTGGTCAGAACACTGAATACAGGAGTTGGGAATATCTTGTTGAAGTTCTATAAGACGTTGGTAAGGCCACACTTGGAAGACTGTGTACAGTTCTGGTCACCCTATTAGGGAAAGGATATTATTGAACTAGAAAGGATGCAGAAAAGATTTACTAGGATGCTACTGGAACTTGATAGTTTGAGTTATAAGGAGAGACTGGATAGACTGGGACTTTTTTCCCTGGAGTCTAGGAGGCATGGGGTGATCTTATAGAGGTCCGTAAAATAATGAGAGGCATAGATCAGCTAGATAGTCAACATCTTTTCCCAAAGGTAGCGGAGTCTAAAACTGGAGGGCATAGATTTAAGGCGAGAGGGAAGAGATACAAAAGGGTCCAGAGGGGTCATTTTTTTCCACACAGAAGGTGGTGAGTGTCTGGAACAAGCTGCTAGAGGTACTTTTTCTTCTTTTAAAAAGCATTTAGACAGTTACATGGATAAGATGGATATAGAGGGATATGGGCCAAACATGGACAACGGGGACTAGCTTTGTGGTTAATAAAAGGGTGGCATGGACAAGTTGGGCTGAAGGGCCTGTTTCCATGCTGTAAACCTCTATGACTGTATGACTCTTGTCACAATTGAGCAAATCTTGTGTGGGCCATACAAACCCGATTCACATAAATAATCAGCTTAGCATTCAAATCAAACAAGTTACGCAGGTTAATGTGGTGGCTGTTGAGCACTGGGTGCACATGGAACATCAGAAGTGCCGCCCCATCCCCTCCAATTTTACGACATTCCTTCCTCATTTCTTGCTCGCAAGTTAAACTTTCACCCACATTCTTCCCACTAAATACTTGGGAATATGAACACATTCTCCCATTAGGTTATCAGTGACATACCTTTCTGCTTATTTACTAATTGATTGCTCATGGTGTAGCCCCGAGAATGTCAGATGATAGAGGGATGCTATACCATGGAACAGAGAATGTATTATTCATAGGTGGAGCTGTATTCCTCTAAAAGGCACAAAGATTAACTGTTGCTAAGTGAAGTGAGCTGGAGGCCAATCATAGAGTGGTGCAGTGAGAGTGTAATTCTACTACAACAACATCTTGCATTTATTTAGCATATTTAAAGTAGTAAAACTTCCCAAGTTGCCCCGGCAGAATATTACCAAACACAACTTAACACTGCGCAACATAATGGAAGTTAGGCCAGATGACCAAAAGCTTGGTCTAAAAGGAATCTTGAAGGAGCACTTTAAAGGCAAGAGGTTTAGAGAAGTTGAGAGATTTCAGGAAGGGAATTCCAGAGTGTAGACAGATGAACAAATAGAAGGAAGGAGCAATTAAAAGTAGAGGGATGCATAAAAGACCAGTGTTGGAAGGGCACAGAGATTTCGTGGAGCTGTAGAGATTTTTATTTTTACGGGACATGGGCATCGCTGGCTAGGCCAGTATTTATTGACCATCCCTAACTGCCCTCCATTTCAGAAGGTTTTTGCGTGTCAACCACATTGCTGTGGGTCTGGAGTCACATGCAGGCCAGGCCAGGTAGAAACAGCAGATTTCCTTCGCTAAAGGATATCAGTCAACCAGATGGGTTTTTATGACAAATCGACAATGGTTTCATGATCATCAATAGGCTTTCAATTCCAGATTGTTATTGAATTCAAATTTCACCATCTGCCATGGTGGGATTCAAACCAGGGTCCCCAGGCATTACCCTGGGTCTCTGGATTACAAGTCCAATGATAATTCTACTGTGCCACTGCAGATATAAGGACAGACAAGGCCACAGAAGGATTTGAAAACAGCAATGAAAGTTGAGTATTAAATACATTGCTGGACCACGAGCCAATGTAAGCCATTGAATGCTGGGATTAACAGGACTTGGTATGAATTAGGATAAAGGAAGTGGAGATTTTAAGATGATGTCCTGTTTACGGACAGGGGAGATGTGAGGCTAGCTAATATCACATTAGAATAGTTAAGTCTAGGGATAAGAAAGGTATGAGTTTCAGCATCAGATGAGCTGGGGCAGGGGTAAAATCAAGTGGTCTTCCAAAGGTTTCGGAAAGAGGTTGTCATGGTGACGGATGGGAAAGGCGGTGAGGAGCTCAGGTAGGGTCAAATACAACATTGTGAATTATCTTGTTTGGCTTCGGATGGTCGCCAGGGAGAAGGATGGAGTCGGTGGCCAAGGAATAAAGTTTGTGGAGGAACCTAAAGATATTTGCCTCGACTTTCTGGCCCTGCCGCGGCGCATATGAACATCTGAATTAGGATGTGGAGATGCCGGCGTTGGACTGGGGTAAACACAGTAAGAAGTCTCACAAAGCCAGGTCAAAGTCCAACAGGTTTATTTGGTGGCAAACGCCACTAGCTTTGGGAGCGCTGCTCCTTTGTCAAGTGAGGGGGAGTTATAGAACTCCCATTCACCTGACGAAGGAGCAGCACTCCCAAAGCTAGTGGCGTTTGCCACCAAATAAACCTGTTGGACTTTGACCTGGTGTTGTGAGACTTCTTGCCATATGAATTAGGAGCAGGAGTTGACCACTCGGTCTCTCAGGCCTGACCCGCCATTCAGTAAGATCAAGACTGATCTGATTGTAACTTGATCCCCACATTCCTGCCTACTCCTTTCACTGCCCCCCTTGTAATCACCTCCCCTTGTAACCCTGCCTTAAAAATATTAAAGGCTCTGTTTCCGCTGCCTTTTGAGGAGAGATTTCCAGAGACTTACGACTTAGTTGGAAAAGAAATTTCTGGCCAAAAGTCAGAACCCAGGGTGAAATTTGTGGAATTCTTTCTCACTTCTTAAGAGTACAATTTTCCAAGTATTTTCTTCAAGGCAGACATTCTAACTGCTGTGCTGATAAGATATTCTCTGGGGTTGTTCCTCGTAACTTGTAAATGCTGTCCTTGTTTCTCTATTTTTAAAATAGATATTTTGGACTAAAGTTGCATATGAGCCAATCATCTGCAATATATTAACTCAGACTAAACTTGTTTATGATGAGTAAGTATTGGGAAGACTGAAGCAATTGGAGAGGATTATCTAACTCTCCCACTGACAGGATCTTACAGTCCTGCTGATGTTTCTAGGTGTTCAGGTCACCAACAACCCTGTCCTGGTCCCTCCACCCCAATATTTTAATTAAGAAAGCCCACCAACGCCTCTACTTTCTCAGGAGGCTTAAGAAATTTACAAGCTCGCTACAATGCCCACCAATTTTTACACATGTACTATGGAAAGCATCCTTTCCGAATATTTCACAGCTTGGTATGCGTTCTGCTCTGTCCAAGACTATAAGAAACTACAAAGGATTGTGAACATAGCCCAATCCATCACACAAACTAACCTCCCATCCGCTAACTCTACACTTCCCACTGCCTTGGAAAAGCAGTCAGCACAATCAAAGACACCACACACCCGAATGTATTCTCTTCCACCTTCTTCCATTGGGAAAGAGATGTAAAGTCTAGATCAAGTACCAACCAAATCAAGAACAGCTTCTTCCCTGCTGTCATCAGGCTTTTGAATAGACCTACCATATATTAAGATGGCTTTTCTCTACACTCTCTCCTTTTCTTCTCCCCTATGTACTCGATGAACAGTACGTTTATCTGGATGGCATGCAAGAGACATTACTTTTCCTGCATCCCAATATAATTGACAATAATAAATCAAATCAAATCAACGGGGATTTAAATGGATCATGACTGGATTGAAACTTTTAAGATTCTGAAGGGTATTGACAGGATGACGTGGAGAGGATGTTTCCTCTTGTTGGAGAATCTATAACGAGGCAGCACTGTTTAAAAATAAGGAGTGACACATTTAAGGCAGAGATGAGGAGGATTATTTTCTCTCAGAGGGTGGTGAGTGTCTGGAACGCTTCCTGAAAAGAAAGCAGCATCTTTTAGAGTGAAATAGAAAAGAAGTATGTCGAAATATTTAGGAAATGCCTATTACTGGAGCATTTTTATTGTAAGATGGATAAACGTTGACAAATAGAGAGATGCTTGCACGTAAAGCATACTCACCAGGCTGTAGATTTTAAATGTAGTGTAAATAAATAAATGACAATGCAACTTCAGGGCCACTGTCACTGTAACTTTTAGTGTCCTTCCATCCACTTCACTCAGATGCAGCCAATTCCTAGTTCAAGTTTATTCATGGGTGCCCACAGAGACTTTTTAAAATAGGATTTGACAGCAAGCAATTATAACGAGAGCAACTGCTAATGTCAGCTGTGTGTGCCCAACTTTCTCTCCGAATCGGAATTTTCAATGACACTCCCTTGGAATACCAGCTCGTGAGGGGGCCAAATGCTCGCATCTTGCATTATATTACCCTTGCACAACCAGCTAGCAAATGATCTTTTTAAACAGGCTTTTTGCAGCATATAGGACCACACATATTATTCACAAAAACAAACTCTTGGCAGTGAACTCACTGCAGTGATTCAGTCTCTGGGGCAAGCTGAGCCTCATTTGTTCCGTTTATGAAAGTCATCAGAAAGCCTCAAATGAATTACAGTGTCTTGATTCACTGCCAGCTACCGATTATAATGTATTTAATGATAGCCATTGGGGTACAAAACTGTCCCAGCTTGGATTTCAACACTGCAACTATTCACATGTTAGCACCATTTTTTTTTTGGAGCCCTAAAAACGAAATTGTGCGCAATCTGCAGTAATTTTCTATTATTTCCCTCTGAATGTTTGTTGCTTCACAGTTGATTCCAGTAATCTGTTCACTGCCAAACTGTTCACTAAGCGGCACACTAAGTCAATGTGAGATTCAACCGACACTGTTGTTAAGGGAGATAGTTTACCACAGCACAGTTCTCTAATCCAGAAAGTTTTATTTCTAATGCAGATATAAAGTGTGTGAAAAGGCAAGTCACTTACCCACTCCCATAAAACAAAGTTAGAAAGTGAATGGATGCTTCTTCTACCTATTACCAGCCATAAACTGTTTAGACGTTTTGGCCCTTTTCAATATCTGACTCTTTGCAAATCAGACATCAATATAAATTTCACTTTGGCTGGAACTTTCTGGCTGTTCACGCTGGCGAGATCTTCTGGTCCCACCCGATGGTGGCCTCTCACGGAAGGTTTTCCAGCGGCCGAAGGTGCAGGTCACTGCCGTAGGAATTGGCAGGACCAGAAGATCCCACCGGCAACCAATGATGAGCTGCCTCCACTGCCAGAAAATCCCACCCAATGAAGACCATCACTGGAATTTTCCAGCTCCCCCAGTAGTGCAGATGGCTTGCCACTGGCAGCTGGCAGGATCTTCCTGTGCCACCAAAGTCTGTGGTGCTTTGCTTAGCTCACCCACCCTGCTGTTAAGGGAACCAGCGGCAGGAGGGCCAACTTTGGTGGGACCGGAAGATCCTGCTGATGGGAAGGGCCGGAAAATCCCACCCTATGTCGAGGAGAATCCTTGCACCACTGATGAACAGTGGCAGCAGTGTGTCCCATCTTCAAGATGCACTGCAGGAACTCACCAAGGTTTCTGAGGCAGCATTTTCCAAACCAATAACCACTGACATCTAGAAGGACAATGACAGCAGAACGCCACCATCTGGAGGTTCCCATCCAAGTAGATCAAATCCAGTTCTTTCCGACTCTTTTTAAAAGTTAATTTACGGGATGTGGGCATCACTGAGAAGGCCAGCATTTACTGCTGGAAGTGGTGCTGAGCTGCCTTCTTGAAGCGCTACAATGCTGTTAGGGAGAGGATTCCAGGATTTTGAGCCAGCGATATATTTCCAATCAGGATGGTGAGTGACTTGGATGGGAACCTCCAGATGGTGGTGTTCCCAGGCATCTGCTGCCCTTGTCCTTCTAGAAGATAGCGGTTGTGGGCTCAGAAGATCTTGCTTCAGAAACTTTGGTGAGTTCCTGCAGTGCATTTTGAAGGTGGTGCACTCTGCTGCCACAGTTCATTAGTGGTGCAGGGATTGAATGTGTGTGGAAGGGGTAGCAACCAAGCGAGGCTTCTTTGTCCTGGATGGTGTCGAGCTTCTTGAGTGGTGTTGGAGCTGCACCGATCCAGGCAAGTGTACAGCATTCCATTACATCCCTGAGCTGTGCCTTATAGATGATGGACAGACTTTGGGGGGTCAGGAGATGAGTTACTTGTAGGATTCCTAGCCTTTGACCTCCTCTAGTAGTCACAGTATTTATATGGCTAGTCCAGTTCAGTTTCTGGTCAATGGTAATAGTGGGGGAATTCAGCAATGGTACTGCCACTGAATGTCAAGGAGTGATGGTTAGATCATCTCTTTTTTGAAGATGGTAACTGCCTCGCATTTGTGTGGCACAAATGTTACTTGCCACATGTCAGCCTGGGCCTGGCTATTAAGTCTTGCTGTATTTATATGTGAAACGCTTAAGTGCATAAGGAGTTGTGAATCGTGCTTAACATACATCCCCACTTCCAATCTTATGATGGAAGGAAGGTCACTGATGAAGCAGCTGAAGATGTTTGGGCCTAGGGCACTACCCTGATGTCCTGGAACTGAGATGATTGATCTTCAACTACTACAACCATCTTTCTTTGCGGGAGGAATGACTCCAACCAGTGGAGAGTTTTCCCCTGATTTCCATTGACTCCAGTTTACCTGGGGTTCCTTAATGCCCTACTCGGTCAAATATTACCTTCACGCCAAGGGTAGTCACTCTCACCTCACCTCTGGCATTCCGCTCTTTTGTCCATGTTTGAACTAAGGCTGGAATGAGGTCAGGAGTTGAGTGACCCTCCATCACTTTGCTGGTGATTGGCAATAGACTGATGGGGCGATAATTGGCTTGGTTGGATTTGTCCTGTTTCTTGCGTACCCAATGTACCTGGACAATTTTCCACATAGTCAAGTCGATGCCAGTTGGAACAGCTTGGCTAGGGGCACGGCTAGTTCTGGAATATGTCTTCAGCACTATTGCCGGAATATTGTCAGGGCCCATATCCTTTGCAGTATCCAGTGTTCTCAGCGGTTTCTCGATATCACGTAGGGGGGTAGCTACAGGACGGATGTCAGGGGTAGGTTCTTTACCCAGCGGGTGGTGAGGGATTGGAATGCCCTGCCTGCTGCAGTTGTAAATGCGTCTAGTTTGGGGGCGTTTAAGAGATCTCTGGATAGGTTTATGGACGAAATGGGATTGGTATAGGCTAGTGGGTCATTGTTTTTGTAACTGGTCGGCGCAACATCGTGGGCCGAAGGGCCTGTTCTGCGCTGTAATGTTCTATGTTCTATGTTCTATGTTCTATCACGTGGAAATAATCAGATAGGCTGAAGAATGATATTGGGATGCTGGAATCCTCTGGAGGAGGCTAAAAAAAAAAATCCACTCGGCACTTCCAGCAGAGGATTGTTGTGAATGCTTCAGCCTTATCTTTTGCACTGATGTAATGGGCTCCCCCATCATTGATGATGGATATATCCGTGGAGCCTCCTCCTCCACTGAGTTGTTTAATTGTCCACCACCATCCATGGCTGGATGCGGTAGGACCTGGTTTATTTCTGGTTGATTTCACCGCTCCAGCAAAATGATTTGTATTGACGGTAAAGCGGAGAGAAGTTTCACAGGGAACGAAAGGCTCGCCTTTTCTTCTAACCATATTGCGGAACAAACACGTACATATCAAATGCAAAAATACCCGTGGCAACTGAAACAAAATGCAGTTGGGATGCACGCGAAGTACATTAATCAAGAGGTTACATAACCCATTTCTCTGTGTGAGGCTCACCTCAACCATTGTTTGGTTTCCTCGCAAAGCCAGCAGCATACAGGGCCCCAGTTTATTCTCAGCCAGTGATAACAGGAACTTCTTTGTTTTATAGCAGGAACCCATTAAAATGTGCACCTGAGGAAAAAAATAATATATAACTGCGGTTGTATGACAAGCAATGTATTACAACAGAGAGACACACACACACACGCGTACACACACGCACGCGCACACACACGTGTGCACACACACAGAAACGCTGATGCTTGTCATTATCTGGTTTTCATTAGGACTCTATGAAAACCTGAGAGAGCCTCACTCTGCCTACTTTCGGGATGGCCTGCTGTACTAAGCGCCAATCTAGGCAGTGACAGGCCTTACCCGGGACCAAAGGCCCCTAGGCCGGATGCCCTGCCTTCTGAGAGTTGTCAGCCAATCAGAAGCCGGCAGCTGAGTGCAGCAGGACCACGAGGCAGGTGGTGGCTGTTGTCAGCAATGCACCCACCGAGGCCTGGGATTGGCAAGGCACCTGGGCCACAGATGAGTGGTGGTGGGAGCAAGGGGAGGGCGCTGAGTGCCTGAGGCTGAGGGACCGCCATTGAAGCCAGGTGGGACTTCTCACACAGTGAGCCCCCCCACCCCCTGCTGGGTAAATACTAGCAGCTACAGGCAGAATGCGGGCCTTAACTGGGTATTAATTGCCCACTTAAAGATCTCAATTGGTAAAGAAGTGGGAATGCCATCCATGTGCCATCTCACCTCACGTCATCCATGTGCCATCTCACCTCACGTCATCCATGTGCCATCTCACCTCAGGCCTCAGACTTGATTTGGGGCAGACCAGAGAGACAGGGGTAGGTTACCACTCCCTGATGAAATGCCCCCTCACCACCTAACCTGCTTCGGGGAAGCGCCGCACAATTTAGAGATAGATATTGAGCAGCACTTTCACAACAGCTGGTTTCATTTCTTCCTCCTATTTGAGTTTTCAATCTCAGAAGGGCCTCATCGAAGAGACTCGGAGGGAAGGCTAGAGCACCGTGGGATCTCACTGCTCCAACACTTCCACCATCCCTTCCCCCACCCCCGCCACCCACATGTTCACCCTAGGAATGAAATAGAGAAGAAACGGAAGGTATTAGCAGCCAATGACTTCCTTTGGTGGCATTTACTTTAGTACAGGTAGCAACCCAACTACCAGGCATGAAACGATACTTGCTATCAAGGAACCGAACTGGAGAGGAAAACGCATTACTGAAAAATGCTTGTTAATTTTAAACGTTCTTGCTAAACAAGAGCATTTATATCTTGCTAACTAAAGCCGTTTATAATATGTAAAGTTTGGGACCCGTTTGCAAGCTAGACCAAATGCAAAGATAAAACAGATCAGTATAATCTGTCCCTAGATGAAAAGCACTAAGAAATCTCACAACACGAAGTTAAAGTCCAAACAGGTTTATTTGGAATCACAAGCTTTCAGATGAAGGAGCTGCACTCTGAAAGGTCACAATTCCAAATAAACCTGTTGGACTTTAACCTCGTGTTGTGAGACTTCTGACTGAGCCTACCCCAGTCCAACGCCGGCATCTCCACATCCCAGCTGAAAAGGGCATTGGCTGAACCTTTCTCACAGGGGAAAAGGAAAGGTCTGGTTCTAAGGCAGTTCCTTTTCTTGTCTCCTTCACCTGGCCTAATCGGGATAATTCCGGGAATTCCAGCAGTGAAGGCCGAGCAGACTCACTTGGTTCTGCCAGAGATTGATTGTGGACTCCGACTGGTTCAAATAAAGTTCACATATGAGTGACATCACTGGAACTTGCCCGTGACAACAAACACAAAGGCCCCATTTATCCACTCAGCCTCGCTCCTTCCAGCTTCTTTTTACAATCTAGCTACAGATTTGAATTTTTTGTTGAGAATTTGCAGCTAGGGGACAAAGTGTGAGCCAGAATGTGGAGTTATTTACTCAGATTACATGCCAAGTAATGTTTCTCACTCTTTGCTCTTTGTGTGAGTCTTGGCCATAAAGGCAGATATTTGTCACAGGCTGGTATAAGCCATGTGTAATCCAGGTAACTTAATACCTTTCAGCACAGAAAGCGCCGTGCAGCAGTTGTCCACCCAAGGAAAGCCTGAGGAAGAATTGCATCATTTCATTACATCAGCCTCAAGCACATTGGGCGGGGGAGTAGCTGGGGTATTATTGAATCTGTCGCAATGCAAGTACATACAGTTGTTCAACCTTCAGATACAGTGCAGTGGTGGCTATGATTATAGAATCTGTACAGTATAGAAGGAGGCCGTTCAGCTCATCAAGTCTCCACCGACTCTCCGATAGAGCATCCTTCCAGGCCCACCCCGCCCCGCTGCCATACTCCATGTATTTACCCTGCTTACCTACACATCTTGGGACACCAAAGGACAATTTAGCATGGCCAGTCCACCTAATCTGTACATCTTTGGACTGAGGGAGGGAACCAGAGTGTGCCATACGGGAGAATGTGCAAACTCCACACAGACAGTGACCCAAGGCTGGAATCAAACCCAGGTCTCTGGCACTGTGAGGCAGCAGTGCTAACCACTGTGCCACCGTGCCACCGTGCCACCCTTTATGTGGACATTAGACAGTGGAGCCATGGTGTAGATAAAACATGGAGAATGAGTTCTGCTGCTGTGTGACATCAACATAATTGGAATCCCTGCCAACTGAGTGAGAGTTGTTGATAATGAAATAACTGCAAATGGCTGTTGTTCTATACCAGACCCCAGTCTGAAGGTTAGCGTTTAACTGATGTACAAGGAGTCTTAGTAGGCCAAAAAGTGGCTTACTATCCCATTTGTGTCAGCTGTCTTGTCACTATTATCTTAAAAGGGTGCTGCCATTGGGTGGCCAAAGAGGCCAATTAGTTTAGGTGGTAGATCCTTTAATACATTTCTATGATATACAGTGGGAACCAATGGCCATTTTAAGATAATAATGGGCTAAAGATAAGTTTTGATTTCTTTGTGAGGCCAGAAGTAGGAGCGTTACTGCAGACTGCTTCAAATTAAGCCATGTTTCTTTGTTACAGGCTACCCTCTTCTCTCTAAGAACAGGCATATCCCTCACCCCTCTACTTATCAACCACCCGGCTCTCTGTGCTGTCAAAACTTGCATCATCACGCTGCCCCAGGATGTCCACGGAAACAACAAATGAAGTCTGGCTCTTAAAATGCATGGGGGTGGGTGGGTGGGATTGTCCCCTTTGATACAATCAGATGGACAACAGTCTCTGGCTGCTCACCCACTGAACAGTCAAAATCAAGCCACAGATGTCAACCACAGTACTGGCTAAACCAATTCCAGAATATGGCTGCACTGAATCTTTGGATATTGCTGAGAATTCTAACTTCCCTCTTCCTGTTGATAATCTCAAAGGAAGTGCACTGATCAAAAATTGAATACAGCTGGTACAGCACTCCAAATTCTGATGTGAATTTGCTGGCGTAGCCTCTTTCAACTTTATATAAGCAAGGACACCAGCCAAGCATGTGTGGCAATACATGTCAGGAAAGGAATGAAAGGCTGTGCCTTTTCTCCCTTGAAGGGAGAAGGCTGAGTGATGCCCGAATAGAGGCCTTTGAAATGATGAAGGGGACACAGAGTGGGCATTTCATGTCACGGGGAACAACATTAACTACAGGCCAACGATATCAAACAGTCACCAAGAAATCCAGTCGGAAATTCAGAAGAAACCTCTTTACTCAAAGAGTGGCGAGAAACTGGCTGCCAAGGAGAGTGGTCAAAACAAATAGTTTAATGAATTTAAAGGGGAGTTAGACAAGCATATGAGGGAGAAAGGAAATAGTTGGTTAAGATCATAAGTTTAGCTGAAAGAAGATGGAAGGATATTCAAGTGGCAAAGGCTAGTTGGGCCAAATGTGGGGATGCACAGTGGCATAGTGGTTGGCATTGCTGCCTCACAGTGCCAGGGACCTGGGTTCAATTCTCACTCTGGATCACTGTCTGTGTGGAGTCTGCATGTTCTCCCCATGTCTGCATGGGTTTCCTCCCACAGTCCAAAAACGTGCAGGTTAGGTGGCTAGGAAATGATAAATTGTTCTTTAGTATCCAATGATTACATTTGGGGAATTAGCGCGGTAAATCTGGAATTACATGGATAGGGCTTGCGTAAGACGCTCTGTCGGAGTGTTGGTGCAGACATACTGGGCCAAATGGTCTCCTTCTGCACTGGAGGTACTCTGATTCTGTGTTTGTAAATCATATAAACAACGCAATCAATATGTGCAAGTACAGTTTGGAAAGTGTTCCACTTCCATCTGAAGCTAATCCAGTCAGATTACTTGCTTTTGAGAATAGGATTACTCTGTGCACAATGGGACTATTAGAAGTAAACAAAAGTGTGCGAATGAAACTTTCTATCACTCATTTCCAATATATAAAACAGAGCACCAGCAATTGTGATTAAAGGCTTGGATCATTTAATGCATAAAGTATTGTATAAGTAAGTATGACGTTAACTCAGTTTTCTTAGCAAAGTATTATCTTATGCTTATTTGTAACATAAACAGAAAGTATTAACTCACATTATTGCAAACACGTACCATACTGGCAAAAAGCTCCCCGTCATCATCACAGGCTACTCCTCCTGGACTGTAGAGCTGGAACCAACCATCTTTGCCAGCCCGAACACTCAACAAACAAGAATGGACCTGCCAGAAAACAATTAATTCACTTGAGTGCCAATCCTGCATTTAAAATATGCTCAGTGACCCATATTGGACTGGCACTGGATGATTTTTACTTATCCTGTGATCTACTTTTCAATTCCAGATCAATTTAAAGTCTTCACAACCAGTGAAATCAGAAAAAGGCCTGACTAAAAGCTGTAACTTGAGGGCAAATTAATGACTTCATTGAAGCTCAACTTTTCATTAAAAAAAAGCATCGAATGGAGTGCAAAAAGTGCAGAGGCTGCAGTGTACTACATTATGTACATACACATATATAGAGCACATATCCATATAGGTATCAGACACACATCATGTACAGATACTGACTGTTTCTATGTTACTTTACCATGTGCTGTTTGAGATTTCTACCCACAAATTACTTCCAGTGCCACTTTCCAGTCGGCAAATTAATGTGTAGGTTCAGGATATGCTGCAGGAAGGAGGGCTTCAGATTCCGTGGACATTAGGGCCAGTTTGGCGGGGGGGGGGGTACTTCTGTTCAAGGTGAATAGTTTCTGCCTGATCACACCTGGCATCAATATTCTTGAGAGCACGAAGGCTGGAATTTGAATATGGTGAAGAAAGTGTAAATTGGCTGCAATACTATACAGATTTCCCAGCGGAGGGTGTTGAACACAGTGGGAAACCCCAAGGACAGTGTCAGAGCCAGGGGGTCTCAGCACCAGCTTTTGCACACCACCCCACACTGCGAAACAGAGAGGGTCAGGGAGGTTGGGAATCAAGCCCGTTAACTATTGCAATTGGAGAAGGTTGAAACTATCTGACAGCAGGTTGGCACTGAGATGTAGCATTTAAAAGTAGAGTACACAAGAGGATTGAAAAGAAGGAGATAGACTAGGTAAAATTACAAAAAATACAATGATGTGCAGGTTAGGAGAAAATGTGTGCAAATACAGGATGTCTTTAATGCATTCAATGTAATGCAGGTTGGTGGCATCTGCTGCCTGCTTATTTTCATGATTACTGCATGCAAGTATCCGTGATAGCATTGTTGCTTTCTGCATGTACCGGGAAAATCGATACATGCTCACATTACTCAAAATTAGCCTGCCCCTATTAAAGAGGAAGTTTATTGTGGCCAGAGCAGATGCTGGAATTTCTGTGGGAACTGAATCTAATCTGGGAAATATAGAAATGGCTAAACATGGGAAAGGGAAGTCATCCAGGCTTTCAAAGCTGCACCGAAGATTCTGGTGGAGAAAGAGTAAAGGAACAGTGATGTCCTGTACCCAAAGGCAGTTCTCCAAACGGTGAAACGGCAGTGGGAGCAGAGCCTATGGAAGAATAGATAAGGAATAGAACTCAGAGTTGTGGTGAATGGCTATTTTTGGACTGGTGAAAGCATAGAATGAAGTTCCCCAAACTTCAAAATTGGGAGTCTGGAGAACAATTTCAAAATTTGCAGATGACATGAAATTAGAAGGAAACAGCAAGAAGGTTAATCATTGATTTTAAGAGGACATAGGTTGGGTCACATGGCAGATGAAGTTCATGAGTTGATACATTTTGGTAGGAAGAATAAGGAGAGATAATACATCAAAAATCTCAAAGTGCTTGTGAATAATCCTTGAAAGTGGCAGGACAGGCTAACAATGTAGTTAATAAATACATGGGATACCGGGTTTTATAAATAAAGACATATGCTATAGAAGGAAATTATCCTACATTAAGGCAACGAATATCATTGAAAAAAATTGTTTGCTAATATTGCCATCTGTAACTTCTAGTTTATAACACATTTATCATGTTATTTTGTGGATTTTATTCACCTCTTGTCTTGGGTCCTCTGCGAATCTCTGTATGACATACTTCAATTCCCTGAGAAAAATCACAAATCGGTAACTACAAACCACGTAACTCCTGTTGTCTTTATAAACAATGTAAATGTGTGATAGGAAAATTAGCTAAAAATAGGAATTGTTTCTACTCCAGCTGGTTCTCACTGCTGATGCTAAGCGAATTTGGGATTAAACAATCGCGGCAGATTAAAAGACATTTAAGAACATAAGAACATAAGAAATAGGAGCAGGAGTAGGCCATCCAGCCCTTCGAGCCTGCCCCGCCATTCAATAAGATCATGGCTGATCTGTCGCTGCTCAGTTCCACTTTCCCGCCCTCTCCCCATAACCCTTAATCCCCTCTCCTATCAAAAGCCCATCAACCCGCGTCTTAAAAATATTTAGCGAGGCAGCCTCTACCACTTCAACGGGCAGAGAATTCCAGAGATTCACCACCCTTTGAGTGAAGAAGTTCCTCCTCAACTCCGTTCTAAACCGCCCCCCTTTTATCTTGAGGCTGTGCCCCCTAGTCCTATTGTCTTTTTTGAGCGGGAAGAGTCTTTCCACCTCTATCCTATCCATCCCATTCATCATCTTATACGTCTCAATGAGATCTCCTCTCATTCTTTAGCCATGGTTTGATTCAAAGTTTCCCAAATAAAAGTTTGAAAAGACCCCAGGTATTGTAACTTCACATGACGGGATCCGTGCCCAGTTGAGAGCAAGATTGGAGATATTTGAAGTGTTAAAATTTGTCAAAAAAAAACCCCATCATCTGCTTTTAAGTTGAAAGTTTGTAGGTAATTATCAAGTGTTACTGGTGTGTTCCTGGTTAATATAGTGTGTCCATTTCAGCTGGAAATCCAGCCACTAATGTGACCTCTCAGCAGTGTACAAACCAGGTAACATCACTAAAGCACTGTCTTTAGGAAGACTATATATAATTAAACCTTTCCTTTGGGTGATGGAATGACTAGAACTGCATGATTCTTATTATTTTCATTACACCCAAGAGACAGGATGACGTATTTCAACACAATTTAATGCTCCGTATTGTTTGAAAACATGATATGTTGTGTGTTACGTTGCCTATTTTAGTATAGAATCATACATCATAGCTGGCACATTTGATTACTGTATTGTACTGATGTATAGGTACATTTTCCTCTGTTCATTGGAGAGGACATATTGGTGGGGTGCATTAGTTCACATTAATAACTGGGGAAAATATTACTAAACGTGTGCAGAAGGCAGGTTGGAACTGAGAATCAAGGCTTATTCCTGCAGTTATAAGATGTTATACTAACCCATCAACCAATCATATTGAAAAACCTAAGTTGTCACACTGTTACAGTGAAACATCTAAACATTAAGAATTGGACACTTTAAATAAAAAGCTCAGAATTGTACACATGCACACCCTGCTAAAGTCTATACCATGAGTACTAGTACAGTATATAGGCACCCCGCCAATGTAGAAGGTATGATTTATACCAATGACGCACAAACCCAAGAGCTGGAATGTATGATTCTCAATAAATCAATAATCAAATTTCTGAAGTATTCTATTTCAAGAGAATTCAATCGCATTTAATCAAACAATGTGCAAGTAAATTGCATAATAAATCATTCAAAAGATTAAGGACAAGATTTATGCATTTTAAAGTCCTTCCATTGTAGGAGCTAGTTTTTTCTAATTGATGCGAATGATTAAATATCAGTACTTGATAATTTAAAATTCAGTGGTTTTAGAATACCCAAATGCATTATGACAACTTCAAAGAGTCAGCTGGCTAGATTTAGCTGTATATCTTATGCTGAGTGCCCCTTAGTTAAGGGGCATATTTGTACTCCATGCATTTTTAAACGTTTTCTCATGAGCTAATGAAGAATTTTATTGCCTTATTGGAGTTGGGGTGTGGTGAGGTTGGGTGGGGAGACGCAGTGAATGTGTCCGAATATAGGGAATGCAGACTATGAGGCAATACCTGACAGTTCAATATATTCTTGCACAAGTACTTTCAACACAATTTAATGCTCCGTATTGTTTGAAAACATGATATGTTGTGCATTACGTTACATATTTTAGAACAGAATCATACATCGTAGCTGGCACATTTGATTATTATATTGTACTGATGTATAGGTACATTTTCCTCTGTTCATTGTGAGTGGAAACATTGGTGGGGTGCATTAGCTTATGTTAATAACCGTGGAAAATATTAATAAGTATGTGCAAAAGGCAGTGTTGCACACTTGGGATATGAACAAAGAAATTGAAAAGAACAGTAATTCTTTCCACATTCACAAAAATCATGTCTTTATAAATTAAAACAGATAAAGTATGTGACTTACTTTGTGAACTTCACATGTGCGAGTGCCCTGTAGGTGAAATGCACAGACATTTTATATATCCATCCGTAATACAATAAGTGTAACATGTATCAGTTAGTTATACATAGTTTTTAGAATATTTTCACCAAAGATATCATAAATTCCAGCCACAATTTGTTAAATACATAAAAAAAGAGAAATAGCTGTTGATGAAATAAGTTTTTAAAAATTTTTTTCCAATGCTAATGACTCCAGGTGTACAGGCAAGCAGTGAATGGGAATTTACCTGGGGACGTGGGAGGTTAGAATTATATGTTAGAGAACCTGTTAAAGGTCATTCATTGCAGCATGTTAGATTTAGCAATTTAGTCTTTGTGAATTCTAGGATCCTGTTTGTGGGTCACTAGAAAACAACAACAAAATAAATAGCAACATGTCAGTCATTATTTTCCTTGCTTTGTTTGAGTATCAGTTGAAGTTGGCTGTGCTAACACCTATGACATGATGTAGACACATACTGAGTCAGAAGAGAGCTTGATTACAGCTTCTAATTCTGACCCCTTGAGTTGTACTTTCAAAATCACCATGCTCATTACTCTGAGTCCCAAGATTTTGCACTGCACACAGCAGAGGCTACATTTTGTTCTCCCCTCGCTCAGCAATACAGTTTGCATAGGGAAACTTAATACATTCCATTGCTTACAGTGATAAGAAATCACACAGGAATATCTTTAAATTTCTGATAACTTACCATTGTTGCCCCATTTAATACTATGGTCAGTTCCTGGGGTCAATTCATAATAGTTTCAGCCGAGTTATGCAAAAGTAGCCAGAGAATGAGTAAATGCCTTACCTCCAAATCTCATAATACAGACACAAAACCAATCATATTTCTTTATGGCTGAACAGTGTTTCCCAGTTGGTAAATGACAATTTAATTGGAGCTAATTGATATTCTATCTTTCGTTTTACAGAGTATTTAGGCACTCAATCCTTACATTGAGGCTGATGTCACTGATTGTTTCGTTTGCAAGTGGGACATCTGATGGTCAGTCAATGTCACCTTGTGGATTCAAGCACAAGAAATAGGAGGCATAGTCCATTGACACTCACCAGCTCTGTCAGTAAGATCTGACTATGACCTCAACTCCACTTTCTCACCTGCTCCCACAACCCTCAACTCCCTTACAGTTCAAATTCTGTCCAATTCAGCCTTGAATGTATTCAATGATGCAGCCTCCACCACTCTCAGGGTACAGAATTCTGAAGATTGTCAAATCTCAGAAGAAATTCCTCCTCATTTACAGCTTAATTGGGAGCCCCTTCATCCAGAATCTGTACCCTCTTGTTCTAGATTCCCAAAAGGGGAAATAGCAACTACCCTCTCAAACCCCTAGAATCTTAGATATTTCAATAAGATCAACTCTCATTCTTCTAAATTCCAATGAGTGCAAATCTAACCAGCTCAACATTTCCTCACATGATGATCTGCTTAATGGACCATACATAACTGACTTGAAGAGAGGTAGAAAAAAAGTATGGGCTTGGTCTGGAACCCTGTCCTCAGCACTGAGAACTTCCTCATGTGAGAGTGGGGTTGTGACTGCAATGTAGCAAATGAGGAAACAAAATATCTACCGTATTCACTGCATAGATATTATTTATGTTGTATTGGTCTAAACCAAAGTTTGAAATTTCTTCTTTGAGCAGAGTTCTGGTGTGATAGGATTTCCACTGATCTCATTCCCCCAGTTTGGGGCTTTGTGGACATTTGATGGTCACATTGGGCCCTTAGTGCGATTCTTCTTCAAAGACCATCTCTTCATTGTTCCTTAATATCATGTCTAATAATTCCCCTGTTTGAGTGGATTCTTAGATGTTTTCCAAATAATACTCTAAAATTGTGACTTATCAATCTATTTCTAGTAAATTAAAGTTTCCTATTGACAACTGAATCTGTTCCTGTAGGGTTTTGGTTCAAAGCTTCTTCCTAACCTAACAGTAAGTCTAAGGTCACATACTAATCGACTCAAGAACAGCTTCTTCCCTGCTGGCATCAGACTTTTGAATGGATCTACCTTGCATTAAGTTGATCTTTCTCTACACCCTAACTATTACAGTAACATTACACTCTGCACTCTCTCATTTCCTTCTCTATGAACATATGCTTTGTCTGTATAGCGTGCAAAAAACAATACTTCTTACTTTATGCTAATACATGTGACAATAATAAATCAAATCAATTCAAATCTGTATTTAGCAGATCCCTGTAACTTGTTTGGCTTCTTTTGTGTCTGTCACCCATACCTATAGAATTTACACCACCAGGGGTATGGCAGCATCATGGTCATTGCTAGACCAGTAATCCATAGGCCTGGAGTAACCCACAAGATGTGCGAGTTCAGATCCCACAACAGGAGTCGGGGTTTTAACTTCAATTAATTAAATAAATCCAGAATAAAAATCTATTATTGTAATGCTGACTATGAAACTATTGGATTGTCTTAGAACTCAAGTGGTTTCTCTAATATCCTTTAAGCAAGGAAGTCTGTCATCCTTACGAGGTCTGGCATATAAGTGACTCCAAGTACTCAGAGCAATGTGACTGAATCTTAGCTGTCTCTAACATGGCCTAGCAAACCATTCATCTTGGTGGCTCAGACCCACCTTCACAAGAGCAATTAGGAATAAATAGTGATTAATAGTGAATGAAAAAAATGGGATGAGTTCATTTAATTTTAATTAAGTTCTATTTCACATAAAAGTTACACACACTACTTCTGATGTTTATATTTTTTATCTCACAGAATAATCTGTACATGTACCCAGCCATGTCAGTACTTAACTAGATATCATATTTGTTCTAATATAGCATCCTATCAGGTAAGGAGCTCTGGATTTCCTATTTTAATCCTAAAGGTCCTAAACATTTATATAAAATGGTTTGAGGCATCTATTGCTTCACTCTCTGGGCCTATTTTCTCATCGTATTCTCGGGCAGCTCTCCCTTTCCACTCTACCTTCAAGGCTTTCCAGTTTAGCCCAGGACCAAAGCTAATCAAACACTGTCAACACAATCCAAAGCTTATTCTTTCCTCAGTTGTCGATTTATCTACCCACATTAATATGCCCCTTACTCGGGCAAACGGAAGGAAAGCTTCCCCAGTTGGGAAAACTGGGATTTTTACATAAAAAAAGAGTACACACAGAATATATACACGTATTAGCTACGTTCTCTGCATTGCTATACTTACTCTTTGGGAAAGGGAATAGGTTGAAGCAGGCTAGCAAGAGCAGGTCTCCAGTCGTCGTAATCTGACCTATGGAACAGGACAAACAGATATCAACTCCTGCATGAGTTACACTTACGTTTGTAATTAACAC
Organism: Carcharhinus amblyrhynchos; assembly: GCF_965287045.1. NCBI lineage: Eukaryota > Metazoa > Chordata > Chondrichthyes > Carcharhiniformes > Carcharhinidae > Carcharhinus > Carcharhinus amblyrhynchos. The sequence continues at coordinate 18,622,088 of NC_137327.1, forward strand.
ACAATTTTTCTAAAAATAAAACTAAATATATGAAATTACATTGCGTATTTCATCATGGCTGATGACACAGTCTTTCTTAACATAGAATTGTTCCTGCAACAAGTTATTTTATCCTGAATGTGATATCCAAACAAGGTTCCAAAAACAGTACAAGAACATAGGAAATAGGAGCAGGAGTTGGTCATTTGCCCCTTTGGCCCTGCTCCACCATTCAATCAAATCATGGTTGATTTTCAACTTCAATTCCACTTTACCCTATCTCCACATCTCTCATTCTACCCCAATACCCAAGGGAATAAGAGTGTCCCAGTCACCATGGTGATTGTCTGGAATGCGCTGCCTCGGAGGGTGGTAGAGGCAGGTTGCCTCACATCCTTTAAAAAGCATCTGGATGAGCACTTGGCACATCATAACATTCAGGGCTTTGGGCCAAGACCTGGCAGATGAGATTAGTTGGGAGTTCAGGTATTTCTAATGTGCCGGTGTGGACTCAGTGGGTTCACTCATTGTTTAAGAAGAGAGGGAGGCAGCAGATGGTTGGCATGACTTCAGTCACTGACAAGATTTTAGAATCCACTATTAAAGATGAGATTGCAGAGTACTTGGAAGTGCATGATAAAGTAGGACTCAGTCAGCTCAGCTTTGCCAAGAGGAGGCCATGTCTGACAAATCTGTTAGAGTTCTTTGAGGAGGTAAGAAGGAAGTTAGATAAAGGAGAACCGGTGGTTGTGATTTATTTAGATTTCCAGAAGGTCTCTGACAAGGTGCCGCATAGAAGACTGTTAAATAAGAGCCCATGGTGTTAAGGGTAAGATCCTGGCATGGATAGAGGATTGGCTGAGTGGCAGAAGGCAGAGAGTAGAGGTAAAGGGGCCTTTTTCAGGATGGCAGCCGGTGACTAGGGGTATGCCTCAGGGGTCAGTACTGGGACCACAACTTTTCACAATATACATTAATGATTTGGAGGAAGGAACTGAAGACACTGTTGCTAAGTTTACAGGTGATGCAAAGATACGTAGAGGGACAGGTAGTATTGAGGAAGAGGGGGCTGCAGAAGGACTTGGACAGGTTAGGCGAGTGAGCAAAGAAGTGGCAGATAGAATACAATGTAAAAAAGTGTGAGGTAATGCACTTTGGAAGGAGGAATGGAGGCATACGCTATTTTCTAAATGAAAATGCTTAGGAAATCAGAAATACAAAGGGACTTGGGAGTCATTGTTCAAGATTCTCTGAAGGTTAACATGCAGGTTCAGTCAGCAGTTAGGAAGGCAAATGCAATGTTAGCATTCATGTCACGAGTGCTAGAGCAGGGATATACTTCTGAGGCTGTATAAGGCTCTGGTCAGACTCTATTTGGACTATTGTGAGCAGTTTTAGGCCCTATGTCCAGGGAAGGATGTACTGGCCTGGAAACGGTCCAGAGGACGTTCACAGGAATGATCCCTGAAATGCAGAGCTTGTCGTACGAAGATCGGTTGAATACTCTGTGTCTATACTCACTGGAATTTAGAAGGATGAGAGGAATCTAATTGAAACCTACAGGATACTGCGAGGCTTGTATAGAGTGGACGTTGAGAGGGTGTTTCCACTAGTAGGAAAAATTAGAATCAGAGGGCACAACCTCAGGCTAAAGGGACAATCCTTTAAAACAGAGATGAGAAGGAATTTCTTCAACCAGAGAATGATGAATCTTTGCTGCAGAAAACTCTAGAGACTAGGTGTCTTTAAGACAGAGATGAATAGTTCTTGATTAATAAGGAGGTCAGGGGTTATGGGGAAAATGCAGGAGAATGGGGACGAGAAAAATATCAGCCATGATTGAATGGCAGAGCAGACTCGATGGGCCGAGTGGCCTAATTCTGCTCCTATGTCTTATGGTTTTATGATGGGCTGAAGGGCCTCTTCAGCACTGTATGATCCTAGGAGAAAACAACAGGATTATTGCTTGCATTTTCAAAACTTGAAATCTTCCTTCCTTGATACGTTGGCAAGAATAAATTTTAAAAATATGCAGTTATGCAAGAAAATCGTGTTATAACTATGTCAGGCTTTGTTAAGATCAAATCTCAAATACTGTACATAGTTTTGATCTCCGTACAAAGGAAAAATATATTCACCTTAGGGACATTAAGATCCATTTCTGAAATGAAAAGGAGGTTTCATGAGGAAAGATCGAGTAGATGGAGGTCACATTCTTTGGGATTTAGAAAAAATAAGAGATGAGCTCATTGAAACTTATAAAATTCTTAGCGGACTTTAAAGGGCTGAGAAGCCATGAAGGTCATGGTCTCAGGATAAGAAGTTGTCTCTTTTTAGAATGAGATGAGCAGAAAGATCTTTGCTCAAGGGTTGTGAATCTTTGGAATTCTATGGCGGTTATCTCAACTTTCCTGGGATGATCCAGGAATAGTGGGAAGTCTTGGCAGAACTCGATGGTTTTTTTAAATGGATGAGGCAGATCCGGTGGTGAATGACTAAAACAGTTATCTGCTAAATGGGTTCAAGTCTGGAGCCCTTGGACTAGAGGGAATAGAGATGAGGACAGTGCAAGAGAGAAGGGCTAGGATGAGACAGAGAGTAAACGGGGGTTGGAATTCTCCAGTCTTGCACCCCCTGCCACTGCTGCCAATGAAAACGGAAAATTTGGTGCTCCACTCACTGCAGCGAGAATGGAGAATCCCAGCTGCAGTGTGGTCAGAGAATTCCAGCCAAGGAGTTTTAACAATAACTAGGACATCAAAGGTGGAGAAACAGTGAGGAAGCAGTGGGAATAAGTAGCCATACAGATTAACAACAAGAGCTTAATCCCAAGAGCAGGAAGTAAAGTTGCAAGAAGTTTAATGATCTCACACAAGTGGTCAAGGTCAGCGTAAGCCGTATCCCACGAATTTTGGACACTGCTCAATAACCGCCACCAGACTCCATCGATTACAACTCATACCCAATTACTTCACCCCACACACACACACACACACACACACACACACACACACACACACACACACACACACACACACACACTTAGTACTGCCGTAAGCCCCACATTCACATCTCACAGCTAGCACACTATTCAACCATGGCTGCCATTTGTTCCTTCCACTGATGATCAGTAGCTTTCCACCAGCTGGGTTACAGTCTCAGAGCACCAGATCCCTGAGGATTCCAAAATGACGTCAGTGGCATGCAAGTACTCTTCTGATGGCTGATGGGAAAGGAGCCAGCGCTTGCTCACTTACTGTCCACAGGAATCATGTGGAGTAAGCAGTTCAAGATGTCAATCAGCATGCAACACTGATTTAATACCAGCAACAATATTTTTGGAGCCCCACATCTCAGGGTATACTTGGAAAACACATTAAGTAGCATGAAGTACGCCTCATCAGCGCTATTTAAAGGGATCATCAACAACTTACAGATTAGTTGCTTGTTGATTACTTCTGGCTGCCGTTACAGTTTTGCATGTTTTTGATGCTTTCTATACTTGTTTTAAATTTCAAAAATGACTGGGGCGTGCTGACTTCAAACAAACTTCCTGCGCAAACCAGCTGCTGCCAGCCATGGGTGCACAGGCGCCACTCCCCCAGGCTACCAGAAAAGGCAACAGGAGCATCAGGAGGTGAAGGAAGCAGGAGGGGGCTCCACTTTGGAACTCTAAGGGCAGTCAGCCTTCAACAAAGTCGGCACTATTGAGTCCAATTTCTTGCTCACATTTGCATCTTAAAAAGTGTCAAACACAAGAAAATATTACGCAGGAACCTTGGGTGAAGTATAAGGACAGGCACTAATCAAGTCCTAAAAGTTAACAATGTTTAAATGGCAGTGGCATAGTGGTATTATCACTTGATTGGTAATCCAGAGAGCCAGGGAAAGATCTGGGGACCTGGGTTCAAATCCCACAACGGCAGACAGTGAAATTTGAATTCAATAAAAAATATCTGGGATTAAGAATCTACTGATGACCACGACACCATTGTCGGAAAAACCGATTTGATTCACTAATGTCCATTAGGGAAGGAAATCTGCTGTTCTTGCCCGGTCTGGCCTACATGTGACTCCAGAGCCACAGCAACGTGGTTGACTCTGAAATGTCCTCAGAAATGGAAGGAAGTTAGGGGCGGGCAATAAATATCAGCCCAGCCAGCCACTCTCACATCCCATGCACGAGTAAAGGTGAATATAGAAATGGTAGCATGCAGCTGTGCAAGAATTGAAACATTTGGAGCTGAACCAATCATTCCAGACAAAAGGAAGGATTGATTTTGTGACGCGCTCTCGCTGCTGGACAGCCATAGTTTGTAAATCCATTCCACCATCTTGTGGGGGAACAAAACAATGATGTACCACAACCCCTAATAAACACGTTGCTTGATTGTTAATGCCTCAGATGCACAAAGACCCTCCAGCTGAACACCCAGATCATGCTTGTAGATTTGTCTACCAACAAAGTGTCCATTAAGAGGTGAAATTTTTTCAATATTACCAAAATAATCTGCTCAGTTTTTAAAAACCTAATTGTGAGATCCTCTGAGACTTAATATTGTCAGCATCTTGAGTCATGTAGGTTACTAAAGAAGGATTCCACTGATTTAAAAATGCAATTAAACACTTGCCTATTGCCAGTTTTTAATGCCATCTTTAATTTTCTGAAGTTCTTTGGAATCTAAATCTGGAGATGAAACGCAGGTCCGTAACTTGCAGTGGTCTAATGGCAATTTGGTCAAATTGCCACCCCACTTGTAATTAATCACCTCGCGATCCAGCCACTCCCATCTCACCTGGCCTTCCGACTCAGCCTGAAAATACTCATGGCTCTGGAGACCAGTGTACCACAGAAACTAGAAGTAGGAGTAGGCATTCGACCCTTCAAGTCTGTTCCGCCATTCATTTTGATCATGGCTGATCACCGAATTCAATACCCTGATTTCCCCCACTTCCTTCCATATCCCTTGGTCCCTTTAGCCCCAGGAGCTATATCCAATTTCTTCTTGAAAAAAGACAACATTTTGGCCTCAACTACTTTCTGTGGTGGTGAATTCCACCACAACAATAAAGCCACTACCTCTCTTGCAGCTATTTCAGGAGGGATTTTCCATTCTCGGTGAGGTGAGAAAACCAGCTGGTAGCTCACCAGATGCACAGAAACATAGGAATTAGGAGAGGAAGTAGGCAATTCAGCTCTTCGGGTCCGCTTTGCCATTTAACACAATCATGGCTGATCTTACCTTGGTTCGACTCCACTTTCCTGCTTGCTCCCCATACCCCTTCATCCTACTTTTCATCAGAAACATATCTATCTCTTTCTTGAATCTGCCGATTGATTTTGCTTCCACTGCACTCTGGTTCACTGAGTTCCACAGATCCTGAGAGAAGCAGTTTCCCCTTTTGTCAGTTTTGAACCTACCGCCTCTCTATATCTATGACCTCTTGTTTTACACTGTTCCACCAGGAGGAACATCCATTCAACATCCACCTCATCAATCCCCGAGAAGGAGGAGAGACAAAGAGACGTCGACAGCAGTAACTTGGGATCAATCAGTATCGAAGAAAGACCCTGAGTCCGAGACTCGGAGGCATTGGAACAAAACCCATCAGCAGGGAATCTGATCAGTTCATCTCATCAGGGAAAGCATTTCAAAGTCCAGACATTCACGATTTTGGATATTTTGTGGAGTTTTGAAACCACTCGAATACTTGTGTATACAATGGAGTAGCTCAAATGTTGATTACTTTGTGTATAATGAAAGAAGTCAGAAGCTAAATACTTTGCGTATAACGAAGTTTGGTGCCTAGAGTAATTTTATGGTAATTTGGCACAGTACAATAAACAAGATTTGATGCACAATAATTCAAGCTTTTGAGTGCCTTTGTCCAGGGCACAGTTGACCCAAGTTCGAGGGTCACAGGGGATGTCCTGGAGGGCTAGAACTTGGGGACGAGTGAAGGTGGCAGGATATATTGACAGTAATTAGCAAAGCAAACGGATTCTTGAAACAACACTTCTTCCATCTCATTATACAGTAAAGTCACGGCATTCACGGAAGTTACATTTCCACGAAACCTCACAAATGACGAAATTGTGAACAATAAATAATTTTCAGCTGGAGTCAGTTAGATAGGTTCCAGCAATGTGGGTGAAGCATTGCTTTACTGTATGACAAATTGTGGTACAGTACCAGTACGTGACAGAGAGGGGGAGCCTGTGAGCAATACAAGACGTATTGAAAATTTGAAAAAAAGAGACAATCCTCATTTAAGAAGAAAAGGAATCACCTCAAAATTGGCAGACAAAATTGGTGAACATTTCAAAATGGAACAGAGAATTCACTGCAGCTCTGAAACGAGTGATTTGGATACTTCCAGGTTAATCATAATTCTATAGAATAGAATCATAGAATCCCTGCAGTACAGAAGAGGCCACTCAGCTCATTGAGTTTACACCGACTTTCTGACACAGTAATTTATCCAGGCTCTTCCCCTCCACCTTATCTCTCTAACCCATACATTTCCCATGGCTAATTCCCCTAAACTACACATCCTGGAACACTCAGGGGCAAATTGACATGGCTAATTCACCTAACCCGCACATCTTTGGAGTGTGGGAGGCAACCAGAGCACTGGAGGAAATCCGAGCGCTCTCGGGGAAGGATGTGCACACTCCGGGAATCGAACCCAGGTCCCTGGTGCTATGCAGCAGCAGTGCTAACCACCATGCCACTATGTGATCCCTCCCTTTGGGCTGCTCTTCAGCTACAACCATTCCAGGCACCACTTTTAAGCTTTGAAGTTTGTTTATTAGTGTCACAAATCGGCTTACATTAACACAGTAATGAAGTTACTGTGAAAATCCCCTAGTTGCCACACTCTAGTGCCTATTCGGGTACATTAAGGGAAAATTTGGCACGGTCAATGCACCTAATCAGCACATTAGAAAAGTGCTTAAAAAAAATAGTTGAATGTCCACAACCAGGACAAATGGAAGGAATCTGCTTCCAGAGGCATCACCCTGTTAAACCATGTCCAGGTCTCTGCTCTGTCGTAGCTGCAACTTCAGAGGGGAAAGAAGTTGTGAATGAGTGAACAATTGCTCACAATGGGCTATGTGGTGGACAAAGGCTTTACTGCAGGTAAGTGAATACTCGCACGAAAGCCTTTGTCCACCATGCTGTCCACCTACAGGTTCACCGGAGTGAACTTGTATAGTGCGCAAGAAACAACACTTTTCACTGCATGTTAATACATGTGTCAATAATAAATCAAATCAAATTCAAAATGAATACATGAACAGGGAATTCGAAAAGCCGGCCTTTACTCTATTGCCAAAACAGAGGCGTGTGCCTCGACTTATGTTTATGTGCCCTCTTAAAGGAAGAAGAAAACCGAGGGCTGCACAACTGAGTTTTCATTCCATTTTTATCATGCTTTGCAAAAGGAGCATCTCCCCTCTTAAGCACCTCAAATTCTCTCAGCTAATTGCTGGTTAGCTATAAATCAGAACATGCAACCACGGATATTCCAGACATGAACGAACCTACTTACAGCATTTTGAGGATTTCCACATAGCAGCCGAGCACCCGCTCAGCCTGTGAGCTCAGTTCAATGACCATGGTGCTACAGGTAGGGCTCACCAGCAAACAGTCAATCAGGCTGGGCTCACTGTCACTGTTGCTGCTACTGCTGTTGTTGCTGCTGCTGCTGCTGCTGCTGTTGTTACTACTGCTGCTGGTGCTCCCTTTCAGTTTCTGATTCACCATGTTGCTCCTTTCCAATTCCACGTGGATCTCGGTTGAGTTCACGATGATGGATTTCATCCTCGCGTCGGTCGTGACCTCCTGCGACACGAGGTCGGGACTGCTGTGCAGCAGTCGGAGTGGCAGGTTCGGCTTCCGATCACACTGCTGCTGACAGCCATTACGTATTTCTTTCAGGCTGGGGGAATTGTCACGACTGCAGCAGAACATAGATAATTGTATGGACTGTTAAATATCTAATTAGCTATTTACTTCTACCTTCAACACAAAATGCTGAACAAATAACCCGAGCCAGAAATATCCGAGCAGTTTTTTTTATATATATATATATATAAAGCATGGCAAGATCATGTCTCCAATCCAAATTTAGTCCTCTTTTCTGTGTTTGTTATAATTAGTGATGGATTAATCAGTCCTCTCTGATCTGTTCTACTTTGTTTAATAACTAGTACACTTACAGTACCTGTACTGTTGGACAGTATTTACAGAACAAGGAGCGAGTTCAAACCGTTTGTTTAGGAATCTCAAGTCTAAGTATGTATTTGTAACCAGGACTTGTGCATTGTTGATACAGGTGTCCTAGCTTTCACCGCTTTTCATATACTGTTCACTACAAGGCTGCCTGGATCTTGCACCAGTTCTCTGGCTGATAGAACCACTGGGTTGCAGATTCCTCCCAGAGAGAATTATGTTCTTCTGTGGAATCAGTCAACATGACCAGCACACACCAGCTTTGGATTTTCAATATCTGATGCAAATGCACATCCTGTTCTGGAGCTTTGAGGATTGAAGGGCATATGCTCTACTTTAAAGCAGCACAGCAATCATCAAAAGACAATAACAGAAAATGCTGGAAAATCTCAGCAGGTCTGACAGCATCTGTGGGGAGAGAATAGAGCCAATGTTTCGAGTCCGGATGACCCTCTGACTAAGGATATCTACGCTCAAAATGTTGGCTCTATTCTCTCCCCACAGATGCTGACAGGTCTGCTGAGATTTTCAGCTTTTGTTTCAGATTCCAGCATCCTCATTATTTTGCTTTTATCATTAGAAGACATCTGGCAAACAGTTTCTTGTTTCGGCAAGTCAGGCTATGGAATTATTTTATCATGAAAATGTCATTCAAATTTAAGGCAAATTCATGTCGAGCATATTACTACATGGAAGAAGGGCAAAGACCAGAAATGAATGAGTCTAATGATATACTACCTCATTATTCACTTCTTCTTCACTTCACTCTACCGCTTACTCCAATTCACCGTCATAGGGAGTCGGAGCCTATCCCGACCGACGCTCGGCGTTAGACGGGACACACCCAGGATGGGCCTCATTATTCAACCAATCCCATTTTGTATTAAACTTAAATAAACTTCAGACTTTTGTACCAACCTGTTAATAAACTCTTCATAACAAGAATAAATGGCAGCTAAGCAGACAGCTACAAGGTTTGGTAGGACCCTTGGATGGGGACACTGGCCAGTAGGGCCATGCATACTGTAACACAAATTGTGAAACCAAAATTAGCTAAAAGCAATTTATACACTAGAAATTAAAAAATGTAATCAAAATGTGCAGTTATATTTTGCTAGAATCGTTCAATTTAAAGTTTCAAAGAGATATGAATGAATAATTAATGCAACTGGATATTCAATTAATTTGAACAGTTTTTTTTAAACCCAGACTGAATTATATTGCATAAAACTTCACTATTTTTCTAAATATATGAGCAATAATGTACTTCAGCAGTTAGCCAGGGAGAATATGGGATACCTGTGAATGAATTTCTTCACCACCTCCATTCCAGCGTTCAGTTCATTCAAAGCAAGAATGTACTCCTGTGTGAAAAGTCTCAGGCGAGGACACTTGCCAAAATCCTGAGGAAAGGACAATACAACATTGTTTTGATTCATTAGTGTTCCACATGTCACTGAATCATATTTTCCAAGCAGAGTCCTATCACTACCGGACCGTTTTGGCAGGGTTACACTGCAGCCCCCACGTCAGAACACTTGCAAAAATGCTTACAAAGCTCAGGGCGCCAAATCGGTAAAACATAAACGGTCGATAAAGAATAACAGAAAGTTCTGGAAGAAACACTTGGCCGCGTCAGTAGGGATAGAAACAGAGGCTGGAGTTTTCCTGATCTTCCATGCTGGCGGAATCTTCCAGTTCCGCCAGTGCGAATGGAGATTTCAACGGCTCACTGGTAGCAAGGAAAGTTCCAGCCAGAGTTTAAGTTTCAGGTTGACGGTTTTTTTGCATTTTCTGCTTCTCTCTCAGATTTTCAGCATCGCAATATTTTACTTTCTTAATTGATTTAATATCACGTCTCTTCTCGAATTATCAGACTTGTACATTTAAGACACAAAAAGGAAATTGACAGTTCTTTTAAAATTTGGTTTTATTGACCTGATCTCATCTTCAAACCACCAATTAGAATCCGAATACAAAGCAGATAAAGGTTCACATCAGGTCATATTGTAACCTATATATTTTTCAAATTTTTTTCTTTTACAGTCTTACTGAAAAATGTGTTTTGGAGATAAGCGGCATCAATGACAATCGTTCTGTCAGTTAAAAAAAACCTTTTTCTTCCCCAATTTCATACTGACAATAGCAATAGCACAGCAGCACAATGGTTAGCACTGCTGCTTCACAACGCCAGGGACCTGGGTTCAATTCCCGGCTTGGGTCACTGTCTATGTGGAGTTTGCACATTCTCCTCGTGTCTGCGTGGGTTTCCTCCGGGTGCTCTGGCTTCTTCCCACAGTCCAAAGATGTGCAGGTTAGGTTGATTGGCCATACTAAAATTGCCCTTTAGTGTCCTGAATTGCATAGGTTAGAGGGATTAGCGGGTAAATATGTAGGGATATGGGGGTAGACCCTGGGTGGGATTGTGGTCGGTGCAGACTCGATGGGCCAAGTGGCCTCTTTCTCCACTGTAGGGTTTCTATGATTCTAGCGTTGCAGGAAACAATGGTGTTTCAATTCCCTGATCCAATTTATATAGATATCTCAATTAAGTCAGAAATGAGAATATCGTAACTGGGTTCAATGCCACTTGGAGGGGAAGGAGGAAATTCTGCCAGGGTTTTGGCTCTTTATTTCCATTCATTGACCCCAGTGAGCACATATTTCACATTGAATGAGAACAGATTTGAACTTGCTTGCGACATTTCCACAATTAAATAGACCACTGTACAGACTTAAACTTCAAGGACAACACACAACTGCCTCCAATTCAGTCTAAAGAAAGGATTGATATCAAACTGTCAAGAAAATAAAAAAAACACGTTTCTCGAACAACCCACCATGTTACAGAATATGACTGAGCTAAGAGCCCACACACAGGCTGATTTTCATGAAAAAAAAGCAGAAAGGACATTAACTTCATTTGAAAAGTTATTCAGGTTTTCCCTGACAATGTAGGCAAAACGCCATTCAAAATTTACCGTTGTCAAATCCTTTAAACAAAACGCCTGTCCCAGTGGAATTCATAAAGTATTAGCCAGCATGAGTTTCAATTAGCATAAAACAATGTACCACATAACTCATGGGAAATCAGTTGCATTCATTATAAAAATATTTGCAGTAAAATTAAGCCAAAACCCTCCTTAGTTTGTTAATATTTAATGATTATATCTCTAATGGTTCTGAAGTTCTTACAGATTGCAGTCACTGGTGGCTATTAATCAAACCAATGTGCCAAACAGAGGATTGCCCAAGTTAACTATTAAGTATCAGAACAATTTCTTCAAAGGAATAGATTTAGGGCAGAATCTTACAACCATTCTTGCCAGTGGGATTTTCTGGTCCCGCTGCAGTGAACGGAGATTTGGCCGGGTGTCAAGTTCTCCATCCTCGCTTGCAGCATCAGCAGGATGTGAACTTGGAAGATCGTGCTTTTATTGTCTTTTATTTAAACCATAAAATCTCCACAATCCATAAGAAGGCCATTCAGCTCATCGGGTCTGTGCCAAGAGCATCTTACCCAAGCCCTCTCCTCTGCCCTATTTCTGTGACTTCATGCATTTATCATGGCTAATTCACCTAACTTACACTTCTTTGGGCACCAAGGGGCAATTTAGCACAACCAATCCACTCACCCTGCACCCCTGCATGCCTTTGGGCACCATGGGGCAATTTAGCATGAATAATCTACCTAACCTGCACATCTTTGGACAGCTCGTTGGTCTCTGAATCAACAAATCCTACATTAAGTATCTTGAAATGATTCAAGGTAATTCTTGTGTTAAAATCATAGAAAACTCATAGACGAGATTGAGACAAAAAAAGTCTACAACCTTTCAGCTTCTTGTTGAAGTAAGCTATTCTTTGCCTCATTTTCCAAAGCTGAACATTTTGGCGCGAACACAGTGGGGTGAAACCATTTGGCAATTTTAAATTTTGAAATACAATCTGTTGTTGCTAAGCAGGAAGTCACATTACCTTTGAACTTCGTGACTATAGATAGGTACTGTCACTCATAGAATATAATTACAGACAAAACAAGAAGTGACGTTCTTACATGACTTCCAACACAACTGAAAGCATATATTTGTAACATGACTGAGATACTTGGGAGTAACTCTAAAGCTGAACTAGCAAGCATCTTACTGCCATGTCAAAGGAACCCGCAAGGCATTAAAACAAAACGGATTACCATTACGCCTAACACTCAGGGACTGTCTATTGCAGGTGTGAGTGACTGAAAGGCTTAAATTAAAATTCCATCTTCAGTGAACACAAAAGCAGTCATTGTCTGTTAATGAGCAAGTTTCAACATGGTTAAACACATGGGCGGGGCGATCTCACAAAAAAATTCCACGAGCGTGAAAATGGAACAGAATCGTGCCCATTTTTTTTGGCGAGAGAAAATTTCCAATCCTATGCCACTTAGAGAAAAAAAACAAGGCAAAGTGTGATTCACCCCATTAGGGGAGTGGACAGAATCACTAAACATGATCTTCGTCAGTGAGGACCTCCACCGGCGAGGCCGTTAAGGCAAGACAGCCTTGGTGATCGCGGCCTTGGCTGACTGATTAATATTAAAATTAGAATTTAAATATTAAAATCAGCCTCGTACCTGGTAAACTCGTGAGTGGTGATAAACCGGGCGTGAACCTGGTTTTTCGGCTTTCTCGCAATCTTACTGGCTTACCATGCCGGTCGACTGGCATGATGAGCTGACAATGTCAGCCATTGAAAAATGGGGGTAAATTAGATAAGAATTCATCCAATCCTGCTTTAGAGATTTGTACCTCCTAGGATCTGCCACTCAAATAAAGGTCAGAAGGGTGAAAGTACAGCCAATGCCAGGCTTTGCTTTCAATGCAGGAGGAAGCTGGAGACTTGTGTAGATCATTAGGATTTAGATCAAAGGATTTATCCTGTCTGACCTTAAACAAGTGTTCACATCATTGTGTCATCTTAGTCTGTTTATCTATTCCAAATTAATAGATTAGGACAATGCTAGCTCCATACTAAATCAGTGCTCACAATAGGAATAAAAGAAATGTGTTCTAATAACTGACACCTCATTTTGATGGCATTTTGTTTGCACATTACATTTATGCTTGTAGCCTAGATTCACAAATTAAACACTAGTCACTTCTGTCTCTCTTGAACATCACTGCCAAATAAAAGTTGGCTTTGATTGTGAAACCTAAGCTCCAATAGGCTTGAATTAAATGATGCAAACCCTGAAGCTCTTTTGAAACTGGAATCAACACCTCACAGATAAATTATCTCAATCATACCTGCAATTGCCATGGGTTCACACTATGGCTGATTTAGACTTATTGCAAAAAAGAACTGCTCAAATCATCTGTTGTAGTGAGGCTTTGGAGCTTTGAACTTTGGCGAAATACCCATATTTCTAATTTAAACCTTTCAGTCAATGGGATCTCTGCCAGCTATGAGCTTTTCCTAACAGCTATAATCTTCTGTCTCAAAAGAGCCTGATTTCTATCTCCTGTTGACAGAGAGTTCAATTATCCAGAATACCAAATGATAGCAACAGGATTGACGTTTGGTTGAACTGAAGGTTACAAACTCCTTCCCAAACCTGGTTCTTACAGCACTGTCAATTCTTTCCACATTTGTGTCAAAAAGGCTGTCAGAGGTCCATCAGGAAATTAGTAGCCATCTAAATTTTCTAATGGCTAACAATCATAGAATCATACAGGACAGAAGGAGGCCAATTGCGCCATCAAGTCTGCACCAATCACAATTCCACTCAGGCCCTATCCCCATAACCCCTGTGTTTACCCTAGCTGGTCTCTCTAAGGGCCAATTTAGCACAGCCAATCAACTGAACCTGCACATCTTTGGACTGTGGTGGGGGGAGGGAACAGGGGCACTTGGAGGAAAGCCATGCAGACAGAGTGAGAATGTGCAAACTCCACACAGACAGGGATCAAAGCCAGGAATTGAACCCTGGTCCCTGGTGCTGTGAGGCAGCAGTGCTAACCACTGTGCTGCCCAAGAAAATGAAATCAAGTCCACTCTGGCTAATGAAGTCAAGGCTTTGCAACATACCAACATTGCAGTGTTGAAGGGCTGTCTTTCTGTATGAGACTATCAGCAAAAGCTCTGTCCTCTCAAGTGCACACTAAAGATCCCATACTGTTGTTCAAAGAAAAGCAATAGAGCTTTCCTGCTGTCTTGGCCTATTTTTATTTTCGATCAATACCACCTTGCTGTGGTACGGTTACATTGTCTGCTGTGTTTCCTTTCACAACAATAACCTGAAAGGTACTGCTATGTAAATGCAAACTTTCAAGTTCTCGGGGGAAGGTAAAATCTTAGAGGGGCCCTCCAATGGACCCAAGAGGCCTGCTACAAAATTTCACCCACCCTCCCTGTCAAACACCAATACCTGCAGGGAAACTTGCTGGGCTGGCAGCTTGGCATGGGCCTCTCCCGCTGCTGCCAGTCGGTGGTGGCTGGGTGAGGTCCTTAAGTGGGATACCTGAAGCCCTCCTCCACTGGTAAAATTGCAGTGGGGTCAACGGCATGATGTAAGCCCGCTGGATTTAAAATGCCATCCTGCCTTTCAATCGGCCAGCAAGGGAGTGTAAGATCCAACCTGCTCTTTCTTCACATAGGTTTATTTAATTAGGACCCTGATACTAAAGGGAAGAAGCGGAGGATGCAGTTATCAAGACAAAGCTTCAGTGTCCATACTATTTAAACGCAGATGCTCTTAAAAGCCAGAAAGTGCCAGCACGCTCTCAGTTTGCCTGGTGTAAAAAAACATATCATTCATTAGGAAACCTTTTTCTTTTAGTCCAGGGTGCATCCAAGACACTCCAGACTCCTAAAAGACATCATTCTTTGTAGGGTGGGATGATAAATTCCAAAATGCTGATATCTTTCAAGGCAAACCCCCAAATTAATGCCAGATCATCTCTATAATATTAGGGTTTAGATTCGTGCGTGCCTAAACTCAAAGTGGCCAGTGTTAGGTCAGAGTCAAACATTTGCAGGTGGTCTGTAAACTCAAGGTAAGCAAGTTGCAAATGTGGCTTCATTGCTCACATTTACCGGATGCAGTACCTTATCTCAGTGACAGCAAAGTGCCTAAACATGCAAGGCTGTTCTTTGTAAAATGTGATGGAATTGCCTACTGGAGCCAGACTTTGCAGTCAATCCATCTGTTTAGATTTTGTCAACTTAACAAGACGTTGTGAAAGAAAAGGCTGTTCCTATGCTTGTGTTAAGTTAACCTTCCTATATAGGCTGCTCATTACAGTGCACTTTCATCAAGTGGAAGTGAGAGAATCAAACGTGTCATTTCCCACACTGATGTTCTTACTCCATGACCACAAACATGATCAAATTATAATGATACGTGACTTCATACCTTCTCCGCATCCATCAATACAATTGAATCATAGATCATAGAATCCTACAGTGCAGAAGGAGGGTGTTCGGCCCATCAAATCTGCACTGACCACAAATGCACCCAGGCCCTATTCCCGTAACCCCACATATTTACCCTGCTAATCCCCCTGACACTAAGTGGCAATTTAACATGGCCAAACAACCAAACTTGCACATCTTTGGACTGTGGGAGGAAACCAGAGCACCCGGATGAAACCCACGCAGACACGGGGAAAATGTGTAAACTCCACACGGACAGTGACCCGAGGCCAGAATTGAACCCGAGTCCCTGGTGCTGTGAGACAGCAGTGCTAACCACTGCCACTGTGACTGACTTGACTTTGAAATCCACAAACCCATGCAATGTTGACTCCATGAAAATATGGCAACATAGATTTTGATCACTTGGGTACACAAATTGTGAAACATTGAGAAGTCATCAGTTGTAATGAAATTATGGCCAGCACATAGTATATGATATTCTGTGATGTCCTGATATCTGATGCCATTAAGATATTGGTCATATCCATTCATAAATTTAGTCATGTAAGTCTAGTCCCACGTGTTTGAAGGCTGTATTGGATGAATATCAGAAGAATTAGAACTAGCTGCAGGAAAACAAGTCCCATACGGTTATGTATTTGTAATTATCCCTATTGGTTCACTGGAGCGCTGCTGTATTAATATATGCACCAGGAATGACATAGGCCTAGTACGTGAAACAGAGAGAGAAGAAGCAACGGGTAACAAAGCTCTGATCACTTTTAACCAAAGTATCAAGTCTCCATTACAACACACATACGTGGTTAAAGCATTAATTGTTTCAGGGAGGTTCAGTTGTACGACGATGCATTTAGAGTTCTATCAGGCTGCATCCTCTTTAGGATGTAGGTTCATAAATGTGGGCGGAATCTTCTCACACAACAAATAGTAGAGGGTCAGGATCAGTTTTGCATCCCAATCCTGCTGGCGTCTGCCATCCACACGCCTTGCCATCTTACTGGAAGCAGCCAATCAAAAGACCGCTCCTGCATCTGCCATCCAGTGAAGGCCAACGGCCGTGATGTGGGAGGCATAGTGTGAGCAGCACTGAACAGCTAATCTTGGATGGCTGATGAACATGTTGAAAAAAATGAAGGGCCAATGATTGTGGCTGCGGCTGCAACTACTTTGGCCTTTTGGCTCCGCCATTGGTGGTCTGTCAGGAGGGTCTGGCAGCCTTCCAACATGCAGTCCGGAAGCCACCACCAAGTACAGTACGGTTTTTGTGGTACGGTGGCACAGTGGTTAGCACTGCTGCCTTACAGCACCAGGGACCTGGGTTTGATTCCCGACTTAGATCACTGTTTGCACGTTTATCTGCACGCATTTCCTCCAGGTGCTCCGGCGTCCTCCCGCAGTCTGAAAGACGTGCTGGTTAGGTGGATTGGCCCAAATAGGTGCTGGAGTGTGGTGACTCGGGGAATTTCGCCGTGACTTCATTGCAACGTTAATGTAGGCCTTTCTTGTGACTAATAAATAAATTGAAAGTAGTTGTCAGGCTCCGGACTCAAGAGGGGGCCTCCATCCATCATCAGGGACGTTCCATTGGCATTGGGACAATGGCCCTAGATTGGGGCTTAATTGGAGTGGTTGGTTACACCGCCGTGAAGTGGGCTACAAATCGTCATGCCTGCCCACCCTTGGGAAACTTGTCCAGAGGCAGAACAGCCTCGTGGGCTTGCCCTGATGGGTTTTTTTGCCCTGTGTTGCTCTACCTCCAAAGGACCAGGAAGATTCCACCCTCTGATTATTCCACAAGTCAAATTAATGCTTGTTAGGACAAGCAGAAAGGAAATATCTTCTCTTTAAAGACAGGAAGAGAAAATGAATCATAAAAAACAAACCCACACTACTTTCAGAGACATTGTCAAGATCAAAGGACTGGATTATTTTCTAAACTTAATCAGGAACAAGAGTACACAGAACTGGAGATTTGCAGAGGGGAAAAATATAGTGACAAAGATTAAAGTACCGCAAAAATAAATGCTATTCATTGTTGGCTACACTGCTTAAGGGATCGCACTCTTTGACTGTGGTGACTGATTAACCAATCTAATCATTTTTGGAGCAGTCTGCAATTTCCTATTTGTGTTATTTAAAAAAACTCCTGTTACTCAATAGCTGATCCTGAAGAAAAAGGAATGGTCTTAAGCAAGCTGGCATGATGCCTCTGAATTCTTCTGTCCTCCTAACCCCCACCCAGAAACATAAATAAAGAGGAGTTTGTGTCCCAAGCCAAACCGCAGCGTTCACCTGATTCAAATCTATTTCGCGTGTATATGCTATCCGCCTCAGAAGAGCTAGTGTTGACTTGTGTGGATTCTTGTGTGAATTCTAATGTCTTACTAAACATTGAGCATATTTGTTGAGTATATTCAAAGCTGAGATCGATAGACTCTTGGAGTCAAGCGATATAGGAACCAAGGAGGAACATGGAGCTGAGATCAAAGACCAGCCAGGATCTTATTGAATGGCAGTGTAATGGTCATACATTAAACAACAGCTTGTCAAGTGAATTCTCTCTTTGTACAGAGTGTAAATGTATAATGGTGATCACCAAATTTTCATCTGTACTAAGAAGAAAGTCACCAGGCTGCCACTCTTAAATATATCAAGGAGTTACATTCAAATTGAAAGGAAAGTGAAAATGATAGTGTCCTATTGGCTGC
Organism: Carcharhinus amblyrhynchos; assembly: GCF_965287045.1. NCBI lineage: Eukaryota > Metazoa > Chordata > Chondrichthyes > Carcharhiniformes > Carcharhinidae > Carcharhinus > Carcharhinus amblyrhynchos. Next base: position 18,640,434 of record NC_137327.1, read on the forward strand.
CTGATTGCACTGGTTCACACACGATTGAAAATTTGTGTTCAGTCAAATTTATTTCACTGAAAATTTGAAATGTGTTCCAAACAATGCAAAGGCAAGCACATTGTGAGTGTGGAAGTGTGAGTACTTTTGAACTTTGCATGAATGGGTTTAAAAAAATCTTTTATTCATAGAATCCCTGCAATGCAGAAGGAGACCATTCAGCCTATTGAGTCTGCACCAACCACAATCCCACCCAGGCCCTATTCCCGCAACCCCACATACTGACCCTACTAATCCCACCTGCTAAACTGGTTGGTCAATCAACCAAATCCCCACACCTTTGGATTGTGGGAGGAAACTACAGCATTCAGAGGAAACCCACGCAGACATGGGGAGAATGTGCAAACCTTACACAGACAGTGACCTGGGGCTGGAATTGAACCCAGGTCCCTGGCACTGTGAGGCAGCAGTGCTAGCCACTGTGGCACCATGCCACCCCTACGAACACAAGGGTGCGGAGATATGTTGCACCCATTGTGGGTACAACATATCTCTGCACCTTTGTGCCTTCACCTCAGAAAACATTAGAACGTGGGTCAATGGTATGTGCACACAGATATATTGGGCAGGATCTTGAGCTCACACAGTCTGTTTGCAAGTTTGGAGTTGGTGGTGGTGGTGGTTCAAGATCCTACAAAACCCAGAAATTGCGAATCTCACTGGCGGGATCATGGTTTCTACCACCACTAGTGGCGATGTAATCAGATTCACGCCCGTAATGATTTATGTCCATTTTAATAGATTTAAATATAACTAACTCAGCCAATGTTCTGGGCAAGCGGGTTCGAATCCCACCACGGCAGATGGTGAAATCTGTCGTTCTTACCTGGTCTGGCCTACATATCACTCCAGATGCAATGTGGTTGACTCTCAACTACCATCAGGCAACTAGGGACGGGCAATAAACGTTTGCCAGCCAGCAACGTCCATGTCCCACTGTGGGGCGGCATGGTGGCACAGTGTTGGCATTGCTGCCTCACATGCCAGGGACCAGGTTCAATTCCGACCTTGGGTTACTGTATGTGTGGAGTTTGCACGTTCTCCCTGGGTCTGTGTGGGTTTCCTCTGGGTGCTCCGGTTTCCTCCCACAGTCCAAAGATGTGCGGGTTAGGTTGATTGGCCATGCTAAATTGACGTTAGTGTCAGGGAGATTGGCAGGATAAATATGACCTGGATAGAATAGGACCTGGGTGGGATTGTGGTCGGTGCAGACGCAATGAGCCAAATAGCCTCCTTCTGTACTGCAGGGATTCAATGATTGTATAAATACATTTTTTTTACCCAATCATGCAAACCTATTCAAAAGAACTCACATTTCCGCTGACATCAGCTTTAGTCCTCTGACAGGCTGAGATATTTGTTTAATTTACTTTTATTAAACAAAGATGAGAGTTTATCTTATAAATCCACTGAGAAAAGAGGCTCAGCAGATATTATCATTCCCATAAATATCGGAAACATTACTGGAAATCAACAGCATTGGGAGTGTCGCCAAATTCCAAAATGTCAGGGGCAGAGGCAGATAATGTGGCAGAATTAATGCTGCTACACTCATCTTCAAGATACATTATAAACGTAAGCATGTGATTCGGGAATTGGATGCAAATTGCAACAAACATGAATCAATTATTTTATATGGCAAGTTTTACAGCTGCCAAACCTCCACTGCCAATTTTGCTACCAGTCTGTGGGGCTTACTATGGAAAATTCATTATTTGACATTCCGGAGTAGTGTATCAGTTAGGCGGAATGGAGACAAAATGGCACGACAGTGACATCTGCCTTTTCATTAGATCCACTTTCTCATTAACCATTCCCCAGTCATGTTAGGAAACCTATACGAGTGACTCTAGTTTCTGTACTGCATTTATCCCAATTGAAAGGTAATGAAACCTCCCAAATGAACATTAATAGTTTTCCATTTTTTACACACCTTTTTGGACTGTTCCAGACTGGAAATGAAATGGTTCCCTTGTTTGTAACAGGTTTTACCATCAATGATTTTAGATCCAGCACAGGTTGGCTCGATAAGTAATGAAGAATCCACTGCATTGCCCAGCCATTAGACCGTAAGTCCATTCTCTGACAAGTACTCATTCTCTAGACACCTTCCCTTGAGACTGCCAACATGGGTCTAAATTATTCATGGCTTCCTTTCTAGAGTTATTTGTTCCAAGAATTAAGTTACACATGACCCTGATTTTACATGGTCACTTGAAACAGTGTTGCTTTAGTTTACAGGGGAGGCAATTGCATAGTGGTATTATTAATTAGAATTAAGAAACCATTGATGACCATGAAACCATTGTCGATTGTCAGAAAAACTCATCGGGTTCACTGATGTCTTTTAGGGAAGGAAATCTGCCATCCCTACCTGGTCTGGCCTACGGTGGCACAATGGTACTCCTACTTCACAGCGCCAGGGACCCGGGTTCAATTCTCAGCTTGGATCACTGTCTGTGTGGAGTTTGCACATTCTTGCTGTGTCTGCGTGGGTTCCTCCAGGTGCTCTGGTTTCCTCCCACAGTCCAAAGATGTGCGGATTAGGCGGATTGGCCATGCTAAGTTGCCCCTTAGTGTTAGTGAAACTAGCTAGAGTAAATGTATGGGGTTATGGGAATAGGGCCTGGTTGGGATTGTGGTCAGTGCAGACTCGATGGGCCGAATGGCCTCCTTCTGCACTGTAGGATTCTATGATACATGTGACCTAGAGCCACAGCAAGGTGGTTGACTCCCAATTGCTCTAGGGCAACTAGGGATGGGCAATAAATGCGGGTCAACCAGTGATGCCCATGTCCCATGAATAAAGGTAAAAAAAAACCAATGCAACTTCGGCAAGGAAATGCAAAACTGTATCAATATAACACACCAACTACAATAGTAGTTCCACTTTCAGCTGTCTGACCCACAGTTAACATCAAGATTCTCTAATCCTATGAGTTAATACGCTGCGGTCAAGCTAGATTCAATTATGCAGGAAAGAGCAAATGAAACTCTTCCATTTCAATAAATATTCCTTCTTCTCAATGCCAAGGAAAATGAAACTGCAATTCCATCAGGGTACATTTTACTCTGGTCGCCGCCAAACTATGAACCAACTTCACTGCTATACTGCCAATAACAACAGAGAAAAAAAAAATTGGGAAATGTAATCCTTGGCCCCTTTAGCATGACTTTAATCTGCCTTGTCCACCTACGTATATTCCACAAATCAAACTGATTTCTTCGCCAGTGTTGTCAGCCTCATTAAATAATGAGGAACAAGATTTGAGTACCCATTTCGTTATAGTTTATGCTATAATCAAATAGTAAACACGTATAACAATTAAATTGTTTTTAACAAAAGCCACATAAATCCCATTCTGTGACTGTGCTGGTTTTAGTGATTGTTGGGCAGGATATATTGTAGTTCTGTTTGAACATATCAGCAGCTGCTGCTGGACAAAACAAAGTTCAAAGTCCATTTAGTCCACCTTCTGCTCTTCTGATACAATGATAATGGAGTTGTTGACCAACCATGGCAATCAATCTCCATCTATTCGTCTACAACAGAGCTCGGCCTGATGTTAGGAAGCTTTGGGCCCCAGAAGTCACTGCTTCCTCCCATGCAGCTGCCCAGACGTCCCATCTCAAACCACTCATTCAATGCATCGCTAAATATGGATCAATGTGGTTATCACTTTGATTTGGTTAGCTGGAAAGGAGGTAGGCAATTACAACACATTGATCCTTTCAGCCTAGGTTAATCATTTACTGGCCGCATTTGCATGATTCCCTTTCACTAAAGATGTTACCTTGCGTATGGTCACAAGGCCCCGAGAACAGAATTTGTTTCTTTGGCAGGGCAGCACGGTGGCACAGTGGTTAGCACTGCTATCTCACAGCACCAGGGACCTGGGTTTGATTCCCAACTTGGGTCACTATCTGCATCGAGTTTTCTCCCCACGTTTGGGTGGGCTTTCTCCGGGTGTTCTGGTTTCATCCCACAGTCCGAAAAACGTGCTAGTTAGGTGGACTGGCCATGCCAAATTCTCTCTCAGTGCACCTGAACACGTGCCAGAGTGTGGCAACTAGGGGATTTTCACAGTAACTTCACTGCAGCGTTAATGTAAGCCTATTTGTGACTAATAAATAACAAAGAAAGGGCAAAGGCTCGGCCATTGTTTTCTAATTTTCCTAATGTTCTCAGTTACGATCATTGTTATGTACATAGTGCTTTTCTATTTATTAAGTTTACATTTTGTTGCAATTTTTGAGTGCTGCACAGGAAACTAGCTCTCTGTTCGTCTCCTTTGGGAGTGTCCCAGATCATTGCACTTACGTATGACTCAGTGTATCTAATTTTGGCTTATTGAGGAGGTATGTCCAACCTTTCAAGTGTCACACGGTGTCCCAGTTCAGCCACAGCTTTTAAATGAAAATGAAAAGAATGCCTTGAACTACGCAAAGTAAACTATGGGCACACATAAACTAAGCAAAACGATTGCTACGAATAGATTCCTTGTAGGAACGCGCAGCAGTTTGACTCCAGCAATGTTTAAAGTACACAAGTAAATTGCCCTCGTCACTTTTAAGTTTTTCCTAGCTTGGTGAGAGGCTACATGAACTCGCTCCACCGATGTGCCGAGTGGCACGAACCTGCCTTAAGTGAGCACTAAACTGCTGAATTGGTATAAAATTCCAAACAGCTCATCAAGGTTGTTCAGGGAAGGTCACCTCTATCCAATCTGACCCGTAAATGATTCCAACGACATATCAATATGCTCAACTCTTTGGCTAGAATTTCCTTAGTCCCTTGGAGACAGGATTGGAGGCCAGACTGCAGGGAAAATTGCACTGGGCTGGCTCCCAGGCATTTTTACTGGCAGCTGCCATTGGAGCGCTGATGCCACCTAACCCAATTAAGTGGCTGAGTAGGTGAGTAAGTTGAATTTTAACTTGGCATTCTTATTTCTCCAGAGTCGACAGGGACCCCCATTGTGTCCACGGCTGAACAACTCAAAGGAGGCAAGGGCACAGGCGAAAAACCATGTTACATTAGACCTGTGATTAATATCATAAATAAGATACCTGCATTCAAGTGCACACAGCAGAATCTCAAAGAGCCTGCTGCCAATGAGCACTCTGTGGGTTAATAGAATCATAGCAGCTCTTTTTTCCTCACCAACCTCTCGTGCTCCCAGAACTCAATATGCCAGCCATCCTCACATGCCACCTCATGGTCCTCCTGTCCCTTCAGTCCCAGTTGGATGGTGAATGCAGGGACAGCCTGTTAAACTGGCTGCCTCCCGTAAGATTTCAATATGGTGGACACCACTGACACATGCCGAGTCAGGAACTGGAACTGATCCTGTACTCAAAAATATTTAAAGTGGAGAAGATTACAGCCTCAGATGCCTCTCTAAAATGGGATACAAAACAAGCAGACCGCAATCAGTAGGGATAGGCAACAACACCTCCTCCGCCATTATCCTCAACACCGGTGCCCTGCAATGCTGTGTCCTCAGCCCTTTGCTGTACTCCTTCTACACCTATCACTGTGTGACCAACTTCCCCCAATTCGATTTTCAATTTTGCTGATGACATCACCGTAGTGGGTTGGATCTCAAACAACGATGATTCAGAGTACAGGAAAGAGACAGAGAATCTGGTGAAATGGTGCAATGACAATAATCTCTCCCTCAATGTCAACTAAATGAAGGAGGTAGTCATCAACTTCAGGAAAAAGCGTAGTGGAGGGCATACCCCTGTCTACCTCAATGGTGATAAAGTGGAAATGGTTGAGAGCTTCAAGTTTCCAGGTGTCCAGATCACCCCGTGACCCTCCATGCTGACATTATAGCTAAGAAAGCCCACCAATGCCTCTATTTTCTCAAGAGGTTAAGAAAATTAGGCATTTCTGCGATAACTCTCAGCAATTTTTGCAGATGCATCATAGGAAGCACCATTTCTGGATGTATCATAGCTTGGTACGGCTATTGCTCTGACTAAGACCGCAAGAAACTACAAAGAGTTGCAAATGTAGCCTACTACATCATACAAACCAACCTTCCATCCATTGACTCCGTCTACACTTTCCACTGCCTCAGAAAAACAACCAGCACAATCAAGGACCCCACGCACTCTCTTCTACCTTCTTCCATCAGGAAAAAGGTATCGAAGTCTGACGTCATGTACCAATCAACTCAAGAATAGCTTCTTCCCTGCTGCCATCAGACTTTTGAATGGACCTACTATACTAAGCTGATCTTTCTCTACACCCTAGTTATGACTGTAACACTACATTCTGCGCCCTCTCCTTTCCTTCTTCCCTATGTACCCTATGAATGGCACGTTTCATCTATATAGTGTGCAAGAAATAATACTTTTCACTGTATTCCAATACATGTGACACAATCAAATCAAATCAAGAAGCAAGCTATGTGGTTCGGCCAAATTGTTACAAAGGTCTGTCATGGTTCGAGACACAGTTCACCATCAACTTCTCAAGAGCAACTAGGGATGGTGAAATAATTGCTGTCCTTGGCAGTGATGCTCATATCCTGGGAATTAATAACAATATAAAAACCTCACTGCTGACAGCAATATTGAGTGGCAAATATTAACACTGCAATTGACAAGGACATATGTTAACAAAAAATCAGGATCAAACCTTCTTACACTTTGAAGTAAGATTTTTGGATAAGAATTGCATGTACTTTACAAGATTACTACATGCACACATAATATATACAAATATGCACACATATTTTCAATATATAGATATACAATATATGATATAGGTTACAAAATAGGTTATAGATATAAAATATATACCTATACACACTTATAATATGTATATACACACACACACGTAGATATAAAATATATATCTATACACACTTAAAATATATATATACATACACACAAACACACACACACACACACACACACTCTGCTTTGCATAAGGAGATGCTAATTCTGCAATGGTTGACTCATAAATGCACTATGAACTGGACTAGAAGCCACTCAGTTCAAGGGCAATAAGGGATTGGCAATAAATGCTGGCACAGCCAGTGATGCCACATCTCCTGAACGAAAAAATTCATCATGCAATACTGTCAAACAAGCCTGAATTCAGGGAGCATTCTGTATTGAGAACCAGGCTGCTTTTGCTGGGGACTTCAAGTCCTGTATAACACAGTGGGCTAGAAATAGTGGGCAAGTCGCCTGCACTCTTGGAAGTTAACAAATGGGATTGAGAGTTATAGATAGGCCTGGTAGGTAGGGATATGATCGGCGCAACTTGAGGGCCAAAGGACCTGTTTGTGCTGTAGTGTTCTATGTTCTATGAATCCCATTGAAACATAAATACTTCTGCTGCAACCAGAGGCCACTATCCTCCAGCCACAAGCCCTAGGTAATTCCTTTCTGCCAAGTCTGAGTGCTTTGTTCTGTGTTAAATCAGAAGTACGAATAAGATATATTCTCTTCCCGTTGCTACCAGAGCACATGATGGACTGAAAAGCATCTATTGTGTTAACAGCTCATATTAGAGAAAGATCCTAACATTTTGCAGTTAAGGGAGATAGTTTCAGCTTGGGAAATCTCTGGATGTGCCTGATACAGATTAAACACAAACGTACCATATTATGTTTGAGGATTCTTTGAACCACAGGTGTGAACACTTCTATGACAACCATCGATCGCGGCCGCTCTCTGCAGTGCTGCAAAATGAAACATCATTGAAACGTCTACAACACGGAGCTTATGACCATAGAATCAGCAGCAAAAATGAAGGCTTTTTGTTTGTACCTTTTGGTACCTATTCCTAATTAAAAAAGCCAATTAAGTCCAAGCAAAGTCCTGATATGAGGGACAAACCAGATCCAAGCTGACAAGGCAAGAATGCATATCCCATCTTGGACTTGATCAGACAAGATCCAAGTTGACAAGATGAGGCATTATACCCCTCTCCTGGGTTTGATCTAATACTTAGGTTGATTGGCCGTGCTAAATTGCCCCTTAGTGCCAGGGGGATTAGCAGGGTAAACAAGTGCGGTTACAGGGATAGGGCTTGGGTGGGATTGAGGTTAGTGCAGGCTTGATGGGCTGAATGGCCTCCTTTTGCACATTCTATGATTCTATTCTAAGATTCTATTTCACCTCAGCCAAAAGGCTGAGATGGTTTTGAAAAATTCCATCAGGTAAAGCCTCGGTTTAACCTCATTGGCTATCCTGAACGTTTACCCTAGCTCAGGGAAGTCACGATCGCAGTCATAAGCACACCCCTACCGGGTCCCCTGTCTGATCACCTGCTGGCTCTTTGTAAAGCCATCCAATTTGTCCTATCCCACTGCAAAGATTTCCTTCACAAGAAAATATTCAACTCGCTTTTGAAAGTTACTGTTGAATCTGCTTCCTTTATCCAGATATAAGAACTGGTTGTGTAAGAATAAACTTTCATTACCTTAGCTCTGTCTCCTTTGCCAATTACTTTAATTCGGTGTCCACTGTTTACGGGCTCACCTCCCTGAAAACCCTTCATAATTTTGAACATCTCAAAACAAATCTTCCCTTCACCTTCTCTGCCCTACGGAAAATAATCCCAGGGGCTCTGGTTTCTCCACACTTGGTCCTAAATCAACACTCTGATTCCTCAAGAGAATCCTTTAGATGGCACTTAATTAATAATGTAGCAACGGTTACGAAGATCCGCCACATTTGCAAACTGGTGGATATTTCCATATGATTTGCCTTAATTGGCAGCTGTACCTTCCACAAAGCACATTACGTGGCTTGGGTCTAAGTGAAGGGCAGCAAATGCAAATTTGAATTGATTCGTGCTGCACAGACTGTTCCGGCATCCCTCCTAGCAAGCACGGGCACACATAAAGAATTAGAGATATGTACCTTGCAGAAAAACTCGCAGAGATCAGGAGGAGGATGGTTGTTTTCTAGCAAAGGTGCGATTGCCTGAGGGGCAGAAGTAAGACACATCAAATTATTCCACATTCCTGCTTTTGACAAAGCAACTTATCCCTCTTCAAATACGTTTGTTGCCGATTTCAAACGGAAAACCTGAAGGGAAGTACTTTCTGTTCAATGTCATTCCCTCGCCAACTCCCTCCTGTGACGTATTAAGGTTTATTATCTTGTTGTATGTACCCTTGATGTGCTTTCACTGGTAAAGCAGGTTACAGCAATGGTCCATAAACATCCTTTTCCAGCTTTGCATCCCAGTGTTGTCCCAAAAGAGCTTTAGGGTAAGGGGCAGGAGATTCAGAGGGGGGTTTAAGAAAAAACATCTTCACTCACAGAGTTGTGCAAGTCTGGAATGCACTGCCTGGGCAGGTAGTGGAGGCCAGAAACCTTACAATCTTTAAATAATATTTCAATAAGCACTTGGAATGTCATAATATTCAAGGATATGGGACAAGTGCAGGAAAATGGGGTTAGCACAACTTTAGAGGGAAATATTGCTGGTGCAGACTCGATGGGCTGAAGGGCCTTCTCTGCACTGTATAACCCTAAATATGGCTTTAAAATAAGCTCAACTCTGCTGTGTTGCCATCAAAGTAGATCAATGGTGATTTCTCCCTAAGACCTTCCTTCTGCCAAAGAGCTGAGTGAGATAAAGGTAAGCCCTAGTAATAAGTCTACCACACAAACATCCATTAGTGAACCAGGCAGAATGACTTGTGCCTCATTTGGTAGCATTCCTCTCTCTGAGCCAGGAACTCCAAGTTTGAGTTCCATGACAGGACCTGTTGGCCACAGGAGGAGTCAATAGGATGTATGTAGTTCCAACAGGTTGATAGTTAGCCTGCTAATCCTTCCAACACTTGCCTCCATACTTCCCAAATCACAGGATAGAATCGTAGCATTCCTACAGTGCAGATGAGGCCTTTTGGCCCATCAAGTCTTCACCGTCTCACTGACCGAGTATCTTGCACAGGCCCTATCCCCACCACACTTGTCAGGGCTAATCCATCTAAGCTACACATCTTGGGACACTAAGGGGCAATTTACCATAGCCAATCCACCTAACCTGTACATCTTTGGACTGTGGGAAGAAACCCACGCAGACACGGAGACAGACACGTGCAAACTCCAAGGCCAGAATTGAACCCAGGTCCTTGGCGCCATAAGGCAGCGGTGCTAACCACAGTGCCACCGTGTCGCCCCAATGAGGAATATAAATGTTAAGGGAAAATGCAAAGATACAAAATAAACAGGTGAACCAGGCTATAATAAAAACAGAAAATGCTGGAAAACTCAGGAGGCCTGGCAGCATCTGTGGAGAGAGAAACAAGTTAATGGCCGGAATCCTGCCGTGATTCCAGGGGTGGGCGAGGCTCGGAGAATGGCATTCTCTGTTGGTCTCCAAAGGGATTGTACGAACCACGGGCAGATATGGCGGTAAAATTCTGCCAAATGTCTTGAGTCTATCAGGATCATTCATCGGGGCTCTGATCAGAATTGAACCAGGCTAGCTGATTGATCATCAGTTCCACTCTGAAGCACTGTGGACCTGCCTGGCTCAAATAGACTCAGTGACAGCTGACTCCCCTTAAATGTAACCCAATCCTGATAGGCATTACGAATAGCCAGGTACTGGGGATAAATTTATCCAAGTATGTGGAGATTAACAGGACAGATATTCCAGTTGGGTTGCTGACATTGCAGTTGTCCAGTGACACTGTCTACATGCCTGCATTGTAATAAATAATCCTTTGTATTTATACTGAGACATCATGTTGAAACATCTCAAAGCACTTCATGCAAAGAGTTACTTTTGAAGGACAGTGACTGTTATGCAGGCAAATGCAGCAGCATTAAACAACAACCTTGTCCATAAACAGCTCTGTAAATTTACTGCAGAATTCTGCACCTGTTGTGAGCTTGGAGTGAAAATGGAAATCACTCACCTCTTAAAGTATAATTACTACCACACAAACTCTCTTAGTTCCCTATTGCCTCGGTAATGGTAACTTGTTATTTTTGGCACTAGGTGCAGATTGGAGTAAAATGTGGCTCAACTAATCACCGGGATGATCAAAACCTACATCTTCCACCATCAATTCTCGCCACCAATTCGATCCCCACCCCAGATACTGTCACTGACTACACCAAACTGCTTACCACAATGGCATCCTGTTTGACCCCAAGCAGAGCTTCTGAAATGATATACTCTCCATCACAAACACTGCCTATTTCCGCCCCTGTAACATATCCACTTTCCATCCCTATGTCTGTTCATTTGCTGCTGAAATCCTCACCAGTGCCTTTGTTACCTTCTTGCTTGAATATTCAAGAGTGGCCCTCTTGTCTGGTCTACCATCTCACACCTATCATAAACGTGAACTCGATGAAAACTCTGCTAACCGTATCCTAATCTACACCAAGTCCTGCTCCCCCACTGGCCTCTAGTCCGGGAGTGCCCACAATTTACAACCTTATGTCCAAACCCATCCACAGCCTTGCCTCTTCTGAATGACGTGATGGTTCTGTAACACCTGCAGCTCAGAAAGCTTTACACTCCTCCAACTCTTATACAACACACCACCCCTTCCCCCTCCACTCCTCCCCTCTCCACCACTCCTCCCCCCTCCACCACTCCTCACACCGCATCCCCCCCCACCCCACCCCATGCCCCTCTTACAGCATACACCCTGCCACTCCCTTTGGCCAACTTCTGCTGGCTATGTGGGCTCCAGGCTCCTCCTTGATCCCTTACTCTCTCTCTCTTCTAAGGTCCTCCTTCAAATTTTAACCAAGTATTTAGTAATTCTTCCTATATGTCCCTTTTTGTTTTGCTTAGAGTCAATTATTGCCCACTTATACTTCTGTGAATAACATTGGGATGTTCTCTTGTACGAAAAGCACTTACGAAGATGTAAACTATTGTTGTACGCAGTTGGATGAACATTCAGGCCTCCTTTGTAACAAAAGCAATTCAGTAGTAATGGCATCATTTGGTGCTTTTGAAAATACTTTCAGATTTGACTTGTGTTCTATGGACAGCAGCATTCCTGGAAAATGCTGCTCCAAATAGATATGGCAGATATAGCTGTCTCTGGAAAGTATCTAATGTTGCCAAAGTATCAGAAAACATGACAGAACCTCTCAATGAAGAGAAACAATGAAGATTAACTGGACATTCAACATCTGCATTAATTAACATGACGTATGTGATGATAAGTGAGTACAATGAAGGGATATGACATATACTCAGAATCTTACAAAAGGTCAAACAGGTCAACATTAACTCAAGGCTCCCATTTCCTCACACTGATTTGAAAGAGCCTCACAAGTCAGATTCTAGTAGTTTATACTCATCTATTTGGCCATAATTACCTACATTAAATATTTGCATTTTTTCCTGTTGAATGTTGGTCAAAAAGTTGCTATTGCAGTAAAGGCCGGATGAAAGGAACAAATTCCACAGTTGGCGATGCTGGCATGAAACTTCATGGATGGGAGTGAGGACTGTTAAAGGATGTGGGGGTCAGTGCTCTCAATCAGCTTCCTTAGCAACTTTCCATTCATTAAAATAATAACCGGACACTTGGGGAGAACTGAGAAATAGGTGCATTGGTCTCCATAACCCTTATCAAAGTGAGGGACCTTGCTGCAAGAGCTAACTTATAAAAATGGCTCCAAACCCGCAGCCTTATTGCTGGAGGTCCTGCATTTCATCCACATGTTACCCTGAACACTGCTCACTTGTACAGACTTACCACAATGATATTTTCATGCTCCTGGGTGGTTAGTTTGAGGTTCTGGAAGAAGATACGAGAGGAAAATGAAACAAAAATATTCAAAGCTTAATTTTGACAACATTTATATTTCAAAATGGCATTGGCTACAGCCACTAGAAATGTTTTACTTAACTTGACCGGCTTTAGATTCTGAACAAAACCGGATTGTGGTCCTTAAACCTGTCCTTTAATGTCAGTGAAGTGTTAATGAGGTTAGTCCTCCCTCCATTCAAAACTTCCAGCAGAATCAATACACGGTGGCACTGTGGTTAGAACTGCTGCTTCACAGAGCCAGGGACCCAGGTTCGATTCCCGGCTGGGGTCACTGTCTGTGCGTTCTGTGAGTCTGCATGTTCTGCGTGGGTTTCCTCCGGGTTTTCTTATATGGTCCAAAATGGTTACGTGCATTGGCCAAGCTAAATTCTCCCTCAGTGTACCCGAATAGGTGGCGGAGTGTGGTGACTAGGGGATTTTCACGGTAACTTCATTGCGGTACTAATGTGAGCCTACTCGTGGCACTAATAAATAAACTTAAACTTCTATGACAGGCAGCAGAAAACTCTTTAATTTGAACTGGAATGACATGCCAATAAAGGCCCACTTCAAAATTATCTTGATTGATTTTTATTTGGTCCATACCTCTGAGAGGAGTTTTGAAACGATCTCCAGTGGTGCTTGGTGAATGGAATCATCCTGAAGTGGTGAGAATAGAGCCATGTCCACCAGCGTCCGAATCTCCTTCAACACCACCTCCCAGCGGCTTGGGTTACTCAGCACTTTCTTGTACTTGTAAATCTTTTTCTGAAACGAAGAGGAGGGGGCGAGAGGAGGAGGGGAAAAAATTAGCAAAGAAACGGAATACTCTCGAAACGCAAAATGACAGTCAAAAAAAATTAGAGCTGCAACGATTTCCACTTAATCTAGCCATAACAGACGGCATGATTTTCACGGGAAAGGATTGGAAAAACCTATTTTTGCTTGGATCAAGGGATGAGACGGAAAAGTTTTTCCACATTTTTGTTATAACACATTGAGTTTGTTAGCAAACAAATTGTTTGGCAAATCATTTTAGAATGAAAATGGATAAACAGAATTGTCTATGATGATTTGTATCCACACAATCAATTCAAATGAATAATCTGAAGACGCGGTCCCCAAAAATGAAATCTAGCAAAGTTGGCAAAGTTAGTAGCATACTGAGTTTGAAAGTGCACTGGCATTGAGATCGATCAATGGTGAAACCTTGTGCCAACACAGTATGGGAAGAAGATTAAACATACTTCAGTATGCATCCTTCAATTCTATTCAGAGTAATTGGCTACAATAGTTCACTCCAACTCTACATAGACACCCTCCTCATGAACCTGCTCCTGGGCCTGGCAAAACTTGCCATTGACAAGTCCAGACAGTGGGCGACTGAGGGGGTCATCCAACCCAACTCTCTGCCCCTCTACCATGGCTACGTTGGCAGCCGGGTGTCCCTGGTGAAGGAGTATGTGGTGTCTGAGGGCATCGATGCCTTCCGTGCCCGGAAGGTGCTGGGGTGTATTATCGACCCCTTTAATCACATTTTAGTTTGATGTTTTAAGTTTCCTTTCCACTCAGTCTTTTGTTCTGGACGGTTCCCTTCTTTCTGGGGGCTCTAAATTGACTCTATATCGACACAGCTGATTTAAGTTAAAGGGAACCGTGCTCCCTTTAAAAGAAAGTACAAAACTGCAGCACCAAGACTCTTGTGGTGGGGGGAAATTTTCCACTCCCATTTTCGTTGCGCAAAATCGATGACAGGAGTGGAAAATTTCACATGTTCAAATTGCGTTGCATGTTCAAATGACGCCCCCCCCCCCCAACCTTGTCCCACACTCTTGACAGTGACACAACAGGATTGCCGATGTTTATCAGGGACATCATTTCAATGCATCTGCAACTCGTTATCAAACCTCAGCACCTGAATCATCACTACCTCCCCCGAATCCTCCATCGGAAAGTACATTCATGTCAGTCTGAGGGCAGACCTTGTGAATCACGTCTGGTTTCCCAAGGTGTACACCTGGTGGACAGCCCTCCAAGAGCAATTCAAGTGAGTGCATTCCTGATTGTTAAAGATTGGAAACTACCAAACATCTGTATCATTGTTTTACAAATGATTCAGTTCTGCTAGAGGTGCTTTCAGGCACATTCTGATGCAAGTCAGTGAAAAATCAAATGCATGCTTATAATAAGTACTGCCATGTGTTGATACTTCATTTTCATTCGGTTCCAGTACATTTCACAATGTCTCTTCTCCGGAATTTCTTCTGAGCAGAATACAATGAAATGGATTTGTTTCTCAGAAACTAAAATCAGTTTTTTCACATGATTAATCTTTCAGTTCAGTCACAGTCAGCTTCTGCCCATTAGCACTGCTAACCTCACAGTACCAGGGACCCAGGTTTGACTCCTAGCCTTGGGTTACTGTCTGTGTGAACTCTGCACTTTCTTCTCATGTCTTTGTGGTTTCTTGCGGGTGCTCCAGTTTCCTCCCACAATCCAAAAGATGTGCATGTTTGGCCATGCTAAATTCTCCCTCAGTGTACCTGACAGGTGCTGGTGTGTGGCAACTAGGGGATTGTCACAGTAACTTCATTGCAATGTTAATGTAAGCCTACTTGTTACACTGATCACTAAACTTTAAAACTTAAAACGTGTTACAACTGTACAGGCACCGACTGGCGTAACAGCTAATGCTGTGGTTGAGATTGCTACCCCACCATTCTTTTATAATCATACTAGTCACAAGTGTTCACCTAATGAATTCATTTTCGGTAATGTGTAACCTGAGTAAAGTTGCCCTGTTAATCTGGAAGTCCTGCTCTGAATCCTATCTCAGGCAAATAGTCAACATCAGTTCCATTCTGTCGAGCTGATATTTATGAAGATCCTCTTACCCAGAGTGAAAGGGAGTAATTCCATGAGGCTAGAATTCAATGATATTAATATTGCTTTGCAGACAGAAAAGATAAATAAACACCTGCCTCATCTCAACAAAATAGGTGACAGCCATTCTCTGGTTCATTCCCCGGGCAATGCCCTCGGCAAAGTCAACCTGCTTGGCTTGAATTTAAACAAAGTTTGGCTATTAACTGTCAGTGATCAGTTAACTGATGCATTCTCCATGACAACATATCTACCAGAGCCCAATTGCCAACCAAACAGCACCCTCTTCTCATGAAGTGTAAATTGCTGTTTCCTGTACATTTAGTATACTTGTGATTTGTCCTGATAGGTGCAAGATGAAAAGCTTTGATAACATATGTCTTTTTCTTTAAACATATACCTTGATCAAATGTTAAGGAGGTAAGTGTGGTTTCTGTTACCCTGCTGGATGAATGCATCATATGTCGATGGCAGACTAGGAATGCTCCAGGTTCAATTCACAATAACAGCCCCCTGAATACTGCATAAATTAAACTGGACCAAGTTTAGCAACTTCAACTGATATAATGATTGAGATGCTCTAATTGGCCTCAGAGATATCAGGCATTGCAAATTAAGGTCCAACTAAACAAATCAACCCCTTTGTTACTCATTATCTTGTGATCTTGCTATTATAAGTTGGTTTAGTCCACAATTTTCATCAATTCTAAGGCACTTCAAAATAACCATGGAGAGTAAAGCAATTTTTGCCCATCAATGTCAATCGTATTTTCTGTGCAAAAGTACAAATCAAATTATTTTCACTGGTGGTGGCTGATCAATGAATCTTAAACTTTGGATGTAAAGATGTTAGAATTCCTACAGTGAATAAGGAGGCACTAACTACAGTCCCACCCAGGACCCATCCCCATAAACCCATGCATTTACCCTAGCTAGTCCCCCTAACTCTAAAGGGCAATTTAGCATGGCCAATCCACCTAACCCACACATCTTTGGACTGTGGGAAGAGCACCCAGAAGAAACCCACATAGATTCCAGGAGAATGTGCAAACTCCACACAGGCAGTGACCCAAGCCGGGAATTGAACCCGGGTCCCCGGTGCTGTGAGGCAGCAGTGCTAACCACTGTGCTGCCCCTTAGCGTATTCCTGCCTCTCTGCAATTATGTTGCAGGGGAATGACAAACAGCCACCACCACCCCCCATGCCCCTCACCAAAACTGACTACTTAACAGAAATATGCTGGTAACACTCCAAAGGTCTTTAAAAAAAAAGACTGCAAAGGTTGCTGAGAAATTCATTTCTCGATTGACAAAAAAATGGCCATTGGCCTTGCTCAGTGCAAGTCTCTGTTTGGTGCCATAATTCCTCCACACCACCAATTTCAACTCCATGCGATACATGCTACAATCAAGCTGTGCACTTGGCTTCCTTTGTTTGTCTCCTCTAAAGCTGTTTCTGTATTGCCTCTATTTTAATTTGGATTCTAAGGGGATTAATGGCCATGAGTAAGTTTCCAGTGTGCACGTTGCCAAATCCGGTTGCTTTATCTCTGCAGTGATGGTGTGGCACCAGGCAAGCTGATTCCTGCAACTCCCTGGCAACCATCTGGGAATTAGCTGAGTGAACGCCAGGAATCGACTCACAGGGACTGGCCTTCTGTGGCAGTGCCAACATAAGGCCAGTTAACACAACTGAAAGTGAGGCATCCCCTCTTGAAGGGGAGTGGACGAGTGAATCCAATCTGATAATGTGCTGTGTTTGCACATCACTAACTAAAATCAGCACTACCCATTGTCACAGGCTGTTTAGCAGCAGAGGACTGATAATCCAATCATCACCTATGTGCATTTGTTTACATTCTGAATGTACACTGAACCATGTGAGTATTACCTGGGTGACAAACCATCGCTGGCAACAGCCAGTGATCTTTGACAGGTCACACATTCAACAAATGAGAAAAAAGTGTTACATCATTACAATTAAGGGGCTGAGGGATATTTCTTCATGCATCCGCCTTCAAATAAATTAGGTCAGCATTTTAATACGACGCAGTTTGAAAGTTCAGTAAGCGTGCAGGCACAAAGTGCACTTTTATCTTTCTTCCATAGAAACACAAAATGGAGAGCGCAGAAGGAGGCCACTTGGCCCATCATGCCTGTGCTGGCTCTTTGGAAAAACAATCAAGCTTAGTCCCACATCCCTGCCGTAAGTTCCTGTTCATTAAGCACCCATCCAACTTCACTTTCAAATTATTCATGGAATCAACTTCCACCATCTTTTCAGACAGAACATTCCAGATCTCGACAATTCAGAGAAAGCAATTATCCTCATCTTCCCTTTCAGATCTTCTGACAATAATGTGGAATCAATGACCTATTGTTATTGACCTACTTGCCAGAGGGAATAATGTCTTTCTATTTACTTCATCAGAACCTCGCATCATCTTGAAAATCTCCATCAGGTCACTTCCTAACCCTCTCAGTTTTTGGTATAACATTCCTTGGCTGGAAAAATTCCAACATGTTAGAAACGGATTAACGATGGTTCCCAGTCATTAATTATGTAGAAAGAAAATCAAGAAAAATGATGATTTGTACATTTAACAAGAGATAATTCACTGGCATGTAAAATAAGGCTTGGAACTTTGTAGGGATGAACTTGCTTTTCCCAAGTTGTATTTTTAAATTACCTGCAGTTATTTGTTTTTACTTAAACCAGCAATAGTTTTGACAAGACAACAGCCAGATGGTATAATTTTTTAACAGTCCACATCTCTAAAGGATCAAATTCACATTCAGTCTAGAGTGGTGCTAATGGTTAAGTGTGTCTTCATTCTTTCCATTTAGCTTCCAAGAAACATTCCATCACAGTGTACAGCTACACAATGTTCTGTAAGTTCGGTGAATGCAAATATATAAAAATTTAATACAACTTGTTTTCAAAAGTACAGGCTCTATCTCATATCTGGTTATTATCATGTTGCTGCATGTGGGACCTTGCTGTTTATAAATAGGTTGCCACATTTCCCAATTTGGAACAAGTTTTCTACACTTTATAAGAACTTCACTGACTGTCAAATGCTTTGGGACATTCTGAGGTTATGAAACACAGAAACGTAGAAGATAGGGGCAAAAGGAGGCCATTCATCACGATCCTGGCTGATCGTCCAACTCAATAGCCTAATCCTGTTTTCTCCCTTTGATCCTGAAGATGCTATGTAAATGGAGGTTTGTTTTTAAATCTTTCTCGATTCAGAGAACACACCTAAAAATCTGAACCAAGTGGGATGTTTGTAGAATAGGGAGAAAGATTAAAATGTTTACTGGCAGCTTCTAACACGTGACAAAAGAGGTGAACCAGTGGCTATGTGTTTACAGTTACGTGTTAGAACATAGAACACTACAGCACAAACAGGCCCTTTGGCCCACAAGTTGCGCCGATCACATCTATACCTACCAGGATATAGAACTATCTGTAACTCCCAATCCCATTAAATCCCATGTACTCATCCAGAAGTCTTTTAAAAGACCCCAGCGAGTTCGCCTCTACCACCACCAACGGCAGCCGATTCTACTCACTCACCACCATCTGAGTGAAAAACTTACCCCTAACATCTCCTCTGTACTTGCTCCCCAGCACCTTAAACCTGTGTCCTCTCGTAGCGACCATTTTAGCCCTGGGAAATAGCCTCCGAGAATCCACCCTATCTATTCCTCGCAACATTTTATAAACCTCTATCAGGTCGCCTCTCAACCTTCGTCTCTCCAGGGAGAAGAGACCTAGCTCCCTCAACCTATCTTCATAAGGCATGCCTCCCAATCCAGGCAACATCCTTGTGAATCTCCTCTGCACCCTCTCAATAGCTTCCACGTCCTTCCTGTAGTGAGGTGACCAGAACTGCGCACAGTACTCCAAGTGGGGTCTGACAAGGGTCCTATAAAGTTGCAGCATTACCTCCTGACTCCTAAACTCAATCCCTTGATTAATGAAGCCAGTACGCCACACGCCTTCTTGATCACATCCTCCGCCTGCGAGGCCAACTTAAGAGTCCTATAGACCCTGACCCCAAGGTCCTGCTCCTCAACACTGCTAAAACTCCTACCCTCGATATTGTACTCCTGCATCCCATTGGACCTGCCAAAATGGACCACTACACATTTATCCGCAAAATCCGTGTTACCGACAGAATATATATTCATGTTCTTCTAGAATCCATAGAGCAGAAGGAGGCCTTTTGACCCATCAAGTTTGCACCAACTCTCTGAAAGCGCACCTTACTCAGGTGCACCCCCTAGCCCTATCCCTATCCCCTTGCACACCTACCATGGCTAACCCATCTAAACTCTGCCCCACTTAGTAATTCAGCATCATAGAATCCCCACAGTGCAGAAGGAGACCATTTGGCCTATCGACTATACACCAACCACAATCCCATCCAGGCCTTATCCCCTTGACCCCACATATTTATTCTGTTAGTCCCCCTGTCACTATGGTGCAATTCACCATGGCCAATCTACCTAACCCGCACATCTTTGGACTGTGGCTGGAAACCGGAGTACCTGGAGGAAACCCACGCAGACATGGTTAGAATGTGCAAACTCGGTACAGACAGTGACCCGAGACCGGAATTGAACCCAGGTCCCTGGCGCTATGAGGCAGCAGTGCTAACCACTGTGCCATCGTGCCACCCAATGTCGATTGGGGATATGTAACAAGCATAAGGAAAACTGAAACTCTTCATTTTTTTAAACCACCCTCTTGACTCTCTCCTGCTGAGACAAAACATCCCACCACATTTACGGATGAAACGTTAAATCTACGACCAAAGCTGTGACTGTAACCGAAAAGAAAGAATCTGTAGGTAAACCACGTCTATGGCCTGAACAGTCAATCATTTGTGTTGACTTTACATTCCTCTCATAATTGTAGTGCCATTGAGTGTGGAATGCGTCAGCCAATGGAAAGGTTCATTCTACACTTATACGACCAAAGGAAATGGAAAATATTTGTGTCTGCGGTTTGCAGGACTTAGACGTCATACTTGTCGAATATTGCTTGGCTATATGTATTGTGGCTCACAATAGTTGGCTTGATCACTTGCTTTCAAAGATGTGCATGTTTATGTTCTGCTGGATAATTGCCGCAATTACAGATCAACAGAGCGCCATGGTGTGTGAGTGGTCTTAAACAGGGATAACTGATCTCCCAAGACTGACACACAAGATGGTGCAACACAAAGGCCACCGCTGTAATTACAAGTTCTCCAAATAGCTGCTCATGCAATGTAATAATGTTAATGACAGCCATGGAATTGCTTATTAGGTTAAGGACCCTGGTTCCAAATTTCTTGAAAAACACGCATTGAAATCACAGTGTGAACATGCTTCAGAGAAATTTGGACAAAGGAAACTCATGGCCATTTTTACACCACATCTTAGTTTCCTCAATCGCCAATTCAGTGAAACCTGCTTCTGCTGCTCAGTAACACTGCCCCCGCACCCCCCCCCCCCAACTATGTAAAAGACCAGAGAATGGGAGTTTCCTGATGTAATGGGTATAAATTTATAACTAAAGTTAAAGGCAGAATCCCAGCATATTTCAGGGGTAGCATGCAGATTGTTTAAGTAATTTTTAAAAAAAAGCTCCCCCTTGCCGAGACCATTCCAGAACCTTTGAATGGATTGTTACTGCATTAAATTCAGTGACATTGAGACGGTTACATGGTCTCATCTACACCCTAATGTGCAGAAAGGATGGTTTGAAGGATCTGAACATTTAGTATTCAAAATTTTCAACAAGGCATGCGCTCACCCCTCCCCCCTCCCCTAATTGTTCTGCATGTTTTGTGGTACTTTCTGGCATTTAAATACACACATATATGCTAATAAAATTCGTGGGAAATTTCACTTCAAGTTTCCAATGTCAAGATTATCACAAGTTTGGGTATGGTTTGCCAGCTATGCCATTTGAGGAACTGGCAGCAGTTTCATTCTCAGCTTTCGAACTGTACACATGATCAGGGCTCAGGATGTTGCAACCAGGGTCTTACAATCATACGAACATACAAAATAGGAGCAGAAGGGGACTATTTGGCCCCTTGAATCTGCTCTCTCGTTGATTAATCATAGAATACCTACAATGCAGAAGGAGACCATTCGGCCCATTGAGTCTGCACCGACCACAATCCCACCCAGGCTCTATTCCCATAATCCCACATATTTGCCCCGCTACTCCCTCTAACCTATGCATCCTGGGACACTGAGAGGCAATTTAGCATGGCCAATCAACCTAACCTATACAGCTTTGGACTGTGGGAGAAATCTAGCAGACACAGGGAGGGGATGTGCAAAATCCACACAGACAGTGATCCAAGCCAAGGATCGAACCCAGGTTCCTGGAACTATGAGGCAGCAGTGCTAACCACCGTGCTGTCATTAACATTATTACGTTCAATGAACAGCTATTTAGATTAAGATCACAATGTGTTTGTGTTTCTAATGCCACATTCCATCTATCCCCAGATAACTTCCCTTGCCTTACAAGAATCCATCTAACTCCACCTTAAAAATATTTTAATGACCCTGTTTCCACCGCCTGCTGAGGCACAGAGTTCAAAATTCAGACGCTCCCCGACAGCGAAACAATTCTCCTCACCTCTGTCCTAAAATGGGCAGGCCTTCATTTTAAAACACTTCAGGAAAGACGTGAAGCGTGAGAGTGCAGAAAAGATCTACGAAAATGGATCCAGTTAGGAGGAAAAAAGTAGAAAAGAAAGTCAAAGAAGCAGACCACAGTGCGCAATGAATATGGAATATTTCAGCACTGAAGATTCATTATGATTACAATTTGGGGAATTACATGGAATTTACAGAACAGAAACAGGTCATTTGACCCAACTAGTCTGCACGAGTGCTTTCTGCTCCACACAAGCCTTTCCCACCCCATTCTATTTAACCAATCGGCATGTCCTTCAATGTTTAGGAAGAGCTCTCACATGCTCCTGCAACAAATCTTACTCAATTCCAAGCTCAAGAGTTATGTAAACACATTATAATTAAAGATTTGGAGAGGAGGAGCTACTGACATCATTTGCCAGGTAAACGGCAACAAAGCAAACCGGAAAACACTCTCTGGGTGCACCACTGACAGAGTCACAATTCGGAAGATGTGGCTAAATGAGAAGGCACCAGTCTACCAAACGAACGCAATGTATAAACATTCAAACAGCGCTGGGAAATGAAGACTAAGGCAGCCTAGTGGTGACCAATCTTTTCCAGATTGATTGCCCATCCCATCTCAATTCCCTCGAGATAATGCAATAGTTTTCCACTATTGAAAAGGTTCTACCTTAAAATCCTTCCAGAGGTCTTTCCAATGCTCTGGTTGCCGGGGCTATCCTGGGTTCCGAGCTGTTCATGGAGTAATTTATTGGAGCTAGCTCACTTACAATCAGAGTTGGTAAAATTGTATCACTTTGTCTCAGATATGGGGGGGGTGGTGACATAGTGGTATTGTCACTGCACTAATAATCCACAGACCCAGGGTATTGCCCTGGGGACCTGGCTTCAAATCCCACCACAGCAGACGGTGATATTCGAATTCAATGAACATCTAGAATTAAAAGTCTAATGATGTCCATGGAACCATTGTTGAATTTTGTAAGAAAAAACAGCCACTTCACTACTTTCTTTAGAGAAGGAAATCTTCCATTCTTCCCTGGTGAGTCCAAATCCACAGCAAAATAGTTGATTCTTAAAAGCCCGCTGACCCATTCAGTAACCCATTCAATTCAAGGGCAATTAGGGAATGGTCCAGCCAGCAACATGTAGACCCCATGAATGAATTTTAAAAATTGCTATTTGCTTCAATTAATATACAAGTGAGGGCTAACTTTAATATAGATGGTCTCTCACTAATGTAATAACTGTGCAGTTGTCCTCTAGATGCTTTTGTTCTATTACCTGCAGATTGGGGGCACTTCAGTGTATGAATGTTATCGGTCCAATATTGTGAATTAACTGGGAAAAAATAGCGTGCTGCGAATAAAGACAGGGATATTCTTGCAACAAATCACAGATATATGCGAAACATCCATGGTCGATGTATACACATGGACCTATAAATTCGATCATGCAGATTTTCAAGTGAAGGACTTATGCTAAACCGTCCAGCGTGGCACACACTTTTCAGCCTATATTGGAAATGCAAGTTCTATTCGTTAAGAAACTCTGTCGTCACTCAGGGGATCTATCTGAAACAGGAGCAAGGCCAGGGGCCTATGCTAATTAGGGTTTCAGGCCCCTTTGTGAAAATGCTCTGCTCTCTCAGGGGGAAATTAAGCAAACCAGCAGCAATGGAGGGACTGTAGGAAACTGTTACCAGAAAAAATAAGTAACTTATTGGTGTGTGCAGCCAGGAATAGGCTCGGTCCTCCTACCTCGGAATTAAAATTAAAGCCTGTTTGCTCATCTCCCGCTTTCCATTTTCCTTCGCCTCCCTATCCCCGTTAAGTTTAGAATCAGCGCCCCACGGGCCCACCTTCACCTTCTCCATGGCTGCTGCTCCCAAACACCAACCTGACGATGCAAGAGAACCAGGTTTGGCACACCCATTTTGCTGCAGTGGTTCCCAGTTCACCATCAGCTTCATGGCTGAAGTTGACCGTGAACAGCTGCACAATGAAGCACCCTGCTTGCACATCTGTAATAACAGACCGAAAACCACTGACAGCGAGCCTCCTGCTTTCACAGCACTTGCTCTGGAGTTCTAGCCTGCTGCCATTGCCACCGCTGCTGCTGCTGCTGCTGAGTGAGTCTTATCGCTGTGCAGGGTGAACAGGGCTGCCGGCAAGGTCACCAATTGCCAGCCGCTGTCTGGAAGAAAGCAGCCAAAAGTCTCGGAGCAGTTCAACGTCTCTGACTGAGGAGAGCCGAGTGGTCAAAGGGCGGTCCATCTGGGAGCAGGGTGGTCCATCTGGAAGGAGGGTGGATAGAGGGAGGAACTCGGTCAGAGGCCAGAGGAGGGCTGGAGGAGAAGCAAGCAGGGGTGCGGGGGTGTTGGGTGAAACTCAGAGCAATATTTTTGGGAGGTAGGAGGCACTGCATTGGGAGCCGTACTTTACAGAGAGGCAAGAATGAAAAGTGACACCACGTGGCGAGGAGAAAATAGTGCTAGTATTAACTGAGAGGGCTGCCTTGACTTTTTTGAAGATAAGATTATTTCAGTTCTCTGTGCTGTAAAGTATGGCCAGAACTTTCCAGCCACGTCCTGGCAAGACTCCTGTCGGAGATTCAGCAGGACCAGCTAAAGATCTATTGTCTCTCAGAAGGACTGGCAGTGGATGGGGCTGGAGAATCCCACCCTATGTTTGCAGCAGTTTCAGTTTGGACTCGGACCCTAATACGAGTCTAGAAAGTGACCACTCAGGTGGGCAACTTTACATAGAAACATGGAAGGTAGGAGTAGGAGGAGGCCATTCGGCCCATCGAGCCTGCTCCGCCATTCATCACAATCATGGCTGATCATCCAACTCAAGCGCCTAATCCTGCTTTCTCCCCATAACCTGTGATCCCGTTCACCCCAAGGAAGCGATTGCCGCACTGCCCCAGTTCAGGAATCAGCCGAATTGCTTTCATCAATAAAACGTAATTACAGAGCAAATCACATAATCCAGGATGGAGGTCACTTTGTGAAACGGTTACTGACTGCTGTTATATTTTAATCTCTCTTTGAAAGTCAAACAAACTGAGACAGGCAACTCCAAAGTGTAGTCAGTGGCACACCAGTAATGTCAGTAACAGTAACTTCATTGCAGTGTTAATATAAGCCTACTAATGATAATAATAAAATAAATAAACTAAACCAGTTTGGCATATTGATGAAATTTGAAAGCTCTACAAAGGGACCTTATCAGGACCTCCCAAATTATGGGAGGCATAGACAGGGTGGATGGTCAGGGGCTTTTTCCCCAGGGCGGAGTTGTAAATTACAAGAGGGCACAGGTTCAAGGTGAGGGAGGGAGGGGGCGAAGTTTAAGGGAGATGGAGGGGGAAGTTTTTCACGCAGAGAGTGGTGGGTGTCTGAA
The DNA here is from genome assembly GCF_965287045.1 of Carcharhinus amblyrhynchos. NCBI lineage: Eukaryota > Metazoa > Chordata > Chondrichthyes > Carcharhiniformes > Carcharhinidae > Carcharhinus > Carcharhinus amblyrhynchos. The sequence continues at coordinate 18,666,217 of NC_137327.1, forward strand.
ACGTGCTGGCAGAGGAGTTGGTGGAAACAGGCACATCAGCAACATTTAGGAGGCATCTGGATGGGAAGGGAATAGAGGGATACAGACAGAGTGAGGGCAGAAGGTTTTTTTTAAGTTTAGGGTATCATGATTGGCACAGACTTGGACAATGGAAAGGCCTGTTCTTGCGCTCTACTTTTCTTTGTTCTTCTAAAGAACTTGAAAGCTGTAATCTTTGCTGAGTGGGAGTATCTCTTTCAGGATTCAGCACAGACACAGCGGCCCAAATGGCCTCGTTTGATGTTATATGATTCTATCATTAGGACAAGATATTCAGTTGCCCCAAACTCGTATACAGATGATGCCAAGAAGTTTACGTACAATTAACTTTGAAGTAGTTCCATCTGCTTGGCTGGAACTGAAAGCGTTTGCTCTCTTCAGCTGGTTTGACTCCAACATTTTACTGCTTTCCTAATGTCGGCAGCTTGCAAATATTTGCGGTAACACAGTGAAGACTGAGCTCAGTCCTTAAAACTTATCTTCCTTCGTACACCACAAAGAAAAATATGCAATCATGATAATGCAGGATATTTGCATGCCTTTTTCTTTTGAGGGGGAAATGAACTGAAGGGGGTAGCACGGTAGTTAGCACTGCTGCCTCACAACGCCAATGAACCGAGTTCAATTCCCGGCTTGGGTCAGTGTCTGTGCAGAGTCTGCACTTTCTCCCTGCTGTTGCATGGGTTTCCTTCGGGTGCCCCGTTTTCCTCCCACACTCCAAAAACATGCAGATTAGGTTAATTGGCCGTGCTAAATTGCCCCTTAGTGTCAGGGGGACTGGCAGCGTACATTGATGAGGATGAGAGGATGTGGCCTGGGTGGTACTGTTGTCGATGCAGCCTTGATGGGCTGAATGGCCTCCTTCAGCACTGTTTGATTCTATGAAATAAAAATGTCCAGTGCAGTCATCCTAAATTATAACCGCAAACATGATGAGGTATTTCATAATGAAGCACTTTTAAAATATTTACAGATTAAAATGTGAGAGCTTGGGCCCAATATCTGGCCACCTTCAAAAATGTGGAAGGTTCACAAAAGCAGAACTGTTGGTTAGCACGAGCAGATCATTTGACTGTGGAACATTAAGGATGCGAAACAGGCTGAAACCTGCATCATGACTTCCAGCTCTTTCTCCTGGAAAACCAGAAGGTTGCGGAGATCCATAAGACTGGCAAAGCTTTGTTTTTAAAGCAGAAGTCAATTCAACTTCTGAATTCGGAGTTTGTTAACGTTGCGTCCTGTGACTTGTGATTGAGTTAGTGCTGGTTCTCACAAATATCAAGGTCACTGCATTACAATAAAGTGTGGGATTAACAAAATACGTGAAACAGATTAAAATATTGTTACAACACTTTAGCAATCGCTAGACTCCAAAACAGCATATTACTGTGATTGCAAAACAGAAACCCAAATGTTTTCAAGCAACTACATCTCAGGATTTGAAACAGAAGATGAACAACATGCTTCCCCGAGCAACATGTTGGAGGCTTTTGTAATCCTTTCCTGGCATGTGAACATTGCTGCCAGGGCCAGCATCAGTTGCTCTCGAGAAAGTGACGGTGATCTGCTTTTTTGTACACCTGCAGTCTTGTTAGGAAGAGAGCTCCAGGTTTCTGACCCAGTGACAATGAAAGAATGCCTACCAATTCAAGACGGCGCCAGAGCGAGGTGACCTTTTTTGAGCTGTATACCCTCCAATTCTATCTTTTACTCTCATTACATTCTGCACCCTCTCCTTTCCTTCTCCCCATGCATTCTATGAATGGTATGCTTTGTCTGTACAGACTCCAAGAAGCAATACTTTTCACTGTGTACCAATACATATGACAATAATAAATCAAATCAAATCGATATATCCCAAGTCAAGATGGTAAATGCCATGGTAAACGCATTGGGTTATGGGGATAGGCTAGGCTGGATAAGACGCTCTTTTGGAGAGTCAGTGCAGACTCCATGGGCTGAATTGCCTCCTTCTGCACTGTAGTGTTTTTATGGATGCTATGGTGACTCGGAGGGGAACCTGCAGATGGTGATGTTCCCATTCATCTGTTGCCCTTGTCCTTCTAGGTGGTAGAGGTCACCGATTTGGGTAGTGCTGCCAAAGGATGCTTGACAGGTTACTGCAGTGCATCTTGTAAATGGCATACACTACTGCCACTGTGTGCCGACCTAGGTGTTGAATGTCTAGTCTAACACATGGGCATGGAACTATTCAAATCAAATAACAGAGACAAGAAAACTCACCAAACATAATGACCCTTTTATTACTCCTTTAGAGGTGATCTCATTTAATCCCCCATTGTTTAGAAGTTTAAAGGACTGTAAATGGGTAGGTTGCAAGCAAATGTATTGTGACAGCAATAAACTCTGAACTTCACTGTGTCTCAATTGCTGTTTTGGCTAACCTGTGAGTATATTTTTAAAATATAAATTTTCTTTGTGAGAAGAGTAAGTGCAAGTGACAAATATTTAAAGTTATAAGCAATTTATTGAAACTTCTGGAAGGGAAAGGTTAGACGTGCACTTCTTTATATATTGACGCAGAACACTTTAATAAACATCATTTACAAAGGATGCTTCGACTCAGCACAGGTGAATATACATTTTATTCATAAGATTTACCACTCCAGAAGGAGGCCATTTGGCCCATCGAGTCCACACTAACTCTTCGACAGAGCATTTTACCCAGGTCCTATCCTTGTAACCCCATGTATTTACCCTACTAATCCACCTAACCTGCAAATCTTTGGACTGTGGGAGGAAACCCATGCAGACATGGGGAGAATGTGCAGACTCCACACAGACAGTCACCCAAGGCTGGAATTGAACCCGGATCTCTGGTGCTGTGAGGCAGCAGTGGTAACCATTACGAGATTAACAAAATATGTGAAGCTATTCTACATGATGTAAAGTTGTGAGTACTTCACAACAGCTCAATGTAGCAGGAGCTTTATCCTGAATGTTATTCCTGAACTGAAAAGCCGGACACTGATGTTGAGGGCAACAGGTGAGAAATATTCATTAGTTCTACTTTGTACTCATTGAGCCAGTGGACTTCACATAGAATACTACAGTGCAGAAGAGGCCCTTCGGCCCATCAAGTTTGCACCAATGCATGAAAGGTTCTGACCTAATCCCACCTTGTCAGCCCTTGGCCCATAGCCTTGAATGTGTGGCATGCCAAGTATTCACCCAGGTACTTGTTAAAGAATGTGAGGCATCCTGCCTCCAGCACCCTCCCCAGCAGTGAAACTTAAACTCAGCATGTTAAATTCTGTTTGCTTTTTGTTAAAAAAAATACAAGCTGTCTTTGAAGTATCTATAGCTTGGACTATATCTTTAAAGCATTTCAAGTATTTATATTGTGTAAGACCGGAAACTTACTGGTGTATAAAATACCAGCTTCAGGATACACAGTTCTAAGATTCATGGAATCATTTGCAGCTTTGTAAAACATAATTCAGAAAAATCGCAACTGTACATTATGATATGGTTCGATGATGTCAAAGAAACTGTTACAGAAAGTACTGAGTTTTAACAAAAAGTTCCAAACACAGGTATATCTCACAAAGCAGATAATAGTTACATTCTGCGGCATTCCTATCTCTTTAACCTTGAATAGGATTGTGTGGGCTGCATAAACTTCTCAATGAGAGACTGGATTTTGTCAGCCTTGCTCGAAAGCATTTCTGTCTTAGATATTTTCAAGTACACACATTTAAGAAAGTTTAGGTTCCACTGAAAGAAGCTCGGCAAACTGTCCTGATACAAAGCACAGCCCAGTACAGCAATCCCGCTGGAGAGACCAAAAGAAGATGCAACTGTCAGAGCTTGCTTCAAATAATGGAAGCTCCATTTTGTTTCCTCCAGATAATGGAGAAAAACCACAGTCCAGTTTGACAAAGTACAGCACAGGAACAGGCCCTTCGGCCCTCCAAGGCTGTGCCAATCATGGTGCCCTAACTAAGCCAAAAAGAACCTTCTCCCTTACTAGGTCCGTATCCCTTTATTCCCTCCCTATTTATGCACCCATCCAAATGCCTCTTAATGTTAATGTGCCGGCTTCCGGCACCTAGCAGCGTGTTCCAGGCACCCACCACTCTGTGTGAAAAGCTTTCCCTGAACATTTCTCTTAAACTTTCCCCCTTGAATCTTGAGCCTGTGCTCCCTTGTAATTGACACATCCGCCCTAGGAAAAAGCCTTTGACTACCCACCCTGTCTGCGCCTTTCATAATTTTATAGCCCTCTATCAGGTGTTCCTTCAACCTCCGTCTTTCCAGTGAAAACACTCCTGATATATTGAACCTCTCCTCATAGTCAATTGTGTAGGGTGTTGGTGAGACCATATCTAGAGTATTGCGTGCAGTTTTGGTGTCCTTATCTGAGGAAGGATGTTCTTGCTATAGAGGGAGTACAGTAAAGGTCTACCAAGCTGATTCTTGGGATGGCAGGTCTGTCATATGAGGAAAGATTAAGTCAATTAGGATTATCTTCATTCCGGTTTAGAAGAGTGAGAGGGATCTCATAGAAACATATAAAATTCTAACAAAGTTAGACACAGCAGGCTCAGAAAGAATGTTCCCAATGGCAGGGGACTCCAGAACTAGGGGCCATAGTTCGAGGATAACGGGTAAACCTTTTAGAAATGAAGTGAGGAGAAATTTCTTCACCCAGAGGATACTGAATGTGTGGAATTTGCTATCGCAGAATGTTGTTAAGGCCTAAACTTTGTCTGATTTCAAGAAGAAATTAGATATAGTTCGTGGGGCTAAAGGGATCAAAGGGTATGGGGGGAAAGTGGTGGTGGGGGGGGGGTGTTCAGGATATTGAATTCGATGATCAGCCATGATCAAAACAAATGGCAGAGTAGGCTTGAAAGTCTGAATGGCCTACCCCTGCTTCTAGTTTCTGTATGTTCCTATGTTAAAGAAGGTTTGGATCCTGAGCATCTTTAGATGCAAAGATTGTGGCCTGGGCACCTGTCACTCTCTGTGCGTTATCAATCTAAATAAGCCCTTTGGTCCCATCTAAATATACCAGTCTTGGTGCAAGATACTAAGGTTGAAGGGGCAGTTTTTAGCTCCTCCAGTTTTCACAGAGGCCTCTTCCTTTCCAGTCCCTTCTCTTCTATTCATTTTGAAGAGTAACTGCCACTTTCATGGTTGACACTGACTGCACGGGGTTATTTTGCTGTGATGTTCTACCATTTCGGAAGGAGGAGACAACTTGACTCATTTCGCTCACAGTTTTACTCTGCTATTTAGAGACTACCTAAGTACATTCTCAACAAAGCTCAAGCTGTCAAGATGCTTGCCAGAAACCTCTTCCGATTCAGCAGTGCAAGATTTCAACTTTTAATTTAATTTTCTCCTGGGATGGTTCAAACAACCTCTCTGCTTCCCAACACTCATGTCTCATTCACAGAAAGTCTAGAAACATTTCTATCAGGTTTCATTGTAAAATAAACTGTGCTTAACATTTTCTTCTCTTCCAGTTAGAAATTGCACTATGTCTTTCAAATGTATTTCTGCTTTCTGGTATTCTGTGTCATTCACTGCTGTGGTCTGGTTTACAGTCAGCCAAAGGTTCCTTGGCTTGCTGCAGTAAAGGTACAAAGCAGAAATCATTCTTCCACCATTTCTCAGCCAAGCTACTAGCTACAGTTTCTTCTCTGGCATCTCACCAGGCCTTCCATGAAGTAGCGTCACTTGTGTTGCAACAGGAGAATCTTTGAGCACTGTGCTAGCATGAACCATTTGGGGCAGCACGGTGGCACAATGGCTATCACTGCTGCCTCCCAGGGTCAGGATCGCGGGTTCAATTCTGGCCTTGGGTGACTGTCTGTGTGGAGACTGCACGTTCTCCTCATGTCTGCGTGGCTCTCCTCCAGCTGCTCTGGTTTCTTCCCACAAAGATTTGCAGGTTAGGTTGACTGGCCATGGTAAATTGTCAGGGGGTTTCGCAGTGTAAATACACGGGGTTATGGGGAGAGGGCCTGGGTGGGATTGTTGCTGGTGCAGGCTCAGTCGACTGAATGAGCTCCTTCTGCACTGTTGGGGTTTCACATTTTTATAGGAAAAACATCTTTACTTGTCACAGCAAGTTTGACAAAAACTGCCTTGCCCCAGTTTTCTCCCACCTGTTAGCTTCAGCTCCTGATAAGGTTACATGCGCCTATCTATATACGATGGCTAAACACTGTCATACCTCACCTGAGTAGCCATCCTCTCAGGTAAGCATCTCCACTCAGAATGCCTGTAGACTACTCAAGGACAGAAAGCATCACGTTTGAGCCTTACCCAGCACTTGGCTTCTGCTTAAGTACATTTTTCAGCATGGAGTAACTAAAATGTAATAATCAGAACTTTGGCTTTGATGTATTCCTCACTCTCAACCAGGGGCACTAATTCACCTCGGATCATTCCGACTGAAGCACAACTCACCTTGGAGATTTGGAGGACCGAGCACACAGATCAGCGATAGCTCTAATTCTACAGCCAACAATCCAGACTCATCTGGCTCTGCACTGGAAATCCCATCTTTCAAGATGGCCTATGTATACTTTGTGAATATCTTTCTCTGCATGACACTTTTTTTTTCTAAATTGTTCTTACTATGAACCAATACCCATTTAGCAAATGCATTGATTTTAGCAACGCAGACAAGAAAATGTCCTATTACAAAACAACTTAGCAATTAAATACTTCTGATTGGATTTCTGCCCTGATGCGGAGCTCATGGCGTTCAGAATGTTACAACTCCATTCACAAAGACTGCCCCAAATATTCCCTGGATGGTCTACAGGTCTCTGACCATAACTCCAGCAAGGTATTAGCAGAATCTTCAAGAGAATCAGTGTAAAGACTGGAATTGTCCAATTTGCAGTTCCCTGTGAATTTGTCAGTCTCCCATCAAAATTTGATGACCGTAACATGTTTTCCTTAAAGAGTTTGTTCAAAACCTTCAGGGACCCGGGTTCGATTCCTGGCTTGGATCACTGTCTGTGCAGAGTTTACACATTGTCCCCATGTCTGCATGGGTTTCCTCCAGGTGTTCTGGTTTCCTCCTACCATCCAAAGATGTGTGGGTTAGGTGCATTGGCCGTGCTAAATTGCCCTTTAGTGTCCCGGGATGCATAGGTTAGCGGGATTAGTGAGGTAAATATGTGGGATTAAGGGGATAGGGCCTGGGTGGGATTGTGGTCAGTGTAGGCTCAATGGGTTGAATAGCCTCCTTCGGCACTGTAGGTATTCTATGAAAATCATGAATGCCAATTAGTTACCTGGCATTTGGAATATCAGAAATGTGTTGAAATACTGTCCAATTGCCTGGCTAACTGCAGTTGCTACATTGATTCTTAGGAGGCTCAGATTATTCAGTGCAAAGCAGTCCACTTGATCAACTGCCCACCCACTTCTTTAATATCCACTCCCTCCAACCCCAGCGTGCTGCAGCTGCAGTCTGTTCTATTTAAAGGGTCTTCCGTAGCAATTCAAAGTTATTTGCACAAAACCTGAATCGAATCTTTGTTGGACCACAATGAGAAAGGGTGTGAAGTTCTTGTCACCATATTGTAAAAATGATATGCAGACATGAGAGGATGCAAAAAAAAAACAAAAAAAAAAGGAGTGTCTTTTAATCCATTCGTCCAGAATCAATTCAAGTGCAGACGTCCAACCCTTCAAGTTACAGGTGAGGCTCTTCCTCTGTAGTTCTAATACACATCAAAGTAAGAAGGGAAAAAAAAGGATGGTACAATTTTATGTACCAAGAAACATTCGCAAATGCCTTTTAGCACTGGGTTTCTTTGATCCGCAGACTGAGAGTGGAAATTCTGTGTCAACTGTGTATCAAACGCAGAGTGTAGACATACCAAACAAAGAGGATAATAGATGTTTAATTTGCTTCTGAGGCACCTAGGATACACATTGCACAGTATCTCTTGAGACAAGCCACGCCGGCAGGCTCAGGTGCAGTGCCCAAGCCTATTAATGAAATATATCATGTACAAGGAGGTAATTTATGTGACACAAGGCTGTAGTGTTTATTTATCTTTTGCTTTTAAAGGCAGACTGCTTTGATAGTCGTGGGAGCTGCCTTGGGCTTATTTATGTGAATCTCCACCTGCAACGCCAACAGATACGAGAGGAGTGCCGTACACTTTGATAGGCAACAGAGAGGGCGTCAAGAAATGAGGAACAGAAATAAATGCCATTTCCAAAGAAGAATATTATAGTTCATAATAAACACGAAAATGAATCATCTTAATTAGGTCCAAATATGTCCAAGTCATTGGTCATGGTAAAATTAATGCCCCAAGATTACATAGGTTAGATGAATTAGCCATGGTAAGTGTGTGAGGTTACGGGGATAGGATGAGAAAGAAGGCCTGGGTAAATTATTCTGTCAGAGTCGGTGCAGACTCTATGGGCCAAATGACCTTCTTCTGCACTGTAGGGGATTCCGTGCTTACAATCTTAGTTAACTGAGGCTTTTCATATCATACTTCTGTAGTTACAATCATTGGTGTTGCGCATCTTTTTCTCCAATGTGGATTTTTTTGGTTCTATTGATTGTTAGGGAAACAAAGGTCATTTTAAGGGATTTATGTTTGTACTGATCAACATTAGAAATAGGGTGAAGTTTTAAGTGTGCTTAATTTGATGTTTTTGTGCCCAAAAGAGTAAAACTTATAGTTAGATTCATGCAAGACAAAGGTGTTTTGTTCATGTGTGGGGTTTGCACAAGTTTCAACAGTGATTCTAAGTTTCTAAAAGTTTATTTGTTGGTGTCACTGGTAGGCTTATATTAAGGAAGTAACAAGCACATTTTTCGGACCGTGGGGACATAGGGGAGAACGTTCAAACTCCACGCAGATAGTGACCCAAGCTGGGAGTCGAACATGGGTCCCTGGCACTGTGAGGCAGCAGTGCTAACCACTATGCCACCCTCTATTGTCCTTAGAGAGAGTTACAGTGTCAAACATAAATAAAAGGCATAAGCATGTGGCCATTGCTTAGCAACTGGAGGCCCTTGTAAGGTGGAAAAGTGTAATAAATTGGCCTCATAAAAATAGCAAAATACACATGGACTCAGAACTTGAGGCAGCTCGTTACACAGATCTCTTGTGGCAAGACTAAACCCGTGAAAGCTACCGATTACATCACTCATGCATGCCTATACCTGCAAAAACATCAGTATGTTCATTCAATAGGAAAATGCTCACTGTAACGCGCTATAACAAAAAGCTTTTCAAGTTTTACTTTTAGCTGGATAGATATCAGTTTGACACTGGACACCGGGGAGTGAACATCTCTCAACTCTGCAAGGAGAAGCAGGTCAGGATAAGGGAGTTGCAAATATACAAGCTTCGTAAGGAAGAAGTTACAGTCCAGATACCAAGGAATTGGTACAGAAAGGATGTCTTAAGATACTGAAGGTAAGAGATAGAGACCAAGGTATTGTTCAGAAGAATTCAACGAAGAGTAAACAAAGTGCTCTGTGTTAAAGAGACAATCTTCTTGGAGATCAGGACGGTCTCAACTGAGATCTTGGGTTCATGTCGCATATTTGTAACCCCCATGACTAGCCTGGGTTTGCAAAACCTCACTTACTGTACTGTCTGGAGACAACACACATCTCTTTAACCTATGCCTAATGCTCTTCCCACTCACATTGTCTGCACCTTTAAGACTTGAATAGCAGATAAGTTGTAAAGACTCGCATTCTAATCAGTAATCTGTAAACTGGGTGTGCTATTATATGCTCTGTCTGAGGCCAGAACTCTCCATTCACCTGACGAAGGGGCAAACCCCAAAAGCTTGTGAGTTTACTATCAAATAAATTAGTTGGACTTTAACCTGATGTTGTGAGACTTCTTAAAGAGACAATGGCAGTAACCAGATTTAAAGTGGGACAGCAGATTCCAGAGGTAAATCAAAGGTCTTATGCCATTTTAATCATCTTGGAATTAAGAGTTATAGCAATTATGAACAGTTGGTATAACAGTCAAGACAAAGAAATCCTAAAGGGGTTAGTGTAAAACCTGGATACTGGATTCACTGTTAAAAATGGAGCGGTACTTTGTTTAAAAGTGCCATTTGGAAAACGTGCGATTGGATTTCAGAATGCAAACCATTAATAGAAAGCATTATTGTGAATGCCAATTTTGAAAGTTTTTATGGGAGTGGAGTTAGGAAACTTTCACATGACAATCACCTGGGGAGATTCTGAGGCAAAATCCACAGACATTCACGGCACAGTGATTAACATTGCTGCCTTACAGCATCAGGGACCCAGGATCAATTCCAGCCTCAGGTGATTGTGTGGAGTTTGCACTTTCTCCCCATGTATGCATGGGTTTTCTCTGGGTTTCCTCCCATAGTCGAAAGATGTGCAAGTTAGGTGGATAGGCCATGCTTACTTGTCCCTTAGTGTCCCAAGATGTGTTGATTAGGAGGGTATATATGTGGGGTTACAGGGATACTGCCGGGTAAGATGCTCTGTTGGAGAGTCAGTGTAGACTCGTTAGGCTGAATGGCCTCCTTCTGTACTGTAGTGATTCTATGATTCTCTCGAGGTTCACAGTAGAGAGCGTATTTAACCATAGCCACCTTGTGTGTTTGAAGGGGTGTGGTGTTATTGAGACCATTGTAGCTTAAAATATACTTGTAATCCATGTTAATCTTAAAATCTGTGTGAATTTATTAAACTAAAAGGGAGTAAAGGAGCATTGCATCATAATTCAATCTTTTCATGTTTAATAAATTTTTTTTTGTTCTTACAACTAATTAGTGGTTCTGTGATTCTGTTCCTCCACATTTTATTTAGAATGTAATAGAAGTTATGTGGACCAGGGTTCCATTCTGAAATCTTCCTGTCCAGTTACAACATCATACCACGTGTACGACTTGTCTCTTGTACCTGGGTTACAAAACCCATATAAACATTAGGGACAGCATTATGTGTCACCTTAGTGCAAATGAAAAATAAATGGATGACAATATTTTTAAGTTTATTTGTTAGTGTCACAAGTAGATTTACATTAACACTGCAATGAAGTTACTGTGAAAATCCCCTAGTTGGCACACTCTGACGCCTGTTTGGGTACAATAAGGGAGAATTTTTAAAAACATAGCCAATGCACCAACACAGCACACCTTTCGGACTGTAGGAGGAAACTGGAGCTCCCGGAGGAAACCCACGCAGACGCGAGGAAAATGTGCAAACTCCACACAGACAGTGACCCAAACGGGAATTGAACCCAGGTCCCTGACACTGTGAGGCTGTGCTAACCAGTGTGCCACCGTGCTGCAATAAGAATACCACAATAACAATTTAATACTTACTTGAGAGTTTTACTCTAGAGGTATACATCTATTTCCAAAGTAAAATCAATGCCCCTCACATTTATACATCCTTGGCTGCTGTCTTTACTTTGTCCTGTGCTTTCTCTTGCTCCCAAGTGCAACCCTGACCACTATGAGATAATAACTCATGGCCTGTCAAAGCAGGGAAGTCTGATTTTGTGCAAACTTGCATCAAAACATTCTGCTTTTCGTTTGCCACTCTTCATCTTGTCCAAGATGCAGCCAAGTTATCTGCTTCAGCGATACAACTAATACTGCACTCTGTAACCAGTCACCATTGCAAAGGTTTCTGGAAAGCACACCATCCAATATCACCTCATCTGACAACGAATAACATGGATTC